>NC_133224.1:18372662-19862662 GCF_040436345.1 Pagrus major | reverse complement strand
AAAATAAATTTAAACTGTCCTTTTTTTACTTTTACTGCCTGCCACTATGTGTTTTATTTATTATGAAAAGAGGCTACTTTTTATTTTGTACATTTTCACAAACACAGGGAGGACTTAAGTAGGTCTGCATATATAGTTCTGTATTGCTACTCTATTTCTATGTATTGTCGGTTAGTTCTTCTATTTCATAAATGCACCAAAACATGGCATCACTGAAATGGAAATGCAAAGTTCAAGTGCCTTATACTGTAAGCATAAGTAGCCCACTGCAGAGTTGCCACATCATGTGGAATTATAAATGAATGCTCATTGAGGCTGATTAATAATCTTGATAGGCTAATTTAGACTTTCTAGGCCATGTTACCTTCATTATAAGACACAAATATGTTTTGCGGCTCCAGACATATTTTTTTGGTGAGGGACGGGGGCAAAAATGGCTCTTTTGATCGTAGAGGTTGCTGACCCCTGTCCTAGTGCTAGCTTTACTAGCATCCTCGTCATTAGCACAGGTTTCACCAGGTGTATGCTAAGATACTGTACATGCTACCACTGTACTTAAACGCTGAGCTTAAAAATGGCCTGATTTTTGTCCAACTTTCCATCTTCTGAAATCCAAATAATTTCCAAACTTTTGTGTTTTGATTTGACGGTGCATTGTAAATCTTGTCAGACATGTTGCTTTTGTTTCCTTGGGAACACTACGCTAAAGTTTCTGAGCCGCATCTTGCGAGAGTCTCGCGCTGACCTTTGAACTTTTATGAAAGTTTGAAAACACTGTGAGGAAGTAGCAGCAGAGCAGCTTCACTCAACCAATTCATAACTTTAAAATCAGGCCATCGACCAGTTCACAGTACATTTAGATCGATCCAGAGGTCCATGTATCACTGTAGTTGTATCTTTAACTTTAAACCGTTTTCTGATTCATATCGGTGATTTGTTACAACTCTACTTAACTGAATAACAATATCAGTTTAAATATTGTGTGACAAGTTCAAGTTCCAAGTTCTTAGTATGAGAAGGTTGTTCAAAGTTACACTGACAAAAAACCTTTAAATCCAATTAAATCTTTTGTTTCCTAATAAATTACAATAATTGGTGATGTCAATGTTCATCACAAGTGTTTAATGACAAAATAGTAGAATTTCATGGAAAAAATTGGCATGGAAATTAACTCAAAATAACTTTTCATTGATTGTACAAAGGATAAATATCATGCTTTTAAATGGTATCACCCCTTATCACACTCCTATAACAATATGCACTGTTTATACTATATATACTTACAGTATATTTGATTATGATAACACATTTTCCTTACATTAATACATTTTGTAAAAATTGCAAGGATCTCATTTTATTATAAAATTGGATTTGTTGTCTTAACATAGAACTAGATTTAATATAATAATAATTGCTCTGGACCCAAGTGTTATGTGGATGGGCAGATTTAACAAGAGATTCAACAAGAAAGTATTTGAGTAATTTGGTGCTTTTACGTTTGAATTTCTTTTGTAATCCTATTTTGACGTATCTAGCATACTACAGCTCCAATGAAAAGACGAGATGCAAAATTGTGCAGCAGGCAGAATTTCCTAACATCTCAGCATGCAAAGATGCATTCATTCACGTGTCAATAAAACTGGACACCTATAACACAGCTAGAAGTAACAAACATCTTTATATCCACAGAGACACAACTGGAGACTTTATTGGAGGATCTGGGGTTGGAGCGTCCCTACAAAAAGAAGCTGTCGCTGAGCACAATACTTCAGATTAATGAGAAGACCATCACTGATGAACCTGCCAAGCGCAATTCAGACCTTCCATGGTATTTTCTGAAGAAACTGATGATGGTTAATGTGACAGCTAGGAATGTGAAATGTGTATCTGGTTGTGAGTCTGCCTGTGATGGTGCATCAGGAAAGACAGAATTAGATCTTGATAATCTGTTCAGTAGTCAGCAATCAGATGATATGTTGAACCCCCTCGACATAATCACTGCTCTCTTCCTGTGCTCTGATGGTTTTGTACAGCAGGAAATTGCTCTCAAAATGTCCATGTGTCAGTTTTCTGTGCCTCTGCTGCTCCCCAATTGTGACACAAAGCAGTGCACACTCATGCTTTGGGCCATGAGAGACATTGTTAAAAAGCACAGACCTCAATCACTTTCAGAATCCAGGGGCTTTATTGAAGACAGAATTGTTGTCTCTGAACTTCCAATGATATCCTTTGTGAGACTGGGTGAGTGCTCCTTGTCCAAGTCAGAGATCCTCAATAAGCTTCTGAGCAATTCTCAGCAGTACCATGACACCTTTGTTCACCGTGATATGGAGTGTGGTGACAGTCCAAGGAGAATATCCAATGGACTGGCTGAAATTTCTTGGTACCTTCCTTGTGGGAACAAAAACATGGACATTTTCAGTGAGCCAGTAGCTGTAGCTAACCTTCGTGGGGACATTGCTTCATTTGAAACACAATTTTCTTTTTTGTGTCAGACATCTGCAGCAGTTTTTGTGTTTTTTGATAACTTGGACTCTGACTGTGAGCTGCTTATGAACCAACAACACAAGGCAGAGATCTTCTTGGTGGGAAACCATCAAAGCAATCACTCCAGTATGGACGCTCTTAAAAAGGTAGCTACCAAGTTGAGCTTGACTAACAACAATATCCTTCTGAAAGTTAAGCGCATGAATGACGCAGACTTTGTCAAAAAATTGCGAATCACAGTCAGAGATGTAGTTGAGAGCTCAAAGATGAAGATGGGCATTGAGCAGATGGCTGACATTGCCCATGAACTGGGAATCTGGGTTGATGAAGACTGTCCAGAGTGCCAGACTGCCAAGAACAATGCTGATGCCATCACTGCAGAAATCCAAGACATCCTGAAATATAAAGAAACTCAGCTACCATTGCAAGGCCAAATATGGAAAGAACTGACTGGTTTAGAGAAGGAAGAATTTCGGCTTCGAAAAGTTGGGTCTGAAAACATAGAAAAGTACAAAAGTGATCTTCAGGTACAGAAAGAAAAACTTCGGAAAAAGCAGAACTCTTATGACATGTCAAATGCAATGACATGTTTCATCAATGCAATATCAAGCCCAGGGACAGAGAGATCCTATTTCCTGAAATGGATGCGAATGAACCTCGATAACTTGTCTCGAGAAAAACTGTCTGACCTCAGGGAGCAGTACAAAAAGAAATACCAGAATTCTGAGAACAAAGAGGAAATCAAAGAGATTGACAGACAGCTTTCCAACAGCTCACTGGGGACTGAACACTTCTTCCGTGAAATGGGTCAGATCTATGAAGCTTCACTCTCCCTTCCAGAAACTGACCCATCACGTCAACAGTTACAGCATCTGCCTAAACTATGTGCAGGATTGTTGCTTGATGGATTTCCCCTTGAGCTTGTAGATGGAGATGCATCCAACATACCTCTCAGATGGGTGAGTGATGTTCTCTCTCAGCTCAATGACCTGGTGTCTCCTAAGAACAAGATACTGGTGGTCACAGTTCTTGGAGTTCAGAGCACAGGGAAGTCCACTCTCCTCAACACCATGTTTGGAGTGCAGTTTGCAGTCAGCAGTGGTCGATGCACTCGAGGTGCCTTCATGTTGCTCATCAGAGTCAATGACGATGTTAAAAAAGTTCTCAACTGTGACTTCATGGTGATCATTGACACTGAGGGCTTAAAGTCACCAGAACTTGCACAACTGGACAACAGCCACGAGCACGACAATGAGCTTGCAACACTTGTTGTGGGGCTGAGTGATATCACCATTATCAATATTGCAATGGAGAACTCAACAGAAATGAAAGACATCCTACAAATAGTGGTGCATGCTTTTCTCAGGATGAAGGAGGTGGGCAAAAAGCCCAAATGCCAGTTTGTTCACCAGAATGTGTCAGATGTTTCAGCCCATGAGAAGAACTTACGAGACAGGAAACTGCTCTTGCAGCAGTTAAACGAGATGACGCAGGCAGCAGCCAAAATGGAAAAGAAAGAGGAGAACAAGAGCTTCACTGATGTGATGGAGTACAGTCCAGACACTGGGAACTGGTACGTTCCTGGTCTCTGGAATGGAAACCCACCAATGGCACCAGTCAATGCAGGGTACAGTGAGGCTGTTTATGAGCTCAAGAAAAACATTATCCAAATGTTAGGAAGTTGTGAGTCGTCTTCTAATAATATCTTGGAGTTTACAGAGTGGGTGAAAAGCCTGTGGAATGCAGTGAAGCATGAAAACTTCATCTTCAGCTTCAGAAACAGCCTGGTGGCTGATGCATACATGAGGCTGTGCACAGAATGCAACAAATGGGAATGGGAATTCAAAAAAGAGATGTACACCTGGGTCGATGCAGCGGAAACAAGAATTTCCAACTTTGGCACAGTTGCTGGACAATTTGAAACATCTAACATGTCAGATTTTCTCACTCAGTTAAAAAGTGAAGCTTGTGTTGTCTTGTCTAAATGGGAGACAAAGCTTCTTGAAAATCTGGCAGAGTACTTCAAGCAAACAGAGGGTCACGTCTATCTAGTTGAAGGATACAGAGAAGACTTTGTGAACAGTGCAAAGAGCCTTCGACGAGAAATGGAGAACTCTGTAATCAATCAGCTCACAGCAGCAGCTGACATCAGACAGGGAATGGCAGAAATTGACAGAATCAAGGAGAAGCACACAAAACAGATAGAGGAGAGAGTATGTGCATTGATTGAAGAATGTCGGAAACAAAAGGTCGAGATGACAGACATAGAGCTGGACAGAGAATTTGAGAAGATGTGGAATAAAGTATTGAATGAGGTATCTTTTTCCAAGCCAAAGTCCACAGATGTCATCGCAAATGTGTCCCACTACCTGAGAACAAATCTGTCACATAAGGGGAGTCATGCATGTGACCTGTTGAGTCAAAACAGGCTGCAAGATTGTGGACAGGTGCCTTTCAAATATACTGTGGAAGGATTTATCAAGCAGGTTAAACACCAATTCAGCAGATTCTTTAATGTTGAAGATCATGTAATGGCTTTACAAAAGATAGCTGACCACATCATCATGGACTGCACAGAGTTTGTGACTGACAAAGTGAAACCAAAAAACAATTACCACGACACTTACATCCAGGAGATCCTACACACGATTGATAAGAGGCTGCAAAACAATCAAAATCTGAAGATAGAGATCCAGTTTGAAGTTTCTCTCAAACAGCACATCTGTGGATTTGCAGCCAGACAGTTTCAGAAAATGCATGAAGATTTCCTACATGAGAATGATCCCTACAGATGTCTGAATCAAAACAAAGAAAAGTTTCGTGCTGGTTTTAAGGATGTGTTCGATGAACGAGACCAGTGCCAGAAGAAAGCAGAAGAATTCGCAGAATGCTGTTTGAGACCTGCAGTGGAAGACTCTATCAACCGTTCCTTGGGTCCTAAAATTATTGGTGAAATGAAGACAAAGTTTGAGTTCATCCAAAGAATGCAATTCCAGTATTCGATTTTACTGGATTTGCTCTCATGCCAGGACTTTGAAAAGTATTGGAGCTACATTTGCTCATATGAGGAATATGCCAACAAATGGATTCATGACCGCATAGTGGGACACTTCTCAAATGAATCTAAAATGTTTGATTTTGAAGATGAACATCTCAAGTCAATAATCACCAGCATAAATATTGCTATCAACAAAGCTAAAACAGAAAAGAGTGGCAACCTGAAGACATTTGTTGAGAATGTCTGTCAGAAACTTGGTGATAAACTGGTCATTTCCCAGGATGCTCTTGGTGCTTTCATGATCCTGAACAATGCTGACCAGGAACAGTTTGCTCACTGGCTCACTGAGTGTGTGAAGGACATGGAACAAGCTCTTAGGAAGAAGTTCAAAGAAACAAGCATCCAAATGAAACTAAAATCTCTTCATGTGAATCCTCAGAGGGAGCTTTTGTCTCAAATGATTGGCTGTGGTAAACAGTGTCCATTCTGCAAAGCACCTTGTGAGGCAGGAGGAAAAGAACATACAGAGCACCACACTTCACTACATCGACCAAAGGGTCTGGGTAGATTCAGATGGGATGGAACAAAAAAACTTGTCATTGACATTTGCTCTTCTTTGTTGATCAGTGACAAGCTGTTTTGCTGCAATGACACAAATGGTGAATACCACCCTTACAAGCGTTACAGAGAAATTTACCCAAACTGGAGCATTCCTCCAGATGCAAGCCTTCAGGCATCAGACTACTGGAAATATGTGCTGGCAACGTTCAGTGACAAGTTTGCTAAAGCATGTGATGCAAAGCCTGCTGATATTCCAATAACTTGGAGAATTATCACATACGAGCAGGCAGAGGAGAGTCTGAAAAAGACAGTCAACATCAAATGAGAGTTCAAACATTCCTCACATGTACAAAGTTACTCATCTACCTTTCATAGATATTTAGAAGAGTAGAGAATCAGAAACAGTCACATACTTTATACAAGATGACAAGGTTGAAGATATTGTCTGTACATGTAGACATTTGGCCACTATGGCTTACAATGTGGATATAAGAGAAAGTTATTGTGTAGCACTGTAGATATTAACAGATAAGAATAGTAAGACTAGTAGTCAAGAATAACAGACCACAGACCATGAAAGAGTTTGAACTGCTGGCGTATTTATATAATTCACAAAAATAGTAGTAGACAATACATACATAGAGTGGTACCTGACAACATATCCGGACAGAGGAATCTTGTACTCAAATCCCTCAAATCCCTTAAACAACAAAAATATTATTTCTCCCTATTTTGTCTCTTTGAGTTTATCCTATCCTTATTTTAGTTTTTCTACCATCTTAGTAGTTAATTTGAACCAATACATTAGTCCTTAATGTAATACAACAGTTTGCATTACCAATTTGGCACAATATAGATGAAAACATAAAATAAAACTTAACACAAGATCAAAACAGAATTTTCACAGATCAATATCAATCAATAAATTACAATTCCCACATCTCAGTGTGTATAATCAGTCCTTTTGTTAGGTCCTTTACAAGAAAGTCCAAATGAATCCACTGCCTGTTGCAGCACTCTACTGAGGGTTTAGTCCTACCAAGATTCAGGTGTTTGAATCAGTGTCCTTATCCCTCCAGTGTAGGTTGGCTCACAGACAGACTCTTATCTGCTCGATTTCTCCACTGGGTAGCTCGCCATCTTCTTCTCCACGCTGCCGGTGGGCAAACACCAAGTGATCATGTTGACTAGACATAAAAACCTGGCCTGTTGTACAGCTGTACCGGCAACATACATAACCACATTTAGTCTTACATATTTCTTAACAAAGGTATACTTAAGTTGAACAGGCACGTATATGAAATCTTAATTATCAATTCAGTCCGGACCGCGTAACAACATGGCAGTGGCCGTCCTTGAGACTAAACTTGACCATGCGTCTGCATGTATCTTCTTAACTCGCTCTATACAAATTAAAACCATAAAATAAAAAACATAAAGTTGTTCATTCTTATCTTAGCTTAGCTATTGGCGTTGTCCATTGCACATTTAGCTTGGACACACAAGAGATAATATGCTAATTAACACAGAAAAGATTTTTTTTTAACTCACCAAATCCTTGTTGGAAAGAAATAAAGCATAGCATCCAGCAATGTACACGGAAGGTGAACACAAAGTCCAGTCCCATCTGCTTTCACTGTATGCTAAGGTTGACCTCATCAATATTTTAAGAGCTTTTTGTGTACTTGGAGTTTATGTAATAGTTAAGAACATACAAAATATTTCCAGTTTGATCTGAGTCTGAATTTGTTATATGATGTTGTGTGAAAGGCAACAAAATGAAAGCAAGTTTTTTTTCTTTTTTCAAATATCTGATATGTTTACTTTTATTGTTTATTTCTGTGAATTATCTGACGTCAAATATTTACATTTACAGTGACAGTAAGTCAGTCTTTACGTGGTATTGTCATAAATGGACAAAGTTTTTGTTATAAAGGGTGATTTACGTTTTTGTTTCTGTGACGTATCTGATTTCAAATAATTACTTTCTTTTATTCATCACTCAGTTTGCATGTGGTATTAATCATTAGAACTTAAAAAAACACAGTATGGGACGTATCTGATGCAAAATGTTTCAATGTGTTAAACGATCATTCAGTCAACATGTAGCTTTCACATGACAGGGTCAGGGTTAGTTTGTAGTGGGTTAGGATTAAGGTTAGTTTGTTCCTTATCTATCAATATCTATCGATTTGTCATGTTTTAAACAGCATTTAATGAATGATTTTCCTAAATCTGAATTTAGAATCTCTTTGTTTTTGTTTCTGTGAAGTATCTGATTCTGAATATTTACATTGTTTAAAAGAATTAAAATGTCACTCATTCTCTATGTGATAGTTAACATGTATACATTACTCACTCCTGTTAACTGATTCAATAAAGAGACACAATTGTCAGACTGGCTATGAATGTCTTTAATGTTTCCCAGATCAGAATCACAGCATACAGTGTATAATAACTTCTAAAGTAAACAGAAATATCATCACCTCATTTATTTATTTAGTTTTACTATACTTTTTTTTATAATCATCTTTTTTAAAATCCATTATTTAACATTTTTCTTCATCTCAAGTCTTGGGTTTCTGAATTCAACAAAGAATGTAAAAACAAGACAACAGGTGCAACTTTGCAATGGAGACCAAGCTGAAGGTTTATGTTGAGTGTGTCACTGTCTTCATGTGTGTTTGCCACTGTGGGATGTTAACCATGTACTTCCATTCACCACTCACCTGACACAGGATCTCTGAATACTGCACCTGTTGTCTTTTGTTGTCACAAAAAAGCATTTCATTCATTCCCCCAAAAAAAGAAAAGAAAAAAGGAAAACAAACAAGAAACTTAATATTTACAAATATTTTGTCTGTTTGATTCTTACACTTAAAAATGTACAGTTTTGATCCTCTTCCAGATGTTCTGTCTGTCTCTGTCCTGCCACCCAGTTTGGTATTTTTCTTCACACATCCATTTTCCTCAGAGTGGGCAGACCGCAGTGAATCTGTCACAATAGCGCCCTCCAGTGTTAGCTTATAAAATAGACAAGGAAAAAGAACAGAGCAAACTAAATACCTTTGTTTCTGTTCTCACCTCCAGTGGTGTCATTGTAGCTGTGTTGTGGTGAGGTTTACTTCACAAGCCCTCACTGCCCCCTTACCTTCAGGAGTGAGTACAAAAGGGTTCACATGGATCTGATCAGACATGTCAGATCATCTGTAGCAAGGTGTCCTCCTGGCAAACATTGTGGGTAGAAAGATGGCCGTGCCTTTTAATGTCCTAATTTACTAGAGATCAGTTCATCCTCCCTTTTGATTTCTACATTTAAGGCTGTGAGTCTTTCCACTCTCTTCCCAGAGTCTCATTTCCACAGTGCGCACCTGTTCTTGTGCTGCTGTCCATCATCTGGTCCACAATCAAGTCAGTTGTTTTGTGTTTTACATTGTACATCTCCCTTCCAGTGGGAAGTGCTACATCACATCACTGTGAGGTCGACATGGTTGCCTCTATTAGTGTGGGCTGGTAGAAATAATAGGTGGGCAACTTTGGCGGTATTGCTTACTTCTAAACTGAAGCTGAAATGGATCTGTGCCATGAAGCGTGTTTGACATAGCCAGGATATGTCTCTGTTACCTGGCCTCAGCGACCCAGACATAGGGTGATGTAGTTTGTAGTCCTAAAACCCAGAAATCGGTTAGCATTTTTGCACATCCAGTTCTTCCTTCTTAAAGTCAGGGGGGTTTTTTGAATTGGTTTTTGCTTAAATGCCTGAAATAAGGTCTGTGGCTACCACAGGCTTAAGACATTTACAGGTTTCGTTCTATTACATAAAATACATCATAAAATGTCCCATAAGTTAATTGTAACGTTTTTATGTGTCTTAAAAAATGTCGGTTGCTAACAAGTGGCTATATGAGACTACAGAGGATGTCACTGACGGACGATAATACTATGGACACATTCCTATTTCAAGCTCCAGGTGCTGGCCACTGCACACGACTCACGGACCGAGTCGGGGAAGGTACAACTTATCAGAGGATAACGAAAGGGAGGGGGATAGGGGGTTTGTTTGTTTATCTTCAGGGCAGATGTTTTTTCTTTTTCTACCTATGTCTATTGTTATTTTTTATGTGAAATCAGTGTTATGGTTTGTGCAGAGTGTTCTGCGCAGTTTTGGTTCTTGATTGGTTTGGCAGTCGGACAGCACCCTGAATGCTTATACAAGAGTAGTATGGCTAACTTTATAAGGTTCATCAGTTATAACATAAATGGATTGCAGAACCCAGTAACACAGAAAAAATGCTTGACTTAACTTAAATCTCAACAATCTTTATACAGGAGACCCATCAGGTTGACTCAGAGTTAATTAAATTTAAGAGAGACTAGCAAAAAGCGTGGGGAGGCGATACTTGTACACAAAAAACTAAACTTTGTAATGATGAAGCAACATAAAGATAATGAAGGCAGAATAATATGTGTGGTAAATGGACATTAAATGGAATTAAGATTAATTAAAGAATTAAAGAAGAGCCATACATTTTCTGTAAGATAAACAAAATGCTGGGGGATATATTGGATGGACATTTAATCATCGCAGGGGATTTTAATCAGGTACAAGATGAGATTCTAGATAAAACTTGGCCCACTAGTAATGTGCCAAAATATAGAAAGGCCATACATTTGCTGATGAAGGATCTGGGCCTGGTTGATATCTGGACTTATAAATCCCAGAGAAAAGAATATACCTTTTATTCACACAATCATAAATCACATTCATGAATAGACTACTTTCTGTTATTAAATGACCTTACAGAAGGGGTGGTGGACTGTACAGTTGGGCCTGTTGTGGTAACAGATCCTGCTGCTGTGCAGTTGGGCATGAAAATTGGGACAGATGTGGTGAAGAAACGCAGGTGGAGGCTAAATGTGTCTTTATTTCAGCATCAAACATTTACCAATTCATTAGGGGAAGATCTCAAATGTTTCTTTGAGGCAAACATAGGTTCACCAGGGAAACTGGGCACTTCAAAGTCCTATGTAATCATAGCTTACTCAAGTAAAAAGAAAAAGGAAACCCAACAAAAAAACTACTTAAAGAAGCAGAAAAGGTATTAGCAGACAATCACTGACTGTCCTCTGAAGCAAGTGTGTGAACTGAAATTCTAATTAAATGACATATGCAGCAAAAAAGTAGAATATGCAATGTTCAGGTTGAAAGGTAACTTTTACGAAAGCGGAGAAAAGGCAGGCAAAATAAAATACCAGCTATAAAAAATAAAAATGGGGAAGTAGTGACCAGTGTTAGGGAAATTAATGATGTATTTCATGATTTTTATACCAGACTTTATAAATCGGAAACTAATCCATCATCAGAAAAACTTGGGCTGTGGGTTGTGAACACATTATTTTTGTACACAGATTATATTTTATTACTGATATCAGACCCTGGTAAATCTAAACCTCTAGTTTTAAACAGGATTGAGTCATTTTCAGAAATTTCTGGGTACAAAATTAATTGTCACATGTCGGAGGCCATTCCTGTCTCTAGAACATGTTTTTCATCAGTTGTTTCTGCTTTCCAATTCCAGTAGATTCCAGAGGGAGTGAAGTACTTGGGGATGAAATTGAGTGCAGATTTAGGGAATATAGTTGAAATTAACATGCAACCTACATGCACCAATCAGGACAGGTGGAAAATGATAAATCTTACCCTGTGGGGCAAAATAAATACCATTAAGATGGCGATAGTCCCTTAATTTAATTACATATCAACAATGTTATCACTTAATATACCCAACAAGATATTTCAATAATATAATCTAATTGGGAATTGAAAACATTGGGCACAATATGATTCTTACTTGGATTGGATACAAATAGAGAAATCTATTACAGCCCCTTTGAAACCCTCTGAAGTCCTTTCACAGGTGAGACAAATAGATGGAGAAATAAACCCCTTATTAAAGCACATCCAGTGGGTATGGTCCCAGGTGCATAAAAGGATGGAAAATCTCAATATAGACAAGTTTATTCTTCTATATGGAATAACACTCAAGTACGGATAGGGAAACATTCATTTAATTGGAATAGTTGGCAGGGGAGCGCTATATGTGTGATTAATGATTTGTATAGAGATGACACATTTAAGACATATCAGGAGCTAGTTGACCAGTATGACTTGGAAGTGAAGGGAGAATTCTGGAAATACCTACAGCTAAGGAGCCTGTTCCAACTTAACAGGGTTTAAAGAACCAAATATGATACAGAAGCTCTTTGACATAATGCACAGTGCTTCATTGTTCTACAAAACCATTATTAATACACAAAGTGATGAGTGCGAAAATGGACTTAAGACACGATATTGGAGAGGGGACATGACAGGATATAATATCCAGTACTGGCTGGGCCATGAGAGATATTAGAAGTAAATTAACACACTACTACATGATAGAAATAGTGGAAATGTAAGGATACAGTGGGCACCTGCTATGTGGGAATGCCCTGTGGTTATTCCCTTTTGGAGATTGGACCTGGTGAAACTGGGTAAATGGGTAGAACAGCCATTGCCACACTCCCCTCAGTTATGTCTTCTTGGGGATAAAACATCTCTGCCACCAGGTGTCATTAAAGCTCAGTTTGGTTTGTTTGTAAGTTCTGCAGTAACTTACCAACAAACCAAACTGAGCTTTAATGACAAGAGTTGTTTTAAGTAACTGGAAAAATACAAAAACCGCAGAATTCACTGAATGAATTAGACTAATGACAGAAGCTGCCTCTCCTGAATACTTATTGGCTCCAATCAATTCTACAAAAGGGACATTTTCTGAAGTCCGGGACAACTTCTTTCTATTTATTAAGGGCTCGTGACAAAGTATATGTGGGTGCATCTGTGAAATGTTTACATTGTCATTATAGACCGTCTTTCTGTTCTTGTTTTTTTTGCTGTTTAAGTCACAGGTCTGTGTGTAGAATATTTAATTAAAAGAAAATCAATAAACATTTGAATGACAAAAAGTGTGCTCATATTAACAGGCATGTACAGTATTTCATATGCTTTGGAAACGAGATTATAACTGCTGACTTCTCTTTGGGTGGATCCCATCTCACCTAAATAGTTTCCACGTTTCCTTCACTTGCATCTTTTCCTCGTGTCGTAGTCCTACCGAGGATCCGTGGAGATACGCGAGGAAACCACGAGAGGAGAATCCGAGGGAATCTGTTTTAAGAGAAATGAAACCACCTTTCCTCTGCAGCGTCACGTGAAGCGACGCCCGTTTCTGATGACGGCTGCAGCTGATCACAGCTGGATCAGCTGTCCGTCGGCTTTAACAGCTGTAGAGACGTCACATGAATTGATGCCAAAATTGCCATTATCTTTACTTTTTTAAAATTATACCACAGAACTCCGCGTGTCGCGTGCGTAATTGCGCACAGCTCTGTTCATGGAGTTTCTTATAGTGCAGGTAATGTAATGGTTTCCTCATTAATGAGATGTATTATTTCAGCCACCAACAGTCCATCTGATACTAATCACAATGTTTAGTTTTATGACCTGGACCGCCCAAACACATATTTTCCGTGGTGTCCATGGATATACCTGTGATCCGCGATGTTTTAAGGATGTTTGTACATGTTTTCTTTCCTGTTTGTTTGTGTGTTTTGTCCCTTCACTATATAATTTGCTCTTTAAATACAAAATATTATTCTTGGATCAAGAAAGGATAGATGGAAACACAACAAGGGGGAGTCTGTCCATTTCATTCATTATATTTGTCTTGTTCAAATCAGTGGAGTTAACGAGCTTCTGCAGTTCAGATGCTGATTACAAGCTGCTGTCACAGACCTTACTGGTCTTAATGTCATTCAAGCCAAGAGAGTCTGGCTGCAGACCTCCAGTGTGGGGTCGCTTCCGGTGCAGCCTCCAGTCTCAGGCCGGGAAGTGCATGCAGGCAACTTCAAAATAAAAACATCAACATTACTGCATTAACATTAATTCTGTCAATAGGGCATACACTTCGTCCATGTAGCTTAGCGACGTCAGTTCATAGAAAAACATTCAGCTTGTTGATTGGACAGTTGGAGCCTAAAGCCTCTCTTCCTGACTTTATCAGGCGCCGATTGTAAAGTTGCGCATGCTAAAATAAACAGCAACTTTTCCACACATTTAGCACCAAACCCCATTAAAAAAACGTATGTGAATTTTTTAATATTGCTTTTGACATATAACATTTATATTTATATTTAACATTTATATTTAGATTTAACATTTAGATTTAGATTTAACATTTAGATTTAGATTTAACATTTAGATTTAAATTTAACATTTAGATTTAATATTTAACATTTAGATTTAAATTTAACATTTAGATTTAATATTTAACATTTAGATTTAAATTTAACATTTAGATTTAGATTTAACATTTAGATTTAAATTTAACATTTAGATTTAATATTTAACATTTAGATTTAAATTTAACATTTAGATTTAGATTTAACATTTAGATTTAAATTTAACATTTAGATTTAATATTTAACATTTAGATTTAAATTTAACATTTAGATTTAACATTGACATTATATTTTTACAAGAGAAGTAAATATCACAAAGTTCACAAATATTGCTGTAAATCTGGTCAAAAGTAACATTTTAAAATTAACATGTTTTTTAAATGTGTTTTTTTGCTAAATGTGTGGAAAAGTTGCTGTTTATTTTAGCATGCGCAACTTTACAATCGGCAGCCCATACACACATAATTGACCTTTGAAGAGTGTAACAGTAGTTTAGTACAAACATCTGAATTTAATATGGAAAATGTATTTCATGACACAAGAAGCTTATGTGTCTGCTTGTACTGTAAAGCTGAAGATCTTTTGAAGAGATGAGGCTGTATATTTTAACTATGCAAGCAATCTCAGCGCACATGTGGAGGGCAGGAGTAGTTACTTAAAACCATATCAACATATAAACATAATTAGCCTCTGCTTTTTATATTTTATGTACAATATTTATCATGTTAAATACATTATTTTATTGTGTGCTATTTTTGTATATGGTTTCACCTAACTCTTATACATAATACACTTGAAGGTCTTTAGGAGACATATAGGCCAATCACATTTTTTACTATGCTTAAATATATAACAATGTCAGCATACGTGAAGGGCAAGAATAGTTAAAACTAACTTACCTGTTTTCTTCATGTTGTAATCAACGTAAATTATTTGGTGCTTGATTAAAAAACCACACATTAACTGACAAAATGATCAAACAATCAGTTGCCCTTTATTCAGCACAGCAACAACAGTAGTGCCCTACAAGGCCATCAATCATCAATTTGACATTGGCAGTATGTCAAGTAGCCTTGTTTATCACTCATCTCCTCACAAAATGTCCACATGTCTTCAGTTTTGGAGAGCAGAAATTTGAACGCCTCCAAGATGCCTTCCCTTTCCTGGTCATCCATGTCCGCACTCCTCCTCAACCCAAAGTCTGGCATATTGCTGTGCAGCCTCGCCCAGTGGACATCAACAACATCTTAAGACCTATGCCTGTGCTAAACTCTTAACTAAAAAAGTTGAACAAAGCTGAACACACACTTATATATAAACAGTTAGCTTACGTTATCCGCAGAAAAAAAGCCAATGCTACCATAAAACTTTAGGAGCTAACGCTAGACACCGTTGACGTAACTAACTTTAAAACAACAAACAGCCCATCCACATTTGTAACATTCAGTAATTTGCGTGCTTTAGATTTACACATACTGATAATGATGTATGCCTATTAAAACGGCAAGCATATGCAAGACCCGTGCATTCAGAACTTTTTTGGATAAATAAAATCAGTCACTTACTGATGTCACGACGGTAATAAAAAGCCGAAAATACCCGAGCTAAAAAAGTTATTTTTTCCGGTCCTGAGACTGGAGCTGGCCGGACACTAGAGCTGGCCGGACACTGGAGGCTGCACCGGAAGCGACCCCACACTAAAGGTCCAGCCCCGCGGAGCAGAAGAATGTCAGAGAGGAAGAGGAGCCGTGTGGCTGTGTTTTCAGGCCGAAAATGAAACAACGGCAGGCTGTATAATTTGTAAACAGGCTGTAAGATACAGTGGTAACACAACAAATTTATACAGGCAAATGAAAAATCACGCGAAAGAAAACAAAAAAGAAAATAATTTGTTTTAAATGTGTTATAACATTTGTTGTGGAGTGATAATTGTGTACACTTTGTTTATTTAAGAAAAAAATCCAGAAAAGAAGTACAATGAACGGAGCAATATTATTTAATTATTGTGTTGTAGTTTCTGAACACTATAAAATAATTTGTTTTAATTTGTTCTCGAGTGATAATTTTGTGCACTTTGTTTATTCAAGAAACAAATCCAGACATGACAATGTATGGGGAAAAATTGTTTTGTTACTGTTCTATTGTTTCTGAACAAAAACTTTTGTTATGATAATGAAGTATTTTCTATTTACCTATAAACTTTACCCAAATTCTGTCCTGGGTTTTAACTAATTAATAATCCAAAGGAAAAATCACAAAAACACTTAAAAGTCATGAAAATTCATTCAGATTTAGCAATTTGATGATGCATCCACCTTTATTATTTAAAAAGTATTGGTATCAGCATCGGCGATACTGGCCCTGTATTTACTTGGTATCGGATCGATACCAAATCATGCAGTCTGGCACACCACTACTGTGTTGTATAATGACGATGAAATGACCTTTTACCCATCAGCTAATTTTCTATGACTTAATGTCCTGTGTACAGCACTTTATTAGTGTATTGTCTTTAATTTCTCTAAATTCTCAGCTTTGGTACATCAGTCTTGGTATATATAACAGTACCAACACTCCTTGGAATCCTGCCAGGTCAGGCAAAGGGGACAAAATGCACAAAACTATTGGGATGAGGAAGGCATGACTGAAAATCTTCCCCCTATCTCAATATTTTCACACAATACATCTATGAGAAACATCTCCTATTAAAGAGCTGGTAAATAGACCTTCATATTGTTTCAAAAAATTGCAAACCACTAAAACATGCGCTCCCCATGGGCTGTTTCATGACCCTCCTTTTAGCAAAGGGGTGGTAGCATGGCCAGTTTAGCTTTATTGGAAATCACATGATGGATTTCTTGGAAAACAAAACAGAAAGTAACTTTGCAGAATAAAAGGAGACGCCTGCAACAGGCTCTTGTATTGCAGGGCAGAGCTTTATCGTCAGGACAAATACCTTTAATGTATACTGCGTAGAAGAAGAAGAAGAAGAAGAAGAAGAAGAAGAAGAAGAAGAAGAAGAAGAAGAAGAAGAAGAAGAAGACGAAGAAGAAGAAGAAGAAACTCCAGGATTCTTACAATGGACGAATCTCTCCTACAAAGGTAGGTTATAATTTATTACATCTGTAATGTACTTTTCAAATGTAGGCTTTCCATACACTAAAACAGAAATATGACTCAGCACATTTTATATGCCCTTGAATCTCCCATAGTGGGTTGATTACAGTAATTCTTTTTGTTTTGGTCAAAATTGTAGTCTGGCAGGCTGCAGAGTGCAGTTAACTGTGTGATTTTTGTGTAAAGGGTTGTTTCTTGTTACTTTCAGGGAGAGCAAGTTTGAATAATCTGGACCACGTGTGAGGTGCCTGAGTGTCCCCACAATGGAGAGCTCTGAAGAGGAGGTAAACAGTTATAAAATATAATATAATAATATAATAAAATATATTATTATAATTTTCAGCTATTGTGAATGGGTTATGATGCCTATATTGTCTATATTACACTGCCATTATTTCTCATTTAATAAGGACTTCCATGGTGCACCTGATTCCTTCTCTGAGCCATGCTGTGAGGAAGGAACAGACGCTTCACCAACACCACAGTCTGACTGTAAGTGTGTCAATAACTGATCCAATTTAATGACTAAGTACATGCTGTAGTGTGGAGATATACTGAGATTCATTTCTCTTCTCTTTTGACAGATGTCCCTCCACCAGAAATAACAGTTCTCAGTGTTGGTCAGGAGACTGTTTCCTTTGGTATACCACTCACCGATGACTCTGTTAAGTATACAGTGGAATTAGATTACTCCTGCGACACACAGAGAGACAGTTTGATCAGAGACGACTCCAGCACTGTGGAGGTTGAGGGACTGATTCCTGGGACTGAGTATACTTTCAGCATCACAAGGATTGCAGACAATGGAAATCGAAGCAAAGCAACCTCGCTGTCTGTCTTCACAGGTAAATCTGAAAAACAAATGAATACAAGAAAAATCAAACAGAGCTAAAACTACAAAGTGTTGTCTGAATGGTCTTTGTACTCAACATATGCAAATGTACTTCTTACTAAGAGGTTAGCTCTGAATTTATGTTATGAAGGTTAATTTCAGAATAAAGAGGTGGTAAAATGTTCTTCAAAGTGCATGAAGTGATCATATGTGTCATTGTCTTTTACCACACCTCTTGTGCTTGGCAGTCAAACTGCACCTCAAAGTGCAGGCAAACACTGACAGAACATGAATTATCAGTTATAGCGAAACTATTACATTATTCCCACAGAGCCCAGCCCTCCTGTGCAGATTGCAGTCTATCAGGTCAGCAGTGAGTCACTCTCTCTGCGATGGGAGCCCCCTGCTGGTGATGTGGAGAGTTACATTGTAACGTGTTACCATGAGGGAGAAATTGTGCAAGAGATGACAACTGACACAAACAACCTGACTCTCAGCAACCTGAGTCCAGGGGTGTGTTACTCTCTGCAGGTTTCTGCACAACTTAGGAATGGAAGAAGAAGCAAGCCAGCTGTAACATCTGCTCACACAAGTAAGTTAAAGGAAATCACAAGTGCATTAAAAATGAAGAATTATTTTTCAAAATAAATTCAGGAAAAAGACTCGCGCACACTGTCCACTTCACTTTCAATTCAGTTTATTAATAGACCTTCATCGGGTTAAGAGATTATCTTTTTTTCTAGGCAGTTTCTACAATACATTTTCTTTGAAGCTCTAACCTACTTTTGTATTATATTTATACTGTTATATTATTTGTATTGTGTACATACGTGCATTGATTGATATATGAACTTTACCTGTTAGGATGTTTTTAAAAAAAAAAAAAAACTTTTGTCATTCAGTAGCGTAGATTTGTTAGTCCAGGTGTGTTTGATGGCATATTGAGGCACGTCTTTCTGCGGTGAGGCCTGATTGGGCCACGCGAATCCACAACCCTACTTAAGACAGCCTCCCCCATTGTCTTGTAAGACAACCTGATGAAGGTCTAAGAACCGAAACGTTGTTATTAGACTTAATTGCAAGTGAAGTGGACAGTGTGCGCAAGTCTTTTTCCTGATTTTGTCGGCCCTCGGTCTTCTCCTAAGCACCTGTTGACCTTAAGGTGTGCAAAAGCTGCACTTTAAAAATAAATCCAGTTGGCTTTCTTCGTAAACCACTGGGTGTAGAGGTCCTCCATGGATGGTGGCTGGTGAGGTGCTGTGCAGATTTCACCAACCTCTGTAGAGCCTTACTGTTGAAAGTGGTGCAACTGCAAAACCAGGTGATGAAGCAGCCAGTCAGGATAATGTTAGTGGTGCCCCTATAGAAGTTGGACAGTATGTTGGATTCCATTTTGAACCTCCTCAGTCTGCAGAGGGAGAAGAGCCATTGTCTTGCTGTCTTTGTGTTAGTGTTGATGTGTTTGGTCCAGGTCAGATCCTCACTAATGTGAAACCAAAGGAACCTGAAGCTGCTGACTCTCTTTACCATCTCCCATTGAAGGTGACGAGAGCATGTACAACTCCCCGTCATTTTCTGTAGTCCACAATCAACCTCTCTGTTTAGCTGATGTTAAGATGGAGGTTATCAAGGGGAATCAAGAGTTCAGGGCTCAGAGTGATTCATGATGGTGGATTTAGTGATAATGGACAGTAGCTGCTCAGGCAGAGGGATCTAGTCTTTTTAGGGACAGGGACACTGGTGTTTTTTTTTTAAAGGTGTGGACTACAAACAGGAGCAGTCACAGGTTGGAAATGACTGTGAAGCCATCCACTATCACACAAATTAGGGTTTGTGCAAGAAAAATGTTTAACTCACTTTGGAATGGATGATGGCATGACTTGTAATCTTATTTATGACACAATTACTTCCATGTAGTGATGGCAAAAAAGTTAACAAGCAATTTTTTTCTACTGATATTTTTGGGAGTTCAAAATGTACCAGGTCTACACTGGTACATACTGCTTCCAGGAAACAGCCACAGGTTGGCAAGCTGAGTCTGACATTAACAAAGGTTCTCGTCCTCTCTTGCATTCTCATTACCAAAGAAACTGCCAGAGATGTAAACAGAAGATTTCCAATTCATATCCGTGATTTGTTCTACCCCTACTTAACTGTATCACAATATCAGTTATAATACTGTGTGACAAGTTCAAGTTCCAAGTTCAGCAAATGGCTGATCCAAGTTAATGCTTATTAAGACATGCTATAATGTGGAGATATATTGAGATGCACTTCTCTTTTGACAGATGTCCCTCCACCAGAAATAACAGTTCTCAGTGTTGGTCAGGAGACTGTTTCCTTTGGTATACCACTCACTGATGACTCTGTTAAGTATACACTGGAATTAGACTACTCCTGCGACACACAGAGAGACAGTTTGATCAGAGACGTCTCCAGCACCGTGGAGGTTGAGGGACTGATTCCTGGGACTGAGTATACTTTCAGCATCACAAGGATTGCAGACAATGGAAATCGTAGCACAGGAACCTCGCTGTCTGTCTTCACAGGTAAATCTGAAAAACAAATGAATACAAGAAAAATCAAACAGAGCTAAAACTACAAAGTGTTGTCTGAATGGTCTTTGTACTCAACATATGCACATGTACTTCTTACTAAGAGGTTAGCTCTGAATTTATGTTATGAAGGTTAATTTCAGAATAAAGAGGTGGTAAAATGTTCTTCAAAGTGCATGAAGTGATCATATGTGTCATTGTCTTTTACCACACCTCTTGTGCTTGGCAGTCAAACTGCACCTCAAAGTGCAGGCAAACTCTGACAGAACATGAATTATCAGTTATAGTGAAACTATGGCATTATTCCCACAGAGCCCAGCCGTCCTGTGCAGATTGCAGTCTATCAGCTCAGCAGTGAGTCACTCTCTCTGCGATGGGATCCCCCTGCTGGTGATGTGGAGAGTTACATTGTAACGTGTTGCCATGAGGGAGAAATTGTGCAAGAGATGACAACTGACACAAACAACCTGACTCTCAGCAACCTGAGTCCAGGGGTGTGTTACTCTCTGCAGGTTTCTGCACAACTTAGGAATGGAAGAAGAAGCAAGCCAGCTGTAACATCTGCTCACACAAGTAAGTTAAAGGAAATCACAAGTGCATTAAAAATGAAGAATTATTTTTCAAAATAAATTCAGGAAAAAGACTCGCGCACACTGTCCACTTCACTTTCAATTTAGTTTATTAATAGACCTTCATCGGGTTAAGAGATTATCTTTTTTTCTAGGCAGTTTCTACAGTACATTTTCTTTGAAGCTGTAACCTACTTTTGTATTATATTTATACTGTTATATTATTTGTATTGTGTACATACGTGCATTGATTGATATATGAACTTTACCTGTTAGGATGTTTTTTTTTAAAAAAAAAACTTTTGTCATTCAGTGGCGTAGATTTGTTAGTCCAGGTGTGTTTGATGGCATATTGAGGCACGTCTTTCTGCGGTGAGGCCTGATTGGGCCACGCGAATCCACAACCCTACTTAAGACAGCCTCCCCCATTGTCTTGTAAGACAACCTGATGAAGGTCTAAGAACCGAAACGTTGTTATTAGACTTAATTGCAAGTGAAGTGGACAGTGTGCGCAAGTCTTTTTCCTGATTTTGTCGGCCCTCGGTCTTCTCCTACGCACCTGTTGACCTTAAGGTGTGCAAAAGCTGCACTTTAAAAATAAATCCAGTTGGCTTTCTTCGTAAACCACTGGGTGTAGAGGTCCTCCATGGATGGTGGCTGGTGAGGTGCTGTGCAGATTTCACCAACCTCTGTAGAGCCTTACTGTTGAAAGTGGTGCAACTGCAAAACCAGGTGATGAAGCAGCCAGTCAGGATAATGTTAGTGGTGCCCCTATAGAAGTTGGACAGTATGATGGATTCCATTTTGAACCTCCTCAGTCTGCGGAGGGAGAAGAGCCATTGTCTTGCTGTCTTTGTGTTAGTGTTGATGTGATTGGTCCAGGTCAGATCCTCACTAATGTGAAACCAAAGGAACCTGAAGCTGCTGACTCTCTTTACCATCTCCCATCGAAGGTGACGGGAGCATGTACAACTCCCCGTCATTTTCTGTAGTCCACAATCAACCTCTCTGTTTTGCTGATGTTAAGATGGAGGTTATCAGGGGCATCAAGAGTTCAGGGCTCAGAGTGATTCATGATGGTGGATTTAGTGATAATGGACAGTAGCTGCTCAGGCAGAGGGATCTAGTCTTTTTAGGGACAGGGACACTGGTGTTTTTTTTTTAAAGGTGTGGACTACAAACAGGAGCAGTCACAGGTTGGAAATGACTGAAGCCATCCACTATCACACAAATTAGGGTTTGTGCAAGAAAAATGTTTAACTCACTTTGGAATGGATGATGGCATGACTTGTAATCTTATTTATGACACAATTACTTCCATGTAGTGATGGCAAAAAAGTTAACAAGCAATTTTTTTCTACTGATATTTTTGGGAGTTCAAAATGTACCAGGTCTACACTGGTACATACTGCTTCCAGGAAACAGCCACAGCTTGGCAAGCTGAGTCTGACATTAACAAAGGTTCTCGTCCTCTCCTGCATTCTCATTACCAAAGAAACTGCCAGAGATGTAAACAGAAGATTTCCAATTCATATCCGTGATTTGTTCTACCCCTACTTAACTGTATAACAATATCAGTTATAATACTGTGTGACAAGTTCAAGTTCCAAGTTCAGCAAATGGCTGATCCAAGTTAATGCTTATTAAGACATGCTATAATGTGGAGATATATTGAGATGCACTTCTCTTTTGACAGATGTCCCTCCACCAGAAATAACAGTTCTCAGTGTTGGTCAGGAGACTGTTTCCTTTGGTATACCACTCACTGATGACTCTGTTAAGTATACAGTGGAATTAGACTACTCCTGCGACACACAGAGAGACAGTTTGATCAGAGACGACTCCAGCACTGTGGAGGTTGAGGGACTGATTCCTGGGACTGAGTATACTTTCAGCATCACAAGGATTGCAGACAATGGAAATCGTAGCACAGCAACCTCGCTGTCTGTCTTCACAGGTAAATCTGAAAAACAAATGAATACAAGAAAAATCAAACAGAGCTAAAACTACAAAGTGTTGTCTGAATGGTCTTTGTACTCAACATATGCACATGTACTTCTTACTAAGAGGTTAGCTCTGAATTTATGTTATGAAGGTTAATTTCAGAATAAAGAGGTGGTAAAATGTTCTTCAAAGTGCATGAAGTGATTATATGTGTCATTGTCTTTTACCACACCTCTTTTGCTTGGCAGTCAAACTGCACCTCAAAGTGCAGGCAAACTCTGACAGAACATGAATTTTCAGTTATAAGTGAAACTATGACATTATTCCCACAGAGCCCAGCCCTCCTGTGCAGATTGCAGTCTATCAGGTCAGCAGTGAGTCACTCTCTCTGCGATGGGAGCCCCCTGCTGGTGATGTGGAGAGTTACATTGTAACGTGTTGCCATGAGGGAGAAATTGTGCAAGAGATGACAACTGACACAAACGACCTGACTCTCAGCAACCTGAGTCCAGGGGTGTGTTACTCTCTGCAGGTTTCTGCACAACTTAGGAATGGAAGAAGAAGCAAGCCAACTGTAACATCTGCCAACACAAGTAAGTTAAAGGAAATCACAAGTGCATTCAAAATGAAGAATTATTTTTTTTAAATAAATTCAGGAAAAAGACTCCCGCACACTGTCCACTTCACTTTCAATTAAGTTTATTAACAACATTTTGGTACTTAGACCTTCATCAGGTTATCTTACAAGAGATTATCTTTTTTTCTAGGCAGTTCCTACAGTACATTTTCTTTGAAGCTGTAACCTACTTTTGTATTATATTTATACTGTTATATTATTTGTATTGTGTACATACGTGCATTGATTGATATATGAACTTTACCTGTTAGGATGTTTTTAAAAAAAAAACTTTTGTCATTCAGTGGCGTAGATTTGTTAGTCCAGGTGTGTTTGATGGCATATTGAGGCACGTCTTTCTGCGGTGTAGCCTGAATGGGCCACGCGAGTCCACAACCCTACTTAAGACAGCCTCCCCCGTTGTCTTGTAAGACAACCTGATGAAGGTCTAAGAACCGAAACGTTGTTAATAAACTCAATTGCAAGTGAAGTGGACAGTGTGCGCAAGTCTTTTTCCTGATTTTGTCGGCCCTCGGTCTTCTCCTATGCACCTGTTGACCTTAAGGTGTGCAAAAGCTGCACTTTAAAAATAAATCCAGTTGGCTTTCTTCGTAAACCACTGGGTGTAGAGGTCCTCCATGGATGGTGGCTGGTGAGGTGCTGTGCAGATTTCACCAACCTCTGTAGAGCCTTACTGTTGAAAGTGGTGCAACTGCAAAACCAGGTGATGAAGCAGCCAGTCAGGATAATGTTAGTGGTGCCCCTATAGAAGTTGGACAGTATGTTGGATTCCATTTTGAACCTCCTCAGTCTGCGGAGGAAGAAGAGCCATTGTCTTGCTGTCTTTGTGTTAGTGTTGATGTGATTGGTCCAGGTCAGATCCTCACTATTGTGAAACCAAAGGAACCTGAAGCTGCTGACTCTCTCTACCGTCTCCCATTGAAGGTGACGGGAGCATGTACAACTCCCCGTCATTTTCTGTAGTCCACAATCAACCTCTCTGTTTTGCTGATGTTAAGATGGAGGTTATCAAGGGGAATCAAGAGTTCAGGGCTCAAAGTGATTCATGATGGTGGATTTAGTGATAATGGACAGTAGCTGCTCAGGCAGAGGGATCTAGTCTTTTTAGGGACAGGGACACTGGTGTTTTTTTTAAAGGTGTGGACTACAAACAGGAGCAGTCACAGGTTGGAAATGACTGTGAAGCCATCCACTATCACACAAATTAGGGTTTGTGCAAGAAAAATGTTTAACTCATTTTGGAATGGATGATGGCATGACTTGGTTGTATTAAAACCATCTATTTTAGTACTTCTTGATTTAAGTGCAGCCTTTGATACAGTAGACCATTCAATTCTTTTAGACAGACTGCACAACCAGGTTGGAATCTCTGGTACTGTTTTTAACTGGTTTAAATCTTATCTCACTGACAGAACATTTTTTGTGAGTATGGAGGGATACTCATCAAAGAGCCACAAAATTACCTGTGGTGTCCCCCAAGGCTCAATTTTAGGTCCAACACTTTTTAACCTATACATGCTGCCACTTGGGAATGTCATCAGGAAGCACGGCATAAACTTCCACAGTTATGCTGATGACACACAGCTGTATATCGCCGTGTCTCCTGATGACCCAGGGCCAATTGATGCCCTTTTTAACTGTATTTTAGATATCAAGTCATGGATGGCAAATCATTTTCTTCAGCTCAACCAGGACAAAACCGAGGTCTTATTTATTGGTTCTGAAGCTCAAAGACAGATGATTAATACAAAATTGAACGCCCTGGCATTACAACCAACTAACCAAGTAAAAAACCTTGGAGTTATTTTTGATTCAGACCTCAGTTTTAACCCACACATCAGAAACATAACTAAGACAGCTTTTTATCATCTAAAAAACATTGCCAGAGTGAGACCATTCCTTTCCAAAGCCAGTACAGAGACATTAATGCATGTTTTTATCACCAGCCGCATTGATTATTGCAACGCTCTACTTTCTGGTCTCCCAAAAAAGAACTTGGCTCAATTACAACTACTCCAAAACTCTGCAGCACGGGTGTTGACTAAGACCAGAAAGAGAGCACACATCACACCCATTTTAAAGTCTCTGCACTGGCTACCTGTCTGCTTCAGGATTGATTTTAAGATCCTTTTATTAGTTTTTAAAGCTCTTAATGGCCTTGGCCCAACTTATTTATCAGATTTGCTTTTATCGTATGAACCCTCCAGAACCCTCAGGTCCTCTGGTAACAACCTTTTAACCATTCCAAAAGTGAGAACAAAAACTCACGGGGTGGCCGCCTTTCAATACCGTGGTCCACGTTTGTGGAAGAGCCTCCCAGAGGACCTGAGGGCACTGGAGAATGTTGATACTTTTAAGAGCAACCTTGAGACCTTCCTTTTTAGGCTGGCTTTTAGCTGAATTTTATTTATGTATTTATTGGTTTTTTATCCTGTTTAAACCTTGTTTTATTTGATTTATCTATTCACGTTTTATTCATTTATTTATTTTAAAAATCTTGTTTTATCTTGTTTTACTTTATTTATGATTATTTTTTATTTCTTTGCTTATAAACAGTTATAGACTTTTAAACCTCTTTTAGTATTTTATCATTCTTAGTTAGTTTTAGAGTTTTATTATTTTATCTTTATTTTATTTATTTTACTGCCTCTAGTGTCTCCTCAGTGAAATACATCGATGATAGCGTTTCCTCGGTTCCACAATACCTGTTGTTAGTGCCCTGTTTCATTTATCATTATTTAGTTATTTATTATTACTCACTTTTTATTTTGTCCTGTTGGGTTTTAAGTAGCTTGGTGTGGCTGTGTATGTGTGTGTGTGTGTGTGTGCGCGTGTGTGTGTGTGTGGGGGGGGGCTACATTACCATGTATGAAAAGCGCTCTACAAATACAGTTTGATTGATTGATTGATTGTACATCTTATTTATGACACAATTACTTCCATGTAGTGATGGCAAAAAAGTTAACAAGCAATTTTTTTTTCTACTGATATTTTTGGGAGTTCAAAATGTACCAGGTCTACACTGGTACATACTGCTTCCAGGAAACAGCCACAGAGCTGAGTCTGACATGAACAAAGGTTCTTGTCCTCTCCTGCATTCTCATTACCAAAGAAACTGCCAGAGATGTAAACAGAAGATTTCCAATTCATATCCGTGATTTGTTCTACCCCTACTTAACTGTATAACAATATCAGTTATAATACTGTGTGACAAGTTCAAGTTCCAAGTTCAGCAAATGACTGATCCAATTTAATGCTTATTAAGACATGCTATAATCTGGAGATATATTGAGATGCACTTCTCTTTTGACAGATGTCCCTCCACCAGAAATAACAGTTCTCAGTGTTGGTCAGGAGACTGTTTCCTTTGGTATATCACTCACCGATGACTCTGTTAAGTATACACTGGAATTAGACTACTCCTGCGACACACAGAGAGGCAGTTTGATCAGAGACGACTCCAGCACTGTGGAGGTTGAGGGACTGATTCCTGGGACTGAGTATACTTTCAGCATCACAAGGATTGCAGACAATGGAAATCGTAGCACAGGAACCTCGCTGTCTGTCTTCACAGGTAAATCTGAAAAACAAATGAATACAAGAAAAATCAAACAGAGCTAAAACTACAAAGTGTTGTCTGAATGGTCTTTGTACTCAACATATGCACATGTACTTCTTACTAAGAGGTAAGCTCTGAATTTATGTTATGAAGGTTAATTTCAGAATAAAGAGGTGGTAAAATGTTCTTCAAAGTGCATGAAGTGATTATATGTGTCATTGTCTTTTACCACACCTCTTGTGCTTGGCAG
Source organism: Pagrus major (assembly GCF_040436345.1). NCBI lineage: Eukaryota > Metazoa > Chordata > Actinopteri > Spariformes > Sparidae > Pagrus > Pagrus major. The sequence goes on along the minus strand of NC_133224.1, from coordinate 19,834,873 downwards.
TCAAACTGCACCTCAAAGTGCAGGCAAACACTGACAGAACATGAATTATCAGTTATAGTGAAACTATTACATTATTCCCACAGAGCCCAGCCCTCCTGTGCAGATTGCAGTCTATCAGGTCAGCAGTGAGTCACTCTCTCTGCGATGGGATCCCCCTGCTGGTGATGTGGAGAGTTACATTGTAACGTGTTGCCATGAGGGAGAAATTTTGCAAGAGATGACAACTGACACAAACGACCTGACTCTCAGCAACCTGAGTCCAGGGGTGTGTTACTCTCTGCAGGTTTCTGCACAACTTAGGAATGGAAGAAGAAGCAAGCCAGCTGTAACATCTGCCAACACAAGTAAGTTAAAGGAAATCACAAGTGCATTCAAAATGAAGAATTATTTTTCAAAATAAATTTAGACACGTAGGGGCAACAAGAGGATTGTATTAGATTAAATCAAATACAATCTTATAGAAATAAAACTCTAAAAGTGAAATTAAAGTAATATTCAGACCCCTGCACTCCAGTAGTGCACCAACACAAAGACCTTCTCAGGGCAATGTGGGTTTGTAGGGACATTGATTGATGGTCACTAAAGTATGGGTGACTGCCATCATGTAAAACCATGAACATCCAAAAATCCTAAAAATTAAGTTCTTATTTCATTTTCCTTGACAGCCAAAGATGGTAAGTAATACCTCAATGATATGTAGCAGCAATGTCATGAGCAGGTCTGTAGTGGTACTGAAAAGTAAAGGCTGAGCAAACCCTTACATTAGCTATTTCATTAAAGAGAGCCTTCATTGATAGATGGATCTGTCAGTCTGTTTCATAACTGATGTCAAACTAAGCACAATCATTATGGCCTTTATTGTGGATCAATGTTTAAGATAGATCAGGGTGGATCGGATCAGTCTCTTTCGATTGAGGTGCTTACATGAGTTATTTATATTCTTGAGCATTTATTCTGATTATTAGTGGATATTAGTGTCCATGTAAATGCAGCTAGTAAGCTCAAACCATTTTACATTAATTAGCTGAGCTCTGTGATTAAATACTTTGTTAGGTTGTGAGGACAGCCCAGTCACAGGTTCCTTTGTTTAAGACTTTTGTTAGAGCCCAGACCGGCCCTGTTAGGAGTCACACCCCTATCTCAGCCGCTCATCCTCATCATTAGAATAGTGCAGTGTAATCTGAGTTAATTCTATTTCTTATCTCTTATTATAATGTTTATTTTTTACATATAGATATATTGAGATGCACTTCTCTTTTGACAGATGTCCCTCCACCAGAAATAACAATTCTCAGTGTTGGTCAGGAGACTGTTTCCTTTGGTATACCACTCACTGATGACTCTGTTAAGTATACACTGGAATTAGACTACTCCTGCGACACACAGAGAGACAGTTTGATCAGAGACGTCTCCAGCACTGTGGAGGTTGAGGGACTGATTCCTGGGACTGAGTATACTTTCAGCATCACAAGGATTGGAGACAATGGAAATCGAAGCAAAGCAACCTCGCTGTCTGTCTTCACAGGTAAATCTGAAAAACAAATGAATACAAGAAAAATCAAACAGAGCTAAAACTACAAAGTGTTGTCTGAATGGTCTTTGTACTCAACATATGCACATGTACTTCTTACTAAGAGGTTAGCTCTGAATTTATGTTATGAAGGTTAATTTCAGAATAAAGAGGTGGTAAAATGTTCTTCAAAGTGCATGAAGTGATCATATGTGTCATTGTCTTTTACCACACCTCTTGTGCTTGGCAGTCAAACTGCACCTCAAAGTGCAGGCAAACTCTGACAGAACATGAATTATCAGTTATAGCGAAACTATTACATTATTCCCACAGAGCCCAGCCCTCCTGTGCAGATTGCAGTCTATCAGGTCAGCAGTGAGTCACTCTCTCTGCGATGGGATCCCCCTGCTGGTGATGTGGAGAGTTACATTGTAACGTGTTGCCATGAGGGAGAAATTTTGCAAGAGAAAACAACTGACACAAACGACCTGACTCTCAGCAACCTGAGTCCAGGGGTGTGTTACTCTCTGCAGGTTTCTGCACAACTTAGGAATGGAAGAAGAAGCAAGCCAGCTGTAACATCTGCCAACACAAGTAAGTTAAAGGAAATCACAAGTGCATTCAAAATGAAGAATTATTTTTCAAAATAAATTTAGACACGTAGGGGCAACAAGAGGATTGTATTAGATTAAATCAAATACAATCTTATAGAAATAAAACTCTAAAAGTGAAATTAAAGTAATATTCAGACCCCTGCACTCCAGTAGTGCACCAACACAAAGACCTTCTCAGGGCAATGTGGGTTTGTAGGGACATTGATTGATGGTCACTAAAGTATGGGTGACTGCCATCATGTAAAACCATGAACATCCAAAAATCCTAAAAATTAAGTTCTTATTTCATTTTCCTTGACAGCCAAAGATGGTAAGTAATACCTCAATGATATGTAGCAGCAATGTCATGAGCAGGTCTGTAGTGGTACTGAAAAGTAAAGGCTGAGCAAACCCTTACATTAGCTATTTCATTAAAGAGAGCCTTCATTGATAGATGGATCTGTCAGTCTGTTTCATAACTGATGTCAAACTAAGCACAATCATTATGGCCTTTATTGTGGATCAATGTTTAAGATAGATCAGGGTGGATCGGATCAGTCTCTTTCGATTGAGGTGCTTACATGAGTTATTTATATTCTTGAGCATTTATTCTGATTATTAGTGGATATTAGTGTCCATGTAAATGCAGCTAGTAAGCTCAAACCATTTTACATTAATTAGCTGAGCTCTGTGATTAAATACTTTGTTAGGTTGTGAGGACAGCCCAGTCACAGGTTCCTTTGTTTAAGACTTTTGTTAGAGCCCAGACCGGCCCTGTTAGGAGTCACACCCCTATCTCAGCCGCTCATCCTCATCATTAGAATAGTGCAGTGTAATCTGAGTTAATTCTATTTCTTATCTCTTATTATAATGTTTATTTTTTACATATAGATATATTGAGATGCACTTCTCTTTTGACAGATGTCCCTCCACCAGAAATAACAGTTCTCAGTGTTGGTCAGGAGACTGTTTCCTTTGGTATACCACTCACTGATGACTCTGTTAAGTATACACTGGAATTAGACTACTCCTGCGACACACAGAGAGGCAGTTTGATCAGAGACGTCTCCAGCACTGTGGAGGTTGAGGGACTGATTCCTGGGACTGAGTATACTTTCAGCATCACAAGGATTGGAGACAATGGAAATCGAAGCAAAGCAACCTCGCTGTCTGTCTTCACAGGTAAATCTGAAAAACAAATGAATACAAGAAAAATCAAACAGAGCTAAAACTACAAAGTGTTGTCTGAATGGTCTTTGTACTCAACATATGCACATGTACTTCTTACTAAGAGGTTAGCTCTGAATTTATGTTATGAAGGTTAATTTCAGAATAAAGAGGTGGTAAAATGTTCTTCAAAGTGCATGAAGTGATCATATGTGTCATTGTCTTTTACCACACCTCTTTTGCTTGGCAGTCAAACTGCACCTCAAAGTGCAGGCAAACTCTGACAGAACATGAATTATCAGTTATAGCGAAACTATGACATTATTCCCACAGAGCCCAGCCCTCCTGTGCAGATTGCAGTCTATCAGGTCAGCAGTGAGTCACTCTCTCTGCGATGGGATCCCCCTGCTGGTGATGTGGAGAGTTACATTGTAACGTGTTGCCATGAGGGAGAAATTGTGCAAGAGATGACAACTGACACAAACGACCTGACTCTCAGCAACCTGAGTCCAGGGGTGTGTTACTCTCTGCAGGTTTCTGCACAACTTAGGAATGGAAGAAGAAGCAAGCCAGCTGTAACATCTGCCAACACAAGTAAGTTAAAGGAAATCACAAGTGCATTCAAAATGAAGAATTATTTTTCAAAATAAATTTAGACACGTAGGGGCAACAAGAGGATTGTATTAGATTAAATCAAATACAATCTTATAGAAATAAAACTCTAAAAGTGAAATTAAAGTAATATTCAGACCCCTGCACTCCAGTAGTGCACCAACACAAAGACCTTCTCAGGGCGATGTGGGTTTGTAGAGACATTGATTGATGGTCACTAAAGTATGGGTGACTGCCATCATGTAAAACCATGAACATCCAAAAATCCTAAAAATTAAGTTCTTATTTCATTTTCCTTGACAGCCAAAGATGGTAAGTAATACCTCAATGATATGTAGCAGCAATGTCATGAGCAGGTCTGTAGTGGTACTGAAAAGTAAAGGCTGAGCAAACCCTTACATTAGCTATTTCATTAAAGAGAGCCTTCATTGATAGATGGATCTGTCAGTCTGTTTCATAACTGATGTCAAACTAAGCACAATCATTATGGCCTTTATTGTGGATCAATGTTTAAGATAGATCAGGGTGGATCGGATCAGTCTCTTTCGATTGAGGTGCTTACATGAGTTATTTATATTCTTGAGCATTTATTCTGATTATTAGTGGATATTAGTGTCCATGTAAATGCAGCTAGTAAGCTCAAACCATTTTACATTAATTAGCTGAGCTCTGTGATTAAATACTTTGTTAGGTTGTGAGGACAGCCCAGTCACAGGTTCCTTTGTTTAAGACTTTTGTTAGAGCCCAGACCGGCCCTGTTAGGAGTCACACCCCTATCTCAGCCGCTCATCCTCATCATTAGAATAGTGCAGTGTAATCTGAGTTAATTCTATTTCTTATCTCTTATTATAATGTTTATTTTTTACATATAGATATATTGAGATGCACTTCTCTTTTGACAGATGTCCCTCCACCAGAAATAACAATTCTCAGTGTTGGTCAGGAGACTGTTTCCTTTGGTATACCACTCACTGATGACTCTGTTAAGTATACACTGGAATTAGACTACTCCTGCGACACACAGAGAGACAGTTTGATCAGAGACGTCTCCAGCACTGTGGAGGTTGAGGGACTGATTCCTGGGACTGAGTATACTTTCAGCATCACAAGGATTGGAGACAATGGAAATCGAAGCAAAGCAACCTCGCTGTCTGTCTTCACAGGTAAATCTGAAAAACAAATGAATACAAGAAAAATCAAACAGAGCTAAAACTACAAAGTGTTGTCTGAATGGTCTTTGTACTCAACATATGCACATGTACTTCTTACTAAGAGGTTAGCTCTGAATTTATGTTATGAAGGTTAATTTCAGAATAAAGAGGTGGTAAAATGTTCTTCAAAGTGCATGAAGTGATCATATGTGTCATTGTCTTTTACCACACCTCTTGTGCTTGGCAGTCAAACTGCACCTCAAAGTGCAGGCAAACTCTGACAGAACATGAATTATCAGTTATAGCGAAACTATTACATTATTCCCACAGAGCCCAGCCCTCCTGTGCAGATTGCAGTCTATCAGGTCAGCAGTGAGTCACTCTCTCTGCGATGGGATCCCCCTGCTGGTGATGTGGAGAGTTACATTGTAACGTGTTGCCATGAGGGAGAAATTTTGCAAGAGAAAACAACTGACACAAACGACCTGACTCTCAGCAACCTGAGTCCAGGGGTGTGTTACTCTCTGCAGGTTTCTGCACAACTTAGGAATGGAAGAAGAAGCAAGCCAGCTGTAACATCTGCCAACACAAGTAAGTTAAAGGAAATCACAAGTGCATTCAAAATGAAGAATTATTTTTCAAAATAAATTTAGACACGTAGGGGCAACAAGAGGATTGTATTAGATTAAATCAAATACAATCTTATAGAAATAAAACTCTAAAAGTGAAATTAAAGTAATATTCAGACCCCTGCACTCCAGTAGTGCACCAACACAAAGACCTTCTCAGGGCAATGTGGGTTTGTAGGGACATTGATTGATGGTCACTAAAGTATGGGTGACTGCCATCATGTAAAACCATGAACATCCAAAAATCCTAAAAATTAAGTTCTTATTTCATTTTCCTTGACAGCCAAAGATGGTAAGTAATACCTCAATGATATGTAGCAGCAATGTCATGAGCAGGTCTGTAGTGGTACTGAAAAGTAAAGGCTGAGCAAACCCTTACATTAGCTATTTCATTAAAGAGAGCCTTCATTGATAGATGGATCTGTCAGTCTGTTTCATAACTGATGTCAAACTAAGCACAATCATTATGGCCTTTATTGTGGATCAATGTTTAAGATAGATCAGGGTGGATCGGATCAGTCTCTTTCGATTGAGGTGCTTACATGAGTTATTTATATTCTTGAGCATTTATTCTGATTATTAGTGGATATTAGTGTCCATGTAAATGCAGCTAGTAAGCTCAAACCATTTTACATTAATTAGCTGAGCTCTGTGATTAAATACTTTGTTAGGTTGTGAGGACAGCCCAGTCACAGGTTCCTTTGTTTAAGACTTTTGTTAGAGCCCAGACCGGCCCTGTGAGGAGTCACACCCCTATCTCAGCCGCTCATCCTCATCATTAGAATAGTGCAGTGTAATCTGAGTTAATTCTATTTCTTATCTCTTATTATAATGTTTATTTTTTACATATAGATATATTGAGATGCACTTCTCTTTTGACAGATGTCCCTCCACCAGAAATAACAGTTCTCAGTGTTGGTCAGGAGACTGTTTCCTTTGGTATACCACTCACTGATGACTCTGTTAAGTATACACTGGAATTAGACTACTCCTGCGACACACAGAGAGGCAGTTTGATCAGAGACGTCTCCAGCACTGTGGAGGTTGAGGGACTGATTCCTGGGACTGAGTATACTTTCAGCATCACAAGGATTGGAGACAATGGAAATCGAAGCAAAGCAACCTCGCTGTCTGTCTTCACAGGTAAATCTGAAAAACAAATGAATACAAGAAAAATCAAACAGAGCTAAAACTACAAAGTGTTGTCTGAATGGTCTTTGTACTCAACATATGCACATGTACTTCTTACTAAGAGGTTAGCTCTGAATTTATGTTATGAAGGTTAATTTCAGAATAAAGAGGTGGTAAAATGTTCTTCAAAGTGCATGAAGTGATCATATGTGTCATTGTCTTTTACCACACCTCTTTTGCTTGGCAGTCAAACTGCACCTCAAAGTGCAGGCAAACTCTGACAGAACATGAATTATCAGTTATAGCGAAACTATGACATTATTCCCACAGAGCCCAGCCCTCCTGTGCAGATTGCAGTCTATCAGGTCAGCAGTGAGTCACTCTCTCTGCGATGGGATCCCCCTGCTGGTGATGTGGAGAGTTACATTGTAACGTGTTGCCATGAGGGAGAAATTGTGCAAGAGATGACAACTGACACAAACGACCTGACTCTCAGCAACCTGAGTCCAGGGGTGTGTTACTCTCTGCAGGTTTCTGCACAACTTAGGAATGGAAGAAGAAGCAAGCCAGCTGTAACATCTGCCAACACAAGTAAGTTAAAGGAAATCACAAGTGCATTCAAAATGAAGAATTATTTTTCAAAATAAATTTAGACACGTAGGGGCAACAAGAGGATTGTATTAGATTAAATCAAATACAATCTTATAGAAATAAAACTCTAAAAGTGAAATTAAAGTAATATTCAGACCCCTGCACTCCAGTAGTGCACCAACACAAAGACCTTCTCAGGGCGATGTGGGTTTGTAGAGACATTGATTGATGGTCACTAAAGTATGGGTGACTGCCATCATGTAAAACCATGAACATCCAAAAATCCTAAAAATTAAGTTCTTATTTCATTTTCCTTGACAGCCAAAGATGGTAAGTAATACCTCAATGATATGTAGCAGCAATGTCATGAGCAGGTCTGTAGTGGTACTGAAAAGTAAAGGCTGAGCAAACCCTTACATTAGCTATTTCATTAAAGAGAGCCTTCATTGATAGATGGATCTGTCAGTCTGTTTCATAACTGATGTCAAACTAAGCAGAATCATTATGGCCTTTATTGTGGATCAATGTTTAAGATAGATCAGGGTGGATCGGATCAGTCTCTTTCGATTGAGGTGCTTACATGAGTTATTTATATTCTTGAGCATTTATTCTGATTATTAGTGGATATTAGTGTCCATGTAAATGCAGCTAGTAAGCTCAAACCATTTTACATTAATTAGCTGAGCTCTGTGATTAAATACTTTGTTAGGTTGTGAGGACAGCCCAGTCACAGGTTCCTTTGTTTAAGACTTTTGTTAGAGCCCAGACCGGCCCTGTTAGGAGTCACACCCCTATCTCAGCCGCTCATCCTCATCATTAGAATAGTGCAGTGTAATCTGAGTTAATTCTATTTCTTATCTCTTATTATAATGTTTATTTTTTACATATAGATATATTGAGATGCACTTCTCTTTTGACAGATGTCCCTCCACCAGAAATAACAGTTCTCAGTGTTGGTCAGGAGACTGTTTCCTTTGGTATACCACTCACTGATGACTCTGTTAAGTATACACTGGAATTAGACTACTCCTGCGACACACAGAGAGACAGTTTGATCAGAGACGTCTCCAGCACTGTGGAGGTTGAGGGACTGATTCCTGGGACTGAGTATACTTTCAGCATCACAAGGATTGGAGACAATGGAAATCGAAGCAAAGCAACCTCGCTGTCTGTCTTCACAGGTAAATCTGAAAAACAAATGAATACAAGAAAAATCAAACAGAGCTAAAACTACAAAGTGTTGTCTGAATGGTCTTTGTACTCAACATATGCACATGTACTTCTTACTAAGAGGTTAGCTCTGAATTTATGTTATGAAGGTTAATTTCAGAATAAAGAGGTGGTAAAATGTTCTTCAAAGTGCATGAAGTGATCATATGTGTCATTGTCTTTTACCATACCTCTTGTGCTTGGCAGTCAAACTGCACCTCAAAGTGCAGGCAAACTCTGACAGAACATGAATTATCAGTTATAGCGAAACTATTACATTATTCCCACAGAGCCCAGCCCTCCTGTGCAGATTGCAGTCTATCAGGTCAGCAGTGAGTCACTCTCTCTGCGATGGGATCCCCCTGCTGGTGATGTGGAGAGTTACATTGTAACGTGTTGCCATGAGGGAGAAATTGTGCAAGAGAAAACAACTGACACAAACGACCTGACTCTCAGCAACCTGAGTCCAGGGGTGTGTTACTCTCTGCAGGTTTCTGCACAACTTAGGAATGGAAGAAGAAGCAAGCCAGCTGTAACATCTGCCAACACAAGTAAGTTAAAGGAAATCACAAGTGCATTCAAAATGAAGAATTATTTTTCAAAATAAATTTAGACACGTAGGGGCAACAAGAGGATTGTATTAGATTAAATCAAATACAATCTTATAGAAATAAAACTCTAAAAGTGAAATTAAAGTAATATTCAGACCCCTGCACTCCAGTAGTGCACCAACACAAAGACCTTCTCAGGGCAATGTGGGTTTGTAGAGACATTGATTGATGGTCACTAAAGTATGGGTGACTGCCATCATGTAAAACATGAACATCCAAAAATCCTAAAAATTAAGTTCTTATTTCATTTTCCTTGACAGCCAAAGATGGTAAGTAATACCTCAATGATATGTAGCAGCAATGTCATGAGCAGGTCTGTAGTGGTACTGAAAAGTAAAGGCTGAGTAAACCCTTACATTAGCTATTTCATTAAAGAGAGCCTTCATTGATAGATGGATCTGTCAGTCTGTTTCATAACTGATGTCAAACTAAGTCAATCAATAATCAAAACGGTATTGTGGATCAATGTTTAAGATATTCAACGAAACTCAAAGCCATTATTAAACTTTAATTAACATAGTTACAGTGTAGTATTACTCCTCATATTAAAATATATGTCTGTCAGTTTAAAGCAGGTTTGAATTTAAATTTAAACTTTTTAATTTATTTTTTATTACACAAGGCCAAAGGGATACACACACACACACACACACACACACACACACACACACACACACACACACACACACACACACACACACACACACAAGGACAGACAGAAAGGCTTCCCATTGTAACTTGCTACATCAAAGAGTGCGTGAGTACAAATGCAGCTTTGCAGAGGTTGTTTGTTCTGTTAATTTAAGCAACAAATCCAGACATGACGCATGTTGTAATTTACAAACGTATCTTGAACCAACATGATTCAAAGCCCCTCAAATGAATGAACACACTATGAATGGCATTGGCCATAACTAAAAGTTCACATAGGATTGCCTCAGTAAAGCCAGGTCTGGACCTCTAAATATATTTAAGGGTTTTGAGTTTGCATATTACATGTTGTGCACTTGCCAGGCCACAGGAGGACAGGGCACATGGGTAGCTGTCACAGCTGTTGCAAGCAAGGCAACAGAGATTGGACCCTGCAGGTTTCCATGAAACGGGTATCAAAGTACAGATAACAGTTTGGAAGGCAATGACATGAGACAACTGAGCAACAATGTCTATGTAGCAAGGAGTGAGAGGAAAAGGGCTGGTGTGTAGATGGACTGGGCCATCAGGTGGTGGGGAAAGGAAGGAAAGACCAAGGGCATTTGGTGGATGGATGGAAAATACTAATCAGGGGACCTGGGGAGAAGGGAATGCTGTGAAAGACAAGGTACAGAGACACAGACTGAGACAGGTAGTGAGTGGAAATAAGCAATTTATGCCTGCAAGTGTCAAACTGGAATTTTTTTTAATTTGCATGTTCAAATTCAAGTTAATCGTCATAAACGCTGTCGAAGGAAATTATTTTACTTCTATTATCATTTTGCTGTTGCATTTTCTTTGTATGATTTGGTTTCCTTCTTTGTGGCAGTAGCTGCGTTTACATGGACAATATTTATTCAGTCTGATTGAAATCATTCTGATTAGTGATTCCAACACAACTGTTTACATGGGTGCAAAAAAATGTAATCCGAAAAAGATGTGTGTTTACATGCCCCATGCATTTAATCCAAATATATCTTTTTTGACATATGCAAAGCGGTTCTGCCTGCTGTGAAGCATCTAACCGCCAGAAATAGAATAATTTTTTCCCCAACTGTACTGAAAATATTCATTCATTCATTCATTAGCGCCGTCTGTCAATACACCTTCCACGTTCATGTTTATTGAGCTAACGTTAGCTAATGATGAGACGTTCAAGATTGTACTTAGCAGTAATGCTGCTGTCCTCTTGAGTAGGAAATGGAGCCTCAGACGAGTTATCCTCAAACCTCACATCCACACCGTAGTCAGTCGTGTTCGCCAATCGTCGCTCTCCCATTATCAGTCAATCAATCTTTATTTGTATAGCGCCAGTTCACACCAAAAAGTCATCTCATGACACTTTCCAAATTGAGCAGGTCTAAACCTTACTCCTTGATTAATTTAATTACAGTAAACCAGCATTTCCTCCATGAGCAAGCACTTGGCGACAGTGGCGGGAAAAAACTGCCTTTAACAGGCAGAAACCTCAGAGCAGAACTGGACTCCATGGTGGGCAGCCATCTGCCTCGACCGGTTGGTTTAAAAGAGAAAGAGAGAGAGAGAGAGAGAGAGAGAGAGAGAGAGGGAGAGAGAGAGGGGGATGGAGAGAGAGAGGGGGACGGAGAGAGATAGGGGGAGGGAGAGAGAGAAGACGATGCCTCGTAGGTGAGCATGCACAGAAAAAATATATTTGTTCCAACCAGAGAGAAATGATTGGAATAAGCGTTTACATGGTTATTATTTTCCTATTGATCGGCGTATCAAAGTTTTACGTCACCCCTGTGGATCTGATTGAAAATGAATTCAGATCAGGGCGGATCGGATCAGTCTCTTTCGATTGAGGTGCTTACATGAGGTATTTGTATTCTTGGGCATTTATTCTGATTATTAGTGGATATTAGTGTCCATGTAAACGCAGCTAGTAAGCTCAAACCATTTTAGATTGATTAGCTGAGCTCTGTGATTAAATACTTTGTTCGGTTGTGAGGACAGCCCAATCACATGTTCCTTTGTTTAAGACTTTTGTTAGAGCCCAGACCGGCCCTGTTAGGAGTCACACCCCTATCTCAGCCGCTCATCGTCATCATTAGAATAGTGCAGTGTAATCTATTTTTCCCAGGAAGTCCATTATTCAATTAGACTTGAAACAATTGTGTATTAAGCCTATGCAAATCCACTCAGACAGACTTGAGAGTGAGGTATGTACTGATCCAGTTGCCTTTCTTCGTAAACCACTGGGTGTAGAGGTCCTCCATGGATGGTGGCTGGTGATGTGCTGTGCAGATTTCACCAACCTCTGTAGAGCCTTACAGTTGAAAGTGGTGCAACTGCAAAACCAGGTGATGAAGCAGCCAGTCAGGATAATGTTAGTGGTGCCCCTATAGAAGTTGGAGAGTATGTTGGATTCCATTTTGAACCTCCTCAGTCTGCGGAGGAAGAAGAGCCATTGTCTTGCTGTCTTTGTGTTAGTGTTGATGTGTTTGGTCCAGGTCAGATCCTCACTATTGTGAAACCAAAGGAACCTGAAGCTGCTGACTCTCTTTACCATCTCCCATTGAAGGTGACGGGAGCATGTACAACTCCCCGTCATTTTCTGTAGTCCACAATCAACCTCTCTGTTTTGCTGATGTTAAGATGGAGGTTATCAGGGGCATCAAGAGTTCAGGGCTCAAAGTGATTCATGATGGTTGATTTAGTGATAATGGACAGTAGCTGCTCAGGCAGAGGGATCTAGTCTTTTTATGGACAGGGACACTGGTGTTTTTTTTAAAGGTGTGGACTACAAACAGGAGCAGTCACAGGTTGGAAATGACTGTGAAGCCATCCACTATCACACAAATTAGGGTTTGTGCAAGAAAAATGTTTAACTCACTTTGAAATGGATGATGGCATGACTTGTACATCTTATTTATGACACAATTACTTCCATGTAGTGATGGCAAAATAGTTAACAAGCAATTTTTTTCTACTCATATTTTTGGGAGTTCAAAATGTAGCAGGTCAACACTGGTACATACTGCTTCCAGGAAATAGCCACAGCTTTGCAAGCTGAGTCTGGATCTCCATGAGCAGGGTCTCTCTGAGCTAGGTCTGTCTGCATTGGACCTCTCTGAACTGGATGTACCTGACTGTATCCTCTGCTTCCTAGTAATAATCAATGTATAATATCACAGCTATGATTAACATTCAGACAAATGTTTTCTACCGATAACAAACTCAAAAGTTGGATTAACTTAACAGTGTGCATCATGTCAGTAAACAGTAAACTGTGTGCAGTATGGTTCAATTCAGCACATCATTTCAGTAGACAATGACAGTTAACAGTGTGCAGTACTACCAGCAGTCACAGAATACAGCTAATGATAGCAATACGTACAAAAGCAGACAGGTTGTAAGTCCTTAGCACTAAAACGGACTATAGATACTGTGATTACCTTAGACCTCGCCAAGTGGTTCCTGGAAAAAGTGTTCACTCTCTGGGTCTGCAACCTGCGGCTCTGGAGCCACATGCGGCTCTTTTGCCCCACTGCAGTGGCTCCCTGTGGCTTTGACATTTTACATGAAAATGAATAATATATGTATATATATATATATATATATATATATATATATATATATATATATATATATACATATATATATATATATATATATATATATACACACACACATATATGTATATATACATATATATGTATATATACATATATATATTTTATCATCATCACTGCTTTAGGCCGACAGTGATTCTTGAATTCTCCTTAAGTAAAAATGCGTAGCCTACACACAGAATTGTATCTGTTCTATCAAGTTGTGATTAATTGAATGATCCTGAGTTAACACATTGTGTTTAATGCTCAAGCCCGAGGGTTGATTGCTGTATGTGGCCGAGGATAAAAAAGGATTAACTCACACTGAAATAGACTAAAATAAATTTAAACTGTCCTTTTTTTACTTTTACTGCCTGCCACTATGTGTTTTATTTATTATCAAAATATGCTACTTTTTATTTTGTACATTTTCACAAACACATGGAGGACTTGTGTAGGTCTGCATATATAGTTCTGTATTGCTACTCTATTTCTATTTATTGTCGGTTAGTTCTTCTATTTCATAAATGCACCAAAACATGGCATCACTGAAATGGAAATGCAAAGTTCAAGTACCTTATACTGTAAACTTAAGTAGCCCACTGCAGAGTTGCCACATCATGTGGAATTATAAATGAACGCTCATTGAGGCTGATTAATAATCTTGATAGGCTAATTTAGACTTTCTAGGCCGTGTTACCTTCATTATAAGACACAAATATGTTTTGCGGCTCCAGACATATTTTTTTGGTGAGGGACGGGGGCAAAAATGGCTCTTTTGATCGTAAAGGTTGCTGACCCCTATCCTAGTGCTAGCTTTACTAGCATCCTCGTCATCTGCACAGGTTTCACCAGGTGTATGCTAAGATACTGTACATGCTACCACTGTACTTAAATGCTGAGCTTAAAAAACGGCCTGATTTTTGTCCAACTTTCCATCCTTCTGAAATCCAAATCATTTCCAAACTTTTGTGTTTTGATTTGACGGTGCATTGTAAATCTGGTCAGACATGTTGCTTTTGTTTCCTTGCAAACACTACGCTAACGTTTCTGTGCCGCATCTTGCGAGTCTCGCGCTGACCTTTGAACTTTTACGAAAGTTTGAAAACGCTGTGAGGAAGTAGCAGCATAGCAGCTTCACTCAACCAATTCATAACTTTAAAATCAGGCCATCGACCAGTTCACAGTACATTTAGATCGATCCAGAGGTCCATGTATCACTGTAGTTGTATCTTTAACTTTAAACCGTTTTCCGATTCATATCAGTGATTTGTTACAACCCTACTTAACTGTATAACAATATCAGTTTAAATATTGTGTGACAAGTTCAAGTTCCAAGTTCTTAGTACGAGAAGGTTGTTCAAAGTTACAGTTACAAAAAATCTTTAAATCCAATTAAATCTTTTGTTTCCTAATAAATTACAATAATTGGTGATGTCAATGTTCATCACAAGTGTTTAATGACAACATAGTAGAATTTCATGGAAAAAAACAGCCATGGAAATAAACTCAAAATAACTTTTTATTGGTTGTACAAAGGATAAATATCATACTTTTAAATGGTGTCACCCCTTATCACACTCTGCCTATAACAATATGCACTGTTTATACTATACTTACAGTATATTTGATTATGATAACACATTTTCCTTAAATTAATACATTTTGTAAAAATTGCAAGGATCTCATTTTATTATAAAATTGGATTTGTTGTCTTAACATAGAACTAGATTTAATATAATAATAATTGCTCTGGACCCAAGTGTTACATGGATGGGCAGATTTATTACAAAGATTCAACAAGAAACTATTTGAGATTTTGGTGATTTTACATTTGAATTTATTTTGTAATCCTATTTTGACGTATCTAGCATACTTCAGCTCCAAAGAAAAGATGAGATGCAAAATTATGCAGCAGGCAGCATTTCCTAACATCTCAGCATGCAAAGATGCATTCATTCACGTGTCAATAAAATTGGACACCTATAACATAATAATTTATTTTATTTGAAGCAAACTTCATGAATGTTTTTTGTGAGAAAGTAGAATGTGTTCCACTCATTCCATCACAGAGAGATGAGAGCTGTAGAAATCATTGGAACTGAAAACTGCTGTGATGTACATGTTCTTTAAACTTTTGCCTGCAACTGTATGTTTCATGAAATCATCTACTGTATGACTGGTTTTAAGTAACAAACATCTTCATATCCACAGAGACACAAATGAAGAGCTTATTGGAGGATCTGGGGTTGGAGCAGCTCTACAAAGAGAAGCTGTCGCTGAGCACAGTACTTCAGATTGATGAGAAGACCATCACTGATGAACCTGCCAACTGTAATTCAGACCTTCCATGGTATTTTCTAAAGAAACTGATGATGGTTAATGTGACAGCTAGGAATGTGAAATGTACATCTGGTTGTGAGTCAGCCTGTGATGGTGCATCAGGAAAGACAGAATTAGATCTTGATAATCTGTTCAGTAGTCAGCATTCAGATGATATGTTGAACCCACTAGACATAATCACTGCTCTCTTTCTGTGCTCTGATGGTTTTGTACAGCAGGAAATGGCTCTCAAAATGTCCATGTGTCAGTTTTCTGTGCCTCTGCTGCTCCCTGATTGTGACACAAAGCAGTGCACGCTCATGCTTTGGGCCATGAGAGACATTGTTAAAAAGCACAGACCTCAGTCACTTTCAGAATCCAAAGGCTTTATTGAAGACAGAATTGTTGTCTCTAAACTTCCAATGATATCTTTTGTGAGAATGGGTGAGTGCTCCTTGTCCAAGTCAGAGATCCTCAATAAGCTTCTGAGCAATTCTCAGCAGTACCATGACACCTTTGTTCACCGTGATATGGAGTGTGGTGACAGTCCAAGGAAAATATCCAATGGATTAGCTGAAATTTCTTGGTACCTTCCTTGTGGGAACAAAAACATTGACATTTTCAGTGAGCCAGTAGCTGTAGCTAACCTTCGTGGGGACATTGCTTCATTTGAAACACAATTTTCTTTTTTGTGTCAGACATCTGCAGCAGTTTTTGTGTTCTTTGACAGTCTGGACTCTGACTGTGAGCTGCTTATGAACCAACAACACAAGGCAGAGATCTTCTTGGTGGGAAACCATCAAAGCAGTCACTTCAGTATGGATGGTCTAAAAAAGGTAGCAACCAAGTTGCGCTTGACTAACAAGAATATTCTTCTGAAAGCTAAGCACATGAATGACGCAGACTTTGTCAAAAAATTGCGAGTCACAGTCAGAGATGTAGTTGAGAGCTCAAAGAGGAAGATGGGAATCGAGGAGATGGCTGACATTGCCCATGAACTGAGAATCTGGGTGGATGAAGACTGTCCAGAGTGCCAGAGTGCCAAGAACAATGCTGATGCCATCACTGCAGAAATTCAAGACATCCTGAAATATAAAAAAGCGCAGCTACCCCTACATGATCAAATATGGAAGGAACTATCTCGCTTAGAGAAGGAAGAATTTCGGCTTCGAAAAGTTGGGTCTGAAAACATAGAAAAGTACAAAAGTGATCTTCAGGTACAGAAAGAAAAACTTCGGAAAAAACAGAACTCTTGTGACATGTCAGATGCAATGACATGTTTCATCAATGCAATATCAAGCCCAGGGACAGAGAGATCCTATTTCCTCAAATGGATGCGAATGAACCTCGATAACCTGTCTCGAGAAAAACTGTCTGACCTCAGGGAGCAGTACAAAGAAAAATCCAAAAAATCTGAGAACAAAGAGGAAATCAAAGAGATTGACAGACAGCTTTCCAACAGCTCACTGGGGACTGAACACTTCTTCCGTGAAATGGGTCAGATCTATGAAGCTTCACTTTCCCTTCCAGAAACAAACCGATCACGTCAACAGTTACAGGATCTGCCTAAACTATGTGCAGGATTGTTGCTTGATGGATTTCCCCTTGAGCTTGTAGATGGAGATGCATCCAACATACCTCTCAGGTGGGTGAGTGATGTTCTCTCTCAGCTCAATGACCTGGTGTCTCCTAAGAACAAGATACTGGTAGTCACAGTTCTTGGAGTTCAGAGCACAGGGAAGTCCACTCTCCTCAACACCATGTTTGGAGTGCAGTTTGCAGTCAGCAATGGTCGATGCACTCGAGGTGCTTTCATGTTGCTCATCAGAGTCAATGACGATGTTAAAAAAGCTCTCAACTGTGACTTCATGGTGATCATTGACACTGAGGGCTTAAAGTCACCAGAACTCGCACAACTGGACACCAGCCACGAGCACGACAATGAGCTTGCAACACTTGTTGTGGGGCTGAGTGATATCACCATTATCAATATTGCAATGGAGAACTCAACAGAAATGAAAGACATCCTACAAATAGTGGTGCATGCTTTTCTCAGGATGACAGAGGTGGGCAAAAAGCCCAAATGTCAGTTTGTTCACCAGAATGTGTCAGATGTTTCAGCCCATGAGAAGAACTTACGAGACAGGAAACTGCTCTTGGAGCAGTTAAACGAGATGACGCAGGCAGCAGCTAAAATGGAAAAGAAAGAGGATAACAAGAGCTTCACTGATGTGATGGAGTACAGTCCAGACACTGGGAACTGGTACGTTCCTGGTCTCTGGAATGGAAACCCACCAATGGCACCAGTCAATGCAGGGTACAGTGAGGCTGTTTATGAGCTCAAGAAAAACATTATCCAAATGTTAAGAAGTTGTGAGTCGTCTGCTAATAATATCTTGGAGTTTACAGAGTGGGTGAAAAGCCTGTGGAATGCAGTGAAGCATGAAAACTTCATCTTCAGCTTCAGAAACAGCCTGGTGGCTGATGCATACATGAGGCTGTGCAAAGAATGCAACAAATGGGAATGGGAATTCAAAAAAGAGATGTACACCTGGGTTACAGAAACTGACACAAAGATCTCTAACTTTGGCACAGTTGCTGGAAAATCTGAGACATCTAACATGTCAGATTTTCTCAATGATTTAAAAAGTGAAGCTTGCGCTGAGCTGTCCAAATGGGAGACAAAGATTCTTGAAAATCTGGCAGAGTACTTCAAGCAAACAGACGGTCATGTCTATCTAGTTGAAGGATACAGAGAAGACTTTGTGAACAGTGCAAAGAGCCTTCGACGAGAAATGGAGAACTCTGTAATCAATCAGCTCACAGCAACAGCTAAGATCAGACAGGGAATGACAGAAATTGACAGAATCAAGGAGAATCACACAACACAGATAGAGGAGAGAGTATGTGCATTGATTGAAGAATGTCGGAAACAAAAGGTCAAGATGACAGACAAGGAGCTGGACAAAGTATTTGATGAGATGTGGTATAAAGCAGTGAATGAGGTATCTTTTTCCAAGCCAAAGGCCACAGATGTCACCGCAAATGTGTCCCACTACCTGAGAACAAATCTGTCACAGAAGGGGAGTCTAGCATGTGACCTGTTGAGCCAGAAAAGTCTGCAAGATTTTGGACAGGGGCCTTTCAAATATGCCGTGGAAGGATTTTTCAAAAAGTTAAAACTCCAAGTCGGCAAGCTGTTCTGGAAAGATCACGCAATGGCTTTACAAAATATAGCTGACCGTATCATCACGGACTGCACAGAGATTGTGACTGACAAAGTGAAAAGAAATAGCAATTACCACGACACTTACATCCAGGAGATCCTACACATGATTGATGAGAAGCTGAAAAACAATCAGAATGGGAAGATAGAGATCGAGTTTGAAGTTCCTCTCAAACAGCACATCTGTGGATTTGCAGCCAGACAGTTTCAGAAAATGCATGAAGATTTCCTGCGTGAGAATGATCCCTACAGATGTCTGAATCAAAACAAAGAAAAGTTTTGTGATGATTTCAAGGATGTGTTCCATAAACGAGACCAGTGCCAGAAGAAAGCAGAAGAATTCACAGAACGCTGTTTGAGGCCTGCAGTGGAAGACTTCATCAACCGTTCCTTGGGTCCTGATATCATTGGTGAAATGAAGACAAAGTTTGAGTTCAGCACACGGATGTTCTTCCAGTATTCAATTTTACTGGATTTGCTCTCAAAGCAGGACTTTAAGAAGTATCAGAGCTACATTTGCTCATATGAGGAGTATGCCAACAAATGGGTTCTTGATTGCATCTTAAAACATTTCTCAAATGGGTCTCCAATGTTTGATTTTGAAGATCAACATCTCCAGTCAAGAATCACCAGCATAAATATTGCTATCAACAAAGCTAAAACAGAAAAGAGTGGCAACCTGAAGACATTTGTTGAGAATGTCTGTCAGGAACTTGGTGATAAACTGGTCATTTCCCAGGATGCTCTTGGTGCTTTCATGATCCTGAACAATGCTGACCAGGAACAGTTTGCTTACTGGCTCACTGAGTGTGTGAAGGACATGGAACAAGCTCTTAGGAAGAAGTTCAAAGAAACAAACATCCAAATGAAACTGAAATCTCTTCATGTGAATCCTCAGAACGAGCTTTTTTCAGAAATGATCGGCTGTGGTAAACAGTGTCCATTCTGCAAAGCACCTTGTGAGGCAGGAGGAAAAGAACATACAGAGCACCAAACTTCACTACATCGACCAAAGGGTCTGGGTAGATTCAGATGGGATGGAACAGAAAACCTTGTCATTGACATTTGCTCTTCTTCGGTGGTCAGTGACACGCGTTTTCAGTGCGCTGCCACAAATGGTGAATGGCACCCTTACAAGGATTACACAAAAATTTTCCCAGACTGGAAAATTGCTCCAGATGCAAGCCTTCAGGCATCAGACTACTGGAAATACGTGCTGGCAAAGTTCAATGATGAGTTTGCAGAAGCATATGATGCAAAGCCTGCTGATATTCCAGTAACCTGGAAGAATATCACATACGAGCAGGCAGAGGAGAGTCTGAAAAAGACATTCAACATGAAATGAGAGTACTAACATTCCTCACATGTACAGATGTACACATCTACCTTTCATAGATATTTAGAAGAGTAGAGAATCAGAAACAGTCACATACTGTATATAAGATGACAAGGTTGAAGATATTGTCAGTACACGCAGACATTTGGCCACTATGGCTTACAATGTGGATATAAGAGAAAATCATTGCAATACTGCCTAACTTTAGCTGAGGTTGCAATAAACATGTTTAATCAAAATAATCTGCTGTAATAATCACTGTTTGTATGTAATGCTGACTGCATCAACATTTTCAAGAGCTATTTTACACGCTGAGTCATTTAACATGTGAAGAACATACAAATATTTCCAGTTTGATCTGAGTTTGAATCTATAATCTTTGTGTGATCGATGAATGTCATTGTATTGCCACTGAAAAAGATGTGCACAGTTAACCAAGTCAACAGAGTGACAGAAAATTGTTTTTCTTTTTGTCAAATATCTGATATATAGTCTTTCACTGTTTACGTGGAATTCCTGATGTCAAATATTTACATTTAGTGCACTTTGTTTTAAAGTCAGTCTTTACATGGCAGGACAGAAAGTTGTTTTGCTGATTAAGGATGATAAGTTTGTTTTTGTTTCTGTGATATTTCTGATGTCAAACATTACATTTTTTTCATACACGCGTCAGTGGTATTACATACTACTGCATATTGTACTGCCGTAATCCCACAGAAAGTTGTGTTTTTAAAGTTGATGTGATTATTTACTCATAATTCATTCATTTTGTTTGTGTCTTTTTTTTAATCTATATACATATGTGATTTTCCTCACTCAAAATCAGAAACAGTCACATATTGTATACAAGATGACAAGGTTGAAGATATTGTCAGTACATGTAGACATTTTGCCACTATGGCTTATAATGTGGATATAAGAGAAAGTCATTGCAAATAGTGCTCATCTTTCACTGAGATTGCAACAGACATAGTAGATAAAAATAATCTGCTTTCACTGTATGTTAAAGTTGACCTCATCAATATTTTAAGAGCTTTTTGTGCACTTGGAGTTCATGTAATAATTAAGAACATACAAAATATTTCCAGTTTGATCTGAGTCTCAATTTGTTATCTTTGTGTGAAAGGCAACAAAATGACAGAAGCAAGTTTTTCTTTTTTCAAATATCTGATATGTTTACTGTTATTGTTTATTTCTGTGAATTATCTGATGTCAAATATTTACATTTACAGTTATAGTAAGTCAGTCTTTATGTGGTATTGTCATAAAAGGACAGGAAGTTGTTTTTATAAAGAGTGATTTATTTTTTGTTTCTGTGATGTATCTGATTCAAATATTTACTTTATTTTATACATCACTCAGTTTGCATGTGGTATTGATTATTAGAACTTAAAAAAACATGGTATGGGACGTATCTGATGCAAAATGTTTCAATGTGTTAAACGATCATTCAGTCAACATGTAGCTTTCACATGACAGGGTCAGGGTTAGTTTGTAGTGGGTTAGGATTAAGGTTAGTTTGTTCCTTATCTATTACAAGGTACAAGATAGATTTGTCATGTTTTAAACAGCATTTAATGAATGATTTTCCTAAATCTGAATTTAGAATCTCTTTGTTTTTGTTTCTGTGAAGTATCTGATTCTGAATATTTACATTGTTTAAAAGAATTCAAATGTCACTCATTCTCTATGTGATAGTTAACACGTATACTTTACTCACTCCTGTTAACTGATTCAATAAAGAGACAAAATTGTCAGACTGGCTATGAATGTCTTTAATGTTTCCCAGATCAGAATCACAGCATACAGTGTATAATAACTTCTAAAGTAAACAGAACTATCATCACCTCATGTATTTATTTAGTTTTACTATACTTTTTTTTAATAATCATCTTTTTTTAAATCCATTATTTAACATTTTTCTTCATCTCAAGTCTTGGGTTTCTGAATTCAACAAAGAATGTAAAAACAAGACAACAGGTGCAACTTTGCAATGGAGACCAAGCTGAAGGTTTATGTTGAGTGTGTCACTGTCTTCATATGTGTTTGGCACTGTGGGATGTTAATCATGTACTTCCATTCACCACTCACCTGACACAGGATCTCTGAATAACCTCAGTGATATGGAGTCATCTTGTTTTGCTTGGCTGACTGCAGGTTTGGTTCATGTTGAAATGAGAATAAACAGAAATTCAGCCTCAACAGTGCAGCGAGTCACTTTATACCATAGACCAGGCTAAGTGTGAGTCCACATACATTTAGTCTGATCATGCTCAGAGTCTGAAAGTGTGCAGGACATTTCAGATTTACTCAACATTTAATCCATCTCTAGACTCTCGAACATGAAACTCTTCACTGCTACATCACATCACTGTGAGGTGGACACAACCTCCATAACCACAATGCAACACAGTGTTTGGAAGGGAAAAGTCAGAGCATCTGTGTGATCTCATTACTCTATGAGGATGTGAGGCATCTTATGGTATCAAAGCCCTCGTGTCTGTCCCACATGTGATTAAGTGGCTACATGTAAACACTGCTACATGTGAGGTGAGGTAACATTTAATTGACTGCACTTGTGTTTAGTGTCTGAGTTTAGAAATCCTGACCATGAATCACTGGCCAGCTCCCTCCACCATCTTAACATTAGTTAGCTGTTAAAGGTTGGCTTTTATCAGTGCTCTTAGTCTCTGAGATGTTTCCATAAATACTCTGAAGTCACACAGATCAAGCAGTAGATTCATCAGGAGTATAGTTGGATCAAGATATATTTCAAAATAAAAGTGTGCTAAAGCTTAAAAAAATCTCCCAAAGCCACCGAGTAGTTGATCCTTCTCCACCCCAGAACAAAGAGCAATGACACCACAGACTTTAGCTTTAGTGTTCTAATTAGAAAATGTAATATTCATTGGAAACTAGCAAATGCTAACTACAGCATTTAGGCCATCAGCAGTGGAGATGAATGTCTGCTACAGTCACTTTCTTGGTTCAGAATCATGGTGCTACAGGATGCTCAGACAAAGTCTAAAAAAAGTCATTTCTAATGGCATGAAAAGTGATCTGCAGCAAGCATTTTCTGTTACTCACTAATGAATTTCAAACCTCACGCTAGTGGCCATTTTTTGGCAAACTGCACCTGTTGTCTTTTGTTGTCACAAAAAAGCATTTCATTCATTCCCTAAAAAAAAAAAGAAAATAAAAAAGGAAAAAAACTTAATATTTACAAATATTTTGTCTGTTTGATTCTTACACTTAAAAATGTACAGTTTTGATCCTCTTCCAGATGTTCTGTCTGTCTCTGTCCTGCCACCCAGTTTGGTATTTTTCTTCACACATCCATTTTCCTCAGAGTGGGCAGACCGCAGGATGTGTCTCTGTTACCTGGCCTCAGCGACCCAGACATAGAGTGATGTAGTTTGTAGTCCTAAAACCCAGAAATTGGTTAGTATTTTTGCACATCCGGTTCCTCTTTCTTAAAGTCAGTGGGGTTTTTTGAATTGGTTTTTGCTTAAATGCCTGAAATAAGGTCTGTGGTTCCCACAGGCTTAAGACATTTACAGGTTTTGTTGTTTTGTTGTTAATTGTAACGTTTTCATGTGTCTTAAAAAATGTTGGTTGCTAACAAGTGGCTATATGAGACTACAGAGGATGTCACTGACGGACTATAATACTATGGACACATTCCTATTTCGAGGAGGGGAATTTGGGAAGCTCCAGGTGCTGGCCACTGCACACGACTCACAGACCGAGTCGGGGAAGGTACACCTTATCAGAGGATAACGAAAGGGAGGGGGATAGGGGGTTTGTTTGTTTATCTTCAGGGCAGATGTTTTTTCTTTTTCTACCTATGTCTATTGTTATTTTTTATGTGAAATCAGTGTTATGGTTTGTGCAGAGTGTTCTTTGCAGTTTTGGTTCTTGATTGGTTTGGCAGTCGGACAGCACCCTGAATGCTTATACAAGAGTAGGAGTATGGCTAACTTTATAAGGTTCATCAGTTATAGCATAAATGGATTGCAGAACCCAGTAACACAGAAAAAATGCTTGACTTAACTTAAATCTCAACAATCTTTATACAGGAGACCCATCAGGTTGACTCAGAGTTAATTAAATTTAAGAGAGACTAGCAAAAAGCGTGGGGAGGCGATACTTGTACACAAAAAACTAAACTTTGTAATGATGAAGCAACATAAAGATAATGAAGGCAGATAATATGTGTGGTAAATGGACATTAAATGGAATTAAGATTAATTAAAGAATTAAAGGAGAGCCATACATTTTCTATAAGATAAACAAAATGCTGGGGGATATATTGGATGGACATTTAATCATCGCAGGGGATTTTAATCAGGTACAAGATGAGATTCTAGATAAAACTTCGCCCACTAGTAATGTGCCAAAATATAGAAAGGCCATACATTTGCTGATGAAGGATCTGGGGCTGGTTGATATCTGGACTTATAAATCCCAGAGAAAAGAATATACCTTTTATTCACACAATCATAAATCACATTCATGAATAGACTACTTTCTGTTATTAAATGACCTTACACAACGGTGGTGGACTGTACAGTTGGGCCTGTTGTGGTAACAGATCATGCTGCTGTGCAGTTGGGCATGAAAATTGGGACAGATGTGATGAAGAAACGCAGGTGGAGGCTAAATGTGTCTTTATTTCAGCATCAAACATTTACCAATTCATTAGGGGAAGATCTCAAATGTTTCTTTGAGGCAAACATAGGTTCACCAGAGAAACTGGGCACTGTATGGGAGGCTTCAAAGGCCTATGTAATCATAGCTTACTCAAGTAAAAAGAAAAAGGAAACCCAACACAAAAACTACTTAAAGAAGCAGAAAAGGTATTAGCAGACAATCATACTGACTGTCCTCTGAAACAAGTGTGTGAACTGAAATTCTAATTAAATGACATATGCAGCAAAAAAGTAGAATATGCACTGTTCAGGTTGAAAGGTAACTTTTACGAAAGCGGAGAAAAGGCAGGCAAAATAAAATACCAGCTATAAAAAATAAAAATGGGGATGTAGTGACCAGTGTTAGGGAAATGAATGATGTATTTCATGATTTTTATACCAGACTTTATAAATCGGAAACTAATCCATCATCAGAAATACTTGATGCCTTTTTTAAATAAAAAAAATAAATGAATCTCCCAAAACTGTCAGAAGACCAGACTAAGCAGATGGAGGAAGTTAGAAAAGCAATTTTATCTCTTATCTTTTATCTGTATACTGGCGCCTGTACTGACAGGTGTATACACAGAAGCATTCACATTAGGGCAACTTTTCACTCAACACCCAAAAGGCATTCGATAGGCTGGAATGGGCCTTTATCATGCATACATTGTACATATTTCGCTTTGGGGAGGGATTTTTAAAATGGGTTCAAATGATTCATTCATTACCTAAAGCATCTGTTGTGATTAATGACCACCTCTATTCAACCTTCCAAGAGGCTCAAAGCAAAGAGATCCTCTTAGTCCTCTGCTTTTTGTTTCATTTGTAGAACCACTTGCTGCAGCAATAAGAGCAGACAGACATTATGGGGGTCTGGGCTGTGGGTTGTGAACACATTATTTTTGTACACAGATTATATTTTATTACTGATATCAGACCCTGGTAAATCTAAACCTCTAGTTTTAAGCAGGATTGAGTCATTTTCAGAAATTTCTGGGGTACAAAATTAATTGTCACAAGTCGGAGGCCGTGCCTGTCTCTAGAACATGTTTTTCATCTGTTGTTTCTGCTTTCCAAGTCCAGTGGATTCCAGAGGGAGTGAAGTACTTGGTGATGAAATTGAGTGCAGATTTAGGGAATATAGTTGAAATTAATATGCAACCTACATGCACCAATCTGGACAGGTGGAAAATGATAAATCTACCCCCCCCCCCCCCCCCCCCCCCAAAAAAAAACAAAACAAAAAAACAAACAAACAGCAAAACTATATATTATTTGTATTATTTTATTACAAGAACAGAGAAAAAAACAAGATAAATAAATGAAATACAGTTTAGAAACACCAATGTACATTGCACAAATCCTATAGATGTATATCCTATACAGACAAATCTAATAACCATGCTTGAAAAATCCCTGAAGAAAGCTTAAAAAAAATATTGTATTGTATAGCACTATTAGTATACATGTTATTCACAATGGCTCCTCATCAGACTCCAGGACCATGTCTGTGGCTGCTGTGGAAGTATCTGACTCCTCATTTTGGCCAGTGGGTGCTCCAGCTCCAAAATATTTCAGAGGTGCCCCTGAATTTACAATTAAGATACAATATGTAAGTTAGATCACACTTACATCACACATGCATCAGTTACCCAATTAAAATGACCATAATGCACATTTTATTAACATTTGTTAACATCAGGGCCGGTTTTTGCTATGGGCAATGTGGGCGACCGCCCAGGGCGCAATCTATGTGAAGGCGCACGAGCACTACCGCTCATTTCCATGTCAAGTTAGTGGAGTGGGCGCTTGGGCGCCCTCATTGTCACGTCAACTTGCTGCTGAGAGTCACACAGGTTGTGTGTGTCAGAAGAGGTGAGGGGAAGGGGGAGAGGGATAGACTGATGATCCCAGGCCACACACCACAAACTGCTTCCAAATAAATTGTATTTCTTTCCTAAAATTAATATAGACCCATATACCTACATGTAATTAATTGGGTTATGTGAAAAATGTAAAAAATAAATAAATAAATAAAATCTGTGCATGCATCTACTTGAATTTGTTTACATCACGTGACTCTGGTTGTTTGACGGGCGAACGGACGGTGTTGGCAAAAGGTAATGATGTCGAGTCTTCATCTTCATCATGGATCAAAGTAAAAGAGCAAAGAAGCCATCAGGTGCCCAGTTCGCCCAGGGCGTAAATCTAGCCAGGACCGCCCCTGGACAGGATGCTGGCAAAACTGCTGGCAATCATGGACAGTGTCTCTCACCCCCTACACAAAACTCTGGACAAACTTAAGAGCAACTTCAGCAACAGACTCATTCAACCCTGCTGCCTAAAGGAACAGCACAGGAAATCATTCCTACCTGGTGCCATCAGACTTTATAACGCTCACTCCATAACACACAAATAATGCTGTTTAAATTATTATTACCGTAAATACCGCACCTTGTCCTCTTGCACCTTATGTTCCACTTAACTTTTCACTTCGGTACCTCAGTATTTTATTTTATTTACCTCAGTATTTTATTTTATTTTAAAGCTACTTAAGCATGTTATTGTAAATTGTATTGTATTGTTTTTTGTATATTGTATATAGAACTTTATTGTTTCTATATTTGCCCTTGTATTTTGATTGTATTTGTACTTGAATTTACAAGCTGCTATGATAACCTAATTTCCCCTCAGGATTAATAAAGCTATCCATCTATCCATGACTGAAATGTGCTTTATTTGGAAGCAATTCGTGACGTGATTGGCTTTAGCCTGCTAATTGCATTAGTTGTGCACTATTAGATGAATCCCCTGTTTCACCCCCTGTTTCTCTTGGCCACACTTTCCGTATTCATGTTCACCTGCACGTCTTGCACATCTTAGTTTTCGGACCAATTCAGGGCAGAGTAATACCGGGTTCTGGGAACGCCGGAGCTAATAGGAAGAAAAGGGGTTTTTTCCTATTAAGCTGTTTTACCGCTGGATTGGGGGCCAACTCAGGGCCGAGTGGAACCAAGTGGAGACAAGGGGTCTCTTAAGGTGCTGCTTTTTCAGAATTTGTAGCGTAAACAAACTGAATTCACGGTGACGACCTTAAGGATAAATATAAAGTGCACTGGGACGAGTGACAATGGGAGGTAAATCCAGCAAAAACCAGGAAGCTGGCGTAGGAAACCTATTCTATTTTAGCCTACTTTCCTATTTCTTAACTTGTTTTAATGTTTTGTTTTAATGTTTTTTAAATGCTTTTACTGTAATTGTATGTGCCTGTAAAGCACTTTGAGTTGCCTTGTGTCTGAATTGTGCTATACAAATAAACTTGCCTTGCCTTTTCCTTTACATTGTCCCGCAGTGTCCCATTCTCTGACACTTGGAACATCGTAATGGTGCCCGGATAAACTCTCTCACATCATAGCTCAAATATCCCATTCTTACTTTCTTAGGCAAACTTTTTTCAAACTTGAGGACTACTGACAGGCTGTCTGATTTCACATCCTTTCTTTGACATCCTGACACGGCATAATATCACTATCTCCATCTGATGGTTTCAGTCACGGTACAGTTCGTGCTAATCCGCCCATACTCCGTTCACTTCTCTCACGCGATCTCGTGCTCCAAATAATAATAATAATAATAATAATAATAATAATAATAAACTTTATTTATATAGCACTTTGTAAAAACAAAGTTTACAAAGTGCTTTGACAAAACAAAGCAAAATTGCAGAGGACAAAAGAAATAAATGGCATTTATAGGTAAACATTTTGAAACAAATAACTGAAGAACAGAAAAACTGATAAAAATGAATAAAATAAGCAAAATGAAGAAATGGAATAAATCAAATAGGTAAAATAAACAAAACAAATACATTAATTTAATAAACTCAAACAGGAGCAAAAGCAAAAGGATGACAAAAGGACGACATCACCCTATAAAAATGGGTTTTAAGAAGTGATTTAAAAAAAGTTACCGATCCTGCTAGCCTTATTTAAATTTATCTCCTCAGGCGGGGGTTCCAAAGCTGAGGGGCCCTGATGGCAAAGGCACGATCACCTTTGGTTTTAAGCCTCGACTTTGGAATGGTTAGAAGGGCCCCGTCTGAGGATCTAAGGCTGCGAGCTGGCTCGTAGGGAATTAAAATGTCTGCTATATAGGTCGGAACCAGACCCACGAGTGTTTTAAAAGTGATCAGTAAAATCTTAAAATCAATTCTAAAATGGACGGGGAGCCAATGAAGCAAAGCTAGGACTGGGGTAATGTGATGTTGTCTGTTAAAACCAGTTAAAAGCCTAGCTGCTGAATTCTGTACCAGTTGGCGCCTCAATGTTCACTTCACGACTCAACGCTCAACACACCCATCAAAGTTGATGCACAGTGTTTCCCATTTGTCTAACTTTTAATATGAAAACACATTATCATCACCATCATCTTGCTGCTATTTGCAGCAACCTGACACAAATTCAGATAAACAGAAACAGGACAAGTATATGTATATTAGTATAGAAATAACTTGGCCTATATTTTCTGTACTCTATGTCGCATGGAGCACTTGAACTTCCATGACCTTCCATTTCGTTATGCAACCCTGTGTTGTATAATCATGATTAAATGACCTTTTACCCATCATCCATTTTTTTTTATGACTTGTACAGTCCTGTGTACAGCACTTTATTAGTGGCCATTCAGGACAGGTGTGGCTGATAAGTGATGCATCCATGTGACTCCAGATCAAAGGAAGAAGATTTCTCTATCAGACTTTTTAGAGACTTTAATTTAATTTACATACATTTACATCTGGCTTGGTACATCCAACAGTACCAACGGCAACGCTCCTTGGAATCCTGCTAGGTCAGGTAAACAGGATGGTACCATGGTCAGTTCAGCTTTATTGGAAATCACATGATGGATTTCTTGGAAAACAAAACAGGAAGTAACTTTGCAGTATAAAAGGACACACCTGCAACAGGCTCTTGTATTGCGGGGCAGAGCTTTAATGTATACTGCGTAGAAGAAGAAGAAGAAGAAGAAGAAGAAGAAGAAGAAGAAACCCCAGGATTCTTACAATGGATGAATCTCTCCTACAAAGGTAGGCTATAATTTATTACATCTGTAATGTATTTTTCAAAAGTAGGCTTTCCATACACTAAAACAGAAATATGACTATATGACTATATGACTTTATGACTTTATATGCCCTTGAATCTCTGATAGTGTTGATTACAGTAATTCTTTTTGTTTTGGTCAAAATTGTAGTCTGGCAGGCTGCAGAGTGCAATTAACTGTGTGATTTTTGTATAAAGGGTTGTTTCTTGTTACTTTCAGGGAGAGCAAGTTTGAATAATCTGGACCACGTGTGAGGTGCCTGAGTGTCCCCACAATGGACAACTCTGATGAGGAGGTAAACAACTTTTCTGAAATAATAAAATTATGAGCCAAATATTTGTCAGCTATTGTGAATGGGTTATGATGCCTATATTGTCTATATTACACTGCCATTATTTCTCATTTAATAAGGACTTCCATGATGCAGCTGATTCCTTCTCTGAGCCATGCTGTGAGGAAGGAACAGACGCTTCACCAACACCACAGTCTGACTGTAAGTGTCAATAACTGATCCAATTTAATGACTAAGTACATGCTGTAGTGTGGAGATATACTGATATTCATTTCTCTTCTCTTTTGACAGATGTCCCTCCACCAGAAATAACAGTTCTCAGTGTTGGTCAGGAGACTGTTTCCTTTGGTATACCACTCACTGATGACTCTGTTAAGTATACTATAATTTATGTTATGAAGGTTAATTTCAGAATAAAGAGGTGGTAAAATGTTCTTCAAAGTGCATGAAGTGATTATATGTGTCATTGTCTTTTACCACACCTCTTGTGCTTGGCAGTCAAACTGCACCTCAAAGTGCAGGCAAACACTGATAGAACATGAATTATCAGTTATAGTGAAACTATTACATTATTCCCACAGAGCCCAGCCCTCCTGTGCAGATTGCAGTCTATCAGGTCAGCAGCGAGTCACTCTCTCTGCGATGGGACCCCCCTGCTGGTAAAGTGGAGAGTTACCTTGTAACTTGTTGCCATGAGGGAGAAATTACGCAAGAGATGACAACTGACACAAACAACCTGACTCTCAGCGGCCTGAGTCCAGGGGTGTGTTACTCTCTGCAGGTTTCTGCACAACTTAGGAATGGAAGAAGAAGCAAGCCAGCTGTAACATCTGCTCACACAAGTAAGTTAAAGAAAATCACAGTTGAAATAATAATGAAGAATGCATTTTTTAAATAAAGTCACAGACTTTGTAGCAATAAACACGTTTCTATCACGAGGATCAAATGACAGGAATATATTGCATGAAAGCAAATACAGTCCTACAGAAAAAACTCAAAAAGTGACATTTTTGATATCAAACACATAAGTAGTCCACAACAAAGAACTTCTCAGGGCGATGTGGGTTTATATAGACATTGATCGATGGTTACTGAATTCTGGATGACAGCATGTGGTACCATGAACATCCAGAATTTATAAAAATTAAGTTTATTCTTATTTCTTCCTGACAATCAGAGATGGTATGTAATACCTTAGTGACATTTACCAATACTGTCACTAGCAGTTGTGTAGTGCTACTGTAAAGTAAAGGATGAGTAAACCCATATTTTAATATCACAGATCCATGAGGACCTTTATTGATGGATAGAAGTCCCTATTTCATAACAAATGTCAAGCTACACCTGCATGATCCTTGATGTAGATCAATGTTAGAAATACTATAGAAAACTCAAAACCATAATTAAAGCTGCAAGCAGCATTGAGTGGGCCCTCCCACCTTTGTACACGTTAGGGTGCGTGGCAGTCGTGGCCTCATTGCTGGCTCTCAGTATTCATGTGCTTTGGACACCGCACAAATGAGTCCTTGAAACGAAATAGCCAGGGACATGGGTGAAGGCTACTTCCTGCCTATCAAATTTCAGTTACATCAGTAAAACTCAGAGTGAGAGCTACTTTGTTAAATTTTTGTAGGGGGTGCTATCAAGCCATTTGTCCATTTGTCATTTGTCCAAATGCAAAGACCCACATAAAACATTAGTGTTTCTACTGTTGACATGTGTTCCAAGTTTTGCAAGTTTTCAAACATCCCAAGCCCCTCAGCGATAACTGTCATGGCCAATAATACATTGCCATGACAATGCTGTTTGATTAAAAAAACAAACAAAAAAAAAAAGATTTTTGAACAGAAACATTGTTAGGTTCTCAAGTCCTCTCTGACCATATCTGAGGTGAATCTGTTTAATCTGCCTGGAGTCATTTGTAAGAGTATAGCACCTGCAATGTCCTGTTACCAGCAAAAATATGCATGAAGTTGTGTTCATAACTCTAAACAAACACATGAAGTTTGAGGCAGATTGGATAAAGCATGTATAAGATACAACAACTTCCTGTTTCATAAGGAAAACCTCGAAATGTGCCATGTTGCTACGGCCATGCTGTCCAACAAAAGTCAGTTTTTGGCGTGATGCATCATCATTGGTTTTCTGACCAAATTTGAGGTGGATCTGGTCAAAGGGCCACGAGGCTGCTGCGTTGCTTCATCCAGAGACAGTCTTGCCTTTCTATTTTACTGTGCACTATCTTTTACTTTCCCTCCCTCCCTCCCTCTCTTTCACACTCCTGCTTTCTTGCTCTTTCATTGGGGGTAAAGGTAAATCATGTCATCATGATTTATTGATAATTAGCAAAGGCAAACTCCATGTAAACAGATTCAGCAGGCAGGAGCTGCATTGCAGGAGCAACACTGCCTATGTGGACACAAACACGCAAATGAGCAGCAGCAGCAGCTCAGCAACACAGCTGCATCTCCATGTCATGTCCTGTAGTCCACAGTCATCTGCTTTGTTTTGCTGACACTGAGATGGAGGGTATTGTGGTGGTATCAAAAGGTTGAGGGCTATAAAGCTTTATGATGGTGGAGTTGAGTGCTACTGGACTCTCATGCCGAGGGATTTAGTCTTGTCAGAGAAAGGGATAACGGTTGTCTTTTTGAAACGTGTGGACTACAGACTGGAGCAATGACAGGTTGAAAATTACTGTGTTGGCATCCACAGAGTTCAGTTTGAGATCAACAATGAATGGATTCCTCTGGAGACCACATGCCTTTGCCCCATTAGAGAGCAAAGCTATGGACTCAAGCCCCCACAATCCTTAATGTCTTGGCACCTAGGTGCAAAGACTGTGCAGAGGCCCAGCTTTGAGCTTTGATTGGTCCGTGGGAGAGACCCCCTATCCATGTTAACAAAACTCCAGCTCCCTCTTAATTCTCTCTGTCTTTCTTTTGGGCCTCTCATCCTTCCTGGTCTGTCACTGGACTCAACAGCTGCTGAAAGATGCTAGCTGCAGGGTCTTGCATGCAACTAACCATTTTTCTTAACTTGGCAGTAGAGCCCGACCAATATGGGATTTCTGAAACAAATACCAATTTAAGAGGGGAAAAATCCACGGGTATACTGACTGTTTGAGCTAAAGTGAAAATAGACCTTTTCTATGTGCATTGTGTACCAATTTTGAAAAATGTTGCATTAATTTTAACTGATAATATATTGTACGTATAAAATATTGTTCTGAAAAGTAACTACCAAGTATAGCAGTAAAATAATAAATGCAGTGGAGTAAAAAGTACAATATTTCCCTCTGATGTTACTAAAGTACAGCGCTTAAGAAAATGTACTTAGTTACATTCCATCACTGCTCTCTAATAAACTACTCATTTGAGATTTATGCTGCAGCTTTATTCCAATTCTGAAGCATTATTTCAATGAATAAAACTTCAATCGGAAAAGCTTATCAATACATGTCATCTTCAGCAATATTTCACTGTTTACATTTAGCATTAACCAGAATGATAAGCTTGTTGTCACGGAGAGTAAAAAACGGGGACGCTGTTTGGTTGATATCCAGCATCGCCTCTCACAAATTATGTATCCAACGTTGCATGAAATGGATAAAGATAATAACCTCTGATTATTCAATATAATTAATAATTATCCCTGATAATCATTAATTATTATTGATATCCAAATTTATCTCAAATACCCTATAAATAATGCTCCAACAACTGTGAAGACATCCGCCATCATGCAAATTACAGTTTGCGCAAGCAAAATGTGCAATTCACTTTGAAATAGATAATGACAGATTTTGACTTGTACGTCTTAATTCTGACAAAATTGGTTCCATGTGGTACTGGCAAAAAATTAACAAACAATTTTTTTGAGTACGAAATGTACCAGGTCAGCAGGTACAACTGCTTCCAGGAAGTAGCCACATCTTTGCACATCGAGTCTGACACTGACAATTGTTCTTGACTTCCCCCGCATACTTATTACCAAACTAACAGCCAGTGATACAAAATGGAAGCAGTATAACCTTCAACTGTACAAAAACTCACTTTTACCTGTTTCACACCCGCCAACATCCAGCTTTTGTCTTTAATGTGAATGTGTACCATCGTAAGGGGTACCCCATGTAAGGGGTATTTATGGTCTCCACCTCCAATTGCCTGTAATGGGAACAGAAGACCTGGGTGAAAATGCTAATATGTGCCACTCTTCAGGTGTGATGTAATGATATTATGTGTTGAAGTTGAGGCCTCTGGCTTGTTAATATTTTTCCATTGGTCTCTGTTCAAGCAGTGCTCAAATGTCATTTGACGCTGACTTTGAAAGACAGACTGAAATAAAAGATACTAAAAAAGTGGCTGCCATGTCACTAATAACTGAGCCTTGCTGCCAACTGCCTGATTGGTACTGCACATGTGCAACTCTCAACAGAGACGAGAAAAGAAGCGAGATATGTCACTCCTTAGCTACTTCTGTTGTTCAGCATTTTTCAGAATGGGTGTAGTCTGGTGAGGTATATGAACTTATGCCTTCTACTGTACCCTGTTCTTCCAGTGTGTTCATGATGACAAACGTGACACGAGGAAAAAAAGAAACACAAAGGCAAACTCGCCTCCTGGCAATGTGAAAGGAGTTAATCGGCTAATTTTAGCAGGTTTTCCCGCATTTAAAAACGCTTGTACTTGTGCTTGTAGTGTTACGGTGGGGGTTTTCTTAGGAGATCGGAGGCAGGAAGTCAGGGAGTAAGGATTTTATTTTGAAATAGAGTTCTCTTTGAGGGAAACATAGATGAGATGAGTGGGCGGGCGGGCGGGCGGGCGGGCGGGCAGGCAGGCAGGCAGGTACCGTATGGAACGGAACAATCTGGCACCGGAGTAGTGGAGAGACCAGGGTAATATAGCCAGAGGATGATGAGCTGATGAGAGACAGGTGTGCCTCTCCGCTGCACACACAGACACACACAGGGAAAGGAGCAGTGAGGGAGAAGGGAACGGGAAAAATACAGAACGACAGAAAAACAACCTGACTGCCACAGTAGCACCGTGACATGTAGTCTATTAATGTGGAGTATGAATTAAAGTTGTTTGTGGGTTGTTCAAAGTTACAGTTTGCAAAACGTTTAGCTAAAATAAATCTTTTTCTTGCATAATAAATTGCAATGATTGGCAACATAAATGGTTATTTCAGCTGTTTTAATTACTACTGGCTCTATTGGCCGTACCAAGTCTACAAGTCCAATAGTTTCAAATGGTGTCACCCTTAATTACACTTGTTATATATAAAAATATAAATATAAAAAAACAAGCAAGCAACAGGCCCTCGCAATTTTTGTTCACGTTGGGGTGTACAGCAGTTGTGAATTTGGATGGAAAGTTTCCATCTCAAATATTTGAGAAATTGTGGAACCCTGATGAGAATACAGTGATCGATTCAGATTCTCTCAGTTGTTTGTAGACATTTTCAAATACAGCTACTAGTTTCAATAGAAGGTTTGTGGTAACTAAGTCTTTATTTATGTGTCTCTGTCTCTTTTAAAAGATGTTTTATTTGCCATAAAACTTGGGGCTGTTTGAATATCTTTTTCCTTTCCTCTTTTTCTTAATAGCATTCCTTTTTTTGTTGATTGGATTTCAATTTGACTCTACAAAGTGGCTCCAAAAATGACTTTACTCTCTTTAATTTTAGTTAGTGTGTTTCCACCCGTTTTCCACCTGTAAATCTGAAAATGTCTCTGCCGACAGTTTATAATCATATGGATTCTCTTATATATTGTGTTGTGAGTGAGAGCCTGACTCACCGTGCATCATGGAAAGCGACAAAGATATCTATTTTGCTCGAAATTACATCACATAACCACCATCAGTGAATAGCGGACCCTGTCTGGCTCTCACTCATGGAGAGGGGTGCTGTTTACTGGGGAGAAGTTCACCAAAGACTCAGTAGGGTGGGCTGACTGGGTCAGTGACTTTTCTACATTCATTTTGATTAATTTATTTTCTATATAAGTTGTCAAAGACAGTGACTGCAACAACACAATAGCGGAAGGCAACGAAGACATATGAGTTTAAGTTTTTTGCTCAGAATTGCGTCACATAATCACTGCCAGTAAACTGCGGGAGCTGCCGGGGACAGACGGAAGTGTGACGAAGAGTCAGTAGGACAGATAGAGTGACAGGTAAAAATTTGGTCATTTTTCCTCATGTAAGTTGCCAAAGACACTATCTGCAACCACATTACTGTTGTTTGGTCTTGTACTGTTGCTTTAGTGGGTTGAAGTGTGGGACATTTCTCTTTTATTATGAGAGCTATCCAGTGAAGGATGTTTTGTTGTCAGACTGTTTACGCCATCAAAACGTCACACCCCAGTCCTGTGCTGCCAGCTTACCCTTTCACACAGGCATCGATTGCGGCTCTGTTACTACCTCCACTGGTGGATCAGAGGTGGAACGAAACTGTCCCCCCATTCCACCTCTGTAACTTTCATACAGACAGCGAGGCGGAACAACGGTGCAATATTCCCGCCTTGAAAATCAGTGTGAATGGGGCTTCTTGAGTAACTGAAAGCAGAGAGTGATGGTTTTAAAAAATCAACACACATCATCTTACTGGTTTAAGGTATACTGTCAAACATCTTGGTGAAGTTTCTTTTAAAAGTTAATGGAATAAAAAAAATATGCAAACATTACAAATCACAGCAAGATATTTAATATTACTGCGGACATACCGTTTGATCAGTC
Organism: Pagrus major; assembly: GCF_040436345.1. NCBI lineage: Eukaryota > Metazoa > Chordata > Actinopteri > Spariformes > Sparidae > Pagrus > Pagrus major. The sequence goes on along the minus strand of NC_133224.1, from coordinate 19,797,691 downwards.
TGAACAAAGATCAAATCACAATTACCATCTAGAGAATGTCTATGTCCATTTTGGTAATATTTAAAGACAGACTTGTGGTGACAGTCACCTCTTCAGTTCAGTTCATGCAAGATTTTTAATGATTTTTTTAAGTTTGCTAAATTTTGTTGGGGGTGCTATCAGGCCATTTTGCCCAATTCTGAAACTCATCAGATGTTTTCAGGCTGGGACTGTGATCAAGCATGTGAAGTGGGGAAGAGTCAACCATGTACACAAAAGTTACAACAATTTCAGCTTTCAAGCTTACAGAAAGTGTATATCATGGTAGTTTTCAGTTCTATGATTTCTACAGCTCTCATTTTTCTGTGATTGAATGAGTGGCACACATACTACGTTGTCACTAAAAACATTCATGAAGTTTGCTTTAAATCTAAATTTATTATGGGTCTTCTGAACATGTTACCAAATCCGCTGGTTCAAAAATATACATACAGCAACTTCAACAATTCATTTTGGTGATTATAGAAAGTTGTGTGTCAAATTTTCTTTGTAGCATGGCCTCTTAACTTCTTCTGACTGATTATGATTGATAATGGCTGGTGACTTTTCTGAGACCATTTTAATAGGACATGTTTGATATACTCACTAGACTCAGCCACAAACAGTACAATGCGGAAGTCTAAGGAGATCTGAAAGAGCACATTATTAGTTTGAACAAGTCAGGAAAGTAATTTGGAGCCATTTCAAAGCAGTTACAGGTCCCAAGATCAACTGTGCAAAAAACTGTTTGTAAATATAAAGTGCATGGCACAGCCACAATCAGGAAGATAATGCAAACTATCGACTACTGCTGACAGAAAACTGGTCAGGTTAAGAGTCAACGAAAAACCACCAAAAAGCAGGTCTGAAATTAAGCGAAAAGGCAGGTGACAGTGTCCAAAGTCAATTATGTTTTGCATCAACATGGGCCGAGAGGCTGCCGTGCAAGAGAGAAGCCCTTGATCCAAACGTGGCACCTTAAAGCTCAATTGAAGTTTGCTGCTGATCACATGCACACAGAAAATCCCTTCTGGAGGAAAACTCTGTGGTCAGATGAAACAAAAAGAGTTGTTTGGCCACAGTGACCTGCAATATGTTTGGAGGCCTTTCACCCCAAGAACACCCTACCTACTGTAAAGCAAGGTGGTGGTAGTATTATGTTGTTGGGCTGTTTTGCTGCCTGTGGATCTGGCACTCTAAAAAAAGTAAACGGAATAATGACAAAGGAAGATTATCTCCAAATTATTCAGGAAAAACATAAAATCATCAGCCAGAAGATTGGGTCTTGGGTGCAGTTGGGTGGTTCAACAGGACAATGATCCCAAACACGCGTCAAAAGTGTTAAATGAAATGGCTATGTATATTTTTGAGCCAGTAGATTTAGTCACATTTTCAGAAGACGCATAATAAATGTATTTTATTTGAAGCAAACTTCATGAATGTTTTTTGTGACAAAGTAGAATGTGTTCCACTCATTCCATCACAGAATAATAATAATAATACATTTTATTTGTACAGCGCTTTTAAAAACTCTCAAAGACACTTTACAAGAATAGAATACATACAAGAATACATAAAATCAAGTGCATGGTGCATAAAATCAAGTGCATGGTGCGATAAAGGAGAAATATGTAGTAAAAAGAACAATGTATGAGGATATGGATCTGTGTAGGTTTTTAGGGAGAACAGGTTGAGGACAGCAGACAGCTACGGGTGCAAATGAAAAGTGGATTTGAAGAGGTGGGTTTTGAGTAATGACTTGTAGGTGGATGAGTCTGGGCAGTCACGGATGTGTTTGGGGAGGGAATTCCAGAGGGAGGGGGCAGCAATGGAGAAGGCTCTGTCCCCCCAGGTACGGTGCTTGGTCCTGAGGGGGGGTGAGAGAAGGTTAGCGTCTGAGGATCTGAGGTTTCGAGAAGGAGTGTGGTGGTGGAGCATGTCCGTGAGGTAGGGAGGGGCCTGGTTGTGGAGGGCTTTATGGGTGAGTAGGAGGAGCTTGAAGTTGATTCGGTGTGGGACAGGGAGCCAGTGAAGGTTTTGGAGTACGGGGGTGATATGTTCACGGGAGCGGGTGTGGGTGAGGAGGCGGGCAGCAGAGTTTTGGATGTATTGAAGTTTATTGAGGACTTTGGAAGATGAACCATAGAGGATGCTGTTGCAGTAGTCCAGTCTTGAAGTGATAAATGCGTGGATGAGAGTCTCAGCTGCAGAGAAGGAGAGTAGTGGGCGGAGGCGGGCAATGTTTTTTAGATGGAAGAAAGCAGTTTGGGTGAGGCGGCTGATGTGCTGTTCGAATGAAAGAGTACTGTCCAGGATAATGCCAAGGTTACGGATGGAGGGAGAGGGAGACAGGGTGATGTTGTCAAAGCTGAGGGAGAAGTTCTGGGTCGATGTGGTGAGATGTTTTGGGCCTATGAGTATGATTTCAGATTTGTCACAGTTTAGTTTGAGAAAGTTTTTTTGCAGCCATGATTGTAGTTCTGACAGGCAGTTTGTGAGGGTAGAGTGGGTGGCAGGGGTGATGGATTTTGTGGAGATGTGGAGTTGGATGTCGTCGGCATAGCAGTGAAAACGGAGACCATGCCGACGGATGATGGAGCCAAGGGGGAGTAGATAGATGATGAAGAGGAGAGGACCAAGCACTGAGCCCTGGGGGACGCCTTGAAGCAGGGGGGCAGTGGAGGAGGAGCAGTTGTTGACATGGATGAACTGTTGTCTGTCTGAAGAGAGATGAGAGAGAGATGAGAGCGGTAGAAATCCTTGGAACTGAAAACTGCTGTGATATACATGTTCTTTAAACTTTTGCCTGCAACTGTATGTTTCATGAAATCATCTACTGTATGACTGGTTTTAAGTAACAAACATCTTCATATCCACAGAGACACAACTTCAAAGCTTACTGGAGGATCTGGGGTTGGAGCAGCTCTACACAGAGAAGCTGTCGCTGAGCACAATACTTCAGATTGAGGAGAAGACCATCACTGATGAACCTGCCAAGTGTAATTCAGATCTTCCATGGTATTTTCTGAAGAAACTGATGATGGTTAATGTGACAGCTAGGAATGTGAAATGTACATCTGCATGTGAGTCAACCTGTGAGGCTGCATCAGAAAATACAGAGTCAGATTTTGACGATCTGCTTGACAGTGAACATTCAGACCATATGTTGAATCCCCTCGACATAATCACTGCTCTCTTCCTGTGCTCTGATGGTTTTGTACAGCAGGAAATGACTCTCAAAATGTCCATGTGTCAGTTTTCTGTGCCTCTGCTGCTCCCTGATTGTGACACAAAGCAGTGCACACTCATGCTTTGGGCCATGAGAGACATTGTTAAAAAGCACAGACCTCAGTCACTTTCAGAATCCAAAGGCTTTATTGAAGACAGAATTGTTGTCTCCGAACTTCCAATGATATCTTTTGTGAGACTGGGTGAGTGCTCCTTGTCCAAGTCAGAGATGCTCAATAAGCTTCTGAGCAATTCTCAGCAGTACCATGACACCTTTGTTCACTCTAACATGGAGTGTGGTGACAGTCCAAGGAGAATATCCAATGGATTGGCTGAAATTTCTTGGTACCTTCCTTGTGGTAACAAAAACATGGACATTTTCAGTGAGCCAGTAACTGTAGCTAACCTTCGTGGGGACATTGCTTCATTTGAAACACAATTTTCATTTTTGTGTCTGACATCTGCAGCAGTTTTTGTGTTCTTTGAAAATGTAGACTCTGAATGTGAGCTGCTTATGAACAAACACCACAAGGCAGAGATCTTCTTGGTGGGAAACCATCAAAGCAGTCGCTTCAGTATGGATGGTCTAAAAAAGGTAGCAAAAAAGATGGGCTTGACTAAAAACAACATCATTCTTAAGACTAATCAGAATAATGATGCAGACTTTGTCAAAAAATTGAGGAAAACAATCAGTAATATAGTTGAGAGCTCAGAGATGAAGATGGGAATCAAGCAGATGGCTGACATTGCCCATGAACTGGGAATCTGGGTTGATGAAGACTGTCCAGAGTGCCAGACTGCCAAGAACAATGCTGATGCCATCACTGCAGAAATTCAAGACATCCTGAAATATAAAGAAACTCAGCTACCCTTGCAAGGCCAAATATGGAAAGAACTGACTGGTTTAGAGAAGGAAGAATTTCGGCTTCGAGGAGTTGGGTCAGAAAACATAGAAAAGTACAAAAGTGATCTTCAAGTACAGAAAGAAAAACTAAGGGAAAAACAGAACTCTTATGACATGTCAAATGCAATGACATGTTTCATCAATGCAATATCAAGCTCAGGGACAGAGAGATCCTATTTCCTGAAATGGATGCGAATGAACCTCGATAACTTGTCTCGGGAAAAACTGTCTGACCTCAGGGAGCAGTACAAAGAAAAATCCAAAAATTCTGAGAACAAAGAGGAAATCAAAGAGATTGACAGACAGCTTTCCAACAGCTCACTGGGGACTGAACACTTCTTCCGTGAAATGGGTCAGATCTATGAAGCTTCACTTTCCCTTCCAGAAACTGACCCATCACGTCAACAGTTACAGCATCTGCCTAAACTATGTGCAGGATTGTTGCTTGATGGATTTCCCCTTGAGCTTGTAGATGGAGATGCATCCAACATACCTCTCAGATGGGTGAGTGATGTTCTCTCTCAGCTCAATGACCTGGTGTCTCCTAAGAACAAGATACTGGTGGTCACAGTTCTTGGAGTTCAGAGCACAGGGAAGTCCACTCTCCTCAACACCATGTTTGGAGTGCAGTTTGCAGTCAGCAGTGGTCGATGCACTCGAGGTGCCTTCATGTTGCTCATCAGAGTCAATGACGATGTTAAAAAAGCTCTCAACTGTGACTTCATGGTGATCATTGACACTGAGGGCTTAAAGTCACCAGAACTCGCACAACTGGACAACAGCCACGAGCACGACAATGAGCTTGCAACACTTGTTGTGGGGCTGAGTGATATCACCATTATCAATATTGCAATGGAGAACTCAACAGAAATGAAAGACATCCTACAAATAGTGGTGCATGCTTTTCTCAGGATGACAGAGGTGGGCAAAAAGCCCAAATGTCAGTTTGTTCACCAGAATGTGTCAGATGTTTCAGCCCATGAGAAAAACTTACGAGACAGGAAACTGCTCCTGCAGCAGTTAAACGAGATGACGCAGGCAGCAGCCAAAATGGAAAAGAAAGAGGAGGACAAGAGCTTCACTGATGTGATGGAGTATAGTCCAGACACTGGGAACTGGTACGTTCCTGGTCTCTGGAATGGAAACCCACCAATGGCACCAGTCAATGCAGGGTACAGTGAGGCTGTTTATGAGCTCAAGAAAAACATTATCCAAATGTTAGGAAGTTGTGAGTCGTCTTCTAATGATATCTTGGAGTTTACAAAGTGGGTGAAAAGCCTGTGGAATGCAGTGAAGCATGAAAACTTCATCTTCAGCTTCAGAAACAGCCTGGTGGCTGATGCATACATGAGGCTGTGCACAGAATTCAACAAATGGGAATGGGAATTCAAAAAAGAGATGTACACCTGGGTCACTGCAGCGGAAACAAGAATTTCCAACTTTGGCACAGTTGCTGAAAAATCTGAGACATCAGACATGTCAGATTTTCGCACTCAATTAAAAAGTGAAGCTTGTGTTGTGTTGTCTAAATGGGAGACAAAGCTTCTTGAAAATCTGGCAGAGTACTTCAAGCAAACAGAGGGTCACGTCTATCTAGTAGAAGGATACAGAGAAGACTTTGTGAACAGTGCAAAGAGCCTTCGACGAGAAACAGAGAACTCTGTAATCAATCAGCTCACAGCAGCAGCTGACATCAGACAGGGAATGGCAGAAATTGACAGAATCAAGGAGAAGCACACAAAACAGATAGAGGAGAGAGTATGTGCATTGATTGAAGAATGTCGGCAAAAAAAGGTTGAGATGACAGACAAAGAGCTGGATGAAAAATTTGACAAGATGTGGAATAAAACACTGAATGAACTATCATTTCCAGAGCAAAAAGTCACAGATGTCATCGCAAGAGTGACCTCTGACTTGAGAATCAATCTGTCACACAGGGGCGGTGGTGCATCTAAACTGTTCAGTCAAAAAAGTCTGCAAGATTGTGGACAGGTGCCTTTCAAATATACTGTGGAAGGATTTATCAAGCAGTTTAAACACGGAGTCAGAAAATTCTTCAATGTTGAAGATCACGTAGTGGCTTTACAAAAGATAGCTGACTGCATCATCATGGACTGCACAGAGATTATGAATGACAAAGTGAAAAGAAAAAACAATTACCACGACACTTACATCCAAGAGATCCTACACACAATTGATGAGAAGCTGCAAAACAATCAGAATGTGAAGATAGAGATCGAGTTTGAAGTTCCTCTCAAACAGCACATCTGTGGATTTGCAGCCAGACAGTTTCAGGAAATGCATGAAGATTTCCTGCGTGAGAATGATCCCTCCACATGTCTGAATCAAAACAAAGAAAAGTTTTGTGATGATTTCAAGGATGTGTTCCATAAACGAGACCAGTGCCAGAAGAAAGCAGAAGAATTCACAGAACGCTGTTTGAGGCCTGCAGTGGAAGACTTCATCAATCGTTCCTTGGGTCCTGATATCATTGGAGAAATGAAGACAAAGTTTGAGTTCAGCACACGGATGTTCTTCCAGTATTCAATTTTACTGGATTTGCTCTCAAAGCAGAACTTTAAGAAGTATCAGAGCTACATTCGCTCATATGAGAGTTATGCCAACAAATGGGTTCTTGATTGCATCTTAAAACATTTCTCAAATGGGTCTAAAATGTTTGAGTTTGAAGATCAACATCTCCAGTCAAGAATCAACAGCATAAATAGTGCTATCAACAAAGCTAAAACAGAAAAGAGTGGCAACCTGAAGACATTTGTTGAGAATGTCTGTCAGAAACTTGGTGATAAACTGGTCATTTCCCAGGATGCTCTTGGTGCTTTCATGATCCTGAACAATGCTGACCAGGAACAGTTTGCTCATTGGCTCACTGAGTGTGTGAAGGACATGGAACAAGCTCTTAGGAAGAAGTTCGAAGAAACAAGAATCCAAATGAAACTAAAATCTCTTCGTGTGAATCCTCAGAGGGAGCTTTTGTTAGAAATGATCGGCTGTGGCAAACAGTGTCCATTCTGCACAGCACCTTGTGAGGCAGGAGGAAGAGACCATACAGAGCACCACACTTCACTACATCGACCAAAGGGTCTGGGTTATTATGTATCGACTAAAACGGAAAAACTTGTCATTGACATTTGCTCTTCTTCGGTGGTCAGTGACAAGCTGTTTCGTTGTGATGCCACAAATGGTGAATCGCACCCTTACAAGGATTACACAAAAATTTACCCAGACTGGAAAATTCCTCCAGATGCAAGCCTTCAGGCATCAGACTACTGGAAATATGTGTTGGCAACGTTCAATGAAAAGTTTGCAGAAGCATGTGATGCAAAGCCTGCTGATATTCCAATAACTTGGGAGAATATCACATACGAGCAGGCAGAGGAGAGTCTGAAAAAGACATTCAACATCAAATGAGAGTACTAACATTCCTCACATGTACAGATGTACACATCTACCTTTCATAGATATTTAGAAGAGTAGAGCATCAGAAACAGTCACATACTGTATATAAAATGAAAAGGTTGAAGATATTGTCAGTACACAGATATTTTGCCACTATGGCTTTGTAGTGGAAATTCTCCTTTGTGAGGTTGAGAGTTGCTAAATCTCAGAAGAATTGTAGACTCAGCGTGATGAATCAGATCTCTTTAATACATGCTGCATGGAGAGAAGACCTGAAGTGTTCTCTCCAGTCTTCCCAATGTTTCTTACTTAAATACTAACAGAGTGGGGGGTTACAACATTTCTTCCCAAAACAATGACCCTTTGATGCTTTATTAGAATGTAAATGTCATCTACCATCTATCTTCCTGTAACACCTCAGGCAGAGACAATTGCCTCTCATCTGACTTTATGACCCCCACACCAAAAGGGGATTCTCCCCTTTTGCTCTCACATCCTGATATGGTCTTTACAGTACATTGCTTACTGAATGGATAACTATTAAATTTCTCACAGCCTACAATGTGGATATAAGAGAAAATCATTGCAAATAGTTCTCATCTTTCACTGAGATTGCAACAACCATAGTAGATAATAATAATCTGCTTTCACTGTATGTTAAGGTTGACCTCATCAATATTTTAAGAGCTTTTTCTGTACTTGGAGTTTATGTAATAGTTAAGAACATACTTAATATTTCCAGTTTGATCTGAGTCTGAATTTGTTATCTTTGTGTGAAAGGCAACAAAATGACAGAAGCATTTATTGTTTATTTTTGTGAATTATCTGATTTCAAATATTTACATATACAGTCCTTTTTTTAAGTCACTCAGTCTTCATGTGGTATTGTCATAAAAGGACAAAGTTTTTGTCATAAAGGGTGATTTACGTTTTTGTTTCTGTGACGTATCTGATTTGAAATAATTACTTTCTTTTATTCATCACTCGGTTTGCATGTGGTATTAATTATTAGAACTTAAAAAAACATGGTATGGGACGTATCTGATGCAAAATATTTCAATGTGTTAAACGATCATTCAGTCAACATGTAGTTTTCACATGACAGGGTCAGGGTTAGTTTGTAGTGGGTTAAGATTAAGGTTAGTTTGTTCCTTATCTAATACAAGGTACAAGATAGATTTGTCATGTTTTAAACAGCATTTAATGAATGATTTTCCTAAATCTGAATTTAGAATCTCTTTGTTTATGTTTCTGTGAAGTATTTGATTCTGAATATTTACATTTTTTTAAAGAATTAAAATGTCACTCATTCTCTATGTGATAGTTAACATGTATACGTTACTCACTCCTGTTAACTGATTCAATAAAGAGACACAATTGTCAGACTGGCTGTGAATTTCTTTAATGTTTCCCAGATCAGAATCACAGCATACAGTGTATAATAACTTCTAAAGTAAACAGAAATATCATCACCTCATTTATTTATATAGTTTTACTATACTTTTTTTTAATAATCATCTTTTTTAAAATCCATTATTTAACATTTTTCTTCATCTCAAGTCTTGGGTTTCTGAATTCAACAAAGAATGTAAAAACAAGACAACAGGTGCAACTTTGCAATGGAGACCAAGCTGAAGGTTTATGTTGAGTGTGTCACTGTCTTCATGTGTGTTTGCCACTGTGGGATGTTAACCATGTACTTCCATTCACCACTGACCTGACACAGGATCTCTGAATAACCTCAGTGATATGGAGTCATCTTGTTTTGCTTGGCTGACTGCAGGTTTGGTTCATGTTGAAATGAGAATAAACAGAAATTCAGCCTCAACAGTGCAGTGAGTCACTTTATACCATAGACCAGGCTAAGTGTGAGTCCACATACATTTAGTCTGATCATGCTCAGAGTCTGAAAGTGTGCAGGACATTTCAGATTTACTCAACATTTAATCCATCTCTAGACTCTCGAAGATGAAACTCTTCACTGCTACATCACATCACTGTGAGGTGGACACAAACTCCATAACCACAATGCAACACAGTGTGTGGAAGGGAAAAGTCAGAGCATCTGTGTGATCTCATTACTCTATGAGGATGTGAGGCATCTTATGGTATCAAAGCCCTCGTGTCTGTCCCACATGTGATTAAGTGGCTACATGTAAACACTGCTACATGTGAGGTGAGGTAACATTTAATTGACTGCACTTGTGTTCAGTGTCTGAGTTTAGAAATCCTGACCATGAATCACTGGCCAGTTCCCTCCACCATCTTAACATTAGTTAGCTGCTAAAGGTTGGCTTTTATCAGTGCTCTTAGTCTCTGAGATGTTTCCATAAATACTCTGAAGTCACACAGATCAAGCAGTAGATTAATCAGGAGTATAGTTGGATCAAGATATATTTCAAAATAAAAGTGTGCTAAAGCTTAAAAAAATCTCCCAAAGCCACCGAGTAGTTGATATTTCTCCACCCCAGAACAAAGAGCAATGACACCACAGACTTTAGCTTTAGTGTTCTAATTAGAAAATGTAATATTCATAGGAAACTAGCAAATGCTAACTACAGCATTTAGGCCATCAGCAGTGGAGATGAATGTCTGCTACAGTCACTTTCTTGGTTCAGAATCATGGTGCTACAGGATGCTCAGACAAAGTCTAAAAAAAGTCATTTCTAATGGCATGAAAAGTGATCTGCAGCAAGCATTTTCTGTTACTCACTAATGATTTTCAAACCTCACGCTAGTGGCCATTTTTTGGCAAACTGCACCTATTGTCTTTTGTTGTCACAAAAAAGCATTTCATTCATTCCCTCAAAAAAAAAAGAAAAGAAAAAAGGAAAACAAAGAAGAAACTTAATATTTACAAATATTTTGTCTGTTTGATTCTTACACTTAAAAATTTACAGTTTTGATCCTCTTCCAGATGTTCTGTCTGTCTCTGTCCTGCCACCCAGTTTGGTATTTTTCTTCACACATCCATTTTCCTCAGAGTGGGCAGACCGCAGTGAATCTGTCACAATAGCGCCCTCCAGTGTTAGCTTATAAAATAGACAAGGAAAAAGAACAGAGCAAACTAAATACCTTTGTTTCTGTTCTCACCTCCAGTGGTGTCATTGTAGCTGTGTTGTGGTGAGGTTTACTTCACAAGCCCTCACTGCCCCCTTACCTTCAGGAGTGAGTACAAAAGGGTTCACATGGATCTGATCAGACATGTCAGATCATCTGTAGCAAGGTGTCCTCCTGGCAAACATTGTGGGTAGAAAGATGGCTGTGCCTTTTAATGTCCTTATTTACTAGAGATCAGTTCATCCTCCCTTTTGATTTCTACATTTAAGGCTGTGAGTCTTTTCACTCTCTTCCCAGAGTCTCATTTCCACAGTGTGCACCTGTTCTTGTGCTGCTGTCCATCATCTGTTCCACAGCATTTATCCACCTGCAGCACAACCAAGTCAGTTGTTTTGTGTTTTACATTGTGCACATCTTCCTTCCAGTGGGCTTACACAATCTCTGACAGGAGCAGCCAGGCAGAGGTCCTTTTATACCTGACCTTATCAGGAAAATGTGTGATTCTAATAAACATTATGTATTTCAAACTAATTGATGAACTGAATTCTGCATCACTGCAGGGAACACAACTTTGTACTGTGTAATATGCCATGTGAGAAAAGTTGCAGCAGGACTTATGGGGATAATTCCTGGAAGCTGAACTTTCATTTCCGAGAAAGCACATGGTCATTCAACTGTTGATGTAAACCGAAAGTGAAAGAATCTTCACCCATCCCTATAAAAAGAGCAGTCCGCACTGCGGGACTGCAGTAGCATGTGCAGTGGTCCATCTGCAGGACACATTGTTACAATGCAAAGCTGGAAAGAAACTCCTGAATACAGGAAGAGAATTTCATCACTGGCCCATCTCTTGTACAAGTGAGTTTATACATGTTTGTTTTCAGTGATTTTTCTGTCATGTGTCTGATGGGAGGATGTGAACAGACTATTATTATGTAGATAATATACAGTAGTAGTCTACTGTAGGGCTTTCAGGGCTTCCACTCTTATTCAAACTTGGCATGCAGCAACTTCAGTGTTTTAACCGATTTCTAGTATCAGAGGCTCAGAGATGAGCCGGCGTCTGTGTGAATGGATCAGCTGGAGGCGCGGAGCGGGGCGTGTCGATCTGATGGTGTTCACTGTCTGATAACTAAACAGGTCCTTCACTCATCACATAAAAGAGAAATGACCCGCAAAGCAACGTTACAGGACCAAACAGTAACGTGTTAACTGGTCGTGTCTTTGGCAACTTAAATGAGGAAAAAAATAGCCTACCGCAGTTATAGTGGAGAAGTGTCTGTCATCCTGTCTGTCATCCTGTCTGTCCTACCGACTCTTCGTCACATTTCTGCCTAAAAAACAGCGTCTGTCCCCGGCAATAAGCTTTAACTCAGTTTTAACACAGTCAAGTAGGCTGCATGGTTATTGCCGGGGACAGACGGCAGAAATGTGAGTATTGTTTTCCTCTTATGAGTTACCAAAGACACTATCAGTTACCACATTACTGTTGTTTGGTCCTGTAACGTTGCTTTGTGGGTCATTTCTCTTTTATTTGATGAGTGAAGGATCTGTTTAGCTGTCAGACTGTAAACACCATCAGATCGACACGCCAGCTCCGCCCCTGACTTTTTCCATTTTTTTGTTTCTCTCAGTGATTTTTGTTGCACCGTTTCTTACTGTCAATATAGTGATCACTTCCATCATGCTAAGAATTACACTTAATACATTTTTTTTCTCAAAATTTGTCAATGTTCTCATTACTTATCAGTCTCGTAAGACACGGATGTAAAGTGCAACTTGACTGGTGCGTGGAAGCATCCAGCCGCAAAGTGGTTATTCTGGTTTAAACTAAGATGTACAATCTGGTACTGTGGACCACATAAAATGCGATGCAAAGTCCTTTGAACAGCTGCTCTTCCTGAGAGCATGCACAGCTAAATTAAAAACTGAAATCTGGATTTATAGTAATATTGTATCTCATTACTTTCAGTGAGAAGCTGTTTGAATAATCTGGAGCAAGCGTGGGATGACCAACACTGTGAGTTGCCCTCTTTTGACGACAACAGTCTTGTCATGTCAGCATAAGGCAAGTGTCTCTGCATTTGGACACGACTAGAGCAACAGTGTGACCAAAAGCAGAGAGGGAGAAGTTCTGCAAGAGACCATGGACACAGACAGCATGAAGACACGCAATTCTGCACATGCAAGAAAATATAGTCATAGAAAACTAAGCAGTAAGCAGCAGTGGAAAGAGTATTTCTCTATCCTCTAGTGAAATCATTGTCATTTTAAAGAAAAAATGAGTCAAGTAAAAGTAAAATAATTTTATAAAAATATTTGAGAAAAAGTAAGTCAGTTAAAATGTACTCTGAACATAACGGCATCACATATTTAAAAAACAGAAAGGTAAAGAAGGTACAAATTAAATAACTTTTAAGCTACAAATCCAGCAACTGTGGATTGTGGACACCTGTGGAGCTCTTCAGGCAGTTCCAGTGAAACTGACCTTGGTCACCGTTCTAAATTAACGTGCTATATCCTGTATCTACAGAGAGCTGGCTGCAGACACCTTGACATTAGAAATAAACAAAAACAAAAAAATCTTTTTTACAACACAAAATGTAGTCCTTCAGTGCATCATCCACTGAACACCACAGGGTGGCATTTGTAACACATAAGCAGCAAGAAGTAGCCTACACTCAGGGCTGTGGTAAATTATTAAGTGTCCACTGGCTAAACGGTCTGTAATAAGTGATGGATAACACATAGAAGCTGGGTAAACCCTATGTTGCATTTAAAAAAGCTGGTTAAACCGACTTATTGTGTGTTTACTCCCCATGTCAGCCCTGATACACTGTCCCTCTAAGCTCTAGTATAAAGTGATCCTCCCACCTCCCATGCGCTATGACATGTGACAGTGACATGGCTGGTTAGTTATATCAACTGTTTGTCTACCGTATGCAATGTTATTGACTTTGAATCTCGCTAGCATAACGTTAGCTTTTCAATGAGCTGAGCTGAGCTGAATAATTTATCTCTTGTTGCTAAGTGGTATCTAAGGTCATGGCCGTACCCGGGGGGGGGGGGGGGGGGGGGGGTTCTGGCACATACATATACTATACTATACAACATATACTTCTAAGTACTGGATGGTGGTTTATTAGCCTACATACATAGAGAGAATCATTTTAGTAGTCTCCGAATTAAATGCTGCGGTCAGTGAAACATAAAAGTGACAAAGTATTACTTTGTCACTTTACAAGGAAACCACGAGAGGAGAGGACCAAGGAAATCTGTTTTAAGAGAAATTAGACCACCTTTCCTCTGTGGTGTCATGTGAAGCGACGCCCGTTTCTGATGACGGCTGCAGCTGATCACAGCTGGATCAGCTGTCCGTCTGGTTTAACAGCTGTAGAGACGTCAGATGAATTGATGCCAAAAATTCCATTATCTTTATTTCTTTTAATTATATCACAGAACTAAAATGTGCCGTGTGCGTAATTGTGCACGGTTCTGTTCACGGAGAGACGCACTTATAACGTTTCTTATAGTGCAGGTAATGTAATGGTTTCCTCATTAATGAGATGTATTATTTCAGCCACCAACAGTCCATCTGATATTAATCACAATGTTTAGTTTCATGACCTGGACCGCCCAAACACATATTTTCCGTGGTGTCCATGGATATACCTGTGATCCGCGATGTTTTTAAGGATGTTTGTACATGTTTTCTTTCCTGTTGTTTGTGTGTTTTGTCCCGTCACTGTATAATTTGCTATTTCAATACAAAATATTATTCTTGGATCAAGAAAGGATAGTTGGAAACACAAGAAGGGGAAGTCTGTCCATTTCATTCATTATGTTTGTCTTGTTCAAATCAGTGGAGTTAACAAGCTTCTGCAGTTCAGATGCTGAATACAAGCTGCTGTCACAGACCTTACTGGTCTTAATGTCATTCAAATAACATCCTGATCAAATGTTCCTCACCTCGATGCATTGGTGATAGTTAAAGATACATTCCTGCAGATTCTATTGTTGTCAAATCAAATACATCGTCCTTCTGATAGCTGTCCATTACATATTCATTTTGAACATAAACACCACTGGTGGTTCAAGGATTTGAAACCAAATTAAATAGACTACTGACATCTAGTGGACATTTGCCACAACAACATGGGCATGAAATATAAACGTAGGATGCCTCAGTTTTTCAGATTATTTGTATCTTTAAAAACATACGAACATGAAACTGTAAACACTTGCACAGAACCTTAAGGCCTTAAAATTAAAGACACTTGTACATTTAGATTTGGCATAACCATGTCTACAATTATTAAATGACATTGAGGTTTTACCTGGCACACCACTGTTGCTTCAAGACATGCAAGGTGAAAAAGAACAACGGTTACAATTTGCTAATGAAACACATGACAAAAGAGCATAATATAATCAGTCAACTAAGGTTCAAACTGGAGCACTCCAACACAGTTCAATGATAAACATACAGCCACCACACTGAATGTTATCCGCTCCAAATTGCAGTCCGTGGCTCTGTCATGTTTCTCAGTGGATATATGTGCTTAGCAGCTCGGGTCAAAAGAGGAAGCTGAGAAAATAAAGTTGGTATACAGAAGCTGATTAAATGTGGTAATGAAACCTTTTAGCAGACGTTCAGACATGCTATCAGCAATTTATATAAACAACAAATATTGTTTTTTATCCCTCAATGTGCTGATTACATTTTAAATGCCCCTTGTGATTCCCATCTTCAAGATCAGACCAACAGTTCAAATCCAAAAGATATCCAGTTTAATATCCTATAAAACTTTAAGGATCAATACTGTGATCCTTTAAACTAGTCACTGTAATTGATTCATCTCTTATCATACAGGGCTGTTGATTTACCTTCTGTCAAATTCTTAATAGTTTCAGCTCTGCATCCTAGACCCTTCAGTAAGTCCATTGATCAGCAACTACACTTATTTGAGCTAAAACATACAAGTAAATGTCCTCAACACTGTCTAATTCCAGGTTCTGTGATGTGATGATTAGCCTTTGTTCTCTGTATCATTGTAACACACTCCTGTCCTGTTCTCACATGTCCACTCTCTGGCTCTTTGTATCCATCAGTTAATATTGGTATGAAGTTATAATAATTCTTTTGCAAATATTTTTTAACCAAGAGTCCAATATTACCCTCATTTCTTTTAATCCATTCACGCTTCTGGTCCACAAGTTGTAAGTCAACATTGGGTACTGGAAATATCCATGGAGGAACATTACCCCAAACAACATTTGGACATACTCAAATTTATTTATACCATATTCTTCTGCCACTGAATTAATATGCCTGTTACGCTCGGCCTAGGTTTATGTCAAAAGCATGACATAAAACGAATGACAAAACAATGTATTTACAACAATCATAATTTATTAACAAAAAACAATTATACAGAGTGTGAGTGAAAATGTATACAGTGGTGGAGCCTCTGTCCAGGGTGAGTTCAGGCCAAAATAACAAACAAAAACCCAATCTAAACTTCTGATCGGTAATCTAACTAAACCCTATGAACGAAAAGGAACAAAAAGAAAAACAAACACAGAGCCCTCTAGCACTTAACTAAACACTAATTTATCAAGCACAAATACAAGTAAGGCACGAGCGAGGAGGATGCTGTTCGCTGGTAGAGATCCTCGGCATCTTCTGGGCGGAACCGTTTTAAATATCCCCGCTCTCCAGTACCAGCCAATCCCCAGCTGCTACGTCACTTGCTCTTGGCCATTGCAATGCGGGACCTGATGAGTAGAGATTAGCTTTGGAGGGAGGATAGGAGCTCTCACTCGACTTGGAACCTAAACACACAAATTAATAGCACAACACAAATGCAAAATATGTCTGGAGCCGTAACAATGGCATCCAAATCCTTTACCTTTAAGCTGCTCTTAGTACTTCCAGCAATCACTTATTACCTTAGTTGCAGGTTGTTCCTCTCCGGATCCCTTTAACTTAACCCAATAAGCCAATGCCAACTTTGTACGTCTTGGATGTAATGGTAGTTCATTAGCTTCCACCAGCAGTGCGTTCATAGGAGTTGTTTTAACTGCACCAATACTGAGTCTTAGAGCTCTAAACTGAGTTCAGTCTAGTTTTTCCAAGATGCTCTTTGCTGCTGCTCCGTATACCATACATCCATAGTCCATACATGGCTGTATTAAAGCTCTATAAATATCCAACAGTGATTGCTTATCTGCTCCCCATTCATAACCAGATACTGATCTCATGAACTTCTTTGCACTTTGTCTCAGTCTGTTTAACATGGTTCCTCCATATACATTTCTCATCAAACCACAATCCTAATATATTTTGCCCATATAAGTTAAGCTGCACATGATCTACCTTTCTCTTCCTGGTAAAGATCATGTAACATGATTGTGTAACTGACATCTTGAATCCCCAGTCATAAGACCATCTTTCAACCTTTTGTATATTTTCCTGAATGCAATTAATCACGTCATAAATGCGCAAGTGATGACCCAATATCTCCACCAACATTCACAAAAATATCATTTATCATAATGTTAAACAGAACAGGGCTTATTGCACTACCTTGAGGAATACCATTTACTATATCAAACTCTTCTGACACAGCATCTCCAACTTTAACACAGAATGTCCGGTTAGATAGGAAATCTAGAACCTAGTCACAGCCGACCACCGACACCCATTTTATGTATTTTAATCAGGAGTCCTTCTCTCCACATTGAGTCATACCCTTTCTCAATGTCAAAGTAGACTACAGCCATGATCTCTTTCATTGTAACAGCTTCTTCTGCCTCATTACTAACTTTAACTAAAGCATCTCAGGGCTCTAGACTGCGACCAAATGGTCGCATTTTGTGACCAAAATTTGAGACACTAAATTTTACATTTAGTCACACATGTGCGACCAGTGAATTTGCCAGTGTTTTTTTACTAGTACCAGTACTTGGAAGGGGCGAATCAAAGAATCTGGAATCTGGAATTACAGGTGGCAGGCCAATGTGTGTGAGAGGGGGAGGGAATGGGGAATGGGGAATGGGGAATGGCACTGTAAGTGGCTAATGTGTGGAGGGGGAGGGTCCTAAAGTTGTTCCGAGCGCGGAAGGAGAAGATTTCACTTTCAGCGAACAATGGTGAAACGAACTCTTGACCAGAGTCAAATCCTAGCTCAGAGGATGAGTCAGTCTGAAGACACAAGTGTGGTGAAAAAGGGCAGAAAATACTGTTTTCATGAAGAATGGCTGGTTAAGGTATTTGAGTGGTTAAGGTATCTCAGAGAGATGAATTCCATGAACTGCAAATTTTGCAGTCAATACCCGCACCCGGGGAACACGAAATTTGCAGGTAATGCTGGCACTACACAGTTAAAACATAACACATTGGTCAAACACAGTGCTAGTCTAAGGCATAAAATATGCTGTGACCTGTACTCCAATGAAAATGCAACTCCACTGTCAGTTGCATTTAGAAGGCAAGAGGCTGTTAATCAGTTCGCTGAGGAGGCCGAATTAATATTTAAGTTTAACACAGCCTTTTTCATTGCCAAGGAAGAACTACCCTTTACCAAATATAAAGGCCAACTCGACCTGCAAAGAAAGAACGGCTTGAAACTGAACTCAACATATAATAATGACACAGCATGCGCACAATTTATTGGAACAATCGCAGAATGTTGTATGAATGAATGTATGTTTGTTAATATTGTACTTTAATGACAGTAATGGTACTGTCTGTATACTTTATTTCTCTTATGTTGCTTCTTAAAAAGTTCACAATAAAATGTGACAGAGAATTTAAAACAAGACAAAGTATTATCAGTAATACAGTAAAAATGAGAGGAAATGTGAATATTTGCTTTGCATGTTGATTTACGGTGTAAATTTTGTGATTGTGCTCCTAAAATTTTCAGTTAGGGGCCACTGTGCTCCTAGAAAAAAACATTAGTCTGGAGCCCTGCATCTACCGTAGATCTTCCTTTACGAAAACCACTTTGATATGTGCTTAGCAGGCCTCTTTGTTCTAAATAGTATGTCAGTCTATAAACAATGGCCTTTTCCATCCATTTACTCATGTGAGACGTTAACGCTACAGGTCTGTAATTTCCTGCGTTGGCTGGGTCTTTACCAGGCTTAGCAAATGGCAGTATCAGAGCATTTTTCCAGCTGTTAGGCATTACACCTTCCCTCCATATCTTATTAACCAGGTTTAGTATAATTTCCAGCACTTCATCTGGGAGTTGTCTGAACATAGCATAGCATAGTTCTTGATCTTGATCTTGTCCTGGAGCTGTATATCCACTTCTCTCTGATGCCATTTTCAACTCATGTAATGTAATATCCATATCAAGATATGATCCATTACCATCCGTCTTCTTTGTAACATCATTATTTTCTGTTTATGGATTTCATCTAAGTGGCTTCCATTATGTTAATTTGCAAACGTCTTACCAAATAGCTGAGCTTGTTTGAAATTGCCAGATATTCTCCATGGGATTTTAACAGATTTCATTT
Organism: Pagrus major; assembly: GCF_040436345.1. Classification (NCBI taxonomy): domain Eukaryota; kingdom Metazoa; phylum Chordata; class Actinopteri; order Spariformes; family Sparidae; genus Pagrus; species Pagrus major. The sequence continues at coordinate 19,778,532 of NC_133224.1, read as the reverse complement.
TTCCACTCATCTTTTTTTTTTTTTTTCCCCATGTATTTTTAGTGGGCATTTATAATACAATCATACAGACATAATAATTACAGAACACGTAAACAGAGACAACAGAAACAGAACATAACAGGTTGACAAAAAACACCCCCCACCCCCTGGTGAAGACCCACATGGAAAATATCACGAGAACCCTGCTATGCATAGGAGACCGATTGTTGAGTTGGGTTCGTATTAGCAAGGTACTGTATAAGAGGTTGCCAAGTTGCGTCAAAATGTTGGAGTGTGTCTTTCAGAACAAATCTTATTCTTTCCAGATGGAGTGTATTAGTTGATTCCTCTAGCCACATCTTAGATGTTGGTGTATTTACACTCTTCCATAATGTAAGAATCATTTTTTGCAATGGAAGATTTGCATTTATCACATATAGGTGATACTTCTGGATATATATTATGTAATTTTTCCTTTGAGAAGTGGAGCATGTGTATAATTTTAAATTGAATGAGACAATGTCTTGCACTGTGTGAACAGGTGTTGATCTTCTCAAGGGCTCTGTCCCATAGATCATCTGTGATCGATTTGCCAAATTCTTTCTCCCATTTGCGTCTATGCGTGTGGGCAGGGGGGGACTTATGCTGCATTCCAGTTACATGGTAGACCACTCGCCCGAGTTGCTCTTACGCGAGAACGTGACGTCATTTCCTGGCTTGTTTCTTTGTTTGACGAGTCGTTTGTCTATCCTCGCTCAACTCGGTGTACTCGCAGGAGCACCGAGTCGGACAGTAGATATTCCGACCAAAAGGGGGCGTGCCTCGTGAAATGTCGCGAGATAGCTGCGAGATTTCCCACTTCGCAACTCGGGCGAGTGGTCTCCCATGTAACTGGAATGCAGCATTAATGACAGGAGAGTATTATAGATACGTGTTATCAACTTTGGTTCATTTATTGGCAATTTTAAACAGTCATCTATTAATGAATTTGATTCGGTCTGAAAATCCTCCAAATGTCTACGTATGTAGTCCCTGATTTGCATATATTGAAAGAAATTATTATTTCCCAATCCAAATTTCTGCTGTATTTGAGAAAACGAGGCAAATACACCTTGTATATACAGATCTCTAACACATTTAATACCTTTCTGATTCCACTTAGAAAAGGCCCCACCCAAACCAGACGGGGCAAAAGAGGGGTTTCTATCTATGGGTAATGCAGAGGATATGGATTTAAGATTATAACTGGATTTGATTTGTTTCCAGATACAAATCATGGTATGAATAATAGGATTGTTGTTATATAATAACCTACTGATCTTAGTTGGCGCTAAACTCCGAGAGATGCTGAGGACGTGCAAGGACAACTACAGGAGGAAGCTGGAGGCCAAACTCCAACAGGACAGTGTGAGGGATGTGTGGACAGGAATGAAGCACATCACGGGGATGAAGGGGAAAGACAGGCAGACATCAGGGAGCCTGGACAGAGCAAACCAGTTGAACCAGTTTTTTAACAGGTTTAGCTCACCTCCTGCCACCCCTCCGACACCCCCTGCCCCCCACACACCCACGCTGTCCCAAATGGCTCGACCCACCCCCCAGCTTTCTCCTGTACAGCACCTCTCCATCTGCCCCCCCCTCCTTCTCCCCCACATCCTCCTCCTCCTCCTCCACTGAAGACATCTGCACCAACCCCCGCCCAACGGTGACTACAGGCCAGGTAAAGAGGCAGCTGGAAAGACTACATCAGCGAAAGGCTGCAGGCCCTGATGGCACTACACCCAGGATCCTGAAGACCTGTGCCAGCCAGCTGTCTCTTGTACTGGGACATCTGTACAACCTGAGCCTGAGTCTGGAGAAAGTCCCAATGCTGTGGAAGACATCCTGCTTGGTTCCAGTCCCCAAGAAGTCGAGACCATCCGACCCGGCAGACTACAGACCAGTCGCCCTCACATCTCATGTGATGAAGGTCCTGGAGAGACTGGTCTTAGCCCAGCTGAGGTCACAGGTGAGGACGTATCTGGACCCTTTGCAATTTGCCTATCAGCCTCATTTAGGAGTCGATGATGCTGTCATCTACCTGCTGCAACGAGCCCATCTGCACGAGCATCTGGATGGTGGAGGAAGCACTGTGAGGATCACATTCTTTGATTTCTCCAGTGCTTTCAACACCATTCAACCTCTGCTACTGGGTGAGAAGCTGCAGGTGATGGGTGTTGACAACACATGGATCTCCTGGATTACTGACTACTTGACAGGCAGGCCACAGTTTGTCCGTCTGGGCAGTGTCCTGTCTGATGTGGTGGTCAGTGATACAGGAGCTCCACAGGGAACTGTGCTTTCTCCCTTCCTCTTCACCTTATACACCACTGACTTTCAGTACAACTCTGAGTCGTGTTACCTGCAGAAGTTTTCTGACGACTCAGCTGTTGTCGGGTGTGTAAGAGAGGGAGAGGAGGGGGAGTACAGGACACTGGTAGACAACTTTGTTGAGTGGTCCGAACAGAATCACCTGGGGCTGAATGTCAACAAGACCAGAGAGATGGTGATTGACTTCAGGAGGAAGAAGATGCCTTCACAGCCACTACGGATCAGGGGGGAGGTGGTGGAAGAGGTGGACGACTACAAGTACCTGGGAGTGGTGATTGACAACAGACTGGACTGGAAAACTAATACCGAGGCTGTGTACAAGAAGGGGATGAGCAGACTCTATTTCCTGAGGAAGCTGAGAGCTTTCAACGTGTGCAGCAAGATGCTGGAGATCTTCTACCAGTCTGTTGTTGCTGGCCAATTTTCTTTGCTGCTGTGTGTTGGGGCAGCAGCATCAGAGCCAGTGACACTAGCAGACTTGATAAAATCATCAAGAAGGCTGGCTCTGTACTCGGTCTCAGGCTGGACTCTTTTGAGACCGTGGTGGAGAGGAGAACGCTGAAGAAACTTTTATCCATCATGGACAATGATCAGCACCCTCTCCATCACACAGTAGACAGACAGTGGAGTACCTTCTCTCACAGGCTGCTTCAGCTCCGCTGTCGAAGGGATAGATACAGGAAATCTTTCCTGCCACATGCCATCACACTGTATAATAACAGCTAAAACTCTGGTCATAACATACAGTCTCTACGCACTTTATACGTTTTTACACTGTTCTGCACCTCATCTGTTCACTGCACCTTATAGTTTATTTTGCACTACAATTAATACTGCTTATCAACACTGCTCATTTATACATTTTTATACATATTTTTTATATATATACATTTTTTATATTACATTTTATATTGCTATGTTAATATGTCTAGGTTGTTCTTTTTATTTTTACATTTTATATTGCTATGTTAATATGTTAATATGTCTAGGTTGTTCTTTTTATTTCACTGTGTTGTCATTTGTCTCTGTGTGTAATGCTGCTGCTACGCCTCAATTTCCCAGCTTGGGATCATTTAAGTATATCTATTCTATTCTATTCTATTCTATTCTATTCTATTCTATAATAGAATTGCAGCCAGTGAATATGGATGGCATTCCTCCTGTTCCATCAGTAGCCAATTAGGTGGGGACTTTGTGGTGTTTAGCCAGAAAATAAAAGTCTTAATCGCTGAGGCCCAGTAGTAAAACAAAAAATTTGGAAGTGCTAATCCTCCTGTAGATTTAGGTCTGCAGAGATACTTCTTACCTATTCTGGGAGCTTTGTGTCCCCACAAAAAAGGAGTCTAATTGTTTAAAAAAGTTTTTTTTAAGGAATATTGGGATATTTTGAAACAGATATAACAACTGTGGGAGTAAGACCATCTTAACCGCATTTATTCTTCTGATCATCGAAATTGGGAGTGCATTCCAAAACAATAACCTAGAGCACAGTTTTTCTATTAAAGGAGGAACGTTTTCTTGAAAGAGAGAAGTATACTGAGAGAGAAGAGAGAGAGAGAAGTATCTGTATACTGTCTTGTCACTTCTATTCCTAAATAGGTGAATTTTTCCGAGGAGATTTTAAATGGGAGATTAATCAGGAATGCCAGATCATCCCTGTGAACTGGCATTAAGACACTTTTTGTCCAGTAAATCCGATATCCTGCGAAAGTACCGAATTGATTTTTATCTAAAAGTACCAGAATAGTCATTTGTGGAAGTGTTAAATAAAGAGGAATATCATCTGCATACAATGATATTTTACTAATTGTTTCTTTAGTGGTGTATCTATGTATCTGAGGGTCAAGTCTGATACTTTGAGCAAACGGCTCGATAGCAAGAGCAAAGATTAAAGGGGAGAGGGGGCATCCCTGCCTCGTCCCTCTACATAACTTAAACGGAGAGGATAGTGTTCGGTTGGTTAGGATTTGGGCTGTAGGGTTTTTGTAGATAAGTTCAATTAGTGACAAAAAACCATCTCCGAGATTGAATCTACTGAGAACTTCAAATAAGTATCGCCACTCAATCTGATCAAACGCTTTTTCGGCATCAAGCGCAAGTATAACGAGATCAGAGTGTGGTTCTCTTCTTGTATACATGATATTAAAGAGGCGTCTCAGATTGAAAGTAGAGTTTCTGTTAGGTACAAAACCTGTCTGGTCCGGGTGAACTAACCTCTCCAACAGGGGGCCCAGTCTATTAACTAGTATTTTGGCAAATAGCTTCCCGTCAACATTCAGGAGTGAAATAGGGCGATAAGCACCTACTTTCTGTGGATCTTTTCCTTTCTTATGAATTACCGTGATCACAGCTTCAGTTAAAGTCGGTGGTAGAGCACCGCTTTCCTGAGCGTGTTTGAATACTTTTAATAAATAAGGAGATAACTTTTCACCATACATTTTATATAATTCTCCAGGAAGTCTGTCAGGACCTGGTGATTTATTACCTATTAACGAGTTAACAGCAGACTGAACCTCTTTAATTGTGAGCTCAGCATTTAGCGATTTACAATCTTCAACACCTAACCTGGGTAGGTCACATTTGTCTAAAAATGTATTAGTAACCTCAGACTCGGAAGTGGATTTAGAAGTAGTCAGTGTAAAATTTGAGGAACCTGTTATTAATATCTTTGGGTTTTGTGAGTATTGTGTTATCACTTTGATCTGTTCTTCCAGGTCTTTTAATTTGGACATGTTTTCTTTTCTCCTTGATGCTTCAAATGAGATTATGCTACCTCTAATATAGGCTTTAAACGCCTCCCAGAGAGTGGAGGGAGATGTCTCTGGAATATCATTCATCTCAAAATACAATGAGATTTGATTTTTTAGATAATCACGAAATCTTTTATCTGTAAGCAGGTGAGGATTTAGTCTCCAAGAGGTATGCGGTTTGTCTATGTGGTCTAACCATACTGAAAAGGGAAGTGGGCTGTGATCTGAAATCACAATACTATGATACCGAAAATCCACTACAAAAGGTGCCAGTTTGGCATCAACTAGGAAGTAGTCTATCTGTAGGTTTTCTAACGAAGTTCCACAGGAGCTTATGGCTGACGCGTGTTGTCCAAACAGAGAAAAAAGTGTGTCCTCCGCGACTGTTGGTTTCACAGGTTTATTCGCCAAAAAATACAAAAATAAAGCACAAATTTCCACGTGCACTTAACGATAGGCTACCTGTCCACTCACACTTCAAACACGTCTCCATTACGATCTCAACTCAGGCTCCACGTTATCAACACGGTCAGAAAAACCGTGCGCTCCTCAGGTCTCCATGACTTCACACACACACTGCTTCACTTCCTAAACACCGTGCTGCAGCTACTTTCTTAAAGACACAGGCGCCTATTTTCATCTGTATCACCACAGTTATTGTGAACATCAAGAAATGAATTATCTGTGTTTGTGCAAATAATATTTAACTAATAACGATATTCTCAATTAACTATTTTCTTAAATGCAATTAATTATTTAACAATTTTGAAATACAACGTTTATACTCCATAATGTACTGAAATTATTATTAACTGCTTTATCAGTAACACGGCACCTACACTATCCTACTATAAGAATTATGCACAGGTGAATAAAATGAATAGTCCCGGCCTGAGGGGTTCATCATCCTCCATATGTCTAGGATATTTGTATTATTTATATATGTATTTAGGAATTCACTTGAGGCATTTTTGGGAGGTTTCTTTGTGGAGAATCTATCTAGATATGCATCCAAAACGGTGTTAAAATCTCCTCCGATTATTAAATTAGTCTGTGACATATCTGGTATTAATGCAAAGATTTTCTGAAAAAATACAGGGTTATCTGTGTTAGGTGCGTACATATTTACTAGGGTGAGGGAGATTTTCTGAATCACTCCAATCACTATAACATAGCGACCCTCTTTGTCGGTTATTGTTTTTTTCTGCAAAAAAGGTACACCTTTTCTAATTAAGATTGCCACGCCTCTTGCTTTGGAAGAAAAAGCCGAGTGATAGATTTCTCCTATCTACTTTGTCCTGAGCCTGCCATGTGATTTATTCTTCAGATGGGTCTCTTGTAAAAACATAATATCCGAGGCTAGTGCCTTAAGATGGGACAAAACCCTCCCTCTTTTGACTGGATTATTTACTCCACGCACATTCCAACTGGAAAAAGCGAGACTTTTTTTCTCCTTGGTGTTATCATTCATAGTTTTTGTAAGGGTTTCTTGTCCCTCCCATCCCACTGCAGCGTTAACTACTGCAGCTTCCTTCCCCGACCCAAATCTCCCTCCCCATGTCAACCTAAACCACATATTAAAAAAGAAACCAGATAAACTACTCTAGCCAATTCAAAGTGAATGGCGCGAGCCTTCTTAGGGAAGCCAGAAAAAAAAAAAAAAAAAAGCTGATAACTAAGGTTACTTCCACACCTACTGGTGGCTTGATGTTAGCTTCAAAATTGGTCCATTAGCTCTGAAACTTAATAATAAAGAAATTTCAATATGAGAAAGGGAACGAAGGACCACACAGGGGTATACATACGCACACACACCCCCATTTATACAAGCGCATCTATCATCATATATCACATGTACCTGGGAGACGCAGAGTAAAACACAAATGCACTTCCCAAACCCGAACGTCAATTGTACATTTCAAAGTGTTTTTTTTTTAACCAGCACATCTTATGCAGCATATACACAGAAAAAAACTTTGGAAATTATTAAAGTCAAATGAACACATCTCTCTCTATTTTTTTTTCTTCCCTTCTTTCTCCTTTTTCCCCCTCCGCCATCTAAAATTGAAATCACCTTTGTTTATAATCTGACGGGGTAAGCATCCAAGAATTAAACAACGTCTTAAGTCCTAGAAATTAACATATAGCTGTTTAAACATAGCTGTAGTTTTAGAAACAAGAGGTAAGAGTAGGTCACACTGGGCAACACACTTAGACATTAAGCTGAATCTAATCATAGAACAAAATAAAATGGATAAATGAATAACGCCTATACTGACAAAGAGAGATTCTTGTCGGATAATAATAATACAGTATCTAGATTATAAATGATATATAGTGTAGTAACCCACGACTTTCACACCTTGCATGTTTGTTCTTACCGTCATGTAGTAAGACACCAGTTGTGTGTGTATGCGTGTGTATCTTGGCAGTTTTTTTTTGGCAGGTAACAGTTGTTGTGCTAATGTTAGCCACCGAGGCTAATTAGCATTCCTGAGATCCATGATTTATCAGTCCGCAGCAGCTGTAGATGACCCTGGACCAAAGAGTCGCTCCGCGTATTCTTCAGCTTTTTTAGGGTCTGTGAAGGATGTCTGTGTACCATTGTGTGTGACCAGGAGTCTTGCGGGGTAAAGTAGGCCATACCTGAAGCCGGGCTTGTTGTGCAATAGCTCCCTGGCACGGTTGAATAGAGCCCTTCGCTTAGCCACGGCCGGAGGGTAGTCGGGGAATATTTGAATCCTCTTGCCTCTGAAGTAAAGTTGCTTCGCCGCGCTGGCTTTCCGTAGAATGTCCTCAAGCACATGATAATAGTGTAGTCTCAGGATGAAGGGCCTGGGGGACTCTCGAGGGTCAGGGCTTCTCCGGAGGGTCCGATGCACTCGGTCAATAAGTGGCTTCTCATCCAGAGATAGCACATCTTTTAGAAGGTCAGCTACAAAGTCGCGCGGCCTGGATCCTTCTACCCCCCCGGGAACTCCGATGATTCCAATGTTGTGCCTCCTAGATCTGCCTTCTAAATCCTCACATTTTTCAGTCAGTTTCCCCACTTCGGAGTTCAGTCGCGTTACCTGGCATTGGAGAACAGTAACATCGTCGGAGTGATGTGAGGCTGACTTCTCCAGCTCTTTAATAGTCTTCTCGTGCGAGGCCGTGGCTCCTTCAAGTGTTGTAATGGATATCCGAATTTCCTTTTTAGTTGTAGCCAGCTCCTCTCTCAGCTCAGTGCAAACAGTTTGTATGCGTACATCTATGGAGGCACATATATCGTTCTTGATCTGAGTGACTTCATTTCGCAGGTCAGCGATAGAAGCTAGCATTGCACGGTTAGGTGGGTCCGCCTCGTCACTCATATCATCAGGCAGAGGTGTGTCACTCGGGTCCGAGGGCTGGTCGGGGCCTGCTTCTTGTTGGTCGTTTTTTCTAGTTTTCCCCTTTTTAGACATAGTTTCCTTACATTTGTCTTTATAATGCACTTGTGTGTATCTTCTTGCGTCGTTCCGAGGATCTTAAGAGCGGATTTACAAAAGTTTAGTGTTTTAATAAAGACAAAGTTATCAGAGCTCGCGCGAACATGTCTTACTCTTCCATCGCTCAACAGCGCCCCCTCCACTCATCTTTTTAACCATTGCCCAAATATCATTAAGTTTCATTTCTCTGCCTATGGAGGAGCAGAATCGTGAACACTCCCTATATTAGTATCAGTTATTACATTCCATTCACATAGGGTGACAAACAAGAGCTCTCTCCTCAATTAATTCTTTCATCACTTCTCCGTTAGTATCTGTATGTTCACTTCCCCAAAGAGTATTGTGGGCATTGAAGTCTCCACACCAAATTTCTCTCGTGTCCTTCCTGATATCTCCTGAAATGTTTGCATCGTTTAGTTCTTGCAAGGGTTGTAAATATTTATGACTTTAACATCTCCTCTGGGACTACACATTTCTGTCACTATGCATTCATACTCATTTGATACATTGATTCTTCTATAGGCTAAAGTGTCCTTAATAAATGTTACACATCCTCCACCTTGCCTTCCAACTCTATCATATCACACAAAACTATATCCTGGCATGACAAAGTCCAAGTGTGGTCTTAACCATGTTTCTTGTATGCAAATAACATTGGGTACCACTTTCAAATCAGCCACAACTTTCTTGAACTCTTGCCCATTGGCATTTAAGCTCCTGGCATTCTATTGTAGAATATGGATTACCATAAGGATGATACCAATTACCTTGAGACAGTCCATCATAATTTCATGTATCAGTTCAGCTGTAATTTCTTTAAACCCCAGGATCTCTACAGCTGCCTCAACAATTGTCTTGATTTTATTTGTCTTACAGATGAAAGCAACAAAGCAAATTTTGTCCACAATCAGTGTTTCTTCGTTAATCTCCTCTGTATGGATTTGGTGCAGGAAGCAGAAGCTCTTTTTGTTGGTTCTCAGAAAGCCTTGCGCTATTTATCATGTGCACAGCACTGGGTCTGGCTAGCTCACTTTCCTTTACTTTTTTAACTGCGTCGGCATAAGAGACCTGGTTTGTTACTTTATATTTTTGTGCCTCTCTGGCTTGCCTTTGAACAGGGCACCCTCCATAAGCAGCACTATGTTCACCACCACAGTTACAGGATCTGATTTTTTCATCTTGGCCACACTTTCCATATTCATGTTCACCTGCACGTCTTAGTTTTCCTTTAAATTGTCCTGCAGTGTGTCCCATTCTCTGACACTTGGAACATCGCAATGGTGCCTGGATAAACTCTCTCACATCATAGCTCAAATATCCCATTCTTACTTTCTTAGGCAAACTTTTTTCAAACTTGAGGACTACTGACAGGCTGTCTGATTTCACGCCCTTTCTTTGTGTTTGCAGCCTTGTAGTTTTCACCACCTTTCCCCCTTTTACTTCTTGAGCTATCTCATCCATCGACATTGCCAAAGGTACATCGTAAATAACACCTCTTAGTTTTGCTCTTTTTCCTGGGACGTGAGCACTGATCTTTTCTCCATTTAATGTATCTGCTCTGAGGAACTTATCTCTTTGCATCTGATCTTTTGCAAAGACCAACAGCCTCCTGTTACTCAAGTATGTACCATCTTTCTACTGACATCCTGCCACGGCATAGTATCACTATCTCCATCTGATGGTTGCAGTCACGGTACAGTTCGTGCTAATCCGCCCATACTCCGTTCACCATCACCATCACCATCATTTTGCTGCTATTTACAGCAACCTGACGCAAATTCAGATAAACAGATACAGGACAAGTTTATGTATATTAGTATAGAAATAACTTGGCCTATATTTTTAGTAATTTATGTAGCATGGAGCAGTTGAACTTTCATTTTGTTATGCAACCCTGTGTTGTATAATGACGATGAAATTATCTTGTACCCATCAGCTAATTTTTTATGAATGTCCTGTGTACAGCACTTTGTTAGTGGCCATTCAGGACAGGTGTGGCTCCTAAGTGATGAATCCATGTGACTCCAGATCAAAGGAAGAAGATTTCTCTACAATGGGTTGTCCTTAATTTCTCTAAATTCTCAGCTTTGGTACATCTGGCTTGGTACATCTAACAGTACCAACTCTCCTTGGAATCCTGCCAGGTCAGGCAAAGGGGACAAAATGCACAAAACTATTGGGATGGGGAAGGCTTGACTGAAAAACTTCCCCCATCTCAATATTTTTGGAAATAGATGAATCTGTAATACATCTGAAATGTATTTTTCAAATGTAGGCTTTCCATACACTAAAACAGAAATATGACTCAGCATATTTTATATGCCCTTGAATCTCTCATAGTGGGTTGATTACAGTAATTATTTTTGTTTTGGTCAAAATTGTAGTCTGGCAGGCTGCAGAGTGCAATTAACTGTTAATTTATACAATTAATTTTTGTGTAAAGGGTTGTTGGGTGTTTAATAATAATAAACTTTATTTATATAGCACTTTTTAAAAACACAGTTTGCAAAGTGCTTTGACAAAACAAAGCAAAATTGTAATGGACAAACGAAGTGATAGTTAAGCAATTTGAAACAAATAACTGAAGAACAGAAGTAATGAGAAAATTAATAAAATAAACAAAATAAAGAAATGGAAATGAATCAAATAGGTAAAATAAACAAAACAAATAAATTAGTATAATAAACTGAAATGGTAGGAGCAAAAGCAAAAGGACGACATCACATAAAGGCAAGTCTATAAAAATGGGTTTTAAGAAGTGATTTAAAAAAAGTTACCGATCCTGCTAGCCTTATTTAAATTTATCTCCTCAGGCAGGGCATCCAAAGCCGAGGGGCCCTGATGGCGAAGGTTTGGTTTTTAGCCTCGACTTTGGAATGGTTAGAAGGGCCCCGCCTGAGGATCTAAGGCAGCGAGCTGGCTCGTAGGGAATTAAAATGTCTGTTATATAGGTCGGAGCCAGGCCTGAGTGCTTTAAAAGTGATCAGTAAAATCTTAAAATCAATTCTAAAATGGACGGGGAGCCAATGAAGGGAAGCTAGGACTGGGGTAATGTGATGTTGTCTGTTAAAACCAGTTAGAAGCCTAGCTGCTGAATTCTCTACCAGTTGGAGGTGAGAGAGTGACTTTTGATTGATACCGGAGAGAAGGGAGTTGCAGTAATCTAATCTGGAAAAGATGAATGTATGAATGATTTTTTCCAGGTCGGGGGGTGAGAGCACATGTTTGATTTTTGAAATGGATCTTAGTTGGTAAAAACAGGACTGGACCAGTTTGCAGACATGAGTGAGCTATGAATCAAATTGGACACCAAGATTTCGTGCAGTGGGTTTTATGTTGACAGACAGGGGACCATGGGCTAGCTGAAAGAGGCTGATATGATTTGGGGGGCTGAACAGTATGATTTCAGTTTTTGAGTTATTGAGTTGTAGGAAATTTAGAGACATCCAACGGTTTATATCTTTAAGACAGTCTAACACAGCAGCTAGGCTTGTTGGGTCACCGGGCCTCAGCGGAAGGTATATTTGTGTGTCATCTGCAAAGCAGTGGAAAGAAACATTATGGTGTTCGATAATCTGGTCGAGTGGGAGCATATAAATAGAAAATAAAATCGGACCTAAAATAGAACCTTGCGGTACATCACAGGTAATGGGCGTTGTAGTTGAAGAGTAATTACCTGTGGTGACCGAGAAGGTTCTGTCTAAAAGGTAAGAATAAAACCAACTAAAAGCAGTACCCTTGATGCCGACCCAGGTTTTCAGGCGGTCTAGTAAAATGGCATGATTAACAGTGTCAAAAGCTGCAGTTAAATCTAAAAGGATTAAAATTGCGCTCTCTCCCCCGTCCGCTGCTAAAAGAAGGTCGTTGGTGACCTTGAGGAGGGCAGTTTCTGTGCTGTGTAGAGCTCTAAAACCAGACTGGAACTTCTCAAAGATATTGTTGTGAGACATAAAAGCTAAAAGTTGAGTAGAAACTACTTTCTCTAAAACCTTGGATAAAAACGGAAGCTTAGAAATTGGCCTAAAATTGTTAAGAACCGAAGGGTCAAGGTTTGGTTTCTTTAAAAGGGGTTAGACCACAGCATGTTTAAAGGAGTGCGGGAAAGTGCCACTTTTTAGGGAGCTGTTAATAATAAATAAAATACTGGGTCCAACTGTGTCAATAACCTATTTAAGAAACTTCGTAGGGATAAAATCAAGGCTGCAAGTAGTTTGTTTCATGTGTGACATGAGTTTAGTTAAAAAGGGCAGTAAAACCGGTTCAAAGCAGCTAAAATAACTATGAATGTCCCTACTGGTCTGTAAAATTCGGTCCAGGGTGGTAATGTTTTGCCTAATATTGTTGACTCTGTTTCTAAAATAGTTTAAAAAGTCCTCACACCTTTCTTGAGAGGCATCAATAAGAGGAGGGGACGAGGGGGTGGTTACTGACTCTATGACTTTAAATAAAATTCTGGGGTTTAAGGGTTCTTTCTTCTTACTTTCAGGAAGAGGAAGTTTGAATTATCTGGACCATGTGTGAGGTGCCTGACTGTCCCCACAATGGAGTAATCTGATGAGGAGGTAAACAGTTATAAAATATAATATAATAATAAAATTATATGCCAAATATGTGTTTTCAACTATTGTGAATGGGTTATGCTACCAATATTGTCTATACTACACTGCCATTATTTTTCATTTAATAAGGACATCCATGGTGCACCTGATTCCTTCTCTGAGCCATGCTGTGAGGCAGGAATGGACGCTTCACCAACACCACAGTCTGACTGTAAGTGTGTCAATAACTGATCCAATTTAATGACTAAGTACATGCTGTAGTGTGGAGATATACTGATATTAATTTCTCCTCTCTTTTGACAGATGTCCCTCCCCCAGAAATAACAGTTCTCAGTGTTGGTCAGGAGACTGTTTCCTTTGGTATACCACTCACCGATGACTCTGTTAAGTATACACTGGAATTAGACTACTCCTGCGACACACAGAGAGACAGTTTGATCAGAGACAACTCCAGCACTGTGGAGGTTGAGGGACTGATTCCTGGGACTGAGTATACTTTCAGCATCACAAAGATTGCAGACAATGGAAATCGAAGCAAAGCAACCTCGCTGTCTGTCTTCACAGGTAAATCTGAAAAACAAATGAATACAAGGAAAATCAAACAGAGCTAAAACTACAAAGTGTTGTCTGAATGGTCTTTGTACTCAACATATGCAAATGTGCTTCTTACTAAGAGGTAAGCTCTGAATTTATGTTATGAAGGTTAATTTCAGAATAAAGAGGTGGTAAAATGTTCTTCAAAGTGCATGAAGTGATTATATGTGTCATTGTCTTTTACCACACCTCTTGTGCTTGGCAGTCAAACTGCACCTCAAAGTGCAGGCAAACACTGACAGAACATGAATTTTCAGTTATAAGTGAAACTATGACATTATTCCCACAGAGCCCAGCCCTCCTGTGCAGATTGCAGTCTATCAGGTCAGCAGTGAGTCACTCTCTCTGCGATGGGATCCCCCTGCTGGTGAAGTGGAGAGTTACCTTGTAACGTGTTGCCATGAGGGAGAAGTTGTGCAAGAGATGACAACGGACACAAACGACCGGACTCTCAGCGGCCTGAGTCCAGGGGTGTGTTACTCTCTGCAGGTTTCTGCACAATTTAGGAATGGAAGAAGAAGCAAGCCAGCTGTAACATCTGCTAACACAAGTAAGTTAAAGGAAATCACAAATGCATTAAAAATTAAGAATTATTTTTCAAAATAAATTCAGGAAAAAGACTCCTGCACACTGTCCACTTCACTTTCAATTAAGTTCATTAACAACGTTTCGGTACTTAGACCTTCATCGGGTTATCTTACAAGAGATTATCTTTTTTTCTAGGCAGTTCCTACAGTACATTTTCTTTGAAGCTGTAACCTACTTTTGTATTATATTTATACTGTTATATTATTTGTATTGTGTACATACGTGCATTGATTGATATATGAACTTTACCTGTTAGGATGTTTTTTTTAAAAAAAAACTTTTGTCATTCAGTGGCGTAGATTTGTTATTCCAGGTGTGTTTGATGGCATATTGAGGCACGTCTTTCTGCGGTGAGGCCTGATTGGGCCACGCGAATCCACAACCCTACTTAAGACAGCCTCCCCCATTGTCTTGTAAGACAACCTGATGAAGGTCTAAGAACCGAAACGTTGTTATTAGACTTAATTGCAAGTGAAGTGGACAGTGTGCGCAAGTCTTTTTCCTGATTTTGTTGGCCCTCGGTCTTCTCCTACGCACCTGTTGACCTTAAGGTGTGCAAAAGCTGCACTTTAAAAATAAATCCAGTTGGCTTTCTTCGTAAACCACTGGGTGTAGAGGTCCTCCATGGATGGTGGCTGGTGATGTGCTGTGCAGATTTCACCAACCTCTGTAGAGCCTTACTGTTGAAAGTGGTGCAACTGCAAAACCAGGTGATGAAGCAGCCAGTCAGGATAATGTTAGTGGTGCCCCTATAGAAGTTGGAGAGTATGTTGGATTCCATTTTGAACCTCCTCAGTCTGCGGAGGGAGAAGAGCCATTGTCTTGCTGTCTTTGTGTTAGTGTTGATGTGATTGGTCCAGGTCAGATCCTCACTAATGTGAAACCAAAGGAACCTGAAGCTGCTGACTCTCTTTACCATCTCCCATTGAAGGTGACGGGAGCATGTACAACTCCCCGTCATTTTCTGTAGTCCACAATCAACCTCTCTGTTTTGCTGATGTTAAGATGGAGGTTATCAGGGGCATCAAGAGTTCGGGGCTCAGAGTGATTCATGATGGTGGATTTAGTGATAATGGACAGTAGCTGCTCAGGCAGAGGGATCTAGTCTTTTTAGGGACAGGGACACTGGTGTTTTTTTTTTTTTAAAGGTGTGGACTACAAACAGGAGCAGTCACAGGTTGGAAATGACTGTGAAGCCATCCACTATCACACAAATTAGGGTTTGTGCAAGAAAAATGTTTAACTCACTTTGGAATGGATGATGGCATGACTTGTAATCTTACTTATGACACAATTACTTCCATGTAGTGATGGCAAAAAAGTTAACAAGCAATTTTTTTCTACTGATATTTTTGGGAGTTCAAAATGTACCAGGTCTACACTGGTACATACTGCTTCCAGGAAACAGCCACAGCTTGGCAAGCTGAGTCTGACATTAACAAAGGTTCTCGTCCTCTCCTGCATTCTCATTACCAAAGAAACTGCCAGAGATGTAAACAGAAGATTTCCAATTCATATCGGTGATTTGTTGTACCCCTACTTAACTGTATAACAATATCAGTTATAATACTGTGTGACAAGTTCAAGTTCCAAGTTCAGCAAATGGCTGATCCAAGTTAATGCTTATTAAGACATGCTATAATGTGGAGATATATTGAGATGCACTTCTCTTTTGACAGATGTCCCTCCACCAGAAATAACAATTCTCAGTGTTGGTCAGGAGACTGTTTCCTTTGGTATACCACTCACCGATGACTCTGTTAAGTATACACTGGAATTAGACTACTCCTGCGACACACAGAGAGACAGTTTGATCAGAGACGACTCCAGCACTGTGGAGGTTGAGGGACTGATTCCTGGGACTGAGTATACTTTCAGCATCACAAGGATTGCAGACAATGGAAATCGTAGCACAGCAACCTCGCTGTCTGTCTTCACAGGTAAATCTGAAAAACAAATGAATACAAGAAAAATCAAACAGAGCTAAAACTACAAAGTGTTGTCTGAATGGTCTTTGTACTCAACATATGCACATGTACTTCTTACTAAGAGGTTAGCTCTGAATTTATGTTATGAAGGTTAATTTCAGAATAAAGAGGTGGTAAAATGTTCTTCAAAGTGCATGAAGTGATTATGTGTGTCATTGTCTTTTACCACACCTCTTGTGCTTGGCAGTTAAACTGCACCTCAAAGTGCAGGCAAACTCTGACAGAACATGAATTATCAGTTATAGTGAAACTATGACATTATTCCCACAGAGCCCAGCCCTCCTGTGCAGATTGCAGTCTATCAGGTCAGCAGTGAGTCACTCTCTCTGCGATGGGATCCCCCTGCTGGTGATGTGGAGAGTTACATTGTAACGTGTTGCCATGAGGGAGAAATTGTGCAAGAGAAGACAACGGACACAAACGACCTGACTCTCAGCGGCCTGAGTCCAGGGGTGTGTTACTCTCTGCAGGTTTCTGCACAATTTAGGAATGGAAGAAGAAGCAAGCCAGCTGTAACATCTGCCAACACAAGTAAGTTAAAGGAAATCACAAGTGCATTAAAAATTAAGAATTATTTTTTTAAAATAAATTCAGGAAAAAGACTCCCGCACACTGTCCACTTCACTTTCAATTAAGTTTATTAACAACATTTTGGTACTTGGTACTGATGAAGGTCTCATCAGGTTATCTTACAAGAGATCATCTTTTTTTCTAGGCAGTTCCTACAGTACATTTTCTTTGAAGCTCTAACCTACTTTTGTATTATATTTATACTGTTATATTATTTGTATTGTGTACATACGTGCATTGATTGATATATGAACTTTACCTGTTAGGATGTTTTTAAAAAAAAAAACTTTTGTCATTCAGTGGCGTAGATTTGTTATTCCAGGTGTGTTTGATGGCATATTGAGGCACGTCTTTCTGCGGTGTAGCCTGAATGGGCCACGCGAGTCCACAACCCTACTTAAGACAGCCTCCCCCATTGTCTTGTAAGACAACCTGATGACGGTCTAAGAACCGAAACGTTGTTAATAAACTCAATTGCAAGTGAAGTGGACAGTGTGCGCAAGTCTTTTTCCTGATTTTGTCGGCCCTCGGTCTTCTCCTACGCACCTGTTGACCTTAAGGTGTGCAAAAGCTGCACTTTAAAAATAAATCCAGTTGGCTTTCTTCGTAAACCACTGGGTGTCAGGCCAGGACCAAATGAGGACTCAGAAGCAGAGGATAAAGATATCAAGCACACTTTATTGAGGTCAAATTCTTCTTTCAAAGAGAGATTAAATAAACAGGCTATGAAACACTGTCTATCTGTAAGTAATCTGACTATAATGACAGAAGTCAAAATGAATATCCCAAAGAGGGAAAAACACATCAAGGAAGGGGAACACTAAATAGAAACAAACAAAACAGAATACTAGACTAAAAATAAAAACTCTCACAATGAGGAAAACAAGGAACTAGGTAAATAACAGAAAACGCTCCCGAAGGAGGAAAACCAAATCTAATCAAAAGGGTCAAAAGAAAAAGGCTCACCTCAACAGGGGCTCTACAATATCTAAACTCTCTAAACAAAAATCACTCCACAAGCGGGAGGAAAAACGGTGACAACAGAACACAAAAACGAAGCACTAAACTTAGAAATTATTAATAAACAAAAAATCACTCTTTAAAGAGGAAAATGACAACAACTTACGTGGCAAGATAATTCTTTCTATGGAAATTGCGGACTATGACGAGGAAACAAGGCTTAGGTGCACGGACAAAAACGAAACACTTCGGCACAAGACAAAGGGAAGATGCCGACTAAATACACATGAGGGAAATGGGGAACAGGTGGAAACGATCAGGGATCAGGTGAGACAATCAGACCGGTGACACATGAGGAAGGGCAAGTGACCTGAAACGAGAGGAGAGGTAGATTTCAAAATAAAACAGGAAGTAAAGAGACAAAAAACCCAAGACGAGACAAACCTCACCGCGGTGTGACAGTACCCCCCCTCTAGGGCCGACTCCTGACGGCCCAGGCTGGTCAGGGTGGTCCCTGTGAAAATCCGTGATGAGAGTCTCATCCAGAATGTGTCTAGGCGGGACCCACTGCCTCTCCTCGGGGCCATATCCTACCCAGTCCACCAGATACTGTTTACCACGGCCCCGGTTGCGAACTGCTAGTAACTGCTTGACCTTGTACACCGGACCGCCATCTATCACTTCTGGGGGCGGCGGCGGGGCAGCGGCTGGGACCATCGGGCTCTCCTTAGCGGGCTTGACTCGGCTTACATGGAAGGTCGGGTGAACACGGAGGGATCGGGGCAGGCGAAGGCGGTCTGCTGCAGGACCGATGAGCTTTGTGATCGGAAATGGACCCACGAACCGCGGCGCCAGCTTTCTGGAAGGGACTTTGAGATGCAAATCTTTCGCCGATAGCCACACTCTCTGTCCTGGCTCGTAGGCAGGGGCGGGCCGTCTCTTTCGGTCCGCAGCTCTTTTGACCCTGTCTCCTTGGCGGATCAATACCTGCTTAGCAGCGGCCCAGATGCGGTGACAGCGGCGAACCATAGCATGGGCGGAGGGTACCGACACCTCCAGCTCGTTGTCTGCGAAAACAGGAGGCTGATAACCAAACACACACTTGAATGGTGAAATACCTGTGGCCGAGGTGGGCAGGATATTGTGGGCATACTCGACCCAGACCAGGTGTTTGCTCCATGTTGAGGGGTTCTGAGAGACCAGGCACCGGAGGCCGGTTTCCAGTTGCTGGTTGATGCGTTCGGTCTGGCCGTTGGCCTCCGGGTGATAACCCGAAGTCAGGCTGGTCTTCGCTCCGATGAGCCGGCAGAACTCCCTCCAGAACCGAGAGATGAACTGGGGGCCCCGGTCTGAAACGATGTCCTTGGGAAATCCGTGAATCTTAAAAACATTGTTCATCATAATCTCCGCCGTTTCTTTGGCGGAGGGCAGTTTAGGTAAAGCAATGAACCTAGCCATTTTGGAAAACCTGTCCACCACTGTGAGGACAGTGGTGTTACCTTGAGAGACCGGGAGCCCCGTGACGAAGTCCACCGAGATGTCGGACCACGGTCTGGAGGGAATGGGAAGAGGCTGCAGGAGACCCATGCGTGACCCGGAGGACGTCTTGTTGCGGGCGTAGACCGAACATGCCTCTACGTACTCCCGGACCTCCGGCTCCATGGAGGGCCACCAGAACCTCCGGGCGATAGCGAACATTGTTCTTCGAACACCCGGATGGCAGGAAAGCAGCGAGGTGTGGGCCCAGTGGATCACCTGTGGGCGCAATTCAACCGGGACAAACAAACGATTCTCTGGGCACCCACTAGGTGACGGAGCCTCACCATTAGCCTGCTTAACCTCATTTTCTATCTGCCAGGTCAGTGCTCCAACCACACATAAAAGTGGGAGGATCGTTTCTGGGTCCTTGGCAGCAGGCTCGGGGTCAAAGAGACGGGACAGTGCGTCTGGTTTGACGTTTCGGGACCCCGGCCTGTATGAAAGAGAAAAAGAGAATCGGTTAAAAAATAGCGCCCACCTGGCCTGGCGAGAGTTGAGTCTCTTGGCTTTCTTGATGTATTCTAAATTCTTATGATCTGTCCATACGATGAATGGATGGTCAGCCCCCTCGAGCCAGTGTCTCCACTCCTCCAAGGCGAGTTTGACCGCCAGCAACTCCCTGTTGCCAACATCGTAGTTTCGCTCCGCCTTGGATAGCCGCCGTGATAGAAAGGCACAAGGATGCATCTTACCGTCCTGCTCTGATCGCTGTGAGAGAATTGCCCCGACCCCTTCGTTGGAGGCGTCCACCTCGACCACGAACTGCCGTTGAGGATCTGGCAGGGTGAGAATGGGAGCCGAGGTAAAGCGTTGCTTGAGGATCCGAAAAGCCGCATCCGCGTCTGGAGACCAGTGGAACTGCACCTGTGTGGAGGTAAGAGCATGGAGAGGAGCAGCTATTGCGCTGAAGCCTCTGATAAACCGCCTGTAAAAGTTAGCAAACCCAAGGAATTGCTGAACCTTCTTGCGGCTATCAGGTGTGGGCCACTCGACCACAGCGCTAATTTTAGCCGGGTCCATCTGTACTCTTCCAGGGGCTACAATGAAGCCCAGGAAGGAGACAGTATCGGCATGAAATTCACTCTTTTCAGCCTTGACAAAGAGTTGGTTGTCTAATAGTCTCTTTAACACCTGAGTTACGTGGTCTTGGTGTTTAGTCAGGTTCGGGGAGTAGATAAGTATGTCGTCTAAATAAACATACACGAAGTGGTCAAGAAAGTCTCTCAGTACGTCATTTATCATGGCCTGGAATACGGCAGGAGCGTTTGTGAGACCAAATGGCATGACTTGGTACTCATAGTGGCCACTGGGGGTGTTAAAACCGGTCTTCCACTCATCCCCTTCTCTGATCCGCACCAAGTGATAGGCGTTGCGAAGATCCAACTTGGTGAAGACCTTGGCCTGTTGAAGCTGGTCAAACACAGATGACATGAGAGGAAGTGGGTAGCGGTTTTTAATTGTTATGTCGTTGAGTGGGCTGTAGTCAATGCAGGGTCGTAGTGAGCCATCTTTTTTGCCCACGAAGAAAAAACCGGCTCCGGCTGGTGATGATGAGTGGCGAATCAGCCTGGCTTTCAGGGAGGTCTCGATGTACTCCCGCATAGCTTTCCTCTCAGGCCCAGAGACCGCGTACAGGCGGCCTTTGGGGATGGTGGAGCCTGGAATTAGCTCTATGGCACAGTCATAGGAGCGGTGAGGAGGAAGTGATAGGGCTTTGGCTTTGTTAAAAACCTCTTTGAGGTGGTGGTAGCAGGATGGCACAGAGCTCAGGTCCGGGTAGTTGGGATCTGTGGCGGGATTAACAGAGACCATATTAATGTCTGCGTCTTCCTCCTCCCGAACTGAAAGGTTCATACAGTCGCGCGCACAGTCCCCTCCCCATCCCAAGATCTCTCCCGTTCTCCAATCTATATGGGGATTGTGACGTGATAGCCATGGCTGTCCCAAAATTAGAGTCTGTGATGGTGAAGTGAATACATAAAAACGAATGTTCTCCTGGTGATCGTTAATGCACAATTTGAGAGGGGTTGTGATGTGGGTGATTGTAAAAAGTTCATGTCCATTAAGAGCCTTAGCTCTGATGGGCCTAGCTAGAAGTTCCGTGTTAATGTCCAGTCGTTTTGCTAATTCCCAGTCCATCAAGCTTTCATCAGCCCCCGAGTCTATGAGTGCCTTGAGTTCAGTGGTGGTGTGGTGCATTACCTGGACTGTCGTGAGAATACGTGAGGGAGTGCCTGCGGTCTTGAATTCACTCACCACCGTGGTCCTTTTGGCCGGGCAGGTGGAGACGAGATGCCCGGGTTCACCGCAGTAGAAACAGCGACCCTCCTGTAGACGCCTCTGTCTTTCCTCCGGTGATAGTCTGGCTCTCCCCAGCTGCATGGGCTCTCCCTCTCTTTCTGGGAGAGGATAATGAGGCTGTTCTGGTGGAGATCGCCGGGTGGTCGGCCAGCCAGGTGTTTGCGTGCGTAGGGGTCTCTCCATCGTTGTGGGTCTCAAGGTGCGCTGCTGCCTGAGTTGGCGAGTTCGGTTATCCGTCCGGATCGCGAGGGCGATGAGTGAGTCAAGGTCCGGGGGAAGATCCAAAGGAACCAGAAGGTCCTGAATAGGAGCCGCCAATCCCTTTAAGAACACGTCGTATAGAGCCGTTGTATTCCAGCCAATTTCCGGCGATAATGTGCGAAATTGGATGGCGTAGTCACACACAGAGTTGTTGCCCTGTTTCAGTCTGCTCAGCTCCCGAGCCTTTTCCCGGTTGGTAGTTACCGGGTCAAAGATTTTCTGCAGCGCCGTCTCAAACCCGGTGAGGGATCTGCAAACAGGTGAATCTTGGGCCCACTCTGCCGAGGCCCAGGCTTTGGCTCTGCCGGCAAGGTGGGAAATCATGAAGGCAATCTTTGATCGGTCAGTGGGAAAAGCTTGGGGATTTAGCTCATAGTGTATGGAGCAGTCTATGAGGAAGGCTTTACATAAGCCCAGTTCACCAGAGAATCGTGTAGGTGGAGCTAACTTACATGTTGCTCCCATGACGGTCATAGTAGGAACGGGATTTACTGGTGGGGTGGCTGCTACTGCCGGAGGCTCAGGTGCTGCATTCGTCTGCACTAGATGATCGTGCAGGCCCTGGAGTTGAGAGGATAGAAGCCCAAATCTAATCAAAAGGGTCAAAAGAAAAAGGCTCACCTCAACAGGGGCTCTACAATATCTAAACTCTCCAAACAAAAATCACTCCACAAGCGGGAGGAAAAACGGTGACAACAGAACACAAAAACGAAGCACTAAACTTAGAAATTATTAATAAACAAAAAATCACTCTTTAAAGAGGAAAATGACAACAACTTACGTGGCAAGATAATTCTTTCTATGGAAATTGCGGACTATGACGAGGAAACAAGGCTTAGGTGCACGGACAAAAACGAAACACTTCGGCACAAGACAAAGGGAAGACGCCGACTAAATACACATGAGGGAAATGGGGAACAGGTGGAAACGATCAGGGATCAGGTGAGACAATCAGACCGGTGACACATGAGGAAGGGCAAGTGACCTGAAACGAGAGGAGAGTTAGATTTCAAAATAAAACAGGAAGTAACGAGACAAAAAACCCAAGACGAGACAAACCTCACCGCGGTGTGACACTGGGTGTAGAGGTCCTCCATGGATGGTGGCTGGTGAGGTGCTGTGCAGATTTCACCAACCTCTGTAGAGCCTTACTGTTGTAAGTGGTGCAACTGCAAAACCAGGTGCTGAAGCAGCCAGTCAGGATAATGTTAGTGGTGCCCCTATAGAAGTTGGACAGTATGTTGGATTCCATTTTGAACCTCCTCAGTCTGCGGAGGAAGAAGAGCCATTGTCTTGCTGTCTTTGTGTTAGTGTTGATGTGATTGGTCCAGGTCAGATCCTCACTATTGTGAAACCAAAGGAACCTGAAGCTGCTGACTCTCTCTACCGTCTCCCATTGAAGGTGACGGGAGCATGTACAACTCCCCGTCATTTTCTGTAGTCCACAATCAACCTCTCTGTTTTGCTGATGTTAAGATGGAGGTTATCAGGGGCATCAAGAGTTCAGGGCTCAAAGTGATTCATGATGGTGGATTTAGTGATAATGGACAGTAGCTGCTCAGGCAGAGGGATCTAGTCTTTTTAGGGACAGGGACACTGGTGTTTTTTTTAAAGGTGTGGACTACAAACAGGAGCAGTCACAGGTTGGAAATGACTGTGAAGCCATCCACTATCACACAAATTAGGGTTTGTGCAAGAAAAATGTTTAACTCATTTTGGAATGGATGATGGCATGACTTGGTTGTATTAAAACCATCTATTTTAGTACTTCTTGATTTAAGTGCAGCCTTTGATACAGTAGACCATTCAATTCTTTTAGACAGACTGCACAACCAGGTTGGAATCTCTGGTACTGTTTTTAACTGGTTTAAATCTTATCTCACTGACAGAACATTTTTTGTGAGTATGGAGGGATACTCATCAAAGAGCCACAAAATTACCTGTGGTGTCCCCCAAGGCTCAATTTTAGGTCCAACACTTTTTAACCTATACATGCTGCCACTTGGGAATGTCATCAGGAAGCACGGCATAAACTTCCACAGTTATGCTGATGACACACAGCTGTATATCGCCGTGTCTCCTGATGACCCAGGGCCAATTGATGCCCTTTTTAACTGTATTTTAGATATCAAGTCATGGATGGCAAAACATTTTCTTCAGCTCAACCAGGACAAAAACCGAGGTCTTATTTATTGGTTCTGAAGCTCAAAGACAGATGATTAATACAAAATTGAACGCCCTGGCATTACAACCAACTAACCAAGTAAAAAACCTTGGAGTTATTTTTGATTCAGACCTCAGTTTTAACCCACACATCAGAAACATAACTAAGACAGCTTTTTATCATCTAAAAAACATTGCCAGAGTGAGACCATTCCTTTCCAAAGCCAGTACAGAGACATTAATGCATGCTTTTATCACCAGCCGCATTGATTATTGCAACGCTCTACTTTCTGGTCTCCCAAAAAAGAACTTGGCTCAATTACAACTACTGCAAAACTCTGCAGCACGGGTGTTGACTAAGACCAGAAAGAGAGCACACATCACACCCATTTTAAAGTCTCTGCACTGGCTACCTGTCTGCTTCAGGATTGATTTTAAGATCCTTTTATTAGTTTTTAAAGCTCTTAATGGCCTTGGCCCAACTTATTTATCAGATTTGCTTTTATCGTATGAACCCTCCAGAACCCTCAGGTCCTCTGGTAACAACCTTTTAACCATTCCAAAAGTGAGAACAAAAACTCACGGGGAGGCTGCCTTTCAATACCGTGGTCCACGTTTGTGGAAGAGCCTCCCAGAGGACCTGAGGGCACTGGAGAATGTTGATACTTTTAAGAGCAACCTTGAGACCTTCCTTTTTAGGCTGGCTTTTAGCTGAATTTTATTTATGTATTTATTGGTTTTTTATCCTGTTTAAACCTTGTTTTATTTGATTTATCTATTCACGTTTTATTCATTTATTTATTTTAATAATCTTGTTTTATCTTGTTTTACTTTATTTATGATTATTTTTTATTTCTTTGCTTATAAACAGTTATAGACTTTTAAACCTATTTTAGTATTTTATCATTCTTAGTTAGTTTTAGAGTTTTATTATTTTGTCTTTATTTTATTTATTTTACTTCCTCTAGTGTCTCCTCAGTGAAATACATCGATGATAGCGTTTCCTCGGTTCCACAATACCTGTTGTTAGTGCCCTGTTTCATTTATCACTGTTTAGTTATTTATTATTACTCACTTTTTATTTTGTCCTGTTGGGTTTTAAGTAGCTGGGTGTGGCTGTGTATGTGTGTGTGTGTGTGTGCGCGTGTGTGTGTGTGGGGGGGGGCTGTTGTTTTTTTTAATTGTTGCTGCTGCTGTTTTTAATTTCTGTAAAGCACTTTGAGCTACATTACCATGTATGAAAAGCGCTCTACAAATAAAGTTTGATTGATTGATTGATTGTACATCTTATTTATGACACAATTACTTCCATGTAGTGATGGCAAAAAAGTTAACAAGCAATTTTTTTCTACTGATATTTTTGGGAGTTCAAAATGTACCAGGTCTACACTGGTACATACTGCTTCCAGGAAACAGCCACAGCTTGGCAAGCTGAGTCTGACACTAACAAAGGTTCTCGTCCTCTCCTGCATTCTCATTACCAAAGAAACTGCCAGAGATGTAAACAGAAGATTTCCAATTCATATCCGTGATTTGTTCTACCCCTACTTAATTGTATCACAATATCAGTTATAATACTGTGTGACAAGTTCAAGTTCCAAGTTCAGCAAATGACTGATCCAATTTAATGCTTATTAAGACATGCTATAATGTGGAGATATATTGAGATGCACTTCTCTTTTGACAGATGTCCCTCCACCAGAAATAACAGTTCTCAGTGTTGGTCAGGAGACTATTTCCTTTGGTATACCACTCACCGATGACTCTGTTAAGTATACACTGGAATTAGACTACTCCTGCGACACACAGAGAGGCAGTTTGATCAGAGACGACTCCAGCACTGTGGAGGTTGAGGGACTGATTCCTGGGACTGAGTATACTTTCAGCATCACAAGGATTGCAGACAATGGAAATCGTAGCACAGGAACCTCGCTGTCTGTCTTCACAGGTAAATCTGAAAAACAAATGAATACAAGAAAAATCAAACAGAGCTAAAACTACAAAGTGTTGTCTGAATGGTCTTTGTACTCAACATGTGCACATGTACTTCTTACTAAGAGGTAAGCTCTGAATTTATGTTATGAAGGTTAATTTTAGAATAAAGAGGTGGTAAAATGTTCTTCAAAGTGCATGAAGTGATTATATGTGTCATTGTCTTTTACCACACCTCTTGTGCTTGGCAGTCAAACTGCACCTCAAAGTGCAGGCAAACACTGACAGAACATGAATTATCAGTTATAGTGAAACTATTACATTATTCCCACAGAGCCCAGCCCTCCTGTGCAGATTGCAGTCTATCAGGTCAGCAGTGAGTCACTCTCTCTGCGATGGGATCCCCCTGCTGGTGATGTGGAGAGTTACATTGTAACGTGTTGCCATGAGGGAGAAATTTTGCAAGAGAAAACAACGGACACAAACAACCTGACTCTCAGCAACCTGAGTCCAGGGGTGTGTTACTCTCTGCAGGTTTCTGCACAATTTAGGAATGGAAGAAGAAGCAAGCCAGCTGTAACATCTGCTGACACAAGTAAGTTAAAGAAAATCACAAGTGCATTCAAAATGAAGAATTATTTTTCAAAATAAATTTAGACACGTAGGGGCAACAAGAGGATTGTATTAGATTAAATCAAATACAATCTTATAGAAATAAAACTCTAAAAGTGAAATTAAAGTAATATTAAGACCCCTGCACTCCAGTAGTGCACCAACACAAAGACCTTCTCAGGGCGATGTGGGTTTGTAGAGACATTGATTGATGGTCACTAAAGTATGGGTGACTGCCATCATGTAAAACCATGAACATCCAAAAATCCTAAAAATTAAGTTCTTATTTCAGTTTCCTTGACAGCCAAAGATGGTAAGTTATACCTCAATGATATGTAGCAGCAATGTCATGAGCAGGTCTGTAGTGGTACTGAAAAGTAAAGGCTGAGCAAACCCTTACATTAGCTATTTCATTAAAGAGAGCCTTCATTGATAGATGGATTTTTTACTTTTTATTATTGTTTAAGTGTGATACTGTCCTTTGGCTGCTGTGACTAAGGACTTTCCCCATTTGTGGGACAAATAAAGGATTTCTGATTCTGATTCTGATATTTTTCCCAGGAAGTCCATTATTCAATTAGACTTGAAACAATTGTGTGTTAAGCCTATGCAAATCCACTCAGACAGACTTGAGAGTGAGGTCTGTACTGATCCAGTTGGCTTTCTTCGTAAACCACTGGGTGTAGAGGTCCTCCATGGATGGTGGCTGGTGATGTGCTGTGCAGATTTCACCAACCTCTGTAGCCTTACTGTTGAAAGTGGTGCAACTGCAAAACCAGGTGATGAAGCAGCCAGTCAGGATAATGTTAGTGGTGCCCCTATAGAAGTTGGACAGTATGTTGGATTCCATTTTGAACCTCCTCAGTCTGCGGAGGAAGAAGAGCCATTGTCTTGCTGTCTTTGTGTTAGTGTTGATGTGTTTGGTCCAGGTCAGATCCTCACTATTGTGAAACCAAAGGAACCTGAAGCTGCTGACTCTCTCTACCGTATCTCATTGAAGGTGACGGGAGCATGTACAACTCCCCGTCATTTTCTGTAGTCCACAATCAACCTCTTTGTTTTGCTGATGTTAAGATGGAGGTTATCAGGGGCATCAAGAGTTCAGGGCTCAGAGTGATTCATGATGGTGGATTTAGTGATAATGGACAGTAGCTGCTCAGGCAGAGGGATCTAGTCTTTTTATGGACAGGGACACTGGTGCTTTTTTTTAAAGGTGTGGACTACAAACAGGAGCAGTCACAGGTTGGAAATGACTGTGAAGCCATCCACTATCACACAAATTAGGGTTTGCGCAAGAAAAATTTTAACTCACTTTGGAATGGATAATGGCATGACTTGTACATCTTATTTATGACACAATTAGTTCCATGTCATGATGGCAAATTCAAAATGTAGCAGGTCAACACTGGTACATACTGCTTCCAGGAAATAGCCACAGCTTTGCAAGCTGAGTCTGGATCTCCATGAGCAGGGTCTCTCTGAGCTAGGTCTGTCTGCATTGGACCTCTCTGAACTGGATGTCCCTGACTGTATCCTCTGCTTCCTAGTAATAATCAATGTATAAAATCACAGCTATGATTAACATTCAGACAAATGTTTTGTACCGATAACAAACTCAAAAGTTGGATTAACTTAACAGTGTGCATCGTGTCAGTAAACAGTAAACTGTGTGCAGTATGGTTCAATTCAGCACATCATTTCAGTAGACAATGACAGTTAACAGTGTGCAGTACTACCAGCAGTCACAGAATACAGCTAATGATAGCAATACGTACAAAAGCAGACAGGTTGTAAGTCCTTAGCACTAAAACGGACTATAGATACTGTGATTACCTTAGACCTCGCCAAGTGGTTCCTGGAAAAAGTGTTCACTCTCTGTGTCTTTGTCTTGTGTGTTCTTCCTAGTGCAGGGGTCTGCAACCTGCGGCTCTGGAGCCACATGCGTCTCTTTTGCCCCATATATATATGTATATATACATATATATATGTATATATATATATATACATATATATATATATATATGTATATATATATATATATATATATATATATATATACATATATATATGTATATATATACATATATATATATATATATACATATATATATATACACACACATATCTATACATATATATATATTTTATCATCATCACTGCTTTAGGCCGACAGTGATTCTTGAATTCTCCTTAAGTAAAAATGCGTAGCCTACACACAGAATTGTATCTGTTCAAAAGGTTGTTCAAAGTTACACTGACAAAAAACCTTTAAATCCAATTAAATATTTTGTTTCCTAATAAATTACAATAATTGGTGATGTCAATGTTCATCACAACTGTTTAATGACAAAATAGTAGAATTTCATGGAAAAAAACAGCCATGGAAATAAACTCAAAATAACTTTTTATTGGTTGTACAAAGGATAAATATCATACTTTTAAATGGTATCACCCCTTATCACACTCTGCCTATAACAATATGCGGTGTTTATTCCCAAATATACTTACAGTATATTTGATTATGATAACACATTTTCCTTACATTAATACATTTTTAAAAATTGCAAGGATCTCATTTTATTATAAAATTGGATTTATTGTCTTAACATAGAACTAGATTTAATATAATAATAATTGCTCTGGACCCAAGTGTTACATGGATGGGCAGATTTATTACAAAGATTCAACAAGAAAGTATTTGAGTAATTTGGTGCTTTTACGTTTGAATTTCTTTTGTAATCCTATTTTGACGTATCTAGCATACTTCAGCTCCAATGAAAAGACGAGATGCAAAATTGTGCAGCAGGCAGAATTTCCTAACATCTCAGCATGCAAAGATGCATTCATTCAAGTGTCAATAAAACTGGACACCTATAACATAATAATTTATTTTATTTGAAGCAAACTTCATGAATGTTTTTTTGTGAGAAAGTAGAATGTGTTCCACTCATTCCATCACAGAGAGATGAGAGCTGTAGAAATCATTGGAACTGAAAACTGCTGTGATGTACATGTTCTTTAAACTTTTGCCTGCAACTGTATGTTTCATGAAATCATCTACTGTATGACTGGTTTTAAGGAACAAACATCTTCATATCCACAGAGACACAAATGAAGAGCTTATTGGAGGATCTGGGGTTGGAGCAGCTCTACAAAAAGAAGCTGTCGCTGAGCACAGTACTTCAGATTGAGGAGAAGACCATCACTGATGAACCTGCCAAGTGCAATTCAGACCTTCCATGGTATTTTCTGAAGAAACTGATGATGGTTAATGTGACAGCTAGGAATGTGAAATGTGTATCTGGTTGTGAGTCTGCCTGTGATGGTGCATCAGGAAAGACAGAATTAGATCTTGATAATCTGTTCAGTAGTCAGCAATCAGATGATATGTTGAACCCCCTCGACATAATCACTGCTCTCTTCCTGTGCTCTGATAGTTTTGTACAGCAGGAAATGGCTCTAAAAATGTCCATGTGTCAGTTTTCTGTGCCTCTGCTGCTCCCTGATTGTGACACAAAGCAGTGCACACTCATGCTTTGGGCCATGAGAGACATTGTTAAAAAGCACAGACCTCAGTCACTTTCAGAATCCAGGGGCTTTATTGAAGACAGAATTGTTGTCTCTGAACTTCCAATGATATCTTTTGTGAGACTGGGTGAGTGCTCCTTGTCCAAGTCAGAGATCCTCAACAAGCTTCTGAGCAATTCTCAGCAGTACCATGACACCTTTGTTCATTCTAACATGGAGTGTGGTGACAGTCCAAGGAAAATATCCAATGGATTGGCTGAAATTTCTTGGTACCTTCCTTGTGGGAACAAAAACATGGACATTTTCAGTGAGCCAGTAGCTGTAGCTAACCTTCGTGGGGACATTGCTTCATTTGAAACACAATTTTCTTTTTTGTGTCAGACATCTGCAGCAGTATTTGTGTTCTTTGACAGTCTGGACTCTGACTGTGAGCTGCTTATGAACCAACAACACAAGGCAGAGATCTTCTTGGTGGGTAACCATCAAAGCAATCACTCCAGTAAGGATGCTCTTAAAAAGGTAGCTACCAAGTTGAGCTTGACTAACAACAATATCCTTCTGAAAGCTAAGCACATGAATGACGCAGACTTTGTCAAAAAATTGCGAATCACAGTTAGAGATGTATTTCAAAGCTCAAAGAGGAAGATGAGAATCGAGCAGATGGCTGACATTGCCCGTGATCTGAAAATCCGGGTTGATGAAGACTGTTCAGAGTGCCAGACTGCCAAGAACAATGCTGATGCCATCACTGCAGAAATTCAAGACATCCCGAAATATAAAGAAACTCAGCTACCCTTGCAAGGCCAAATATGGAAAGAATTGACTGGTTTAGAGAAGGAAGAATTTCGGCTTCGAAAAGTTGGGTCAGAAAACGTAGAAAAGTACAAAAGTGATCTTCAAGTACAGAAAGAAAAACTTCGGAAAGAACAGAACTCTTATGACATGTCAAATGCAATGACATGTTTCATCAATGCAATATCAAGCTCAGGGACAGAGAGATCCTATTTCCTGAAATGGATGCGAATGAACCTCGATAACTTGTCTCGGGAAAAACTGTCTGACCTCAGGGAGCAGTACAAAAAGAAATACCAAAATTCTGAGAACAAAGAGGAAATCAAAGAGATTGACAGACAGCTTTCCAACAGCTCACTGGGGACTGAACACTTCTTCCGTGAAATGGGTCAGATCTATGAAGCTTCACTTTCCCTTCCAGAAACTGACCAATCACGTCAACAGTTACAGCATCTGCCTAAACTATGTGCAGGATTGTTGCTTGATGGATTTCCCCTTGAGCTTGTAGATGGAGATGCATCCAACATACCTCTCAGATGGGTGAGTGATGTTCTCTCTCAGCTCAATGACCTGGTGTCTCCTAAGAACAAGATACTGGTGGTCACAGTTCTTGGAGTTCAGAGCACAGGGAAGTCCACTCTCCTCAACACCATGTTTGGAGTGCAGTTTGCAGTCAGCAGTGGTCGATGCACTCGAGGTGCCTTCATGTTGCTCATCAGAGTCAATGATGATGTTAAAAAAGTTCTCAACTGTGACTTCATGGTGATCATTGACACTGAGGGCTTAAAGTCACCAGAACTCGCACAACTGGACAACAGCTATGAGCACGACAATGAGCTTGCAACACTTGTTGTGGGGCTGAGTGATATCACCATTATCAATATTGCAATGGAGAACTCAACAGAAATGAAAGACATCCTACAAATAGTGGTGCATGCTTTTCTCAGGATGACAGAGGTGGGCAAAAAGCCCAAATGTCAGTTTGTTCACCAGAATGTGTCAGATGTTTCAGCCCATGAGAAGAACTTACGAGACAGGAAACTACTCTTGCAGCAGTTAAACGAGATGACGCAGGCAGCAGCCAAAATGGAAAAGAAAGAGGAGAACAAGAGCTTCACTGATGTGATGGAGTACAGTCCAGACACTGGGAACTGGTACGTTCCTGGTCTCTGGACTGGAAACCCACCAATGGCACCAGTCAATGCAGGGTACAGTGAGGCTGTTTATGAGCTCAAGAAAAACATTATCCAAATGTTAGGAAGTTGTGAGTCGTCTGCTAATAATATCTTGGAGTTTACAGAGTGGGTGAAAAGCCTGTGGAATGCAGTGAAGCATGAAAACTTCATCTTCAGCTTCAGAAACAGCCTGGTGGCTGATGCATACATGAGGCTGTGCACAGAATTCAACAAATGGGAATGGGAATTCAAAAAAGAGATGTACATCTGGGTTACAGAAGCTGAAACAAGAATTTCCAACTTTGGCACAGTTGCTGGAAAATCTGAGACATCTGACATGTCAGATTTTCTCACTCAGTTAAAAAGTGAAGCTTGTGTTGTGTTGTCTAAATGGGAAACAAAGACTCTTGAAAAGCTGGCAGAGTACTTCAAGCAAACAGAGGGTCACGTCTATCTAGTTGAAGGATACAGAGAAGACTTTGCAAACAGTGCAAAGAGCCTTCGACGAGAAATGGAGAACTCTGTAATCAATCAGCTCACAGCTGCAGCTGACATCAGACAGGGAATGGCAGAAATTGACAGAATCAAGGAGAAGCACACAAAACAGATAGAGGAGAGAGTATGTGCATTGATTGAAGAATGTCGGCAAAAAAAAGTCAAGATGACAGACAAAGAGCTGGATGAAAAATTTGATAAGATGTGGAATAAAACACTGAATGAACTATCATTTCCGAAGCAAAAGGTCACAGATGTCATCGCAAGAGTGACCTCCGACTTGAGAACAAATCTATCACACAGGGGTGGTGCATCTAAACTGTTGTGTCAAAAAAGTCTGCAAGATTGTGGACAGGGGCCTTTCAAATATACTGTGGAAGGATTGTACGAACAGTTTAAACACGGAGTCAGAAAATTCTTCAATGTTGAAGATCACGTAATGGCTTTACAAAAGATAGCTGACTGCATCATCACGGACTGCACAGAGATTGTGAATGACAAAGTGAAAAGAAAAAACAATTACCACGACACTTACATCCAGGAGATCCTACACATGATTGATGAGAAGCTGCAAAACAATCAGAATGTGAAGATAGAGATCGAGTTTGAAGTTCCTCTCAAACAGCACATCTGTGGATTTGCAGCCAGACAGTTTCAGGAAATGCATGAAGATTTCCTGTGTGAGAATGATCCCTACAGATGTCTGAATCAAAACAAAAAAAAGTTTTGTGATGATTTTAAAGATGTGTTCCATGAACGAGACCAGTGCCAGAAGAAAGCAGAAGAATTCACAGAATGCTGCTTGAGGCCTGCAGTGGAAGACTTTATCAACCGTTCCTTGGGTCCTGATATCATTGGTGAAATGAAGACAAAGTTTGAGTTCAGCACACGGATGTTCTTCCAGTATTCAATTTTACTGGATTTGCTCTCAAAGCAGAACTTTATGAAGTATCAGAGGTACATTCGCTCATATGAGAGTTATGCAAACAAATGGGTTCTTGATTGCATCTTGAAACATTTCTCAAATAGGTCTAAAATGTTTGAGTTTGAAGATCAACATCTCCAGTCAAGAATCAACAGCATAAATATTGCTATCAACAAAGCTAAAACAGAAAAGAGTGGCAGCCTGAAGACATTTGTTGAGAATGTCTGTCAGAAACTTGGTGATAAACTGGTCATTTCCCAGGATGCTCTTGGTGCTTTCATGATCCTGAACAATGCTGACCAGGAACAGTTTGCTCACTGGCTCACTGAGTGTGTGAAGGACATGGAACAAGCTCTTAGGAAGAAGTTCAAAGAAACAAGCATCCAAATGAAACTAGAATCTCTTCATGTGAATCCTCAGAACGAGCTTTTTTCAGAAATGATCGGCTGTGGTAAACAGTGTCCATTCTGCAAAGCACCTTGTGAGGCAGGAGGAAGAGAACATACAGAGCACCACACTTCTCTACATCGACCAAAGGGTCTGGGTGAAACTACCTGGCATGGAACAGAAAAACTTGTCATTGACGTTTGCTCTTCTTCGGTGGTCAGTGACACGCATTTTCGCTGCAATGCCACAAATGGTGAATCGCACCCTTACAAGCGTTACAGAGAAATTTTCCCAGACTGGAAAATTGCTCCAGATGCAAGCCTTCAGGCATCAGACTACTGGAAATATGTGCTGGCAAAGTTCAATGACAAGTTTGCAGAAGCATATTATGCAAAGCCTGCTAATATTCCATTAATTTGGGAAAATATCACATACGAGCAGGCAGAGGAGAGTCTGAAAAAGACATTCAACATCAAATGAGAGTACAAACATTCCTCACATGTACAAAGGTATTCATTTACCTTTCATAGATATTTAGAAGAGTAGAGAATCAGAAACAGTCACATACTGTATATAAGATGACAAGCTTGAAGATATTGTCAGTACACGCAGACATTTTGCCACTATGTCTTACAATGTGGATATAAGAGGAAATCATTGCAATACTGCTTAACTTTAGCTGAGGTTGCAATAAACATGTTTAATCAAAATAATCTGCTGTAATAATCACT
Source organism: Pagrus major (assembly GCF_040436345.1). Lineage (NCBI taxonomy): Eukaryota > Metazoa > Chordata > Actinopteri > Spariformes > Sparidae > Pagrus > Pagrus major. The sequence goes on along the minus strand of NC_133224.1, from coordinate 19,743,863 downwards.
GTTTGTATGTAATGCTGACTGCATCAACATTTTCAAGAGCTATTTTACACGCTGAGTCATTTAACATGTGAAGAACATACAAATATTTCCAGTTTGATCTGAGTTTGAATCTATAATCTTTGTGTGATCGATGAATGTCATTGTATTGCCACTGAAAAAGATGTGCACAGTTAACCAAGTCAACAGAGTGACAGAAAATTGTTTTTCTTTTTGTCAAATATCTGATATATAGTCTTTCACTGTTTATGTGGAATTCCTGATGTCAAATATTTACACTTAGTGCACTTTGTTTTAAAGTCAGTCTTTACACGGTCGGACAGAAAGTTGTTTTGCTGATTAAGGATGATAAGTTTGTTTTTGTTTCTGTGATATTTCTGACGTCAAATATTAAATTTTTTCATTATACACGAGTCAGTGGTATTACATACTACTGCATATTGCATTGCTGTAATCAGACAGAAAGTTGTGTTTTTAAAGTTAATGTGATTATTTACTCCATTCATTCAATTTGTTTGTGTCTTTTATTTTATTTTTTTTAAATCTAATTGCATATGTGATTTTCTTCACTCAAAATCAGAAATAGTCACAGTGTATACAAGATGACAAGGTTGAAGATATTGTCAGTACATGTAGACATTTTGCCACTATGGCTTACAATGTGGATATAAGAGAAAGTCATTGCAAATATTGGTCATCTTTCACTGAGATTGCAACAAACATAGTAGATAATAATAATCTGCTTTCACTGTATGTTAAGGTTGACCTCATCAATATTTTAAGAGCTTTTTGTGTACTTGGAGTTTATGTAATAGTTAAGAACATACAAAATATTTCCAGTTTGATCTGAGTCTGAATTTGTTACCTTTGTGTGAAAGGCAACAAAATGACAGAAGCAAGTTTGTTTTTCTTTTTTCAAATATCTGATATGTTTACTGTTATTGTTTATTTCTGTGAATTATCTGATGTCAAATATTTACTTTTACAGTGACAGTAAGTCAGTCTTTATGTGGTATTGTCAAAAAAGGACAGGAAGTTGTTTTTATAAAGAGTGATTTATTTTTTGTTTCTGTGATGTATCTGATTTCAAATATTTACTTTATTTTATACATCACTCGGTTTGCATGTGGTATTAATTATTAGAACTTAAAAAAACATGGTATGGGACTAATCTGATGCAAAATATTTCAATGTGTTAAACGATCATTCAGTCAACATGTAGCTTTCACATGACAGGGTCAGGGTTAATTTGTAGTGGGTTAAGATTAGGGTTAGTTTGTTCCTTATCTAATACAAGGTACAAGATAGATTTGTCATGTTTTAAACAGCATTTAATGAATGATTTTCCTAAATCTGAATTCAGAATCTCTTTGTTTATGTTTCTGTGAAGTATCTGATTCTGAATATTTACATTGTTTAAAGAATTAAAATGTCACTCATTCTCTATGTGATAGTTAGCATGTATACGTTACTCACTCCTGTTAACTGATTCAATAAAGAGACAAAATTGTCAGACTGGCTATGAATGTCTTTAATGTTTCCCAGATCAGAATCACAGCATACAGTGTATAATAACTTCTAAAGTAAACAGAATATCATCACCTCATTTATTTATATAGTTTTACTATACTTTTTTAAAAAAATCATCTTTTTATATATTTATACATTGTACATATACAACATTTATTTATGTTGAGTGTGTCACTGTCTTCATGTGTGTTTGCCACTGTGGGATATTAACCATGTACTTCCATTCACCACTGACTTGACACAGGATCTCTGAATAACCTCAGTGATACGGAGTCATCTTGTTTTGCTTGGCTGACTGCAGGTTTGGTTCATGTTGAAATGAGAATAAACAGAAATTCAGCCTCAACAGTGCAGTGAGTCACTTTATACCATAGACCAGGCTAAGTGTGAGTCCACATACATTTAGTCTGATCATGCTCAGAGTCTGAAAGTGTGCAGGACATTTCAGATTTACTCAACATTTAATCCATCTCTAGACTCTCATGAAACTCTTCACTGCTACATCACATCACTGTGAGGTGGACACAACCTCCATAACCACAATGCAACACAGTGTGTGGAAGGGAAAAGTCAGAGCATCTGTGTGATCTCATTACTCTATGAGGATGTGAGGCATCTTATGGTATCAAAGCCCTCGTGTCTGTCCCACATGTGATTAAGTGGCTACATGCAAACACTGCTACATGTGAGGTGAGCTAACATTTAATTGACTGCACTTGTGTTTAGTGTCTGAATTTAGAAATCCTGACCATGAATCACTGGCCAGTTCCCTCCACCATCTTCACATTAGTTAGCTGTTAAAGGTTGGCTTTTATCAGTGCTCTTAGTCTCTGAGATGTTTCCATAAATACTCTGAAGTCACACAGATCAAACAGTAGATTCATCAGGAGTATAGTTGGATCAAGATATATTTCAAAATAAAAGTGTGCTAAAGCTTAAAAAAAGGTCACAAAGCCACCGAGTAGTTGATCCTTCTCCACCCCAGAACAAAGAGCAATGACACCACAGACTTTAGCTTTAGTGTTCTAATTAGAAAATGTAATATTCATTGGAAACTAGCAAATGCTAACTACAGCATTTAGGCCATCTGCAGTGGAGATGAATGTCTGCTACAGTCACTTTCTTGGTTCAGAATCATGGTGCTACAGGATGCTCAGACAAAGTCTAATAAAAGTAATTTCTAATGGCATGAAAAGTGATCTGCAGCAAGTATTTTCTTTTACTCACTAATGAATTTCAAACCTCACGCTAGTGGCCATTTTTTGGCAAACTGCACCTGTTGTCTTTTGTTGTCACAAAAAAGCATTTCATTCATTCCCTCAAAAAAAAAGAAAAGAAAAGAAAAAAGGAAAACAAAGAAGAAACTTAATATTTACAAATATTTTGTCTGTTTGATTCTTACACTTAAAAATGTACAGTTTTGATCCTCTTCCAGATGTTCTGTCTGTCTCTGTCCTGCCACCCAGTTTGGTATTTTTCTTCACACATCCATTTTCCTCAGAGTGGGCAGACCACAGTGAATCTGTCACAATAGCGCCCTCCAGTGTTAGCTTATAAAATAGACAAGGAAAAAGAACAGGGCAAACTTAATACCTTTGTTTCTGTTCTCACCTCCAGTGGTGTCATTGTAGCTGTGTTGTGGTGAGGTTTACTTCACAAGCCCTCACTGCCCCCTTACCTTCAGGAGTGAGTACAAAAGGGTTCACATGGATCTGATCAGACATGTCAGATCATCCGTAGCAAGGTGTCCTCCTGGCAAACATTGTGGGTAGAAAGATGGCCGTGCCTTTTAATGTCCTAATTTACTAGAGATCAGTTCATCCTCCCTTTTGATTTCTACATTTAAGGCTGTGAGTCTTTCCACTCTCTTCCCAGAGTCTCATTTCCACAGTGCGCACCTGTTCTTGTGCTGCTGTCCATCATCTGTTCCACAGCATTTATCCACCTGCAGCACAACCAAGTCAGTTGTTTTGTGTTTTACATTGTACATCTCCCTTCCAGTGGGAAGTGCTACATCACATCACTGTGAGGTCGACATGGCTGCCTCTATTAGTGTGGGCTGGTAGAAATAATAGGTGGGCAACTTAGGCGGTGTTGCTTACTTCTAAACTGAGGCTGAAATGGATCTGTGCCATGAAGCGTGTTTGACATAGCCAGGATGTGTCTCTGTTACCTGGCCTCAGCGACCTAGACATAGGGTGATGTAGTTTGTAGTCCTAAAACCCAGAAATCGGTTAGCATTTTTGCACATCTGGTTCCTCCTTCTTAAAGTCAGTGGGGTTTTTTGAATTGGTTTTTGCTTAAATGCCTGAAATAATGTCTGTGGTTCCCACAGGCTTAAGACATTTACAGGTTTTGTTCTATTACATAAAATACATTATTAAATGTCCCACAAGTTAATTGTAACGTTTTTATGTGTCTTAAAAAATGTCGGTTGCTAACAAGTGGCTATATGAGACTACAGAGGATGTCACTGACGGACTATAATACTATGGACACATTCCTATTTCAAGCTCCAGGTGCTGGCCACTGCACACGACTCACGGACCGAGTCGGGGAAGGTACAAGTTATCAGAGGATAACGAAAGGGAGGGGGATAGGGGGTTTGTTTGTTTATCTTCAGGGCAGATGTTTTTTCTTTTTCTACCTATGTCTATTGTTATTTTTTATGTGAAATCAGTGTTATGGTTTGTGCAGAGTGTTCTTTGCAGTTTTGGTTCTTGATTGGTTTGGCAGTCGGACAGCACCCTGAATGCTTATACAAGAGTAGGAGTATGGCTAACTTTATAAGGTTCATCAGTTATAACATAAATGGATTGCAGAACCCAGTAAAACAGAAAAAATGCTTGACTTATCTTAAATCTCAACAATCTTTTTACAGGAGACCCATCAGGTTGACTCAGAGTTAATTAATTTTAAGAGAGACTGGGTTGGCCAGATATTTCATAGCTCTGACTCCAGCAAAAATCGTGGGGAGGCGATACTTGTACACAAAAAACTAAAGTTTGTAATGATGAAGCAACATAAAGATAATGAAGGCAGATAATATGTGAGGTAAATGGACATTAAATGGAATTAAGATTAATTAAAGAATTAAAGAAGAGCCATACATTTTCTATAAGATAAACAAAATGCTGGGGGATATATTGGATGGACATTTAATCATCGCAGAGATCCTCTTAGTCCTCTGCTTTTTGTTTCATTTGTAGAACCACTCGCTGCAGCAATAAGAGCAGACAGACATTATGGGGGTCTGGGCTGTGGGTTATGAACACATTATTTTTGTACACAGATTATATTTTATTACTGATATCAGACCCTGGTAAATCTAAACCTCTAGTTTTAAGCAGGATTGAGTCATTTTCAGAAATTTCTGGGTACAAAATTAATTGTCACAAGTTGGAGGCCATGCCTGTCTCTAGAACATGTTTTTCATCAGTTGTTTCTGCTTTCCAATTCCAGTGGATTCCAGAGGGAGTGAAGTACTTGGTGATGAAATTGAGTGCAGATTTAGGGAATATAGTTGAAATTAATATGCAACCTACATGCACCAATCTGGACAGGTGGAAAATGATAAATCTTACCCCCCCCCCCCCCCAAAAAAAACAGCAAAACTATATATTATTTGTATTATTTTATTATATATAATCTTAAATACAAAGGTAACAAGAACAGAGAAAAAAACAAGATAAATAAATGAAATACAGTTTATAAACACCAATGTACATTGCACAAGTCCTTCATCACAGGATCTAATAACCATGCTTGAAAAATCCCTGAAGAAAGCTTAAAAAAAATATTGTATTGTATAGCACTATTAGTATACATGTTATTCACAGCATTTACAAAAGTAAATGGCTCCTCATCAGACTCCAGGACCATGTCTGTGGCTGCTGTGGAAGTATCTGACTCCTCATTTTGGCCAGTGGGTGCTCCAGCTCCAAAATATTTCAGAGGTGCCCCTGAATTTACAATTAAGATACAATGTGTAAGTTAGATCACACTTACATCACACATGCATCAGTTACCCAATTAAAATGACCATAATGCACATTTTATTAACATTTGTTAACATCAGGGCTGGTTTTTGCTATGGGCAATGTGGGCGACCGCCCAGGGCGCAATCTATGTGAGGGCACACGAGCGCCCTCAAAAAAAAAAAAAAAGACAAAACAAAACTCGCCAGTTTTCTAGACTACCGCTCATTTCCATGTCAAGTTAGTGGAGTGGGCGCTGGGGCGCCCTCATTGTCACGTCAACTTGCTGCTGAGAGTCACACAGGTTGTGTGTGTCAGAAGAGGTGAGGGGGAGAGGGATCAACTTGCGACTGCAGAGGTTGGATCAAAGCAAGGGGGAGGGGGGAGGGATAGACTGATGATCCCAGGCCACACAACACAAACTGCTTCCAAATAAATTGTATTTCTTTCCTAAAATTAATATAGACCCATATACCTACATGTAATTAATTGGGTTATGTGAAAAATGTAAAAAAAAAAAAAAATCTGTGCATGCATCTACTTGAATTTGTTTACATCACGTGACTCTGGTTGTTTGACGGGCGAACGGACGGTGTTGGCAAAAGGTAATGATGTCGAGTCTTCATCTTCATCATGGATCAAAGTAAAAGAGCAAAGAAGCCATCAGGTGCCCAGTTCGCCCAGGGCGTAAATCTAGCCAGGACCGCCCCTGGACAGGATGCTGGCAAAACTGCTGGCAATCATGGACAGTGTCTCTCACCCCCACACAAAACTCTGGACAAACTTAAGAGCAACTTCAGCAACAGACTCATTCAGCCCTGCTGCCTAAAGGAACAGCACAGGAAATCATTCCTACCTGGTGCCATCAGACTTTATAACGCTCACTCCATAACACACAAATAATGCTGTTTAAATTATTATTACCGTAAATACCGCACCTTGTCCTCTTGCACTGTATGTTCCACTTAACTTTTCACTTCGGTACCTCAGTATTTTATTTTATTTACCTCAGTATTTTATTTTATTTTAAAGCTACTTAAGCATTTTATTGTAAATTGTATTGTATTGTTTTTTGTATATTGTATATAGAACTTTATTGTTTCTATATTTGCCCTTGTATTTTGTTTGTATTTGTACTTGAATTTACAAGCTGCTATGATAACCTAATTTCCCCTCAGGATTAATAAAGCTATCCATCTATCCATGACTGAAATGTGCTTTATTTGGAAGCAATTCGTGACGTGATTGGCTTTGGCCTGCTAATTGCATTAGTTGTGCACTATTAGATGAATCCCCTGTTTCACCCCCTGTTTCTCTTGGCCACACTTTCCGTATTCATGTTCACCTGCACGTCTTGCACATCTTAGTTTTCGGACCAATTCAGGGCAGAGTAATACCGGGTTCTGGGAACGCCGGAGCTAATAGGAAGAAAAGGTGTTTTTTCCTATTATGCTGTTTTACCGCTGGATTGGGGGCCAACTCAGGGCCGAGTGGAACCAAGTGGAGACAAGGGGTCTCTTAAGGTGCTGCTTTTTCAGAATTTGTAGCGTAAACAAACTGAATTCACGGTGACGACCTTAAGGATAAATATAAAGTGCACTGGGACGAGTGACAATGGGAGGTAAATCCAGTAAAAACCAGGAAGCTGGCATAGGAAACCTATTCTATTTTAGCATACTTTCCTATTTCTTAACTTGTTTTAATGTTTTGTTTTAATGTTTTTTAAATGCTTTTACTGTAATTGTATGCGCCTGTAAAGCACTTTGAGTTGCCTTGTGTCTGAATTGTGCTATACAAATAAACTTGCCTTGCCTTTTCCTTTACATTGTCCCGCAGTGTGTCCCATTCTCTGACACTTGGAACATCGCAATGGTGCCCAGATAAACTCTCTCACATTATAGCTCAAATATCCCATTCTTACTTTCTTAGGCAAACTTTTTTCAAACTTGAGGACTACTGACAGGCTGTCTGATTTCACATCCCTTCTTTGACATCCTGACACGGCATAATATCACTATCTCCATCTGATGGTTTCAGTCACGGTACAGTTCGTGCTAATCTGCCCATACTCCGTTCACTTCTCTCGCGCGATCTCGTGCTCCAAACAATAATAATAATAATAAACTTTATTTATATAGCACTTTGTAAAAACAAAGTTTACAAAGTGCTTTGACAAAACAAAGCAAAATTGCAGAGGACAAACGAAATAAATGGCATTTATAGTTAAACATTTTGAAACAAATAACTGAAGAACAGAAAAAATGATAAAAATGAATAAAATAAGCAAAATGAAGAAATGGAATAAATCAAATAGGTAAAATAAACAAAACAAATACATTAATTTAATAAACTCAAACAGGAGCAAAAGCAAAAGGATGACAAAAGGACGACATCACCCTATAAAAATGGGTTTTAAGAAGTGATTTAAAAAAAGTTACCGATCCTGCTAGCCTTATTTAAATTTATCTCCTCAGGCGGGGGTTCCAAAGCTGAGGGGCCCTGATGGCAAAGGCACGATCACCTTTGGTTTTAAGCCTCGACTTTGGAATGGTTAGAAGGGCCCCGTCTGAGGATCTAAGGCTGCGAGCTGGCTCGTAGGGAATTAAAATGTCTGCTATATAGGTCGGAACCAGACCCACGAGTGTTTTAAAAGTGATCAGTAAAATCTTAAAATCAATTCTAAAATGGACGGGGAGCCAATGAAGCAAAGCTTGGACTGGGGTAATGTGATGTTGTCTGTTAAAACCAGTTAAAAGCCTAGCTGCTGAATTCTGTACCAGTTGGCGCCTCAATGTTCACTTCACAACTCAATGCTCAACACACCCAAATCAAAGCTGATGCACAGTGTTTCCCATTTGTCTAACTTTTAATATGAAAACACATTATCATCACCATCATCTTGCTGCTATTTGCAGCAACCTGACACAAATTCAGATAAACAGAAACAGGACAAGTATATGTATATTAGTATAGAAATAACTTGGCCTATATTTTCTGTACTCTATGTAGCATGGAGCACTTGAACTTCCATGACCTTCCATTTCGTTATGCAACCCTGTGTTGTATAATCATGATTAAATGACCTTTTACCCATCATCCATTTTTTTTATGACTTAATGTTGTCACACCGCGGTGAGGTTTGTCTTGTCTTGGGTTTTTGTCTCGTTACTTCCTGTTTTATTTTGAAATCTAACTCCCCTCTCGTTTCAGGTCACTTGCCCTTCCTCATGTGTCACCGGTCTGATTGTCTCACCTGATCCCTGATCGTTTCCACCTGTTCCCCATTTCCCTCATGTGTTTAAAGTCGGCGTCTTCCCTTTGTCTTGTGCCAAAGTGTTTCGTCCTTGTCCGTGCACCCAAGCCCTTAATCATCGTCATAGTCCGTTTTGCCAAAGAGAATTTATTTGCCACGTAAGTTGTTTTCTGCTTCCTCTTTAAGAGTGATTTTTTGTTGATAATCTTTTCTAGTATAGTGTTCATTTTGTATTTTGTTGTTACTGCTTTTTGTCCTCCCGCTTGCGGAGTGATTTTTTGTTAGATAGTTTTAGATAGTAGTAGAGCCCCTGTTTAGGTGAGCCTTTTCTTTTGTCCTGTTTTCTTAGATTCGGTTTTCCTCCTTCGGGAGCGTTGTGTGTTATTAATCTAGCCTTTTTGTTTTCCTCCTTGTGAGAGTTTTGATTTCTAGTCTAGTCTTCTGTTTTCCTTGTTTCTAGTGTTATTGTCCCTCCCTTTTTATGTGTGTTTTCCCTCTTTTGGGAAGTGTTATTCCTCCCCGATATTTTAGCCAGGTTTCGAAAGGATAGTAAGTGTTTCATAGCTCATTCATTTGTCACTCTTCAAAGAAGGAGCCGATTTCAATAAAGTGTGCTTAAAGTTATATCCTCTGCATCTGAGTCCTCATTTTCGTCCAGGCCTGACAAATGTCCTGTGTACAGCACTTTATTAGTGGCCATTCAGGACAGGTGTGGCTGATAAGTGATGAATCCATGTGACTCCAGATCAAAGGAAGAAGATTTCTCTATCAGACTTTTTAGAGACTTTAATTTAATTTACATACATTTACATCTGGCTTGGTAAATCCAACAGTACCAACGGCAACGCTCCTTGGAATCCTGCTAGGCTAGTGTTGGTCAGGAGACTGTTTCCTTTGGTATACCACTCACTGATGACTCTGTTAAGTATACTATAATTTATGTTATGAAGGTTAATTTCAGAATAAAGAGGTGGTAAAATGTTCTTCAAAGTGCATGAAGTGATTATATGTGTCATTGTCTTTTACCACACCTCTTGTGCTTGGCAGTCAAGCTGCACCTCAAAGTGCAGGCAAACACTTATAGAACATGAATTATCAGTTATAAGTGAAACTATTACATTATTCCCACAGAGCCCAGCCCTCCTGTGCAGATTGCAGTCTATCAGGTCAGCAGCGAGTCACTCTCCTTGCGATGGGATCCCCCTGCTGGTAAAGTGGAGAGTTTCCTTGTAACTTGTTGCAGCGAGGGAGAAATTATGCAAGAGATGACAACGGACACAAACAACCTGACTCTCAGCGGCCTGAGTCCAGGGGTGTGTTACTCTCTGCAGGTTTCTGCACAACTTAGGAATGGAAGAAGAAGCAAGCCAGCTGTAACATCTGCCAACACAAGTAAGTTAAAGAAAATCACAGTTGAAATAATAATGAAGAATGCATTTTTTAAATAAAGTCACAGGCTTTGTAGTGTAGGAGATACACTAATAATAAATGTAATTTATTAATCACTGGCGATTAATAAAACACTCGTTAATGGGGCACCACCTCCGTTGTTTTGTCTATTTGAATAATCCGGAGGTAATTAATCAAATTCGACTGGACAAGTTTAACTTGTATCAATTCTAATCAATTTCAGATCAATTTATTCAATCTCATAAATGAAGTAGTGAATTCTACACATATCCATCGGTTCTCCACATTAAAAACAAACCTGCACAGACAACGACATACGGTTAAATATATTTATTGACTAAATAATTCAGGTAAAATAAATGAAATGGCACTTTAAATGAATAACAACAGGTAACAGGAAATGTGAAATAACTAAGTAATGGGTTATTAGTGGAATATGGGCTGATGGTGAGATCACGAGTTAGGTTGAAGCATTTAAATATTACGGTAGTAATTTTAATACTAGCGAGACCCTAACCGAATTTCTCTTAAGCTACAAGATCAGAACCAGAGCATTAGACACCATCTCATGTATCATGTGTGAATCCAGCTGTTGTGAGTGATGGAGAGCCTACTTTCTTAGCAGAGTTGCGGAGTCCGCGGCAGCGGATTCCCTCGGGTGATTTGCGGCTCTAGCTGGCAGTCCCGGTCCAATGGCCGGGGGTCAGCTCGTCCGGTATCAGTCGGTTGGGCACCTCGGTCCGTTGTCTTAGGAAGAGGGCAGCTGGTCCCGTACCGATCCGGTGCAGATCTTGGCTCAATGCCCAGCGGGATGGTACCGCTAGCGAGTGATGGGGGCTTGTCAAAGAGTCTGTCTTTCGTTGGAAACCGCTTGCACAGTCTCGGACACAGCAAGTTGCTGTAGTGTCGTGATGATGATTTTGATAAAGATGTTCTTCTTCGTTTCTTCGAGTGGTTCTCAGGCTCTGACTTTGTAAACTAAATCTAACTTCTTGAATAAAATAACTGAGGATGATACGTTGATCAGGCGGATCTTCCGTTGTTAGTTAATGCAAGATAATCTAAATTAAGTTCACTTCTTCAAAAGCAGGTTACGATACTTAACTGTATAAAACAAATTAAAACAGAACTTCGTTCTGGTACAAACTTAATAAAAGAAGCTAATCAATACTGCGAAAAATATAAAAGTGAGAAAAATCAACGCGTGAGCACTTCTGCTGAGATCGCTGTCTTGGAGCGTGTTTCAAAGTAAAGTAAAGAGCTTAAAAAATAAGTTACAAAAGAAAAACTTAAAACAAAAACTTAAACTAAAAACTCAAACTCAAACTGGACTAAAAACTAAAAACTGGACTCGAGAGAAGCGATGTCTCCCTGTTTTTCTATCTCCAAACGGCAGGCATGTCGTGGGCGGGGCTTACCGGCTTTTGTCTCCAAGATTTAGTGGAGGTGTGAAGATTCACAGAAACTCACTAAACTAAACCGTGCTTCACCTTTCACAGAATCCCACCATGGCTTAATAGATGTACTTTGTCTATCATGAAAAGGATTATGACGTGATTAAAATTATGTATACATATTTCTAGCTTAATACTTGTTAAACAAAGACATATCAGAGACATTTACTGGTTATAACCATGAACATATTAAACAGAATATTTCTCGTCCAACTGTACCAGGACTCACCATCAGGAGGTGCTGTGGTTCCACCGAACACAGTACAGATTAAACATTAAAACTTGATCTCAGTCAATCTTAATCGTAGAGAAACGGAAAAAAGATCAGTTTTATGAACGTCTTTTACTGTTTCTTAATTGGTTAGAATTAAGAGAGTGAGATACTGACTTAATGGTTAATTAGAAATGGTCTGAAATCTGGCAGAATACAGAGGCCATTTGAATGGAATGTCCCACAGATAGTATCCAGATGTGTCGTAAATAACAGACATGGGAGTGTTGGCATAGAACAACAAGTCAGAAGGTTTCCAGTGTCCTCTCTTCTAACGTGTGGATTAGAAGTTAGAGAGGAAGAGAGAGACAAAAGGGGGAGAGAAATACAGTAAAACAAAGGGGATGAGAGCCATTCGATGTGTTACTTAATTTCCACATGTAAAGACTCTATATTGACACCTTCTGATGACCAGTTCGTTCGTCCCTCCTGGTGAACTGGCAGAGGACTCAACATGACCTGTGGGAAGAATTTATCTGTTTGGAAGGGAGAGAAAGTTCATCCAAAGGCTTTGGGTTGTAAATTAATTGAAAGTGTCCTCATCTGAAGTATATATGAACAAAGAAAAACACTGTCCTCTCTGCCAGGAGATAAGATGGCAGGCTTCTTCCTGTGAATAATCTTCATCCAGATGAAAAGAGTTAACAAGAAAAACAGGGCCTCAGTGTAATGCAGAGGCGATGGACATGTGTTCCTACAGTAGCAATAAACACGTTTCTATCACGAGGATCAAATGACAGGAATATATTGCATGAAAGCAAATACAGTCCTACAGAAAAAACTCAAAAAGTGACATTATTGATATCAAACACATAAGTAGTCCACAACAAAGAACTTCTCAGGGCGATGTGGGTTTGTATAGACATTGATCGATGGTCACTGAATTCTGTATGACAGCATGTGGTACCATGAACATCCAGAATGTATAAAAATTAAGTGTATTCTTATTTCTTCCTGACAACCAGAGATGGTATGTAATACCTTAGTGACATTTACCAATACTGTCACTAGTAGGTGTGTAGTGCTACTGTAAAGTAAAGGATGAGTAAACCCATATTTTAATATCACAGATCCATGAGGGCCTTTATTGATGGATAGAAGTCCCTATTTCATAACAAATGTCAAGCTACACCTGCATGATCCTTGATGTAGATCAATGTTAGAAATACTATAGAAAACTCAAAACCATAATTAAAGCTGCAAGCAGCATTGAGTGGGCCCTCCCACCTTTGTACACGTTAGGGTGCGTGGCAGTCGTGGCCTCATTGCTGGCTCTCAGTATTCATGTGCTTTGGACACCGCACAAATGAGTCCTTGAAACGAAATAGCCAGGGACATGGGTGAAGGCTACTTCCTGCCTATCAAATTTCAGTTACATCAGTAAAACTCAGAGTGAGAGCTACTTTGTTAAATTTTTGTAGGGGGCGCTATCAAGGTATTTGTCCATTTGTCATTTGTCCAAATGCAAAGACCCACATCAAACATTAGTGTTTCTACTGTTGACATGTGTTCCAAGTTTTGCAAGTTTTCAAACATCCCAAGCCCCTCAGCGATAACTGTCATGGCCAATAATACATTGCCATGACAATGCTGTTTGATGAAAAAAACAAACAAAAAAAAAGATTTTTGAACAGAAACATTGTTAGGCTCTCGAGTCTTCTCTGACCATATCTGAGGTGAATCTGTTTAATCTGCCTGGAGTCATTTGTAAGAGTATAGCACCTGCAATGTCCTGTTACCAGCAAAAATATGCATGAAGTTGTCTTCATAACTCTAAACAAACACATGAAGTTTGAGGCAGATTGGATAAAGCATGTATAAGATACAACAACTTCCTGTTTCATAAGGAAAACCTCGAAATGTGCCATGTTGCTACGGCCATGCTGTCCAACAAAAGTCAGTTTTTGGCGTGATGCATCATCATTGGTTTTCTGACCAAATTTGAGGTGGATCTGGTCAAAGGGCCACGAGGCTGCTGCGTTGCTTCATCCAGAGACAGTCTTGCCTTTCTATTTTACTGTGCACTATCTTTTACTTTCCATCCCTCCCTCCCTCTCTTTCACACTTGAGGTGTCTGCTGTTAGATGCAACATATTTATATAGATGGTTTGTATTAGGAGAGTATATTGGAATGTTAGCTGTTGTTTGGGCCTTCCTGATTTAGAGCTGGTCAAGGTAAACATATACCAAATGGTAGGTCAGCAAGGTCCTGGAAGTCCTGGGTCAGAGTTGGAGAGACATATGGTGGCTTCGTAAAAGAGGTGTTTCTATTCTTATTTGTCCCTCTCTTAAACCATATGTGGTAACTAAGTGATTGACCAGAACAAACTCGGTATTTAAGGAGCTGTCTGTATACGTTCGGGAGAGTCTCATTATTCGGCTGGAGGCTCTCCAAGTAAAGTGTTACTTGTATACGATACTGAACTTATTGTAATAAATTTGTTATACAACTAAGACAGTGTCGGCGGAGTTTCTCTTCAAACATCTTCAACTGCATCACCACAGAAGATACGACACACTCCTGCTTTCTTGCTCTTTCATTGGGGGTAAAGGTAAATCATGTCATCATATTTATTGATAATTAGCAAAGGCAAACTCCATGTAAACAGATTCAGCAGGCAGGAGCTGCACTGCAGGAGCAACACTGCCTATGTGGACACAAACATGCAAATGAGCAGCAGCAGCTGAGCAACACCGCTGCATCTCCATGTCATGTCCTGTAGTCCACAGTCATCTGCTTTGTTTTGCTGACACTGAGATGGAGGGTATTGTGGTGGTATCAAAAGGCTGAGGGCTATAAAGCTCTATGATGGTGGAGTTGAGTGCTACTAGACTCTCATGCCGATGGATTTAGTCTTTTCAGAGAAAGGGATAACGGTTGTCTTTTTGAAACGTGTGGACTACAGACTGGAGCAGTGACAGGTTGAAAATTACTGTGTTGGCATCCACAGAGTTCAGTTTGAGATCAACAATGAATGGATTCCTCTGGAGACCACATGCCTTTGCCCCATTAGAGAGCAAAGCTATGGACTCAAGCTCCCACAATCCTTAATGTCTTGGCACCTAGGTGTCCACTCCACTGTCTCTCCTCCGGTCCGTAACCTACCCAGTCCACTAGGTACTGTCTGCCCCGGCCCCGGTTGCGTACCGCCAACAACTGCTTAACCTTGTACACCGGGCCCCCATCAACTACCTCGGGTGGCGCGGGGGGGCGTGGCGGCTGGAACCATAGGACTCTCTTTGAATGGTTTCACCTGGCTGACATGGAAGGTCGGGTGTACGCGGAGGGACCGAGGCAGACGGAGGCGTACTGCTGCGGGGCCAATGACTCTGGTGACAGGAAACGGACCCACGAACCATGGTGCCAGCTTCTTGGAGGGAACTTTCAGGTGCAAGTCCTTGGCTGAGAGCCACACTCTCTGTCCGGGCTGTTACGACCTTAAGCAAAGGGGTATGAGGAAGTAACATAAGAACCAGATTTCAAGGTTTAACAACAAAGGATTTTTATTAAATGAAGCTTCAGATCGTCTTAACTAAAGGAGGTGGGCACACCTAGAGGTACAGGGGATAAACACAGACCCACCGCGCCGGGACGTAACGGCGGGGGCCGTAACACCCCTCCCCTTAAGACAAATAATATATACTTTTTTTTTTTTTGTTAATCACAAAATTACCCCTTTTTTTCACAAAAACCCGCCAGTGTTCAAAATCTCGACAGTGTATCCGCTAACACGTTGTCCACCCCCTTTCGGTGTTGAATTAAACCCACCCCTTTTGGCAGAGTGTTACTCTTAGGACCCTGCTGTTGTTCTTTTCAACATTACACAATTCGCTATTATATGGCCCGGCTTACGGCAATAGAAACACTCTCTCTCTTCGTTCTTGGCACCTGGCCCATCAGATACACTATTCGGCCTGGGCCGGGTACCGCGCGACGCCTCCACGGGAGCCGCCGAGTATAAGGTTTTGTGAGTCAGCACAAACTCATCAGCTAATACAGCAGCGGAGGACAATGACACGACTTTTTGTTCATTCAAATAAGTAACGATACGCTCAGGCAAACACTTCTTGAACTCTTCTAAAAGCACCAACTCACGCAGAGAGACGAAATCGTTAGCTTTACATGCTGCAATCCACTTATCAAATAGTGTGCTTTTCTCACGAGCAAACTCCACAAATGTGTGCTGACTAGATTTTTTATGGTTTCTAAACCGTTGGCGGTAGGCTTCAGGGACCAATTCATAGGCTCTTAATATGGCAGACTTTATAGATTCATAATTTAAGCTCTCCTCTAAGGAGAGCGCAGATATAACCTCCTGTGCCTTGCCGTGAACTTTACACTGAAGCAGCAGTGGCCAAACCTCAACGGGCCACTGCAGCGCAGAGGCTATGCGCTCAAAAGCACCGAAATAGTTATCCACTTCGGCCTCCCGAAAAAGAGGCACTAAAGCAATATGCTTACTGATGTCAAATTGCTTATCTGAACTGGTGGAGGGTGGGAACGTACCTGGACTAGCACCGGCAGAGTCACGCAGCGCGTGCGCCTCCAGCTCCAGCTGGCGCAGCCTCACGGCTTTGTCAGCCTCTATCTCCAGCTTTCGCACTTCAAGCTGGTATTGTAGCTGTGCCTTCCTCTCTTGGGCCTCTAATTGGAGACGAGCAATACGGACTTTCACCCTTGCCTCGTCTCTAGACCCCGAGCTAACTGAGGAGAGAGGATCATAGCGAGGCAGGGTGAACGGCGTCTTCAGCCGCTCACCTGCCCCTGTCTCTCCTCCTCCAGCAGCCACAGCACCCTGAGGCTCCACCTCAGGCTTCGGGTCACCCTCGCTTTCGCTCAGGGCACCCTCCTCAGACAAGGCCCGGCCAACTGATCCGGGTGCCACCAGGACACCCAACTCCACCAATTTCCCAACTAACAGAGCCTTCAGCTCCTTCTTAAGTGCCTCGCAGACAAGATACCGAAGTGGAGCGCTATCTGTGCCAACTCATTCTTCTTACATTTATCAATCTGATCGAGCGAGGGGTTGGTCAGAAAAGCCTCCACGTCAAACGCCGCCATCCTTTATTTATTTTTTTTTACCAACATGACAAACACAAAACAATCTGAAAGTTTAAATAATATTTTCCTTTGTTTTCTCGGGTAGTTAAATGTATCCCGGACGAGTCCCCATTTATGTTACGACCTTAAGCAAAGGGGTATGAGGAAGTAACATAAGAACCAGATTTCAAGGTTTAACAACAAAGGATTTTTATTAAATGAAGCTTCAGATCGTCTTAACTAAAGGAGGTGAGGTAAAAGGGAACTGAGGGCGCACGAGTGCTGTTCAAAATAACAAACAAATATAACAAAAAGAGAACTCTAAACAGAGCCTATAATCTTCTAACTGGAAAACCAAAACGGGAAAGAAAAACCTCACTAACTAATCTACTATTAAACAACAAAATACACATCAAACAGCACCCCTAACTAGTGAATGTAACAAAGGAATATCTTCGTGATGAAAATCAGTGAACAGAATAAACAACTAAACCCTGCCCAGTCCCAATACATCAAACTACCAACCTCCACCGTTTTCCACGATCTAACACACGAGAGTAGTTTTAACCGAGGCAAGCTCATCACCGAGACACCACAACAAAGCCGCCTCGATGCTCAGGCAGCTGCCATTTAAATGCCCGCGCCACGGCAATTGTCTCCCGCTGATTGGTCGGCCCGAGCGAGGGTGCAGCACGGGTCGCACCAATCACAGTCCGGTTCCCAGGCTCCAGCGTCACCTGCCGCACGTCCCCAGCTGGCAGCCACACCTAGAGGTACAGGGGATAAACACAGACCCACCCGCGCCGGGACGTAACGGCGGGGGCTGTAACAGGGCTGATATGCGGGAGCCGGCCGTCTATTTCGGTCTGCCGCCTTCTTGACCCGATCTCCCTGTCGGATCAGCACCTGGCGGGCCGCTGCCCAGATGCGGCGGCAACGTCGGACCATGGCATGGGCGGAGGGGACCGATACCTCCAACTCATTGTCTGGAAAGACTGGGGGTTGAAAACCATAAGCACATTTAAAGGGAGAGAAACCTGTGGCAGGTGTTGGCAATGAATTATGCGCATACTCAACCCAGACCAGGTGTTTGCTCCATGTTGAGGGGTTCTGGGAGACCAGGCACCGGAGGCCGGTTTCCAGTTGTTGGTTTAGGCGTTCGGTCTGGCCGTTGGCCTCCGGGTGGTACCCCGAGGTCATGCTGGCCTTAGCTCTGATGAGCCCGCAAGACTCCCTCCAGAACCGGGACACGAACTGGGGCCCCCAGTCAGAGACGATGTCCTTAGGGAATCCATGAACCCTGAAAACACTGGTCATCATGATTTCTGCCATCTCCTTGGCGGAGGGCAGCTTAGGCAGGGCAATGAATCTGACCATCTTGGAAAACCGGTCCACCACTGTGAGGACCGTGGTATTACCTTGGGATACCGGGAGCCCCGTGACGAAGTCCATGGATATGTCGGACCACGGTCTGGAGGGGATAGGGAGTGGCTGCAGTAGGCCCATGCGGGACCCGGAGGACGTCTTGTTCCGAGCACAGACTGAACATGCCTCCACGTACTCCCGAACCTCCGGCTCCATGGATGGCCACCAGAACCGCCGAGAGATGGCGAACATCGTCCTCCGAACTCCCGGATGGCATGAAAGCAGTGAGGTGTGAGCCCAGTGGATCACCTGTGGGCGCAAGTCAACGGGAACAAACAAGCGATTATCTGGGCACCCACTAGGTGACGGGTCTCCACCATTAGCCTGCTTCACCTCATCTTCTATCTGCCAAGTCACCGCTCCAACCACACGGGTTAGTGGGAGGATGTTCTCAGGTTTCTTGGCAACAGGCTCGGGGTCAAATAGTCGAGAGAGGACGTCTGGCTTGACGTTCCGGGACCCCGGCCTGTAAGAGAGGGAAAAGGAAAAACGGTTAAAGAATAGCGCCCACCTGGCCTGGCGAGAATTGAGTCTCTTAGCTTTTCTGATATACTCTAAGTTCTTATGGTCAGTCCAGACTATGAATGGATGGTTGGCCCCCTCCAGCCAATGTCTCCACTCCTCTAGGGCGAGTGTACTGCCAACAGCTCCCGATTACCGACATCATAGTTTCGTTCAGCCTTGGACAGTCGACGTGACAGGAAGGCGCAGGGGTGCATTTTACCATCCTGTTCCGAGCGTTGAGAGAGGATGGCTCCGACCCCTTCATTGGAGGCGTCCACTTCTACCACAAACTGGCGTTGTGGATCTGGCATGGTGAGGATGGGAGCAGAAGTGAAACGCTTCTTGAGATCCTGGAAAGCCCTCTCTGCCTCTGGCGACCAGCGGAACTGCACCTGGGTGGAGGTAAGAGCATGGAGGGGAGCAGCTATTGCGCTAAAGCCTCTGATAAACCGCCTGTAAAAGTTAGCAAATCCCAAGAACTGCTGAACCTTCTTGTGGCTATCTGGTGTAGGCCACTCAGCTACAGCGCTAATTTTAGCCGGGTCCATCTGTACTCTTCCAGGGGCTACAATGAAGCCCAGGAAGGAGACGGTGTCGGCATGAAACACACTTTTCTCTGCTTTGACATACAGACTGTTCTCTAACAGTCTTTTCAGAACCCTGGTCACGTGGTCTTGGTGTGTGTCAATGTCTGGGGAGTAAATTAAAATGTCGTCTAAATACACGTAGACAAAAAGGTCAAGGAAATCTCTCAATACATCATTAATCATGGCTTGGAAAACGGCAGGGGCGTTGGTGAGTCCAAATGGCATGACCAGATACTCATAGTGACCACTAGGGGTGTTAAATCCAGTCTTCCACTCGTTCCCCTCTCTTATGCGAATCAGGTGACAGTCTTTGATACAATCCTCCCCCCATCCTTGGATTTCTCCAGACCTCCAGTGTACCTGGGGGTTGTGGCGAAAAAGCCACGGTTGTCCCAATATCAGAGTGTGAGTGGATGCTTTGAATAAATAGAAGCGAATATGCTCCTTGTGGTCCTTAATCTGCATGTGGAGTGGCTCAGTGATATGGGTGATGGAAAACAGTTCATTCCCATCTAGAGCTCGGGCCCTGATGGGCTTAGCTAAAAGTTCAGATTTTATGTCCAATTCTTCTGCTAAACCCCAGTCCATCAAACTCTCATCGGCTCCTGAGTCTATGAGTGCCCCAAGATTGGTGACAGTGTGATGCAATAACTTGACTTTGGTGAGAGTGCGTGTGACGGGGCCTGAAGCCGTGATTTGACTCACCGTCTTGGATCGCTTGGCTGGGCAGGCTATGACGAGGTGACCCGCCTCTCCGCAGTAGAAGCACCTTCCTTCCAGTTGTCGTCTCTGTCGCTCCTCTTGTATCAGTCTGGCTCTGCCCAGCTGCATGGGGTCCCCCTCTTCCTCCGCAGGGGGGTGATTACGCGGCTCCGACGGGGAGCGGTGGAGAGCTGGCCAGCTCTGTGTTTTTGCGAGGGCGGGGCTCCTCCGGTCATCACAGTCCTGTCGCTCCGGTGTCGTCTGAGCTGTCTGAGTCGGTTGTCCGTCCGGATTGCGAGAGCGATAAGATCGTCCAAGCCTGCGGGTAGATCTAGAGGGACCAGGAGATCTTGGATCGGGGCTGCCAGCCCCTTTAAAAACACATCATAGAGAGCCGTGGAGTTCCACCCGCTTTCTGCCGAAAGAGTGCGGAAACGGATGGCGTAGTCACACACGGAGTCGCTGCCTTGTCTCAGCCCACTCAGCTCCTGTGCTTTCTCCCGGTCGTCCGTCACGGGATCAAAGGTCCGTTTTAATGCCGCCTGGAAATCTGTGAGGGAGTTGCAGATCGGAGAACGTCGGCCCCACTCTGCCGATGCCCAGGCTTTGGCTCGCCCAGTCAGGTGCGAGATCATGAATGCAATCTTCGACCGATCAGTAGGGAAAGCATGGGGGGTTAATACGAAGTGAATTGAGCAGTCTATGAGAAATGTCTTACATAGTCCTGGTTCACCTGAATACTGCGCTGGTGGAGCCAACTTACTTCCTGCTCCGGCATGGGGCGTGGGCGGAGCGGTTACGGGAGCCGGGTTGGTGGGTCGAGGAAGTTGCGCAATCAGCTCGTGTAGTTGGGACGTGAGTTGACCCATATGCGCAGCCATCGCCGTCTGGAACTCTTCCTGTCGGGAGATGCGGGCTTCCTGAGCTTGCAAGAGCCCTGTCAGCTGTTCTGCCTCTGCTGAGTCCATACTGGCCAGAGTATACTGTCAGGCCTGGACTAAAAGGAGGACTCAGATGCAGAGGAATATGCAGATCAAGCAGGTTTTATTTCTATGATTTGCTTCTCGGCTCTTAAGATCGAGTGATACACAAACAGGCTATCAACTCTAATTTCTCTGGGAGAAGGACAGGGAGAACAAAAAAATAAAACAACAGAAAATCACTCCAAAGAGGAAACAAAAAAGGCTGAAAACTGATCTACTCTGACGAGGATACTTAGCTATGAAAATTTAAACAACAAAAGGCGCTCCACACAAAGGGAGGTTCAGGGATTACAAAATTAGGCTACACTACTTCTAGGAAACAAATATAAACTATCAACAAAAAACCACTCCAACAGAGGGAAACAAAAGGCTATAAATCAAGACTAGCTTTAACACTGCTCTGGAAAAATTACAACTCAAAATCACTCTTCTTAAGAGGAGAAAAGAAAAACAAGAATACCAACTTAGACACTGCTGTAGAACACTTGACGAAAACATGGACCATGGGAGCTGGAGACACACGAACGAACATGATACTCTGGCACAAGACAACGGGCAGACGCAGACTTTAAGCACAAGAGGATAATTGGGGACCAGGTGAAAACAATCAGGGATCAGGGGAGACGTCAGACCGGTGACACAAGAGGAAGGGCAAGTGACCTGAAACGAGAGGAGAGTTACTTTTCAAAATAAAACATGAAATTCACAAGACAAAAATTCCCAAGACGTGTGTGACACTTCCAGTGCGTTCATGATGACAAACATGACACGAGGAACAAAAGAAACACAAAGGCAAACTCGCCTCCTGGCAATGTGAAAGGAGTTAATCGGCTAATTTTAGCAGGTTTTCCCGCATTTAAAAACGCTTGTACTTGTGCTTGTAGTGTTACGGTGGGGGTTTTCTTAGGAGATCAGAGGCAGGAAGTCAGGGAGTAAGGATTTTATTTTGCAATAGAGTTCTCTTTGAGGGAAACATAGATGAGATGGCCGGGCGGGCAGGCAGGTACCGTACGGAACGGAACAATCTGGCACCGGAGTAGTGGAGAGACCAGGGTAATATAGCAGAGGATGTGATGAGCTGATGAGAGACAGGTGTGCCTCTCCACTGCACACACAGACACACACAGGGAAAGGAGCAGGTGAGGGAGAAGGGAGGTGGAAAAAACACAGAACAACAGAAAAATAACCTGACTGCCACAGTAGCACCGTGACATGTAGTCTATTAATGTGGAGTATGAATTAAAGTTCTTTGTGGGTTGTTCAAAGTTACAGTTTGCAAAACTTTTAGCTAAAATAAATCCTTTTGTTTCACAATAAATTGCAATGATTGGCAACATAAATGGTCATTTCAGCTGTTTAAATTACTACTGGCTCTATTGGCCGTACCAAGTCTACAAGTCCAATAGTTTTAAATGGTGTCACCCTTAATTACACTTGTTATATATAAAAACATAAATATAAAAAAAACAAGCAAGCAACATTGAGCGGGCCCTCGCAATTTTTGGTCACGTTGGGGTGTACAGCAGTTGTGAATTTGGATGGAAAGTTTTCACCTCAAATATTTGAGAAATTGTGGAACCCTGATGAGAATACAGTGATCGATTCAGATTCTCTCAGTTGTTTGTAGACATTTTCAAATATAGCTACTAGTTTCAATAGAAGGTTTGTGGTAACTAAGTCTTTATTTATGTGGGGTCTGTCTCTTTTAAAAGATGTTTTATTTGCCATAAAACTTGGGGCTGTTTGAATATCTTTTTCCTTTCCTCTCTTTCTTAATAGCATTCCTTTTTTTGTTGATTGGATTTCAATTTGACTCTACAAAGTGGCTCCAAAAATGACTTTACTCTCTTTAATTTTAGTTAGTGTGTTTCCACCCGTTTTCCACCTGTAAATCTGAAAATGTCTCTGCCGACAGTTTATAATCATATGGATTCTCTTATATATTGTGTTGTGACTGAGAGCCTGACTCACCGTGCATCATGGAAAGTGACAAAGATATCTATTTTGCTCGAAATTACATCACATAATCACCATCAGTGAATAGCGGACCCTGTCTGGCTCTCACTTGTGGAGAGGGGTGCTGTTTACTGGGGGGAAGTTCACCAAAGACTCCAAAGTAGGGTGGGCTGACTGGGTCGGTGACTTTTCTACATTCATTTTGATTAATTTATTTTCTATATAAGTTGTCAAAGACAGTGACTGCAACAA
Organism: Pagrus major; assembly: GCF_040436345.1. Taxonomy (NCBI): domain Eukaryota; kingdom Metazoa; phylum Chordata; class Actinopteri; order Spariformes; family Sparidae; genus Pagrus; species Pagrus major. The sequence continues at coordinate 19,720,521 of NC_133224.1, read as the reverse complement.
CACAATAGTGGAAGGCAACGAAGACATATGAGTTTAAGTTTTTTGCTCAGAATTGCGTCACATAATCACTGCCAGTAAACTGTGGGAGCTGCCGGGGACAGACGGAAGTGTGACGAAGAGTCAGTAGGACAGATAGAGTGACAGGTAAAAATTTGGTCATTTTTCCTCATGTAAGTTGCCAAAGACACTACCTGCAACCACATTACTGTTGTTTGGTCTTGTACTGTTGCTTTAGTGGGTTGAAGTGTGGGACACTTCTCTTTTATTATGAGAGCTATCCAGTGAAGGATGTTTTGTTGTCAGACTGTGTACGCCATCAAAACGTCACACCCCTGTCCTGTGCTGCCAGCTTACCCTTACACACAGGCATCGATTGCGGCTCTCTCCACTGGTGGATCAGAGTTGGAACAAAACTGTCCCCCCATTCCACCTCTGTAACTTTCATACAGACAGCGAGGCGGAACAACGGTGCAATATTCCCGCCTTGAAAATCAGTGTGAATGGGGCTTCTTGAGTAACTGAAAGCAGAGAGTGATGGTTTTAAAAAATCAACACACATCATCTTACTGGTTTCAGGTATACTGTCAGACATTTTGGTGAAGTTTCTTTAAAAAGTAAATGGAATAAAAAAAATATGCAAACATTACAAATCACAGCAAGATATTTAATATTACTGCCGACATACCGTCTGATCAGTCTGAACAAAGATCAAATCACAATTACCATCTAGAGAATGTCTATGTCCATTTTGGTAATATTTAAAGACAGACTTGTGGAGATATAGACAGTCACCTCTTCAGTTCAGTTCATGCAAGATTTTTAATGATTTTTTTAAGTTTGCTAAATTTTGTTGGGGGTGCTATCAGGCCATTTTGCCCAATTCTGAAACTCATCAGATATTTTCAGGCCGGGACTGTGATCAAGCATGTGAAATTGGGAAGAGTCAACCATGTACAACAAGTTACAACAATTTCCGATCTACAGTCAAAAGCTTACAGAAAGTGTATATCATGGTAGTTTTCAGTTCTATGATTTCTACAGCTCTAATTTTTCTGTGATTGAATGAGTGGCACACATACTACGTTGTCACTAAAAACATTCATGAAGTTTGCTTCAAATCTAAATTTATTATGGGTCTTCTGAAAATGTTACCAAATCCGCTGGTTCAAAAATATACATACAGCAACTTCAACAATTCATTTTGGTGATTATAGAAAGTTGTGTGAATCAAATGTTCTTTGTAGCATGGCCTCTTAACTTCTTCTGACTGATTATGATTGATAATGGCTGGTGACTTTTCTGAGACCATTTTAATAGGACATGTTTGATATACTCACTAGACTCAGCCACAAACAGTACAATGCGGAAGTCTAAGGAGATCTGAAAGAGCACATTATTAGTTTGAACAAGTCAGGAAAGTAATTTGGAGCCATTTCAAAGCAGTTACAGGTCCCAAGATCAACTGTGCAAAAAACTGATTGTAAATATAAAGTGCATGGCACAGCCACGATCAGGAAGAAAATGCAAACTGCCGACTGCTGCTGACAGAAAACTGGTCAGGTTAAGAGTCAACGAAAAACCACCAAAAAGCAAGTCTGAAATGAAGCGAAAAGGCAGGTGACAGTGTCCAAAGTCAATTATGTTTTGCATCAACATGGGCTGAGAGGCTGCCGTGCAAGAGAGAAGCCCTTGATCCAAACGTGGCACCTTAAGGCTCAACTGAAGTTTGCTGCTGATCACATGCACAAAGAAAATCCCTTCTGGAGGAAAACTCTGTGGTCAGATGAAACAAAAAGAGTTGTTTGGCCACAGTGACCTGCAATATGTTTGGAGGCCTTTCTCCCCAAGAACACCATACCTACTGTAAAGCAAGGTGGTGGTAGTATTATGTTGTTGGGCTGTTTTGCTGCCTGTGGATCTGGCGCTCTAAAAAAAGTAAACGGAATAATGACAAGGGAAGATTATCTCCAAATTATTCAGGAAAAACATAAAATCATCAGCCAGAAGATTGGGTCTTGGGTGCAGTTGGGTGGTTCAACAGGACAATGATCCCAAACACGCGTCAAAAGTGTTAAATGAAATGGCTATGTATATTTTTGAGCCAGTAGATTTGGTCATATTTTCAGAAGACGCATAATAAATTTATTTTATTTGAAGCAAACTTCATGAATGTTTTTTGTGACGAAGTAGAATGTGTTCCACTCATTCCATCACAGAGAGATGAGAGCTGTAGAAATCATTGGAACTGAAAACTGCTGTGATATGAGAGATGTTCTTTAAACTTTTGCCTGCAACTGTATGTTTCATGAAATCATCTACTGTATGACTGGTTTTAAGTAACAAACATCTTCATATCCACAGAGACACAAATGAAGAGCTTATTGGAGTATCTGGGGTTGGAGCAGCTCTACACAGAGAAGCTGTCGCTGAGCACAATACTTCAGATTGAGGAGAAGACCATCACTGATGAACCTGCCAAGTGCAATTCAGACCTTCCATGGTATTTTCTGAAGAAACTGATGATGGTTAATGTGACAGCTAGGAATGTGAAATGTGTATCTGGTTGTGTGTCAACCTGTGAGGCTGCATCAGGAAAGACAGAATTGAATGTTGATAATCTGTTTAATAATCAGCATTCAGATGATATGTTGAACCCCCTCGACATAATCACTGCTCTCTTCCTGTGCTCTGATGGTTTTGTACAGCAGGAAATGACTCTCAAAATGTCCATGTGTCAGTTTTCTGTGCCTCTGCTGCTCCCTGATTGTGACACAAAGCAGTGCACACTCATGCTTTGGGCCATGAGAGACATTGTTAAAAAGCACAGACCTCAGTCACTTTCAGAATCCAAAGGCTTTATTGAAGACAGAATTGTTGTCTCTGAACTTCCAATGATATCTTTTGTGAGACTGGGTGAGTGCTCCTTGTCCAAGTCAGAGATCCTCAATAAGCTTCTGAGCAATTCTCAGCAGTACCATGACACCTTTGTTCACCGTGATATGGAGTGTGGTGACAGTCCAAGGAAAATATCCAATGGATTGGCTGAAATTTCTTGGTACCTTCCTTGTGGGAACAAAAACATGGACATTTTCAGTGAGCCAGTAGCTGTAGCTAACCTTCGTGGGGACATTGCTTTATTTGTAACACAATTTTCTTTTTTGTGTCAGACATCTGCAGCAGTATTTGTGTTCTTTGACAATTTGGACGCTGACTGTGAACTGCTTATGAACAAACACCACAAGGCACAGATCTTCTTGGTGGGAAACCAGCAAAGCAATTGCTTCAGTAAGGATGCTCTAACGAAGGTAGCAACCAAGTTGAGCTTGACTAACAACAACATCCTTCTGAAAGCTAAGCGCATGAATGACGCAGACTTTGTCAAAAAATTGCGAATCACAGTCAGAGTTGTAGTTGAGAGCTCAGAGATGAAGATGGGAATCGAGCAGATGGCTGACATTGCCCATGAACTGGAAATCTGGGTTGATGAAGACTGTCCAGAGTGCCAGACTGCCAAGAACAATGCTGATGCCATCACTGCAGAAATTCAAGACATCCTGAAATATAAAGAAACTCAGCTACCCTTGCAAGGCCAAATATGGAAAGAACTGACTAATTTAGAGAAGGAAGAATTTCGGCTTCGAAAAGTTGGGTCTGAAAACATAGAAAAGTACAAAAATGATCTTCAGGTAGAGAAAGAAAAACTAAGGAAAAAACAGAACTCTTATGAAATGTCAAATGCAATGACATGTTTCATCCAAGCAATATCAAGCTCAGGGACAGAGAGATGCTATTTCCTGACATGGATGCGAATGAACCTCGATAACTTGTCATGGGAAAAACTGTCAGACCTCAGGGAGCAGTACAAAGAAAAATCCAAAAATTCTGAGAACAAAGAGGAAATCAAAGAGATTGACAGACAGCTTTCCAACAGCTCACTGGGGACTGAACACTTCTTCCGTGAAATGGGTCAGATCTATGAAGCTTCACTTTCCCTTCCAGAAACTGACCCATCACGTCAACAGTTACAGCATCTGCCTAAACTATGTGCAGGATTGTTGCTTGATGGATTTCCCCTTGAGCTTGTAGATGGAGATGCATCCAACATACCTCTCAGATGGGTGAGTGATGTTCTCTCTCAGCTCAATGACCTGGTGTCTCCTAAGAACAAGATACTGGTGGTCACAGTTCTTGGAGTTCAGAGCACAGGGAAGTCCACTCTCCTCAACACCATGTTTGGAGTGCAGTTTGCAGTCAGCAGTGGTCGATGCACTCGAGGTGCCTTCATGTTGCTCATCAGAGTCAATGACGATGTTAAAAAAGTTCTCAACTGTGACTTCATGGTGATCATTGACACTGAGGGCTTAAAGTCACCAGAACTCGCACAACTGGACAACAGCCACGAGCACGACAATGAGCTTGCAACACTTGTTGTGGGGCTGAGTGATATCACCATTATCAATATTGCAATGGAGAACTCAACAGAAATGAAAGACATCCTACAAATAGTGGTGCATGCTTTTCTCAGGATGACAGAGGTGGGCAAAAAGCCCAAATGTCAGTTTGTTCACCAGAATGTGACAGATGTTTCAGCCCATGAGAAGAACTTACGAGACAGGAAACTGCTCTTGCAGCAGTTAAACGAGATGACGCAGGCAGCAGCCAAAATGGAAAAGAAAGAGGAGGACAAGAGCTTCACTGATGTGATGGAGTACAGTCCAGACACTGGGAACTGGTACGTTCCTGGTCTCTGGAATGGAAGCCCACCAATGGCACCAGTCAATGCAGGGTACAGTGAGGCCGTTTATGAGCTCAAGAAAAACATTATCCAAATGTTAGGAAGTTGTGAGTCGTCTGCTAATAATATCTTGGAGTTTACAGAGTGGGTGAAAAGCCTGTGGAATGCAGTGAAGCATGAAAACTTCATCTTCAGCTTCAGAAACAGCCTGGTGGCTGATGCATACATGAGGCTGTGCACAGAATTCAACAAATGGGAATGGGAATTCAAAAAAGAGATGTACATCTGGGTTACAGAAGCTGAAACAAAAATTTCCAACTTTGGCACAGTTGCTGGAAAATCGGAGACATCTGACATGTCAGATTTTCTCACTCAGTTAAAAAGTGAAGCTTGTGTTGTGTTGTCCAAATGGGAGACAAAGCTTCTTGAAAATCTGGCAGAGTACTTCAAGCAAACAGAGGGTCACGTCTATCTAGTTGAAGGATACGGAGAAGACTTTGTGAACAGTGCAAAGAGCCTTCGACGAGAAATGGAGAACTCTGTAATCAATCAGCTCACAGCAGCAGCTGACATCAGACAGGGAATGACAGAAATTGACAGAATCAAGAAGAATCACAAAAAACAGTTAGAGGGAAGAGTATATGCATTGATTGAAGAATGTCGGCAAAAAAAAGTCAAGATGACAGACAAAGAGCTGGATGACAAATTTGATAAGATGTGGAATAAAACACTGAATGAACTATCATTTCCGAAGCAAAAGGTCACAGATGTCATCGCAAGAGTGACCGCTGACTTGAGAATCTATCTGTCACACAGGGGCGGTGGTGCATCTAAACTGTTAAGTCAAAAAAGTCTGCAAGATTGTGGACAGGTGCCTTTCAAATATACTGTGGAAGGATTTATCAAGCAGTTTAAACACCAACTCAGCAGATTCTTTAATGTTGAAGATCACGTAGTGGCTTCACAAAAGATAGCTTCCTCTCAAACAGCACATCTGTGAATTTGCAGCCAGCCAGTTTCAGAAAATGCATGAAGATTTCCTGCGTGAGAATGATCCCTACACATGTCTGAATCAAAACAAAAAAAAGTTTTGTGATGATTTTAAAGATGTGTTCCATGAACGAGACCAGTGCCAGAAGAAGGCAAAAGAATTCACAGAACGCTGCTTGAGGCCTGCAATCGAAGACTTTGTCAACCGTTCCTTGGGTCCTGATATCATTGGTGAAATGAAGACAAAGTTTGAGTTCAGCACACGGATGTTCTTCCAGTATTAAATTTTACTGGATTTGCTCTCAAAGAAGGACTTTGATAAGTATCAGAGCTTTATTTGCTCATATGAGGAGTATGCCAATGAATGGGTTTATGATTGCATCTTGAAACATTTCTCAAATGGGTCTAAAATGTTTGAGTTTGAAGATCAACATCTCCAGTCAAGAATCAACAGCATAAATATTGCTATCAACAAAGCTAAAACAGAAAAGAGTGGCAACCTGAAGACATTTGTTGAGAATGTCTGTCAGGAACTTGGTGATAAACTGGTCATTTCCCAGGATGCTCTTGGTGCTTTCATGATCCTGAACAATGCTGACCAGGAACAGTTTGCTCACTGGCTCACTGAGTGTGTGAAGGACCTGGAACAAGCTCTTAGGAAGAAGTTCAAAGAGGCAAGAGTCCAAATGAAACTAGAATCTCTTCATGTGAATCCTCAGAGGGAGCTTTTGTCACAAATGATCGGCTGTGGTAAACAGTGTCCATTCTGCACAGCGCCTTGTGAGGCAGGAGGAAGAGACCATACAGAGCACCACACTTCACTACATCGACCAGAGGGTCTGGGTAGAGTCAAATGGGCTGGAACAAAAAACTTGTCATTGACATCTGCTCTTCTTTGGTGATCAGTGAGGCTTGTTTTTTCTCCATTGCCACAAAATTCGAATGGCACCCTTACAAGCGTTACACAGAAATTTACCCAGACTGGAAAATTCCTCCAGATGCAAGCCTTCAGGCATCAGACTACTGGAAATATGTGCTGGCAAAGTTCAATGACAAGTTTGCAGAAGCATATTATGCAAAGCCTGCTGATATTCCAATAACTTGGAGAATTATCACATACGAGCAGGCAGAGGAGAGTCTGAAAAAGACATTCAACATCAAATGAGAGTACTAACATTCCTCACATGTACAAAGGTACACATCTACCTTTCATAGATATTTAGAAGAGTAGAGAATCAGAAACAGTAACATACTGTATATAAGATGACAAGGTTGAAGATATTGTCTGTACATGTAGACATTTTGCCACTATGGCTTACAATGTGGACATAAGAGAAAATCATTGCAATACTGCTTAACTTTAGCTGAGGTTGCAATAAACATGTTTAATCAAAATATTCAGCTGTAATAATCACTTTGTATGTAATGTTGACTGCATCAACATCTTCAAGAGCTATTTTATGCGCTGAGTCATTTAACATGTGAAGAACATACAAATATTCCCAGTTTGATCTGAGTTTGAATCTATAATCTTTGTGTGATCGATGAATGTCATTGTATTGCCACTGAAAAAGATGTGCACAGTTAACCAAGTCAACAGAGTGACAGAAAATTGTTTTTCTTTTCGTCAAATATCTGATATATAGTCTTTCATTGTTTATGTGGAATTCCTGATGTCAAATATTTACACTTAGTGTACTTTTTTTTAAAGTCAGTCTTTACACGGTAGGTTTTGCTGATTAAGGATGATAAGTTTGTTTTTGTTTCTGTGATATTTCTGACGTCAAATATTAAATTTTTTCATTATACACGAGTCAGTGGTATTACATACTACTGCATATTGCATTGCTGTAATCAGACAGAAAGTTGTGTTTTTAAAGTTAATGTGATTATTTACTCCATTCATTCAATTTGTTTGTGTCTTTTATTTTATTTTTTTTAAATCTAATTGCATATGTGATTTTCTTCACTCAAAATCAGAAATAGTCACAGTGTATACAAGATGACAAGGTTGAAGATATTGTCAGTACATGTAGACATTTTGCCACTATGGCTTACAATGTGGATATAAGAGAAAGTCATTGCAAATATTGGTCATCTTTCACTGAGATTGCAACAAACATAGTAGATAATAATAATCTGCTTTCACTGTATGTTAAGGTTGACCTCATCAATATTTTAAGAGCTTTTTGTGTACTTGGAGTTTATGTAATAGTTAAGAACATACAAAATATTTCCAGTTTGATCTGAGTCTGAATTTGTTACCTTTGTGTGAAAGGCAACAAAATGACAGAAGCAAGTTTGTTTTTCTTTTTTCAAATATCTGATATGTTTACTGTTATTGTTTATTTCTGTGAATTATCTGATGTCAAATATTTACTTTTACAGTGACAGTAAGTCAGTCTTTATGTGGTATTGTCAAAAAAGGACAGGAAGTTGTTTTTATAAAGAGTGATTTATTTTTTGTTTCTGTGACGTATCTGATTTCAAATATTTACTTTATTTTATTCATCACTCGGTTTGCATGTGGTATTAATTATTAGAACTTTAAAAAACATGGTATGGGACGTATCTGATGCAAAATATTTCAATGTGTTAAACGATCATTCAGTCAACATGTAGTTTTCACATGACAGGGTCAGGGTTAGTTTGTAGTGGGTTAGGATTAAGGTTAGTTTGTTCCTTATCTAATACAAGGTACAAGATAGATTTGTCATGTTTTAAACAGCATTTAATGAATGATTTTCCTAAATCTGAATTCAGAATCTCTTTGTTTTTGTTTCTGTGAAGTATCTGATTCTGAATATTTACATTTTTTTAAAGAATTAAAATGTCACTCATTCTCTATGTGATAGTTAACATGTATACGTTACTCACTCCTTTAACTGATTCAATAAAGACACAAAATTGTCAGACTGGCTATGAATGTCTTTAATGTTTCCCAGATCAGAATCACAGCATACAGTGTATAATAACTTCTAAAGTAAACAGAACTATCATCACCTCATTTATTTATTTAGTTTTACTATACTTTTTTCATCTTTTTTAAAATCCATTATTTAACATTTTTCTTCATCTCAAGTCTTGGGTTTCTGAATTCAACAAAGAATGTAAAAACAAGACAACAGGTGCAACTTTGCAATGGAGACCAAGCTGAAGGTTTATGTTGAGTGTGTCACTGTCTTCATGTGTGTTTGCCACTGTGGGATGTTAACCATGTACTTCCATTCACCACTGACCTGACACAGGATCTCTGAATAACCTCAGTGATATGGAGTCATCTTGTTTTGCTTGGCTGACTGCAGGTTTGGTTCATGTTGAAATGAGAATAAACAGAAATTCAGCCTCAACAGTGCAGTGAGTCACTTTATACCATAGACCAGGCTAAGTGTGAGTCCACATACATTTAGTCTGATCATGCTCAGAGTCTGAAAGTGTGCAGGACATTTCAGATTTACTCAACATTTAATCCATCTCTAGACTCTCGAACATGAAACTCTTCACTGCTACATCACATCACTGTGAGGTGGACACAAACTCCATAACCACAATGCAACACAGTGTGTGGAAGGGAAAAGTCAGAGCATCTGTGTGATCTCATTACTCTATGAGGATGTGAGGCATCTTATGGTATCAAAGCCCTCGTGTCTGTCCCACATGTGATTAAGTGGCTACATGTAAACACTGCTACATGTGAGGTGAGCTAACATTTAATTGACTGCACTTGTGTTTAGTGTCTGAGTTTAGAAATCCTGACCATGAATCACTGGCCAGTTCCCTCCACCATCTTAACATTAGTTAGCTGCTAAAGGTTGGCTTTTATCAGTGCTCTTAGTCTCTGAGATGTTTCCATAAATACTCTGAAGTCACACAGATCAAGCAGTAGATTCATCAGGAGTATAGTTGGATCAAGATATATTTCAAAATAAAAGTGTGCTAAAGCTTAAAAAAATCTCCCAAAGCCACCGAGTAGTTGATCCTTCTCCACCCCAGAACAAAGAGCAATGACACCACAGACTTTAGCTTTAGTGTTCTAATTAGAAAATGTAATATTCATTGGAAACTAGCGAATGCTAACTACAGCATTTAGGCCATCAGCAGTGGAGATGAATGTCTGCTACAGTCACTTTCTTGGTTCAGAATCATGGTGCTACAGGATGCTCAGACAAAGTCTAAAAAAAGTCATTTCTAATGGCATGAAAAGTGATCTGCAGCAAGCATCTTCTGTTACTCACTAATGAATTTCAAACCTCACGCTAGTGGCCATTTTTTGGCAAACTGCACCTATTGTCTTTTGTTGTCACAAAAAAGCATTTCATTCATTCCCTCAAAAAAAAAGAAAAGAAAAGAAAAAAGGAAAACAAAGAAGAAACTTAATATTTACAAATATTTTGTCTGTTTGATTCTTACACTTAAAAATGTACAGTTTTGATCCTCTTCCAGATGTTCTGTCTGTCTCTGTCCTGCCACCCAGTTTGGTATTTTTCTTCACACATCCATTTTCCTCAGAGTGGGCAGACCGCAGTGAATCTGTCACAATAGCGCCCTCCAGTGTTAGCTTATAAAATAGACAAGGAAAAAGAACAGAGCAAACTAAATACCTTTGTTTCTGTTCTCACCTCCAGTGGTGTCATTGTAGCTGTGTTGTGGTGAGGTTTACTTCACAAGCCCTCACTGCCCCCTTACCTTCAGGAGTGAGTACAAAAGGGTTCACATGGATCTGATCAGACATGTCAGATCATCTGTAGCAAGGTGTCCTCCTGGCAAACATTGTGGGTAGAAAGATGGCCGTGCCTTTTAATGTCCTAATTTACTAGAGATCAGTTTTTCCTCCCTTTTGATTTCTACATTTAAGGCTGTGAGTCTTTCCACTCTCTTCCCAGAGTCTCATTTCCACAGTGCGCACCTGTTCTTGTGCTGCTGTCCATCATCTGTTCCACAGCATTTATCCACCTGCAGCACAACCAAGTCAGTTGTTTTGTGTTTTACATTGTGCACATCTCCCTTCGAGCGGGCTTACACAATCTCTGACAGGAGCAGCCAGGCAGAGGTCCTTTTATACCTGACCTTATCAGGAAAATGTGTGATTCTAATAAACATTATGTATTTCAAACTAATTGATGAACTGAATTCTGCATCACAGCAGGGAACACAACTTTGTACTGTGTAATATGCCATGTGAGAAAAGTTGCAGCAGGTCTTATGGGGATAATTCCTGGAAGCTGAACTTTCATTTCCGAGAAAGCACATGATCATTCAACTGTTGATGTAAACCGAAAGTGAAAGAATCTTCACCCATCCCTATAAAAAGAGCAGTCCGCACTGCGGAGAGAATTTCATCACTGGCCCATCTCTTGTACAAGTGAGTTTATACATGTTTGTTTTCAGTGATTTTTCTGTCATGTGTCTGATGGGAGGATGTGAACAGACTATTATTATGTAGATAATATACAGTAGTAGTCTACTGTAGGGTTTTCAGGGCTTCCACTCTTATTCAAACTTGGCATGCAGCAATTTCAGTGTTTTAACCGATTTCTAGTATCAGAGGCTCAGAGATGAGCCAGCGTCTGTGTGAATGGATCAGCTGGAGGCGCGGAGCGGGGCGTGTCGATCTGATGGTGTTCACTGTCTGATAACTAAACAGGTCCTTCACTCATCACATAAAAGAGAAATGACCCGCAAAGCAACGTTACAGGACCAAACAGTAACGTGTTAACTGGTCGTGTCTTTGGCAACTTAAATGAGGAAAAAAATAGCCTACCGCAGTTATAGTGGAGAAGTGTCTGTCATCCTGTCTGTCATCCTGTCTGTCCTACCGACTCTTCGTCACATTTCTGCCTAAAAAACAGCGTCTGTCCCCGGCAATAAGCTTTAACTCAGTTTTAACCCAATAAGCTTTAACTCAGTTAAAGCTTATTGCCGGGGACAGACGGCAGAAATGTGAGTATTGTTTTCCTCTTATGAGTTACCAAAGACACTATCAGTTACCACATTACTGTTGTTTGGTCCTGTAATGTTGCTTTGTGGGTCATTTCTCTTTTATTTGATGAGTGAAGGATCTGTAAACACCATCAGATCCACACGCCAGCTCCGCCCCTGACTTTTTCCATTTTTTTGTTTCTCTCAGTGATTTTTTGTTGCACCGCATGTTTCTCACTGTCAATATAGTGATCACTTCCATCACGCTAAGAATTACACTTAATACATTTTTTTTCTCAAATTTTGTCAAAGTTCTCACTACTTATCAGTCTCGTAAGACACGGATGTAAAGTGCAACTTGACTGGTGCGTGGAAGCATCCAGCCGCAAAGTGGTTATTCTGGTTTAAACTAAGATGTACAATCTGGTACTGTGGACCACATAAAATGCGATGCAAAGTCCTTTGAACAGCTGCTCTTCCTGAGAGCATGCACAGCTAAAATCGAAAACTGAAATCTGGACCTGTAGCCTTTTACAAGTTCAGCAGACAGGGCAGGCGTGTTTTAGAAAAAATGTATATTCTGTTTTGTCCCTCATGAGTTTGTTAGAGTTCAAAAACGTTCCGTAGTCTCGAGGGGGAAAATTCTGAGTATTATGCATTGAGAACATTGCTTGACATTTGGGGCATTTCCAACAGGGCTGCAGGTTGGTGGAGTACCTGAAATGCAAAATCTTTCCATGAAACCATAAACAATACTGTCTGCACAGGACAAAAGTATTTTTGCAATGTAGTGTTACTGATTTATGGCCATGTATGGTTAACCAAATCTTTTTTGTAGGATGTGGGTCTGTATTTGCAAGAATAGGTCAAGTGATGCAAGAGGGGAGGGGGTGGGGGTCTTTTCATAAAGCGACACATATATCTAATCACCAAAGCGATTCATTTTCAAACCCATACAGGACTTGTATGATGACTGGGTGTGATTAAATCAATGCAGTCAAATAGGCTGCATGGTATTTTAAAGTTTGTGTTGTATTTATAGTAATATTGTATCTCATTACTTTCAGTGAGAAGCTGTTTGAATAATCTGGAGCAAGCGTGGGATGACCAACACTGTGAGTTGCCCTCTTTTGACGACAACAGTCTTGTCATGTCAGCATAAGGCAAGTGTCTCTGCATTTGGACACGACTAGAGCAACAGTGTGACCAAAAGCAGAGAGGGAGAAGTTCTGCAAGAGACCATGGACACAGACAGCATGAAGACACGCAATTCTGCACATGCATGAAAACATAGTCATAGAAAACTAAGCAGTAAGCAGCAGTGGAAAGAGTATTTCTCTATCCTCTAGTGAAATCATTGTCATTTTAAAGAAAAAATGAGTCAAGTAAAAGTAAAATAATTTTGTAAAAATATTTGAGAAAAAGTAAGTCAGTTAAAATGTACTCTGAACATAACGGCATCACATATTTAAAAAACAGAAAGGTAAAGAAGGTACAAATTAAATAACTTTTAAGCTACAAATCCAGCAACTGTGGATTGTGGACACCTGTGGAGCTCTTCAGGCAGTTCCAGTGAAACTGACCTTGGTCACCGTTCTAAATTAACGTGCTATATCCTGTATCTACAGAGAGCTGGCTGCAGACACCTTGACATTAGAAATAAACAAAAACCAAAAAATCTTTTTTACAACACAAAATGTAGTCCTTCAGTGCATCATCCACTGAACACCACAGGGTGGCATTTGTAACACATAAGCAGCAAGAAGTAGCCTACACTCAGGGCTGTGGTAAATTATTAAGTGTCCACTGGCTAAACGGTCTGTAATAAGTGATGGATAACACATAGAAGCTGGGTAAACCCTATGTTGGATTTAAAAAAGCTGGTTAAACCGACTTATTGTGTGTTTACTCCCCATGTCAGCCCTGATACACTGTCCCTCTAAGCTCTAGTATGAAGTGATCCTCCCACCTCCCATGCGCTATGACATGTGACAGTGACATGGCTGGTTAGTTATATCAACTGTTTGTCTACCGTATGCAATGTTATTGACTTTGAATCTCGCTAGCATAACGTTAGCTTTTCAATGAGCTGAGCTGAGCTGAATAATTTATCTCTTGTTGCTAAGTGGTATCTAAGGTCATGGCCGTACCCAGCATTGAGGTCACCGAGGTCTGGACCTCGGTATTTTTTTCCAAGTACACATCATAAAAGTCCAATAATTACCTAAACGTAACTCTACTTGAAAGATGCAAAAATATTGTACCGCACTAAGATAACCAATTTTATCATCTGACCAGCGGCACCGGAATAACAAAGGTTAAGGTTAAGGTTACTTTATTGGTCTCCACCAGGGAGAAATTTGTCTCGGAGATAGGGAAGAAGTTGCAGCACAAAAATGACATACAATAAAAACAACATGCAACATGCAACTTGTAAGGTGACAAAGTAATACTTTGTCACTTCTATGTTTCACTGACCGCAGCATTTAATTCGGAGACTACTAAAATGATTCTCTCTATGTATGTAGGCTAATAAACCACCATTCAGTACTTAGAAGTATATGTTGTATATCTAGTAGTGTGCCAGAGTTAAATCCTAACTCAGAGGATGAGTCAGAGTCTGAAGACACAAGTGTGGTGAAAAAGGGCAGAAAATACTGTTTTCATGAAGAATGGCTGGTTAAGGTATTTGAGTGGTTAAGGTATCTCAGAGAGACGAATTCCATGAACTGCAAATTTTGCAGTCGATACCCGCACCCGGGGAACACGAAATTTGCAGGTAATGCTGGCACTACACAGTTAAAACATAACACATTGGTCAAACACAGTGCTAGTCTAAGGCATAAAATATGCTGTGACCTGTACTCCAATGAAAATGCAACTCCACTGTCAGTTGCATTTAGAAGGCAAGAGGCTGTTAATCAGTTCGCTGAGGAGGCCGAATTAATATTTAAGTTTAACACAGCCTTTTTCATTGCCAAGGAAGAACTACCCTTTACCAAATATAAAGGCCAACTCGACCTGCAAAGAAAGAACGGCTTGAAACTGAACTCAACATATAATAATGACACAGCATGCGCACAATTTATTGGAACAATCGCAGAATGTTGTATGAATGAATGTATGTTTGTTAATATTGTACTGTAATGACAGTAATGGTACTGTCTGTACTGGTACTGTCTACTTTATTTCTCTTATGTTGCTTCTTAAAAAGTTCACAATAAAATGTGACAGAGAATTTAAAACAAGACAAAGTATTATCAGTAATACAGTAAAAATGAGAGGAAATGTGAATATTTGCTTTGCATGTTGATTTACGGTGTGCGCCCCTAAATTTTGTGATTGTGCTCCTAAAATTTTCAGTTAGGGGCCACTGTGCTCCTAGAAAAAAACATTAGTCTGGAGCCCTGCATCTACTGTAGATCTTCCTTTACGAAAACCACTTTGATATGTGCTTAGCAGGCCTCTTTGTTCTAAATAGTATGTCAGTCTATAAACAATGACCTTTTCCATCCATTTACTCATGTGAGACGTTAACGCTACAGGTCTGTAATTTCCTGCGTTGGCTGGGTCTTTACCAGGCTTAGCAAATGGCAGTATCAGAGCATTTTTCCAGCTGTTAGGCATTACACCTTCCCTCCATATCTTATTAACCAGGTTTAGTATAATTTCCAGCACTTCATCTGGGAGTTGTCTGAACATAGCATAGCATAGTTCTTGATCTTGATCTTGTCCTGGAGCTGTATATCCACTTCTCTCTGATGCCATTTTCAACTCATGTAATGTAATATCCATATCAAGACATGATCCATTACCATCCGTCTTCTTTGTAACATCATTATTTTCTGTTTATGGATTTCATCTAAGTGGCTTCCATTATGTACATTTGCAAACGTCTCACCAAATAGCTGAGCTTGTTTGAAATTGCCAGATATTCTCCATGGGATTTTAACAGATTTCATTTTTCCACTCATCTTTTTTTTTTTTTTTTCCCCATGTATTTTTAGTGGGCATTTATAATACAATCATACAGACATAATAATTACAGAACACGTAAACAGAGACAACAGAAACAGAACATAACAGGTTGACAAAAAACACCCCCCACCCCCTGGTGAAGACCCACATGGAAAATATCACGAGAACCCTGCTATGCATAGGAGACCGATTGTTGAGTTGGGTTCGTATTAGCAAGGTACTGTATAAGAGGTTGCCAAGTTGCGTCAAAATGTTGGAGTGTGTCTTTCAGAACAAATCTTATTCTTTCCAGATGGAGTGTATTAGTTGATTCCTCTAGCCACATCTTAGATGTTGGTGTATTTACACTCTTCCATAATGTAAGAATCATTTTTTGCAATGGAAGATTTGCATTTATCACATATAGGTGATACTTCTGGATATATATTATGTAATTTTTCCTTTGAGAAGTGGAGTATGTGTATAATTTTAAATTGAATAAGACAATGTCTTGCACTGTGTGAACAGGTGTTGATCTTCTCAAGGGCTCTGTCCCATAGATCATCTGTGATCGGTTTGCCAAATTCTTTCTCCCATTTGCGTCTATGCGTGTGGGCAGGGGGGGGACTTAATGACAGGAGAGTATTATAGATACGTGTTATCAACTTTGGTTCATTTATTGGCAATTTTAAACAGTCATCTATTAATGAATTTGATTCGGTCTGAAAATCCTCCAAATGTCTACGTATGTAGTCCCTGATTTGCATATATTGAAAGAAATTATTATTTCTGTAGGAGATACACTAATAATAAATGTAATTTATCAATCACTGGCGATTAATAAAACACTCGTTAATGGGGCACCACCTCCGATGTTTTATCTATTTGAATAATCCGGAGGTAATTAATCAAATTCGACTAAACAAGATTAACTTGTATCAATTCTAATCAATTTCAAATCAATTTATTCAATCTCACAAATGAAGTAGTGAATTCTACACATATCCATCGGTTCTCCACATTAAAACAAACCTGCACAGACAACGACGTACGGTTAAATATGTTTATTTACTAAATAAATCAAGGTGAATAAATGAAAGGATGATTCAAACAAACAATAATGATAACATAAAATGTAGAGACTAAATGATCATGGTAATGAATGGATGGAGATGAGCGTATGGTAAAATCGCGAGTCTGGGAAGCATTCAAAGATTACGGAGTAATTATGACACTAACGAGACCCTAACCGGATTTCTTATTAATTAAAGATTACTATGAATCAAAAGAAAAGAGACACCACCAACTAAAGAACGTGCGTGTGACTCCAGCAGTGTGCATGGGTGTTTAGCCTACTTTGCCTGAAGACTGGGAGACGTTCACCACCTTGGACCTCTCCGGAGCTGATAGCTTGACCTCGGCTTGAGGTGCCGGTCCAAGAGCAGGAGTTGAGTCGCGGATCGTCTGCGGCTTGCAGATGCCGGTCCAAGAGCCGGAGGGATGTCGCAGCTCGTCCGGTCTCCCAGTGGGTTTCTCTCGTCCTCTGCCCAGCGGGATGGCACCGCTTGTGAGCGTTGAAGGCAGGCCGGTCTCGGCAAAAGTCACTCGTTGCAAACCGTCACACGGTTTGTTGATGCAGGCAATTACTGCACAACGCTGGTGGTCGGAATAAAGTCTTCTTCTTGCATGGAGTGATGACTCTGAACTTTTGATCGAACTAATTCAACTTTCTTGACGAAAATAACTAGAGAATAACGCTGGCCGGGCGAGTTCTCAGTTATTACTCAAAACAAGACGAATTAAGTCAAATTAACTTCTACTGAGTAAAATAATGATACTTAACAAAAACGAAAGCACTTCACACAACATCAGTGCGTCCTCAAATTAGGATATTGAGGTAAAAATCGCACGTGGTCAATTGTGCGGAGATTTCTGCCTAAGAGCATGTCGCAAAAATACAAAAGGTAAAGATTTAAAAGTGAAGTGAAGAAAAATTTTAGAAGAGAGAGACAGAATGGCTGTCTCTTGGTTTTTGTAGTCCGAATCAGCAGGCGGTCCGAAAGGGGAGGGCTGACGATTTTCACTGTGGATCATATCAATCGCCTACACTTACGAAACTTGAATTAATTAAACCGATTCAATGTTTAGCGATCGTGCTTCACCTTTCTCAGGACCTTACCATGGCAAAATAAATGGACTTAATGAAATAATATGACCTGATTAAATTCGCTGAACGACTAAAAGAAATTAACACTGGATCAAACATGAAAACACTTAAAGATACAGTAGAACTGATAGAATCTGACCACATATAAGCATTTCTTATAGTTCTAATACCTGTAAATGAAGAAACATATTACAGACTTTTAATCAGGAAAACGTATTAAACCATAGATATCTTTCCGACAGTCTAATTCCTTTGTACCCGGACTCACCACTGGAGGGCACTGTGGTTCCACCAAACACAAGACACATTTAAACATTAAATTTGATTTCAGTCAAATTTCATCACAGAGAAACGGGAGAAAGATCAGTTTTATAAGCTTCTCTTACTGACCCTTAATCTGTTGGAATTAAGAGAATGAGATCCTGACTTAATGGTTAATTAGAAATGGTCTGAAATCTGGAGGAACACAGAGACCATTTGGGTGGAATGTGACCACAGATAGCATCCAGATGAGTCGTAAATCCCAGACCTGGGAGTGTTGGCCTGGGACACATCAGAAGGTTTCCAGTGTTCTCTCAAGCTAATGTGTGCTTTAGAAGTTAGAGGGGAGGAGAGAGACACAGGTAGAGAGAGATACTCTAAAACAAAGGGGAAAAGAACCATTTGATGTGTGAATTAATTTACATATGTAAAGACTCTGTATTGACACCTTCTGATGACCAGTTCGTTCGTCCCTCCTGGTGAACTGGCAGAGGACTCAACATGACCTGTGAAGAGGATTTATCTGTTTTGCCAGGGAGAGAAAGTTCATCCAAAGGCTTTGGGTTGTAAATTAATTAAAAGTGTCTTCATACGAAGTATTTATGAGCAAAGAAAACACTGTCCTCTCTGCCAGGCGATAAGATGGCGCCCCTCTCCAGAAAAACAGAGTTGATAAGAAAAACAGGGCCTCAGCATCAAAGAGAAAGGAACACAGGCATGTGTTCCTACATTTCCCAATACAAATTTCTGCTGTATTTGAGAAAACGAGGCAAATACACCTTGTATATACAGATCTCTAACACATTTAATACCTTTCTGATTCCACTTAGAAAAGGCCCCACCCAAACCAGACGGGGCAAAAGAGGGGTTTCTATCTATGGGTAATGCAGAGGATATGGATTTAAGATTATATTATCTGCACCAACCCCCGCCCAACGGTGACTACAGGCCAGGTAAAGAGGCAGCTGGAAAGACTACATCAGCGAAAGGCTGCAGGCCCTGATGGCACTACACCCAGGATCCTGAAGACCTGTGCCAGCCAGCTGTCTCTTGTACTGGGACATCTGTACAACCTGAGCCTGAGTCTGGAGAAAGTCCCAATGCTGTGGAAGACATCCTGCTTGGTTCCAGTCCCCAAGAAGTCGAGACCATCCGACCCGGCAGACTACAGACCAGTCGCCCTCACATCTCATGTGATGAAGGTCCTGGAGAGACTGGTCTTAGCCCAGCTGAGGCCACAGGTGAGGACGTATCTGGACCCTTTGCAATTTGCCTATCAGCCTCATTTAGGAGTCGATGATGCTGTCATCTACCTGCTGCAACGAGCCCATCTGCACGAGCATCTGGATGGTGGAGGAAGCACTGTGAGGATCACATTCTTTGATTTCTCCAGTGCTTTCAACACCATTCAACCTCTGCTACTGGGTGAGAAGCTGCAGGTGATGGGTGTTGACAACACATGGATCTCCTGGATTACTGACTACTTGACAGGCAGGCCACAGTTTGTCCGTCTGGGCAGTGTCCTGTCTGATGTGGTGGTCAGTGATACAGGAGCTCCACAGATGCCTTCACAGCCACTACGGATCAGGGGGGAGGTGGTGGAAGAGGTGGACGACTACAAGTACCTGGGAGTGGTGATTGACAACAGACTGGACTGGAAAACTAATACCGAGGCTGTGTACAAGAAGGGGATGAGCAGACTCTATTTCCTGAGGAAGCTGAGAGCCTTCAACATGTGCAGCAAGATGTTGGAGATCTTCTACCAGTCTGTTGTTGCTGGCCAATTTTCTTTGCTGCTGTGTGTTGGGGCAGCAGCATCAGAGTCAGTGACACTAACAGACTTGATAAAATCATCAAGAAGGCTGGCTCTGTACTCGGTCTCAGGCTGGACTCTTTTGAGACCGTGGTGGAGAGGAGAACGCTGAAGAAACTTTTATCCATCATGGACAATGATCAGCACCCTCTCCATCACACAGTAGACAGACAGCGGAGTACCTTCTCTCACAGGCTGCTTCAGCTCCGCTGTCGAAGGGATAGATACAGGAAATCTTTCCTGCCACATGCCATCACACTGTATAATAACAGCTAAAACTCTGGTCATAACATACAGTCTCTACGCACTTTATACGTTTTTACACTGTTCTGCACCTCATCTGTTCACTGCACCTTATAGTTTATTTTGCACTACAATTAATACTGCTTATCAACACTGCTCATTTATACATTTTTATACATATTTTTTATATATATACATTTTTTATATTACATTTTATATTGCTATGTTAATATGTCTAGGTTGTTCTTTTTGTTTTGACATTTTATATTGCTATGTTAATATGTTAATATGTCTAGGTTGTTCTTTTTATTTCACTGTGTTGTCATTTGTCTCTGTGTGTAATGCTGCTGCTACGCCTCAATTTCCCAGCTTGGGATCATTTAAGTATATCTATTCTATTCTATTCTATTCTATTCTATAATAGAATTGCAGCCAGTGAATATGGATGGCATTCCTCCTGTTCCATCAGTAGCCAATTAGGTGGGGACTTTGTGGTGTTTAGCCAGAAAATAAAAGTCTTAATCGCTGAGGCCCAGTAGTAAAACAAAAAATTTGGAAGTGCTAATCCTCCTGTAGATTTAGGTCTGCAGAGATACTTCTTACCTATTCTGGGAGCTTTGTGTCCCCACAAAAAAGGAGTCTAATTGTTTAAAAAAGTTTTTTTTAAGGAATATTGGGATATTTTGAAACAGATATAACAACTGTGGGAGTAAGACCATCTTAACCGCATTTATTCTTCCGATCATCGAAATTGGGAGTGCATTCCAAAACAATAACCTAGAGCACAGTTTTTCTATTAAAGGAGGAAAGTTTTCTTGAAAGAGAGAAGTATACTGAGAGAGAAGAGAGAGAGAGAAGTATCTGTATACTGTCTTGTCACTTCTATTCCTAAATAGGTGAATTTTTCCGAGGAGATTTTAAATGGGAGATTAATCAGGAATGCCAGATCATCCCTGTGAACTGGCATTAAGACACTTTTTGTCCAGTAAATCCGATATCCTGCGAAAGTACCGAATTGATTTTTATCTAAAAGTACCAGAATAGTCATTTGTGGAAGTGTTAAATAAAGAGGAATATCATCTGCATACAATGATATTTTACTAATTGTTTCTTTAGTGGTGTATCTATGTATCTGAGGGTCAAGTCTGATACTTTGAGCAAACGGCTCGATAGCAAGAGCAAAGATTAAAGGGGAGAGGGGGCATCCCTGCCTCGTCCCTCTACATAACTTAAACGGAGAGGATAGTGTTCGGTTGGTTAGGATTTGGGCTGTAGGGTTTTTGTAGATAAGTTCAATTAGTGACAAAAAACCATCTCCGAGATTGAATCTACTGAGAACTTCAAATAAGTATCGCCACTCAATCTGATCAAACGCCTTTTCGGCATCAAGCGCAAGTATAACGAGATCAGAGTGTGGTTCTCTTCTTGTATACATGATATTAAAGAGGCGTCTCAGATTGAAAGTAGAGTTTCTGTTAGGTACAAAACCTGTCTGGTCCGGGTGAACTAACCTCTCCAACAGGGGGCCCAGTCTATTAGCTAGTATTTTGGCAAATAGCTTCCCGTCAACATTCAGGAGTGAAATAGGGCGATAAGCACCTACTTTCTGTGGGTCTTTTCCTTTCTTATGAATTACCGTGATCACAGCTTCAGTTAAAGTCGGTGGTAGAGCACCGCTTTCCTGAGCGTGTTTGAATACTTTTAATAAATAAGGAGATAACTTTTCACCATACATTTTATATAATTCTCCAGGAAGTCTGTCAGGACCTGGTGATTTATTACCTTTTAACGAGTTAACAGCAGACTGAACCTCTTTAATTGTGAGCTCAGCATTTAGCGATTTACAATCTTCAACACCTAACCTGGGTAGGTCACATTTGTCTAAAAATGTATTAGTAACCTCAGACTCGGAAGTGGATTTAGAAGTAGTCAGTGTAAAATTTGAGGAAACTGTTATTAATATCTTTGGGTTTTGTGAGTATTGTGTTATCACTTTGATCTGTTCTTCCAGGTCTTTTAATTTGGACATGTTTTCTTTTCTCCTTGATGCTTCAAATGAGATTATGCTACCTCTAATATAGGCTTTAAACGCCTCCCAGAGAGTGGAGGGAGATGTCTCTGGAATATCTTTCATCTCAAAATACAATGAGATTTGATCTTTTAGATAATCACGAAATCTTTTATCTGTAAGCAGGTGAGGATTTAGTCTCCAAGAGGTATGCGGTTTGTCTATGTGGTCTAACCATACTGAAAAGGGAAGTGGGCTGTGATCTGAAATCACAATACTATGATACCGAAAATCCACTACAAAAGGTGCCAGTTTGGCATCAACTAGGAAGTAGTCTATCCTACTATAAGAATTATGCACAGGTGAATAAAATGAATAGTCCCGGCCTGAGGGGTTCATCATCCTCCATATGTCTAGGATATTTGTATTATTTATATATGTATTTAGGAATTCACTTGAGGCATTTTTGGGAGGTTTCTTTGTGGAGGATCTATCTAGATATGCATCCAAAACGGTGTTAAAATCTCCTCCGATTATTAAATTAGTCTGTGACATATCTGGCATTAATGCAAAGATTTTCTGAAAAAATACAGGGTTATCTGTGTTAGGTGCGTACATATTTACTAGGGTGAGGGAGATTTTCTGAATCACTCCAATCACTATAACATAGCGACCCTCTTTGTCGGTTATTGTTTTTTTCTGCAAAAAAGGTACACCTTTTCTAATTAAGATTGCCACGCCTCTTGCTTTGGAAGAAAAAGCCGAGTGATAGATCTCTCCTATCTACTTTGTCCTGAGCCTGCCATGTGATTTATTAATCAGATGGGTCTCTTATAAAAATACAATATCCGAGGCTAGTGCCTTAAGATGGGACAAAACCCTCCCTCTTTTGACTGGATTATTTACTCCACGCACATTCCAACTGGAAAAAGCGAGACTTTTTTTCACCTTGGTGTTATCATTCATAGTATCCCGCGTATCGGTAATACGTTTTTGTAAGGGTTTCTTGTCCCTCCCATCCCACTGCAGCGTTAACTACTGCAGCTTCCTTCCCCGACCCAAATCTCCCTCCCCATGTCAACCTAAACCACATATTAACAAAGAAACCAGATAAACTACTCTAGCCAATTCAAAGTGAATGGCGCGAGCCTTCTTAGGGAAGCCGGAAAAAAAAAAAAAAAAAAAGCTGATAACTAAGATTACTTCCACACCTACTGGTGGCTTGATGTTAGCTTCAAAATTGGACCATTAGCTCTGAAACTTAATAATAAAGAAATTTCAATATGAGAAAGGGAACGAAGGACCACACAGGGGTATACATGCGCACACACACCCCCATTTATACAAGCGCATCTATCATCATATATCACATGTACCTGGGAGACGCAGAGTAAAACACAAATGCAGTCCCCAAACCTGAACGTCAATTGTACATTTCAAAGTGTTTTTTAAAAATTTTTCTTTAACCAGCACATCTTATGCAGCATATACACAGAAAAAAACTTTGGAAATTATTAAAGTCAAATGAACACATCTCTCTCTATTTTTTTTTCTTCCCTTCTTTCTCCTTTTTCCCCCTCCGCCATCTAAAATTGAAATCACCTTTGTTTATAATTTGACGGGGTAAGCATCCAAAGATTAAACAACGTCTTAAGTCCTAGAAATTAACATATAGCTGTTTAAACATAGCTGTAGTTTTAGAAACAAGAGGTAAGAGTAGGTCACACTGGGCAACACACTTAGACATTAAGCTGAATCTAATCATAGAACTAAATAAAATGGATAAATGAATAACGCCTATACTGACAAAGAGAGATTCTTGTCGGATAATAATAATACAGTATCTAGATTATAAAGGATATATAGTGTAGTAACCCACGACTTTCACACCTTGCATGTTTGTTCTTACCGTCATGTAGTAAGACACCAGTTGTGTGTGTATGCGTGTGTATCTTGGCAGTTTTTTTTTGGCAGGTAACAGTTGTTGTGCTAATGTTAGCCACCGAGGCTAACTAGCATTCCTGAGATCCATGATTTATCAGTCCGCAGCAGCTGTAGATGACCCTGGACCAAAGAGTCGCTCCGCGTATTCTTCAGCTTTTTTAGGGTCTGTGAAGGATGTCTGTGTACCATTGTGTGTGACCAGGAGTCTTGCGGGGTAAAGTAGGCCATACCTGAAGCCGGGCTTGTTGCGCAATAGCTCCCTGGCACGGTTGAATAGAGCCCTTCGCTTAGCCACAGCCGGAGGGTAGTCGGGGAAAATTTGAATCCTCTTGCCTCTGAAGTAAAGTTGCTTTGCCGCGCTGACTTTCCGTAGAATGTCCTCAAGCACATGATAATAGTGTAGTCTCAGGATGAAGGGCCTGGGGGACTCTCGAGGGTCAGGGCTTCTCCGGAGGGTCCGATGCACTCGGTCAATAAGTGGCTTCTCGTCCAGAGATAGCACATCTTTTAGAAGGTCAGCTACAAAGTCGCGCGGCCTGGATCCTTCTACCCCCCCGGGAACTCCGATGATTCCAATGTTGTGCCTCCTAGATCTGCCTTCTAAATCCTCACATTTTTCAGTCAGTTTCCCCACTTCGGAGTTCAGTCGCGTTACCTGGCATTGGAGAACAGTAACATCGTCGGAGTGATGTGAGGCTGACTTCTCCAGCTCTTTAATAGTCTTCTCGTGCGAGGCTGTGGCTCCTTCAAGTGTTGTAATGGATGTCCGAATTTCCTTTTTAGTTGTAGCCAGCTCCTCTCTCAGCTCAGTGCAAACAGTTTGTATGCGTACATCTATGGAGGCACATATATCGTTCTTGATCTGAGTGACTTCATTTCGCAGGTCAGCGATAGCAGCTAGCATTGCACGGTTAGGTGGGTCCGCCTCGTCACTCATATCATCAGGCAGAGGTGTGTCACTCGGGTCCGAGGGCTGGTCGGGGCCTGCTTCTTGTTGGTCGTTTTTTCTAGTTTTCCCCTTTTTAGACATAGTTTCCTTACATTTGTCTTTATAATGCACTTGTGTGTATCTTCTTGCGTCGTTCCGAGGATCTTAAGAGCGGATTTACAAAAGTTTAGTGTTTTAATAAAGACAAAGTTATCAGAGCTCGCGCGAACATGTCTTACTCTTCCATCGCTCAACAGCGCCCCCTCCACTCATCTTTTTAACCATTGCCCAAATATCATTAAGTTTCATTTCTCTGCCTATGGAGGAGCAGAATCGTGAACACTCCCTATATTAGTATCAGTTATTACATTCCATTCACATAGGGTGACAAACAAGAGCTCTCTCCTCAATTAATTCTTCCACCACTTCTCCGTTAGTATCTGTATGTTCACTTCCCCAAAGAGTATTGTGGGCATTGAAGTCTCCACACCAAATTTCTCTCGTGTCCTTCCTGATATCTCCTGAAATGTTTGCATCGTTTAGTTCTTGCAAGGGTTGTAAATATTTATGACTTTAACATCTCCTCTGGGACTACACATTTCTGTCACTATGCATTCATACTCATTTGATACATTGATTCTTCTATAGGCTAAAGTGTCCTTAATAAATGTTACACATCCTCCACCTTGCCTTCCAACTCTATCATATCACACAAAACTATATCCTGGCATGACAAAGTCCAAGTGTGGTCTTAACCATGTTTCTTGTATGCAAATAACATTGGGTACCACTTTCAAATCAGCCACAACTTTCTTGAACTCTTGCCCATTGGCATTTAAGCTCCTGGCATTCTATTGTAGAATATGGATTACCATAAGGATGATACCAATTACCTTGAGACAGTCCATCATAATTTCATGTATCAGTTCAGCTGTAATTTCTTTAAACCCCAGGATCTCTACAGCTGCCTCAACAATTGTCTTGATTCTATTTGTCTTACAGATGAAAGCAACAAAGCAAATTTTGTCCACAATCAGTGTTTCTTCGTTAATCTCCTCTGTATGGATTTGGTGCAGGAAGCAGAAGCTCTTTTTGTTGGTTCTCAGAAAGCCTTGCGCTATTTATCATGTGCACAGCACTGGGTCTGGCTAGCTCACTTTCCTTTACTTTTTTAACTGCGTCGGCATAAGACACCTGGTTTGTTACTTTATATTTTTGTACCTCTCTGGCTTGCCTTTGAACAGGGCACCCTCCATAAGCAGCACTATGTTCACCACCACAGTTACAGGATCTGATTTTTGCATCTTGGCCACACTTTCCATATTCATGTTCACCTGCACGTCTTAGTTTTCCTTTAAATTGTCCTGCAGTGTGTCCCATTCTCTGACACTTGGAACATCGCAATGGTGCCCGGATAAACTCTCTCACATCATAGCTCAAATATCCCATTCTTACTTTCTTAGGCAAACTTTTTTCAAACTTGAGGACTACTGACAGGCTGTCTGATTTCACGCCCTTTCTTTGTGTTTGCAGCCTTGTAGTTTTCACCACCTTTCCCCCTTTTACTTCTTGAGCTATCTCATCCATCGACATTGCCAAAGGTACATCGTAAATAACACCTCTTAGTTTTGCTCTTTTTCCTGGGACGTGAGCACTGATCTTGTCTCCATTTAATGTATCTGCTCTGAGGAACTTATCTCTTTGCATCTGATCTTTTGCAAAGATCAATAGCATCCTGTTACTCAAGTATTTACCATCTTTTTACTGACATCCTGCCACGGCATAGTATCACTATCTCCATCTGATGGTTGCAGTCACGGTACAGTTCGTGCTAATCCGCCCATACTCCGTTCACCATCACCATCACCATCATTTTGCTGCTATTTACAGCAACCTGACGCAAATTCAGATAAACAGATACAGGACAAGTTTATGTATATTAGTATAGAAATAACTTGGCCTATATTTTTAGTAATTTATGTAGCATGGAGCAGTTGAACTTTCATTTTGTTATGCAACCCTGTGTTGTATAATGACGATGAAATTATCTTGTACCCATCAGCTAATTTTTTATGAATGTCCTGTGTACAGCACTTTGTTAGTGGCCATTCAGGACAGGTATGGCTCCTAAGTGATGAATCCATGTGACTCCAGATCAAAGGAAGAAGATTTCTCTACAATGGGTTGTCCTTAATTTCTCTAAATTCTCAGCTTTGGTACATCTGGCTTGGTACATCTAACAGTACCAACTCTCCTTGGAATCCTGCCAGGTCAGGCAAAGGGGACAAAATGCACAAAACTATTGGGATGGGGAAGGCTTGACTGAAAAACTTCCCCCATCTCAATATTTTTGGAAATGGATGAATCTGTAATACATCTGAAATGTATTTTTCAAATGTAGGCTTTCCATACACTAAAACAGAAATATGACTCAGCATATTTTATATGCCCTTGAATCTCTCATAGTGGGTTGATTACAGTAATTATTTTTGTTTTGGTCAAAATTGTAGTCTGGCAGGCTGCAGAGTGCAATTAACTGTTAATTTATACAATTAATTTTTGTGTAAAGGGTTGTTGGGTGTTTAATAATAATAAACTTTATTCATATAGCACTTTTTAAAAACACAGTTTGCAAAGTGCTTTGACAAAACAAAGCAAAATTGTAATGGACAAACGAAATAAATGGCATTTATAGTTAAGCAATTTGAAACAAATAACTGAAGAACAGAAGTAATGAGAAAATTAATAAAATAAACAAAATAAAGAAATGGAAATGAATCAAATAGGTAAAATAAACAAAACAAATAAATTAGTATAATAAACTGAAATGGTAGGAGCAAAAGCAAAAGGACGACATCACATAAAGGCAAGTCTATAAAAATGGGTTTTAAGAAGTGATTTAAAAAAAGTTACCGATCCTGCTAGCCTTATTTAAATTTATCTCCTCAGGCAGGGCATCCAAAGCCGAGGGGCCCTGATGGCGAAGGTTTGGTTTTTAGCCTCGACTTTGGAATGGTTAGAAGGGCCCCGCCTGAGGATCTAAGGCAGCGAGCTGGCTCGTAGGGAATTAAAATGTCTGTTATATAGGTCGGAGCCAGGCCTATGAGTGCTTTAAAAGTGATCAGTAAAATCTTAAAATCAATGCTAAAATGGACGGGGAGCCAATGAAGGGAAGCTAGGACTGGGGTAATGTGATGTTGTCTGTTAAAACCAGTTAGAAGCCTAGCTGCTGAATTCTGTATCAGTTGGAGGTGAGAGAGTGACTTTTGATTGATACCGGAGAGAAGGGAGTTGCAGTAATCTAATCTGGAAAAGATGAATGTATGAATGATTTTTTCCAGGTCGGGGGTGAGAGCATATGTTTGATTTTTTAAATGGATCTTAGTTGGTAAAAACAGGACTGGACCAGTTTGCAGACATGAGTGAGCTATGAATCAAATTGGACACCAAGATTTCGTGCAGTGGGTTTTATGTTGACAGACAGGGGACCATGGGCTAGCTGAAAGAGGCTGATATGATTTGGGGGGCTGAACAGTATGATTTCAGTTTTTGAGTTATTGAGTTGTAGGAAATTTAGAGACATCCAACGGTTTATATCTTTAAGACAGTCTAACACAGCAGCTAGGCTTCTTGGGTCACCGGGCCTCAGCGGAAGGTATATTTGTGTGTCATCTGCAAAGCAGTGGAAAGAAAGATTATGGTGTTCGATAATCTGGTCGAGTGGGAGCATATAAATAGAAAATAAAATCGGACCTAAAATAGAACCTTGCAGTACATCACAGGTAATGGGCGTTGTAGTTGAAGAGTAATTACCTGTGGTGACCAAGAAGGTTCTGTCTAAAAGGTAAGAATAAAACCAACTAAAAGCAGTACCCTTGATGCCGACCCAGGTTTTCAGGCGGTCTAGTAAAATGGCATGATTAACAGTGTCAAAAGCTGCAGTTAAATCTAAAAGGATTAAAATTGCGCTCTCTCCCCTGTCTGCTGCTAAAAGAAGGTCGTTGGTGACCTTGAGGAGGGCAGTTTCTGTGCTGTGTAGAGCTCTAAAACCAGACTGGAACTTCTCAAAGATATTGTTGTGAGACATAAAAGCTAAAAGTTGAGTAGAAACTACTTTCTCTAAAACCTTGGATAAAAACGGAAGCTTAGAAATTGGCCTAAAATTGTTAAGAACCGAAGGGTCAAGGTTTGGTTTCTTTAAAAGGGGTTAGACCACAGCATGTTTAAAGGAGTGCGGGAAAGTGCCACTTTTTAGGGAGCTGTTAATAATAAATAAAATACTGGGTCCAACTGTGTCAATAACCTATTTAAGAAACTTAGTAGGGATAAAATCAAGGCTGCAAGTAGTTTGTTTCATGTGTGACATGAGTTTAGTTAAAAAGGGCAGTAAAACCGGTTCAAAGCAGCTAAAATAACTATGAATGTCCCTACTGGTCTGTAAAATTCGGTCCAGGGTGGTAATGTTTTGCCTAATATTGTTGACTCTGTTTCTAAAATAGTTTAAAAAGTCCTCACACCTTTCTTGAGAGGCATCAATAAGAGGAGGGGACGAGGGGGTGGTTACTGACTCTATGACTTTAAATAAAATTCTGGGGTTTAAGGGTTCTTTCTTCTTACTTTCAGGAAGAGGAAGTTTGAATAATCTGGACCACGTGTGAGGTGCCTGACTGTCAACAATGGAGTAATCTGATGAGGAGGTAAACAGTTATAAAATATAATATAATAATAAAATTATATGCCAAATATGTGTTTTCAACTATTGTGAATGGGTTATGCTACCAATATTGTCTATATTACACTGCCATTATTTTTCATTTAATGAGGACATCCATGGTGCACCTGATTCCTTCTCTGAGCCATGCTGTGAGGCAGGAATGGACGCTTCACCAACACCACAGTCTGACTGTAAGTTTGTCAATAACTGATCCAATTTAATGACTAAGTACATGCTGTAGTGTGGAGATATACTGATATTAATTTCTCCTCTCTTTTGACAGATGTCCCTCCCCCAGAAATAACAGTTCTCAGTGTTGGTCAGGAGACTGTTTCCTTTGGTATACCACTCACCGATGACTCTGTTAAGTATACACTGGAATTAGACTACTCTTGCGACACACAGAGAGACAGTTTGATCAGAGACAACTCCAGCACTGTGGAGGTTGAGGGACTGATTCCTGGGACTGAGTATACTTTCAGCATCACAAAGATTGCAGACAATGGAAATCGAAGCAAAGCAACCTCGCTGTCTGTCTTCACAGGTAAATCTGAAAAACAAATGAATACAAGGAAAATCAAACAGAGCTAAAACTACAAAGTGTTGTCTGAATGGTCTTTGTACTCAACATATGCAAATGTGCTTCTTACTAAGAGGTAAGCTCTGAATTTATGTTATGAAGGTTAATTTCAGAATAAAGAGGTGGTAAAATGTTCTTCAAAGTGCATGAAGTGATTATATGTGTCATTGTCTTTTACCACACCTCTTGTGCTTGGCAGTCAAACTGCACCTCAAAGTGCAGGCAAACACTGACAGAACATGAATTATCAGTTATAGTGAAACTATGACATTATTCCCACAGAGCCCAGCCCTCCTGTGCAGATTGCAGTCTATCAGGTCAGCAGTGAGTCACTCTCTCTGCGATGGGATCCCCCTGCTGGTGAAGTGGAGAGTTACCTTGTAACGTGTTGCCATGAGGGAGAAGTTGTGCAAGAGATGACAACAGACACAAACGACCTGACTCTCAGCGGCCTGAGTCCAGGGGTGTGTTACTCTCTGCAGGTTTCTGCACAACTTAGGAATGGAAGAAGAAGCAAGCCAGCTGTAACATCTGCCAACACAAGTAAGTTAAAGGAAATCACAAATGCATTAAAAATTAAGAATTATTTTTCAAAATAAATTCAGGAAAAAGACTCCTGCACACTGTCCACTTCACTTTCAATTAAGTTCATTAACAACGTTTCGGTACTTAGACCTTCATCGGGTTATCTTACAAGAGATTATCTTTTTTTCTAGGCAGTTCCTACAGTACATTTTCTTTGAAGCTCTAACCTACTTTTGTATTATATTTATACTGTTATATTATTTGTATTGTGTACATACGTGCATTGATTGATATATGAACTTTACCTGTTAGGATGTTTTTAAAAAAAAAAAAACTTTTGTCATTCAGTAGCGTAGATTTGTTAGTCCAGGTGTGTTTGATGGCATATTGAGGCACGTCTTTCTGCGGTGAGGCCTGATTGGGCCACGCGAATCCACAACCCTACTTAAGACAGCCTCCCCCATTGTCTTGTAAGACAACCTGATGAAGGTCTAAGAACCGAAACGTTGTTATCAGACTTAATTGCAAGTGAAGTGGACAGTGTGCGCAAGTCTTTTTCCTGATTTTGTCGGCCCTCGGTCTTCTCCTACGCACCTGTTGACCTTAAGGTGTGCAAAAGCTGCACTTTAAAAATAAATCCAGTTGGCTTTCTTCGTAAACCACTGGGTGTAGAGGTCCTCCATGGATGGTGGCTGGTGATGTGCTGTGCAGATTTCACCAACCTCTGTAGAGCCTTACTGTTGAAAGTGGTGCAACTGCAAAACCAGGTGATGAAGCAGCCAGTCAGGATAATGTTAGTGGTGCCCCTATAGAAGTTGGACAGTATGTTGGATTCCATTTTGAACCTCCTCAGTCTGCGGAGGGAGAAGAGCCATTGTCTTGCTGTCTTTGTGTTAGTGTTGATGTGATTGGTCCAGGTCAGATCCTCACTAATGTGAAACCAAAGGAACCTGAAGCTGCTGACTCTCTTTACCATCTCCCATTGAAGGTGACGGGAGCATGTACAACTCCCCGTCATTTTCTGTAGTCCACAATCAACCTCTCTGTTTTGCTGATGTTAAGATGGAGGTTATCAGGGGCATCAAGAGTTCAGGGCTCAAAGTGATTCATGATGGTGGATTTAGTGATAATGGACAGTAGCTGCTCAGGCAGAGGGATCTAGTCTTTTTAGGGACAGGGACACTGGTGTTTTTTTTTTTTTAAAGGTGTGGACTACAAACAGGAGCAGTCACAGGTTGGAAATGACTGTGAAACCATCCACTATCACACAAATTAGGGTTTGTGCAAGAAAAATGTTTAACTCACTTTGGAATGGATGATGGCATGACTTGTAATCTTATTTATGACACAATTACTTCCATGTAGTGATGGCAAAAAAGTTAACAAGCAATTTTTTTCTACTGATATTTTTGGGAGTTCAAAATGTACCAGGTCTACACTGGTACATACTGCTTCCAGGAAACAGCCACAGCTTGGCAAGCTGAGTCTGACATTAACAAAGGTTCTCGTCCTCTCCTGCATTCTCATTACCAAAGAATTTGCCAGAGATGTAAACAGAAGATTTCCGATTCATATCGGTGATTTGTTCTACCCCTACTTAACTGTATAACAATATCAGTTATAATACTGTGTGACAAGTTCAAGTTCCAAGTTCAGCAAATGGCTGATCCAAGTTAATGCTTATTAAGACATGCTATAATGTGGAGATATATTGAGATGCACTTCTCTTTTGACAGATGTCCCTCCACCAGAAATAACAATTCTCAGTGTTGGTCAGGAGACTATTTCCTTTGGTATACCACTCACCGATGACTCTGTTAAGTATACAGTGGAATTAGACTACTCCTGCGACACACAGAGAGACAGTTTGATCAGAGACGACTCCAGCACTGTGGAGGTTGAGGGACTGATTCCTGGGACTGAGTATACTTTCAGCATCACAAGGATTGCAGACAATGGAAATCGTAGCACAGCAACCTCGCTGTCTGTCTTCACAGGTAAATCTGAAAAACAAATGAATACAAGAAAAATCAAACAGAGCTAAAACTACAAAGTGTTGTCTGAATGGTCTTTGTACTCAACATATGCACATGTACTTCTTACTAAGAGGTTAGCTCTGAATTTATGTTATGAAGGTTAATTTCAGAATAAAGAGGTGGTAAAATGTTCTTCAAAGTGCATGAAGTGATTATATGTGTCATTGTCTTTTACCACACCTCTTGTGCTTGGCAGTTAAACTGCACCTCAAAGTGCAGGCAAACTCTGACAGAACATGAATTATCAGTTATAGTGAAACTATGACATTATTCCCACAGAGCCCAGCCCTCCTGTGCAGATTGCAGTCTATCAGGTCAGCAGTGAGTCACTCTCTCTGCGATGGGATCCCCCTGCTGGTGAAGTGGAGAGTTACCTTGTAACGTGTTGCCATGAGGGAGAAGTTGTGCAAGAGATGACAACGGACACAAACGACCTGACTCTCAGCGGCCTGAGTCCAGGGGTGTGTTACTCTCTGCAGGTTTCTGCACAACTTAGGAATGGAAGAAGAAGCAAGCCAGCTGTAACATCTGCCAACACAAGTAAGTTAAAGGAAATCACAAGTGCATTAAAAATGAAGAATTATTTTTCAAAATAAATTCAGGAAAAAGACTCCTGCACACTGTCCACTTCACTTTCAATTAAGTTCATTAACAACGTTTCGGTACTTAGACCTTCATCGGGTTATCTTACAAGAGATTATCTTTTTTTCTAGGCACTTCCTACAGTACATTTTCTTTGAAGCTGTAACCTACTTTTGTATTATATTTACACTGTTATATTATTTGTATTGTGTACATACGTGCATTGATTGATATATGAACTTTACCTGTTAGGATGTTTTTTTAAAAAAAAAAATTTTGTCATTCAGTAGCGTAGATTTGTTAGTCCAGGTGTGTTTGATGGCATATTGAGGCATGTCTTTCTGCGGTGAGGCCTGATTGGGCCACGCGAATCCACAACCCTACTTAAGACAGCCTCCCCCATTGTCTTGTAAGACAACCTGATGAAGGTCTAAGAACCGAAACGTTGTCATTAGACTTAATTGCAAGTGAAGTGGACAGTGTGCGCAAGTCTTTTTCCTGATTTTGTCGGCCCTCGGTCTTCTCCTACGCACCTGTTGACCTTAAGGTGTGCAAAAGCTGCACTTTAAAAATAAATCCAGTTGGCTTTCTTCGTAAACCACTGGGTGTAGAGGTCCTCCATGGATGGTGGCTGGTGAGGTGCTGTGCAGATTTCACCAACCTCTGTAGAGCCTTACTGTTGAAAGTGGTGCAACTGCAAAACCAGGTGATGAAGCAGCCAGTCAGGATAATGTTAGTGGTGCCCCTATAGAAGTTGGACAGTATGTTGGATTCCATTTTGAACCTCCTCAGTCTGCGGAGGGAGAAGAGCCATTGTCTTGCTGTCTTTGTGTTAGTGTTGATGTGATTGGTCCAGGTCAGATCCTCACTAATGTGAAACCAAAGGAACCTGAAGCTGCTGACTCTCTTTACCATCTCCCATTGAAGGTGACGGGAGCATGTACAACTCCCCGTCATTTTCTGTAGTCCACAATCAACCTCTCTGTTTTGCTGATGTTAAGATGGAGGTTATCAGGGGCATCAAGAGTTCAGGGCTCAAAGTGATTCATGATGGTGGATTTAGTGATAATGGACAGTAGCTGCTCAGGCAGAGGGATCTAGTCTTTTTAGGGACAGGGACACTGGTGTTTTTTTTTTAAAGGTGTGGACTACAAACAGGAGCAGTCACAGGTTGGAAATGACTGTGAAGCCATCCACTATCACACAAATTAGGGTTTGTGCAAGAAAAATGTTTAACTCACTTTGGAATGGATGATGGCATGACTTGTAATCTTATTTATGACACAATTACTTCCATGTAGTGATGGCAAAAAAGTTAACAAGCAATTTTTTTCTACTGATATTTTTGGGAGTTCAAAATGTACCAGGTCTACACTGGTACATACTGCTTCCAGGAAACAGCCACAGCTTGGCAAGCTGAGTCTGACATTAACAAAGGTTCTCGTCCTCTCCTGCATTCTCATTACCAAAGAAACTGCCAGAGATGTAAACAGAAGATTTCCAATTCATATCGGTGATTTGTTGTACCCCTACTTAACTGTATAACAATATCAGTTATAATACTGTGTGACAAGTTCAAGTTCCAAGTTCAGCAAATGGCTGATCCAAGTTAATGCTTATTAAGACATGCTATAATGTGGAGATATATTGAGATGCACTTCTCTTTTGACAGATGTCCCTCCACCAGAAATAACAATTCTCAGTGTTGGTCAGGAGACTATTTCCTTTGGTATACCACTCACCGATGACTCTGTTAAGTATACAGTGGAATTAGACTACTCCTGCGACACACAGAGAGACAGTTTGATCAGAGACGACTCCAGCACTGTGGAGGTTGAGGGACTGATTCCTGGGACTGAGTATACTTTCAGCATCACAAGGATTGCAGACAATGGAAATCGTAGCACAGCAACCTCGCTGTCTGTCTTCACAGGTAAATCTGAAAAACAAATGAATACAAGAAAAATCAAACAGAGCTAAAACTACAAAGTGTTGTCTGAATGGTCTTTGTACTCAACATATGCACATGTACTTCTTACTAAGAGGTTAGCTCTGAATTTATGTTATGAAGGTTAATTTCAGAATAAAGAGGTGGTAAAATGTTCTTCAAAGTGCATGAAGTGATTATATGTGTCATTGTCTTTTACCACACCTCTTGTGCTTGGCAGTCAAACTGCACCTCAAAGTGCAGGCAAACTCTGACAGAACATGAATTATCAGTTATAGTGAAACTATGACATTATTCCCACAGAGCCCAGCCCTCCTGTGCAGATTGCAGTCTATCAGGTCAGCAGTGAGTCACTCTCTCTGCGATGGGATCCCCCTGCTGGTGAAGTGGAGAGTTACCTTGTAACGTGTTGCCATGAGGGAGAAGTTGTGCAAGAGATGACAACGGACACAAACGACCTGACTCTCAGCGGCCTGAGTCCAGGGGTGTGTTACTCTCTGCAGGTTTCTGCACAACTTAGGAATGGAAGAAGAAGCAAGCCAGCTGTAACATCTGCCAACACAAGTAAGTTAAAGGAAATCACAAGTGCATTAAAAATGAAGAATTATTTTTTTAAAATAAATTCAGGAAAAAGACTCCTGCACACTGTCCACTTCACTTTCAATTAAGTTTATTAACAACATTTTGGTACTTAGACCTTCATCAGGTTATCTTACAAGAGATTATCTTTTTTTCTAGGCAGTTCCTACAGTACATTTTCTTTGAAGCTCTAACCTACTTTTGTATTATATTTATACTGTTATATTATTTGTATTGTGTACATACGTGCATTGATTGATATATGAACTTTACCTGTTAGGATGTTTTTAAAAAAAAAAAAACTTTTGTCATTCAGTAGCGTAGATTTGTTAGTCCAGGTGTGTTTGATGGCATATTGAGGCACGTCTTTCTGCGGTGTAGCCTGAATGGGCCACGCGAGTCCACAACCCTACTTAAGACAGCCTCCCCCATTGTCTTGTAAGACAACCTGATGAAGGTCTAAGAACCGAAACGTTGTTGATAAACTCAATTGCAAGTGAAGTGGACAGTGTGCGCAAGTCTTTTTCCTGATTTTGTCGGCCCTCGGTCTTCTCCTACGCACCTGTTGACCTTAAGGTGTGCAAAAGCTGCACTTTAAAAATAAATCCAGTTGGCTTTCTTCGTAAACCCCTGGGTGTAGAGGTCCTCCATGGATGGTGGCTGGTGAGGTGCTGTGCAGATTTCACCAACCTCTGTAGAGCCTTACTGTTGAAAGTGGTGCAACTGCAAAACCAGGTGCTGAAGCAGCCAGTCAGGATAATGATAGTGGTGCCCCTATAGAAGTTGGACAGTATGTTGGATTCCATTTTGAACCTCCTCAGTCTGCGGAGGAAGAAGAGTCATTGTCTTGCTGTCTTTGTGTTAGTGTTGATGTGATTGGTCCAGGTCAGATCCTCACTATTGTGAAACCAAAGGAACCTGAAGCTGCTGACTCTCTCTACCGTCTCCCATTGAAGGTGACGGGAGCATGTACAACTCCCCGTCATTTTCTGTAGTCCACAATCAACCTCTCTGTTTTGCTGATGTTAAGATGGAGGTTATCAGGGGCATCAAGAGTTCAGGGCTCAAAGTGATTCATGATGGTGGATTTAGTGATAATGGACAGTAGCTGCTCAGGCAGAGGGATCTAGTCTTTTTAGGGACAGGGACACTGGTGTTTTTTTTAAAGGTGTGGACTACAAACAGGAGCAGTCACAGGTTGGAAATGACTGTGAAGCCATCCACTATCACACAAATTAGGGTTTGTGCAAGAAAAATGTTTAACTCATTTTGGAATGGATGATGGCATGACTTGGTTGTATTAAAACCATCTATTTTAGTACTTCTTGATTTAAGTGCAGCCTTTGATACAGTGGACCATTCAATTCTTTTAGACAGACTGCACAACCAGGTTGGAATCTCTGGTACTGTTTTTAACTGGTTTAAATCTTATCTCACTGACAGAACATTTTTTGTGAGTATGGAGGGATACTCATCAAAGAGCCACAAAATTACCTGTGGTGTCCCCCAAGGCTCAATTTTAGGTCCAACACTTTTTAACCTATACGTGCTGCCACTTGGGAATGTCATCAGGAAGCACGGCATAAACTTCCACAGTTATGCTGATGACACACAGCTGTATATCGCCGTGTCTCCTGATGACCCAGGGCCAATTGATGCCCTTTTTAACTGTATTTTAGATATCAAGTCATGGATGGCAAAAAATTTTCTTCAGCTCAACCAGGACAAAACCGAGGTCTTATTTATTGGTTCTGAAGCTCAAAGACAGATGATTAATACAAAATTGAACGCCCTGGCATTACAACCAACTAACCAAGTAAAAAACCTTGGAGTTATTTTTGATTCAGACCTCAGTTTTAACCCACACATCAGAAACATAACTAAGACAGCTTTTTATCATCTAAAAAACATTGCCAGAGTGAGACCATTCCTTTCCAAAGCCAGTACAGAGACATTAATGCATGCTTTTATCACCAGCCGCATTGATTATTGCAACGCTCTACTTTCTGGTCTCCCAAAAAAGAACTTGGCTCAATTACAACTACTCCAAAACTCTGCAGCACGGGTGTTGACTAAGACCAGAAAGAGAGCACACATCACACCCATTTTAAAGTCTCTGCACTGGCTACCTGTCTGCTTCAGGATTGATTTTAAGATCCTTTTATTAGTTTTTAAAGCTCTTAATGGCCTTGGCCCAACTTATTTATCAGATTTGCTTTTATCGTATGAACCCTCCAGAACCCTCAGGTCCTCTGGTAACAACCTTTTAACCATTCCAAAAGTGAGAACAAAAACTCACGGGGAGGCCGCCTTTCAATACCGTGGTCCACGTTTGTGGAAGAGCCTCCCAGAGGACCTGAGGGCACTGGAGAATGTTGATACATTTAAGAGCAACCTTGAGACCTTCCTTTTTAGGCTGGCTTTTAGCTGAATTTTATTTATGTATTTATTGGTTTTTTATCCTGTTTAAACCTTGTTTTATTTGATTTATCTATTCACGTTTTATTCATTTATTTATTTTAATAATCTTGTTTTATCTTGTTTTACTTTATTTATGATTATTTTTTATTTCTTTGCTTATAAACAGTTATAGACTTTTAAACCTCTTTTAGTATTTTATCATTCTTAGTTAGTTTTAGAGTTTTATTATTTTATCTTTATTTTATTTATTTTACTGCCTCTAGTGTCTCCTCAGTGAAATACATCGATGATAGCGTTTCCTCGGTTCCACAATACCTGTTGTTAGTGCCCTGTGCCCTGTTATCACTATTTAGTTATTTATTATTACTCACTTTTTATTTTGTCCTGTTGGGTTTTAAGTAGCTGGGTGTGGCTGTGTATGTGTGTGTGTGTGTGCGCGCGCGTGTGTGTGGGGGGGGGGGGGCTGTTGTTTTTTTTAATTGTTACTGCTGCTGTTTTTAATTTCTGTAAAGCACTTTGAGCTACATTACCATGTATGAAAAGCGCTCTACAAATAAAGTTTGATTGATTGATTGATTGTACATCTTATTTATGACACAATTACTTCCATGTAGTGATGGCAAAAAAGTTAACAAGCAATTTTTTTCTACTGATATTTTTGGGAGTTCAAAATGTACCAGGTCTACACTGGTACATACTGCTTCCAGGAAACAGCCACAGCTTGGCAAGCTGAGTCTGACATGAACGAAGGTTCTCGTCCTCTCCTGCATTCTCATTACCAAAGAAACTGCCAGAGATGTAAACAGAAGATTTCCAATTCATATCCGTGATTTGTTCTACCCCTACTTAACTGTATAACAATATCAGTTATAATACTGTGTGACAAGTTCAAGTTCCAAGTTCAGCAAATGACTGATCCAATTTAATGCTTATTAAGACATGCTATAATGTGGAGATGTATTGAGATGCACTTCTCTTTTGACAGATGTCCCTCCACCAGAAATAACAGTTCTCAGTGTTGGTCAGGAGACTATTTCCTTTGGTATACCACTCACCGATGACTCTGTTAAGTATACAGTGGAATTAGACTACTCCTGCGACACACAGAGAGGCAGTTTGATCAGAGACGACTCCAGCACTGTGGAGGTTGAGGGACTGATTCCTGGGACTGAGTATACTTTCAGCATCACAAGGATTGCAGACAATGGAAATCGTAGCACAGCAACCTCGCTGTCTGTCTTCACAGGTAAATCTGAAAAACAAATGAATACAAGAAAAATCAAACAGAGCTAAAACTACAAAGTGTTGTCTGAATGGTCTTTGTACTCAACATATGCACATGTACTTCTTACTAAGAGGTAAGCTCTGAATTTATGTTATGAAGGTTAATTTCAGAATAAAGAGGTGGTAAAATGTTCTTCAAAGTGCATGAAGTGATTATATGTGTCATTGTCTTTTACCACACCTCTTGTGCTTGGCAGTCAAACTGCACCTCAAAGTGCAGGCAAACTCTGACAGAACATGAATTATCAGTTATAGTGAAACTATTACATTATTCCCACAGAGCCCAGCCCTCCTGTGCAGATTGCAGTCTATCAGGTCAGCAGTGAGTCACTCTCTCTGCGATGGGATCCCCCTGCTGGTGATGTAGAGAGTTACATTGTAACGTGTTGCCATGAGGGAGAAGTTGTGCAAGAGATGACAACTGACACAAACGACCTGACTCTCAGCAACCTGAGTCCAGGGGTGTGTTACTCTCTGCAGGTTTCTGCACAACTTAGGAATGGAAGAAGAAGCAAGCCAGCTGTAACATCTGCTGACACAAGTAAGTTAAAGGAAATCACAAGTGCATTCAAAATGAAGAATTATTTTTCAAAATAAATTTAGACACGTAGGGGCAACAAGAGGATTGTATTAGATTAAATCAAATACAATCTTATAGAAATAAAACTCTAAAAGTGAAATTAAAGTAATATTAAGACCCCTGCACTCCAGTAGTGCACCAACACAAAGACCTTCTCAGGGCGATGTGGGTTTGTAGAGACATTGATTGATGGTCACTAAAGTATGGGTGACTGCCATCATGTAAAACCATGAACATCCAAAAATCCTAAAAATTAAGCTCTTATTTCATTTTCCTTGACAGCCAAAGATGGTAAGTAATACCTCAATGATATGTAGCAGCAATGTCATGAGCAGGTCTGTAGTGGTACTGAAAAGTAAAGGCTGAGCAAACCCTTACATTAGCTATTTCATTAAAGAGAGCCTTCATTGATAGATGGATCTGTCAGTCTGTTTCATAACTGATGTCAAACTAAGCACAATCATTATGGCCTTTATTGTGGATCAATGTTTAAGATAGATCAGGGTGGATCGGATCAGTCTCTTTCGATTGAGGTGCTTACATGAGTTATTTATATTCTTGAGCATTTATTCTGATTATTAGTG
The DNA here is from genome assembly GCF_040436345.1 of Pagrus major. Lineage (NCBI taxonomy): Eukaryota > Metazoa > Chordata > Actinopteri > Spariformes > Sparidae > Pagrus > Pagrus major. Next base: position 19,679,723 of record NC_133224.1, on the reverse strand, counting down.
GATATTAGTGTCCATGTAAATGCAGCTAGTAAGCTCAAACCATTTTACATTAATTAGCTGAGCTCTGTGATTAAATACTTTGTTAGGTTGTGAGGACAGCCCAGTCACAGGTTCCTTTGTTTAAGACTTTTGTTAGAGCCCAGACCGGCCCTGTTAGGAGTCACACCCCTATCTCAGCCGCTCATCCTCATCATTAGAATAGTGCAGTGTAATCTGAGTTAATTCTATTTCTTATCTCTTATTATATTGTTTATTTTTTACTTTTTATTATTGTTTAAGTGTGATACTGTCCTTTGGCTGCTGTGACTAAGGAATTTCCCCATTTGCGGGACAAATAAAGGATTTCTGATTCTGATTCTGATATTTTTCCCAGGAAGTCCATTATTCAATTAGACTTGAAACAATTGTGTGTTAAGCCTATGCAAATCCACTCAGACAGACTTGAGAGTGAGGTCTGTACTGATCCAGTTGGCTTTCTTCGTAAACCACTGGGTGTAGAGGTCCTCCATGGATGGTGGCTGGTGATGTGCTGTGCAGATTTCACCAACCTCTGTAGAGCCTTACTGTTGAAAGTGGTGCAACTGCAAAACCAGGTGCTGAAGCAGCCAGTCAGGATAATGTTAGTGGTGCCCCTATAGAAGTTGGACAGTATGTTGGATTCCATTTTGAACCTCCTCAGTCTGCGGAGGAAGAAGAGTCATTGTCTTGCTGTCTTTGTGTTAGTGTTGATGTGATTGGTCCAGGTCAGATCCTCACTATTGTGAAACCAAAGGAACCTGAAGCTGCTGACTCTCTCTACCGTATCTCATTGAAGGTGACGGGAGCATGTACAACTCCCCGTCATTTTCTGTAGTCCACAATCAACCTCTTTGTTTTGCTGATGTTAAGATGGAGGTTATCAGGGGCATCAAGAGTTCAGGGCTCAGAGTGATTCATGATGGTGGATTTAGTGATAATGGACAGTAGCTGCTCAGGCAGAGGGATCTAGTCTTTTTATGGACAGGGACACTGGTGCTTTTTTTTAAAGGTGTGGACTACAAACAGGAGCAGTCACAGGTTGGAAATGACTGTGAAGCCATCCACTATCACACAAATTAGGGTTTGCGCAAGAAAAATTTTAACTCACTTTGGAATGGATAATGGCATGACTTGTACATCTTATTTATGACACAATTAGTTCCATGTCATGATGGCAAATTCAAAATGTACCAGGTCTACACTGGTACATACTGCTTCCAGGAAATAGCCACAGCTTTGCAAGCTGAGTCTGGATCTCCATGAGCAGGGTCTCTCTGAGCTAGGTCTGTCTGCATTGGACCTCTCTGAACTGGATGTCCCTGACTGTATCCTCTGCTTCCTAGTAATAATCAATGTATAAAATCACAGCTATGATTAACATTCAGACAAATGTTTTGTACCGATAACAAACTCAAAAGTCAGATTAACTTAACAGTGCGCATCGTGTCAGTAAACAGTAAACTGTGTGCAGTATGGTTCAATTCAGCACATCATTTCAGTAGACAATGACAGTTAACAGTGTGCAGTACTACCAGCAGTCACAGAATACAGCTAATGATAGCAATACGTACAAAAGCAGACAGGTTGTAAGTCCTTAGCACTAAAACGGACTATAGATACTGTGATTACCTTAGACCTCGCCAAGTGGCGAAAATAGTAGAATTTCATGGAAAAAAACAGCCATGGAAATAAACTGAAAATAACTTTTTATTGGTTGTACAAAGGATAAATATCATACTTTTAAATGGTATCACCCCTTATCACACTCTGCCTATAACAATATGCAGTGTTTATTCCCAAATATACTTACAGTATATTTGATTATGATAACACATTTTCCTTACATTAATACATTTTGTAAAAATTGCAAGGATCTCATTTTATTATAAAATTGGATTTGTTGTCTTAACATAGAACTAGATTTAATATAATAATAATTGCTCTGGACCCAAGTGTTACGTGGATGGGCAGATTTATTACAAAGATTCAACAAGAAAGTATTTGAGTAATTTTGTGCTTTTACGTTTGAATTTCTTTTGTAATCCTATTTTGACGTATCTAGCATACTTCAGCTCCAATGAAAAGACGAGATGCAAAATTGTGCAGCAGGCAGAATTTCCTAACATCTCAGCATGCAAAGATGCATTCATTCAAGTGTCAATAAAATTGGACACCTATAACATAATAATTTATTTTATTTGAAGCAAACTTCATGAATGTTTTTTGTGAGAAAGTAGAATGTGTTCCACTCATTCCATCACAGAGAGATGAGAGCTGTAGAAATCATTGGAACTGAAAACTGCTGTGATGTACATGTTCTTTAAACTTTTGCCTGCAACTGTATGTTTCATGAAATCATCTACTGTATGACTGGTTTTAAGTAACAAACATCTTCATATCCACAGAGATACAAATGAAGAGCTTATTGGAGTATCTGGGGTTGGAGCAGCTCTACAAAAAGAAGCTGTCGCTGAGCACAGTACTTCAGATTGAGGAGAAGACCATCACTGATGAACCTGCCAAGCGTAATTCAGATCTTCCATGGTATTTTCTGAAGAAACTGATGATGGTTAATGTGACAGCTAGGAATGTGAAATGTGTATCTGGTTGTGAGTCTGCCTGTGATGGTGCATCAGGAAAGACAGAATTAGATCTTGATAATCTGTTCAGTAGTCAGCAATCAGATGATATGTTGAACCCCCTCGACATAATCACTGCTCTCTTCCTGTGCTCTGATGGTTTTGTACAGCAGGAAATGACTCTAAAAATGTCCATGTGTCAGTTTTCTGTGCCACTGCTGCTCCCTGATTGTGACACAAAGCAGTGCACACTCATGCTTTGGGCCATGAGAGACATTGTTAAAAAGCACAGACCTCAGTCACTTTCAGAATCCAGGGGCTTTATTGAAGACAGAATTGTTGTCTCTGAACTTCCAATGATATCTTTTGTGAGACTGGGTGAGTGCTCCTTGTCCAAGTCAGAGATCCTCAACAAGCTTCTGAGCAATTCTCAGCAGTACCATGACACCTTTGTTCACTCTAACATGGAGTGTGGTGACAGTCCAAGGAGAATATCCAATGGATTGGCTGAAATTTCTTGGTACCTTCCTTGTGGGAACAAAAACATGGACATTTTCAGTGAGCCGGTAGCTGTAGCTAACCTTCGTGGGGACATTGCTTCATTTGAAACACAATTTTCTTTTTTGTGTCAGACATCTGCAGCAGTATTTGTGTTCTTTGACAGTCTGGACTCTGACTGTGAGCTGCTTATGAACCAACAACACAAGGCAGAGATCTTCTTGGTGGGTAACCATCAAAGCAATCACTCCAGTAAGGATGCTCTTAAAAAGGTAGCTACCAAGTTGAGCTTGACTAACAACAATATCCTTCTGAAAGCTAAGCACATGAATGACGCAGACTTTGTCAAAAAATTGCGAATCACAGTTAGAGATGTATTTCAGAGCTCAAAGAGGAAGATGAGAATCGAGCAGATGGCTGACATTGCCCGTGATCTGAAAATCCGGGTTGATGAAGACTGTTCAGAGTGCCAGAGTGCCAAGAACAATGCTGATGCCATCACTGCAGAAATTCAAGACATCCTGAAATATAAAGAAACTCAGCTACCATTGCAAGGCCAAATATGGAAAGAACTGACTGGTTTAGAGAAGGAAGAATTTCGGCTTCGAAAAGTTGGGTCTGAAAACATAGAAAAGTACAAAAGTGATCTTCAGGTAGAGAAAGAAAAACTTCGGAAAGAACAGAACTCTTATGACATGTCAAATGCAATGACATGTTTCATCAATGCAATATCAAGCTCAGGGACAGAGAGATCCTATTTCCTGAAATGGATGCGAATGAATCTCGATAACTTGTCTCGAGAAAAACTGTCTTACCTCAGGGAGCAGTACAAAGAAAAATCCAACAATTCTGAGAACAAAGAGGAAATCAAAGAGATTGACAGACAGCTTGCCAACAGCTCACTGGGGACTGAACACTTCTTCCATGAAATGGGTCAGATCTATGAAGCTTCACTCTCCCTTCCAGAAACTGACCCATCACGTCAACAGTTACAGCATCTGCCTAACCTATGTGCAGGATTGTTGCTTGATGGATTTCCCCTTGAGCTTGTAGATGGAGATGCATCCAACATACCTCTCAGATGGGTGAGTGATGTTCTCTCTCAGCTCAATGACCTGGTGTCTCCTAAGAACAAGATACTGGTGGTCACAGTTCTTGGAGTTCAGAGCACAGGGAAGTCCACTCTCCTCAACACCATGTTTGGAGTGCAGTTTGCAGTCAGCAGTGGTCGGTGCACTCGAGGTGCCTTCATGTTGCTCATCAGAGTCAATGACGATGTTAAAAAAGTTCTCAACTGTGACTTCATTGTGATCATTGACACTGAGGGCTTAAAGTCACCAGAACTTGCACAACTGGACAACAGCCACGAGCATGACAATGAGCTTGCAACACTTGTTGTGGGGCTGAGTGATATCACCATTATCAATATTGCAATGGAGAACTCAACAGAAATGAAAGACATCCTACAAATAGTGGTGCATGCTTTTCTCAGGATGACAGAGGTGGGCAAAAAGCCCAAATGTCAGTTTGTTCACCAGAATGTGTCAGATGTTTCAGCCCATGAGAAGAACTTACGAGACAGGAAACTGCTCTTGCAGCAGTTAAACGAGATGACGCAGGCAGCAGCCAAAATGGAAAAGAAAGAGGAGGACAAGAGCTTCACTGATGTGATGGAGTACAGTCCAGACACTGGGAACTGGTACGTTCCTGGTCTCTGGAATGGAAGCCCACCAATGGCACCAGTCAATGCAGGGTACAGTGAGGCTGTTTATGAGCTCAAGAAAAACATTATCCAAATGTTAGGAAGTTGTGAGTCGTCTGCTAATAATATCTTGGAGTTTACAGAGTGGGTGAAAAGCCTGTGGAATGCAGTGAAGCATGAAAACTTCATCTTCAGCTTCAGAAACAGCCTGGTGGCTGATGCATACATGAGGCTGTGCACAGAATTCAACAAATGGGAATGGGAATTCAAAAAAGAGATGTACACCTGGGTCACTGCAGCGGAAACAAGAATTTACAACTTTGGCACAGTTGCTGAAAAATCTGAAACATCAGACATGTCAGATTTTCTCACTCAGTTAAAAAGTGAAGCTTGTGTTGTGTTGTCTAAATGGGAGACAAAGCTTCTTGAAAATCTGGCAGAGTACTTCAAGCAAACAGAGGGTCACGTCTATCTAGTTGAAGGATACAGAGAAGACTTTGCAAACAGTGCAAAGAGCCTTCAACGAGAAATGGAGAACTCTGTAATCAATCAGCTCAAAGTAGCAGCTGACAACAGACAGGGAATGAAAGAAATTGACAGAATCAAAGAGAAGCACACAAAACAGATAGAGGAGAGAGTATGTGCGTTGATTGAAGAATGTCGGAAACAAAAGGTCGAGATGACAGACAAAGAGCTGGACAAAGAATTTGAGAAGATGTGGGATAAAGCAGTGAATGAGGTATCTTATTCCAAGCCAAAGGTCACAGATGTTATCGCAAATGTGTCCCACTACCTGAGAACAAATCTGTCACATAAGGGGAGTCATGCATGTGACCTGTTGAGTCAAAAGGGGCTGCAAGATTGTGGACAGGCATCTTTCAAATATAATGTGGAAGGATTTTTCCAGCGGTGTCAACACAAACTCAGCAAGCTGTTTAACTGGAAAGATCACGTAATGGCTTTACAAAAGATAGCTGACCACATCATCATGGACTGCACAGAGTTTGTGACTGACAAAGTGAAACCAAAAAACAATTACCACGACACTTACATCCAGGAGATCCTACACATGATTGATGAGAAGCTGCAAAACAATCAGAATGGGAAGATAGAGATCGAGTTTGAAGTTCCTCTCAAACAGCACATCTGTGGATTTGCAGCCAGACAGTTTCAGGAAATGCATGAAGATTTCCTGCGTGAGAATGATCCCTACAGATGTCTGAATCAAAACAAAAAAAAGTTTCATGCTGGTTTTAAGGATGTGTTCCATAAACGAGACCAGTGCCAGAAGAAAGCAGAAGAATTCACAGAACGCTGCTTGAGGCCTGCAGTGGAAGACTTTATCAACCGTTCCTTGGGTCCTGATATCATTGGTGAAATGAAGACAAAGTTTGAGTTCAGCACACGAAGATTCTTCCAGTATTCAGTTTTACTGGATTTGCTCTCAAAGCAGAACTTTATGAAGTATCTGAGCTACATTTGCTTTTATGAGGGTCATGCCAACAAATGGATTCTTGATTGCATCTTGAAACATTTCTCAGATGGGTCTACAATGTTTGAGTTTGAAGATCAACATCTCCAGTCAAGAATCAACAGCATAAATAGTGCTATCAACAAAGCTAAAACAGAAAAGAGTGGCAACCTGAAGACATTTGTTGAGAATGTCTGTCAGGAACTTGGTGATAAACTGGTCATTTCCCAGGATGCTCTTGGTGCTTTCATGATCCTGAACAATGCTGACCAGGAACAGTTTGCTCACTGGCTCACTGAGTGTGTGAAGGACATGGAACAAGCTCTTAGGAAGAAGTTCAAAGAAACAAGCATCCAAATGAAACTAAAATCTCTTCATGTGAATCCTCAGAGGGAGCTGTTGTCAGAAATGATCGGCTGTGGTAAACAGTGTCCATTCTGCAAAGCACCTTGTGAGGCAGGAGGAAGAGACCATACAGAGCACCACACTTCACTGCATCGACCAAAGGGTCTGGGTGAAAATACCTGGCATGGAACAGAAAACCTTGTCATTGACATTTGCTCTTCTTCGGTGGTCAGCGACATGCGTTTTTGCTGCGCTGCCACAAATGGTAAATGGCACCCTTACAAGGATTACACAGAAATTTTCCCAGACTGGAAAATTGCTCCAGATGCAAGCCTTCAGGCATCAGACTACTGGAAATATGTGCTGGCAAAGTTCAATGACAAGTTTGCAGAAGCATATTATGCAAAGCCTGCTGATATTCCAATAACTTGGAAAAATATCACATACGAGCAGGCAGAGGAGAGTCTGAAAAAGACATTCAACATCAAATGAGAGTACTAACATTCCTCACATGTACAAAGGTACACATCTACCTTTCATAGATATTTAGAAGAGTAGAGAACCAGAAACAGTCACATACTTTATACAAGATGACAAGGTTGAAGATGTTGTCTGTACATGTAGACATTTTGCCACTATGTCTTACAATGTGGATATAAGAGAAAATCATTGCAATACTGCTTAACTTTAGCTGAGGTTTCAATAAACATGTTTAATCAAAATATTCAGCTGTAATAATCACTTTGTATGTAATGCTGACTGCATCAACATTTTCAAGAGCTATTTTATGCGCTGAGTCATTTAACATGTGAAGAACATACAAATATTCCCAGTTTGATCTGAGTTTGAATCTATAATCTTTGTGTGATCGATGAATGTCATTGTATTGCCACTGAAAAAGATGTGCACAGTTAACCAAGTCAACAGAGTGACAGAAAATTGTTTTTCTTTTTGTCAAATATCTGATATATAGTCTTTCATTGTTTATGTGGAATTCCTGATGTCAAATATTTACACTTAGTGTACTTTTTTTTTAAAGTCAGTCTTTACACGGTCGGACAGAAAGTTGTTTTGCTGATTAAGGATGATAAGTTTGTTTTTGTTTCTGTGATATTTCTGACGTCAAATATTACATTTTTTCATTATACACGAGTCAGTGGTATTACATACTACTGCATATTGCATTGCTGTAATCAGACAGAAAGTTGTGTTTTTAAAGTTAATGTGATTATTTACTCCATTCATTCAATTTGTTTGTGTCTTTTATTTTATTTTTTTTAAATCTAATTGCATATGTGATTTTCTTCACTCAAAATCAGAAATAGTCACAGTGTATACAAGATGACAAGGTTGAAGATATTGTCAGTACATGTAGACATTTTGCCACTATGGCTTACAATGTGGATATAAGAGAAAGTCATTGCAAATATTGGTCATCTTTCACTGAGATTGCAACAAACATAGTAGATAATAATAATCTGCTTTCACTGTATGTTAAGGTTGACCTCATCAATATTTTAAGAGCTTTTTGTGTACTTGGAGTTTATGTAATAGTTAAGAACATACAAAATATTTCCAGTTTGATCTGAGTCTGAATTTGTTACCTTTGTGTGAAAGGCAACAAAATGACAGAAGCAAGTTTGTTTTTCTTTTTTCAAATATCTGATATGTTTACTGTTATTGTTTATTTCTGTGAATTATCTGATGTCAAATATTTACTTTTACAGTGACAGAAAGTCAGTCTTTATGTGGTATTGTCAAAAAAGGACAGGAAGTTGTTTTTATAAAGAGTGATTTATTTTTTGTTTCTGTCATGTATCTGATTTCAAATATTTACTTTATTTTATACATCACTCGGTTTGCATGTGGTATTAATTATTAGAACTTAAAAAAACATGGTATGGGACGTATCTGATGCAAAATGTTTCAATGTGTTAAACGATCATTCAGTCAACATGTAGCTTTCACATGACAGGGTCAGGGTTAGTTTGTAGTGGGTTAGGATTAAGGTTAGTTTGTTCCTTATCTAATACAAGGCACAAGATAGATTTGTCATGTTTTAAACAGCATTTAATGAATGATTTTCCTAAATCTGAATTCAGAATCTCTTTGTTTTTGTTTCTGTGAAGTATCTGATTCTGAATATTTACATTTTTTTAAAGAATTAAAATGTCACTCATTCTCTATGTGATAGTTAACATGTATACGTTACTCACTCCTGTTAACTGATTCAATAAAGAGACACAATTGTCAGACTGGCTATGAATGTCTTTAATGTTTCCCAGATCAGAATCACAGCATACAGTGTATAATAACTTCTAAAGTAAACAGAAATATCATCACCTCATTTATTTATTTAGTTTTACTATACTTTTTTCATCTTTTTTAAAATCCATTATTTAACATTTTTCTTCATCTCAAGTCTTGGGTTTCTGAATTCAACAAAGAATGTAAAAACAAGACAACAGGTGCAACTTTGCAATGGAGACCAAGCTGAAGGTTTATGTTGAGTGTGTCACTGTCTTCATGTGTGTTTGCCACTGTGGGATGTTAACCATGTACTTCCATTCACCACTCACCTGACACAGGATCTCTGAATAACCTCAGTGATATGGAGTCATCTTGTTTTGCTTGGCTGACTGCAGGTTTGGTTCATGTTGAAATGAGAATAAACAGAAATTCAGCCTCAACAGTGCAGTGAGTCCACATACATTTAGTCTGATAATGCTCAGAGTCTGAAAGTGTGCAGGACATTTCAGATTTACTCAACATTTAATCCATCTCTAGACTCTCGAACATGAAAATCTTCACTGCTACATCACATCACTGTGAGGTCGCCACAACCTCCATAACCACAATGCAACACAGTGTGTGGAAGGGAAAAGTCAGAGCATCTGTGTGATCTCATTACTCTATGAGGATGTGAGGCATCTTATGGTATCAAAGCCCTCGTGTCTGTCCCACATGTGATTAAGTGGCTACATGTAAACACTGCTACATGTGAGGTGAGCTAACATTTAATTGACTGCACTTGTGTTTAGTGTCTGAGTTTAGAAATCCTGACCATGAATCACTGGCCAGTTCCCTCCACCATCTTAACATTAGTTAGCTGCTAAAGGTTGGCTTTTATCAGTGCTCTTAGTCTCTGAGATGTTTCCATAAATACTCTGAAGTCACACAGATCAAGCAGTAGATTCATCAGGAGTATAGTTGGATCAAGATATATTTCAAAATAAAAGTGTGCTAAAGCTTAAAAAAATCTCCCAAAGCCACCGAGTAGTTGATCCTTCTCCACCCCAGAACAAAGAGCAATGACACCACAGACTTTAGCTTCAGTGTTCTAATTAGAAAATGTAATATTCATTGGAAACTAGCAAATGCTAACTACAGCATTTAGGCCATCTGCAGTGGAGATGAATGTCTGCTACAGTCACTTTCTTGGTTCAGAATCATGGTGCTACAGGACGCTCAGACAAAGTCTAAAAAAAGTCATTTCTAATGGCATGAAAAGTGATCTGCAGCAAGCATCTTCTGTTACTCACTAATGAATTTCAAACCTCACGCTAGTGGCCATTTTTTGGCAAACTGCACCTGTTGTCTTTTGTTGTCACAAAAAAGCATTTCATTCATTCCCTCAAAAAAAAAAGAAAAGAAAAAAGGAAAACAAACAAGAAACTTAATATTTACAAATATTTTGTCTGTTTGATTCTCACACTTAAAAATGTACAGTTTTGATCCTCTTCCAGATGTTCTGTCTGTCTCTGTCCTGCCACCCAGTTTGGTATTTTTCTTCACACATCCATTTTCCTCAGTGGGCAGACCGCAGTGAATCTGTCACAATAGCGCCCTCCAGTGTTAGCTTATAAAATAGACAAGGAAAAAGAACAGAGCAAACTAAATACCTTTGTTTCTGTTCTCACCTCCAGTGGTGTCATTGTAGCTGTGTTGTGGTGAGGTTTACTTCACAAGCCCTCACTGCCCCCTTACCTTCAGGAGTGAGTACAAAAGGGTTCACATGGATCTGATCAGACATGTCAGATCATCCGTAGCAAGGTGTCCTCCTGGCAAACATTGTGGGTAGAAAGATGGCCGTGCCTTTTAATGTCCTTATTTACTAGAGATCAGTTCATCCTCCCTTGTGATTTCTACATTTAAGGCTGTGAGTCTTTCCACTCTCTTCCCAGAGTCTCATTTCCACAGTGCGCACCTGTTCTTGTGCTGCTGTCCATCATCTGTTCCACAGCATTTATCCACCTGCAGCACAACCAAGTCAGTTGTTTTGTGTTTTACATTGTGCACATCTTCCTTCCAGTGGGCTTACACAATCTCTGACAGGAGCAGCCAGGCAGAGGTCCTTTTATACCTGACCTTATCAGGAAAATGTGTGATTCTAATAAACATTATGTATTTCAAACTAATTGATGAACTGTGTGAATTCTGCATCACAGCAGGGAACACAACATTGTACGGTGTAATATGCCATGTGAGAAAGGTTGCAGCAGGTCTTATGGGGATAATTCCTGGAAGCTGAACTTTCATTTCCGACAAAGCACATGATCATTCAACTGTTGATGTAAACCGAAAGTGAAAGTCACCCAGCCCTATAAAAAGAGCATCAGCATGTGCGGTGCTTCATCTGCAGGACACATTGTTCCAATGCAAAGCTGAAAAGAAGAAACTCCTGAATACAAGAAGAGAATTTCATCACTGGCCCATCTCTTGTACAAGTGAGTTTATGTTTGTTTTCAGTGATTTATCGGTCATGTGTCTGATGGGAGGATGTGAACAGACTTTTATTATGTAGATAATATACAGTAGTAGTTACTGTAGGGCTTTCAGGGCTTCCACTCTTATTCAAACTTGGCATGCAGCAACCTTAGTGTTAACGTTAAACCGTTAGTTTACCATCAGCTCCTCCCACGTACATTATGTGCGTCGCTTTCTCTACTACACAATCTCGACTACCAGTGTAAATGTAGTTGTGTGAACCAGAAACAATCCAAATGTGGACATGTTTTCCATGTAAATCCCGTGAGGAGATCCGCCACAGTGGTAGGTAAAAGTTTGTATTGAAAGTGGTCATGTAGTTTTCTGAAGAAATAAATTAAAAAAAACTTCAGAGAGTTTCTGCCGCGTTTTGTTATCAATTGCGGGCGAGCTGTCTCTCGCCATAGTCTAGACCAGAGGCCACTGATAGGCTGACCGCGGTCCGGGTCCGGACCCAGACACCGTCCTATACGGACCAGCACCTCTAATTGATAAAATGTTGAGAATTATCACAGTTTGACGGAGCGTTTCTATTTTTACTGGCGCAGCTTTTCCAGCCTTTACGGCACAGTTTTAGCGGGCCCCGCGACACTAACCACCACCGACCAATTGCATGCGTTGTAAATCATCTCACATGACGCTACTCAGCCAATCAAATCGGCGCACTCAGAGAAGCGGGGCGACTCTTGTGAGTGGAAAAATACACCGTCAGAGGAACACGAGTCAGAAAAGATGTCCACCTGGCAGTGGGACATAGTGACTATGTTTTTTTCATTTGTTAACATTGTTGTGAGATGAGAAAAGAACATCAATTTATTATCAGAGTACTTATTTATAACCCCTTCAGTTCAAAGTGAAAATTGACAATAAACATTGTTGAAATATAGAATTGTACATTATTTAATTCTACAGTGAGTTGTTGACTGCATAGGCTACTAAATACAACTACTAGGCTTCTTCACATACTGTACATGACATTGAATCACAATATATGTTAGACATTATGATGTTCTGGACCTTTGCTAGAGGACATTTTTAGATTCTATCTGGACATCTTTGAATTTTAATTGAATACCCCTAGCCTAGACTGTATTTCCATCGGGGCAGAAATAGAGTCTAGGCTCTCATCAAACTTTGTCTTTTTAATTTTTTTTCTTATTTTTTTTAAAAACAATAACTTACTATATCCCATTAATTCCTACACAGGCATATTTGAAAATTGTCTTAAAAAATCTCAGCAAACTCAACCATAATTTAATGAATTTATTTTTTATGATTTTCAAGTATTTTTCACTGCAGATTTTTTTTTGTAGGCCTAATTAAATATTAAAGACGTGAGATTTGCGGGATGTGACGACCTCTGCTTTAGACTATGAATGTCTAATTCTTTCGCAGATTAGTGGAGTTATTCAGCTGTTACTGCTTTAATCCACACAATGCCACACTACCAGGCCCAGACTGTGCAACACATAAATTATGATCATGAATTTCTTTCAGAGACAGAAAAGAGAACATTGTCATAATCAATGTCTGACCCACTCTTAAGAACAATTATTGTTATATCTCAGGAAAGCCCGCAGGGACTTCAAATCTGGCACAAATGTCCACTTGAATCAAAGATGAACTGATTAGGTTTTGGTGGTCAAAGGTCAAAGGTCATTGTGACCTCACAAACACATTTTGGCCTTAACTCAAGAATTCATACACTAATCCTGACACAATTTCACACAAATGTCTGGGGGGATAAAACAATGCAGTTATATCCAAAAAGGCAAAGGTCAACTTTGCTCTGACATCATATTGTTCAGCAGAAAGACATTTCTAGCCAACATTCAAGCCGACATTATTCTGTGCCATGGGGCTAAAAATTTTCGAAAAGCACCTGCGTTTAAAATTTTTATCTTCTTTGCAAAAACATCCGTTCAATATTTGAATTATGTCAGCTGTTATGGCCACAACTTTGTGTTCTGTCAGAATCAGATTTATCATCCATGGATGTGAACACATACAAGGAATTTGACATTTTTTTTGTTTCCCTTAGTGATATTACACACTAACAGACATACAGCAGTAGTCCAACAACCTCACTGGTTTTGCTGACTCAGCTGATTTTTGTTGCACTGCATGTTTCTTACTGTCAATATAGTGTTCACTTCCACCACGCTTGTTTTTAAACGCTACTTATCAGTCTGGCAAGACAGGGATGTAAAGTGCAACTTGACTGGTGCGTGGAAGCATCCAGCCGCAAAGTGGTTATTCTGGTTTAAACTAAGATGTACAGTCTGGTACTGTGGACCACATAAAAATGCGATGCAAAGTACTTTGAACAGCTGCTCTTCCTGAGAGCATGCACAGCTAAATTAAAAACTGAAATCTGGACCTGTAGCCTTTTACAAGTTCAGCAGACAGGGCAGGCATGTTTTAGAAGAAATGTATATTCTGTTTTGTCCCTCATGAGTTTGTTAGAGTTCAAAAACGAGGGGGAAAATTCTGAGTATTATGCATTGAGAACATTGCTTGACATTTGGGGCATTTCCAACAGGGCTGCAGGTTGGTGGAGTACCTGGAATGCAAAATCTTTCCATGAAACCATAAACAATAATGTCTGCACAGGACAAAAGTATTTTTGCAATGTAGTGTTACTGATTTATGGCCATGTATGGTTAACCAAATCTTTTTTGTAGGATGTGGGTCTGTATTTGCAAGAATAAGTCAAGTGATGCAAGAGGGGAGGGGGTGGGGATCTTTTCATAAAGCGACACATATATCTAATCACCAAAGTGATTCATTTTCAAACCCATACAGGAGAGTTAGAGACTGAATTGTATGATGACTCTTGTGATTAAAACAATGCAGTCAAGTAGGCTGCATGGTATTTTAAAGTTTGTGTAGTATTTACAGTAATATTGTATCTCATCACTTTCAGTGAGAAGCTGTTTGAATAATCTGGAGCAAGCGTGGGATGACCAACACTGTACCCACAACTGAGGTAAAGAACTATATACTGTCTTATAACAGATGAGATAATGAGTTGATGCATTATATTACATTTTTATTTTTTATCATTTATCAAGGGAATCAGTGATATTCAGTGATAGTGAGATTCATGTGTCGAGCTTCGCTGTGAAGACGTAGAGGACACTCTATCGACACCATGTTCCATGACAGCAAGGGACACTGTCAACAGACAGCAACTGATTAAGGTCAGCATTATGCAACCTACTGTTCAGCAGAAATGCACCAAATGAAATGTTCTTTAAGTAGCTTTAAGTAAACATTAATATTATCAACATAATTTTTGTTCATTTTTATTTCAACAGTGCCTGGCCTCTGTTGACGACATCAGTCTTATCATGTCAGCATAAGGCAAGTGTCTCTGCATTTGGACACAACTAGAGCAACAGTGTGACCAAAAGCAGAGAGAGAGAAGTTCCGCAAGAGACCATGGACACAGACAGCATGAAGACACGCAATTCTGCACATGCAAGTGAGTCAGAGAAAAACATAGTCATAGAAAACTAAGCAGTAAGCAGCAGTGGAAAGAGTATTTGTCTGTACTTTGTCTGAAATTATTGTCATTTTAAAGAAAAAATGTACTCAAGTAAAAGTAAAATAATTTAGTAAAAATATTTGAGAAAAAGTAAGTCAGTTAAAATGAACTCTGAACATAACGGCATCACATATTTAAAAAAGAGAAAGGTAAATAAGAAGGTAAAAATGATGCTTCTGTTAAATTAAAGAACTTTTAAGCTACAAATCCAACAACTGTGGATTGACATTGAATCACCCTTATGTTCAATCAATACATAAAATCCATAAATGAATGAATAATAAATGCATTCAATTTATAGACAGCAATTAACAGCCAGAGAGCACAAGTAGAAAATTACCACAAAAGAGGCCAAAACTCAGACAATTTAACAACAACGACCAACAATACATGAAAAGAGCCACAGTCCCCCACAATCTGTTGTAGATTCAATGTCTGTGCTTTATCATTCTTAAGACACCCAGCCTCTCTGTTGAATGAGGCTCTGCAGCCACAACTGTGGCAGAAGTTATCAAAAGTCATCTTCTCTAGAGAGAGAGAGACCAGCAGATTTTCTTTGCTGCAGCTGTCCTGATTTTTTTTTATGTAAACACTCTGGACTTCATGAAATAATACAGAAACACTTGATGTTTGAAGAAGAATTATACTGCACAGTGTGGAGACAACCAGATACAGAAGCAAGGAAAGTTTCTCAAAAGGAAAGATAAACACACCTTATGCCATGGTCTGAGTGAATACTCAACTCTGATTGGCTGGAGGATGTAAATTAACTTTTGAACTCTTCAGGCAGTTCCAGAGAAACTGACCTTGGTCATCGTTCTAAATTAATGTGCTATATCCTGTATCTACAGAGAGTGGCACTGGCATCAGCTGGCTGCAGACACCTTGACATTAGAAATAAACAAAAAATATATATATTTTTTACACACAAATGTAGTCCTTCAGTGCATCATCCACTGAACACCACAGGGTGGCATTTGTAACAAATAAGCAGCAAGAAGTAAAAAAAAAAGCTGGTTAAACCGACTTATTGTGTGTTTACTCCCCATGTCAGCCCTGATACACTGTCCCTCTAAGCTTACTGGTGCAGCCGGCCAGTCATTTGTTCCTGAACATTTTTACTGATTTAGGGACAGTGACATGGCTGGTTAGTTATATCAACTGTTTGTCTACCGTATGCAATGATATTGACTTTGAATCTCTCTAGCATAACGTTAGCTTTTCAATGAGCTGAGCTGACTAATTTATCTGGTGTTGCTAAGTGGTATCTAAGGTACCGCCTACTTACTGGAGTAGTGAGCAACGTTTCTATTGCATAATGATTGTTTCAGCTACTCATCAGGTGTTGCTAGGTGCAAAACTTTATCATTTGATTGCAAAACACAAAAATTATACATAAATGGTCTAAATGTTTTTTTCTTTGGCAAATGGCCATCGTAGAAGTGGGACAATGCCCTTCAATGTGTCCATAATCAGGAATTTGGGTCTTCTCCACGTCCTCCCGTACATTCCTGAGAGTGGATACCTCCTCGGGTGTTATCCCTTACATCTTTATAGTTCTTCAGCGAGTCAGCTAACCAATGGCAGCTTTCCAAGTACAGTAAAGACTTGGTAATTGCAGAACATCACATACAAGTGCCCAAATAACGGACCTTAGTACCGTGACGAGAGTGATTGTAGTTCGTAAGTAGCTAACAAGTCATTAATTCAATTTCAACCATTCTGTATTATTTCTTGGTAGTAATTTAATCATGTGGGCATATGTACAGCATACAGTATATTAAAACCTAATTTTATACGAGTGATTGTCTCTGGAGGTTTGTAGCCAACTTCAGCTTGAATTCAAAGACAGGATACATAATTGTGCATGTTATATTAATACACCTATGACTGGTTTGAAATAACAGACATCTTCATATCCACAGACACACAAATGAAGAGCTTATTGGAGGATCTAGGGTTGGAGCAGCTCTACAAAGAGAAGCTATCCATGAGCACAATACTTCAGATTGATGAGAAGACCATCACTGATGAACCCGCCAGGTGTAATTCAGATCTTCCATGGTATTTTCTAAAGAAACTGATGATGGTTAATGTGACAGCTAGGAATGTGAAATGTACTCCTGATTCAGCCTGTGATGGTGCATCAAAAAATACAGAGTCAGATTTTGATGATCTGTTTGACAGTGAACATTCAGACCATATGTTGAACCCCCTCGACATAATCACTGCTCTCTTCCTGTGCTCTGATGGTTTTGTACAGCAGGAAATGACTCTCAAAATGTCCATGTGTCAGTTTTCTGTGCCTCTGCTGCTCCCTGATTGTGACACAAAGCAGTGCACACTCATGCTTTGGGCCATGAGAGACATTGTTAAAAAGCACAGACCTCAGTCACTTTCAGAATCCAGGGGCTTTATTGAAGACAGAATTGTTGTCTCTGAACTTCCAATGATATCTTTTGTGAGACTGGGTGAGTGCTCCTTGTCCAAGTCAGAGATCCTCAATAAGCTTCTGAGCAATTCTCAGCAGTACCATGACACCTTTGTTCACTCTAACATGGAGTGTGGTGACAGTCCAAGGAGAATATCCAATGGAGTGGCTGAAATTTCTTGGTACCTTCCTTGTGGGAACAAAAACATAGACATTTTCAGTGAGCCAGTAGCTGTAGCTAACCTTCGTGGGGACATTGCCTCATTTGAAACACAATTTTCTTTTTTGTGTCAGACATCTGCAGCAGTTTTTGTGTTCTTTGACAACTTGGACTCTGACTGTCAGCTGCTTATGAACAAACACCACAAGGCAGAGATCTTCTTGGTGGGAAACCATCAAAGCAGTCGCTTCAGTAAGGAAGTTCTAAAAAAGGTAGCAACAAAGATGGGCTTGACTGCACGGAACATCCTTTTGAAGACTAAGCACATGAATGATGCAGATTTTGTAAAAAATTTGCGGAAAACAGTCAGCAATGTGGTTGAGAACTCAGAGATGAAGATGGGAATCGAGCAGATGGCTGACATTGCCCATGAACTGGGAATCTGGGTTGATGAGGACTGTCCAGAATGCCAGACTGCCAAGAACAATGCTGATGCCATCACTGCAGAAATCCAAGACATCCTGAAATATAAAGAAACTCAGCTACCCTTGCAAGGCCAAATATGGAAAGAACTGACTGGTTTAGAGAAGGAAGAATTTCGGCTTCGAAAAGTTGGGTCAGAAAACATAGAAAAGTACAAAAGTGATCTTCAGGTACAGAAAGAAAAACTCCGGAAAAAGCAGAACTCTTATGACATGTCAAATGCAATGACATGTTTCATCAATGCAATATCAAGCCCAGGGACGGAGAGATCCTATTTCCTGAAATGGCTGCGAATGAACCTCGATAACTTGTCTCGAGAAAAACTGTCTGACCTCAGGGAGCAGTACAAAAAGAAATACCAGAATTCTGAGAACAAAGAGGAAATCAAAGAGATTGACAGACAGCTTTCCAACAGCTCACTGGGGACTGAACACTTCTTCCGTGAAATGGGTCAGATCTATGAAGCTTCACTTTCCCTTCCAGAAACTGACCCATCACGTCAACAGTTACAGCATCTGCCTAAACTATGTGCAGGATTGTTGCTTGATGGATTTCCCCTTGAGCTTGTAGATGGAGATGCATCCAACATACCTCTCAGATGGGTGAGTGATGTTCTCTCTCAGCTCAATGACCTGGTGTCTCCTAAGAACAAGATACTGGTGGTCACAGTTCTTGGAGTTCAGAGCACAGGGAAGTCCACTCTCCTCAACACCATGTTTGGAGTGCAGTTTGCAGTCAGCAGTGGTCGATGCACTCGAGGTGCCTTCATGTTGCTCATCAGAGTCAATGACGATGTTAAAAAAGTTCTCAACTGTGACTTCATGGTGATCATTGACACTGAGGGCTTAAAGTCACCAGAACTCGCACAACTGGACAACAGCCACGAGCACGACAATGAGCTTGCAACACTTGTCGTGGGGCTGAGTGATATCACCATTATCAATATTGCAATGGAGAACTCAACAGAAATGAAAGACATCCTACAAATAGTGGTGCATGCTTTTCTCAGGATGAAGGAGGTGGGCAAAAAGCCCAAATGTCAGTTTGTTCACCAGAATGTGTCAGATGTTTCAGCCCATGAGAAGAACTTACGAGACAGGAAACTGCTCCTGCAGCAGTTAAACGAGATGACGCAGGCAGCAGCCAAAATGGAAAAGAAAGAGGAGAACAAGAGCTTCACTGATGTGATGGAGTACAGTCCAGACACTGGGAACTGGTACGTTCCTGGTCTCTGGAATGGAAACCCACCAATGGCACCAGTCAATGCAGGGTACAGTGAGGCCGTTTATGAGCTCAAGAAAAACATTATCCAAATGTTAGGAAGTTGTGAGTCGTCTGCTAATAATATCTTGGAGTTTACAGAGTGGACAGAAAGCCTGTGGAATGCAGTGAAGCATGAAAACTTCATCTTCAGCTTCAGAAACAGCCTGGTGGCTGATGCATACATGAGGCTGTGCACAGAATTCAACAAATGGGAATGGGAATTCAAAAAAGAGATGTACACCTGGGTTACAGAAGCTGACACAAGAATTTACAACTTTGGCACAGTTGCTGGACAATCTGAGACGTCTAACATGTCAGATTTTCTCACTCATTTAAAAAGTGAAGCTTGCACTGAGCTGTCTAAATGGGAGACAAAGCTTCTTGAAAATCTGGCAGAGTACTTCAAGCAAACAGAGGGTCATGTCTATCTAGTTGAAGGATACAGAGAAGACTTTGTGAACAGTGCAAAGAGCCTTCGACGAGAAATGGAGAACTCTGTAATCAATCAGCTCACAGCAGCAGCTGACATCAGACAGGGAATGGCAGAAATTGACAGAATCAAGGAGAAGCACACAAAACAGATAGAGGAGAGAGTATGTGCATTGATTGAAGAATGTCGGAAACAAAAGGTCAAGATGACAGACAAGGAGCTGGACAAAGTATTTGATAAGATGTGGTATAAAGCAGTGAATGAGGTATCTTTTTCCAAGCCAAGGGTCACAGATGTCACCGCAAATGTGTCCCACTACCTGAGAACAAATCTGTCACATAAGGGGAGTCATGCATGTGACCTGTTGAGTCAAAAAAGGCTGCAAGATTGTGGACAGGTACCTTTCAAATATACTGTGGAAGGTTTGTACAAGCAGTTTAAACACCAAGTCAGCAAATGGTTTAATGTTGAAGATCACGTAATGGCTTTACAAAAGATAGCTGACCACATCATCATGGACTGCACAGAGATTGTGACTGACAAAGTGAAAACAAAAAACAACTACCACGACACTTACATCCAGGAGATCCTACACATGATTGATGAGAAGCTGCAAAACAATCAGAATGTGAAGATAGAGATCGAGTTTGAAGTTCCTCTCAAACAGCACATCTGTGGATTTGCAGCCAGACAGTTTAAGAAAATGCATGAAGATTTCCTGCGTGAGAATGATCCCTACAGATGTCTGAATCAAAACAAAGAAAAGTTTCGTGCTGGTTTTAAGGATGTGTTCCATAAACGAGACCAGTGCCAGAAGAAAGCAGAAGAATTCACAGAACGCTGTTTGAGGCCTGCAGTGGAAGACTTCATCAACCGTTCCTTGGGTCCTGATATCATTGGTGAAATGAAGACAAAGTTTGAGTTCAGCACACGGATGTTCTTCCAGTATTCAATTTTAATGGATTTGCTCTCAAAGAAGGACTTTAAGAAGTATCAGAGCTACATTTGCTCATATGAGAAGTATGCCTACAAATGGGTTCTTGATTGCATCTTGAAACATTTCTCAAATGGGACTACAATGTTTGAGTTTGAAGATCAACATCTCCAGTCAAGAATCAACAGCATAAATATTGCAATCAACAAAGCTAAAACAGAAAAGAGTGGCAACCTGAAGACATTTGTTGAGAATGTCTGTCAGAAACTTGGTGATAAACTGGTGATTTCCCAGGATGCTCTTGGTGCTTTCATGATCCTGAACAATGCTGACCAGGAACAGTTTGCTCACTGGCTCACTGTGTGTGTGAAGGACATGGAACAAGCTCTTAGGAAGAAGTTCAAAGAAACAAGCATCCAAATGAAACTAAAATCTCTTCGTGTGAATCCTCAGAGGGAGCTTTTGTCACAAATGATCGGCTGTGGTAAACAGTGTCCATTCTGCAAAGCACCTTGTGAGGCAGGAGGAAGAGATCATAAAGAGCACCACACTTCACTACATCGACCAGAGGGTCTGGGTAGATACAGATGGGATGGAACGGAAAAACTTGTCATTGACATTTGCTCTTCTTTGGTGGTCAGTGACTTGCGTTTTTGCTGCGCTGCTACAAATGGTGAATACCACCCTTTCAAGCTTTACACAGAAATTTTCCCAGACTGGAAAATTGCTCCAGATGCAAGCCTTCAGGCGTCAGACTACTGGAAATATGTGCTGGCAAAGTTCAATGACAAGTTTGCAGAAGCATATAATGCAAAGCCTGCTGATATTCCATTCATTTGGAAAATGATCACATACAAGCAGGCAGAGGAGAGTCTGAAAAAGACATTCAACATCAAGTGAGGTTCCCAACATTCATCACATGTGTACAGACGTGCACATCTTCCTTTCATGGTTATTTAGATTGCTATTATTTGATATGAAACAGAAGAGAATCAGACACAAGATGACAAGGCTGAAGATATTCTCAGTACATGTAGACATTCTGCCACTTTTACAGTTACAATATGGAGATTAGATGAAATCACTGCAGATACTGCTTGTCTTTAGCACAGATTGCAATAAATAAATAATGCATATAATATAATCAAAATAATCTGCTTTTACTGAACGTTGATTTTGACCTCATCAATATATATAAAGTGTTTTTGATACTTTGAGTCTATATACATATTAGGAACATACAAAATGTTTCCAGTTTGATTTAATCTGTTTGAATTAATGATCTTTGTGTGACAGATGAATGTCATTGTATTGCCACTGAAAAATTCAATGGAAAGTTAATCAAGGCAACAAGTGACATAAAAAGTTTTTTTTTTCTTATATCACTTATATTTTTGTTCTTTAATGGTTAGTTTTATTGAACTATATGATGCCAAATACTTTTTTTTCTTTACATGGCAGAGTGGAAAGTTGTTTTTTCCTGATAAAAGATGATGTGTTTTTTTGGTTTCTGTGACAAATCCAATGTCAAGTAGTACATATTTTTATACATCACTCTGTCTGCATTTGGTATTATTGTAACAGGACAGAATTATATGTGACTATTAAGTAAAAATTTAGAATCGGTTTTAGTTAAGTATCTGATGCAAAATATTTCATTGTGTTTAACAATCATTCAGTCTAAATGTCAACATTTGAGTTTATGTTTCTGTGAAGTATCTGATTCTGAATATTTACATTGTTTAAAAGAATTAAAATGTCACTCATTCTCTATGTGATAGTTAACATGTATACGTTACTCACTCCTGTTAACTGATTCAATAAAGAGACAAAATTGTCAGACTGGCTATGAATGTCTTTAATGTTTCCCAGATCAGAATCACAGCATACAGTGTATAATAACTTCTAAAGTAAACAGAAATATCATCACCTCATTTATTTATATAGTTTTACTATACTTTTTTTTAATAATCATCTTTTTTAAAATCCATTATTTAACATTTTTCTTCATCTCAAGTCTTGGGTTTCTGAATTCAACAAAGAATGTAAAAACAAGACAACAGGTGCAACTTTGCAATGGAGACCAAGCTGAAGGTTTATGTTCAGTGTGTCACTGTCTTCATGTGTGTTTGCCACTGTGGGATGTTAACCATGTACTTCCATTCACCACTGACCTGACACAGGATCTCTGAATAACCTCAGTGATATGGAGTCATCTTGTTTTGCTTGGCTGACTGCAGGTTTGGTTCATGTTGAAATGAGAATAAACAGAAATTCAGCCTCACCAGTGCAGTGAGTCACTTTATACCATAGACCAGGCTAAGTGTGAGTCCACATACATTTAGTCTGATCATGCTCAGAGTCTGAAAGTGTGCAGGACATTTCAGAGTTACTCAAAATTTAATCCATCTCTAGACTCTCGAACATGAAACTCTTCACTGCTACATCACATCACTGTGAGGTGGACACAACCTCCATAACCACAATGCAACACAGTGTGTGGAAGGGAAAAGTCAGAGCATGTGTGTGATCTCATTACTCTATGAGGATGTGAGGCATCTTATGGTATCAAAGCCCTCGTGTCTGTCCCACATGTGATTAAGTGGCTACATGTAAACACTGCTACATGTGAGGTGAGCTAACATTTAATTGACTGCACTTGTGTTTAGTGTCTGAGTTTAGAAATCCTGACCATGAATCACTGGCCAGCTCCCTCCACCATCTTAACATTAGTTAGCTGCTAAAGGTTGGCTTTTATCAGTGCTCTTAGTCTCTGAGATGTTTCCATAAATACTCTGAAGTCACACAGATCAAGCAGTAGATTCATCAGGAGTATAGTTGGATCAAGATATATTTCAAAATAAAAGTGTGCTAAAGCTTAAAAAAAGGTCACAAAGCCACCGAGTAGTTGATCCTTCTCCACCCCAGAACAAAGAGCAATGACACCACAGACTTTAGCTTTAGTGTTCTAATTAGAAAATGTAATATTCATTGGAAACTAGCAAATGCTAACTACAGCATTTAGGCCATCTGCAGTGGAGATGAATGTCTGCTACAGTCACTTTCTTGGTTCAGAATCATGGTGCTACAGGATGCTCAGACAAAGTCTAAAAAAAGTCATTTCTAATGGCATGAAAAGTGATCTGCAGCAAACATCTTCTGTTACTCACTAATGAATTTCAAACCTCACGCTAGTGGCCATTTTTTGGCAAACTGCACCTGTTGTCTTTTGTTGTCACAAAAAAGCATTTCATTCATTCCCTCAAAAAAAAAAAAAGAAAAGAAAAAAGGAAAACAAACAAGAAACTTAATATTTACAAATATTTTGTCTGTTTGATTCTTACACTTAAAAATGTACAGTTTTGATCCTCTTCCAGATGTTCTGTCTGTCTCTGTCCTGCCACCCAGTTTGGTATTTTTCTTCACACATCCATTTTCCTCAGAGTGGGCAGACCGCATTGAATCTGTCACAATAGCGCCCTCCAGTGTTAGCTTATAAAATAGACAAGGAAAAAGAACAGAGCAAACTAAATACCTTTGTTTCTGTTCTCACCTCCAGTGGTGTCATTGTAGCTGTGTTGTGGTGAGGTTTACTTCACAAGCCCTCACTGCCCCCTTACCTTCAGGAGTGAGTACAAAAGGGTTCACATGGATCTGATCAGACATGTCAGATCATCCGTAGCAAGGTGTCCTCCTGGCAAACATTGTGGGTAGAAAGATGGCCGTGCCTTTTAATGTCCTTATTTACTAGAGATCAGTTCATCCTCCCTTTTGATTTCTACATTTAAGGCTGTGAGTCTTTCCACGCTCTTCCCAGAGTCTCATTTCCACAGTGCGCACCTGTTCTTGTGCTGCTGTCCATCATCTGTTCCACAGCATTTATCCACCTGCAGCACAACCAAGTCAGTTGTTTTGTGTTTTACATTGTGCACATCTCCCTTCCAGTGGGCTTACAAAATCTCTGACAGGAGCAGCCAGGTATATCTCTCCCCTTCCAGTCCTCCCCACCACCCAGTTAGGCAGTAATAAAATAGAAAACAAACAAACAGGCTAAAGCTAGAGCACAAGCAAAGACAGCACCGGTGACTAACTTCTCCCATACTGGATGTAGGCTACCATGTGTTCCTGTGGGCTCAAATAACAGCACATCAGTTCAGTTAACATACAGTATTACCCATGATCCATGTTTGAGATCTGTAGCAGAAAATCAGAGTGGGGCGTCGCTGAGCTTCAGGCCTGCTCACTCTCTCTCGAAAGAAAAGAGCAGAACCAGAAACAGCAGTTGTCAACTGTGTCACTTTTACCCTGTTTCGGAGATCCGAGCCCTCTTTTCATCTTTCAGCTCTGCGCTGCAGGGCGTTGAGACCCGCTGGTTACCCTCAGTGTGCTTAGAGTTTAATTTACAACTGATGAGCTCACACAAAGTGACTAGCTTAGTGAATTAACCCTTGAATGTGAGGATAACAGCAGAGCTGAGCTGAGGTCAGGAATTGTGGAGACCAGCACTGACACAGTGAAGTCAGGTGTTTTGTGGTCACAGCAGGGAAGTCATCACCGCATTATGGGCGTCAGTTTTCAATACAAAGCTAGTGGACTGACGGAGAGAGGAGAAGGGAGGGAGTAAGTGATGTTGATACAGAGGAGGGTGTTTGGGTACGCAGCAGGAAGGAGCTCATTTTGGAGTTTTGCGGATGATCCTGCCTGTCTGCCTCTCTATCTCTTTGCTGTCTAATTAGGGCCCACCTTTGCCCATTTGAAGCAGCCCTGAAACCACATACACACAATCATACACACAGACACTATTTCTCTCTCAGGCAGACATCAAACAGAATATGCATGTGCTGGAAATAGGGGTGCAGACAGGAGAAGGAGGGTGTACGTAAAAGAGCAAAAGCTGCCCATCTCTGCTTTGTTTCTCACCCTCGCTAAAATACAAAAATAACTCTGTAGAGGCAAGCTACAACAACAGATTTGGTACCTGACGCACCCTACGAAAACAATCACCTAAATACAGATGGAAGGAAAAGTAGCTACTGTGGGATGATGGGCTTGCTGTTGGCACGCTGCATCATTTGGTTGGGGAAATACCATGAAGGAGAGAATAATTGGAAAGTATGTTCACAGTTGTTGCTTTGACTCTAACATCTTCTGAGATTTGTGGCAATGCCTTTTTTAATAAATGGGTGTTGGGAGGTGAAGAGGATTCCTTAGGTTACTACAAGTTTTTTTGTGTTGTTCTTGTTCTGTGAGGTAAAACAAAAAACAAAATATCCAGAGTGGACCGATATGATTTGATTAGATTTGGGAAACGTGCATTGACAGATACAGTGTTCTTTCCCCCGTCATCATCTTTAAAAATAATTCATGCATAGATCCCCACTGAGAAAACCCATTTATATACTTTCTCCTTTGTACACATTTATATATAACTATATATAATATCATTTCTCTATATCTATATTTTCAGCAAAAGATTCTTTCCACAAAAAACAACAATTAAACAAATGTTTGGAAAAAAAGGAACAGAAGATGAAAGAAAGAAAAAAAACACAATCGAGGGCCAGTTTGGCACTTTGTCATGAGAACACACAGCATCTGTTAACTGACAGTAAATAGGAATACTCTAGAATTTTCTTGACTTTTTTTCTCCCTTGATGAGAAAGCAAACACAGTAGTACACACTTGGCACCAAGAATGCTGGTAGAATGAAAGTATCAGATATCAGTGTTTTCATAGCTATATGATTACTGTACGTACTCTATGCCCCCTCCTACAGCTCAGTAGTTTATGAATCCTTAGAGCAAAGGAGCGTTGGGAGAGGGAGAGAATCACATGTAGAATGAGAGGAACAAAGCAGGAGTAAGACACAGATGTAGAAAAGTGAACGAGATATGCACATAACACACCAGGGAGAGAAAAAAGAGAAGACAAACAAAGTAAAAAAGGGAAAACAGCAAGGGGCAAAAATAATTCGTCCCTTTGACAAACATCAGGGGGGCTTGAGTCAGGAAACAGTAGACCATCTTTGAAAAGAGTACTTCTAAAAGATCTAAGTCAACCCCCAAACTGATCATCTGCTGCCGTGCAGTTCAGTTACTTCTCCACACGCCACCAGTGGAGCTGCTCAGTTTGACAGCACATGATGGAAGAGGTGGAGTTGTTTTTGGAGAAACAAGAGAATAAGAGAACAGAACAAAGGCCCACATCCAGAGGCCTCCCTTCTAGATCAGTGGCAGAGCCAGTCTTCCTGGTCCTTAGGTGGCACTGTGTCGGGCCAGTCCCTACTATACCCGAGTGGTGGAGTGGGGATGGGGCAGTGTGTTGTTGTGGCCGGTGGAGGGGAAGGTGTTGAAGGCATGAAGAGGCTGCATGCTGGTTATAGTACTGGGGATCATGGTGATGGTGTTAGGTGTCATCAGTGGCACGTCGTCGGGGGCACGGCGCAGTGCCAGTGTGTAGTCAGGTGGGCAGGCGGGCCTTAGGATGTCATGGGGTCGGAGTGGCTCCATGTCATGGTGAGCATCATGCTCCGAGTGCTTCATCTGTAGGGACATGATCTCCTCCTCCTGGCTGTGAGCCAGGTCGTTGGCAGGTCCACCCCTCTGAGGAGACAACCGATGGCGTCGCATCTCGTGCCGCTTGTCACGCTTGTAGTAAAGGGCGGCAAAGGCCAGAATGTTGAGGAAGAGGAGCGATGCCCCCACAGCGACCGTCACACTCAGCTCAGTGGAGTAGTCGCGGGTGTCTCCGGGGAAGAGGTTCTGGTGTGGGCGCTCTGAACCCTCAGGCTCTGGATCAGAGGGGAAGGTAGGGTAGATGTGACGAGGGGTGGTGCGAGGGCCTGGTGTTCTGGGCCAGGTTCTGCCGGTTCCCGAGCCAGGGCCTGGCGGCGAGCGGGTAGTGGTGGGGAAGAGCTCTTCATGCAGACTATGGAGGTGGGGGACTAATTCCAGCCAAAAGGCCACCTTGTTGGCCCGGTAGTTGTCTCTAACACGAGGTTTTAGGCCAATGTGGAGGTACTGCTTGTCCTTAGAGTTGAACTTGGTCCAGATAACCTCTTCAAAGCGGTTGGGCTTGGTGTGAATGAATTTGGTGTCCTGAGGGACTGGCAGGTTGGGGTCCCTAGTGGAGGACAGGGAGGACATCTCAGTAATAGGTTTCAAAACAAGGTTTTAATCAATCTGATTAAAATATTTCTTCATTGAGTTGACATCTAAAAACTGAATACATACTTCTGTTTTAAGTTCTCATTCATCAACATAGAGCAAAGCAAGACAGGGCACTCAACTTTTAAAACTCTACCAACATTTGGTCAGTGTGATCAGCCCCTAACCATAGGTACACCTCTCTTATTTACAGGGAAGCAAAACCTTCAGAAAGACACTTTAAACTCTGCTACCTAAGAGGCACTACACTAGCTGGTTAATGCTGCAGTTGCACCAAAGAGCAAAAAAGAGACTGAATAAAATATAACAATCAGCAAAGCTTACCCAGTCTTGGCGAAGTTGGTCCAGTAAGTCATAACCACAGCACTCAGCATGACATCATTCTTCGAGAAGTTGCACGGGAACAGGTCTGTGGCACCGATCATGGGCACGCCAAACACATACGGTATCTCATCTCCGTGGGCAGCATCGGCCCATTCGGGTCGTGTCTCGGTTTGGCAGTGGTGGTAGAACGTGTAAAAGTAAACCGGAGACTGAAACTCGGCGTGGAGTTTCGCGGTGGCCACTGCTGGTGCCACCCATTGGTGGTCTGTAAACAGAGCTAAGAGGGTCTTCCTTCGCATGTCCCCATTGTCCCTGTCTGCCCAGTCTGTATACATGAATTTAATGGTCTCCCTCAGGATGTCTTTGCCTGGAGGTTAAGACACAGGAGAGGAGAAAGAACAAGGAAAAAAGAATAAAGGGAAAGGGAAAAAGAGAAAATTGTGATAAGTTAAGAGGAAAGTATTGACAGGGATAGAACACTTCCAGAGGTGAGAGTAGTAAGATGTAAAACAAGATGGAGAATAGAATTACACTTTGCTAAAATGAACACAAATGCTAGGAATAAAAAAATGAAAGCGGTGTCTGTTTGTATTTATGTGTGAGAGATATAGTTGAGAGATAAACTGAAAGGACAGACTGAACAACACAAAGGGCAAGATAGAAAATATGCCTCTCAGAATGAGTGACAGGCACTTGAGAGGGAGCGTGACTGCATTATCCAAATGTGTCTGTATTTTGACTGTGGCCCGCTGTGAGGGGTTTGCAGGCTGATCTGTTAGGAACAACAGCACTGTGATTGGGAGCTGGCTGCCTGGGGGATGATGAGAGACAGCATTAGTGCCCACAGAGCCTCAAAGGCCAGAGCACAGACCCACCATGGTGAAAGATAATCTCAATGATAGGCGTTCTGTTTAGTATGCCTATCTTGGTTGAAACACGTTCCTAGGCTCACATCTGATGTCTTTTCTCATTCTTTGACCACGTTGTGTTTTGAAAACTTGCATCTCTACTGAAAGTATTTTTTGTCAAGAGCATTATGATAATGTCAAAAAAACAAAATAAATTAAACACCTTTTTTTCATGTAGTGTGCAATGTCACATCTAGCTCAGGTATAGAAACATATTTATCGTATTATCTGATATGTAAAGGTCATCACCTTATAATCATAACTTGTGCTGTTTACTTTGACCTATGATCTTTCTATTTTGAAAATGTTCCTTTCATTTCAGTCTTGTGTGTGTGTGAATTCAGGAAGATATCTAATGGAGATTCTAATAAGCATAAACAACTATGATTCACTGCAAAGTTCTGTCTTCTGAGAGGCAGTAGAGGACATAATATGAAAGACTTTAAAGCCTTAAAGGAGTATAATGTTGGCATTCCTTACCCTCAGGGTAGCCATAGAGGTTGTCTACAAAGTTAGAGATGGTGTAGTCAAAAGCTGCAGCCGAGATGCCGTCATTGTCCTCGCTGTCGTCCACAAACTTCAGACCCTCTCCCTGGTTCACTCCTATGAGGATGTCATAGTTGAGGAACTCCCCCTAGTGGTTCAATAGGGGAAGAACATGTTGAGTGCTTAAATTGTATTTGATGAGCAGGATTTTCAGTCTGTCTCAAATCCAAAGTCATCATTACCATGAACGTTGTTGAGTTTTGTTTTGTGTAATAATCTGTCAGGTCAAATCAGTTTTGTTCATATTTATGTTTTTATATTTGTTCATATTTATGTTTTTATATTTGTTCATATTTATGCCAAGAAACATAAATATGCAGGGTCTCTTTGTATTAATGAATACCACAAGCTAAATTTAAGACAGAGACAAGAAATCTTGTTTTCTGTTTTAATACCTTCATATGTTTTCATCAAATACATTAGTTTTGATCCATCATAAAAAAAAGGGACCTCAAAGAGAACTTCTACAAAAACAGTCCTGCACAACCTTTAAGCGCTGACCTTGTGGCTTTTTTAAAGTTGACATTGTCAATTAATACTAAACAAGAGCTCATTAAAGGCTTTGGGATGTGGCTAATTTTTCCCATCAAATCAGCCAGGAACCTTTTGAAGCTCACCTCTGACTATTTCTTACAGGCTATTAATTATTTTGGGGATCTAATGACTTCCGCTGTGAGTCATAACAGCAGGTTCACAGACCCAATATGGGAAAGCAATATTAAGACAATTAAAGTATTTTACAGTGAAGGCCGATTCATGTCCATTTAAATTGTGACAAGACTTGCGGCTGCCCTGTGTTATATTTAAAAGCAGTGGTTCACAAACCTGGAGGTCATGAAATATGAAATAAGGATGTATATTTTTGTAACAATCACTTATCTCTTCTTTGTTCTTAAAAATACTAAATAGTTTTACCTAAAGTATGATTTGATTTCCATGAAACTTGGATGAAGGATGGGTCTGGGCCCAGAATAGACACCATTACATTTTGGTGCGGGACTGGAAAAAGGGATGGATCCAGGATCCAGTGTTTTAGAGGGCAAGTTCACACCAGCTGGTGATCGTCACTGCCAGATCCTAACACTGTAATAACCTACCACACCAAGTTCTTGGTTCTTGGTGTTCTCCTCTGTCTTGTGTGTCATCACAGCTCACGTCACTCTGCTTGCACAATACAAATACAGTACAGAGCAGTGCCAGGTTTGGTATTGGTGCCAGACTCTTACCTGCTGCATGAGGATCTCAGGATCATCAGGCACCACGTCTCCGTCCACCACAGGGCCAAAGGCGATGTGGTAACGAGCTGGCTGGATGTCCTGGTCCACCAGCTCCCTGAAGTTCTTGCGCCTCAGGCAGTCAACAAGGTCGGCCGTCTCTGTGTAGGTGCAGCCTACCTTCCGGGCCAGGATCTTGGTGTACTTAAGGGGCTGGTAGTTGACAGACCAGCTGGAGATGGCAGTTCCACTCTGGGCTATGGCCCTGTGGAACAGACCTGAAAGAACAGATGGAAAAGATGCAGTGTTTATATTACTCTACTATGGAATCATTTTGGCCTTTTACTATCCTAAAAATATCGTGGTGATCTCACTAAATGTAACATGCATTTTCCCCAATTCTTTGCATTTTTGCAGGCAAGCTCTGTGAAGTTGTCTGACTAAAGAAGTGTAAACCACTTTCTTTTTTTCACCTTATTAAAAAGAAAACAACCAAATTTTAACTGTTTTCACAGGAGCAAAGCTGGGAGACACAGGATAGGACTACAGACCCGAAGCATCTCAGATAGAGCATGCTATAGTGCTGTAATACAAAAATAAGAAAGGAAAAAGGCAGAAATGTGAAAAAGCTCATCTGAGACGTCAAAAGAGCCATTTTCATGTCATGTGCTGGCTTTTTCTTCTCTCAGACTCTCTCTAGCTGTGTTTCTCCCTGCCTCTCTTCCTTTTTGTCTGCCTCTCCTTGCCTCCTTAGTTCTGCCTGTCCTGTGCTGTTTGAACCACTCAAGTGGCTCGTTAAGGGGCCGCCTGCCTCACCCGTTTCCTCTTGCACTCCTTTTTTCTTTCTCTTCCCTCTCCTGGGCTGAAGATTGGTCAGTTAATTATTGAGCTCAGCCGCTGAGCCCACTTTCTCTGGGAAATCAATTACAGTAAGAAGTAGCTTGGAAACAGCTATACCTACATATCTGCACTGAGAGAGGCAGACAGAGAGGTGGGTGGTAGGTATTATTTAATTCGGCTTCAAAATCAGTTTCTTTGTGACTTCCCAAGTGCCTCTTGCCTTTCCTGCACAGTAACTCCCTCTATTTGGCTTCCTTTCTTTTCTGATGTGCCATGTCAGGGCATTTTCTGGGCTCTTTCTCATTTGCCTCTTTCAACAATTTAATTACTCCACCTCTTCTTACCTTAAACACTGTTAAAAACATACCATGGCTACTGTCTCCCCCTCCCTGTCCCCACCCT
The DNA here is from genome assembly GCF_040436345.1 of Pagrus major. NCBI lineage: Eukaryota > Metazoa > Chordata > Actinopteri > Spariformes > Sparidae > Pagrus > Pagrus major. The sequence continues at coordinate 19,647,692 of NC_133224.1, read as the reverse complement.
TCATCATATCAGTATCACAACCTTCCCTACATCCTGTCTGCCACTTCCATCCTGCCATCCATCCTGTACGTCTCTGCTGTCGGGCTTGATTTGTTACGCTGTGTTGTTGACATGATTGGTGTGCCTCAAGGGTGGGGATGACAGACTCCTTACCTGGCATCCCTGGTGGGGGAGAGGGGGGAGCATGACAGACAGGCAGCGTCTAGAGGGCTGATGTTACACCGTTAGATGCTGATGAAGACGAGGACGATGATGACGATGATGGGGTGATGACAAAGCGAAGGCATGAGAATGGACAGGTGGCAGTGTGAGGGGGGCTGGTTGTCAGCAACAGGAGACAGGGGGTTAATACAGGCTTTCTCCACCGTTAGGGTCCCTCTGCAGCTAAAGTGGGGCTCCCCTGAAAAATTAATGATTGAACTACAATGACTGACAATAGTACAGGTTGTAATCTAAAAATAAACAAAAAAGCATTTCTGACTTTTTGAGTGGAGAGAGCCAGCGTACAAAAAGTCTGGCTGTCTGAAAAATAAAGTAACTCAAATTTAAAGTGCAACATTTTAGAGAATACATTTCTTAATATACTCTTTCAGAACTAGGTGAGGTGATTCATGCCACAATAATGTCTGTATGTCACATATAGACCTGGAGCTGGGAGGGAATTAGCTTAGAATAAAGACTGGAAGAAGGGGAAAACAGCTAGCGTTGCCTGCTTGAAGTTCAAAAACAGCTTTCCAACAAATCTTAAGTTTACTCATATATATCTTGTTTGTTTAATCCGTGCACAGAGTCTCACTGTAACAGTGCCTTCTCAGAGTGGAGACGTAGTGCAGAAACACAGGGCAGATAGATTCAACTTTTGCAATACAAAACGTAGTTACAGCGTCTAAGTCCCCCTAAAAAGTGTTTATTACTCCTCTTTAGAACTGTGGACAGGCTAGCCGTTTACCTCTGATTCCTGTCTTTAAGTAAAGCTAGGCTATCCATCCTGACTCTGGCTCCATACTTAATGCACAGACAAAAGAGTGGTATCAGTCTTCCATTAAAGTATGAGTCTAATATAACAACTGGGGTCGACTGCTAAGTGGGTCACTCGTCAATGAGGAAAAATGGCTGGGTATGCCTCGGTTCATATGAAGGGTTAACAGTGGTAATATCAGTGGTAATTATAGAGGTTGTGTTAAATGGACACAGTGACACGGCAGCAGTGCACAGATGCTCACTCAAGCTTTGACACCACACATTTGTTATCAAGGCACATCCATGCAGACAGAATGAGTCAGTTAGACACGTGTCACACGTCTGCTTGGTGCTTCAGACACACACATATACACACACACACACACACACACCACAGTTATTGAAACAGATCTATGGTTGTGTGAACACACTCTCTCTAATCTCTCTCCGTCTTTTCACCCACCATTTCTTCCCTGTTTCTGTCCTTTGCAGTTTGTGTGTGTGAGACAGAAAATGAACAGAGGAGAGGAATATTGAGGTAGAGTCCTCGAGCAGCGTAGAGAACAGAGAAGTTACGATTGGAGGAGGACAGCTTCAAGAACAGCATGATCAAAGGCAGCGAGTGCGTGACCATTTGGCTGTGGGTCGCCAGCTACACTGATCTCAATTCAGATCAAAGTCGATTGGTTCGTAGGCCTCTCTCTTTTGGTGGTGCAATGTTAACACTTAGCCCTCAGGGTGTGTTGTTGGTAATGGGGAGCATGAGGTCAGATGGATATAGGTTTTCGACCGAAGGAGAGACACTTTGCTGCAGAGCAGTGGACTGTTAACAGAGCCAGGAGCATGTGCCAAGTCAGGTAATGTTGGATCTCCAGTGTGATTTATACTCCATAGACATGAATGACATAACGTAGATCAAACCTGGACTCGCTCATTAGCCACATGACTGCTTGAATTCTTCAGTTCACAGGACAAGCAGCGTTTTCCTTTGAGGATAGAGGTGTCAAGCGAACATCACAGGACTTAACGATTTCTGGGCTGGATGCTGCTAGCTGAGTTTCCATCTGAGGACATGGGTATGGCAGGACCTCAGTGCTTTGATTTGTATCAAATTTTGCATTGGATAAATCATGGCTCATCCCATAACTCAAGGATAAATGAGTTTCAAAATACATATCTTGACTATACTGAGCATAACAAAAGTAATTCCAGCAACAAATACAGGAAGATACATTTTTTGTTGAGCATCTCAGAGGGTATATCGGACATGGCAGGTTTGATTACCTGTTTCCAGCTAGTATATAGAACAAATACACAGAGATAGTCTCTAAATACGCATTAGGGCTACTCTAAAAGAGAGAAACATTATTGGATCAAGTGGAATTCATGTAAGCAGACACAACCCATTAGTCAAGAAATTTGTGGTTCGTGAAGTGATTCCAAGGGCTGGATCCAGGGTACTGGCAATCGCAAAAAATTCCAGATATTGCAGGAATCCCATTATCAGCGGGAACCTTGCGCTTATGTGTTTTTCTCTCTATGCTAATGCTTCTACTGGAAGAAAACACACAAAGAAAACAACAAGTGACAAGTGAATGTGAGGTGACAGATAAAGAAAAATGGATGTTTTACCAAGAAAACAAACAAGCAACACAACACAGCAGAGTCTTCAATTACCCTCCGAATGGTGCGAGAGGATGAGGAGGTTGACGCATGACGCTCCAGCTCCAGAGCCGAAAATGGTGATCCTCTCCGGGTCTCCGCCGAAGTGGCCAATGTTCTCGTTGAGCCAACGCAGAGCCTGAATCTGGTCCAGCAGGCCATAGTTCCCCTTAGCAGACTGATCACCGGTGCTGAGGAAGCCTGAGGATGAGGGAGGGATGAGGACAGGTGGGGAAAAGAGCAAAGGAAGGAGGATGTAGAGGAGGAGGGGGTGCAGAGACAGGAGGAGGATAAAGAAAGAAGAGAGCGACAAGATGATGTTAGCATCAGAATCTTTAGTATTTAGTACCGTCTGGTAAATGTTCCCTACTTTGGCATGTAAATCAGCTTCTGACTGGCTGCATGACTGCAGAGAACGAGTGTGTGTGTGTGTTTGAATGTCTGTGTGTGTGTTCAACACCCTCATTCATCAGCAAAGAGTGACAGACGGTACACAGAGACAGCAGAAGGAGAGGGACAAAATTGCTTTTTCAGCTCCTCTCTTAATGACGTTTACTCTGTCTAATGGCATTGAGCAGGGTCCTCTGCACAAAGCCACTTACAGTACAGCAGCCTGCACTCCGAGAAATATAGGTGACCTTAATCTGAATCACACCCATAACTGGATTACAAGTGATGACACGTCGTGCTTGGAATTTAGGACTGTACAATGTCTTTCTTCCTTTTATTTATTCTTATTGTTATGGATGTGAAATTTTCAGGAGCAAGAGAAGATACCCCTTATTTTAACAGTGGACCATTTTACCTATAGGCTTTTGCACAGCAGATATTTTGACTTGCATTCATAACTTTAATGATGGCTCTGACATTGTGACAGTGAGCAAACATGCACAAGACCAGGACCCCATAAACAGAAGCAGCTAAACAGAATTCAGCCAAGATTCATGGCGCCTTCCCAACTGTGACGTGTCAAAATGTCTTCCAGGAACAAGGTCTCTATATAAGAAATCAATATGGTATTATATTCCTTGTCCTATTGTGCTTGTCCTATATCATAGAGGAAGATGTAAGTTATGTAAATCCCATTCCTACATGTACTTGCTTGTGAGCTATACCTGTATAGCACAGATGCTTAATTTGCATTATGTGAGGTTCACTCTGACTACACCTACTCTGAACATCTGCACATGCAGCTCTGCGAACACATTATGTACAAATTATTCGTACAATACTTTGTCCAACCTTACTGAGTTTAATCTAGGCAATTTCTTCACTGTCATGATTGTTGTTTTATGAGTTGACAAAGGACATGAGACGCTGTTTACACATCACATTTCGATTGTGGAATAATAAAGGAGTGAACATCCCTCAAAGCTTCTCTGTGAGACAATCGTCCATTCATCAGAGCATTATAATTAAAGCTCACCCTTTCTGTTGTTAGTTGACATTTGCCTCCCATGATTACTGCTGAGCATCTTCGATTGTTCCACCAAAGACCTACATCTTTTCTATTTAAGTACCCATTAATTGTCAGCCTCTCAGATCCTAATGAGACTCGTAATTAGAGCTTCATTAAAGGCAGGTGCACAGGAAAGGTCATCCATTAAACCTATACAGTAGAGGTTAAACACTTGTATACAGCTAGATGCTGGGATTTGTTGTAACACAACTCTACAGTATGTGGTTTGCTGTGTGCTCCAAATTAGTCTTCGAGATGCTTTATCAAGATTTCCAATTAAACCCCACATGACATCACAGGCAATTAATTACTTGTCCACACCTTTGTTCAGGGCTAATTACATTGTAAAATAGGCTTAGGTAGGTAGCTGGTTTAGAGGATGTTGACAGGATATGTGAGTCAGATATTCCTTTTAAGATATTTATTCAGCATCCTGGCAGAAAGTACAGCCAGGTTAATCTGTATTTGTAGTAGTGGGGTTAAGGATATCAGATACAGAAACTGAGATATGCAAGTAAACAATACTAAGTTCAACTGAAATGACATGTTTACTACACAATAGAATTATATAAACACTATTCAAAAAGAGCCGGCTAATTCACAAAATAATAACCAATGAATAATTCTTGCTGCAATTATACAAATGATATTACCAGGAATATGATTTTTTATAATGTATAAATGAAAACTGCAATGACAGGCATTAGTCTGGCTGGACCTCACTGAATACAAACAACTCCTCTTAACAAGAGCCAGCCTGCTGCTTTGGCTATGGATGAGGCGCCATCTTGTGGAGACACCACGACAGTTAACCTGGACTCTCTTAATATTATGGAAATAACAGAGCACAATTGCTTCAAAACTGTAATGCAGAACAATACAATACACAAAGGTCGATACATACAATTATGGCATGAATGAAAAGGCTGTAATTGAGACTGACGAGTAAATTATAGTCATAACAGCTAGAAGCTAAAGTATTGCACATGACGCAGTTTTAATTAGCAATTAAGCTTGCTTGCAGTTACTGAAGACAAAAAGACAGAACAAAATGGACGCAAGTAAAGACATTTAGCTTACTCACTTAGCCCTTGTCATCAGCAACACACACCAGGAAAACAAGGAGGGACAGCTACTCACTGAAACTGGATTATAAAGTAATAAAAACGTCTTTACATTAACAACATGGTGGGAGGTGTCTGCCAGCGCCCAACTATTATTTTGGGCACATAATTTGTTTTTCACATATATGTTTATACTGAATTTGCTGCACTTATTATGTTAAGGGCTTATACTTACTGGAGTTACACCACATAACCTAATAATTTCTCTCTTCACACTGCAGGTACAACCTAAATCAATCAAAATTAATCACCTCCCATGCTCAATGAAAACAAAAGGGATCGAAGCACATTATCAGTGAGCACATCATGCATTTAGTGGCTTTAACACTGCTCTTTAAAGGGGCACTATGGAAAGAAGAATATTTATTAATACCTACAATATTAATGAGGTAAGAAAACAAACTCAAAAATATTTCTTTGTTCCGTAACTCAATAAACAAGCTGTTCTCAGAAGAAAATAAGGTCTGCAGAACACTGTTCGAAGCTAAAAAGGTGGCAGGGTCCGCCAAATATAAGTATTGTTGTTTAGGCAATTTTTTTTTTTTTAATCAGTCAATTGATATCTTTCTCTTCTGATTAAAATTTCTTCCACAAAACTACATAGTGCACCTTTAAACACCACAAATAAAGGTGACACAAGTAAGCTGCAAGTAGGCTTATAGGTGCATTTAATAAGCCAAGCACAACAAGGCAAACAAGCTGCCTTATGTCCTACTGTAACCACCATGATATATTAAACAATACCAGTTATGCTTATGAGGTTATTATTTAGCGACACATAGCCATACATTGATGTTACATTGAGCAGTGCTCATATAAAGTCCAGTTCCAGTGGAAACACTGCTCATGATTGTTGTGCAAATTTGTGAAGAAAGATTGTCTATTGCTACATTTTGCTCTTTAGTTACTGCTCTTGCACAAATGTCCGCTGTGCTGGTGGGACTTCAAAATACTGAAGCAAGCCAGTACAGCGCCAGCAGACAGCCAAGATCCTGACGTTATCTTGTTACAGCCAAAGCCGTTGTCTTTCCTGCACCTTCACGCTGCGTCCATCTGACTGTGAGTCAGTGTACAACAGCGGGCCACTTCACCCGTCCTCCCCATCCTCTATAATCTGATAAAAGGCTTGAAAAAACAGAGGAGCTGGTTAAAGCGCCGCAATGCAAGATGAAAGCGCGGCTCTGCATGAATAGCCTTTAAAATGGCTGTGGTAAGGAATGGTGGTTAGAGGGGGTGAGAGAGACAGAGACAGAGAGTAAAGGAAAAGGAGAGAAGGATAGTGGGTGTTCTGTGAGTCCCGGATAGAGGCACAGTGTTTCATCCTGCCTCCAAGACACCAGGGGTTGGCTCACACACACACACACACACACACACACACACACACACACACACACACACACACACACACACACACACACACACACACACACACACACACAGGGACACTGATCAAAGGCTGACACTACAGAGAAGAGTGCCTCCTTTTCTCTCCATCTCCCTCTCTCTTCCACACACACACACACACACACACACACACACACACACACACACACACACACACACACACACAGACTCACACCACGTATACATGCGAGCACACAAAGACAGAGGAATAATGCAAACATATTCTTTCATCCCTTCTCCTCCCATTCGCAAATGTAAACAGGGAACACATGCGCGCACACACAAAGCCTATGTATAATCATTCAAACATGCTAGCGCCCACACAGTCTTTGCACGTCCATTTGTCTGTGTATTTCGAGCAAACACAAAATAAAACTCTTGTGTATCTATCCTGCAGTCACAATAGAGCAGCAATGAGCCTTCTATGTGCCATTAGAGAGCCGTGAGATTATGCTTATAGAGCCTTGTACAGGTTTGCTGTGTGTATGAAGCCATATGTGTTGTCGTGATTTGTGTGTGGACGCAGAGGTGCATGCATGTGTGACTTTGAGCGCGGCCATACATGTGATTATGATTTGTGTGTGAACGATGTGGCTGCTGGATGACGAACAGAGCTTCTAGCACACTATATCCCACGTGAATTCATTGTCAGAGGTTCGCATAGGTGCCAGAGCTCCCTTTCTGTGTGTGTGTGTGTGTGTGTGTTCTTGGCAGCATAGTAATTATTGTCTATCAGAGGAGTGTGTGCAGCGTCCAGAGAAATGAACAGATGTGGGCAGCTAGGAGCCTCTGAATAATGTATAGGACACACACCTTTTTAACATGACACACACACACACCTCAGATTGAGCCCACTTCTTTCGAAGGTGATGAAAGCCACCTGCTTGTTAGATAGGCCGCACAGTCCTAAATGGTATCTGAATGTATTATTACAATTACAGCATCGTATCTCACTGTTAACGCCACCACCGCCAAACTGGGCAGTACTGTCATACTGCCGCCACGCTTTGCAATTTTCCAGAGGGTCACGCTGAATGACGCCAGTGAGGGTAGGAAGCATTTGGAAGTGGGAGAAAAAGGGAAATAAGAAGCATCTCCCTTTTTTCAGTGAGCTTAAAAAGAGCCCCCCCCCCACACAAACACCACACTGGCTTAGACACAGCGATTGGCCCTGGGTGATTTGCTCCACTCTTGTCCCTCTGTCTTATTGTGCGCTTTCTCTCTCTAAAATCATTATTACTATTGCCTGGCTGTGACAACCAAATTATCTGTGAAATTATTCTGATTCTTCGCCCTCATACTGGGCAGGACCCCTCTCAGTGCGCGCATAGGAAGGTGGATGTGTCTAATGTAAACTCTTTCCTGAGCAGAAAAACAATTGCATTTTGAAGATGTGAACAATCAGCTGAGTGAAGGGGAAACTTGCTTGTTATCAGTAGCAGTCAGCCTCTTTTTCTCATGCTGTTTGCCTTTTTTCTGTATTTTTAAAAACATTACCTTGCTCTTTTTCTCATCATCGAGTCTTCCACTTCTTCTTTTCATCTATTTCTTTCTGTAAAAGTCATTTTTGTTTTAGCAGAGTAACTGTAGTGGGTTACTGATGCTGTGGTGACACTGCATTTAGATATTTTTAGATACGTTCATTCTGCAATTACCTCTACATATAGTACTACCCATTGTTACTGGCATTCCCAAAATACATTCAAATAACATAACAATACACAATGGATTCCCAGGAAGTATTGCATGCATTAAATGTCTGCACATGCTAACACGTTTTCTACCGCTGCTGTTTCAGAGTAAAAGCGCTCAACTGGCGAAACATGGGGCGGAGAGAGTCACAGGAAAACCCAATGTTTGCCACCACGGTTAGTAGGGTTTTATTGAGGACAAAGTAGCTGCTCAAAATGTGTTTGCTATCAAATTAGTTACCAACAGTAACCGCAGGTGTCACCAGCTCAAACAGCACTGAAATCTTGAGAAATACAACTTTAAAGAAAATGCTCTGGTGTTAAATTTGAAATCGTCAGAACAACTTCTACATTTTTGCACTGTTTCCTCTCTCTCTTTCACTGGTTTTCCTTCTCATGGATGCTCCTTCATTCGCTCTTCCTTCTTTTATCTCCCCGGTCCCCTGTGGTTCAATCCTTCCGTCTTGCAGGGAATGGTCTGGGGCTGAGGCTGCTTGCTTCTGAAGTCCTGTCCTGCATGTGTGTGTGTTTGGACGTTAGCGGGTGCACTGTCAGTGGACTCTCTTTCAAGCCCTGTCACTCTCTCGCTCCCCTTTTAATGAAGTGGTGAGGCCAATTGTGTGTGTGTGTGTGTGTGTGTGTGTGTGCGTGTGTGCTCACATCAATGTGTTTTGATGTCGTCTCAAGCTGTGTGTTGCCATACTGTATACTCTATGTGGCACGACAACACAGAGATACCGCAAAAGCAAAAGAGAAAATGTGTGTGTGTGAGTGTGCGGACGCTGGAAACCAGGAAGAGAAACCAGGCCAGCTCCCAGCAGAGTACGACCATGTGCACACAAGTGTTTCTCAGAGCCTCAGTCTACATTTACATGTTTATGTGTGTGTGTGTGTTTTAGCATGGTGGAGTGTGATTGCTTTTGTTTTTGTCACAGGCCAGTCCAAGTGTGTCAGAGGGATACAGCGGAACACATACACACACACACACACACACACACACACACACACACACACACACACACACATGCACACACACTTATGCACAGAGGGAGGATGACAGAAGGGAAGAAGGATGAGAGTGGCTGACAGAGACAGAATGAGTCACAAAGGGACAAACACAGTGAGAGGAAGTGAGATGGTACATTGTCAGGTGTGTGTGTGTGTGTCCACAGGGACAAGAAGAAGGACCAGTATCTATTTCACTCTCCTTCTTTAACTAGAGTCTTTATAGAGTGGCGGTGTGTTTCTATCGATCAGCTTTTGTTGCCCTGTGAACACATTTACAGCCCCGAGGAACAATAGCTCACCGACGTGATCACACACTCCCATCATGAGCCTTTTCATGTGTGCGTGTGTGCTCAGAATTGCAAAGCCTTCCCCTCCCCTGTCTCTCTCTTAAAAAAAAAAATGTTTCCCCCATAACTTCCTCAGCCTCCCTCCGTACCTCCACTCCTGTTTATCCATCATTTGGCTCCCTTGGGTGTTGCTGTCCCTGGGGGGGTTTCTATCCAGTCAGAGGGTAATGGCGGGTGAAATAGGGGTGCCATGGGCCAGATCGGACACGATGTATAGCATAATGTGTGTGGGTGTGTGGATAGCACTTGTGCACAGGCACGGTAATTGTTTTAAGTCATTTCTGTGTTTGAAATCAATTGAAGATCCTCCTGTGAGTGTCATTATCGCAGTATGTGTATGTTGAATCCATCTATGAGACTCGTGATGTTATGTGAGATGTCATCCCATGTAATAATATTATTTTACCCAGGTACCATGACGTGGCACATTACATGGTGGTGCAAGTGATAACACGAGTGAACAAAAATCATTTTCAATATGGATTTTGCCTCCACAATCTGCACATTACTGACGCTGCCTACACCAGCAGCCAGCTCCGAGCCCATTTAACAATGTGATTTGGGTTGCTGGATTTGATTTAGAGATAATTAAGGGTAAACGTTCAGGTTTAATCCAGTGTCATATAAAACATATTTAAATCTGCTAGATGTAGATGTGGCCACCTAAATATGCCAGCTTTTTTTCCATCAAGATCCATGGGTTATTCCCTGAGAAATTAACAGAAGTAATATAGCGCCCCATGTCACAATGTTAAAGAAAATGAAAATATTATTGGATCTGTCCCTTTTTCCGGATCCGGCCCAAAAATGTATGTGGTCTATTCTGGATAGAGACCCATCCTCCATCCACGTTTCGTGGAAATCCATTTTGTAGTTTTTGTGTAATCCTGCTGACAAACCAACCAAGAAACAAACGGACACGGGTGAAAACATAACCTCCCTGGCACCTACCTGGTGCTTAAAGTTTAACTTGAAATGTTGCTTATTTTAGTCAGTTTTATTTAATGCTACCAAAAGTCAAAACCCAAACTTGCAAGGGTTTCAAAGGGGCACTTCACAGATTTAGATTTGCCCTTCCTTAAAGTTTGGGGACTTTAAGACAGATTATACAAAGAATGGTCAAAATCAAAGCAGCAGAGGCAGAAATATCTTGATTTTTACTTCCTAGAATGGGTAAAGCTCCAAAAAGCAGTATAAAACACTTTAGTGTCAAAGCTCAAGCTGAGATAACTGTAGTTGTTAAAATGTCCAAAAATTAAAAAAATTTGAAACAAAAAAATTCAACAAGTGGCTAATTCAGTTCCTCTAAACTGGTATCTCCGTCCAACCCGACTGACAATAAACCATTTATACAATGCTCCGGAGCAAGGATGGAGGGAAAATAAGTGGAGATGAAGGGAGGGGGGGGAAGAGGGAGCAAAACAAGAGCTAATGAATCCCCAAACTGCCATCCACGCCTGCTCCAGCAGCAGCAGCTGTGCGGTGGTTAGGATTTACCGAGCAAAACAAACAAACAGCAAAAATAAATGGATAAACACTCATTGTGCGTCTGGAGGGGTGTGTGAATGTGTGTGTATGTGTGTCTCGGACTGTGCTTGTCTGCATACAGGTCTCTTATTTGTATGTTTATGCGCAGATGTTGGTGTGTGTGAGTCTGCCTGTGAACGTGCGTGCGCGCCATCGTCGTCTCTTCATGTTTTTGCCTTCCACGGCTGCTGCTGGAAATGAATGGCTGTTGTGTCTGCGCATCTGTGGAGCTAAAAGTAGACCTCTGCTATTCCACTACGCGCTGGCAAAATGCTGCAATACTTCAAACAGAGCCCATGCTGGGTTGGCCTAGATACTGTAACTCTTCCTCACACAGCACTCAGTTTGCATGGCGCTGAATGCAGCCAGCACGGTGCAGTTTAGCTGACCATGGGTTTTGTTCAGCTGGCACTGTTCTTGCTTTTTTGGCATCATTTTCACTTGACCATTTGTCATCGTTCATTTCAAACATCTCCGAACAATTCTCAGTTTGCAACTTTACAAACGTGTGATAAAGAAGTGTGGTACACCATAAATAGAAAGTAATGAAGTTTTTCTATGTGCTGCAGTGACAATCCTGGATAGAGTAAGGTTTAAGGTTTGAGCAGCAAGACTTCAGCCATACAAGTTTCATATCACAACATGTTCAATGAAAGCGGCTGCTCCATATCTGCAGTATTGGAGAGGAGTTTGGATTCATTATTCAGCTGCTAACCTCCCTCTCAACTCACAGAGCCGGCCTCACGCTGGGAGAGAGTCTGCAATGAGAAGCCCGTCTCTCTGCTGTATGACTGATACCAAACCTCAACACTGCTAACTTACCACCACAGTATACGCATCACTCTTACACACACACACACACACACACACACACACACACACACACACACACTAAAACTGCCTACACACAGCTGTACACGCATATTTATATGATAATCCTGTCCATCAAAAGTAAAAAAACCTAACAGACATTCATGGAGATGTCTGATGTTTTCACTTTCATGGCAGTGTAATTAAAATATGCAAATGATATGATAAAATGCATTTCACTCTGATGGTGACAATGCCAGTTATGCTGAATGCCTTCAATATTGGAATGGTATTGTCAGATAAGGCACATCAAAAGTTTGGATGACATGTGGCGTGTGTGCGTGTGTGTTTGTGTGTGTGACGAAGAGGATACTGAGCTTTATCTCCAGCACATAAAGAAACCAATCTGACTCCTGCCTCATGAGTGTGTGAGGACAACTACTCAAATACCTCTTGATCGCTCATCCCGCACACAAACACCTCCACATACGCACACGCACTCACACAAGCTTTCGACTATTTTGACCTTCCACGTTCATGTGTACCGAGTAAACAATTTAGATAAACAATGTTCGAGATAAATTTTTTGCACTGCTATCTCCTGCTGCACACATTTGGTGTGTATTTGTGTGATGTGTTTGCTGCAGGTCAGAATTTCAATGTAAAATAGTTGTTGACAGGTGCAAACCGTGGGTGACCAACAAAACCCACATAGATCGGCTGAAGTGGAAACACAGAGTAGTACATTCCTCTGTTGAAGAAAACCATGTACCTCCAGTTTTCATAACATGAACTGATGGATTCCTTGTTTCTTTATGGGTGGAAAATATTGTCTACTTCTTGAGAGAAATGGACCACTTCAAAACCCATTGGATTATCTGAAAAATGTACTGTCACAAAGATGAGAACAGGTTTTTCCAGCCATTAGCATCCATTTGGTGTTTTTATAACTCTAACATTGGTGCATAAACATGGTCTCCACATCATGATAGTTTAAATCAGGGCTGGCCAAAGTTGGGCCCGGCGGACATAATTGGCCCACCATAATGTTTAATTTGGCCTGCCAGATGTTTCTTACAAAAAAATGAAAATTGATCAAAACGATAATCTTACCAATTGCTGTTGCCATTTTTTTTGGTGAGGTGAAAATGCTCTTTTAAATATGTAAGATCCCTGATTATTAATTATTTTTCATAATCTGAGCATGTTGGGCAGAGTTACAGGAAGTCATTACAATAAAGGAACTCAGCATCCTAGTACTACGGAGGCCCAGAGGGACAAATGAAGAAAAACAAATTAGGAACTTAAAATTCACCTGGTTTTAAGTCTTAAACACAGGAGAGAAAACAATTTAGATCAGACTTACAAAATAAATCCACAGATTGTTTTCCTCACTTGCCTCTCAGGGCTAATTTTTTAACAATACAACACAATAAATGCCTGCTTTTGGTCCATGGTCCACCATTAGGTTTCAGTTTTGGCCCTCCCAGGGAAAAAAGTTTGGGCACCCTTCGTTTAAATAATACATGAAAAACAATAACAACAACGAATGAAGTTGTATGAAAATTTTAGTTTAACTATAAATCTCAGCACTAGGCAACAATTTCTTTCCCACCTCCAACAGCCTCATCTATAAATGGCATCAGTGGAGGAAGTAGCATTCAGATCCTGAAGTAGTAATACCAAGTAAAAGCCCCACATTCAAAATTATTGTGAAGTGTTATCAGCAACATGTTTTGAAATTTGTTATTCAATAATTATTACTGATGCATTAAGGAGCATTTTAACACTGTACAAGTTGGATCTTATTTAAACTACTTTATATAGTCTAATCTATAATGATACTTAATATTAAATATGCTTATATGGTTTTTATATGCAAACATATACTAAAGCTGTCAAATAAATGTAATGGAGTATAAGTATAAAACAAGAAACAACATATGGAAATATTCAAGTAAAGCATAAAAACCTCCAATCTGTAGTAAATGTGCGAAATGAGTTACATTCCACCACTAAAAACTAAAAGCATATTTGGAATATGGAAATCCCATCACAGTGACAGGATGACTCAGGGTTGGTGACATGGAGTGGTGGAGAAGCCAAAGGCTACTGGGCTATCAGCTGCTATTTCAGAATGCAATAAAAGGCAAACAAATAACCGTGCTGAAGGCTTTCACAGAGGTGGTGTTTTCTCTCTTCACACCATCACGTACAAATGGAAAACACTGCTCCCCTGTGCGACGCCAGATAACACTGTTTGTCAACCTTATGATTTGCGCCTGGGCCTTTGTCATATCACTCATTGTTCTGAATGCATGGAGGTAATGCCACGGAATGAAATCGCTCTGAAGGAGAGGAAGGAGGCCACGCTCGTCTACAATATGATCAACTCACAAGACATGTCCGTCTTGTGAGGCAGTGTGTGACCACTGTAACGTTTTCTGCTTCGAAAAGCGGAGCCCTGATTTATCAGCAGTCTGTACAAGGCGAACCACAGTCGCTCATACCAAGGTAATTTACAGAGAGAACAAACTGAGACTTTTCCGTCTGAACAGGCAGTATTGTGCAAATTTAAAGAAGTGCTCCCTGTATAATGCGACATCTCAAAAAGCATTTTGTACAAATAATAGTTTCTAGATGTTACCATTTACATTATTAGCTTGCTGGCCTGTAACCTTGATTTGAAGCATGGACGTGGGAAGTTGGGGTGCTGAAGGGGCTGCAGCACCCCCTGAAACGTGGCCTTATAAAAACCACCGATTTACAGAAAAGTGTGAGACAGACTCGCAGCAGAATGAGAGAGAGTGCTCATGCAGACGAGCGAGAAAGAGGGAGGGTGAGAATATGAGCAAAAGTGTCCATGAGATATTAAAACATTCTCAACAAAGCTGTGGTTTATCAGTCAAGTGTACGAACGATACTGCAGACTGGAGTCTCTGTTGTCAGATCTGCCTCTTTGTCAGTGTTAACAGTGTTAACACTGACAAAGAGGCAGATCTGCGTTACATTTGCTTGTCTCTGATGCACAAAGAAAGCAATAACTTGACGTACCTCACAATGCATGCAACGCATTTACGAGAAGGGGCAAATAATTAGGAATATGTCAGAGACAGTGTTCACAAAGTTTACAAAGTTTCCCCTAACTCAACAACTCACAAAATTTAGAGATTTTATAAGGGACTCTTCATCTCCTTCATGTTGTTGACTGCGTAGTTGCTGTGACATTCTGAAATTGTTGCCAATTAGATGTTAGTTATCCTTGCCATTCAAATCAATACGAAAACCATAATGCACCATTTATTATGACGTCTGCACCCAAACTGTGACTGACTTCCAGGATCCCTGATTTCAACTCTAACTGAGAATGTTCAACCATGCTTATGAATTTAATAGTAAAAACAATTATGAGCCAAAGATTCTATAATGATAAATAATAGATTCTATTGGGGCCAGGGCTTTGCATATATTTACATACACCTTCAAGTAAGTATAAGTGTACAGTGGTAAGACAAACTGCTTAGGAACATTACACCTCATGCACTATGTAGATACATTGTGTCCCTTGTGTCTATATCCTATATGAGAAAGCCGGACACATGACATGATAACAATCCAGCTATCTTCAGAGCTGGGTAGTTACTAGGGGCAACAGTGGCCAGGGACTGCCAGAAACTCTACTCATCAGCAGAAAATTCAAGAAAAAACTAATAAAAGTGTCTTCATGTCCTCACTGCGGACACACTACAATGGAATGAAGTGAACAACCTGTGAGGCGAACAGGCACAAAGAGAAAGCACCTGTCAGGCAGCAGTACGAAGGGTACCTTGATTGGCAGTGTGCATCTATTCCCTCTATTTTCTACCACTCTCTCGCTGTTATCTAGTGTATCTGTCCCTCCAATTCAGCCAGTTGTGCCAGGACAAGCCTGTGTATTAACAGAACTTGGTGTGTGTGTGTGTGTGTGTGTGTGTCCCAGCACTATACAGTATAGTGGAATCTCAGAGGCTGTTTCTTAGCCGCTGACATCACAACTTCAGTAACAAGACTGTAGAGTAGATTAAATCTCCTTTCGTTTTTCTCACTGAGGACTGACTCAATTGTTCGGCTGCTACATGATACAACACATGATAAGTGTCTGAGCTGGAACGCAAGGACGTCGCCCTATAAATGTAGTGCCGTGTTCAGGAGAAAATTCAATTTATTATGCAGGGATAAAATGATACACATGGTTTAAAAAAATAAAGATGAATTTCTTTAAAAAAAACCATGCGTTCAATAATTGAAAAGCACAGGTGTTTAACATGGAACGCGTCTTCAGATTGCTATCAAAGTGCAGCTCTTGTAACATTGTAATTAGCTCAATTGATCGCTAGTTGCAGTTGGACTTGTACCTATGGATTTATTAAAAGAACTGGATGTCCATACATTCTATTTAAAGTTGCTAATTCAGTGTCAGAACCTGCTCTTCAGTTCCCCTTCCAACCACTCTTTCACCACTCTCTTGGGGCTTTTTCACTGGCACTTTAAGCAGTTCTTAGTCAAACCATTGCTGCACTAATTTGTTTTTTCATTTTACTGCTGTGAGTTGAGAAAATCATGGCTGCCCGAGATGGACCATCTCTGGATTGGGGTAAAAGTGCAGCCCGCCACACCTCCAAGCGGGCTGCAGTGAAGTCACGGTCAGCTAGCAACAACCCCTCAACAAACCTTTTTTGTTCCCTTCATATTTTATTTGAATGGCTAATGCTAAAGGCTTAGCACACTCTCCTCTTTGTTTCTTTTGTAATGTCTGTGACAGTCGGTATCATAGTTATTGCTTTTCTGGTGAGCCAGCCAGATATTGAACTGACCAAAATTATTAAGATATTTAAGTCAGCAAGCAGGATTTATAAATTCTGCTCATACAGCCTAATATTTCAGCAAATGACATTAACATTTTCAATGCCAACTAAAGTTCTCTTATTTAAACCTCCAATATTTTATCTGTTTTTTGTTTGGGCAGAAAATAACCTCAGAAGAAATGCAAATGGAATAATTTCAATTCTATCCACAGTCTGAAAAAAAAACAAAACTTTTTTTTCTTCGATGAGCTCACTTCATTATGCAAAAACTGAGCCACAGTCTGAAGTCAAAATAACATTATAATAATGACTTGCTATTCAGAGTTTCATTACTCAGTCAGTCAGTCAGTCAGTCAGGGTATAGGAAAAGTCTTCCTTTGCCAGAACATCTCATGTGACCTTCATGTGATTTTCATTGTGGCTTCAGCACCATAATCACAGTGCAGTCCGCGCTATCAGAGCTTGATTGTATCTCTGGAAACTCTGAGATGCTTCCTTCATGTTTATGCTTCTCGGCCTCCTGTAATCTTACCGGATATGCTTGAAAGGTCAGCAGCAAACAGGGTTTAGGCTCATGCTTTGAACACAGAGACAAGGTATAAAACCTGAGCGGTGGGTAGCTCTACTGTGCTCTCCCCATGGTAAAACAATAGCTCAAGCTGGTGCAGAGATCTCACACTTTGTCTGTGTTAGAAAGAGATGTAGAAATAACGTGTAGAGTCCAAGAAGTGTGTGTATAGCATGTAGTTTAAGTATTGTAGAGGAATAGAGAAAGATAGAGAGGAGAAAAAGGATGTGAAAGAGGAGTCAATGTGTAAATCTGTGTACTGTGAATAAACAGACGGACTGATATGAAAGATGTCCAAAGCCTTGATGAATAATTCATACAGCAACATAACAAGATGCAAGCAACCTGGAAACCCTTTACTGTGTAAAATTTGCCTTACAACGTATTTTATGGTTCTGCACACCAGAAATGCCCATTATTCAGACGATTTTAAATCAGCGCAAAACCTTCATCGAAAACCAAGCTACGGAGTCTTTAAGTTTATCAGACCATAAAAGAAGCAAATTAACAAAAATGCACCTACAGATTCCACTCTGCTGCACTCGAGGTTTTGACAATTATTTACACTTCAGCACAGAGCGGAGGGATTAAATCTTCTGACCCGTCCAAAGTCACAGTGTGGCCGATCGATTCGCTTCTTTTTGTGCCCAGTGGAGGTTTTGCCAGCTAATATTGGCAGGGACATTGCTTCTGCTGGACTGCCACATAAATGAAGATTTTAAATAAGAATCTTTTTTTTTCCTGCTGGCAGAGAAAAACACTTTGAATGTACACCGACACTGAACCAACTTCTTGCATCCGGGTTGGGCCAGGTTTTGCTCCTAACAAAGCAGAAGTCTCACTGGGGAAAAAAAACTAGAAAAAGAAGCTCACAGTTCTTCTGTTTTCTTCTACTTACTGCCTCACAACCTTCATTTTTTTCCTTCTTAACCCCCACCTCACAGGCCCGACCAAAACCATCAGTCTTTTAGGCGAGCTGCCGTCTATCACCCTCCCGCAGCATGGGACTATTAGACTTATCTTAGCCAGGGTTGCTCCTAATTTGGCAGCCTCAGAGCAGTGGGTGTAGTGTGTTGAAAGTTATCAGAGTGAGGCCAGCTCCCTATTTGGCAGGCAGGGGGGCAGTGCCACCAATGTCTGTCTGCCAGGTTGATTAATAAGTAGTGGCAGAGCAGCTACGCTAACAGACTGGCCTGCCTGGGCGCTTCCACAGCTCTGCTAAATTAATGCCACACAAACACACAGACACACACACACAGGAGATGTGTTTACTCACACAACTACACACAATGATACTCCTTCTGTCTCTCTCTCTCATCCACACATGTGTATACACACACACACACACACACACACTCAAAACCACAAGCAATAATGCAGCACAACACACGCTCGCTGATAATACACAGACATACTGAGTTGTAAATTAGCATAAACATGAGGGAACACATACATTGACACACAACCCTTCCTCCCTCATACCCACCCAAATACACACAAACACACACACATACTAAAACAGCCTCTTCTCTGTCATCTCTTTCAGCAGCGAGCAGCTTGAGTGACAGCTCATCAGAGCGGTGTTATCGCATTATTGTGAACGCACCATTTCTCTTAAGCAAAGCAGGCAGCCAGGCATAACAGAGTGCTTCCTCCTTCTGTTGCCATTAGTTACCGCCAGCATGGCAGAGGAGGGGCCGAACAAAGCACACGTGCAGCGTAACATATAACAGCAGGTGTGACACAGAATTATAAGTGAAATGAAGCAGGTGAGAACATAAGTGTGGTTCAGTTTGCTCTTGTTTTTGTCCCCTGTGATGACATTGGTTTGTCTGTTCATTCGTCTGTCCGTTTATCCATCCATTTCTGTCACACGCAATAGCCCCGACGGCGCTGGATGAATGAAACTTGTGGAAAAATGACGCGTTTCAGTGTTGTGTTCCAGCGTTTAAAAAAATGACAAGTCAGACAAACTTGACACATTGGTAAATGACTGGCGACTGCACGGGAGTGGAGCATTCATCTTCAGGACAACGTTCTCACTGTGGCCTTGTTTAATTTTCCTTTTGGGTTTCATTTACGCTATCACCATAGTTCTATCCATGTACAAGTGACAATGTTATATAATCTAACTTAAAGTCCCTTTCCACTCAGAAATGTGTTTTTTTGACACGTGGACATACTTTGGGATCACAGCTAGTTTGCAAGCCAATCCTGGCCCGATATGAAATGATGGAAACATGTTGTGTCCTGCAGTTAAACTTTTGAGATATTTACACATTCATAGCTTGGAAGTTTTTCAATGACAGAGAAGGAGAACATGTCAGCAGGAGATCTTTAAAGGATACCTTTATACTATATAAAAACATCTGTAAAACACAAATGGCATGTGTTATAGCTATATAATATGCTAATGTATTTTAAATACATTTTTATATATTTTGTCACAGAAAATGTTAAAAGAAATACAGCTTTTGCTCTAGAACCAATCATGTTTGTTTTCAGTACCTTCAGAGTACAAAAACAATTAAATTTTCTTTTTCATGATGATTTGTCAAAGCGAATACATCTAATTCATCTAAATATTTAATGCTTTCACTTAGATTAGATTGAACACCTAATTTACTTATAAGCCACAGACTAAAGAAAATGACAGCTTGAGTTTACCCCAAACAAGCAGTTAGTCCGACCTGAGATGTCGCTGTTAGACATAGATAGATAGATTTGCTTTATGAAATATGATAGCAAAGCGACACAGTACAGAAAATAAGCACAGCACAAATATCAGATAGCATGGACCACAATGTCTAAGCATGTATCAGTCATGACAGAAAATGAAAACAAAAATAAACAAGTTTGCCACAAATACATTAGTTAAGTTTTTATAAAAAAAAAAGAAAACTGTTTTCCCACACAGCTGGGGACCACAGCTTTTAGCAAATATCACTGAAATAGGAGCAAATTATGCTTTTGTCTGGGACTATTTTCAGCTGTGGAATAATACACATTTGGTGCATGGGTGACAAATGAGTTCAGAAAAAGGATTTTCTTTCAATGGAAAATGAATTTTAATTATTGTTATGAAATTATACCAAATAAAACTTTGCTCTGCGTGAACTGTTAACTGCATTTTGTTGACATAACAAAAGGCACTTTAAGGACTGCCAGATGCCTTCTAATGTTTCTTTCTCTTTCTACTCTGTAACCCTCATCTGCTGCTACTGATGCAGCAGCTGGAGGTCTTTTTTCTCCACTCCCTCTGTGGGCATTCAGTGCATGTGTGTGTATGTATATATCAATGGTAGTATTACCATAAGCTACAGGTGTAACCAGTGGTGGGTCTCTATCAAGGTGTTTGCTTGGAGACTAAAAGGGGGCAAAACGCAGGCAGGTGGTCTGAGACGCGGTGGGATGCACAGATACTCACTTATTCATGGACACAGCATGAGACAGTGTGGAGTACAAACATACACGCAACTGCAAAATACTGCCTCGCTGACTTTAACGCTCACATTTCTGGGCTTGGATACCTGGAGTGTGTGCATGCATTTTTTTCTTTTGATGTGAGTGGACCACTCAGGTGGAGCCTGTGAGACGACTGTAATTCTTGACACACACGCACGCACACGCACACGCACACGCACACACACACACACACACACAC
The DNA here is from genome assembly GCF_040436345.1 of Pagrus major. Classification (NCBI taxonomy): domain Eukaryota; kingdom Metazoa; phylum Chordata; class Actinopteri; order Spariformes; family Sparidae; genus Pagrus; species Pagrus major. The sequence goes on along the minus strand of NC_133224.1, from coordinate 19,626,624 downwards.
AACTACGCTGTTTTCTCTGTTCTCCCTTTGGTAAAAGATGAGTGCTCTCTTATTGACCTTGCGTATGTGTCGGGGGAAGGTTGTTTGACATTGGCTACCGACAATTCCTGGCTGCGACAGGAGAGCCACATCAACTCATCCTCGGCTGTTGTCAAGCACACTGTTGCCTGGCAACTGGCCAAAGGTAGCACGTCGCTGGAGACAGTGAGAGGGACAAAGTCCTGTCTGTCTGTCTCACTATTTATCGTTTCTTTCTCCTCTCATTTGTTCCAGTCCTGATGTTCTATTTTGTTATTGTTATTTGCTATTGTTTGATTAAGTCTGGTCTGATGCTCTTTGTACCCATCTCTTCCTCTGTCTGCTTTCCTTCCTTTCTGAGTCTTTCAGAAACAACAAAGCATTTGTCAAGTGTCAACACAGTGCCTTCAACTTAATTTTTTAGACATTTTGTATACCATGTAAGTGAAATAGACAAAGGGGACAATGGTAACTGTCGACCTATCAGAGAGTGACTCCAGTAAACAGTGCCTAAAGAAACTCAATTATAAACTTTTAAAACTGAATTGAGAACTTAAAACATTCCATAAAGCAAACAACAAGAAACAAGACGAGAAGACGACATGAAAACTGCAATAAAGTTGAACTTGAATAAACTTTTACTGTTTCTATTTTCATGTCTACGTAGTAAATGTAAAAATAAAACATGAGCGTGAGCCAGAGAAGGGAGCGAGACATCCTGTGCTGGTATAAATTCTGACTTTGCTGCTATATTTGTTGACTATCCCTCCTTTCATCACTTATATTTTTTTCCTCTCCTTCTCTTTCAAACACAAACACAATCCTCTCCAAGCTGTTTCACGCTCTACTTCCTTTCCCCCCTCTCTCCTTCCACAACCCTCATTCTCTTGAGACAGGAGCTGGTTTTCATTTAGCAACTGTTACGAGAATCAGGAACCTAAGAAATTAGATGTGGAGAATGCGGAGGATCAATTTTGATAAAACTGCTTCATTGTAGAAAATGCTTTTGAAGCTGGGTTGATGCACATCTGTCACCGATAAACTATCGAATTTTGAAAATATGAAGCTGGAATGCCTCATATGCTGTTTAATTAAAAAAAGGTGGTGTTAAGATTATCTTGTTCATTAATATGCATGTAATCTGTGAGGATTTCACTTTCTACATGTGGATCTTATTAAATTATTTTCATTGTTTTCATATTTTGTCAACAAGATAATATCTCAAGGTATTTCCTGGTCAAATTAAAGCATAATAAGATAAGATAAAAATACTTTCATGTATTAATTTGGTTGATGAGCATTTTATTCATACGCATTTTAGTTTTTCTAAAGTTTTGAAAGTGCTACACAACTGTGCCGCAGGTGAATTAACAGATACCGTCAAAAATGATGATAAATAATTAAGAAAAGATCTCAAAACACAAAATGTTTTTTGACATTTATTGATATGCACTAGCAAAAACATGGACACCCTGTCCTCAGTTATGAAATGAAACATTTTGTCCACTTCTATTTCGCTGTCTTCACTACATCCTTTCCTGTTTCCTTGCTTCCCTCTCCTTTTCTTTTTCTTCCCCACTTCTCTCTTCACATCGTACAGACTTAACTTTCTGAATGCCTGGCTGTGTTTGCGCTGAGGGCAGCACTTTGTCACGTCCCTCATACATATGCAACACACACACTCCAGGTAAGACAGAGAGAGAAAGAGAGGGTATAGGGAAGAGAAAGAAAACTGAAGTGGGGTAATGAGGAGATGGAAAAGGTAATGGAGGAAACAAATGGAGAAATGGAAAGGCACAGAGGAGGAGGGCGACAGCGGGATATATGGAGGTGAAGAAGACGGAGAGAGATTAAGACGGAGAGAGCAAACATTTGACTAGGACAAAGAAATGACAGTGAGGGAGGGAGGGAAGGAGACAGAGAGAGAGATGGAGTGGACAGGAGTCAAAGCCATTAACCTGCAGGCTTGGTGCCGCTGCTGCTGCTATGAGTGTGTGTGTGTGTGTGTGTGTGTGTGGTCGGTTGGTAGATGGAGACATAGTTGTATCCCTGGGCCAGGCCAGCTAGGTCTGTTGTCAACCTAACCCCTCCCGTGCTCTCTACCAACCAAGATGGATGGCCGGCAGTGCTGGCTAATCACGCGCTCCGCTGGCTGGGACACACGCACCTGAGGCCAATGGACACATGCAACCGTAACAGGTACTATACATCCCTGAGGACAAGTGTGCGCCATGCTGTGCTATTATAAACCAGACCTATGGTGCTCGTGCTACTATATACACTAATATGCTGAGACAGTAATGTATTCCTGTATGCAGGCCACCGGGAGGCATACAGTGCCATGAACAACAGCATCTGCACTGGCAACTGTGTGCGTGCACTTCTGCAGAAAATAACCTAAAGATGTCCAGCTGTGGTGTTAAATTAATAGCCAACTATTTGAATGGTGGATTTATCAGTGCTTTTATGTGAATATTTTCTGGTTTCTTAACCCCTCTGACAATGAACTGAATATCTTTTGGGTTGTGGACAAAACAAGACATCTGAGGATGTCTTCTGAGCATTTTCTGACATTTAATAGTCAATCAACTAATCAACCTATTAAGAAAATGAAAGACAGATTAATCGATCATGAAACTGACTGTTAGTTGTAGCTCGAAGTAGATAAGAGCTTTAATCTGGGCACCACACCTGATTGAATTACTCGATCAAACAAATAAGAAAGAGGAGAAGAAAAAAATGAAGGAGAAGAAGAAGACACTGAGGAGGAGAAGAAGCAGATATAAGTGCCTTACTTTCTCACTTCACGTAACACAATAGTCATTATATGTAGGGTGTGGAGGTTTCAGTATTACTAACATCTGTTCTGAGCTTTATTTGCAACAGAAACTCCACAAGAAGAAAAAGAATTAATACAAAGAAAAAAATGCGCCTTCTGTTCCACAAATATATCCACTCACACTTACACACTTGTCCCTTCCTCCCACTACCACAGAATAATATTGAGTTTGCTACTGATGTATCTGCGCAGAGAGCTTTCAGAAGAGGCTGATTTCCCTCCTCCTCCTCCTCCTCCTCCTCCTCCCTCTCCCTCTCATCCGCACAGATGAGAGATACAAAGTCCTTCCATCCGTCTCTTATTTCAACATGTCAGAACTTGGAGTTATTAGTCTGCTAATTACCTCTCAGAATCCCTCATTTAACACCAGAATCCAATCACTCTCTGATTATAATGAGAAAATTATGATAGACCGCATTAAAGATAGAATATGGGATTGATTGGTCCGCAACGAGACCGGGGGCAAGGAAAGAGTGGGAGAAGTGGAGGGGATGGAGAGAGAACAGAGGCCGGGACAGAACGTCTCAGAAACAAAAGAAGGAAAGGAGACGGATGAGGATGCTGGATGACAAAAGTTAGACAAGCCATAGAGAAAGAAACGAAAGAAGATGAACATGTAGTTGCATCTTTGATATCACAACAGAGTAGTAAGTCAAAGAACACAAAAATAAATAAGCACCATTCCAAAAAGCACTCAGAAATCATCGTTTTGTCATCATCGTGTGTCCATTGGAGACGTTTTCACCATATACGTGTGTGTGTGTGCGCTAACGTGTGGGCTCAAGCCTTGGGACTGAATGGCAGCAGATTGGTTGTGGCGATTTAATCACCGATTGTAATTATAGAAAGTATATTCACACTTTATCCTGGCCATTGGCAGGGCTTACACATTTACCATATTCATGAGGAGGGGGACTACATGTACGCGTGCACACACGCACAAAAGGGACGCAAGAAACACCCACAACCTGTCTTTATCTGATGGTCTCGGGCTAATGTCTCAGCAGCTGAATAACAGTCGTAACCACACACACACACACACACACTCGCGCACACACACACATACCTTTCTCCCTGAAGTTATAGATTTCCCATATAGTAATGAGAGTCGGTTATCTCTGAATTCTATAATTCATGTGTGTGTGCATATGTGTGAGGCTGGAATAATATTAGCACGGTGTGTGTCTACAATGGGTGCAGGGAAGGAGATTAAGGTTTGTAATGGCCGCGCAGGAAATTAATCATGTTTTAATGACAGTGTCCATGTTAGGGACGGTAGAAATTGGCGAAGGTGATGCTGGGAGTGTTAATGGACACGGAAGCGTACGCGGTGTGTGTTTGTGTGTGTGTGAGAGAGACAGAAGTATTAGAAATAGTTTGCATGTTTTCAGTCTTGAATCATGCAAAAAAGGTGTGATGACATAATGAGCTGTTCCCTGTTTAAGCTGTGAGCTCACACACTGGAGACAATACTGACAATCTGCACATCGATCTCCCTCTCACCATCCTGCTGAAGTCACCATTTTAACTGCAGCTGATAATGACGGCCCCCTACTCTCGGTCTCCCGCTCTGCACCTCCTTTCCTCCCTCTCACGGCCTCCATTACTCCCCCCCCCTTCATCTTACAATAATCTCGAGCACATCTTGACCGCGCTGAAAAACCTGCCGTCGTGGACGTGCTGCCAAAAGCAGGCGGGCAGGCAGGCGTGAGGGTTGGGGGGGGGTGGCGGATGGAAGTGAGACAACGTTGAGATAACATTGGGGAGGTGTGAATGCAGCGTGGGTGGTTTTTTTGGGGATGGGTGGGCGGCGGAGGTGGCAATGCTGGGTACTCGTCCTAACAAAAGGCTTTGTGCTCTCATTGTTTTCCTGGCAGGGCAAGCAGGGTGTCTGTGGAAAGGGCGATAAGAGCAAAAAAAGCATGATTCCATTAAATAATATCCCTCTCCGACCGGAACCGGAGGTGGAATGTGTGTGTTTGTATGTTTGTGTGTGTGTGTGAGAGAGAGAGATGAGAGCATAAAGCCATCTTAATACTGCCGTTTTCTTTGGGGAGTTCTTTGGGATACAATGTACATCCACATTTTCATTAGCACATAAGCAGGATTAGGTGTTGTGTGGACGGTATGTCAGTGCTGATAAGATGACTTGACTGGCATGTTTCATGGGATTACACTGTGTGCTAGCCTCAACCTCGTTTAGATAACCACTGCTGCTGCATTAAAGTGTGTGATTTTTCTTCTAAACACACACGGCAGGGCTCCAATTACAAACAACATGCCAAAACGTGTGTGATAGATGATATGTAGTTTTTATTTCCTGCCCACAAAATGATTTCCGGTGCTGCAGCAGTTAAGCTCAGCGTGACCCTGTTGGTGATGGTTATTTAGAAATGGGCTCGCACCAAGATGGCTATCAGACGCAGATAACCACAATGATTAAGATGCTAATGATAGCCTAGCCATATGTCGGCGATAGCCCGTGACAACACCCGTTAATCTTGTGCACCGCCAGGCGAGCGTCCTTAATCCGCAACAGGTTCGGATGAAACACTTCCTGTGCTGTGGCCTGACACTGTAGCAAAGATTAATGACCTCACTGTATGGATTGCTTCACCGGGTTGTCTTGTGATGTTGACCGGAGCATGCTAAAAGGAGGGAGAAGATGCTGAGCCAACAAAAGGAGGCAAAGGCAGTCGATGCGTCATTAGACTTGCTAATTGTTATTGTATCCCGGCCTGAGTTATACCACCATTAGAAGAGGAGGGAAGATCACACTCTAAACAATGTGATTGTCTCTTTGAGAGTTTGTGTGTGTGTGTGTGTGTGTATGTATGTGTGTGGTTGCTGTTTCTCAAACAAAAGAGATAAAAAAAAAAAAAAGCGACTGTAAACAAGTGGTGGAAATTACAGTGCCTATAAAAAAAGTGTTTGTGTTTTATTGTCCTACAACATTGGGTCAAAGTGGATTTAATGTGTTTTTTTAATGATCAACAATATAAAGACACTTTAATGTGAAAGTGGAAATAGATCTCTACAAAGTGAACTAAATTAATGACCACTTCACAGTGCAGGTTTTGCAGCAACACTGACTGAACAACTGACCTCCCAGGTACAGAAGTACTGATACTGCAGTTAATCAAACCCCTTGACTACACACAGGTGATCTTCATTGAACTGACAACTGACACTTTTTTTTTTCTTCTTTTCTACCCCGCTGATCACCGCATGACCCATCAGATTTATCTTGTAACTCTTCCTCGGCCCCCTTAGAACAACTGGATCAAACTACCTTACTGTATACAAAGTAGTACTTTGAATGCCACGATGCATCAGGATTAAAGGATAAGTTCACCCAAAATTGAAAATTCTGTTATTGTTTACTCAACCTAATGCCGATGGAAAGTCGGATGAAGTTTTGTTGTTCATTTGTTGTAAAATGTAAAATAATAACTGAAACTGTACAGCTCGTCTGGAATAATCTAAGTCTCCAGCAGCCCCGAGACTTTATTTACACCTTTGACACTATGTTTTCAGCTTAGCAGCTAACAGTAAAGATTTCCGCTTAATAATCTAAAAGTGTCAAATGAAAGTCAATAGGGGCTAATTTTATGCGGAATGAGAACCTTTGATACTCCAAGTATATTTTGATGTTAATACTTTTATTATGATTGATCTGAATGCAGGCTTTTTACTTGCAATTGAGAAGTTTTACATAGTTGTATTCATATGTTTACTGAGGTCTAGTTTTTTGACAAGGATCATGGCTAAAGCTGATAAAAAATAAGAAAAAATATCATTCTTTCATTTGCCCTTGGAATGGACACACACACACACACACACACACACATAAACACCCTTTTGAAAGATTAATAATGTCTTGGTCCTGGCAAGAGGGACTAGATAACCAAAGAGACATGCAGAAACACAAAACCCCTCAATGTGCTAATTGCTTTTGCCGACTCCACTTGTCTGCTCATTCCTAACATCCGATCTGTCAGTGGAGGCCAATGGGGACTACACGGGTTCTTAGGTGTCGTTTTATAAATGACAACAACAAATAACAACATGCTTGGCCTCAGGAGGGAGGGAGACAGACAGAGGCGATCAGGATGCGAGAGCGGCGAACAAGCAAAGTAAAATAAGGAGAACATGTCGGTTAATGAGAGGACCTGCCGTGGCGGGTAAAAACAGCTTTTAGAGTTAGAGAGTTTGGAGGAAGAAACATGGTGGTGTCTCATTAAGAGGAGCTTCATCACGTTCACAAAGAACAGAACAAGACGGGGCCCACGCTGAACATTGTCAACTCCACACTCACTTGGGATTAGAGAGCTTGGTCGGCAAAACAGTGTTTCAGAAGCGGTACATCAGAGTGTTATACTGAGTTAGGACTTAATTAGGAAAACGTTTTGACCAGAAAAGGCTCTTTTTGATTACAATATTTATGCCTAAGTTGTTGCAGTTTGTTGCAGAACAAAAACTACCATCTCCAACCCGAGAGGGACGACTAGAGCTTTGTCTCTGGGTGGTATTTCAATGATAGACATCAGCTTCTCTGTGATAAACAGCTCTAAGAGACTCTCTCTCTATTTGTCAAGTCACACAGCACTGCTTCGGGTGACTCGGGGTGATCTAGTGTCTGGTGGCTGCGTATGGTGATGAAATTTTGACAGATAGTGCAGGGCGTCTCCCAGCCCGACCCATCTGCACTCTCTGCCCTGATTATGAGGCAGTCACCTTGTCGAAGAACACACACACACACACACACACACACACGGGCGAAATGTCAGAATGCACACAGCTTGTCATTGGTGAATTGAAGTGGACAAAGTACAGCGCTTTGCCTCAATTTTGTTGATTACACCTCTTTCCTATATTCACTCCCCTGAAAGTGGGTCTCTGTGATGCTATTTTGCCAGTGAACGAGTGAGCCCGTCACCTGGAGAAAGACGGAGAGAAAGAGAGTGGGAGGGAGAGGGAGATATAGTATGTCATATGCCACTCAAGCAGCCAGCGGAAAGTTTTTATTAATTCATCGCTTCCAAAATGAAGCAGTGGGCAAGGCTGAGGGGCAAACAAATTCCACTCTCTCAGCAATATTATTATCATTACTAATAATGTGGGATAATTACAGCTATATACCGCTATGTATCTCCCTCCAGCACCTCCCTCCCTCCTTCACTCCACTCCCTGCTCATACCAGTAGCGACCTGAATTAATAAATGGAAAATTAAAACGCGGTGCTTCCGTAGGCGATGTCAACAGCTCAGGAGTTTGCCAGGTCTCTCTGCCGCCTTGCTGGATCGACAGTGGCAGCAGCTTCGCCCTGTTCATCCGGGGCCTGATTCATAATTAATGGAGGTTATAATTGCAAAGCCAGAGTGTGAGAGACAGACAGCGAGCGAGGGAGAGGGAGAAAGAGATGGGAGCAATAATGAAAATTAAAAAACACACACACACATACATGTGCACAGTTGACATTTTACACGCCATTCATTTAGCCACCCTTCCAATTCTTATGTCATTAACATTTACGCACACAAGCACATACACACAGGCACACACACACACACACCGTTCAGCAAATGGCTAATGAAATCACTGTCCTCCGCTCCTCTGTTTGAAGGTCTCTTAAGCAATGGGTGAGAAGGTGAGCCGCTGAGTGCAAAGTTTAAACTTTGTTCTCAAACACTAAATCCACAACTCATTTGCTGTCTTGGGTCAGAGAACTTTGTGTTCCAAATAAGGAAAGATTTTTCTGCTCCAAGTGTATTTTTTGTGAGAGGGATATGATTAATCATAGTAAATATACAGTACATTTTCCCCCAAATCTAGTGACATTGAAGCTAGAGCCTGATCGATTGTCGATTTTTGAAGCCTATGCAGATATTTGGGTAAAAAATTCAGAAATTTCTTTTCAGTGACCCCTTAAATGTCAAGTACTTGTGACATATGTAACTGAAGCAGGATATTTCAAGGTTTAGCATTTATTGTCTAAAATGACATCAGTGCACTGAAGCAGTAAACTAAACTGGGATTTAAATCATTATAAATTACCCAAAGCATATTTTTCTGCATTATTATCGCTAAAAAGTTTTAATTAAGTTTTAATATTGGCCCACATCTGATATATCTGTGGTAGGCCAATATCGGCCTCTAGCAGCGACCTCTAGTGGCTGTAGTAATTGTTACGGCTGCAAAGGAGGAAGCTAGGAGTAGTATAAAGGGCAAAAAGTCTGTACAGGGTTAAACAAGCACACGACTTTGATTCAGGAGACCGCTGTTGGTGTCCAGTGAGAAACCAGAGTCAACAGTGAGTCAGTCAACTTTCTAACATAGTTAAGTTATGTCCAGACATAATGTAAGTATGTTTTTGCCTTTCATGGCTTTATTGCTATTAGAGCTTAAGTGGCAACAAGAAACGGGATGAGAACTGAGCTAGGGTCCCACATGGGTATGTTTTTAACTGAAGTCACAGAAGTAATGCAGTTGTTTTAATCTAAAACACAGTGTTTTCCTAAATCTAGCCAAGCAGTTTTAATGCCTTACCTAACCAAGTCTTTTTAGTGCCTTAACCTAACCAAACTGTGACTGTACGACAAAGTTCATTTTGGGAGTGGTTGGTAATCGACCAATTCAGTCATTGTGGTATAAGGAAGTGTTGTAACATTGGCCAACCAACTTAACATTCAAATTGTAGTTGAATGATTCATTGTCAACAGGATGTGATATAAGCCTGACTGAACTGCAGGAACCTACAGTACCCATCTCAACAGGTGTCTTTTGAAAGCCATAAGTGTGACTAAAACTGGAAGCTTTAATTGACTTAATCAGGATCCATTAGTTGTTGCTGTGGTAACAGCTATTCTTTCTCGCGTCAACAGGCAGAAAAAATAACGACATAAATATCCTTGGCTGGTGAGTGTGATCCCATTCCTTTGAAGACATGTTGTGTGAGGATCACACACTGATAGGCCTCTACAGAGACCATACTGGACACTGGACCTTCTTTTATATTCATGTTGTCATGTGGGTAGTGTGTAGAATGATCACTTCCAAATGATATGATGCTGCATGCTCAGTCAACTTGTTTCTGCCAATAAAGAGTACCAATCCAATACTAGTGATCCCTTTCTTCAAAATTTAAAATCTGTAAACTTCAATGTGTAGAACTAATTTTAATCCTTTAAAGTAAGGTAACACAATATTGGGGATTGCTGTGGTGCTAAAAAAAGCACTGGTAGTCTGTCCTGATTAAATGAATCTGACGGATATTGGAAAATGAATGACACTGGTTAAAAAACTGTATTTAATCATCGTCAGTAGTGACTCTGATACCAGTCCCCTGAGTCAAATGGGCCAGCATCTCTGCTGGAAAATGTGTCCTTTTTTCGAAAGTGTGCAATCCCTCACGCTAAAAAATTACACAAGCTGCACAAAGAACCAGTATAAAGTAAACCAAGTGGTTCTGATGCCTTTAACTCCTATGGTTTGACTGACTAACAATACCTCAGTATGCTTTAAATGAACTAGCTTTTACCGTACAAAGTCTGACCACCTCTAAAGGCATTTATTCATATTCTGAATGGCCACACTCAAAGGTGGACGGAAAAGCCGGCAGTTGCGGAGAAAGGCAAAATACATCCTAAAAATGGGGATAACATGTACACTTTTGGTTGAACAAAGAAAGGAAAAACAAGTAGCTGTATGAACACTACAATTCAAACGCTGCTTTCTTAACACTAAATCTGCTGTTAAACTGGATTTATACTTCTCAACAAGAGGTTACCGGAAGTCTTGCTGTAGATATCTGGTTTAGGTTTTGATGGATGGATGGGTGGATCTATAGTTTCATTATGTTCTTTTACTTAACTGTGCCAATCATTTCTAACTTTATTTTGCCCTGTTCTGCTACTGAAGAGGACACTACTCCTGTGCAGTTACCATGTTTATGTTCATTCTCTCCTTACACAAAAAAGTAATGTATTACACATCACTCGTTACTTTTAAAAAGAAAATCTGCATTACGGCATGAGATGCACTGCAATGTAATCGCTAGTTAAGAATAGAACTCTTTAAGCACGTTATATGACCTGAACTGTGTTTAAAGGGCCGAACACACTCATATAAACTCACTCGAGTCCTTCGCTTACTGAACAATGGCTGTATAGTAGACTAGTCCAGGTTATTTGACAAATTTATCATTAAAGCAGTGGTTATACCTAAATGCCTATCAAATCGTTCGTCAGACAACCTGTTACCCCTCAGTGTCAGCACTGTCCCAGGCTGAATGGTCTCTCCACTAGACAGCTTCACTGTGTTGCAATTTATGGATATCAGGAGAGGTCAGTCAGCTGACTGTTCCACAAGTGTGCAAAAAAGGCACATTTGACGATTTTTTTTTCTATCCACACATTATGCAGATAACTGAAGAACCTACAGAAGTAACAATATGTCTGTTTGATAAGTAACTGTAATGCGGTTACTGAATTAAGGAACAGTAATGCATTATATTGCAAAAGATGACTTCGCTGGATGCGTAGTGTACATTTCTGTGGTGGCACACATCAGCTACGGAGCGAATGCACATAGCGGCTTTAGGTACAGCATAACACTTAAACACATAGGTAGAAATCCAGCTTTAGACCATCTGAGAAGCGCTTTGTTTAAAGCATACTAAAGCCCTATCTCATTATATTAAAGATTTTAGATTGGAATCATAAATGTAGTTCAAGGCCTCTGGTAATTATCAGGATTTTTAAAATTAAATCCACAAATACAACCCCCCCACACACTCAAACAAACACCATAATGTCAAAAGAAAAAGCCACTGCTGTGAAAACGTGTTAAGACAAGAACGGTGGTGTGGTTTGGATTGGTTAATTATCACCACTAGAGGAGGTGTCATGAAATCGTGAACCTCCAGTTTAATGCTGTTAAACAATGCTCAAGAAAGTGAGCAACTGCATGCTGGAAGTCTTTTTTGAAAGTCAACAACACAGCTCTTCGACTTCAGTCAGTCTCCTTTTGGAGGCTGACACCCTTCCATTTGGATTTTTCGGTGACTCATTCTATTATCTGCATCTGTATTTACTAAATGCCAGCAGGGAGAAAGCACAACAATAAACTTTGACGCCTTCACTCTCAATGAAAGCAAGGCTAGCCACTGCGAACTACTGAAGCTGGAGAGATGTAGAACTTTAGTGAGGATATGAATTAAAGGTAGGCCTGCACGATATGAGGAAAATCTGCGATGTGCGATAACACTGTTCAATATTGCAATGACGATATAACTTGCGATAAATAAACAAACATTGAAGTTTGCATATTATTAACTATACAGTTAACAATAGTGTTTCCGCATTAATAGGTACACTGCTAACATAGACCTGAAACATTGAATAGCCAATGCCCACTGAATAAAGAATGAAATTAATTATTTCGCACATGCTTTTATTGAACAAACTGCACATGAATACCCAACCAATTAAGCAGAACATTAATTTAAATAAGACATTATACCTATATGAAATTAAAGTTTAATTTCCCCTGCTCCCTTTAAACTATTTTCTTGTAAACTCAACCAAAACATCTCTTACCATGCAGAGTTGAAATGAATAAAAAATCCAGGGGGAAACAACTTAAATAATTAAATAAATATAAATTAAACATGGCACTTTAAATTAACTGTAATATCTCTCATCACAATCATCAAGGCCCTAGACTCTGCCTAACAAGGTGCAGAGATCTATAGTATGAGGGACAAAACTGAAATAGAGTAGGGCCAGCCCACTAAATCAAGAGAAAATAAAATCAGGAAAAAATATCTATCCGTTAGGGCAAGTTACAACCTTAGTTATTCCCTTAACACAAGTTCTTGGCCAAGAAAACCAGCATGTTAACTTTGTTAGGTTTCAGACGTGTACGGTGACATGTTACCACATTCCCAGATGTGCTGATGTGCTCACACAGTACCTGTCTTTGTAACACGTTGTAACAGTCAGTTATTTAATGTAGCGGCACTAGGTGGTGCTTCCTTTTGTGGGTAATGTAACCTGTACGATGAAGAAGAGTAGGTGTACTTCCGCTCCTCATGAGAAAGGATACTGCTAACAGAGCGAAGACTTCCCTTTTTATTTTGTGAAGTGTTGGTAGAAGAACCTCGGCCTGTGTTCATTTGCATGTATGCCTGTAACATTAGTGCCGTAGAGACCTGGCATGGTATGGTCAGTGTTCTGAATAAAAGTGCCGTGCGGAAACCCCCACATGTTGCCTGCCGTCTCTTGAGTAACCGGAGCAACCGCACTAAAGTGGACCATCACCTTCCCCTTCACCAGCCCACGTTACAACGTCGTCTCTCCTGAATCCAAAATAAGTTCATATAGCAGAAGTGCCGTTTCTTTTCACCACAAGGTCTTTGTCGACCACATTTTCATCGCTTTTTTCTCCTCCCTCAGCCATCATAACCTGGCAATCACCACCAAACTGATGCCGATTAATTTTGTCAGGGTAGCTAACGGCTAGCTGGGGCTTCATCTGATTGGCCCTTGTATCCAGGGCTCTGTCTGATAGGCTAAATGTTGGCATGCTCACGGTGCATGCATGGCGCATGTAAACAAAATGATTTTTCTTATTCATCGCGTGTCAGGCAGTCTTTTGCGATGTGTTTATCGCACATGTGCATATCGCGATGACGATGAAAATTCGATTTATCGGGCAGCCCTAATTAAAGGGATTCATAATTCATTAGCAACCTTGACTAGGGGAGACAGAGTTGATGGGAGCAATGAGGGAAGGAAGGACAGAGTGAGAAAGTGAGGATGGAGGAGGGGAGCGGAGCTGGAGGACATTGATTTCCGTCATGTTATGGTCAGGTGAACACGTACGTGACTCAGGCATGGCTGGCGTAGTTCCCATTACAGCCTCGTCTCCGTGATTAGAAGTCACAGTGGAGCATTGGAGCCTGTGGTAAGGATGTAGATAGGATGTGTGTGGAGGATACAGTTTGAGTGCTCTATGCAGCAACATAGATTGAGTGCCTCTCCCTGATTCTGTGACAAGGTAATCAGCAGGTACAAGTAATTGGGTCAATCTTTCCTCTTTATGGCACCCACTCTTAGTATGGATGGCTGAATTTTGATTAAGAAGCACTTGAAGCCACCCAACTCTGAGCTGTTCGATCCTTTAGATTTCACAATAACACTATAAGCTACATTTCTACATGTGTATATGGGTTAACAGCGTTGCCTGCGTTGCGTGTCGGCACAGTGTTGGCCAATGATGTGGCACCTGCAAGAACTGTGACAGTTCGGCTTGTGGCTGCTAGTATTTGCTTAAACAAGTTTCCAATGTTGGTGGACATTGGAGGTTGATAGTAATGACCAGATCTATCAAGTTGAGATCGAAGTTCATTCTTGTCCTGGAACAGAGTAGTCAACACAGCAACGTGCTCGCCTCTAGTTCTACCTCTAGCTGTTCTGGAGCTTTCTATCGTATCACATGATCTTCCTCAGGAGATGGAGATGCCCAGTTGTCATGGAATTCCATTTCACATTTTTCTGAGCAATTTATGAAAAAAGGTTTCTTCCCCAAGTCTGAAACAGCTGTTGTAAAATCAATCTCGCCACACGGCCCATGAAGTAGTTGTTCTGGAACTTTCTGGAATATGGTCATCCTTGTTCGGATCAGAGGAATTGCAAATTGAGCATCTTAAATTCATTTACAACACGGCAACTACAGTTGCTACATCTACATCTTAGAGAGATGATGTGATGTGATCAAAATTCTACAATACCAAGTGGACCTTGTGGTGAAATTGTTTTGTCATACACATTCAACAAATGTTCTCCTTTTCAGTGACACACATTGACTTTACTTGGGCCAGCCTCCCCGGTATATTTAGTGACCAATTTCAGCATTTTTTAACCTTCATTTTATCCCGTCTACTGACAATCACACATGCTCTGCAGAGAAACAAAGCTGCGACTTCTCCTATTTAATGTATGCCTACTCATGCCCCACCACCCACTTGTTCAGGATCAAGCAACTTCCATTGCAAAGTATCTGCTTGCAGTGAGTGACCATTCCCATCATCCATGTACGTATAACACAAAGTTAAAAGAATGTTAGGACATTTCCTTTGGGATACATAGTTAAAGAACAATATCAGCATAAAATGTATGACACATACTGAAATGTTTGGTGTTTCTATCAACAAGCCAAATCCAACACTGAACTATAAATCAATTCTTGTACCAGAGGCTCCCATAGTGGGGCCATGAAAACAAAAAAATGAATTGTCCTGGTGTGTTATCTTATCAGGATATGATGAATTGTCCTGGTGTGTTATCTTATCAGGATATGATGAAGTGACATTTCATCCCAAATACAGGTGTATGTTTACTTATTTATCTTTACCTGAGGAAGACTCGCCGTGGTTGAGATGATGTCGATCATGTCCACAGAAAATAAAACACGGTAAAAAGTGGTTATTGATTGACATCCTCTATCCTTAGACCTTCAATTCTGATAAAGGAAAACCTCCCCAAAAACCAGGGGAGAAAAAAACGGAAAAAATCATAGCCTCCTCAAGTCCTTGACACGTTGGCAATCTGTGATCATTCTCCCATTATTCCACTTTACTGCTTTGAATTGTATTTGGTTAAAGTAATGAGTTACATACACAAAGGTTGAGTGATTGATGGGTAGACAGATTGGCTAGTACATGCATTTGGAAAAGGAGTGTCTGAGCATTCATTCACTGTCAACAACTGAACCAAGGCGAACATAAAAACCCCTGCGCCATCTCGGCTCATTCCCCTGAGTGGCCTGCAGAGAGACGGAGAGCCGGCGGATGATATGACACTCCTTTGTATTCTTTGACGAGTGTCTGGAGCGGTTATCTTTCGGTCCTCCTGCCCCTCTTCTCTCCCCTTCCACGCAGATCGATCTCTCCACTGGGACACCTGAGGCAATCAGGAGGTGTTGATTGGTGTCCCTTCTGCTCGCCTGATCCGTCCCTTCCATTCTCGTCAACTCTGATACTTCGCATACACTCCCTTGCACTCCAACTCTGCTACTCTCATTGCCATCCACCATCAATCCTCTTCCCTCTTTCTCTTTGCAATCACTCTCACTGTAACTCTCTCCAAGGCTCTCTTCTCTCTTTGTCTCTCTCTCCAACCTGGGTTTCTTTAGCCCTAGACTGTATGGTCTCTTACAACTTATTGTCTTGCAATGCTCAAGGACCATTGAGCAACATTGACTTATGACACAAAGCAGAAAGCTTCTTCCACATACTCAGTCAATGCATTTATAGTTACTTGAAAGTCCCGGGATTATAAGAAACCTGCTTAACACAGCTCTATTTCCACTGGAGAACCATGACTTTTTGGTAAGGTATACCCTTACCTGGGTATCTGATGAGGCTTCTTAAAGTACACACATGCAAGACAAAGACTTCAGACAAGTACAGTAATGAAAGAAATAATCTTGTGCCACCTTTTATCTGTAATAAGTAAATCTAAAGTATGACTCAAGTGAAATGGAGGTCTAAAGTTTGTTTCTACAGCTAAACAGTGGGTCATTTGTGAAAATCAGGACAATGCACTGGGTAGTTGCATTTAAAACAAAAAACAATATATCTATTTTAAAGCGATTTAATGGAGTTCAAAGTCATGGGCACACTCTACTATTGTTCCCTTGTCTTACCTACTGTACAGAGATGAAGATAAGGAAAAGAAATTCCCCCTTGCAGGTTTGTCTGCAAAAAAATAATAGACCAAACTGAAAATACTAAACCAGATTTCATATTGGCCTTTGTACAGTGTCTAACTGCTCGATATTATTACACTACAATGACAATAAATTGTGAGAAAGTACAGTCAATACAGTATTGGTTTTCCTTCATACACTCTTACACAAATTTATCATAAGTTAAATAATCTAAACTTGGTAATGGTAAAGAAGTATTACGGTACGGAGAATGAGTCAGGTGTGCATTCTGTTTTCGCTGCTGTAAAACAGAAGCCCGAAAACAAGCCTGTCACAAAAATAACAATCAAAATCCTTTGAACATGACGGCAATGAAGTGTAGTCACAAGGGCACCCAATCTGGCAGACCAGAGACATGACCCAGAAATACTGGATAAAAGATACTTTCTGCCTCCTGTGGGCTCACACCCAAGCTTCATCGCTGGATATTGATCCTGTGTGTGTCAGTGTGGGCGTACATACGTGTCTGCCTGCTTGTAGTAGCTGTCAAGGATATGATGAGGCTTAATGGACAACTGATTCAATGTGCAGTCTAAGCATCATTAGCCAGATATGTTGACTGCATAGAGTTCTGCAGGGATGATGTATTTTTGTATTTTTCAATTGCATTTTGGAATATTGACGAAAATATGCTCTGGAGCAAACACAAGTTTATGATACTTACAGATAATCTTCACAGATGAACACCACTTTAATGATTGTTGAAGCATAAATGCAATCAGCAGAACAATATTGCTGAGCTATACACTCTACTATACAAACTTTGGACTGATCAATCTACAAGTTAGAGTAGACTGAATAGTTTGTTAGAAGTTAGAGTGGTTTGCAACTAAAGTCCACCTTTAAAGACGGACTAATGAGTAGATGAGTCTCCATGTTCGGCATAATGATGTTTAATGTCATTGACAACTTCTGTAGTCACATTTAGCAGCTTGTTAGGATTCTAACGTTAATGCTTTTAAAATCACGAGTGGGGTATTTACTGACCTGTTTTAAGCCATAGGATAAAAGCTTGCGTTAACTACAGACCTTATTTGAGGCATCTAATGAAAAACCTGTTCAGAAAACCCATCGACTTCAAGACGAAGGAACCGGAAATGCAGAATCCAAATTTATTTCTGGGTTTTAGGACTCATTCCTGTGGCACTTTGTTGCCATTGACCTTTGAGTAGCTCAAGAAAAACAAACTATTTATTCTCTACAATGATCAGAGATTCAATGCAGGAAGGGTTTGGAAGTTTTACAGATTTGAATATCACATAAATACAATATGCTGATATGATGATCTCTGTTTTGTGTTACAACAGCTGTGACTTGTGTGTGTGTGTGTGTGTGTGTGTGTCATCTGCAAGTGTTGCCATTCTGTTTGTTGTCTGTTTGTATGTTGGATGCATAAGCAGGGTGAAATGGTGCCCTGGTCTGTCGTCCTCCAAGTGCTTGGCTCTCCTCCACCCGGCTGCACTGTCAGTCAAAGTAATGGGAAGAGAAGGCTGGGGCTAAACAGCTGCTAATGGGAGATGACTAGGGAAACCTTAGCACTGTCCTCGATAACCACTAATGCAAACCAATGAAGAGGGAAAACCAAGCAGCGTCCCGACTGATGCTAACTGCTAATTCATAGTAATGAAGAGGGAAAACTCCAGTGATGCTAACACAAACCAGTAAAGATAGAAAAATTAACACTGTCAGAGCGTATGTTAGCTGTTAATTTAAACCAGGGAAAATGTGACACTTGCTGGTGCTGCTGCGCAAGCTAATGAGGCTGGGAAGATAACAGTGGCATCGCCCTCAACAATGGCTGCTGATGACAGCAATTAGTATGATAACAATCATAATGTGATGTGCTACTGATTCCTCTGAGGAACGGCTCTTTGCTATTGCCCTCTCCAACAAGAGGTCATAGGTCAGGGACAGGGACAACAAAGCGCATCCTCTTCATTTTTTTTCACTTTTTTAAAGGGGGTGTTTAAGGGAGAGGGAAAACAAGACCTGATGTAGAGCAGCGACCAGGTGGACTTTGGCCGTCCAGAGTTCCAGAAATAAAACTTACTTCAATTTTGTGAATAGAGAATGTTCGGTGACTGGCGGCTGAAGTGCTTACAAAGCTCGGATGAATATGAAATATCTATTTCTACAGTAAAAGATAAATGCCAATGTAGATAAAACAACAGATTCAATGTTTAGAAGTGCATTTTCGTAACATAACATCACATCAAAATCTCAAATACTGTTGTGTGCACGGCTAACAGAAAGCAAAAACATTTCAAACTGGTAAAAATCAAATCTGCTCACTTTCAGATTTTGGGTCAATTTTGGCAGAATACTGCGACTGTGGCACAGTGTTCTTATCTGCAAAGATGAATTTTGATTTTGCAGCTCTGATTTGTGTCTTTCAGCTGCTTCTTCTCCAAGACTCATGTGTTGTATTAAGAAACGAACTCTGTGCCAATATGGCAGAAAAAACAGGATTTCTCAGTGTTGGAATGTAGTCAAGTACATCTACCCAAGTACTGTACTTGTACTTCACTTGAGTATTTCCTTTTTCTGCAACTTTATACTTCCACTCCACTCCATTTATTTGCCGAATTTAGTTGCTGGTTACTTTGCAGATTGCATACTGTTTCAGAGCCAAAGCAGCACAGTTTAAACTGATTCATTAATTAAATCTGCAGTCAGATAAAAGAAAAGAAAAGATAATCAGAAAAAACAGCTTAATATCAGGTCAGATAAACAGCCTGGCCAACGGGTAAATATACGTATAGTTTACTTTTACTTGTACTTTTGATATTTAAAAATATTTAATATCAGATACAAGACCTTCACTTCAGCGCTATTCAAGGTGCAAGGTAGAAGGTAATTTAGTCTTCATTATACAACACAGGGTTATATTAATATAGAAATATACATAAACACGTAGTGCATCTTTTGAATCTGCATCAGGGTGTTTGTAAACAGCAGTAACAAGATGGTGATGATAATGGTCAGCATCTTCATATCAAAAGATCTAACATGGCTGCTTCAAACAGTACAAGCATCGGCCTTAAAACACCTCCAAAGCTCTTGAATTAACATGGTATGTTATTTTGTGATGACTTATGATATGATATATTTAGTTTCTTTAATAAGTGCAAAAAATAAAGTGTAAAAATGAAAGGTTATGGTTTTACTGGGGGTTATTTGCCAGACTTTTTACTGGCCAGGTGCACTGAATTCCTTCCCTCCACAATTTTATGTTAAGCTGAGCGTCTTCTGGCTCGAGCTTCAATTTCAATGATTCAGTTATATTGTTCTTTTCTTAATAGAAAATAAATAAGCATATTCACCGGGATTTAAAATCATTCTTTTAAAAGTTATGGCCATAATCTAAACCTCTAGGTTCATGTTTTTACATTTTTCAAGAGTTAACTCTGTTTCTATGTTGAGGAAACGTGAGAATATCATGAAAGTAAAGATTTTTAAAAAGGACTTCACACTGGGGAAATCGCAGCCACCATGCAACTAAGACATTGGTGTCTCTAATTGTGAAAAACAAAGACTGAAAGATAAAAGTAAATGACTCACTGTCATTGTTATGGTGAATAATAATTGTAACAATCCCAGGTTATTGCAGGATGTTCTCTGCAGTCGGTTCCATTTAAAAAGCACAGTGAGAGAGAACTCTATAGGGGATATGCTGTAGGATGTGATGTTGCAACGAGTATTGAATTAAGCTCAACAGTGATTCCACTCCATGTAAAAGCATCCTCTTTATTGGATCTAATTGTATATGAGCTGATGCATTTTTTACAAGGTTGTATCCTTTCCTTTCATTAATTGCTAAAGGCTAAGCCCTTGCAGAAAGCACAAGTGCTCAGTGCCTGCAAATAAACGCGTACAGGTAAATCGATTGGGAATATATTTCAGATGGGAATGAGTTTAATCGGAGAAAGAGTGGTTGAAGTTTGCAGCAGCTAGATTTAGAGGCGGATGATAGATAAGAGAGAAAAGGACACAGGGAGTGCTAAAGATTAATGAACAGATGGACCGCTTGTAACGCAAAAAAATGAAGACGAACGATCCCCAGGTTCAGAACGAACAGATCTTTTCATTAGGAAAAGTACAAAAACAGGAGAGAAATTGAGGGAAAAAAAGATGAGGCGAGTGACGGATGAGGAACAGAGTAAGGGTGATGGTGGTGGTGGTGGTGTGTGTGGTGTGGCGCAAGAGGGGAGAGGAGGAGACAGATGAACTGATAGAGACGGAGACAGAGGGACAGCTATTAGGGTTTGAGACATATGCATGGCAACGAGAGAGGACAGGAAGAGCTGGTGATGGATGGGAGGGCCAACGCGGGGTTACAGGGGAGGAAGAGAAGATGACAACGGCTGGACGGGAGCACGAGATGGAAGAGGAAGAGGACGGCGAAGAGGGCAGGGGTGTGATCACAGTGAGAGAGTGAGGGTGGATCAGGAAGGAGTGAGAGTTGAGGGGAGCTGCCTCTTAGAGAGACAGAGAGGAAGAAGGGTCGGAGGAGGAGGAGCAGGAGAGGAGAGGAAGGTGTATTCACTTGGACAGGCTGTCATAACGGGAGCTGACTGCTCACCCTGACGCTCTGAACTGGCCTGACCCACAGTGCTGAGGACGCAGGGGGCTGCAGAATGAAAGGAGGGCATGGAGGCAGGAAAGGGGTGATGGAGATGGAGAAGAAGGGAAGGTGGGGATGGAGGAGGGAAGGCAAACTGTGAGGGAAAGGAGGAGGCTTGACTTTGAACCACTCTGACCTGCCTCACATAGGACACCACAGAGATGGAGAGAAGTACATAGAGGGGTGGACGGGCGAAGACGTGGGGTTGGGTTGTCTGAACTGACCTGCTTACTTTGTGGCAGGGAAGGAGAAAGAAAAATGGAACGGAGGGAAGATTTCGACATAAACACCAATACAGATATACAGTACCATATTATTTGGCATATGTTTTTATTCTGTAACATTTGAAAGGCTAAAGGTGGGAGACCCTAATGCCTCCTTTCCACACAGTTTTGTTTTGTGTCTGTAAATTATGGAAGTACAGCCCGAGTTTTAACACAAGGAAATGCATTTCTTCACGGAAGAATAGATATGCCACCACAAACGTGCAAGAGAAACAACTTTTCTATCCTGCGTCACACAATGCTCATGGTCTGTCCAAAACTGTTCAGTGTACTACAGGCATATTCCGATATTCCAACCAATTTAGAGGGGGAAAAATCGGTCTTTGCATTTAAAATAATCATAGTAAAAATAGTTTCACTTGATTTTTGTCTTAACTGACTTGTTTTACTCTTTGTTGACAACTGTATCAAAGTTCTGTTGTCCATTATTTTTGCAAATCTATTACAGATAATGAATTTCTAGGTAATTAGTGGCTGAATCAGGGGATTTCAGGGAATTTTCTGAATTTTGAACCAATGTTCCTCCAGTGGCTCATCAAATTCAGACGAGCTTTATTCAGTGGGCCACAATTTCCACAACAGCACCAGTAGTAGAGCCACTACTGGCTGTAATAACTGTGAAGTATAACAGAACATGATACCCATATAGGTGTAGTTATATACTTGAACGTGAACGTTAACTCTTGATCTCTGGGATCTTTGGGAAACCGACCAACCACTTGCAAGATGTGTGATGCAGCTGAAAGCTCATAAAAACTGGCAAGTGCAACTTTGAGCTTAGATTATGTTGTTACACAAAATTGTAATAGAGTATATATAGAGTATAATACAGAGTATGAATTATTTTACGTAGTTAAGCTGTACATGTGGAAGCATGCATACTGTATAGTACACGTATGTAATTCAAAGAGGTTGCAGGGTGTGCTTTACTACACAGTCACTGCTGTTTCCGTTATTTACGGCCTCACAGATTGTTTCAACTCTCGAACTTTAATGAGTTTTTATGTGAAGGTTTGATTATTAACCATTTCTATGAGCACATTTAAGGGATAAGCTGAAATCATATCTGCCTTGATCACTTGGGCTCTCTAGTCAGTAACACTAATTGCTCCTAATTATCAGAGAGAGCTGCGATAAACAGTTTGTTATAAATAAATAATCAACTCCAAAGCCTCACCCATGCAGTAAAGCAGCTGCTTCATGAGTATTGACATGATTTTATTTATTATAGTGTCTTTTTTATTATTTTTTAAATCTGCAATTAACTGACGAGTTGTAACTACAATGCTGCCATCGCTTAATAAATTGTATTTGGTGCCCCAAATTCAATTTGGAATAATGACTTTACAAACTTTTTTTGCAGTGAAACAGCTCAGTTACACAACTGAGAATACAATGACTCATTATAAAGGAAATTCAATTAGAGACAGTGGGATATGTTTGTTGGATGTTTCTACTTTCAAGGGGCTAATATTAGAAGTAAAATCTTATTTTTTCATTATAATTAATGACTGCAGAAGTCATTAGAAACACATAACAGAATAACAGATTTTTATTAATCTCCTCTTTCCACAGACAAAAAACATTTCTGGAGAATTTTTATTATTTTTTTTAACACTGGAGAGGAACACATGGGGAAAATGGAAGGAGATGCTGACATTGGAGTTATTTAGCTACAGAGATCCAGCAGGGACGGAAGCAGATAGAGGAAGAGATGGTGAAAGATGGAAAGGTGTGAAGTCACACCGAGGAATAAAAAAAAAACAGGAGAAGGATGGAGAGCTGGAGGCTGGCTGCAGGATGAAAAGGTGGGGTGGGGCTGACTGAAGCTTGGAAGTGGAGGAATTCCTGGCGGAGCTCTCTGCTCCTCACAACAACAGAGGAGAAGGAGGATAGAGCCTTTCCTTTTCTCTCTCTCTCTCTCTCTCTCACACACACACACACACACACACACACACACACACACACACACACACACACACACACACACACACACACACAAACAGACAAAGACAACAATTTTGAGGTACTTGTCCTTCAATTGAGCATTTCTATTTCCTGCTACTATATACATCTATATCACTACATTATTATCACTATATTGTACATTTTACAGCATAATATTTAACTTTAGTTACAAGTGACTTTGCAGATTCAGATGGACACATTCATTCATCAATAATTAATCAACAATCAAGTCATAAATTATTTGGAAATGGGCCATTCTGCACTTTCATTTTTGGTACTTTGAGTATATGTTGATACTAATACTTTTGTACTTTTAATTCAAGTGGAAACAAACAATTTTACCTACTGTATTGTTTCCGAGTGGTATTATTGTTGCTGTTGCTGTCGGAAGTGAGTTGTTACTACCAACAAAGGACAAACGTTGATTTTATTCATTCATTTAGTCTATAATGGAGACTTGAAAGCAGATAGAAATGGTGCCAGGCTGCCAGGCTATCCGGCTGTATCGCTGGGAGTTTTTTTTGCACACAAAATTGTTGAGTGAAAGTGAGGTTTATAGGAAACCAATCTAAACGCTGATGGTGTCATTCTTCCATGGCCATTACACTGTGAAATTAACATTTACTCCATTTTACTTGTAACTGAGTACTTTTACCTTGTTGTATTGCTACTTTCACTTAAGTAAAAGATCTGAGTACTTACTCGCCTACTGGAAACACTTCTGCCACAAGGCAAAAATCTGTAAGTGTGTGAATAGAGAGCGGTACATAATCAAAGTCTCAGCTAGCACCCCCCACAGCTGTATTCATCTTCCCTGGGAGGTGCAGAGCAAAGAGCTGAGGAGGACGATCGAGCGCTCCCTGCTAGGAAATCAGTTTGGGAATCGAGATGTTCTCATAGCATGAATGTGTAGGCGCACACACATACTCACACACACACGGCCCATATGAATAATGTTAGAGGTGTAGGAGCTCCTTGGAGTATTTTACATCAGCTATATTCATGTCATGTTTTATCCATGGTATATATAATGCATAATTGAACAGTGTGTAGTATGCAGCAAGTGTAAGGAAGCAAAATGTTCCGCATATGACACTTAAATGGTTTATGTCATGTTGGTTTTGAATGTGTCCTGTGTGTGTGTGTGTGTGTGTGTGTGTGTGTGTGTGTGTGTGTGTGTGTGTGTGTGTGTGTGTGTGTGTGTGTGTGGTTGTGTGTGTTTACTGGTACAGCTGTCTGTAGGAACATACTTGCAGTTAAGCTATTTTGAAATGAATGCAGGGAGTAAATGTCCTGTCTCCAATTAGCTGTCAAAAATAGATCTCTCCAACTCCAAAGGTAGCAGTATTTTGAGGATCTGCTGACATCTACAAACCTGCAAGTGAGCCAAAAAGGAGGGAGGAAAAAATAAATAAATAAACCAATCCCCTCATCTTATTCCCATATAGGGCTGCACTCAATTTACCGCACTCATATTGAGGACGGGATGTAAGAACACTGCCAAGTTGTCAGATCAGGTGCCAATTCCAATTTGCTTTTTCCACCACTCACATCTGCTCAAAGCCCACTCTCAGCCAGCTCGTTTCCGCAAAGTCACCCAGACATCTCATGTTTACATGTGTAAGGCAACACCCGCCGTTTGGTTCTATTTTCAGAAAAATACAACAAACAGTCTCAACGCTTTGTTCATATACAAGGAGTCTCTCCTTTAGGATGTGCAGGAGAAAAAATATCTTATTTATCCAATTTCCCTCATCAGTAGAACTGAAAATTTTCCGCCATTCCTGTATTCTTCTACTTTGTTGACCAATTAATGGGCAAACTTGTTTGTTACCTAATTAAAAAAAAAGCACAAGCTAGCGGGGATATCTGGAAGGTGGTGACGGAGGTCAGATGGAGCGAAGTAGGTAAAAGCTTTGCGGAGAAACAACAAGAAGACATGCTTTGTGCAGAAAGAACAACTGTTCTGAGATTTTCGGGTGCCAGCATGTATTCTGCAAACATAATTACACTCTCACCCCAAACCACACTGATAGCGACTTAGTCTCCAGCATTGTAATTGAACAGAAGAGGCTTTTTAAGAAGGACACGAGGGAGCCTACCGACTGTTTGTAGGCAAAGACCAGAGACTGAACATGCTTAAGAACATGTATCAAACACCCATGTTCGTGATCCAGTTCCAGTATCGCGCCGTACTTACGCTCTACAAAAGACACTTGACATTATGAAACACACAGAGCAAATTAAACTCTTCACACTTCTGGGTGCTGCTCTGAGATTGAATATTTGACACACTAGTCTTTTAATCAGTGAAATTCCCACAGAGAGGAAAGCTGGTGCCGTGGCTTTGCGTGGGAGTCGCTGGATCATACATCACAAAGTCTTCTTGTGGGTTACACCCCAGGGTGCCGTAGCACTAATGCTTCAGACAGCGATGTATATGGATGGTCACATAGCTGCAGGCTAGAATACATTACAGACAACTTTCCACTGTGTCTCAGTGGATGTCTGTGAATCACAAGAAATATATGGAAGCAGATACTCACTCAACTTCGGCTTGAATTTTTCAACACGCATATGGTACAGAGAATTCACAACTTTTACAGCCAAGAAATAGTCCAGTTATCTGACAGACACGTCTTCATCAGCCTGTTTGTCCTGTGAGCCACTGTGTCTGTCCTGCTACAAGTCGGTAGACTGTTGGCTTAGCTCTTTGTCTGGAGTTGCTTGAGTGTAAACTTCCAAACCAAACCGAATAAAGAGCAGAACACAGCTGAAGTCATTCCTCGGACCTTTGATATAGTAGCATCTTAGCTCCCATACAGTGCATACTTGTATCTCAAAGGGTAGGTTTCTTAACCTGTAACCCCACAAAACCATGTACAAGCAAATGCCTTTGGAAGTAATGCTTGGTTACCACTGCAGTGGGTAAGTTAGTTAACTGACCATGCTAGTGTTGTTAGCTTACATTAGCGCAGGTAAAAAGTCTGTTTAATTCATTCCTTACACTTATTTTTGGTTTTGGAAACAGACACCAGCCTCCAAACTCTTGAGGTATGGAGAATTTTTCTGATTTGAGACCCATATACACCAATTCCACACGTGAAGAAATCTTAACAGGTCAGTGAATGCTCTATTGGTTGTTGCAGGGTCTGGTACTGTACCTCACTGTGCATAAACACACACACACACACACACACACACACACACAAACACACACACACACAGAAGCACACGAAGGACAAAGTGGCTTACTAACTGTATTCATTACTAATTCAACAGTCGACTGTAATGGGACTGTTTCATGTATAAATATTCACTAAAGACAAGCAGAGGACACTAAAGAGGCCATACAATGCTGGAGCAAATGCATGCACATGAATTACCAGCACACCTCAGACCCTCCTTTCACTTTCAGACTGAGTGCTGCAAATCAGCGTGTTCAGGGTTATATTCAAACATACTGGAGCTACTTCACTAAAATGTAAGCTTGTAATAGGTTTTGTATTTCATTCATGCTCCTCATGTCATGGTAATTGCAATGCCACAAGGCTTTGTGCAACAGTTTCAAGCAGCTTGGTGCACTTTGAAATGTTGTTGTGTTCCAGAAAAATGGCACGTTTTGACACAGGAGCTCATGCTTGTTGCGGCACCATCTCAACAGATTACAGGACGTCCTATGAAAACATAAACTACGCCCGTGTGTCTGTGTGTGCACCCACGTGCAGCTATCGACGAGACAGCCCCGAGGCACAAATAAATGTTCATTATCATCAGCCCGTCTTTGTTTGCGAGCAGCCGTGTCAGAGCTGCAGAGAGCGAATGTGGTGGGTGGAGGAAAGATACACACCCGGCCACAGCCCTCCCTTTAGGTGCATGAACGGGGCTCGTTTAGGCCCCGCTGATTGGCAAGAAGTTGGTTCCCCAGGATAGGCTGGTTAATTAGTTAATTAGCTCCAGCAGCTTCTTAATGAGATGCCTACACTGCTTCATCCTTGATCAGAGCAGGAGAGCTGGGGTAACACAGGTGGATCACACACGCAAATACACACTACACCCACTTTGTACACACTTCATTCCATCATGAGCTGACACACACATGAATATGTTGAGCTGGGGAATATGTGCAAATGCACTTTCACACACATACACACACATTAAGCACCTTAGAGATCCACGTGAGGTTTTCATTTAATAGGCCAGGTGTTGTAACAGGCTGAGAGTGAAAGTGTGTGTAGGTTTTCAGGACAGTTCATCTATGTTAACATTTAATTTGGAGGCTCTTGAATTAACAGGCTGGTCTAAAGTAAATGAAAAGGATCTTATTTGCATACATGGATACTTCTGAGTGTGTGAAGAGAGAAAAAAAACTGCAATGGACAGTCTTTCAATGTGTGTGTATGCGAGTGTTTGTGGTAAATGACTCTATAGCTTGGTCTCTGTGTGGAAACGGCTTGGAAATGGTCCAGGCCGAGAGGTGGCCTGGCTGGGGAGGGGGAGAGGCAGGAACTTCTCTGGGTCTGTATGTGGGGCCGCGCACCAGAGAGGAGGTGGAGCAGCAGAGGAGAGCAGGTGTAGCCCGGCTCTCACACTGCTCACAGCATCTGTTACTGGGCCAGTGAGGTACCGCGGCCAGCCTGTGTTTGGCATGTGTGCGTCCGTGCATGTGTGTGAGTGGAGAAGAGTGAAGTGCACGCATGAGTGAACTCGATTTCTCTCACTACTCTCCTCGCTCTGCCTTCGTCCGACTCACTCTCCCTAGGCCCGCTGCTGTCTCGGTTTATTTTGTGTGTGTGTGTGTGTGTGTGTGTGTGTGTGTGTGTGTGTGTGTGTGTGTGTGTGTGTGTGTGTGTGTGTGTGTCTGCTCATGTCAGGTGTCCTATAGCCTCTGACATTATCATGCTTTCCCTCCTGTCAATCACAGGTGACCTGGCCAACCATGTGGCTGACACGAGGCAGTCCTGTCCTTGACTTCTCCCTCCATGTAATGCAAATTACTTTTATTACCATTCATATAGCCTGTGTGTGTGTGTGTGTGTGTGTGTGTGTGTGTGTGTGTGTGTGTGTGTGTGTGTGTGTGTGTGTGTGTGTGCATATGTGTTAGTGTATGTTTAAAGTATGAAACACGCTCTCCTGGCCCCAGGTGCTGTGTTAGCTAGGCTTGATGGGTTAATGTATTAGCGATGGCAGGGTGGAGGTGTAGAGGAGTGAAGGTTAGTGGGGATCCAGAGGGCAGATGGGCCGTAGCGCCCAGCTGTGCCCCAGGAGGACCCGGTGTTTCTGGAAACCAAAGGGATGTGGCAACAGGGCAGCCTGGCATGGAGAGGCTCAGGCTGGAGTAATGGGCTGAGGAAGTGGCAGGCAGAGAGGGGAACAATGAGGAAATGATGCAACTATAAAGCAGGGATACTTTGTGCGTGGTGGTGGAAGCCTAGTGTATAAAATGCTTAAGTGAGAAACTTACAGCCATTAAATGACAAATATCGTCACGACTACTGAGTCTGGGGCTTTCCCTGACATTCGCGCTGGTGATGGCCAATAGATTGCTTTAGCGGATGATCCTGCCAAGCTCACTTTACAGTATATATCTTGTTCCAGATCTCGCAGCTGAGTCTTTGAGGTGTTGAGCTCCTTCTACTCTAGTATTTTCAGACTTATTATTTGTTTAGTTCAGTGCTTTGGTTTGTGGGCATTCTGACAGAAGATTTCCTTCTACAATCTAAACACTTTACTACTTTACATTTTAAAGCTGCCATAATAGATTTGGCTACTTGGCAGCAGTGGGGAAATCAACCACACAAATTGTCCCTACGTAATCTAATTATTTCATCAACTACTTGTTAGTATGAAGCGTTTATTTCTTCTGTCTTAATGCAGTCACTTTCTCATCTGCTTTAGAAATTCTGTAAATCTCCCACATATATAAGCAATAAAAAGAAGACATCAAGGGTGTCACTTTGTGTTGTAAAAATTTGGTGGGGACATAACGGATGAGATAAAAATCAATCACCCTTCAAAACATATGTGATTTTAGGCAATATAATAGAGGGATCTGTACAAGGTCAGAGTTAATAAAGGTGGGAAAACTGCATAGACGTGCATCAAAAGTGCATAGAAATTAATCCACTTAAATTTCTCCATTAAGGTTTTGTGTGAAGTAAACATGTACGTAACACTGTGATCCTGCCCTCTCACTGAAGTACATAGTACATAGTGCAGAAACAAGTGATAGACACCATTCACCCTATGACATGACACTGTACTATCAGAATGATTTGGAAGCTGTTTAAGGAATAAAAGTTACTTAATTTGGCTTTGGATATCCATGGCTGTCAAATTATGGGCCAAGAATATTTAATTTATATGCTGTCTTAACAGTCCTTACCTTAGGAGCTGCCCTTAGGGCTAAGATAATTTGTTGGCAGCTTTTACCTTTACCTCTAGAAATTAATCTTAGTCTTAGAGAGAAAATTTGATGAAAATGTCATCACAGTGTGGAGTTTCTTGAAAGTTTTATAACTTAGCCCTGCTTTGGATGGCTTAGTGAATATCACCACAGGTTTTCTTGCTGCCTACACTTGGACAGAAGCGGTGTTTAACAGCCACTACACAGGTAGAAATCCACTGCAGGAGAGGCAAAGACACAGACGGCAACCTAGACCAGGAGGTAATGAAGCCACACAATGAGGTAATTTTGTCAGGGAGCAGCACAGAAAACCTCTCCTTTTTCTACTCTAAACCTCTTGGCAGCTGCTCTTTCTCCCTAATACGTGGCCGCATCAACTTCACACCTGTTCTCTCAGGATTTCGAAGAATCGTTCAGGGGGAATGTAGGATATCACTCAAGAAAGCTGAAGTTAAAGAGTGAAAAGGAAGATGGGATTTAAATTCAAATACTTCCACATAAAAACACTCCTCTTTATATAAGATAGTATCTTTAATTGATGACATCTGAAAGCGTAAAAGTGGTCAGTGGTGGATTTATCTGTTACAACTAAACGTGTCTGTGAGCTATATGTGTTCACAGCAAACAATGCACACACTTCTGTGTGACTAACATCAAGAGGAACAAACACAGCCTACAGTGCAGTGGAATATTAAGCACTGTAGCATCCTGATGCCATATGTTGTTTATTGTCTATGCGTGTTGGCTGCATGCAAAGAGAGCTCAAAGGCTGTGTTAGTTTTAGTCCACACACACGCACACACACACACACACACACAGAGAGACATCACACCGAGTCACAGCAGATACCAGCACAAATGCTGACTGCTTTTCTTTGCTTTGTATTTACGCTCACTAACAGCCTGTCTTTATGAGTGTCAATCTGAACATTAAGAAGCACAAGATGCTATTTTGGCTCCCCAAACAAGTCTGCCATCCTCAAGGGAGAGCTAAGTCTCCCAGTTAGCCCCGCAGCGCCGCGCGATGATTCAAACGGCTGTCATCCCTCCGTAATGATGATCCATCCCTGGCTATTACCAGCCCATGGTTCCTCACTTACAGAGCTGATTGTTTGACATGTGAAACATACATCAGCATAATCTGGCCCATAACTCAGTTTTTAAAGTGAGGGTGAAGTGAAGATTAAATGAAAGAGAAGACGAGCAGGGGACAAACACGGCAGAGAGGAGACGAGATGATGGAACAAAGGTAGTGAGAGTTGTTTCGAGGAAGAGAAAGACAGGAAGGCAAACGTGTATCAAGGAGAAAACAAGAGAGGTTCATAGATGTAGACAGAGTAACAGTGAGTGGAAACGAAACATTTTGTTTTGGATCATCGGGGAACCAAACTGCAATGCCTACCTAATAATTAATTTCTCTGTCATTCTGTCAGTCACATTAGCTTCATTACACCGGACAGAACATTCCTAATATCACACAAAGAGGCTTTTCACCATCCCAACAGATTCACAAGAGGATTGAAAACTTTGTAATGTTTAAAGATATATAAAGACCACTAAGCTGGGGTGTCAATCAAAATCGTAACTTTGCTCAACAGCTCCCGGCTGTCCCAGAAAAGGAAGAAAACAAGAAGAATAAAAGTAGTGAAACGATTTGCTGCTTTCTGCAGAGTCCCATCTTCAACCCGTTTTAATAATTGGGGCCTCCTCTATAGGAATTTGAGACATTTGATTCAAGGAAAACAAGTATATCTAGGAAAAATACTGCAGAGCTAGCCTCCTAAAGCTTCCTGAACGGTTTGGTTGTCCGGCCAGTCGCACCTGAAGTAGATCCTTAGGCTGTTAGCTACAATGGCTAATCTATCATTTCTTGTGGTAACCATTTTTTATATATGATGTGAATTTCTCAGTCATTATATCTGGATGGTGTAGCTCTTTATATATAGTCTCTTGCTACAGTACATGTATCCAGTCTTTGGTTATCAGCTTCACATATTTACTATTTTTCAGCTTATGATATTAGCCAGTTGTTTCTTAATACTGTAGTCAAATCTTTTTTGGTAATACTTTATAATAACCATTATTAATAAACAGTACGTCAATGGTTAATTAAACTTTAGTTTACAGTTATTTCACTATTAACAAGCAATGAAATGCTTTATTAATCATTTATTAAGCAATTGTTTATTGTGAAGTAGCAACTGATGTTTGTGATACTTCGTAAACAGTTAATAAAATAAATACTATGTGGTTCATCTATAAAAATTATTTGGATGGCCACCATAAAGTTGCAACTGATGTTTTTAAACCTTTACTATTGCTTAATAAATGGGTAAATAAAGCATTTCAAATAACATTTAAGTAAAGTTTAATTAACTATAATTTTACCATTTATTAATGATGGTTATTTTAAAGTGTTACCACCTCCTTCAGTAAATGAGACCACTCCTGGGCGGTTCATTTATGGATGGATGCTATCATTTTGGGCTTCTCTCTCTGGAAATGCCCCTTATGATAAATCAAGCTGTATTCCAGTGAAAGAAGCTTTTTCCAAGCAAATAAAAACATGCAAAGTAAGCTGATGATGGCTCATAGCTCAAACATGTTTGCTTTTTGCCCACAATAAATAAGAAAACTAGTTGTCTGTGAGTGCCGGAGTTTTGTTTGCTCATATTCTACATTATTACACTGCCAGTCTGCTTTGAAGGAGACACCATATTTGAATGTTTAATAAGCATACTCTGTTGTATAATGTACCTGGATTGTGTTTAAGAGAGGATGAGTCTAATCTATCAGTACACAGTACATGTGTTCATTATGTCCTTGCAGAAATAAGGCCAAAACTGATAGACACAGAAGGATAGCAGTGTTGCAGTGTACTTAACTGTATACTCAACAAGTTTCTGAGGTGTGAATCTACAGGAGAGGAGGAGGGGGGGGGAAGAGAGCGTATCAAGGCCAAGGACACACAGAGGACAAGCAGCGTCTGGGGAGCTGTCCGAAAACATGTCTGTGATTCTGTTAATGTGTGTGTCAGTGCAGGTGGGCGTCCGTGTACATCTCACCTGCCCACGGGAATGTGTGTCAATCTGTAAATGTGTGTGTGTGTGTGATGTGGGCCAGCTGAGGTGCTAATCCCCGCTCAGAAAATAGTGCGGCAGCCTGTCCTCTTTCTCAAAGTCACACTCTATACCACCCAACACACACACACACACACGCACACACTTAAGACACCACAATCCCCCCTTTCTCTCCCCCCACATAGAGTCAAGAGGACTTTGCTCATCAATTCTGCTGGAGGTTGCTATGGAGACTGAGAATAGTGTGTGTGCGTGCGAGTGTTTGGGAGAGGTGTGTGTCTTAATATCTTCTCTGGTCCTGTCAGGTCGCCTTTCACACTGCTGTCTGGTCATGGGACAGCACACACACACACACACACACACACACACACACACACACACACACTGAGGACCCCCTGCTGAAGCGTCGAGCAGGCATTTTTCACTCCACACTCCCTGAATACAAAATCATGAATTTTACAAAGTAACAGTGTGTGAGTGTGTGTGTGTGAGGCAGAGCCATTTTAGAGAGGATTCGTCCTGAGTGCAAAGCATTCCAGCCTGCGTGTGTGTGCGTGTGTGTGCGTGTTAAGCCTCTGCACTGAAGACATATAACGCAGTAGATGGCATATCTGCTGCGTGCATGTGCTCAGACAGCAACACAGAGCCTATACAGTGTAATTGTGCTCTAGATGAATGTCTGCTCCAGTGCACACTCCGAAGCCGCTCTGCAGGTTTTATTTTTAGCATCACAGGCAAATGCAGCCCCTCTCCCCCCCCCTCCCTCTCTCCTGCTCTCTGCCATCTCTCTCCCGCTGTCATTTCCCTCATCTCTCAAAATCTCTCACCCTATTCTGTGTGTGCGTATACTGGCCATAGCACACACACACACACACACACACCTCATGTTGCGTACAGTATGCCGAAAAATGTGTTGCAGCATCAAAAAAAAAAAAAAAGAAAATGCTGGAAGCTTTGTACCGCGCTGTTCCACCTCTCCGCTCTCATCATCATTGTTAATGTCTGAATGAATGCATAGTCTCACTTTCATCTCTCCCTCCCCCGCCTCTCACAGAGGGATATAAAAAGCTCATTTGAGTGGAGGTGACGTACGTATGTACTGTAAGCATGTCTGTCGCCAAGACATCCAAGGCAAGGTCAAGTGCTCAGTGGCCCGGCGAAGCTTTTCATTACATATTGAACTCACAACGCAGAATTCCCCGCAGAGACTGCCTGCTGCTTCCCCCTTCCCTCCGCTGTCCGCTGCCAGAGAAACTCGCCTGTCTGGATGCAGACAGGTAAATTTTCACATTAGCATATGGATGGAGTCAGGCGTGTTCTGCTGTGTGAATGATTCCATGGTGGTTAGCATTTGCGTAGCGCTGGCAGGGCTGGAGGGGCGGCTGTTAAATAAGGGTGTTTGGCGGAGACGGAGAGAGAAAAGATCACGTCTCTCAATCAGCCGGCTGGGGAAAAAAAGAGACTGAGAAGGCTGATTTCTCTTCCCTGACCTCTATTACTGTCATTCTTGTCTTTCTGTGCTTGATTTCTTTTGTTTTTTTTCTTAAATGCACATATTCATATAAGCACAATGCATATAAGAGAAGCAGGTTGGCAGTGATGATTATATATAACCCCCAATGCTTTGAGTCCTAAATTAGTCTGTTTCACAATTAAAAGCATGATGCAGAAATATATATATATATATAGTAAGTAGAGAGACTGATTCCTTCTCTCAAAACATGCTTCTTTGAATTATTTGTATCAAAGGGCAGGAAGTAACTGTCCTGGCTGGGGTTGTAACTCTCCAAATGGGATGCTCTGAAGGGTTTGAAATGGATGCATTGATGGCCAAGCTGCCACAGGGGGAAATGAGATCTAAACAGGCAGCAGAAGTAGCAACGCACTGGGCAGAAAAAAGGGGAGAAGAGTTGGAGTTTGGGATGAAGGGATGGTGGAGCAGCTGACTTTGTTGTCCTGAATGCCAAAGTAGTGATAGCGGGTGGGGAGACAGACTAATTTGTATGCTATACTGGTTTCAAATATTCGTATAAAATGATGAAACTTAAGAAAACCAAGAAAAAAGCTATCTGCGCTCGTCAGTGCTGCGCGTACATTTCTCTGCACTCTGAGCCACTCTACAATCTATATGAAGGTCGTATCAAACCGTCGTACAAAACAAGGCTCCCTTTACTTCCAGCAACCAGTCATGCATCTCAGTTCATTTAGAATACAGACTGTATCAAGGATATTTTGTCATTCAAGTGAGATTTTCTCTCACCTCATCTCTGTGATGTGCACAACAACACTCACACAGCAGGGATACTCCATGTCACAGAAGCTTGAACAAGGGTCCTGTAGTTAGCTAGCTGATTTCAGACACTCAAGTTTCCTCTAATACTGTCTCCCTCTCTATTTCAACTAGCATTTCCGTATAACTAGCCTCGCTTCCTGTGTGAAAAGTACAATATTACAGTTCTGAAACATGTTCATTACTTCATCCAGATTTCAAGTCAAGCAACAGAGACTCTCTTTTGCAATCTGTTGCTTTCCAGATAGGCTTTGGGCAAGGCCAGTTTTAAAAGGCCAGCTTTAAGTCTTAATTAGCAGCAGTGCATTTAAATTAACTCCAGCTGTAATCATTTATATGATCAGGGTTATTAAATACCCTGCTAAATTGAAAACATACGGCGCTGGAAAACTTTCCAGCCCTCACAGTAATTTGTTAACCAAGACCACAAAATCTAACTTCTGCACTGCTGACGGAGGCTATAAAAGAGCAGATCAATCAATTTACACCTATAACCTCCAAGAGAAGCAGGAGGGGGGTCTGACACAGATAATCTCATGCAAAGATAACCATTTCAGTTTGGCAGGCAGGCAGTGTCGAGTTTGCATTTCACATGACCACATCTAGCTCCTGTATCAATAATTCCTGCGTTGCCCTTCCAAATCAGCATGTCAGGTTGCTGAAGCAGGAACACAAACACAGTAGGAACCTTCGCAGTGCATCCACAGAGCCGACATTGATATGCATGAATGCGCGCAGCTACACGTGCTCGACGCACACCACCTCTAAACACACAAACGCACATTTCTATCCCTCATACTGGCTTCTCTGTGCCTCTCTTCTGCGGAGGGAAAGAGCCATCCATCATATAGGGTGCATGGGGCGAAAGATTACTCACATTTCTCCCAATCACGGCCAAATTGCACTGGATGGCTCTCATATTTGGGAGATAGCTGCGGCTTTCTCTTTGCATACAAATGACAAAGTCTCCCTCTCAATTTGCTTTCTCCTTGACTCAAAGAAAGTGATGAGAGTGTCGCAGATAGGGCGCGGAGAGAAGAAAATGCAACAGATGCCGGCAGACCTGTGATGAAATTCACAAATTCACAAGAGGAGATAAATAAGATGCAGTCCTATCTCATGCACATCCAGTGACAGGAATAATCTCAGAGAATCTAGTACCATTATCTCACTTCTCTTCGTTGAATCAAATTCTGTGAAAAAACAAAAAAACTTTGAGGAGCTGCTCATACTTCTGACTCATTTTATCCTCTCTGAAAACTAAACTTCTGTTGGTAATCCACTTATTTGGATTCCTTCTGAACAGGATTATTTTTGTCCATGTACAACTCTATATACTCGGCTCAAGCTGGGATAAAAAGACTCTGATACAAAGGCAGTCTACAGTCTACAGTATGATGAGTTGTGCTCAAAAATTACTCTTATTTTGACGCCTGTTTTGTGGCAATCAGCATCTGTCACAAATGAATGAGATAATAAACTGATCTGATAATAAACAGAACAAAGTCACATGAAAGGAAGATTCTGCCTTATTCCATTTGGGTCTTATTGTTTGCCATGATTTCTATCAGTCATGATGACACTGTAGTCGCCAGAGTAATTCCTGTGAGATATATATGAGAACACTCACCATCGCTGGAACGAAGCCAGATGAGGCAAGAAACACATGTGGTCTGACAAGTTGTAAACAAGCCAACAGTTTAGCCAGAACATTGAAAGCACTTCATTAGGAGGTAGAAAAACACCCAGACGATGTTAATAACTTGTGAATGTTTGACCATCTGTGGTGAGTCCAGTAGGCCAGACTTCTATCAAATCAAGGTTGGATACCTGTAACTTAAAAATGGTTTTAATGGGATTTTTAAAAAGATAGGAATGATTGGCATAAACAAAAATAAGACTCAGTAAGCACACTGGAATGTAAAAGCAAAGAAACACACTCCTGTCTCACACTGGTTTCACAGTAGCTTCATGGTTCTCTGGTTGTAGTCACGTTTTACATTGCATTCCGTTATCCACTTGTAGCAAAAATGCTGATGAACCCAATAAAGACGCATTGAGAAGCAAACACTTAAGGTAATTACATGCAAATGAAAATCTGTCATCATTGTGCAGGCTGTGTAAGTGCTCCGAAAAACAACACAGAAACGTCCTTTAAAAAAAAAGAAAGAAACAAACCAAATCAAAGCGAGGCAGCCGGTTCTGCAACAGCTTCCAGCAGCCCACTCTCTCTTCGGCTAATGAAATATCTAATGCACTTAGTTTCCTTTAGTTAGCACCTGCCTCCTTAGAGGCATGTTCCTCCTCTCCAAGCTAAATTACTTGGTCTCAATGGAGCGAGACAGAGCGCGGTGAGTAACAAAGAGGAGAAGTCGAGTGTATTTTCAGGGAAAAGGATGACGAGCTCGTGCTGGAGAGCTGAGGTGACAGATGATACTTTTTTTTTTCAAACCTTGCTATAGCAGGGTTCCACTACACTTACTGCACTCGGTCTGTAAAGCCACCTTCACTACTTTCCAAATCCCTCACTTTCAGTGTGCTGTGTGTGGTGGTAACAGCTCAAGAGTGCATCATAACCAGGACTGAAACACTCTGTAAAGGCATTTTCCTTTTTACAATCCCTGCTCTTTGTGGAATGAATTATACAGCTGCGACATAGACATCTAGAGGTTGGAGGCGCCGGGCGAGGGCACACAGTTAAAATGAGGAATTGTGAGGTGCATTTCTGTGTCAGTAAAAATGCCAGATCTGTATCTGATTTGCATGCTCGTTCCCGTCTCTGCATTCTCTCCCGTAAAGGCTTTTCTATAAGAGTTACTGGCCAAGTATAACTTGAGACTGAATGGAGGACAAATAATAGAGCAGTGGTCACATGGTGAGAAGGTCAAAGGTAGTGCAAGACCGTAAATCTACTTAAAGTGTAAGGTTGTGAGTATTGATTTGATATGTCTGGTAACATAGAAAGAAATATTATATATTATAATAAGGTGCTGATAGAATATGTTAAATCTTAATGATCATTGACTTTTTTTGACAAGCTGTGAAAGGACTATGGGTAATTACTCACACAAACTTGCAAAACTAATTATTAGAACAATGAACAAAAACAGAGTTTATGTTTTTTTCTCCGAGCAAATTGAATCTTTCTTATTTTGTGCTTTTTGGTCTACGGTAATTATCTGTAATTTATCTTCTTCAGACAAAAAATGTTTTTCAATTATCGTTGGGATAAAAAGAGGATAGAAGCATATCCACAAACACAATACTCAGATATGTTTGTGTAAAAAAGTACTGGTGACATGAATACAGTGCATCTTTGGTGGTAGGGCGGGTTAGTGTGTGACAGTTATCAGTCCTTTTGTGAAACCTCGGCTTTCAAAGAAAGCAAAACAATTACACAATCAGAGTGTTTCGACTGGAATAATCAACAAAGGAAATCCATGAGAGAGTAAGCTCTCATGATCAACGCCTGCACTGGTTGTCATTAGATTGATGAATTCTGTCGATGTCATCCATCAGAGTGTCCGCCGAGTGAAATCGACTTGCACGTGTGCACAAATGACTGTTTTGTGTTTGGTGGGAGGGCGGAAAGAGAGAAGATCTTAGATTGAATATATTATTATGATTCTAGATAACATGATTATCTTGCTGCGAGGGGAGTGTATGCAGTGATTTCGTGAAAAAAATAAATAAAGAAGATATCCGGCTCACTTACCGAGCACGCCGAGCCGGTAGTTCATGGTCACCACGATCACGTTGCCGTAGGCGGCCAGGACGCTGGCATCAAACATGTTTCCGGTGCCTTCCATGTAGGAGCCTCCGTGAATAAACAGCATCACCGGCTTCTTCCTGCGGTCACGAATATCTACACACACATACACGCACACACACACACAGGAGAGAGCGGGGAAAAGTCAATAACTGTATTTACGCCTCTCATATTCTCTTTGATCACATATTGTGTAAGATCATAATATACTGAGCAAACAGCAAATTGCACTGCCGGATGAAAAAAGCCTGAGACTGCACTGTTCCCTGCAGCTGGATGTCAGCTCTTAAAAAAATGAGCTTGAGGTAATTTAGATTTCAGGCAATGATTCTGGCGACAGGCGACAACGAGAGACACCAGTACAGGAATCTAATCAAATGTTTCCTTGTGATTAGAGCGATGATGCTCGAAGAAAAATCCCTGGCTAGTGTAGCATATTAAAGCTAACCTGTACATCACTTCCTCTGACTGTCTTAATTTTACACTGAGGCTCAGATTGACCAAGACATGTGCAGTTGATCCCACCTGTGTAAGGTTATTAAAGCACGACAACGAGGGCGGGTACAGATAGTAAGTTCAAACTGAGAACGTGCAAATGTGACGACAAAACTGTGCACAGAAGCTCATTTTGCTGCGAGAGCTCATCGTGTTGGTGTCAAAGCTCAACCCAAAGAGCACTCTGTTGCGAGGGAGAGGTGTTTTAACAGTGTATAAAATGGTGCTCTGGGACAACACAGCAAACACACCGGGCACCACAAGTGCAATTCACAGATAAAAAAAGCCCCAGTTTGACATGAGGAGCCATATTAAAGCCAAGTCTGCAAGGAGTAAAGCGGATGTCTGGAGACCATTCTGTGCACAATCAACCGATAATAAAAGGCCACTAGCTCTTAATATATCATGTCTGCTGTGAATTTCCATAATTTCCTCATTTTATTTTGCACCTTGGAACTTGGAACCCCCATAAATGCAAATTGCAACTCGCCCTGAGCTGCCGGGACAGCTATATCAACCTATTTCTAGGTCAATTCCCCTGTGGGGAATTTCCACAAAACACAGCTTTCTTGCATGCTATCATTTTAGCTCAGGCACAAATTGTTAGTCGATCCACCTTAAGGTAAAAAAAATAAGAAGATAAGTGAGAAGCTTCATATGAAAATGGCATTTCTATTACTGGAACACATGACATAAGTTTCAGTTTAGAGTTGGTTCTGTAAATCCACTAAGCAAATACTTTGTAAGTGAATACAGTTCAAATTGAAGACTATCTTTTATTAGTGGTAAATTACACTGAATATCAAATACCCTGTAATTGTAGATTTTTTGGGGGGGATCAGGGTCTTCAGTAAGTGAACTGTCACTCATTAAAACTATGGTGATAAATTCTGGCATCAGTCTTTAAAAAATGCACGCAGATCATTTCAAACTGCATGCAGTCAAAGTCAGCCATGAGA
Source organism: Pagrus major (assembly GCF_040436345.1). Lineage (NCBI taxonomy): Eukaryota > Metazoa > Chordata > Actinopteri > Spariformes > Sparidae > Pagrus > Pagrus major. Next base: position 19,586,120 of record NC_133224.1, on the reverse strand, counting down.
TGCTTCATCGCACGCCTGCTACTACAGCGCTGTGCGCAGGGAGGATGGTCCCTGATGGGCCCTCGTTGGCCTTTGAACCAGTCTCCCAGCTGACTGGGAGCAGCGATACTCCTGCCTGCCAGGAACCTACGGTAGCATATGGCACACAAGACTTAGAACTGTGGCACAGTGACAGCCCCTGTTGGCTTCTGTGCATGTGTGTGTGCGTGTTGGTGTGTGTGTGCGTAGGCTTGGGGATATGAGAGAGCAGTAGTGCAGTAGTGCAGAACAAACACATAAATAACCACTAGAGCATCTGTTAGAAGGGAAGAGAGACGGAGGTTGTATATACATATATATACGTATATGTATATACGTATATATGTGTATATTATATATATATATATATATATATATATATATATATATATATATATATATATATATATATATATATATATATATATATATATATGAATATGCGTGTGTGTTTGTGTGTGTGTGTGCGTGTGTGTGAAGTACCTGCTGAATCATGCATCACATTTTTCACACAGCACACACACCCTTTAACACCAGCGTACACGAGGGTATCACACACACATGCACTGGATATTTAATACACAACCATGATGCTGAAGTCAGTGCATCAGTCAGGCACACACACTCACGCTGGGGAGAGAGAAATTTACAGGCAGCTGCAATGGAGAGTCGCTATGGCAACTGCTTCACTTCCACTTGTTTCTGCCTCTCCTCCCTCTCCCTCTCTCTCTCACTGAGTCTCTCACTCTCCCTACATGACCCACTCTCACGTGGACAAAGTCTCATTGACTGTTGCTGCGGCAACATATCGCTCTTGTGCATCTCTAACCCCGTGATGCCCTTCGCCACGTCTCTACCTGAATCTCATTTCATTAGTGGCAAATGACAGCATGCGCACTTCCCATTCACGCAGCTCTGCATTCGGCATCAGGAGATGAAGACTGACAGCCACTGGCATCATGGGAGACAGAATGCAGATGCACTGATGCACCCACCCACACCCACATAAGAGACAAACACACGCCAAGCAGGCTGTCACAGTTGACCTGTAGACTCTGTGTCCATGGATCAGTTACAGGGCGAATCGTTCTGGCACAGTGACAGACAGGACCAAGGCCCTTGGGGGCTACAGGCTTTCTCTCTCTCGCTCCTCCTGTCTCAGGCTCTCTGTCTCTCTCTCTGCCTCTGGCTTTGTTGTGTTTCCACCGCGACAAAAGTTTAGCATGCACTGCCCGCAGATGGACGGGTGGTTTGGTACACAGCCTCGGGAGTCACATGTGATCCCCATGTGGGATGAACTACAAAAAGCACCAGCAGACCTGTAGGGCTCCATCATTTATCTCTTCAAAACATGTACACGTAAAGCAGCAGAGTGCTTTAAAATGAATCAGATCGTCAGTTCTACGGGGAAAAACTGTGGTGTATAGCATTTCTATCATTTACTTTTCATCCTCACAACATTTCATACAAACAGAACAGGTGCCGTACATGACAACCTGACATCCCCTATACCATGTGCTGTGCCATGGAGGCGCTTTGGGACAGATTCCAGAATATACTGCTCATGCAAAGCCACAACAAATCCTGGACATCCTATGCTAGATTATTGACAGATGGTAAACACTTCCACATAGATAGACAGAGGGCTTATTCATTGCGACAAGCCTGGGCATGCATTGTATTGTGTTGCACTATAGTTTACATGTCTAACTAAAGGAACAGCAGTGATGGAAAGTAACATTTACTTCAGTACTTATGACCTATGTGCAATTTCAAAGTATTTTACTGATGTGAGTATTCAATTTTATACCCATCTGCTTTTCCTCCTCTACAAATAATAGGAAATATTATTGTATACTCCACTACATGTATCTGGCTGTGAAAACTAACTTGTAGACTTTTTACATACAAAACATCTGACATTAACATTGAACTAAAGCATTTGACCTCTTAACACTCTCTTACTCACTCTAGCGCTATGTTAAAGGTGAACAGATTGCTAATAGTATGAAAAGTTTATGTCAACATAAAATAAAAGTATTAAAAGATGAGACTTTTGTCTTTTCAGTCATTTAAACAGTGGCGTCTCACACCCTTATATGGAGTCTAAAGGTTTGACATTAAACTGATGTTTTTATACCATTAACAGGTCTAGTAGACATTGTTCTGCAATAGGCTTTCAATGTCTTTACATTTACCTACTTAAATATAGTAGCTTTCATTAGTAGCAGCAGAGCCCGCCATTATTTTGTGGGATTCAAATGGTTAGATGTTCACAAGAGATTGCATGCATGCACTCCAGTGTTACTAGACAGGCGTCCAACCAAATGTCACACAAATCTTAACTAATTTTGGTTCATGGAGATTAAAAGCTGACGGTGTCATTAAACCTCTGGAGATGAAGAGGATACAACTAGGGACGTAATCAAAGAGCACCAGTCAAACCTGAAACTGTGGAAAATAATGTGGAAGCGTGATGGAAATGTTGCATTTCTGTTTGTCTCATGTGTTGATTTGAAGAAGTCTCATCATCAGATCAGATGTTTGTAGCTGCTGCTATCATCAGTCTCTACCTTGAAGTTCAGTGGACGTTGAAGTCATGGTTAACTCACTAAGTCTGCCATTTCACTTTGCTGCTCAGCTATGTTTAATCAGTTTCTTTGTAAATATTTCATTGGAATCTTTCTTTTTTTTTTTTTTAAATAAAATTGTTATTAAATGTGAATTCAAACAGATAAATGGTAAGGCATTAACTGTTGGTCACTAATGGCTCCCAGTGCTGTACCAGAGTCGTATTTTCAGTGTTAAAGTGTGAAGTTAGTGCCACTGACCATCACAGCTGCTGCTGCTTCAATAAAAAAAAGCTTTTTACATGTTTTTTTTCTATTGTGCCATTACAACATTTTTTAAGTAGAACGATGTGAATTACTGCTGACAAGGAATATTAAATAACTGTCAGGCTCTGTTCATTTATCAGAACAATAACAAGACCTCAATGACAACACAAAACACTTAAGACACGGGGGAAACAATGACTAACCAAAAACCAAAATTGAAAAGGTGAACAAAATTAAATAAGTGAACAATGCCAATCAAAACATTGGCTCTGCTCAGCAAACAACAACAAAAACAAAGCAAGATGGCAGAGAGCAGCGGAGGGCTGGTACCCTGAGGAGCTTAGCGTGGATGCTGATCCTTTCAAGCAGAACGGAGACAATGAGACGATTAGGCCTAAACTTGTGTCGAGTGTTCCAGTTTAGCACACCGCCCACCGGTTGCCCTCAGAGACGCCACCCTCTGGTTTCCCAATGAGAGGCGGGCTCCATCGTCTCCACCCTGTTATCTGCTGACTGATTAGTCACAGGGATGATGCGTGGTCCACGCACTGTGTGTCACCGCTGGGTGTTGATTTTACGAGAATTGATGTGTGCTGTCAGCAATCATTGACAGATCCAGCCGAGAGGGAGAGAAACGACTGCTATGAACTTAGGCCTTACATTGTACATTTATATTTTTCTTGCTGATTTGTTATTAACAGCTGAGGGTAAATCGAGGATTAACCTCAGCCGCATCCGGTCTGAGTTGGTTTTTCCTGGGGGCGATAACAGCGGAGAGATGTGTGAGAACACGGTGTTTAAGAAGCATATATTACTCCTTAACAGAAGAGAGAGCGCAGGAGCCTGCCGAGATATCATCTTGCCATACGTTAAACTGAGCATGGAGAGATGGAAGCGAAGGGCCCTCTCCTCACAGAGAGCCATAATTAAAAAGATATTGAATCATGTCGGGTTAAAACGACAACTCAAAAGGGAATAACGCAGCATGCAGAATTTTATACATTCTCCAAATTAGCATTTTCATTTCCCCACCATATAGGCTCAACTTTTTCCACTATTTCTATTTTCATTTTCATTAGTATGGAGAGGTCAGCGAGTGTGTGTGTGCACAAGCACATGTGGATGTGAGGTGGAGATAAATATTGACCTTTCACGCTGAGGTTCCAAGCTGTAATAACAGGGAAATTGCTCACAGCAAATGATGAACTGTCATCTGTGTGCAAATACACAGCGGCTCTTTGTACTAGTGGTCCAATTAACAGAAAGGTTAGAGAGTGGTGAAAATATTGTAACAGTGTAATGGAAGGAATACATTGGTGGATATTTTGTTGTATTTCTGAGTCCTGTATTTTTAGTCATGATGGATTGGAATTATTACAAGCAGCTTATCTTCAATGTGCAAGTCAAGCTGTGTAAGAAATGTGTGGATATACATGGACAATGTATATATATGGAATGAGGAACACATCCTCATCATTCAGAAGACATTTATTGAAGATAGAGCTGCAACGATTAATTGACTAATTGATTAGTGGATCAAAAGAAAATGTAAGATCTAAGATAATCGATTAATCATTTTCAGTCATTTTTCAAGCAAAAATGTCAAACATTTGCCGGTTCAAGCTTCTTAACTGTGAGGATTAGCTACGTCACTTCTTCATTTCTGACAGTGAACGAAGAGTCTTTGGCTTTTGGACTGACAAAAGAAGCAGTTTCAAGAAATCACCTTGGGCTCTGGGAAACTGTCAGCAATTGTTTGACAATTGTGAGGATAATCAGCAGATGAATCAATAATGAAAGTGATTGTTAGTTGTAGCCATAATTAAACAACTTGAAAGTTTAAGATCCAAACCCGGCTAAAACTGTCCATATAAATCACATTTGCTCCTTAATCAGAAGAAAAATCTTAAAAAGCTTCATTTGTTTAAAAAAATATATATTTAGATCATCTGTCAAATATTATTGATTGATCAATACTGTATGGGTGCCAGTTTAAAGTGACTGATCTGAATTTAAAAATAAAGTTGGCACCAAAGATCTTATATTGCAAAAACAGGACTTGAGTGAGTCGTGAGCAACCTGAAATGAACTGCATTCAGACACAAAAACACTCACAGACTGTTCTGTCATCTAACTATGTGGCTGTCTATCTCAAATTAGCGTGTGTGTGTGTGTGTGTGTGTGTGTGTGTGTGTGTGTGTGTGTGCATGTGTGTGTGTGTGTGTGTGAGAGTCAGTAGGAGGTCAATAGCGGGCTGATGTGATAGAGGGCTGGAGGTGGATGCGGACACGGGGTGATGAATGGGATGTGATGAGATGCAGAGCAGCAGAGCTGGCCTATAGGCCACCGAACAGGGCTAAGGCTTAATCGTTAGAGCACAATGGATCAAGGCAAAGGCCACGCTGATTGCATCTGGGACATGTGTGTGTGACCATGCACTGGTATCATAATACTTCTGAGAACCAGCTGTGGATACGAGTAGAAAGGTTTTTCATGGGAAGTAAGGACATTTCAATAAGGCATGACTTTAAAAGGAATCATATTACATTTGTGGAAAGAATATGTGTGTGTTTTGCTTGTTTTTACTCATTAACACACAGAGTGATGGATGACTTTCCTCTTGTAACGTCCCAGCAGATATGTTCCATCGAACATCAATACAGAAAGAAAATCAACCAGCATGTTAAACTTGCTTACCGTGTCACTTCTATTTATAATTGTTGTCAAACTTACATTACTGTAGCAGAGAAATGTAGCTGACACCAGGTACTGATTTAAAATCTCTTCTTGGACGGTGCATTCAAGTGCTCACAGAATGCTCTGACACTCAACACCTGCTGCTAGACAGTATTGCATTAACAAAATACCCTTTCCGAAAATCAAACCCAACATACAAACAAAAGAAGCAAACAAGAACCGGCCCTGTAGGCTGTGATGACTGTCTTGCCTTTGAAGGTATACCTGCTTGGCAGCTGGCTCTCGAGTGCAAGTCCCACTGTACTGCGAGCCTCTTAACACCCTGATCAAAGTATGCATAATTATATGAAGATAATTAACAATTATATTGCCCTGTAAAAGATTATTACATCTTTAAGCTTTTTGGATCAATCAGGTCTATTGTTAACAATATCTAAACCCTACAAACACCTGCTGTGACACATTATTAGCGTCTGATATACCGCTGAATGCATCGGTCCACTGCTTTCCATTTTGCGCATGGACATATGGTATGTGCCTGCCTGCCTGTCAGGGGTTTATGGGATAATCATATTAAGGGGAATAGATACATGCACTGACAGAAAAGCTTTGCCCAGTGTGTGTGCTAGTAGATATCCATGGGACATATATATGTAGTACATGCGGTGCAGCTTATTGGATAGTTATACGTGGAATAAAGGCTTAAATGTACTTTTGTTGATGGCGCTGACAGTTATAGGTGTGACCAGAACATAGTATCCTGTAGTTTGTGAGATTGTCAAGAAATCGGATTTCTACTAAACTAGGAGGAAGGCTAGGTCTCGGTCCAGAATAGATCCAATTAACTTTAGGTACAGATCCAGGAATTCTATTCCCACTCTTTTGACATTGTGAGATAGGGCGTTATTGGACATTTTTGTTCATTTCTCAGGGAATAATGCATTGATGGCTGGCATCTATGAGCTATGTAGTGATTTTACATGAGTTTTCATAGAGTAGTGTTTTTTCAGTTGCTACAAGGCAACACATTGGGATAGAAACCTGCAGCTCGTCCACAGCTAAATGAATAATATGACTCCATCTGCATTGTTTTGTTGTCATAGTGGTCGGCTGTTACAGATGTGTTGGTGGCTTTATTTATGGTTCAGCAGTTATGGGTGGTTTAACATTTCGAGTGATACAGGACTCAAAGGGGACTTGGCGGAGGTATATGCTCTACTAAGGGCCTTTATTTTTGAATCATGCTGAAGCTGCAAGTCGGGGTGGATGTTGGTCGTACAAAGTGCACAGCTGTCACACCAACCATACATTACATTTTGTCACTACTTAAACTGTTCTGTGTCGTTGATCAAGGGGCTGAATCAAAGCAATACCAAGGGCTTTTGTGTGCCAGTACTTGCGTTTTTACACAAAAAGTGTGATTTATATGGAATTAAACCAATAAATCGTAGAGAAGCTAAAAGCTCCACCACCTCCACCTCCACACTGGTCTTTGCACAAACTGAGGAAACACACACAGTCAGCACACACCAAGTGCTCCTCCTTGTTGCCTCTGTTCTTTCTGTCTGCCTGAGCTTATAACACTGGGGCTGTGGGGACCAGCATGGAGTTTGGATGATCCTAGCTGCTGTTCTGTTTGTACTCTGTCTACACCAACTCCACCGCCTGTGACAGCAAACAGCAAACACCCACCTCGCAGCTCAATATGCTTCAGACCAGCAACCCATCCAGCCTGAAAATAAAACAAACAGCTCCTGCTCAAAGGTATCACATGTGTCTACAGTGTCTATGTGGTACGCTATAGCAATTATCTCGGCTAACTATATACTTAAAACGTTGGCCGAACCGAATTTTGGCTCGGTTTAATGGCAGGAAAGTGCATTTCAAAACTGAGAAAAGCAGTCAAAACCCACTAAAAAGAGACAAACTTGCTCTCTGTCAAGACATTAGATATAGCGAGCTACTTATTAGTGCAGTTGATGCGACGTGCCGAGACATCTGCACCCTTTACTCCTTTGTATTTCAACAACTCCTCCGTCTACTTCCCGTTCCTCAAATCAGACAGCGACGCTTCTCCTTTTCCTCAGCAGATTAAGTGTGGGCGAGGTGAAAAGAAGCAGGCCGAGGGAAAAAAAAAAGACGAGTAGGACCGCCGGGAATATCCGCCCTGGCCTGTCTTACAACAACATGCTCTTATTAGACTCAATAACGTCTCCAAAATCACTCCTCTGTAATTTTCTCTCGCTGTCCATCTATCTTTTTTTTTTTCTCTCTCTCCACTCTCGCCACCTCTCTGCCTCCCACTCCTGCCACCAGCAAGTGCTCTCTCCTCTTCCTATCTCGCTTCCTGTTGCTCTTCATCTATCGCGAATTCTTGATCTTTCGCTCTTCGATGCTCGTCCTCCAGCAGTCGCCGCCGCCCTGGCCTCTCTCATCCTCTGTCATCCTCTCCACTTGTTTGTTTTCTGATCTCCATTTTCTCTGTGATAGCCCCTTTTCTTTTCATCTCTCGCTCTTTTCTCCCTCCGTCTTAATCTGCCACTGGCTTGCCTCTCGCTGCGAGAGTCTATTTGTAACCTCTCTCATACCTCGGCTCCGAGCCCAGCGTGTTCAAGCTACTTGTTTTTATCCCAATTGCACTGAGTAGTCTTTCATTTCTTTTTCTTCTCTCGTTTCTCTCCCTATTTGTCTTCCTCTATCTGCTTCTCATCTCTCTGTCATAGGATTTTGTTGCACTTCTACTGTTAAATTATCTCTCTCGGCCTCTCCGCTCTCCCATCAGTGTTATAAATAATGGTTGGATTAGGCTGACTTTTTGTTTTGCTCACTATTAGGGAGCGGATCAATTCCACAAATTGAGTGGATGGGGAAGCGAATACACACACACACACATCCAGACACACAAAGCCCCTCTGTCCTCCAAAATGCCACAGTGACAAAGACGACACAAACACAGACATTGTCCTTGTTTTCCCACCGCTGCCTCTCTCTTTCCCCCCATGACCGTCTTCTTCTCTTCCGTTTTCCACATCCTTTTCTTTCAGCCTTAAGCCTTTTGGACTTCAGTTGACCTCTCCTCTTCCTTCCTTTCCTTTTACTTTTCTTTAGCTCCACTTTCTTTATGCTTGACTCTGCGTTTGTTTGACTGGTTTAAACACTGAACCCCACGATTTCTCAAAAAATATAAACACAATAATCAAAAGTTACTACTGGTACAACTGGTACATGCGTGCTATCATCATTATCATATTCGCTATCGTTATAGTATTGGATCATGAGTTCACCGGCCTGTAGGTGTGTGTATAAAATATTTCCCTCTACCTTTTTCCCCCTCACAAGAATATATAGAGAAAATACTTTTAACTGAGGATATCTTCACAGCTCTACATCTACAATAACTGAATTAGGTTTGTTAAATATTAAATATTTAACAAGAGTATTGGGATCTACAGTAGTTTGAGTAAGAAGTATAGCAGGGAGGAATGGGAGTTAAGAAGTTAGTTTCTTTCTCTATATATTAGGTACATATGGTAGAAAAATTCATGAACTCAGTTTCACACTATTGAGTTAAATTACTTGAATCACCAAAAGAGAGCAGCAAAATGGATTTTTATACAGTGCCTATGCTGCAGATGATTACTAAAGTGTAAGGAATGACTGTCAATGAAAGGCTCTCAAGCGATCATGCATGTCTAGAAAACCAACAAGCACTTCTTTGCCTTAGTTCTCACACATTTGTGTACAGTCTCTGAATAAAGTGTAACCAGCCATGTTCCAGCGGTCCTCCTCTTCGCCCTCCTCATCTGTCCTCATGTAACCTCTCATTATCCCCAATCCACCTCCCTCCTTCTCTCTCCCTCTCGGCCTCTCTGCCCTCCCTCCTGTAACGATCTGGCCATTACTGGGGCTGCCGTTCCAGCCCTGGTTTCACAGGGTGTCTGGGGTTTAATTGGGACTGAATGAGCGCAAGTGTGTGTTGCTGTGAAGCCTCATTGATACAGACTGCGATTCAGGGGCACCCCACTTATAGAGATGTACTATAGGGGTCTTTACAAACAGACACACACACACCCAAGCACATTACATCCTCAAACACATTTCGACATGCATACAGGACTTGCACAAAAGAGTTATAAACATGCAAATGCGAGGATGTTTAAGTTTTTGTCTATACTGAAACTGCTTACCTTTTCTTTCCATCTGCTTTGGAGTGAACCCTAATCTCCCAAGTTGTTTTATTTTAATCAAATGTGCATACATATGTTTTGTATTCGTCCCCCTAATGGCTAGAGCAATAAGTCATATGCCAAACTTGAGAACTCGCAGTTTCGCTTTAAAACACTGCATCATCTCAATGTAAAAATAACCTCCTCAGTCATTCTTCATTTTCAGGTAAAATCACACAGAAATGTGTGAATATGATGCCAGTAACTATTAGGGAACTCATCTTTCATCTATTTGTTATCCAACGTCATCAGTGATCATAGTTGTGAGCTCACCAGCAAATCCTGGGAGGTGTCTGCTCTCATTAATATCTGTTTAAAGGGTAACTTCACCAATTTTACATATTAAAGTGTGTTTCCTGGTCTTGGGGCACACTTCTGCATGTATGAAAAAACGTAGTATAAAGGCTTTTGTGGCTCCAGATTACATTCAGCTTCGAATGTAATCTTTATACCCTTATTCTATTCCACACACTCTTTTTCCTTTTAAAAAAACCTGGCACCTACATTACCCACAATGCAATTTAGCCACTGATTGACATCACTGAAGGCAATTTATCAGATTACATGCAGGTTCCACAAAAGGCTTTATACTAAATTCTTCACAGATGCAGTAGTAATCTCAAAGACCTGTGAACACACTTAAATGTGTAAAATTGCGAGTTACCTTTTAAATTTGTTACCTTGAACATTTCAGGGGAGTGCAGGGATCTTTTGAATGAATAAACTGGATTGTGTTTGGAGCAATAGTGAAAACCAGTGTGGTTTTCATGTAGATGTAAAGGAATTCTACTGTTTTCACTAGGGGACTTCTGATGGAAATTAGGGAATTTAGTCTATTTCTGGCACATTTTGACAAGAAAATGAAAAAAAACTACAAACTACACGATTCCAGATACACAGATTGATACAAAGACAAACTAAATTCAGCGATCTGCACATTTTCATGGTTGTACCTTAGTTTGTTTTGATTGATGGCTCATGTTTAGTTAACGCTTAAGGGTTTAAGCACCTTTTCTTTTTCTTAAATTACAGAAGACCACACAGTAGACAGGTGGGACACTATTTGGTATATGAAGCTGTAGAGTATATTACCTTGTGGATGTTATGTCTTCTTTTCTATTTGTGAGCGTGTGATTTCCAGAAGGAGGAGGAGCAGAGAAACAATAAATTGGTTGTAGAAAGTCTCCGCTGTCGTCTCCATTCAGACACCAGCGTTCCCATTAAGTAATGCTGGCAGCTCTGCCACTACCCACCGCTCTCCATCTCATATATAACAATACTTCCTTAATTGGAATGCTGCTCCGACAGACACAATACAAGCCAGGTGGAAACACACAAACACAAAGCGAGAATGAGACAACACACCCTGAGAAAAGCGGCGGCTAGTCAAAGTGAGTGGAAGTTTTGTAACTCAACAAAGCATCTTCGCTCGACATGTAACACAGTGCAGTACGAGAGCGTTCGTTCCCTCAGCAGGCCTGCAGTTTGAGCTGTGATCTCTGGGATCCGCCATACACATCGCTGCCAAGAGCCCGGCTTCGCTTCTCCACGGGGTGTGTGTGTAACTGTAGATGGGAACGTGGCATGAAGTCGTTCATCTGTAATCAAACATTTCTTTCCGTTTGTGCTCCATGTCACCCCAGGGGGGATATGGATTATCAGCAGCCATTTATCTCGTCTTGCCTGTCCTGACAGTTAATCTGATGGCGGAGTTGCAAATTCTGCTTCTGCTACAAAGCTGTCAGACCTTCAGCTCCGATTGGTTTCTGCAACTTGGATCCGCCACGCCCACATTTTCCCTGTATCCATGGAACTGAGCTAAAATGGCCGCTGGCAAACATCACCATCTTAGAGTTTAAAATCAACTTGGAATACGATGGAAGTTTTCCACCTGCAGTCCCACTTGATTGTGCCCGTCTCCTGTGGTGATCCAAAATTAACTTTTTTTAGTGCAGAGTAAATAAATATACCTGCCAAGAACATTCCTACCAGATCAACTATTTTTATATATTCTGTATGACAAAATCACTCCACTACATCGCTGCCTATCGTCAGCGTGTTTGAGTAAGGCATCGAGCGTGTTTGAAATGATTTTCTTTACGTATTAATTAGTGTTGATTAAGTTACCGTTCCTGCACTCATTTCAGCTGCCACTGCTGATTTTATAGGTCCAAGAAATGTGTGTAATTGCTTTCCTTTGATGACATCACATAGAATTATTTTTACACTGTTTACTTTGATTATTTCAGCCACTAGAATCATAGATCGCAGTTAAAGACAAATTAATTTACATAATTGAGGCATTCAGACGTCATCAAATATCAACACTCTCCCCTAGAAGTTTAAATATGACTAATTATTTCATATTTTAAAGGAAATGTAATTGCTGAGTGACGGAAGTGCTGCTTCTGCTACTACTATCACACAGACATCATGTGAATGGTTCACACAAGAGTGAATAAGAAACTTGGCAGACACTTTCATTCTAAATGTATCGTCAATGTGCTGATAAAAACATAACATAATCCAGGCAATACTGTGTTTCTCTCTAGAGATGTGCCACAAATTAGAAGAATAAAAAAGTCATTTCCAGGAGGCAGAGTGGCAAATATCAATTTAAAAAGCAGGCAGCCGGTGCTGCAGTTCACTATTTTCTAAAATAAAACCACTAAACACAAATCAGACGTAATGCAGAGCAGAAGCAAACTTTAACGATGTGTTCAATATGTACAGTGTAAAACAATATTTTAAAATGTATTTATTCAATTTAATGTTTATTTGTATAGGGAAAAGTATGAAGCGTTAACTGGTGCCACACACCACAGCAATTATAGCCTGAGCTAATTTGCAACGTCTGTCCCCAGATGGGTCTTTTAAATACATAAAACTCAACAACAAATGCACAAAAGACAGTTCAAGCATGAACTGTAACAGTACACTAAAACAGCACCAGATCACTCATGACTGCGCGATCCAGTTTGAGTTCTGCAGGTACAGAATTCCATGTGTTGATCCCCTGAACAGAAACAGCTGCTCCAATGAGGATTTACGTAAAGGCACCTCACGATTCCCATTGGATGATCCGCATGTTGCTGAGCCTGAAACTCTGAGTGGACCCACATGGTCAATGAGCACTTGAGGAGCCTATTGTGGAGGCATTTTATAGGTTTGATAAACTCATCAAAACATATTTAATTTCTTAAGAACAGGGCAATAATGTTTTCATTCACACTGCACTATGCTCTTCTGGAATAAAAGACAGAATTATAGGTGCACTGCCTTTTAGAATAACCTTCAAATAAATGCCACATGGTCTTATTAGCGAATCTCTTTCGTCATGTTCCAAACCTTACAGTAATTTCCAGCAGCGGAGGCCTGCAGCGGGTAAATTGGGAAACTTCATCCCTTCAAGTTTTGAGATGGCAGCAAGGGATGAAAGAGGGTGACTACTAAGAGGTGATTAAAGAAGCCGGGCATGTGTCCATAGCTGCATCCTGCTTTAAAGCCTCCCCCATCAAACACTGTACCACCGCCTCTTCATCCGTCCAACTACCCTCACTTACAGGGCAAATACAGTGTTTGTCGCCATATCTCTAATACATGATTATGTTAATGTTCAAATGTCATGGATTTATCACCTATTCTCCAAGTGGAATGCGGCAGACCTGTTCCTGCTAAAGTACTGAATTAGGGAGAACATCATCAAAGCCCTCACCAAAGGCATCACTCCATAATACTCCCCTAATATTACTGATCTGACTTGTGCCTGCTGGGAGGTCTTCACTGCAATACAATTTGACAATTCCAATCTTCATTTGTATCAGTGAGCACTTTAAAGTTTATTGATTTGGATTAAATAGACCCATAATAGCTCTTGGCTAGCTCCAAGCCAGCATCAGCCTATTCACCGAGTTCCAGGAGTGGAAGAGGAGCCGAGCCAGCCTTCACCGTTGCTTCCCTCAGTCCCTTATAGCCATTACACATGGCAATAAACCCGGCCAAGTGCGAAACAAAAAAAACTCTGTTGAGCTTTTTCCCAAGCGCTAAGCTAGCTGACAGGCGATGGTGCGCCAACTAGCTCTCTCATCCCTCGTCTCTGTCTTTCCTTCTCCGCTGTCCCGCTCTATCTCCCGGTACCTTCCATTCCTTTTCATCTCCATCTTTCCCTCAGCCTCCCTCCATTCACTCCTCTTCACTTTCTTTGTCTTGTCAAAGGGTTTCAAGCTCAGTGAAATGCTATATGTCAGCGCGCGACTGAGTGGGTGTATTCGACATGATATTGACACAACCTTGACACAACGTGGGCCGAGCATCGAGGTAATGGGGAGGCAGCGAGCTCCAGCAGCAAATAACCGACAGGCCCGGCGAGAGACGCAGCGATAGTTTGAGACAAGAGATTGAGTCTCTGTAGTAATGTTAAAATAAAGTTGGTTTGACAGTGCTGTTGATCTTTTTCCTGTAGAAGATTCTGCTCAGTCCTGCGCTGGCCTCTTTTGTGCCGCGCTGAGCCGCACTGTGCTACTTTATCCTTTGTCCCGCTCGTGTGTGTGGTTGTCCTGTTTTGTTGTTTTATTTAGCATCTGCACACAGCGAGCGGTTCGATTCTGCTCTGCTCCTTCTCTCTCTGCTCCATCCTCCTGTCATCATTTTTCCATATACTACTCAATCTTGTCCCGGTGCCACCTCATTCCATTAAAAAAATCCTCTTACAAAGTAATTTGTACTCAGCGCATAAGAATGTAGGAATGGTGAAATAAATAATAGAATGGATGCCGGCCCCCACATTTTTCATCGCTGATTGCTCGCGGCCTTCTTGTCCTTTTGTATTTCACAATTTGGAGATTTGGCTGTTAGAATGTGCATTGTACAGTACATTGAATATTACTCTGTGTCTGCGGTGAAAAGCCTACAGGAAATGGAGAGATTTAGCAGGAGAGCATCTCCCTGGGTGCTCCTAATCATATGAAAAAGATGAAACGTGCCAAGTCTCCGTCCTCGCATGGCGCTGTTTTCCAAAAATGAGGGATTGTGAGCGAGCGCTGTGATAGAGGGGAAGCGTTTGAGAGCGAATGTGTATGTCTGACAGTGCGAGCGGAGAGAAACCGATATGGAGAGATGCTGCATTGCCCAGAGGCCAGCATCTGTTAGCAGAGTTATAACCACGGTGGAAACACCACATAATACAGACAGACAGAGGGAGGTAGAGGAGGACGAGGAGGAGTGGTGGGGGCTGTAACAGGCTAAAAAAGAGGAGGAAATTGAGAAAAATACCTTGATGCAGACTAAACAGAGTGGAGAACAAAGCTCCAGATAAACTCTTATTATTCCTCCACACCATCTACCATCTTGCCATCCAGGAGAGAGCATCGCGAACTGTCTCTTGCTGAAGTGTCTGTGATGGAGCCACTCCGGCTCTCTGGCGTCTTTCATCTAGCTCGCCATCGACAAACACAAAGCATCGGGACGTCACTTCCTCCGCTGCTCCCATCACTCTAACTAATGTCCCTCTCAGTCTTTCCACGTCTCCCTCTCTCTTCGAACTTCAACCGCTGCAGAATAATCTCCGGCAGCCGCGAATGTGCAGTTTTCCTGGGAATACTGTGCTACATCCGGGCCGCTTTCAGCTATTATGCCACACATTCAATTAAAAGGCATTAATTAAAAGCTGATTCAGTAAAGCGTGCTCACTCATCCAGCCGGTGCAGAGGCACTTTTTGCCGAGCCAGAGTTACAGGCAGTTAATCAAAAGCCTGTTTGATACAGAGCCATTGTTTTGCTTGGAGAATACAGTGGTCAGCAGGGACAGTAAGTTTTACAGATAAAGTTTAACAAGCGTTCAGTGCTTGGTCTGTATTAATTTAAGAGCCTGCCTGCTGTGGAGTTAAGGATTCTTTATCCAGAATATGCTGTTTACAATATCCTGGATGAGCTGAATCATTTCTTTATTAAAAGAAACACAAGTGTGAATGCTGACTGTGCTCTGCTGGGCTGTAAACACCAAAGCCTGGCTATTGTTGTTTAATTTATGTATAATGATTTGAGTCATTAGTGTTTGTGGGTAAAGCAATATTCAGAAACAATATCATATCATATCATAGTATCATACCCGCTGGTGAGAGTGTTGAGACGTTTATTTTAATCGTTTTTTTTCCTTTCTTTTCCTTCTACATATAACACAGTTGTGTAACGTTAACGCTGAGGGCTTTTGCTGACGACGCTGCACGCATATTCTTTCTGGACTAACACTTTATTCTGTTTGACAGACTGTATTCCGCTGCAATGAACTAATTTGAGCTTAAACACTGCAATGCTTTACCACTCTATACTTTCCTGTGTGAACATCAAAACTATTATGTTCGGATACAAAGTCGGCGCAATTCAATTTGACGCGAACCATTTTTGCAGAACTTCACCATAAACAGAAGCTATACAAATACACAGCATTAAAAACACTAACAGAATGATACTTAACATTAGTAGTATATACAGCAGGTCTCTAACACAGTGGCTGCAAGCCATGCAACATGGCGCAGTGCACCGCTTTGAGCCATCCCGTTTCTTTTTTCATTTTTGACAAGGAACGGTTGACTCATTAAGTCAAGCTGAGGAGTTATCTATACAAACTACTAGCTACTGTCTATCTACTGTCTCCTTTTAGTGCAAAAACCTAAAGTTGTCTAGAGAGATCATCAGGGAGCTGAACATTTCTGTTGGCAAAACTTGCTGATGGCTATTTTGTATGTCATTTCCAATAGAGGAACACCTAAACATGTGCATATTCTGTTTAAAAAGCACAAACACTGGAAGATAGGCTATCTTCGCAAATTCACCTATCTATTATGGGGTGCATAGCTGATAGGTACGCGGTTTGTTTACATGACGTAACAGAATGCACATTTAACAGATTTCGTGTGACACTGTGTCACATCGGATGCTTGCGTGCAGTTGTAATGATCTAGTTTGAGATCAGTAAACAATGTGTTTCTTCAGCGACGATTCCTTGTAACCCACTGGGGGAATAAGAACAGCTTTGAGTCAAGCTGTCTACCTCTGTAGACTACATGAATTTGATGTGTATTCTTATTCGTGATTGAAGAATTTAATTTAAATAATAAAAACATTTGATTGTATTTCCACTGATAATAACCTGAAGCCTAAAATACAGGCTTGCAGTAACGTAAACAAACCGTCAAAGTTGCACTATTTTTTTTTTGAAAGAAACAACAGATCAAATCATCATAAGTATTATGAACGGTGTCGCTTGTATTAACAAGCCTACAAATATTAATCACCCAACTTAAGTATGGATAGACTGATTATCAGCTTATTGATTATCAGGGCTGATATCAGCATTTTTCAGATGATGCGTATATGGATTACTGCATATACTGCAAATGAATATCGGTTCCAAATATCAGTTCCTGGTCTCCTTGATTACTTGTAGTCTGTATTGGTATCTGCCCTAAAATAAGACATATCAGTCGACCCCTTGTCTCAGGACGGTTTAGCGTTGTAGGTGATAGTTTTGGTTTTCTGTCCTCCCTGCCCCTTTAACAAACTGATCAGCTACTTATGTAACAACACGTAGCTGATGTAGGTTATCTACACACCAGCTATAGGAAAAACTTTTCTCAGTTAGCCACAGGCTTGTTTGATTAAAGAAATAACCTTTACTTGAGTCCATCCGCCATAAAAAATCCTGTAATTTCTCTGTAAATACTGTGTAATATGAAAGGAAAGGTTTCTCCCACTAGTTCAACATTTCATTTTCTTTCAAGCTGGCGATGCTGAGGTTCAGTATTCTTTAGCCTTGGTAGCCTATTCTCCTTTATTTGTATTATGCAGCAAACTATATACCCTACTGATTCAGTCCAGTGTGCAGCATGTATTAATCACAGTAAAAAAATGAAATAAAAAATCAAGTGACTCTGTAACCTCTGCAGTTTGGGAATGTAACAGAATTAGTGCCTTATTATCAGATACACAATTCTGTCTAACAGAATCACTGAAGGTAAATCTGAACCTTTCCCTGCTTTGTTTGATTAATGACACCCAATATTATACTGTAATTAAATACCCAGTTGGATGGTTCATATTCTTATCATCTCTAGTCATGAGGAAAATTGACTGCATTATTGGAAAAAGCCAAAGCCTGCTTCGATCAATCACTTCATTTGTAAGCTTCATGTTTGAAGAATTAGCGACTTCTTGCCTTGAAAGGAGGATAAACATTTCAATCAGGTATTAGACAGGGTAATGAAAGAAATAATCTTTACGATATTAAAAGTAGCCATCACTGCAAAAGAGCAGTGACGTAATCTTCTTTTTTCAACCTCCGTCTTTTGTTTTTCTTTATTTCCCATTTATTTTTAGTTTAAGACACCAAGTGGCCAGGGGAAAGGTGAACATCACCGTGGGGGTCCTTCATTTTAGGAATATAGCACATGAGGAGCCTACAGAGACTGCAGATCACCAGAATCTAATGAAGTACTGCATAATGTTTGCCTCTCAAATACCAGCTTCCAGAATCAATCTCCCCTTTTCCTCATTCTAGAATAACAGTAATGAAGCAGTGGAGAGCTGAAGACGACAGAAGATGGTTGATCTAATCCCCCCACTGTGTGACTGTCTATGCAATTTTGATATGTTTACTACGTTTATACTCATAATCATGTTTTTAGGTAACGAGTAGGGTAAGGGATTACAAATTACAGTTACTAAGCCCCATAATACTCCACAACTTTGACACTTTGGTGTCTGCTTGCTCAACGTCTCACCAGAAGTGACATGAAGGGTTGATATTAGTTTGGCCCCTCTGTGTGTTCAGTGACAGACTGGGCTGGATAGCTTAGCTCCAGGGCTTGAGGTGTGTGGAGGCGGTTAGTGGTTCAGAGACGGAGGGTTTTGAACCAAGCAGCTGAGGTCAGGACGTCTGGAGAATGGTGGGCAGTCACCGAGGTTAAGTAATCTTCTGAATGTCGGTGAATTCTCACATATTGAAGGGCTGTCTGCTTGTAAAAGCCCAGTGTGTTCTCTTCTATTTGTACATGTTTTATACATGTGGCCCAAAGACTGTAAAAGATGATATTCACCTCAGCCAATGTCTGCTCACCTTGCTGCCAGCTGACAAAAGATACAGAAGTATCCGCTGCCGTACCGCCAGAGTACAGAGCAAAATAGTGTCAGGGGAAGTATCCCAGCAAAAGAAAAGCTAACAGCTGCTAGCTTGGACGTTGCAGTTTAACATAGACACTGTGATTTTGACATCCAGTGAGTCAGACTGCAGATGATCCATCATGTAGGTGTAAATTACTTTTGCTGTTGAGTAACTGGCCATGTAATGTAGTTACTTTCTTTAATGAGTAATATGTAATTGTTTGGCTTTCAAGCAACTTGCCCAAAACTGCGTACTATACCTTAAGTCATGCAGTAACATAAAACTGCATGCCTTCATTGCAGTGAATAACTAAATATTGCATTGTTTTTATTTCATATCTTCACAAATCATCTTTCATTGGGGTTTCACTCTGCACTACACAGCTCAGTGCATGGTGATGTAAATTGTAATGCTATACAGTAAACTGTGTTTCATCTGCGTCTGTCAATTGGGTTTTGATGGAACATTTCCTTTTAAAAGCACGTCCGTGTTTGTATTATGTACCCTTGTTTATATTACTCTGTGTGAGTGTGTGTGTGTGTGTTAGCGTGTCAGAGAGAGGTGACATTGTTTCCTGGCAGAAATATGTTCCAGGTTTGGGGCTCAGGTGGCTGTGGTTTGTCTCTGATCAGAGCTGACACACAGGATGGCACAGAAACACACTCTCGCTGTCTCTTTCTTGATTTAGCTCAATCTCGCCCTGGTTTGTAATCCCCTCCTCTCCACACACACACACACTTGCACAGAGCTGCGCTGTAAGCTCTATCAATCTTTCTGAACAGCGACACTGAGCAGCACTGCGGCCCAATAGCCTTTGCTCTCACACCTGATGCAGAGCAGAGCGAGCCGCGCTGCAGCTGAATGAAGTCATCTGGCCGGGCAGAGGACGCCGCTTTAATTTTTTGTTGCTCTTCTCGAGTGTGCAGTATGTACTTTTTTACTTGAATAGAATTGCTTCTGAATAGGTTTGAGCGTGGCCTAGAATATACAGCTTCAAAGCATGCCAAATTTGAAAAAGCTGTTGATACACAGCTGAAAGAATGAGGACAAAATGGTGGACCAAACAGATGAAGCTGGCCGCTGCTGTTAACGGATAAAAGCTGGACATGTATTTTCTAGGTTACCTCATTGAAAATGACATGTCATGTTAAGACGCTATTTTGTTTTTTAAGAAAACAATTAAGGAGCCATCTGAGGAGAGATTTTTCCAGGTCAACGTGCGATTATAACAGTTTCTGCACACTGAATCTGGTTTCTCGCACTGAAGTCTTCATTCGTGCAACATTTCAAACCACTGCAGGTCTTTGACAGGTAACAGTGCATCGCCTCAGGGTGGAAGATCGCACGTATCAGGGCTTGGAAGCAGCTTGGATTCCACAGGCTTGAGTACGTGTATGAATCACTTCCACCAGGCAAGATGTGACAAAAGCTCACACTGTAAACAACTGCCCTTTGTGCTGTCTTACTGTATTTTTACACAATGCAGCCATTGTACAGTAGCAGTGCCACTATTGCTTTGGAGTCTATCTTGACTCATAATGGACTCGTTCTGCTTCCAGATGAGTCTATAAAAGTAAATTAGCTCTATGTCTATTTTCAGGCGTTGCAAGTTGCATGTAGTGTTCTGTTGATGGCTTGCTTGAAACACACTTTACAGTGAATACCAGCAAGCCCATAGCTACCAATGAGGACAGTCGGTTCATGTTCTCATATAGTTGTAGGAGTTACAACAACCAAAGGAGCAGCTTACAGTTACACATGGTGGGTTTTGAAGGCTGCCTCACTAAATATACTTAAAGGTCGCCTTGAGGCATTTTTAAGACACATAAAAAAACACTCCGCTTTCATAATTATTTGCATCTGATATTACCTCATTAAATACTCTTAAAATTGTATCTAATTATTCTGCTTCGCTGAAAAATCAAGAAACTATAAATATGCTAATGTTGTTTGTTTGAAAAGTGCAACTGTTGGACACAAGATGGGCCCTACTTCACTGAACAGTGAGTTTTCATTTTGTGCACTCCAGTTGCAACAACTGGTCGATTTATTGTTAAGTTAAGCAAAAGAAAACGAGTTGCCGACTGTCGATCACTCATTTCAGTTATTTTTCAAGCAAACACGTCAAAGAATTGCTGGTCCCAGAATCCTTAACGTGAGTATTCGCTGCTTTTCTTTGTCGTTTATGACACTACAAGAAGACACTACGTGAGATTTTGTAGACTAAAAGACTAATAATTAATGGTGATCGATAATGAGCGGATTAATTGATAATGGCTAGAAAATAATGGCTAGCTGCAGCCTCCTCATGCACAGGAGGCTTCACCTCGCCACCTCACTCTCGCAAGAACTTTTGAAGGTTATTTAAGATGAGCACAGAGAAACTTTCCTCCTTCAGCGGTTGAATGTGAAAAACAACCTTCTAGAGTAAAGCTCTGCACAAACATCATTCTGCATAGTGAAACTCAAACATCCAAGTAAAATAACAATAAGCAAGATACATTTTTTACTCCCTTTGGATAAATATACTAAAATATATTAAAATATGATGGAGGGAATCAGGATTTCTCCACTAGAGTTATATCCAGGGAGTGTGGAGTGGGCTTTGGAACAGCATTTACACCACCATGTATGGACATAAGTTAAACTTTTTTGATCGTACACATAAATAAATGAAGAATATTAAATGATCAGAGCATTGTATTGGCTGATTACAGATCTTTTCAGGGGAGTGAATGGGGTTGCAGGGGGGTATTTGAAGTCATGACCTATATTTTTTAAAAATTGGACAGGAAGTTATCTCCAATACCTGTCCTGTGGGAACATGTTACCTGTTGCAAGCTGCTGTATCTTTCTAAAGGACATTCATCTCTACATATGATTGTGTCCATGGGTCCCCTATCTGATAAGAACTTTGCTTTAATAGTCATATGTTATGTCATTGTGTTACATATGGATGGAATTATAGTGAAAATAAATTATTCCCATTTGTTTTGGTGACCCCTGTTGATCCCTCTGAAGGACCCCTGAGGGACCCTGGACCCCACTTTGACGAGCAAGCTATCTGTCTTTGTTTTTAGTACCTGTAACCGTCTCCTTCTGGTCTCCGTTCACTGACTCACTCCAGTCTTTCCCCCGTACCTGCTGTGAATTCCATTTCCAGATCATGTTGTTGGGTTAGTGTAATGAGATTAGCAGCTCCCGATCAAATGAGGTTAATTGTACTCCATGATGAGGGATGAAAGACGTGTATTTAAAGGAGGGGGGGGGGGGAGCATCTCGACTGGGCCCGACTGCTCCAGCTCAAAAAAGTTGTGTCTGTGCCAGCGCGTTTGATCACCAAGAAAATCCTCTCGTGTCAAACTTCCTCCGACTCCCAACTTCAAAAAATACCCCAAATCAAAGAGCATCACGGAGCAAGAAAAAGATTCACTCGCACAACCCCTCAAAATAGCATAAAGAGAAATATGTATCAAAATATCATCAGTCATCTTTTTCTCCAAGAAACAAGTCCAAAAGAACAAGTGGGGAGGAGGGGGATGAAAGTGCAGATAAAATCACCTCTTCAGTGTATGTGCTGCAGGTAGGAGATAAATTAACAGCAGGCTAGGAGTTCTGTGTCCTGCCGATTGCGCCCAAATCTTCCAAAGCGGGGCACAAACGTCCTTGGATGTCCCCTCATGTTTTTTTTTTTCCCCCTTGCTTGATTTGATGTTATCATCATTGACTTGGAATGAGGCTAGCTTAATATTTGTGTAGGTCCTTACTCAATAGCAATTTCATCCTTGAGCTGGGGATTGAGGCGCAGTAATAATGCACCTCATTGTGTAAGCGGGTCTCAATAGGTGCTTTGTTGTGTGGTGACAATGCTGTTAGTCGGCCAATGTATTTTCAAGGGCACGGTGGCGATGATGATGGTGTCCGGGGCTCTCTCTTGTTCGAGAGCCAGACAAGGACCTCTGGAAAACACACACAACCGTCTGCAGATGACTTTATAATGAAGGGTATCTGGGTTCCATTAGCCAGGCCTTATGATCCTCCGAGGTTATATAAGGCTAATGATTTGCATAGAGAAGACAGCTTTTTAATTGCAAGGCTCAGCACATACACTTACACCAACACATCGGTATGCATCTCATACCCAAAGTCCCACCTAAGAGATGTCTGACGTGTGTGCGTGTGTGTGTTTTCCACTCTACTGCATGTGTACACATCCCCCAAAAAGACTTCAAAACAAGAAAAAAGGAAAAACATGCAACAAAAATACCTTCGTCTCGAGGCTTGTTCATTGAAGATTCATCATGTTTTTTTGTGAGCGGACCTAGGGTTAAGAAAAAAAGGGGGGAAAAAGAGAAAAGAGAAAATTCAAAAAAGATTACTGGCAAAAACGGAAAAAAAAAGAATATCAAAAAAAGAAAAGAAGAAAGAGCAAAAAGGACAAATCAGCAAGAGTTCATGGTTGCTTATCGTTTTGTTTTTTTTCAGT
The DNA here is from genome assembly GCF_040436345.1 of Pagrus major. Taxonomy (NCBI): domain Eukaryota; kingdom Metazoa; phylum Chordata; class Actinopteri; order Spariformes; family Sparidae; genus Pagrus; species Pagrus major. The sequence goes on along the minus strand of NC_133224.1, from coordinate 19,562,699 downwards.
TTTTTTTTTCCTTTAAAAAGAGTACAAAAGCAAAAACAAAAGGCATCACAGACACAGATTTATCACAAGAAAAGACACAAGATCAAAGAAAACTGTTTTTGGACGTGGTTTCCTTCTCTCCCCCTGCAGAAGAAAACGGCTGCCATTGTTTATGGTCCCCTCTTTCTCTCTCTCTCGCTCTCTCCCTGAAACCCTGTTTGTTCCCTGAGCCTGACTTTGTTTTCGGGAGCTGGCTGGGTGGTTGGGTGGGTGGTGGGTGGGGGGGGGAGGGTTGGTGAAGAGGTGGAAAAAGGGGAATGTAGTAAGTAACAAGGCCTCTGTGATTTGAAGAACAGGACCCAGCCCCTTTTTCTACCACCAGAATATGACCAGAAAAAATGTAAAGGTTCTTAAAAAAGAACAGGCAAAGAAGAGGACACCTATAGGAAGAATGGCAGGTTTGGGTCCTGATGCTCAAACCCCAAAATTTTAAAACGCTGACCTTTCAGCAGTGAAAGCACATGGAGCATTTTAAAGGGCTGTTGCACATCATTAGTCAATTACAGCTTTTTTAGATCGACACACTGAACACAAAGACACCTTTAATTAGACATACGCATCAAGACAATGACCCTGTAATGGTAAAAGGCACGTTAAACATGTTTCAGATAAAACAGGGCACAGGTGCTTTTGTGTTTTGGAGTATGTGTGTGTGTGTGTGTGTGTGTGTGTGTCTGTCATTATTTACTGGTTAAACCAAAGAGCTATTCCCCAGGCGGGTAAATAATTACATAGCACAACAGCAGAGTGTCAATTTGAAATGACAAGTAAGCGTGACGCTAATTGCGCAGAGGAGTGCAGGTAAAAGGTGAATGTAATTTGATCCCCATCTGCCCACTGGCTGTTTTTGGTAAATTAAAAGAGTGGCGGAAAGAAAGGAGAAGAAAACAGAGAGAGGGAAACAGGAGAGAGAGCGGAACAAAGAGAAAAATCTCTGCCTCTTTTCCTCCCTCCATTATCATCTCCGAAGGTTTATTATTATTATTATCATTATTATTATTATTATTCGTTAATGAACCGCTCGCGTCACATTCAAGAAACCTGACTCTGACCAAGTTTTTTACGACACTTCTTCTCAGTGCAGCGTTTTAAGAAAACTCGGACAAAATCAGCTCTGATCTCGGTATCTCTTTCTCCTCCACACACCTGTGATTTTTCCTGTTCATGTTCAGATATTGCAGAAAAAAGTCACAAGTCACCTTTTTGGATGTAACACAACCTATATGCACACCGTTCACCTCATCTTTTCAGGCAGTGAATGTTAGTAGAAAAACACTCTTCACCCAAGCATTCAGAAAGTAAGTACAGAAAACGCTCTTCACCTTTCATCGCTTTCATCTTATAAATCCACTTTGGGAACTTGAGGTCTCTCAAAAAAAAGAAAACTGGATTTTATTTAGTTGAATCTTTGAGAAAAATAACTTCTATAACAGCACAAACTGACTCTGAGTCCGCTCTTCATCAAGGTGTTGAACAGAATGAGTACAAGCATCGCCAACAAGATAGCTGAATATTTGTCAGTAATTCATTGAGAACTAGACACATGAATGGCCAGCCTCAACACAGAAAAACATGCATTTCAAAATAAAAGCACAGGATTACACTGTTACAAAGAAAAGAGTTTGGTTTGGGCCACTTGGACACTCAGGCACAATGTTTTTTCTAGATAAATGCTAGCATCAGCATGCTAACTTACCATTGGTAAAGCGTTTGTCATTTTCACCACCTTGTGTGTTAGCATGCTAGCATTTGCTTATTATAAACCCAGCTGAGGTTAATGACAATTTTGTCAACCTGCTGGTGAACCTGTAGAAAAGTTGCAGCATCACCACAAGGATTCATTATCTGGGAACCAAGAACTTCATAGCAAATTTAGTGAGAACCATTAAGCACATATAGATATACTGCACCGGATAAGTGATACATTTGACCTGCTGGTAGCGCTGGGTGAAAAGTCATTCCACCATTAATGTAGTTAGGCTTCATCCTCTGGGGACCATGAATGTCTGTACAAAATTTCATGGCAATCCATCCAATAGTTGTTGTGATATTTTAGTCACTGCCACCAAAGCTAAAAATGACCAGATGTGCAAAAATACAAACCAAAGATAGAACCAAAGACCAATACGAATATTGACAAGTAAAATACCCTGATGAAGTATTAGGTAGTGTTGCCAAGTTTGTTTGGGTTTTTTTACACTTAACTCTCTGTTACTTTAGCACATAGTTAGATGCTGGGTGAGGTAGCAAGAGTACTCTTCCCTTTCTTGATGTTTGGGACTTTACATCCACAAGTAAAAACTGCACCTGGATACAGTAATAATTATTAGAGGTACTGTTAGAGGACTGTTGGCTCAATGCTACACAACAAAATGTCTTATGATGGCTAATGTGATAAGAACTTTTACATCCTTTTCCTTTTACAAGTAGTTTATCACCTGAAGAGTCTCGTCCCAGTACATGACCTTGTGCAATATTTCATTAGTGAGAATAATTATATTATATTCTTTTTGCGATATTCAAGTCTGTATTTGTATTAGTATTTGTATAATTCACACAGTACTTTTAATGAAGTGTATATTTGTGTTTATTCACTCAACTATTTGCCTTTCCTTGCCTTTCCTGTTATGAGCTTACTCAGAGGGACACTCAAGAATGTAACTGCTGCCATGTCTTTGTGCAAATGTCAGTGAAAATCTAATCTAAAAGCCATGGTTACGATACTTTACAGTAGCAAACCTGAAGGCTGAACTTTATAATATTATAAAATTATATATATATATTATTATCATCATATAATATGTTTAAAAACTAGAGAGCAGGTGTTTGAATATAGTGGTTCTTGGCTGACTTTGAGAATGATAGTTTTACAAGAATTTAGAAAAAAAAATCGTTTTCACAGCCTTTGCAAACTCATTCTTCTGTTGGAAACCATGAAGAAGCTAGTAAGCAGACCTTGAGTTCATTTCTTTCTACTTAAACAGATGGGAAAATGATATACATTTGCTATCTTCATGTAGAATAATTGTTGTTAGTGACACAGACACACACCAATGCATGTCAAAACTATCTACTGAAAAGTTTGTCAAGTTACAACAAAGTTCTAAACAGTAACCTGCCCGTCAAAGAAACCCGACTCAGAAACACTCTTTATTGGGGGGGGGGGGGGGGGGGGGGGGGGCACAAAATGGGGAGAGCAAAAATCAAGCAACCATTAGCGGCAACATGCTGAGGAAAAAGTGTAAAAGCTGAGCTTGATTGACGTCTTTTTTTGCAACGAGCCGAGAAGTGTGAATCAAGCCGGAGAGGAAGAAAAATAGCTGGTTTTCTTGACATTTTAAGACTCTTTTCCCAATCAAAGGAGCTGAGGCGACAGGAGCATGTGCAAGAACCAAACTCCCATCAACCCCCTCCTCACCTTAAACACACACATCTATCTGTAGATGACAAAAAATAACAGCAAATGCAATTATAATACACCCAGATTGGACAGAATAGTTTGTCTGACTTCTTCAGCACAGGGCTAGAAAAGGACATCAAGCAAACCATGGTATTTTCTTTAGATCTTTAAAAAAGAAAGGCTTTACCAGTTGTTTACCAGTTACCATGCAAAAAAGTAGCTTCTTCAGAATATTTTCGAGCTAAAGTTGTTTCCACCATCTCTGCTCCATACTCTCCTCATTTTATCCTTCTCTCTGTGAAACTGCCGTCTTCACTCTCTCCTTGCGTTCGGCCCTGTCTGGATCGCCGGCCGACTGCGGCTCACTTTGAAGCCGGGTTACGTAAGGCTTCACTTCGGCTCCACTTCTCCCCACGGCCACACACACACACACACACACACACACACACACTCAAGTACGCATGAACATCACACTTATACATCCTCATTCACAACACATGCACGCAAAAAAGACATACAACGTGGACTGGAATGCGAGAGGTGTGATGATGCACATTCATACTGGAGGTGAGATGAATTTGAGTGACAACAGCGAAAGAGAGAATCAATAGTTGTGGTCATTTTAATGCACCGATTGAACTATAATTTTGGAGCTCTGTCTGTTATCAATGGATTGACAGGTGTATAATTATTCTGCTTTAGTTGGATGTATCAGTAAGGATAAGGAGCCGAGTACAGGGTTGTGACATCAGTGTCAGGGACAGTGTGGACGTTGTGAGGACTACAGGTACCTGGGAGTCTTCAGAGTCTACTAGAAGGGCCCTACTTTTTGATGCCCACGAACTCGACTCAAATAACTACCCATAAGGCCGGTGGCGCTGTGTGGGTGGAGCTGGATTCTCTTGTGGCGGTGTCAGCGAGGAAGACGGTGTCCAAGTTACGTGTCATTATGCCCACCCACTCCGTGACGCGCTGGTCAAGCACAGGTGACTCATTGCACCACGAGGCACCGCAGGGCGCCACAGGAAGTCACTCCTGCCTGTGGCCATCAAACTTTTCATCTCCTCCCTCAGAGTCACACACTGAGTCAACAGAGTGGCCCTCGGACTTATTCCACCGCTGTCAGCAGCTACAACCCCATCATTTATTTATGATTCAGAAATCATGAGCAACAATGACTTAACAGTACAATCATTCACCTGTGCAATATTCTGCTGTACTATTGTATCATTACTGCATTTATGTATACTGTTCTTGCATTTGAAGACATTTATAGATCCCATTCTTAGCATTATTATTATTTACACTGTTGTTACATATTGTAGTACGCTACATTTTCTTTTTTCCCTTATATATTGTAGTTGTTTTACAGTATTTATTAACATTGTAGGATAATGCACCTACAATTATCGTACTCACGTCTTTTTTTTGGTATTATTTCTCTATGCTTATAGCTGTGTACTTCTATTCTAGAATAGGAGCAACTGTACTGTGTCCCAATTTCCCTCCAGGGATCAATAAAATATTTCTGATTCTGTATTTTTTTCCTTTATGATCCTGCTGTGTGCTCCCTAGTACTCTCTTTGTTCAACCACAACAGGGAGCTTTCCACTTACAGGGTGGAGAAAGTGCTTTTCATCCACTATTATTATTCACATTATTACAGCAAGCTGTAATTGTGAAGGAAAGAACATTCCTGCAGGCTGTGAATAGCTTGAGCTCACTTTTTTAACAGCATGTCAGCTCTCAAACCATCAGGTGGAATTCAGAGAAATTCATAAAAATAAAATAGTCAATCAGCACATGCGTGTATACTGTATATATCCTGGGGAAAACTTAACTTTATGTGAGGCCCTTTAAAGGGTAACTCCACTGATTGAACATCTATCTGCTGTCTCTCTCTGGCTCCTACATTACCCACAATGCATCCTGGTCATTGAGTGACATCACTGGAGCCAATTTATCAGATTAAATGCAGCATCCTCTGGAGCCACAAAAGGCTTTATACTACTTTTTTCACATATGCAGTAGTACTCCCTGAAGACTTGTAAACACACTTTAAATGTGTAAAATTGGAGGAGCTACCCTTTAACTTAAACAAAAGAAATGTTGCTAAAAAATTTTTTTTTTTTCTTTTTTAAATTCTGACGGTTGGTCCCACCTTCTAACAAGGTTTGTCAGCCAATAGTATAACGCCGTTGATATCATGTGGTATCTCAGCCACCAACAGTCTTGGTTATTGCCAGTTTGTGGAAGAAAATGTAAGATTGGCTGAGTTCTACAGTACGCACCAGGATACAGTACTGCCCTAATGTTATCTAACTAGCATTAGCAACATTAACGTTAGATAGCATTGGCAATTTTAACGTTTGCTAGCTAGCATTGGCAACGTTAACTAACGTTTGCATGCTAACATTAGCAACCTTAGCAAATGTTAGCTGAGGTTAGCTAGTGCACAAACTGGCAACCACTTGAGGGGGCAGTGTTGTAATGTAAATGCAGTGGAAATGTAATGTTCTTGTCCGAGACATTCTACTGGATGAGATATAGCCACCTGTTTTATCCTCTAACATGCGTTAATATAAGATGTTATCATCATCATCATTATGACCATGACCATTATTTGTATGAATGATGAGAGGTGCTGCTGGGTATTGATGAGTTTTTCCCTGGTCATGTGTAGCAGCAAAAATCTGTTTATTGTTTTGACCATCAGGTGTATTACTTTATGTTTTTAGATAAATATTTGACAAATCCTGATATTAATTTTGCAAATCTTCCTTGACAGTACTGAGATAATGATTTCAAATGTTGTCATCCAGCCCTGTAACACCATCTTGACTCGTCTCATTTGGTTCCATTATGTGACTTGAGGCAGACAGTCGCCCGTACACAAAAAGAGGCTTATTTCTCTGTGTTTATGGACATGAGCAAGTGTGTGTTTGTGTGTAACAAATGTTTGTGCACCGGCGCGGCAGTAAGTAGGTGTTGAGTAGCTCATTTAGGCAAAGTGTGCCAGTCCGGCATGATCTACGAGGAAATGGAAGTGCGCCTGACAGCTTGTGAGTGAGCGTCGACCATGAATGATGGACGCTTGTTTGGAGCTGTACAAAAGACTGTATATGTGTGTGTGTGAGAGAGAGAGAGGAGAGAGAGGATAGAGATGGGGACACTGTCATTGTCCTAGAGCTAAAATATTGCAGCCGAAATGCAGTTAATAACTCAATAAGATTTGTGTACGAGTGTGTGTGTATGGATGCGAGAGCAGGTTGTAGATGAGTAACTGAGATGAGCAAGATGTGGCGGTTGCTGTGTGAGTCGTTCACACACAAACACACATAAACACACACACACTCTCTATTTCATACATTGTAAGCAGAAGTTCTGGTGTGTGTGAGACGTAGACAATCAGGCAGGCAGACAAGCAGAAATACTCCACTGCCAGTCTTCTGCTTTATTATCACACACCACTGCTCTCTCACTCACTTAACTGTGCATGTGTGTGCGCAGGCACGTGTGCGAGCAGGTCACAGATGAGCAGCTAAGATGAGTAAGCTGCGACCCCCCCCCCCCCCCCAAAAAAAAAAAAAAAACCTGTGAAGTTCATTCTCGGATGACTGGCAGTTAAAAAAGGAGCCAGCGGAGCCTCTGTCCTTTCAGGTAATGTTCGACGTTCACCCTTCAGAAATATGCTGAAATGGATTTATATAGTCGTCATTAGTCACCCTGTCACTACACGTTTTCTGCCGCTCTTGTGTCATTAAGTCTCAATACAATCGGCTCCCTCAATTAACTGACGTGATTTGCATGACTGTTTAGCAGACAATATCGCCAACGCGGAACACAAAATGTGAAGATCTTAACCCGGCAAATGAGAGGCACTTTAAAATGACACATGGCTGTATTACCTTTAATGTTGGAGGAGTGTAAAATTAATCAAATTAAAGCTAGAGAATATTACAGGTGCCTTTGTGCTCCTGCTGTGTGAATCCTTCTGTTCTTTTTAAATCTGATGATGCAATGCTCTGGCTCACTTTGTCTTCCCGTTGAGTCACAGGATTTTGTATGATGACTAAAGGGGCTTTCTCCTTCGAGCCTGTCCATCTCACTCAACACACAGTAACCTTGCCTGTAGCAGCATTAGGTGAATAATAGGATTTTGGGGGGGAATCACAGTTATAGGACAAAGACGGATGAGACTGTCATGATGCTGTCCCTGCTTGTTCGTGCAGCAGCTGCAAAATGACCACAACAAGTTAAGCAGCCTGGCAGGTCTACCAGAGGGCAGCAAAGGCATGACAAGGGCTAAATATCTGATCGTGGTATGGACTTTATTTATCACTTTCCTTGGGCTCGCCCTGTTCCTGCATTTTGTGGTGTTTTAAAAGGGAAAAATACATTTTAAAAAAAGAACTACAACAGAAGTGCAGCCTCATACATGAAAACACTGGCTACATCTGCATATATCAGAAGTGTTTGATAACTTCAGGATTATACTGCCCATCTCCTACTTCCTCAGTTCAGCTTCCTTTCCACCCTTGTTTTGGGCTTTAAGAAGTAGATCTGTTATGGTTGAGCAGGCTTCGGCGTGCTTTAGACTCACTCTACTTTCTTCTCCGGAGAGATATGCACATATAAAAAGATTATTTAAATACGTGTGGAAGGTTCTGCAAATATATCAGATGTATTTATATCTGTATACCACAAGGGTTTCTGTTTGAGGCATCAACTGCTGGAGTAAATAACTGATGCCAGTTGCTCTAACCAAAAATAAAACAAAAAGGGAAACATTTCTGGAGATAGACACGGATGTTGACATTCATAGGAGCCATATTGAGGCATGTATTTATAAGGTGTTTACAGAGGGAGAGGTGTGTTGTGTCACGTTTTGGTGCTGCAATGGTCAAAATGAATATTGATTCTGAAAAGTCCTGCGCATTCGTTGCATTCGATCACAACTGCTGGAGCTGATCTGCTGCCATTCTAGCATTAAAGCACAGGGGTATATTTATTGACAGCTGAGCTATACTTAATAATTAATGAGGCATTTCACTTGTATTTTTCTATGTGCTGCAAAACTATTTTTTTCCTGTTTTTTTTTTCACTTCCCTTCTGACGTCTGACGAGCAGAAAGGAACAGAGTTTTTCTCTGCTAATAAACTCTATAGACCAAAATAAAAACGATGGCATGCTACAGCACCATTCAGACATACACCGATTACACTGCTTGCCGACTGCCTTTTCATATACCTAATACTTAGTCTGACGGTGGACAGTACACCTACAAACTGAAAGTGTCTGTTCTGTATAGCAGCAGCAGAGTTGCAGGAGTCACATTTCTCTTAACACAATATTAGAGTACGAGGAGTTGACCAACAGGACGATGGCGGAGGAGCAAAAGCACCTATTTGGCAATGTCTTTCTCAGTGTAGCAGCTACCAACAATTCAGGACAAAACATGACTTTATTCATTAATTTAGTCTATAATGGCCTTTATTTTCTTTATTCAGCCTTTATTTTCCTGGGAGATTTGGTGCCAAGTGGCAGGCAAACTACTATAATGAAAGTGGGGACATAGAGAACCAATCCAAACACCGATGGTGTCAATCTATAGCCGTTACATTGTGCAATTAATGTTTACTACGTGAATATACATTTGAGCAAAAACGAGTTTAATGAGGAAAAAGGAGTTGGTTACCTCACTGAGAAGTTGGAGGTGTGCAACCTGTCACAGTTCTTCATTTAACAGCTTCTTCTCCTTCCATTAGTCCCTGTAATATTTTAAACTGATCCACTGTCATAAAATGTCACAAATGCTAAATTCGCTGTCAAACAAATAGCAATTCCTGCAAATACTTCATAATAAAAGCTAACTTGTGTTAGTTAAATACTTTTATTGTGATGCTACCGGAGCAGGAAATGTTTGGTTTGCATTAGTAGTAACTTAAAATGGTTACCAGTTTATTGGCCTGATGGAAAATTTCCTCACCATGGCATCCCAAATATATACTACATATCTAAAGCATAATAAATAAGCTGCAAATGTGTGCTTAACATCAAGGTTTATTTGGTCTTCATTTTACAACACAAGGGTTGTAGAATGAAATTGAGTTTAAGTCCCTTTATACGACATAATAAAAAAACTAACTAACTGGAAGTCTGACTTCATTAGATCCAACAGTGGAGTGTCAGTAGCGGAGGGGCAGCTGAAGAAGCGTGTTAGCGTCCCTCCAAATACGTGATTATGTGCTGTTAATATGTTTTTATGTATCTGAAAAGACTGCAATGTATTTACAGTAAACGTATCTGAACAGTGTGGATATATTTGTGTGGCATCAATCATATCATAACCTCAAATGTTTCATTGCTTGTTGAAATGTATCATAAAAGACAGGAATTCATTCATTGCAATAATTGTGTTAGCTGCTGCTAAGGTATTTCTGTTCAGCACTTGTGCTCATTCTCACCCTTTTATTTTTATTTCCCTCACCCTCTCCCTCATTCTTTTTCTGTCTAGCTTTTCTCTACAATTTATCTTTTTTTTTTCCTTCATTCTCTCCCTTTTCATTCTCGAGCTTCAGACTGAGAGTCTGAGAAATATCTTTCCAACCTGGCTGACAGCGAAGAATTAAGTCGACAGAAAGAAAAAAGAAGAAAAGGAAAAGAGAAAGAAGGATTGAGAGGATGCTGACACAGGGTTTTCAGAAATAATGGCTGTACAAGAGAGACGGAGAAAGAGAAAAGCAGTGTGAGCTTTAGAAAGAGACAAGAAGATGAAGGAAGAGGAGAATGAGGAAGAGAGTAGGGTTGTACCGATCCGATCACGTGACTCGGAAATCGGGGCCGATCACGCCACTGAAGACTCGATCGGGACTCGGACGTTACGACCCGATCAGAGATCGGTTTTATATATATTTATTTAGTCATTATTTGTATTAGATTGTTGATATATGGGCTATTGGTGATTCAAAATAAAAAAAATAAAATGAGTATTTACTACCACCGTTTACGACATGCGCATGCGCAGAAGACCAGCACGCCAGTTTGTTTTGAAGCGGAGTGGCGAGTTGTGGCGCACCATGTCTGCTGTGTGGAAGTATTTTAAAGTGAGTGACGAGAACGATGCAGTTGCAAACTGTCAGATATGTAAATTTGGGATATCGAGGGGTGGTAAGGACAAAGCTTCGTTTAAGTTAAGATGCTGTTTGTTTTAATATGAGACTATTGAGTCTAAGTTGCACTACGTTCTAATGTGAAGAGTATTTTTTCTGTTTTGACTGGAGAATGTTCAAGCACTGCTTGCATGCAAAATTGTGTATGATGTGTTGTGTATGTTACTTATTAAAATATAATAAAAAATGAGGGACATCCTGGATAGTTTTCTTCGATCTTTTTAATTTTTTAAATGTATTATAAGAGTATCGGATCGGGACTCGGTATCGGCAGATACTCAAAAATCAAAGGACTCGGACTCGTATCGGGGGCAAAAAACCCTGATCGGAGCATCCCTAGAAGAGAGTGTTATTTGTAAAGGTATCAAGGTTGGGAGAGGAGAAAAATGAGAAGAAAAAGCCTATGTGCATGGGGGGGTGTTGTGAAAAGGAGGAGAGAGGGGGGGGAAAATACATGCCGCTCGAGGGTATTTTGAACAGCAGAGGAATGGGAGGTGAAAACAAGGTGGGGGAGAGTGTTTAAAGTGAGAGAAAAGAGGAGGGAAAGAAAAGTTTGGAGGGAAGAAGTTAGGAAGCAGAGGGAAAATAAGAGAGGTGCACCCAAAAACCTTAAGATAAAGAGATGACAGTGAGAAGCTGAAAGAGATAGAGAGATTATGTGAAGCAGAGAGAAAGAGGTAAACAGAGATGTAGAGAGTAGCAGGGAGGCAGATGTAGTGACATTTACGGACTGGTGATGATCGAGTAGGCATGAAGGTTAAAGTCATTTTCTCCCCATGTAGCCAGACATACACACACACACACACACACACACACACACACACACACAACACACACACACACACACACACACACTTGTAGGCTTATCTGCTCATGCATTCATGCATACGCTACCTCCGAAAGTGTGTCTTTTAGAGTTTAAATTCCAGTCTGAATCTGGATTACTATATACTCACGAGGGAATTATTAGATGATTTTATTACTATACAGACATTATAAAATTATTATTAGATTGCCAGCTACCTCTCAAGCTGTCAAATATAAATTCTTCTCTTCTCAACCAAGAATATTGAACATGATTTGAGGTTACGAGCTCTTGCATTAACTTTTCAAAAGGTAGCCAAATAAAAAAAAAAGAAATCCAATAGTTACACTACTTCATATGTCAAGTTGAATCCCCGGTGTAAACACTGCACAGAACTTCTAATAAAGAACACTGACATGCTCTTGTATAAATCTCTGGTTTAGTAGTGATGTGTATCTCCAAGGGTAATGACCCTTGACAACATCAGGTCTGTTAGATCTTCCACTGAACAAGGTTTGAGAGCATGTTTTTGACTATATGCCCTGTGGGAGACGTAGGTTTGAGTGATTGGATTTTACATCAAAAAAAAAATTCTGACAGAGCGAAATTTTCCAAAAAATACAATCCCCGATTTAGATTATAACTTTCACAGAGAAAGTGTTCTTTTGCTGCTAATGAATACCCAACAGATTGTCTTCTTCTACACTAGTGCAGAGCCCTAGTGTAATTCAAATCATGCTGTTCAGCACCGATTATCTGGTAATGAGAGGGGTTTCATATCCAGTGTTAGGCCTCCTGAACTGCTCACAGTTGGATCTGGATGATTACACCAGTACATTCTGATCCGGACTACAACAACCAATGAGAGAGGCATCTAGGAGCAGCTGATGGTGCTGTCAGGCAACGGCAAACATTCTAGCCCTTGGGGCTAACGTTAGCTAGCACACTGAGGTTGACAGAAACTTAAAATCTCACCTCTAGATCTTGGCCCCCACTCATACAGACTTGTTTAACCTTCACCTTTTGTTTTTTATCGTTTTATTGTTTAATACATTACTACAGCAAGTTGCTGCACCACGCTATTCTCTGATTTGTTTAAGTCTGCTTCCCCATGAGATTGCGTGTGAGCCAGAGCACTGAAGCCACACCCCAGCTGCTGCACAGGGCTGTGTTTGCTATTTTTTTAAATGTATTAATATTGAATGCGTCCAAATTCGACACTGCCAACAGACCTGCCAAGTGTGAAGCAGATCAGCTCAACAGTTCCAGAGATAGCAAAATAACATACAGACAGACAGACAGAATGATTCCTTAAAAAAATCAAGAATCTAGGTGATCACCTCATGTTAGTTTCAGACAGCAGCTAGCTCAGTAGCTGTCAAGTTTAGCCTAAACAGCAGTGAAATGGTGACCTAAGTTTTATAATTCACACAGTTGAACTCTGAAGCACATTTTATTTATTCAAGACCAACTTCCGTCTCTCTGCAAATTTATGTTGTGTAATACTGTGTACACCACAAATAATCCCAATTTAAAACACACTGAGCTGTTTCCCTCATGTTCAGCGCAAGTGTCAGAATGTGTGTGTGTGTGTGTGTGTGTGTGTGCTGTGCCAGTCAATTCCCAGTCTCAATAGCGTGATTCTTTCTGCTCCAGAGGTGATAGATTACTGGAGAGACTCATGATACCCATGATACCCTGAGGCTGTCAGAACATGTAAAAGATAAGGGGTAAGCTCAGAAAAGCCCGTTTTTTAACCATTTTGACATTTGCAGTTTCGTCTGCAGAGCTGTATGCGCTCTTTATTGGGCTAACCTTTGAGGAGCGAAGAGTCTTTATGTTGTCTGACATATGAGGAAGGTGGAGAAGGTAAAGGGAAACAAGAAAAATATGGTGGGAGGTTGTTATGTTGAGCTATCAAAATGCTGACAGGCCTCAGCTGTTCTGTTGCCATTTCATGTTGTATTTCATCTCTGAGGTAATCTCTGCGGTACATCGTCTTGCCTTGCCTTCGTCTATGAGAAACATGGATGAACCAATCTGTGTTTGAACAGTCATTCAACCCCTGGGCTATTTCTGTCCTAAACAAAGGCTTGTTGGTGATCTGTACAATAACCCTCCAGTGTGATCCAAGATCACTGTCGCTGTTTATCTGTCCATAGGGGCTGTGAACTCTTCCCGCTGCTTTAACACCAAAGCAGTTCCTATTACATGTAACACAGAGGTCTCCTGTGCTCTGTCCTCCCTCCCCCTCTCCTCTCCTTTTCTCAGCTACTAGTATCAGATACTAAACTGATACCAGGCTGCGAAGAGTGTGTCAATACGAAAGGGTAATGGCTTAATATGAGAAAGCAAAAAAACGTATTTTTCCTTTAAAACATTTTTTAAATAACTTAGCTGGATCGAATTATTGTTTAACTTTTATGATAAAACCACTTGTATGCTGATGTATGCTGCAGACAATACTGTCTGCTAAATGTCTTAAATGTAAAGCTTGAGACGTACTAATTGATATTACCCTCTACAGACAGTTTAACGATCAGAATAGGCACGGTCAAAAGAAACCACAGTGTCAGCATGTCTTTATGTGTTTTTTAGGACTGGTCTGGGAGCGTAGGCACAAGAGTGATGCACAAAGCTTGTTTAGGTCAGACCCTGTGCTATCCTTCCTCCCTGCCCCCATCTGAATCCATCTCCTCTTCTCAGGCCAGCCTTGTAAGAGCTTATTCCACCGCGGGCTGCAGCACTGGGACATTACTAACCAGTGAGTGGATGAGGCAGAGCTCCTAATGCTGACAGAGTGGAACACTGAGGGAGTGCCAAGATGGAGGACAGGAGTAATTTAGGTCAAAGGCCCAGGAGGGACACCAAGATGCAAACATGCCCAGATTTCTTCTCTACTTTCTTTGCGTCCTCCCTTGGCTCTTCATCTGTTCGTATCCTAACGCGTACCAGCTGTGCACATCCCATTGAAGGGAAAGTCTGCTCTTAAATACGCCTGCGAATGTTGAGTTAAGAAATCATGAGAGATTTTACCATTTATACTAATTTGTTCCACTGAAGTCTTCTAAAATGGGATCGAAATCCAGTTAAACTTTTAAAAATAAAGGAGAGTCCTGGGAAATATGCAGAGCTGACAACAGTGATATAACAGAATACATGTTATTTTAATGCTTTTGGACAGTTCAATCGCCAGCTCTCTCTCTCAAGCCACCTTATCTCCCCGTAGCTACATCACACCAAACCACTGACAGTGTAATCTCTTGTGTCATCTCAGACTAAACCTGGAGCTGCTGCATTTACTGTACAATCAAGTTAGGGCTGGCTCTGTGGACTTTTGATTGATTGGATATTTCCATAAAGGAAATCTTGATTGAGAGTTTGGGTTGAAGTGCCCTCAAAAATGGCTCATTTTTGTCTATTGTGCTAGTTTTTATATCTTTTAAAAACTTTAGTCTTATAAGTTTTAATTAGTTCACCATTTAGTAGTGTTGCCTGACTGTCTGGTGAGAATTTTCATACTTTTATTGTACCAGTACTTCCTAACCTTTTTGTCTTATGAACACTATATTATGTTCGCAAGACATTTTCAGGTTCGTAATTTTATCAAGAGTTACTACTAGAATAGGTTTACATGCTTTAATGCTAAAAAAACAGTCAGTGTTCTCATACTGTCAAATACTGCAGCTCTGTATTACCCCTCTGTCTGAAACACTCTGTTTTAGCTCCTGTCTCTTTAAGGCCCACCCACCGGATACCCATTCTTCTGTGATTGGTCAGCTCACACACGGCTGACCCTGTGCCGCTAACAACAACGACAGAGCAGCTGTGCTAAATCAATTCTCATCTGTCAAACTAGCCGCAATGTATAAATTGTGCAAAGGTGCAACATGCTGGTGTAGCATGATGTCACAAAGTCACAGAATTAAAGGCGGGACAACTGACGAGGCGTTTAAGGAGCAGTGTTTTCTGTGCGAGAGAGGAGCTGCTTCAGCCTTTTTAACTTTCAAGACCTTTTAAAGGCACAAGAACCTATGTAACATATACACTGAGGGGGAAAACGAAAATTGCACAATAGGTCTCCTTTAAAACAAAGCAATGTCCACTTGCTAACCCTTGTCACTGGATGTATATCTACCAGTTGTGACAAGTTAAATCCAAAAATGTGCTTTTTAAAGTCCTGAATAGAATAAAGTATATATAAATTCACAAGTAAACGGCAAAATTGAAAGGAAAGTCTAAAAAACAGCAACATTTGATTTTAATCATGTCGCAGATATGTTTTTTTCAGATTTATCCCCTCCTCTTCCTTTTAGTGTGGACATTTTCTGCCTCCCTATACAGTAAATAGTACATATAGAATTCAGAGCCAGCCAATGAGTGGGAGAAAGAGTGTGTGCATGCGTCAGGACCGGCTCCTCTGACGCTGTCCGTGGTCCTGAAATGGGAGCTGACATGAGTGTGCAGTGCGTGCTGCTGTTCTTCTTGGCATTTTATTTATTTATTTATTTTTTGCCTCGTGAAAATGGAGCACAGTCCAAATGAACCTCGGATTGTCCGACTGACTGCACAATGCGTGATGGTAGTAAGTACTTGGATGGAGACCATTGACTGTACACTATTTTTTTGCAGTGCACTGCACAATTATTCAAATTCAAAACAAATGCATTTCAGTAAAAGCACTTAATCTGTGGAATAAAGCTCCAGGCTGATCTAAAATTGTGTGGCATGATTTCAAAATAATGTAGCAGCTAAATATAAAATTGTGATTTGTTATCTCATCGTGCTTTCTGTGCTTGAAAAATCTGTTTGGTTTTTTTTTGACACAACTGGCATTTCCTTATTGTTTTCTTATTGTCTGGACTGTGCAGTTTACTGTGCACTTGCTTTGTTTTGTGAGAAGCGTGGGCGTAATAAACTACAGCTACTTTTTCTCATTGCTACAATCTCCTTCTGACATTGATTTATTGTTTGTGGCTGGGTGCATTTTCTAAGTGCCTGGTTTCCACTTTTTTCTCTTATATATTTTGACTTAAAGACCATAATAAAGACCAAATCAATCAATCAATCAATCAATCAATCAAAAACTCCCTTACGTACAGCACACTGTTTGCAAAGCCTTTGTGATGTACAGTACGCTGAAGAAAATTGTGAATCCGTATCTGCCAGCTCTGCTTATGTTAAATTTAGCAGTTTATTGTTTGAACACAGTCGCATGCTTCCCTTTCTGTAAAGATGTGATTCAGACTGCATACGTCAATCCACACGTGAAATCACGTGTGGTAAATCATCTGTGTGTGTGTCAGTGGCCCAGGTGCTGGAGCCGCACACATGATGAAATCACAACTCGGAGCGTTAAACTGAACTTCCAGTCATTAATACTCAGCGTCAGCTCGAACCCAGCAGCTACTCTGGCTAACTCGTGATGAATTGCGTCGCGGCGATGCATTGACTGCTCTCCTACATGAACGTATCAGCAGACTTGTTCCACAAGGAGAGGGGGGGGGGGCTTACCTCTGGATAACCTCCTGCTCTCTCTGTCTATTCCTTCATCCCTCCATTCTTTTAATCTCTCCTCTTTTCTCTTTCACTCTCTCTGCCCTTACCATTCAGTGCTGTGGGAGGCACTGTGAGCAGCGAGACCTGGCAGAGGGAGCTCAGTGTGTGTGTGTGTGTGTGTGTGTGTTTGCAGGAGGGATAATTTGCATTCACTGCCATTGGCCACCTCAGCTTCAGAGGCCCTGAAGAGATGGCCCTTTGAGCTGTATTGAAAGAGATGGGGTGTGTATGTGTGTGTGTGAGAGAGAGAGATGGGAGGTAGGTAAAGAATGAGAAAAGGCAACATACCTCATGATGCAGAATGAGCAGTGCATGTGTACAAGCATGTGTCCTTTTACAAGCGTGTAACACGTGTGTGTATGTGTCAGTTTGTATCAACAAGTGTTTGCCAGTGTGTGTGTGTCTTCACTAACTTAGCCTTGGGGCAAACCAGAGTCATTATTAATCCCCTGACCACTGGATTCTACTCTTTGCTGTGCGCTGGCTCTTTAATCTTTCTATATCTTCTTTTCTCAAGGTTACTTTAATAACAAGTACACTTAAAGTCTGAGAACCCGACCTGTTTCCAATTTCCATGGACAGAAGCAGCAGAGTCAGATACGATCCTGTTAAAGGTCTAGTCTGTGCTGTAATCCCTCAAAAACTAGCAGTATTACCTCCTTTTCTTCTATAAAGGTGAAAATAGCTGATATCCAGCCAAAAGAAGAACAGAAGATTCCTATTTAAATGATAAAATAAGAATGCCTCATATCACTTCCACTTAGTTCGATACTACTGTTCAATAATTCTTGCAACACTGCACTACCCTGTTTCTATACTCAGGCTTATCTCTACCTCCCAGCGCAACAACATGGAAACAGGATAGCTGACCACGCTGGCCTGAAAATGGCTGACTCAGCAGTTCAGAATGTGAGCTGTATCAATAAACTGGAGGATTAATTATAAACGGCAAATACAGGCAGAGCTGAGGACAATTTATGGCCGTGCGTTCCTGCTATACATTATATCACAGACCTGAATCCTGTGTTGAAGCTAGCTGAGGTTGTGCTCAACAGCATCACTATTACAGCACTTTAAATATATTAACAAAACCAGTACACCAAAAAAATTAAAGCAAGGAGGAAGAGTCCACATTATCCCTCCAACAGATAACTCAAGATTCAGTTACCGAACAGGAGAATATAGTTATGAGGAGATAATCTTTCTTAATACGTGAATAATAACAATCTGTTATTTTAACCTACATGCACTTAATTTTAGGCCACTTGGGGGCAGTAGAAACAACACTTTAAAAACAAAATTGACATATTATCACTTTGTTAGCAAATATCCAGAAGATTCGGAGCAACATGATCATTCATCCTGAGTCCTGAATGTAAGTCCAATATTCATTCTTATTTTAGCTTGTTTAGTTTTAGTTTCTGGTTTAATTTCCGACCAGCACCTGAGGGAAACATCTGGCTCTAGCTGATAAATGCTCTACAGTGTTCACAAACTGGGAGCTAACTTTGGCTGTGGGCAGGTGGTGTACAGTGAGTAGAGACGTGGCAATGCTGAACCAAACAGTAAGGTTACCGGATGGAAAACCAAAACAATGAAGTAAAAGATCGAAGGTCTGTAGAGCTGAGAGGAAAATCCAGTAGAAGTTTTTCTTTCATGTTTATTAATATAAAAATATAGATTAGAGCAGCCATAATCGCAGATTTAATCTTTAACGGTTTAAGTGAAAGTCTTTTTGACAGGTTTTAACAGATCTTCTCGGAACATTTTAAGAAATGAGAACAGAAAAGGTCAAGAAATATCCAAAACTGAGGTTCTAATTCACCCATGTTCCTATGCATTACTGAACAGCTAATCCACCTGTGGTTGGGAGTTTTTTTTATAATGGAATGTTTAATTAAAAGGACCTGATACATCAGACTTCAAATCCCATTAAATGTTCTTCTTCAATCCCCCGAGTTAAATCAGATGATATCCCAGATTGTGCTGGAGCGCCGCTACAGAAATCAAGCCAGAAGAACATAGCTAGTCAAAGCCTCGGAGCTTTTATTTAAGTACTGTTGTAAAGTCAATTCACTCTCCTGAGGATAAAATGATCATTTAAATGGACCGTCTACGGCTAAATCCTATTTCTGCCTCCATTGCTCATCCAAAGCACATGGTGATGACTGGGATGCTGTGAGAACTTCAGGCGGGAGGTGGGGGATACACTTAGGGAAAAAGGCATTGAGGCAAAAAGGAGAGAATGTTAAACGAAGAGAGGTTGGATGAAAAGCGTGGAGAAGATAAATCATATGAGCTGAGTGAGAGGAGGAGAGAGGAATATGGTAGAGGACAGAAGAGTCGATCAAGATGGTGACCCACATGTATGTGACAAAAACACACTGTGGAGATTATTAGGATCATGTGATTGTGCATGCACGTGCATACACACGCGTACACACACCAACCGAATACTAAAACCAACCCACGCATGCATCTGTACACTCTCTCACACACACACACACATACACACTAGCTCCTCATTTCCTCTCTTCCTCTCCATCTCTGTGGCTTAGAGGCTATAAATAGCTGGAACTGAGCCCTTGCTAATTCCTTCATTCAGAGTCTAGTGGAGAGGCAAAATGCATGCGGCCTTTGATGCGCGCCCTGACAGGAAGATACAGGAAGTGGTGGATGGTTGCCAAGACGACCCCCCATCCCCACCCCACTTCCCCCTTTCTTGTGTCTTCGATCTAAATTCTGCACTCCTTCCCTGCTCCCTGCTCCTCATCCTCTCTTCATTTCACTAACTATATTGTTGCTTCTCAGCCTCCATCAGGGGCTCACTGACGGCTTCGAAACATGATCGATATCAAAATCCGACAGTGTACTCCATCTCAGTCAAACTGCATTATGAGATGCTAATTATGCTGTATCTGCTTGCATTTACAGTAAGTAAAGACACAGAGAGAAATATGTAAATAATTTCTCCAATTACATTCGTTAACAATATCTGCAGAGATTATTTGAACACAGCTACATTTCAGATGCTCCCAACATGCTCACAGCAAATCTCATTCTTTCTCAATATCAAGCTTAAACAATGATTTAACCATCAATTTTTTTGAGAGTTATAACGTATTTAGGATCAGGAGAACATAACAGGTACACATCATATAGGATTATTTTAAGAGTGACACATTTTAAAGGTGGCGTAGGCGATTCTAGAGAAACACAAACCCAAAGCATTGGTATTTGACGACCAGGGAATGTGTCTCAACAATTAATCTTTTCCCAGAATCGCCTACTCAACCGTTACATTTTACAGTTAAGAGGGTGGTGTGTTATTAGAGCCGTTTCAATGCAAAACCCCAGAGAAAAAGTGTAAATGATGGATTAAACAGTGTGTTTATCTGTTGTAATGTAAGCTGCAATTGTTAGCCTATCCTGCTAACTAGCTTACCAGCCATTTCCAAAGCCAAGGAGCATTTCATTTACTAATTACATTATAACTACATCTGATTTTTGACCACATATTTTGAGTGTCGTATTGAAAGTTTACACACTATACACTCTCTAGACAATTTGTTGACCATGACGTCAATACGATGTGATACATTTTGTGACAATATGCTGTATCCACCCTGCATTTAGACATGTTTAAAAATGTTTTGTATTATGGTAAAAGAAAAAGAAAAAAGACACTGTACTTAAACTATAAAATACTATACTAGTATTATATAAAATATACTGTATACTAAAATACTGTACTATAAAATGTTGGCAGTTAATTTTCTATAGAAAAGAAAAGCAGTAAGAACAATATAAACTGTATAAATAGGAAATAAAAACTCCAAAGAGTTGTCACAACATAATATTCAAAAATCAAACCTAAAGAAATGTGAAGTTGCAACCTATCCGTGGTTTGCAAAAGCTTACTTTGCCAGCATCTATTCTTGTAATTGGGTCGAACGGTGTCGCCATGTTTCAAATAATGAGCAGAAACTCGGTAATGGTGTTCTGTACTGTGCCAAACAAATTGATCCCTGCTGAATTACTGACCACCTTAAGTGACTTTTACTGAAGGCAAATCTCACTTCGGACTTCAGATTTAAAAAATTTTAACAACCATGTCCAATTATATAATTGGACTGCATCCCACCAGGAGGAATTTCACAGATAATCTGCTCTGAAATCCAAACACACCCTGCCAGATTTGAAAATAAGTCCGTCACACACTATACAATATTAAGACGATCTATTCCTGACAGAGCTCTTTCACACCCGTCCACCCACACACACATACACACACTCACACACTCCGATGTGCCACTGTATTCTGATACGGGTTTACCTCAACTCGTCTCTTTGTCTGCACGGTTACGATTTGTCTTGTAAGACCCGTCAGCTCCTGGACACATTTCTAATAACCTTTCCTCCATTTCAACAGTCCATCAAACTCACAGGCTACACCAGTTAGCAGTCAGCAATTTAAAAATCCGCTCCTCTCCTCCTCTCAGCTCATGTCTAATATTGGATATAGTAGGTCTGTGTTCAAAGAGCTGATCTTACTGTCCAGATCTTTGCATATTAAACAGAGTTTTGTCTCTCCTGGGGAACTGTCTTTGCATCTTTACCGATATGTTGAACGTTTTCTGTCATAAAGTAAAACTCCACAATCTTTTTCATTTTAAGTCTTAAAGACTATATATAGAGGTACTTCAACAAGGGAAAAAGGATTTGCAGTTTTAGTCTTTAAGATGTTTTTCCAGTCATCAAAGATGCTTCATCGGTTCCCAGGGGCGTGTGTAATCTCATTATTGTCTTAACATCAAGTCAGTCACGTCACATGTTCTATACAATCTCCCCATCTCTGATCTAACAAACCAATTTTATGTTAAATATAGATTAATATATCTAATCCTTTAGTTATTTGACGTCTTTTTTAGTGCTTTGGCATTTAATGCTCTAAAAATACAGTATCGACTACAGCTTCAGTACCTTACACTCATATTTACACAAACTGTCAACTTACACACCACACACAGGGATTTACATCCATGTGCACACACACAAAAGCTCCACACACTCTGACTTCACAAAGGGCTATCTGCAGGTTTCTGAGAGCTAAATGTAATGCTATTTAAGACCTTTAATGCAAGCTGGAACTGGATTTAAGACCAATTTAAAACCAATTACAGACGTTCAAACCATGTAAAAACGGTTATGAATGAAAGCTCTGGAGGTATAAATGGGGATTACATGCAAAAAGATCCCCAGATGTTGAACCAGGTTTATAAACGCACATGTGATAAACACTACTGTGCTTGGCAGAGGACAACTGTTCAAAGGTTTACCTAGCAGGGCAGCTGGATTCACAGGATCACATGCTCAAGTCCATCTTGAACATTGGTTCAACCATTGGTTCAATTGTTGAAAACAACAATGGTTGATCCTCAAGAGGTTAGTGTAGATGCTTCTATAGCATAATCTATATCAGAACTGGAGAATATTTTTCATTGGTCGAAAAGCAAAAAACCAGCTCGAAAGCCTTTTCTGGATGGGTAAGATTTTTAGGTAGCCGAATAATCCAACATCATTCATTAAGTTTTTCACTGTGTTCATATTTTTGTTGGCTTATTTTCTCTTGCCCTAACAATTAGCAGCCAGTGAAGTGTCCAACTCCCTCATGTCACTTTCATCTAAGATAAAAGCTGTGGCAGCAAATGCAAAGTAGTTTTATGTTTTTCACACTAATACAAAAAATATATAGCGATTTAAGGGCTTTTACTGTCTCTAATATCCATCAATGTCGCTTGGTAGCTACCTACCTACGAAGGAGATGACATCCCAAAGGAGTAGTGTTTATAAACAACACTACATCTAGTGCCCTTTACTTGAAGAATGTAATTCAAGTGAAATATGTCTTACTTTTATTCAGAATCCAGTTCCTTGCCTTAAAGGACAGGATCACTGACGTTTGAAGCCCCAAAACTTTTTCTTAATTTTAGTCCTTGTCAGAGTTTTCACCAACTTGCCAGACTTGTACTCTGGCTGTCAGTGGCCTTTTCTGGGCATGTATAGAAATATCCTAGATGAATGGAAAAGTTCAAAGTGAGTGACCGACCCTGGCTGATTTGATTCTCCCTCAAACTTCACCACCTCCCAGTGTAAGACAAAGCATAGCCTCAGAAGGAGCAGGCCAGTTGCTGTCGGCTCCACAGTGCCTCAGGACAGAGCAGGCACAAAAGCGAAGAAGGACTCAGTCGGGTTTGGTTTGTGAGGGTCGGACCACAGGCTGGTTGAGGCCCTTTGTTCTGACCTCCAGTCCTGTGAAATAACAAGTACCTGGAGATGCCTGAGTTCAAATCTGACTATACTCCTCAGTCTGTCCTTGTCTTTTTATTCAGGGCTGTGTTTTGTCTCCTTCAGTTCTGGTGAGCGTGCTCGCATCAAAGAAAACTTTTGGGTGTTTGATAAAAGGGGTGTGGGTGAGAGGGGGAGACAGACAGAGTTTCATGAGTCCCTTGGGATGGTGGGAGTGTTTTCTGCCTGCAGAAAGATGGTGATCTATTTTTTCCCCATTTTTGTTTTTTAGAGGGTGTCAACTGGTTTTGGCAGGAGAAAGAGGCGACATAAAGAGAAAGATTGAGCAAAATAATCAAGGGTTTTCTGGCATCAGAAGTAATATAGATCACATTTCCACAGCTGCATGCTGGCACCTCTCTCACTCTTTCCATTATTTATCTGTTTGTTTTTATCTCTTATTTATTTATTCATCTCTAGCCCTTTGGCAATGCTGATGTCGCAGCGCAGCCCTCGGCCGCCCTGTGCAATATTGTGTTAGTATCGAACCCTTCTTGATGAATCTTCTCGGAAAATTGAAATATTGCAGAATGGGGAGATGTGGGAGTTTGAGTTTGATGCATGGAGATAGATGATGTATCGGAGGGAATAATTTATAAGGCCCTCGGCTCGCACCCTGCAGCTCATCCAAAGAAGCATGGTCGCTGACAACGCTGAGGTTAGCGGTTCAAATCCCAGAGGAACATCTGGCAAATCGGATGCATACCCTCCTCGAACAGGACTAATTGAAGAGAACTAGCAGCTTAAAAGGCACTTTGTACCATCTTATTAGGGTTAAACCTCAGCCTACCACCAAGTTCTTCAACATGTGGTAGAGTCTGTCTCAGCTCGTTTAACATCTGTTTGTCTGTTTGTCTAATTCAACCCCTTACTAAGGAATTATTGATCTTAAAATGGTGTCGTACCCAATCACAAGCAGGATGTCAGCGTGTCAGTCTCCCGTCTGTGTTCACACCGGCTGCATTTTGTTCACACATTCAGATGCCCAATTCTTTGTGATTTCTTGTGAAGTTGACCTATGGAAAAATGTCATCTGAAAGCTTGTCTTGGGTTGTGTAACATGCATATTGATGCTTTAAAGTGGTTTGCTAAAGGGTAACTGACGGGCAACAGCCCTAAGCCAACCAGAAAGTGTCACACGGATGAGTGTGAAGTGGTTCGGAGGAAAAAAGGAACTTACAGCCGCAGACAAAAACTGCAATTCTGTTCAGGAAATGGTTTCCCGTGTTAGAGAATAACTACAGGAAATATGGAATAGAGTATACTCTCAAGGATAATCAAAGGAAAACTGTGATGAACCATTTATCTGGTTGAAATAGTTGTGATGAAGTGGTAAAACGCCTGTGGCAATGACGGGCTGTCGAGGACTGAAACTGCAGTGTTGGAGCGGAGAGTTAGAAGGAAGGGTGTTGAGCCGTAAGGGGGTAAAAAAAAAAAAAGGCCAGTCAAGTGATGGAAGTGCTGAAAGGGAGACTGGAATGTGTTAGAGTGAAGAAAAAGTTCAAGGTGGGAATTAGTGCCTTATCATTATACTGATAGACATACTGTGCCAATAATAGGTTTCAAAGAAGAATCAACTGCTCAACACTGCGTTGTTGTAGACGTTCATCTGAGATTTTAGCACACGTCTGTAGACTAGTGACATCATTGCCCATCAGGACATCATCAAAAAAATATGATCAATCTCCTGCGATTAATCAATTCAGCTATTCATCTACTTTTTGGGATTAGTCGATGACTAATAAAATCTAGCAGGCATAAAATGCCTTAGCACATACAGAGACAGATAAATACAAACATAAAGATATTGATGATATCAGTCTAATGGCTCTATTAACTGGATCACAAACGCCTTGGCAAGGGGGGTTTTAAATCAGCTATTTCCACGTGCAAGTGGGAAAAGATCAGAGATATAAATGTAAAGAGCTCGAGGGAGGCACAAGTGGTTTCGCAAGACACCACACAGCCAGTGAAGATGGTTGGTGGAGTTGGTGTAGAGGCTTCACCATGTGTGCTGCTCACTCTCTTCTATACCCTCCGCCTACCTTCACATAGCGCAGCTATATGAAACCCTGTGTGTTGGTAAACATTTACGGCGAGTTCCCGTTCTCTGGGCCGCTCCGACTTATCTACCATGACGTCTTGTTCTGTGTTAACGGCTGCTGACTGCTAAGAGAAGCATGCGGTTTGTCTGTGGGCCTGAGGCAGCAGCAGCAGCAGCAGTAGCAGCAGAAGCAGCAGCAGCAGCCGGTCCTTCCCTCCCTTCCCCTTGTCCATCGATCCACCGTGACTCTGCAGGAGCCAGATGAAAACCTCTTGCTATGATTTATGGGATGTCATCTCCAGGGGAACCGGCGGTGCCCCTCCCTCCTTGCTTTTGGTGAGGGAGCAACCTGCCTGAGGGCAAAATCAATTCCCCTGGGTCCTAAGGCCGGACATTTGATACGACCACGGGGACGAGGAAACAAGCTGGGTTTAATGTAAACACTTTACATTATAGTGGTATTCCAATAAGCAGCAGTTTTTCTTATGGAGTTACTAAGAAAGGAAAGCCAGGACCATCCTACATTTAATTTAAACAGTAACACACATAACTACGTTATATTTTCATTACTTGTTAGGTGCAAGTGTCACAAAGAGTATTGTGT
This sequence comes from Pagrus major, assembly GCF_040436345.1. Lineage (NCBI taxonomy): Eukaryota > Metazoa > Chordata > Actinopteri > Spariformes > Sparidae > Pagrus > Pagrus major. The sequence continues at coordinate 19,536,728 of NC_133224.1, read as the reverse complement.
ACTATGTGCTTGCATGTATAAGGTGCTACAATTTGTCTTTTGTATAACTACATAAATAATGATTCATTAAGTCTGGTGAAGAACAATGTTAAAACTTAAGACTGATGATCAAAGAACCAAGAAATATTATTCCAGTCTCTAAAATATTCATACGCTGAAAGTAATAAAATCTAAAAAGCACTAAAATCCTCATTTACATTTTAGATTAAGCTTCTGCTAATCAAAAAGTAACAAGTGTAATTTTTTTATTACTGTGAGGTGATTAGTTTCCTTTCTTGGTTTGTTCCCAAAGTATTACAAATTCAGAAACATATTTATTCTCGAGTGCCACGGAACTAATGAAAAAAAAAACAACACATGGCTAGCTTAGCAATTTACTAAGTACTTAAGTATTAATTAAGGAGCCATGGGTTAGCACCAAATGTTAGCGTATTTGTTTATCTATGAACAAACACACACATCCATGTCAGAGTGTCCCACTTTTCTTCCATTTGCACTGATGGCAGCATTAAGAAGTAATTCTGGAGGCTTAATCCACTTAAAATTAGAGGAGGTTTTTAAGGATTCTGTCTTAAGGGTGCCCTAAAAAAGGATACAAGTAAGAGGCCTCAGGAGACTCTGAGAGCAGCAGCATTCATGTTTTAACAGTAAGAAGAAAAGAAGTGGAATCAACTACAAGGCCAGACAAGATGGAAGAGGATGAATGTGTTTGTGTGTTCCTATGTGAGAATGTTCAACTTTGTGTTGTGTGACGTGACTTAAGTTGACAGTCTCCATGGACAGTGAGTGGTGGCGGATCCGCTGCCCAAAAGCTTCATGGCCTTTTTATCCTTTTCCAGTCTCCTCTTTTCTCCTCTCCTTGTTTCCTCTCCCACCCTCTCATCCCCTTTCCTCGTGTCCTCACCACTCCTCTCCTTCCTTTTCTCCTTTCTTTGTTTCCCCCACCATCCTCTCCTTTTCTTGATTCCACTCATCTCCTTTCCTCATTTCCGCCACTCTCTCTTCCTTGCTACCCTAACCCTAACCTCTCCTATTCTCCCCTCTCCTTGTTTCCTCCCACCTCCCTCTCCCCTCTTCTCCTTTTATGGTTTCCTCTCCTCTCTTTGTCTAATCTCCTTATTTCCTCTCCTTCTCTCATCTCTTCACTCTTCTCCTCTCATTGTTTCCTCTCCCCTCTTCTGCTTTAATTGTTTCCTCTCCTCTCCTTTCTTTGCCTTCTCCCTTGTTTCCTCACGTTCTCTCCTCTCCTTGTTGTCTCTCCTCTCTTTCCCTCCTCTCCTTGTTTCCTCTGCTCTCCTCTGATTTTATTGTGTCTTCTCCTTAACTTATTGCCTTGTTTCTCTCCTCTCCTTTTCTCTTCTCTTAACCGCCCCTTCTCTCCTTGTTTCCTCGTGTTCTCTCTTCTGCTTGTTTCCTTGCCTCGTCTCTCTTCGCCTCCTCTCCTTGTTTCCTCTCTTCTCCTTTCCTCTTCTCTCCTTGTTTCCTATTGTTCTATCCTGTCCTCTGCTTTTCTTGTTTCCTTGCCTCTCCTCTCCTCAACTTATCGCCTTGTTTCCTCTCCTTTTCTCCTCTCTTAACCTCCGTTTCCTTGCCTCTCTTCTCTTTGCCTCCTCTCCTTGTTTCCTTTCCACTCCTCCTCTCCTCTTCTTGTTTTCTCTCCTCTCTTTTCACCTTCCTTCCTTGCGTTGTTTCCTCTCTTCTCTTCTCTTCTTCTCTCCTCTCCTTGTTTTCTATCGTTCTTTCCCCTCTTCTGCTTTTCTTATTTCCTTGCCTCTCCTCTCCTCAACTCATCGCTTTTTTTCCTCTGCTCTCCTTTTCTCCTCTCTCAACCTCCCCTTCTCTCCTTGTTTCCTCTCATTCTCTCCTCTCTTCTGCTTTTCTCATTTCCTTTCCTTCCTTCACCTCCCCTCCCTCCCCTGCAGCACATGTAAAAAAAAAAGACTTAAAATCAATTTGCTGAGGAGAGGCAGGAGGAACGGAGGAGCAGAGAGAAAGACAACCCTGGGGCTGTTGGAAAAGTGCTGAGGTTAGCAATGTCATGCCTGACTTGACCATAAATATACCAGCAGTGATGATGAGCGATGAAACAAGTTCATATGCTGCCACATGTACTTAACAATAAATGAAGACATATTTATCCAGACTATACATGTGCTATGATATTTTTAAATCATTAAACATCTGCCCACACGCTCACTGATACAGTGGAGTATTATGCTGACAAAGTTGGCTGCATGATGGGTGATGTTTCATGTTGATGAATGAAGGTCATTATAGGAAGGTATTTTACACCTGTGTGACATTTCCACACACTGCACTGTACACCAGTGGGTCAGTGTGTGTATAGCTCTCTGTGTTGTGGCACTAGCATTTCCACCAAGTCGTACATCTCGGAAAAACAGGGAAAAAACAAGCAGTGTGACAGTGTGAAATGACTCAAGACCTGATGTATAGTGTTCTATATGTGCCCGAGGAGCTATAAGTGGCAATGACGGGCTGTCGAGGGGCTGAGGCTGCAGTGTTGGAGTGGAGAGGCGGAAGGAAGGGTGTTGAGCTGTGAAGGGCTAAAAAAAAAAGTCCAGTCAAGTGATGGAAGTGCTGAAAGGGAGACTGAGATGTGTTAGAGTGAAGAAAAAGTTCAGAGTGGAAATCAATGCCTCTTCACTTTGCTGACATACACACCAATGTCCACATATAGACAGTAAGAGAGACATACTGTAGATGAATATGAACAAAAAGGCACATGCACGCTGATTTATATTATCAACGACCATGATGAGGTATTGTTCAATTTATATGTTTAAACTCCCATTAATGTGTGTGTGCTCATAAAAAAATACCTTTTTTTCTGCTATAGACAGATTGTTTTAGTTTGATTCCACTTAAAAGTTGTAAGTGCTCAGCACTTAGAATTACCATGACCTGGATGACTGATAACCTTCATCAACACTTAAAAGTTGCTTTCTCAAGACATACACTCAAGATCAAACCAAGTGCATGTTAAAAACACTTACTGCAATATGAGTCTTACAGTCTTTTCTCTGAGAAAGGTGCTGTCTTGGCGCAGCTTTTATTAAAGATATAAAAAATGAAAAGACAAATGTAAAACATGTCTTACACCCTAGGCGAGGAGAGAGAGAGAGAGGGGTGATGGAAGCCTCTACTCTTCAGATCACACCTGCCGACCAAATGGAAATATTTCTCTTTTATTACTCACGCACCTAATAGTGCCCGCGCAGACAAAAACGTCTGCGGTAAGATCTAAGTTGAGAGAAGAGGGTTCTTGACGGTATGAAAAAGTAAGAAAAGTCAAATGTCACCTAATCTTTTTTCTCATAAAGCACCCTGAAGCTGCTTCAGTCCTGCCCTTTGTTCTCCTACTTTATAACACCTTGAATGGGATGTACTGTAAAACCAGGGAAGGGTAATTGAAAAATGATTTGACCCTCCATGGAATAGTTTGCATATTGTTTCGTTTTTATAAAAGGCCCCTCACATACATACCCCAACATTCACTGTCTGCATGAAGCAGATGTAATATTTATGGTTTTTAAAGTCGTGCATGAACCTTGAAAAGAAAAAAAATGGTTCCAAAAGTGGTTCTAATTGACCATTCGCTAAACCCCTTCCCCTGAACAGTTATTGTCCAGTCATAGCTTATGAACTAAAACAAGGCACGGCAGGACTGTCAAGCTTTGGATTTTTTCCACATGTTGAAGTGGGGTACATGGGTTTGTAGAAAGAGCAATACCCTGGATAAAAGGAGTGTGGATGGTGGTTTCCTCCGTTCCTCACCTCTCCAACACAGAGTAAAAGTATAAAGAATGGAATAAACAGTGTGTTTGTTCATTCTAATATAAGCTGCAATCGTTAGCAAGTCTGGCTAACTAGCATAATAGCATATGTGCAGAAGTAACCTGTGTTACTTTCAGAGACCCAACCATGAATATAGAACTTCCACAGTGTAGTATTCCCCCACTGACATCAATGGATGCTACTATACCTGCATGTAGGCAGGTATAGTAGACGGTAGTAACTCTGACCTGCTATGAATTGGATTTAGGTAAGTTAACACTCATCATCAGAAATAGTGTTGTGTTCACTCGGGCTCATTATAAAAGCCTTTCCCTCTAATATAAAAAGTGAAACACACCATTTAAAAAAAAAAAAAAAAAATAAAGAATAAATATGACCTCTTACTTGCTTGTTCAAGTATGTAAAAAACATGTTAAATTACGATCCAAACTTAAAACACTGAAAGAGTTAGTGCTGGGGATATGTCGCTATTGCGTTAGTATGGATCCCAATACTTTTATTGCAAGAACCCTCCCTGCACTGCCCTTTTGATTAGTCGGTTAGGGTTAGGATAAGAATAAGAATATCAGGGTAAGCTTATCAGAGGAGGAGTAGAAAGCACTAGCGAATGAGAGGCAGAGTAGGACGGGTAATGGCAAGAAAAGCAGTGGGATCCATAATCATGCATCAGCTTTCACCTCAGTGTTTTAGCATATTATGTATGTAGCCATCAAGTGAATATTTCAGACCTCCTTACAGGGTTCTCATTTCAAGACAAGTCAGTTGGAAACATTAAAAAGTCATTTCCAATCAACTCAAGGTGGCAACGGAAAATCTGACAGCTGACAGTTGTCATTTCAGCCAACAAAAACACCGGTCACCGGCTAGAAATGAGAAGTCTTCTTTTTCTACCTTTGAAAGAAGAATGCGTTGTTGAAAAATGTATTAAGCATTTCGAGTGGTAAATCTACCCCAGTCATACTTATAAACTCCATATGTACTGTGCGAGTACAGAAAGCTTGACAGGCATAGCAAAAGTAACTAAGGGAAAGGGGCTTAGCGAACAGTCAATTTTCACTGTTACCCACTAAATCCCTCATTTCCCAGCCTCCACCTTCAACCCTTCAATTAACACAATCCACTTACCATCCTCCGTGGGCACGTAGATATTGAGGTAGAGGCAGTCCTCGCTCTGGTTCTGGATGTAACCAGCTGCAACGTCCAGGTTATCTGTGAACCACACGGGCAGCATAATCTCTGGGAGCACGCCGTGGACGTTCTGAGGGCACACGGGGGCAAACTGGGTGGCGTTGCGGATCTCCTGCCAGGATCCCGGGGCTTCCGGTGGCTGAAAGCGGCGGTCGCCGATTGGCGCTGTGGCGTAGGGGACGCCCAGGTACTGCTCTACGGGGCCCAGGATCTCATTGTTCAAGTCTTTCTTGATGCCTCTGAGCTTGCCGTAGTTGGTGGTGACTATGGGGTGTTTGGAAGGGTCCATCTTCTGGCTCGAAGCCAGGCTGAAGAGCAGGATGAGGCCTAGCACACCCATTAGGCACCAGTCTGTCATGAGACTAAGGGGGCGTGTCCTGGACAACAAACCCCGCCGGCTTTGTTTACTTCGAGCAAGAGGAAGGGGTTGCATGACTGGATTCATACTGTTCTACCACCTGCTTTAGTCTGATTTGGAGTATTTCTGTCTTTTTCCAAGACAATATGGATTATAACCAACAGTCTGGATGGTAAAGCATAAGAGGGAGAGAGGAACAACGAAAGCAGGCAGACTCTGAAAGTCTAAAAGGAGCTTTGTTGGAGGTTTGATCCAGACCAGGAGTGCTGACTGAAGGTGAGATGGAGGGCGAAGCAGTTGTTGGGGTAAAGAAGGGTCCTTGGGGTGCTGGAGAAGGAGATCGGACCTTGGCCTGGCTGCCAGGTCAGTGTTGATTGTGAGCAATGGCGATCCGAAACGCTTCCCCAGCCATGGTTCTGTTGCGTTCCATCCCTATTGGTCTCCTATAATCCAGATCATTTGAACAGCCACTGAATTCTGCAGAATGAGACAGGGGAGGAGGAGGGAGAGAAAAGAGAGAGAAGGCAAAGGGGGGTGAGGGAGAGAGAAAGATAACAGATTATAGCTTATCTGAAACAGAAAAATATATTCCATTAAACATTGTCAGTGCAACACTTTCCCTTCAACTGTTGCCGAGCGAGAAAGATTTCCTGAAATGAAAGCCGTGGAAATGAAACGAGACCCAGCAAAGTATTGTTGATCAAGTTAACAGGCCTCATTTTGGGAGCATTTCATGTGATGATCAACGTGTTTCGCTTCACTTGATTACATCACAGGCAGCAAAACGCACTTCTCCAGCATGTAGAGAAACCTTGTGATCACATTTGACTTGCTCTGGTTTTCGCAACATAATCGGACCTGCGGAAATCTCATGCGTACGCCACGATGAGTGCACATCTCTACATGACTCCCCCTATCTATTATGGATGAAAACTCTAAATTGGACTTGTTCACACTGTCCTGGTCCGACCTGTATGAGGACATGCACCAAATCCCTCCTGGTGAACTGTGTTTAACCTGCCAGCTTACTCCTAACAGGCCCACATCTCTGCAAAGAGCTAATAAGGTGTAGCTGATGTAGTCATGCTGCTACATGAAGTCTTCCTGCTACTGATGCCTCAATATTTACGGTTATTAATTTCTTAAAGGCTGCAGCTCTGGTTCTGAAGTTAAAGTACAGCCGAGCATGCAGAAGAAGAGTCAAGGCCAAAGATTAGGGCGAGCCTTTCACTGCCCAGCAAGGTCAAAGGTCAGTAATGTGCGCCCGTAAGCAGCTTATAACAGCCCGGGACACTTTCGGGCTACATGCAGAGCACAAAGACACACACATGCGCGCAGTAAGCCTTAAATGATCCAAACATGAATGAGTGCCCACACACTGTACACTCATTCATGTAATCTACTGCGCAAATGTGCAAATCCTCATGTAACAGACCCAGTCAGAAATGCATGAGGCATGGAGGAGATTATACAGTCATAACATTGTTGGGTGGTGTTATGTAACGGTAGGGGACACACACCATAGCAGTAATGAAGACTGTACAGGAAAAACTGAGAAATATCTTTTATGTTCTCACACACACACTATTTCAGCCTTATCTGATTTTCTAAAATTCACCATTACCTCTCTCTCTCTTTCACACTCTCTCTTGCTTCATCACCGAGCCATAATTGTCCCATTTAAAGTCATCATTAACCGTATTATTGCATCGCCTGCACCCACTGAAGCGCCTCTGTGTTTTTGTTGTCTTTTTTTCCCCCCTCTTCCACTGCCAATAAAGCCGTTTGAATTTGAAAGTATGGGAGTTAGGTGTCCTGAGGCAAGACTGCAGATAATTAGAGTGTATAGGCGAGCAGTCTCACTCACACTGATGTAAGACGCGCAAATAAGGACGCTCATTCATGTAATAATAAAGTTTTGTCTGTACAACAAGCTCTTTGAGGGGAGCGTAGACCAGATTGTGCTGAAAAACTGTGGTGAAAACAGATTTTAGTTCTTCCAGAGAGCTGTAATTACGAGCGATTCCGTAGCGTCCGTAATCGCTCATTGTCTTCCTTTGGTACAGTGCGTTCAGCCTAAATATATTGGTGTCTGCCTTTGTTCCTTCAGTGTGGACTTTGTTGTTCTGCCCACGCGCCCATGTGTGCATCTGGGAGCGTATCCTCTCATGGAGAAGCGGGCAGCAAGATGTGTGCTCTAATTAAACCATGGAGAGTCTGGAGGCCAGCCTGCTTCGCACTGCACGCAGGGACGAGCCCTCCACCCACGCACACCAACATCTACCATTCAACTTTCATCCTCCAAAACACATTAAAGAGACTGGGAAATAGAGAGCAGAGATGAAGAGAGAGCGGGGGGAAAGGGAGCGGGGACACTGAGAGACAATCGAGAGATGAGAATGCAGAAGGAGAGGAAACAGGTTAATGAAAAGCTTCTTTCTGGTCAGAGCAGACCTTGAGCAGAAGCCACAGGAGGCTCCGCTTTCAATGACCCTGAAGTCTCTCAGAGAAGTGGACATCTAATAGAACCACATCAAAAAAGCCCAGGGAGGGGGCCATCAGCACTCGTCTAAACCTAAACTTGTACCTTAAGTTAGGGTGGGTGCAGAGGGAACCAACACAAGCTAAAATCCCTGGTAGAAATCCAAGGCCCTGGCAGGCATGAGCGTGCCTGTAGGGACCTCCAGAATTTCGGGGTGCATCTGAGTGTTTAATTGCTAATTGGCTCAATTAGAGGGCCTAATAGGTCCAGCTTTGCTGTGAGCAGTGGGAGAGCTTAAGTGATTGATGAAGCAGAGACGGAGAGACGGAGGAGGGGGACTGGCGGGAGGAGGGTGTAGCATGGAAACAGAGCCATATAGGACACATCCATGGAGTGGGTGGGGTGTTTGGAATGCAGGTAGCAAACAGTATCACACTTACAGACACAGATTTAAAGAAACAGGCTATCCCGATACACACATACTGCTGCACACTCATCCATGATTCATGTCATCAGGAGAATGTTTTCCCTCAATCCCGCGAGGCAGCGAGAAGGAGGGGGACCACACAGGTCGTTCAGTGGCAGACCATCAGTATACACCTCATCTTTCTCTGCACCTGGCCTTCATCTCCCACTCTCCCTCACTTGATATTTCTCATCTAAATGTTCACAGGCGAGAAAACCTCTGGAGGACAATCCAATACAAAAAAAATTCTATTTTCCAATTCTTGACCAGCCTGTTTACTGCAGGCTGTATTGCTACAGGGCAGTGAGACTCTTGCTACATTGCTGATAAGCTCAAAAAGGTGCAAAACAACGATTAAAATTTGGTTTTACATGGCTAAATATTATTCAAATTGGCTACAAACTGTGACCTTAGCAGATATTTTTATCCACAGCAACATGCAACCTGCACACAATGTGGCGCTCGACATCATTCTTCAGGAATCTGGCACCGTTAATGGTCACAGGACTGAAACCTGCAACCTCTTGCTCTCATAGACTGCTGAGCCCTTCATCATTATGGTTAAACTGGGGCCACAGGCTGTGTCAAACACTTTAATCTGAGCCACAAATTTCCAAGTGATACAATTTTGTGGCTTAATTTGTCGACCTGTCTCCTGCCTGTTAACAAATTCCAATAGATGGTGCAGTAATGTTCTTATTATTAGGCCCTCAGCTAGGCTATAACAGTGTCACCATTGCTCAGTACAGTCGATATCCGTTCTGCTGCTGTGAAAAGAGGAAAGTCGGCAGTGAACGCTGAGCATATAACGCAGAACGGACAGCTAAATACTTCTCACTAAGGTGGAGAGGAATGCAGAATGACGGATCTGTCAGGAGTCTGTTGAAGAGTGCAACATCACACGCTTTTCCATTTTGCCAGCATCTATACTAAAAGGACCGTCTTCAAAGTAAAAGGGAAAATAAGGCAGCTTAGTGTCTCACGAGCTTGCAAGCTCAGCATGATAATGCATGTTTACAAAGCAATGTACGATTCAGAAGCAGGTAAACAATTCAAGTCATATTTTTTCTCACAAGACAGCAAATCATAGAAAACTGTTCATTAGAGGGTAGTTTTAAAATGATTTAAAGCTGGAGGAATAGTTGGGAGCTCACTTCATCAAACTATACAGTCACTTAGTGCAGGGACGGCAAAAACAGACCTGACTATTTAGCCGCAAACAGAATACTCTTTTTCATTTTTTGTTTGGGAAATTCTGTTTCTTCCTTGCAGAGAGTTACATATTGATATTGATTGGTCTCATATAGGGGTGTCGCAATATCCCGATATTCACAATTACCATGATGTTAAAAATTTGAATGTTGATATAAGACGTTCGGCCTTGTGCATCTTTTGTTATGAGTACATCTGGTTGCCTTTTCATTTGTAATTGAGTAGCTGATAGCAGTTGTTATTTTTGTTTTTAGAATTATGGTTACACTCTTTCTCCAACTCCCTACACTTGTATTTTGAGGGTCATTTATTTACCCAAAAAAAGAGAAAAAACACACAGCAATCATAGTTAAAGATAGATTTGATTGCAAGCAATTTCTTTTTTTTCAGATTTCTAAAGATATCACAATAATATTGCATATCTTATCTTGAATTTGTCTGGCCATGATAACTGTGTAGTGAAAATCTGATATCGTGTCAGCCCCAATCTTGTATCTGTATGCCCAATAAACGCTAGACCACGAAGAAGTCAAGCACTAGCCCAAAAAAACACAACCTGCAAAGTATAAAATGCTTTTTTTTTAGCTTTAGAGTTGGTACTGGGCGGATTTTGTTTGCTTTGGTGAGAGTCAGGCTAGCTAATCCCCTGTTTCCAGTCTTCATGCTGAGCTAAGCTAACTGTCTCCTGTCTGTAGCATGTTTAAACCTCAAATATATGATTTTTTTCGCGGCTTAGGGGGCAGTTGAAACAATCTACACACACAACATTACCATATTATTTAGCTCTAGTTTTGATGTCCAACAAATATCTTGCTCTTTAGCTGCTTAAACTTCCACTTTATCATTTGTCTGCCAGGGCCAAACAAAAACACCGAAAGTAACCCATAATAGCAAATTTGCGGGCCAAAAGCAAAACAAAACAATTAGTTAAAATTGGCTTTACAGCACGAACTGCAGATCAATCTTCCCATCTAACTCTTGGCAAGAACATTTTCCCAAACTGTCAAGGAGTTCTTTAAAAATGGAATCTAAACACACTGCTCAACGTAATGCTCAATTAACTACTGCCTTTGTTGTAACAGTTGAACTCATTACAGTGAGGTAATTATGCAGGGTTAGATTTATTTGACACGGTTTGGGAAAAGTAAGTCCTCTGTGAGACGGAGTCACAACAAACAGGTCGACCAATCTATTAGAGGTTTATCACCTCTTGATGAAACACAAGACAGAGAAAGTGATTTTTCTTTACAGTGGCAATGATCAGGGAGCACTGTGAGGACATGTGTTGAAGCTCTGCCATGTCGTGAAGCTGTTTGCAACACTTAAGTTAAATAATGTTGTAATTGCATCTAAGTGATCTAGCCGCAGCAAAGATGAAAAGCTTTACGATTTACTGCACGGGTAATTACATTGCGGTAGACTTTGCAGGTGGTGCTATTATTGTGTCCTTTTCTAGTCTATGTGTGAACAATTTTCTCCCTCATTAATTACAACAAGTCTCACCAGAGATCGTAAATCCATAAATTATGACTTGTCTTTTATTCTGCGGATCTCTACTTCAAAACTGACACCAGACTTTGATGTTGTTGCCATGAGGGGGAGAGCTGCTTCACTGCTCATATCAGGACAAGAGTTACACAAAGTGCTTATGATTTCATGTTTTTTAACAGCAAGCCCACTTTGTTATCTTTAATAGCTGCGAGGAGTGTTCAGTAGCACTTTTATGAGAGGCTTCCTCCAATTAACCTGCCGTTAATCCTCCATATGAAGGTCATGTCTCTGCTCATGGTGACTGAAGTGTGATCAGTGAGTGTGATTGAAATTGCACTTCATCTGGGAGGAAATAAGCATTATTCCTTTATGTTTCAAAGGGCTGAGTGCGGATTTGGATTAGACAGGCTCGTGTAATTGACTCGTGTATACATCAAATATGGTGATTTGTGGAATGTGGTTTGAGGCTTGAGCCTTTTCATATTCGACTACACTTCTGTGTGTTTTATATTTAACTCTTCTGCTTGACTTTACAAAGTTGGCTATTTTAAATTATTCATGAGTTCCAGTACTGATATTAAACGGCACAAAGCTTTCTATGTCAGTTAACAGAAGAGGCAAAATGTCTCAAATGTTGCACTAAAACATGTTGCCTAAACACAGAAGCCATGGAAGCACAATACTTTAGATAAAATAGCCTGAAATTGGCTAAAGTGTTTGAAAAATGAGACTCAATCTGAAAGGGATTTAGAGAGCCAGTCTGTATAGACAAAACCTTTGAATCAGACTCCATCCAAAATGTGGTGTAAGTGGATGGACCCAAGTCAGGGAGTACCGCAAGACTGGCAGCAGCATAATGTGCGGCCAAAGAACAAATCGCTACAATCAAAAACAGTAGCAATACTAGTGCCTATATGATTCCTGCACACCTGACCTTCAGAATTATATACATAGTTCTCTACAAAACCCTGTTTTTCATCAAACAAATGATGAATTCTGTCTAAATGTAAGTAACCATACAAGAATTATGTCTATCAAAACAGACTTTTTAATTATTACATTTCATTTAAATAAAGAATCATCTCACTAAATGTTTAGGGATGTACAAAAAATCAGTTTTATTGAATATTTCTTTTGATATACCCATTTTATGCTTTTATCTTAAAATTGTTTTTACTGCTACCATCTTGTTTTTATCACCTGTATTATTCTATTTTATGTGTTTTGCCTTTATGCTCTTCTGTGAAGCACTTTGAGCTGAACGTTATGTATGAAAGGTGCTACATAAATACAGTTTATTGTTGTTATTATTATCTAATATGAACAAAAATAAAAGGTCCTCATAAATCTACACGATGCAAAATAGACACATGAAAAACCTCACCAACCCTGATGACAAAAATCACTTTTTAAAACACAGAGATCAGCACAATCAGAACCTGTCTGAAGGAAAATTGGACCCAAACACAACTTTTGACAGAACACTCAACCAATCACCAATGACCCATCAATTTGCAGGCATGGTTGAAAAGAGTATCAAGGCATGTCATTTTTCATTCATACTGTCAGTATGCTGGCGAGTAGGGTGATGTGTTAAAATTTTCCAACTGTCCGTCTTTCCAACAACTGGCGATGCCAATATATTTGATCAAGTCTGTGCAAAATGATCAACAACAAAAATCAACTGAAAACACAGCAGATGATGGACTCAGTCCCAATTGTTGATAGACAACACATTTGTCCAATGGCACATCTTTATTAGCAAGCTGCTCTGGTAGCTCCTAGATATCATAAAAAATCCCAAGACTCATGTCAACAGAAGGAAAACTCATGTCCTCGGTCTTGGTTCGGTTACTTGGAACCCAAAAGACCTGTCAAGCCCTGAACCAAACAACTTTTAAATACCTGACGATACACGGTGCTCTGGACACATTTTGGTCCGTACTGTGTTCAGGATTGAATTGGGCTGTTCTCTGTTTTTTCTCATTACACACATGGCTGTTCATTTGGTTCTAGAAGTTCAATGTGGCTCTTTTGCTAAAAAGTTTCCACCAGTGGACAAATCAGCCCGGAGATCGCAGTCTCAGAATCGAATCCATCAGCGTCCTGCCACATAGCTTACCGACTACAATCTAAATCCCACTAAAACCAATTCCACCCAATTCAACTCCAATACAGTCGCAGAATCACCCACTAAGACCTCTCCTATAATTGCTTGCCACCTCTCCTTCCGTGTTGGGTTGCCAGTCAGTCTGTCGGTACACTGGGTTCAACTTAATGATAGATAATAACCTGACTTCGCCAGGCTGCCGGTGCAGGCTAATAGCTGGAGTTCAGTGTTTGAGGTTGCTGGACGGACGAGGTCAACAGATGGAGACGGATCAAAGCAGTGGCATACATAAAGTGAATCTACACAAAGATATACAGTACATTTACCTTGTCAGTGTGCAGCCGGGCACGAAAACACACATGCATGCACCCACGCGCACAAATACATTACGCTCATTATCATCTCAACGCTTTCAAAGGCTGACAGTATTTGAATCAGCACAGCTCATTTGTTTTCACATTCGCTAATTAATACATCAAGGCTGAGACATGAAAATTGGACATTTGAAAGTCAATGTGTCCCTTTGACTGCGTGTGTGTATATTTGTGAGCGCATACACACATCTGTGTATACACATTCTCTAAAAATGTGATGTTATTTGGAGAATTTCTTTTTGAATATCTGCGATGTGTGAGCTTTTATCTGTGTGACAGCAGTTTTGATGTGTTGATCGCAAAGTAATTTTGAGGGCATGGTGGAGTGGATGGTGAGTGGTTGAACAGAAAAGGGCGGTTTCATCTCTGCCACATTAATGCCAGTAGATGGGTTGGACGTAAGTGTGTGTGTTTGTATGTTTGCCGTCCTGCTGACAGCCTCTGTGTGGGCTCCGAAAAAGAAAAGAGCCAGCGGGCAGGTCAGTGCTCACTCTGGCTCTTGTCAATCCCTTATTTTCATGATTTTTCATCCCTACTCCTCTTTCTGTCTGCATGTGGGAAAGAAGGAATCAGTGTCAGGCCAGGGTTCAGCAGCTACAGCTGAAGTGGGAGGTCTGTTGAGAAGATGGAGAAATGGATTGTCGGACCGATCAATTAACATTTAGCTCTTCTGCAAAATTATGACCGCAAAAAAGGAGAAACAAAAATTGTTCAGTCATGGCGGTGATCTGACATTAGATAAAGTCAAGAAAATGCGCTGGAGTTAAATGTCTAAATCTTCAAATTTTTCTGCATTTTTATGCTGCAGGGTTAGAATATCACCTATTATCAACGCTCCAAAGTGTGAGGCAGCTCATCATCACTCTAGTACATGCGAGTCATTATCTAGTTAATATATGCAGCATTTTTAAATTAACACTTTCATGATGCATCTCTAACTTACTTTCAAAACCGTCAAGCAAAATGCTTTATATCTACGATCAGACTAATTTGCTTTCTATTTAACGTGTTGCGCTCTTAAGCAACCTCACCCACCATTGCATTGCAGTGGCATAGTCCTGCTGAAAGCAATCAATAAGTTACACAATGTTATAATGTAATTGTGTGGATGCCACTGCAGTAATAGCAGCTCGACAGGATTAGTCTACATACTTTATATACAATTAAGATATACATCCAAATCTTCTGTCAACATCAGGACAAAACTTTCCAGCCTCACAAAGGCATAAAACTTTCTGCCATATTGAAGAAATCGTATCGAAATATACTGTTTCTATTCAGCCTCTCTATCTTTAAACATTGTACATTGTCTTCCCTCCCTCCCCAGACTCTATTCTCTTATTATAGAGACTAGACTGGGCTGACAGTGGAGAAGAATGGGCCGATAGACTGCCGGCTACAATACAGACACAATGGGAGGATGCGGAGACGGAGGGAGGGCTAGACGGAGGAGGAGGAGAGTGTAGGGGCTGTCAGTAAACTTGTTGACAACACAGAGATGCACACACATGCTCATCAATGGTGGGTAGCGGCGGTACGACTGTGAAGTGCGCTTGTGTGCGGGGGAGGGGATGTTGGGGTTGCGGACCACCGGAGCGCAAAATTGGAAACAATGTGTCGGCAAGAGTTAAAAGCAAATATTTACAGGGCTTTAATTTGTATTGGGAGCAGTCAGTTTCCGGTGTGGGTCAGCGAATCTATGGCAGAGCTGAGGAACACGGAGGGGCATGGGTGGTAATTAGACAGACAGTGGTAGATTAATCACAGGCTGACAGCCTTGCAGCCACACGTAAACACATTCACAAGCTATACGCAGCCCAGTCACTTAGTTTGGCAAAATACTCAGGACGTTTTCCACTCGCCCAAAGAGGCCGAGTGTATCCAGCTTTTACAGACCGTCTTATTTTTCCGTTTAATAAAAAACACGCACTCACAAAGACTCGCTACCTCATCATCGTGCACTTACTACCTGCTTCTCTCTCTTCCTCTGCCTCCTCTATAAATCACAAGCTCTAAAATCCTTCCCTTGCTTAAGGACAGCTCCCTAGCTGCTCACCCCCCCTCCACAAATGCTCAAGTGGGAGCTTCCAGGAGAGGCAGAGGACAGCGTGTGGTCCTGTCCCCACAGGAGAGACCTCTTCCATAGGCTGGAGGACGCTGTTACAGCTCAGTGAGACATGAGAGGGGAGGAGGGAGATATAGTAGTTGGCTGCAAGCACCGCCATTAAACACGTTCCATATATCATAAATATTTTACGGTCTCCTAAGTGGTTTTGACCTTGGATCAGAGTACTGTAGGTTAAACCACAGTATGGGAGAGACACAAGCAGAGTTTTTAAACTTTTAAGAGTTTTTCACAGTAGTAACTCTTTTTTTTTTTTTTATAGTCGAACACCATCAAACATTACAGTACACTAGTCATGATATATCTGGTGAATACTGAACAGGTTTAAATAAAAATATTGGTAAAGAAAACTACCTTTGATTTCCAGCACACTGAGAGTAATTCGTTTGCAATAACGGCTGTGTGAATCTTTCCGTTCAACTTTGGTGAACTTTGTCGATTGTGGCGACGACCAATCGCAAACTCTGCATGTTTTTAATAAACTGCGTGAGGTTATTGTCCCATTAGTGACAAAGCCTACTATCTTGCTGGGCTGTTCACCCCTTGAGTAACTCTTCAGTGAATTAAATTTGTACATTTTTGAGAACAAAACTCCAGTAAAGTGTAAACAGAGAAGAAAGAAAGAAGCTTAAGAGTCTCATTGTCACTGACTGGCATTAGTCCGGCTGGCTAGCTGTGCTAGTTGGTCGCCAACAATGGTGGTTTACCAATTAGCCCTGCGAGACCTCCCAGTGTCTTGAACTCCTGGAAGGAAATCTTAAGCGATGATGTGTAGATGAATTTTGCTGCGCCACTTTAACTCTGGAAGAATTTCTGCTAAATGTCAATAATGTAATGTGATGTGAATGGAGAGCAAGACCTAAAATGGGGGTAAATGGAGGGTCACCTTTACAAACTGGGTGAATGGGACACTCCAGTGCACCAATGGGGAGAATTCAGCCCGAGGCAACATGGGACACAGCTTCAGAAAATGGCTACAGTGTGTTTGTGAGACGGGGTGAACGGGGTCTAATTGAGCAAATGAATGCTCCTCAAGGGAAAATGACACATAGCATACAGAGCAACAGTGGCAGAACAGAGGGTACATTAGGACAAGTGGAAGGGGAGGGGGCTGCGAAATACTGCTCCCCAAGCCAGGCTGGTGAATGTCAGTCGTAGCTTACAGCTGCTTACTTGACAAGCAGAAAGGCACTTGGACTTTGTTTACAGTCAGGCAGAGACTCGCGACCTGGGACAGATAAAAGCTTTCCATTAAAATATTGACTTAGAGGATTACGGAGGTGGGAGAAGTTGCGTAAAGTGACAGAAATCTGCAATTTTCCAACTGAGATGCCGCCGAGGCTCCGGAGAAAAGAGATATTAAGACATCAACAGATTAATTGAAAGTTTAATCTGTATTTGTAGAGTACAATACAGCAAATACAGAGAACAAAGCTGTGTTCACAGTAGCTTTGACTGCAAATGCCTCTGCGTAAGCTTTTTTGTAGCTATATATGTGAAAGCTAAAGCTATAAAGTATCTTGCTAGTCTTATTTGTGTGGACCGTTTCTTTAAATATTACTATTACTCTTTTACTAGTAAGACTGCACAATATACAACAGGTAAAGTAAGGGGTCAACAGTATAACACTATCACAGTAATAACAGTGAAGTTATAGTCTTATCTTCAGTAATAGGTGTATATACTGTGGCTACACTGTAATGGAGACTAGTAAAGATTCTATTGAAGACACTGAGGTTGTTATAAAAGCAGGACGGCAGGGCCAACTGAGGACGTGACACTGAGAAATGAAGTCCGTGTCATTTGACTGGTAATGACCAGCTATGATCCTTGAGCGAGAGTGATATACATAAAGATGAATGCCACAGAGAGTGATAAAGAGCGTAAGAAGCAGCGTTTGGAGGGCTGCCATCCTGATCTCGTTGTCCCTGACAGATGGCCAGTGAGACATGAGCAGCTGATGTGTACGATTGTCTGCCTCCCAAACAAGAGGCCACGTCAACAGTCGCTGCCTCCCTCACTCTCTCCCCGTTGTTGTCCTCCTCTCTCCACCCGGTCTATTTCGGTCTTCAATTAATTTAATTCAATGCAGAGTACGAGTCTGTGCTGCATCCTTCTAAAGCCAAGGAGAGGCTGCGAGATAAATATCAAAAGAAAGGGCATGGTGAGAATAATCCTTAGATTATAATCAGCATTATTAATAACAAGTTGCAGCAGCCAAACACTCTTCCTCTCTCCCCCAGATCTTCCTCCCACTTTATCTCTCTCTTTATTTCTCCCTCCCTCCACCCCTCCGTCGGCTATTAACATGAGCGTTGAATATTCATCCAGCGCTTTAATCTATAGCTGAGCTCATCTAGAAGAGCCGTGTTTATTTTACAGCTGGGGGAGAGCTGAAGGAGGAAGATGTGCTCATAAATATACTGTACATGATCAGCACCCGTAATATGGACTATGCTGGGTGTTTTTTTTATACCCACAGGATCTGATGTGCATGATGATGCTGTCAGGCTGAACAGTATGTTCTATATGGGTCATGTGTGTACCGGTAAGGGCTGCAAATACAATTATTTTTCCATTTCATTGACTGTAAAATATTTATGTGAAGTGTCAAAGTGTCAGTGACAAACATGAAAAAACAAACATGAAAAATATCACCAAGTCGAATCCAGATATATTAAAGTAACGGTGGTATGGAGGAACACAGCAGATCCTCATATGTGAGAAGCTGGAATAAACTGTCATTGCTTTTTTTTGTATGTTCACTTTCGCCAAGTCCAACACCCCATTAGTCTCTGTTACTAAGCCTGTCAAGCTTTCCATTCTCACATGGCACATAAGCAGTTTAGCAAACAATAGGCTAATTGTGCCTGATTTGGTTCATAAAAAAAATCTTCTTCTTCTTTTATAAACAGAAGGTCCCTCTTGTCTGCAACATTCAGTTTTGCAGCTGAAACGACAGCTACCATTAGAAGATATTATTAGCTTTAGCTACCTCGCCAATGAAGCTAACATAGCCTCCATTATTAGTTTAAAAACCAGCTGAAAACCATGAAAAGGTCTTAAATAAGCACTTAATGGCTTATAATGGCTACATACATCATAAAGAAGAAGGCTAGCTAGGCCAAGGCTATAAGGTTAGCATTCTCACAAAATGATGCTACATATAGAAGAAACGGTGTTGCTCGTGTATTGCATTGTTGCGCTCGGTATCCCCTGCAAATGTAAAATCAGACTATTATTTCCCTGTCTGGATGCTTGGCTTACATACTGGGACGAGCAGAACAGTCCATTTTAACGATGCAACAGAAAAGCTTTGATAATGGGACTTACTGATTACTCACTGTTATATTTCTGGTAATGAGTTTGTCTGGGGTTGCTGGAGTGTAACATTTCCCAAATCCAATAACAAGCACAACAGAGTCGCTAATGCTTCCAACGGATTGATATACTGTAGCATCCAAAGCTAGCTGTAAACCGGGATTCTTTTTCTTTTGTGTTATGTAACCCAGCAAAATAATGTAGCAAATGATATGCTAACTCTTGACCTTGAAAGTCAGATTGTCCTTCAATAAGATAGTCAGTCGGACATGCTAATCAATTCGTTGTCGAAAATTAAATTAACCTGCATTGATTTTGATTATCGATTAATTGGCTTCTGCAAATGTTTAAGAAAAGAAAACGTTTCTTTACACCTTTATGGCAAATAGATATACTTAGATAGACCAAACTTATCGATTGAGAAAATAATTGCTAGCTGCAGTCTAACATGCTTACATCATAGAATGGTTGATAAACTATGATAGGACATTTTAGCACTAGTACAGATGCCATTGTGTACATGTATATTTCTGTACATCAGTGATGAAAGTATTGATAAAATACCCCATTCAGTCAGTCAGACTGACTGTTTTTGGACTGGCAGTAGCAAACAGAAGGACTTCCTGCATCTCTTCAGCTGCTGCAGGGTTTGCTTCAGAAATGTACGCCCGCAAAAAGTTTCCCTCTGCTCCTGTTTCTCTGTCTTTCTTCCTCACTTTCCTCCACTCTTGCTCTCTTTTCAGCCGATGCTTTCTCCCTCTCCGATTCCATCTCAGACACTATGTCTTCTCCCTCCTCGCCATCTCTCCCTTTCTGCTGCGGCACAATGCTTATAATCTGTTCCCTCCCCTTCCCCCCTTCCTCCTCTCTTCAGCCCTCCTCCACTGCTGCTACTGTACTTCAATGCGTGTGTGTGTGTGTGAGTCTGAAGCATGTTTGAGGTGTCAGAGCATAGTGGCACAGTTGGATATCGAACGCCGCCACCTCTCTCTCCCTCTCTGTTCGTCAGTCTTTTCTCTCTCTAACTCTGCATCTGAAGAATCGGGAGTCTTTGCCCCTCGGCTCCCGAAGAAATAATGAGGTGCCAGCACAGAGTGGCAGCTCCACCGCTGAACAGCGACTGAAGACCGACTGAAGTGTGAGGCATGAGGAGGAGGAGGCCTGAGAGACTTGTTCCACTTGGTGTTGGGGGGGGGGGGGAGGCAGGTCAAGTACAATCATTGGTGGCATGTTGCAGCAGGAGGCCAGGGGCGAGGGTGTGTGTACATATGAGCACGTTGTCACACATATCCCCATTTTGTTTTCTTTGTCTCCCAGCCTGCGACTTTGCTCCCACCTCTGGGATCCATGACGTTCCTGTGCACCAACTGGAGCAATTACAAGAAAAGATTCTTCATGTGTGTGTGTGTGTGTGTGTGTGTGCATGTGTGTTTGCGACTCGTTAAGCTTCTACATATGCACCCTGAGACGCAGTGCAAAAAAAGTAGGTTACTGTTTGGTTTTTTTTTTGCTTCCCCAGCCTCAGTTTTGCTGCCTCTCACTCCTTCTTTCCTTCGCTTCCTTGCTACAGCGGCATGAAAAATGAATAAGACAATGCAGCTTGTTTGATCCTCTCACACGTAGCCTGTGCTGTAATTTGAGATGGGTGGGTGCCACTTTTAAGAGATGATGCAAAGCTAGATGCTGCAACTGCGGCCATGAAGCCCATCTCCGTCTCCCTCCATTTTCCTCCTATAACTGTCTTGCTTCTTTTTTTTTGTGCCTCTGTTTTAGCTGGCTTCCTTTGTTTTTCTCTTTAGGCCTCACTCTCTCTTTTCTTTCTCCCCTGGGTGCAATTTTCCCTGAGATATATTCGCCGCTCAATACTCATCTACTTTTCTCCTAAATCTTGGCGCCCGTGTGTGTATTGTGAGTCCCCTTTTAGTGTGTGGGCAGGCAGCAGCAGCCTTCTGACCACAAGGAGAGGACAAATCCCCTGCTCATAAACCCATAATCTTTATAGCTCCCGACAAGAATAATTGCCCTTTCAGGCCGACAGTAGGCGCTACCACTGCTATAAAGTGTGATCCCCATATTTGATTGCACAGTTTAAATTGACAACTTAATTCAATAGCTAAATAATTTGATGTAAAATCTAAGCTAAATCAGTCATTCTAACCTTGGACCATATGCTAGTCTGCAGACTTGTGCCAAATCACAACCGAGCAGCGAGTGCTTAACAGCAAAATGTCGTCTTAATACAAAACCACACTGTGTCCTTCACAGAGCAGCTCAGAGCGGGATCACCCAGACTCAGGGACAGCAGCCACAATGGCCCAGTCTGAAACACCAAATGACACCACTGAAGTCGGAGAGCGATCCTGGATTATGTCTGCCGGTTTCTCTGAGGCTCTGTAATTAATTACAGCGGCCAATAATAATTAGGGCTGGGCACCAGCGAGCAGTCGCTGAGCAGAATGTGGAAAACTGGCTGTTGATCTGGTGTCTGTCTACGGCCTCTGAGCCCTGTGGGCGCTGCCATGCCATGCTAGCACCTGCTCTCAAACTGCGGCAGCTAACAGCTTTCAGTGTGTGTGTGCGTGTGGGTGTTGGCAAGGGAGCTGGGTGACACGGGCTGTTAGGGAAGGGAGGGAAGAGGGGGAACAGCGTGCTCTGACAGGGTGGTTGATTCACAACAATACGCTAGCGTCAGCCACTAGCCTCTTGGGCTTACTGAACTGTGGCGCTGTGATTCATCTGCTTTATTTCACGAGAGCTGGATAGTTTTGTGACTGGAAAACAGGCACTTCCTCATACACACATGTTGAGTGAACAGGTGTGTGAACAAACAGTGCATACACAAGGGCCATAACGTAGCAACCAAGTGCATAATAGCACACATTATGTTCAGGTAGCAACAGTTCATTGTTCACACGCAGTCTGGTACAATGTGATCTTCAGTGTGCTTGTTCTTACACAGATGTTGACCAGATGAATGTGAGATTTCTGAGCTGAACGCCCACACATATAGAATGAAAATAACACAATGCATTATATATGAGCATTCAAGCTGTTCACACAGCCATTGTGGGTACACACAAGTGGTCCCAATGTGCAAAAAATGTCTTTAATTGTGCACTTTGTTCGTGCAGTCTGTAATTACTGATAAAAACAACCATTTAATTTGTGCACTATTTGAATTTTACATGTTTTTAATTTTAATAACATGTGTTTATGCACGTGGGCTCCACTGTGCATATATTGTTGTTTCACGAGGCAATATATGCAGAATTTCTGCAGAGACTAGCTTACAAGACTATCTATTTCAGTATTTATTACCACCCTCTGAATATCTGATTAAGTTCTAGCTTACTATGCAGTTTGCACATCTGCACACACTTGTGTTTATTCTGTATCAATGTATACAGCTAATTATGTGAAGAGCTAGTGATGCACACTGGCCCATCTGCTTGTAACCTGTAAACCCGTCACATTTAGGCTGTATTTTTTCATGCATTCTTTTATTTGCTGCGTTCACTTCACAATGCCTGGTTGTTGTCAGTGCTCTGCCAATCGCTTTCTCCTGAGGCTGATTATAATTGGTATTTTTAAAACCCTGCAGCCTGGCAATCATCAATCAGAACACTGATTAAAATAACGCAGCATACTTTTTACTTTTTAGTAAGTACTCAGCTAGAGTAAATGCAATATTTCAACAAAAGAATGTGTTTATGTCTTATCCAAGCGTAGTATATGATTATATAACAATCACCACTCGTAACCACACATTAGAATGACAGCATAGCTTTTGATCATTGTATTAAACGTATGAAACAAGCGATAAACTGGTCGTCAATGATGCAGCTCCACATTAGTGATCTCTACTTTGCATCTCAGGAAGTTGTTGACAGAGTTTAAAGTCGGTTCCTACTTTTCTATGTAAGTTTGACGTGTCAGCTGTTGCACAAGTTTCCCTCACAGGGAGATCCCACACATGATTTATGGGTGCTGACATCCACATCTCCAAAAAAAAAACTTTCAGCATCACTGGCTGGCGTGGTGTGCTCTTATAAATGTCCCATTCACACTTTGTGCCAAAACCGAGGCTATTGCCAAAATATTCAGTTCTAATCACACCACACTTATACCCCCACGCGCACCCCCTGCTTTCTTTCCTGCCTCTCCCTGTGAGATCTACACCACCACCCACCCGTCGGGCCACGCTCACCAGCAGCTGGCAAGCTTGCTCGAAGGCACATGGCGCACTCGTTTGCATATCACTCGCCTGATGTGTTCACAGTCGCGAGGGTGCTCATTTGTTTTGCCAAATTAGGAGCTGGTTTTTTTTATAGCTGTTTTGGATTCTGTTTCTAGCCGTGGGATTTTCTCCCCCTTTTAGCCGCGATCCTGCTGTGGCACATCGAGTGAGGGAGAGAGAGGCAGACCCAGAGACATTTGGAACATTTGGTTCGCTCTGTGAACACCATTGCAAAATACTGTAATTCAGATTGAGGCTGAACAGCATGGCCTTCCTAACAAACAGCGAGTGTGTATGTATATCTGTGTTAGCATTTTGCCACCACCCCACCCACTCACACATGCCTACCTTCTGCTCCAATTCATTCAGCCAGGACTCGCCTCAATGTTCACATTACAGCCATAAATACATCTTGTATCGTAAACAATGTAGTTCCATTCAACATGCATTTAAAAGGGCATACAGCACTCCTCGGTGGCGCTTCTATGGTCAAAGACTGTTTTAATTATACATAAAAAAAAGCCAGAGGGCAAAAAGTGTGACGTTTAACGCTGCTCTATCAAATGGGTTAATCGTCACTAAAGAAAACATGATTTCAATTACCACGCTCAAAGACATGTGTATTATGTTACATTGTCACCCCTGAGTCTTTTTTTGTATAGCCCTAGGAGATACAGCTATTGCCATTACACTCACAAAGTGTATGGTGATTAGATCACCCATAGGATATCACAAACAAGGAGTCATGAATTATATACAAATATCAACACATTGTGTCTTGCTCTGTTAATGGAAAGGATTCCTTCTTACCACTACAAAGGTCAACTTCAGATAAATGACTCAATTTTGAATTTTGGATGTAAAAATGATCACAACTCTACTGTATAATTTAAATAAAGTCAAACTGATAATGGATTTTTATCTATTTTTCAAAGTCTAAAAAATGTGATGACATTGCATCAGCCATATTAATTTTCTTCAAATAAATGTATAAAGTGAAGGTTCATTTTTGCCAAGGATATGTTAAATATGGTTACCAAGATAACAATAGATTTGTCACTGTGGTATTTATCGTCAACACGAATGTTCTGAAATCTGTATTTCTGCTGATTTATCAGTTGGGCCATATAACTTCATTCAATTATTCTTACGTATTGTACTTCACTCAAAACAAATAATATACCATATTTTTGGTTAAACCTTGCAATATGTAAGAATTTTAGTTAAAAACGTATTATTCAAAAATTCAGAATATGCAGAAGTAATAGTTTTGCTGTCATGACGTCTATGTATTGTGTTGCAGAAATATCTAGTTAGCATGCTAACCAACACGCCCGTCCTGCCCTAGTCCAAATCTCCCCTACTAGCTACGCAAACACCCACAGCCCACTGGCCCCCGAGCTCCCAGCCTGGGCCTCTAGCTGCATGTCTAACTGAGCTAACAGCAGCTACAGTTAGCAGCAGTTAGCGGTCCCTCTGGTGACATCTTGCCCCCTGTTTGTTTTGAGTAAGAATTCGACAGGGGGCCAATTCTTATATTTGCATAAGATAAATCTGCAAAACTTGTGGTTTGCTGCATCAAACCTTCTAGGTCATTTCTAAGCTTGGCAATTATGTGCAATTGAAATGTGACACCTTCTTCTTTCTTATTCTCCTGGGAAACAATAAATCTTTGACACAAGTCAATGAGCTAGCTCGTATAACATTAACCGCGATAACAGGGATTAGCATGATATTATGACAAATGATTCAAGAAGTTGAGCTTTGGAGTGCAGCCGGACACAAATGATAACTGAAGTATAAAAAGCGTTTCCATTAAAATTAAGATGTCATGTGCACCAAAAGATTTAACGCAGCTGTCTTTCGGTGGTATTGCCTTGGAGAAATAAAGTAATAGAGTTCTTTATTAAGATAGGAATCTATCATTTCTCATTATTTAGTGTCAACTTTTGCCCGAAGACAAAGAAATCCCAGAAGAAATCCTGGTTTAACAAAGGTTAAAGGGAAAATCATCCAGCACTCAATTAAGACCTTAAATACTGCAGCCCATGGTAATTAATGTATGACTAGACTTTAATTAGCAGGAAGACTGCCTACCATTAGTCACTGTCATTCATACTCAGTCTGTCTGCATATAGGTGGATGGTGTCAGTGTAACCTAGGAC
This sequence comes from Pagrus major, assembly GCF_040436345.1. Lineage (NCBI taxonomy): Eukaryota > Metazoa > Chordata > Actinopteri > Spariformes > Sparidae > Pagrus > Pagrus major. The sequence continues at coordinate 19,511,383 of NC_133224.1, read as the reverse complement.
ACTACGCAGTATGCACATTAGACCGCTGGGTCACCTGAACGCTCCCATGTGTGTGTTTTTGGAGTCCTTAGTTAAAAGCAATCACGCTTAACCAGGTCAAAGCTGGAAGATTGTGCGTCTCTAACTCACATGTCTAGCTGTGACAGCATATGCGGGTGTGTATAAGAGTTAGTGTGTGTGTCCGCAGCATGGGGCATGATGGACCAGCGCTGAGAATAATTAACTCCTATGACCCAGTCACTGCAGTGACGGGGCAACCGCTGTGACTGGAACGCCTGTCAAATAGACTGGTCATCACACTCCTCAGGCGGCCCCCGAAAGAAGAGGAGCCTTAACACACACACACACACACACACACACAGAAATACATATGCACATACACACAGACAGACCGGCAGGCTGAGGCACATACAGAACAAACAGCTGTCATGTATTAATCAACACATTAACCACTTCTATAGGCTGAATACACACACACACACACACACCATGTCACACCTGTAAAATTGTCTCCATAACCCACCATAGAGCTGCTATATATACATGCGTACTTGTCTGCTTAGTACACTTGGCACACACTCATTCACAGCATGCTGCAGCAACAGTATGGACGTGCTCACACACACACACACACACACACACACACACACACACACACACACACACACAGGCATATGGCAAGAAGCTGGCTGTTCGTTAGCACCCCTGACATCTCTGACAAATTGACTCCTTTATGTGAGTGGAAGTGTGCGACAGAGTGGGTGGGGGGTGTGGGGTGGAGGCAGGGAGGCTGCGAGAAGGTGGATCATCTCTTTCACACGGTCCGGAGGAGAGAGATATTATTCTGAGATACACACACACACACACACACACAAACTCCACCTGTGACATCAGCGGCATGCAAAAAAAAAAATGTGCTTCCGCAATGACGAGCTAAGATGGAGGAGCTGGAGAGGGAAGGAGGCGAGGAATGAGCAGAGAGGAGGGGTGATGGAGGGAGAGGAGGATGGAGGGAAGGGGCAAATGAAGGACAGGAGGAAAAGAGGAGGAGGAAAGATGTCAGAGAGACGGATAGAGTTTTGAGGATGAAAGGAAGCAGGGAAGCGAGAGAGTGAATAGAGAAAATGCTGCGGAAAAAGCAGATTGATAAAGAGGCTATTGAGAGGAGATTTAAGGGGGAGAGCAGCAGGGATGTACCGCAGGGTGACTCCATCTCAGCTCTGTTTACCATGCTGTTTAGTTATGAGAGAGTTTGCTCAGTTTTACTGGGCTGATATTAAACCTCATGATAGGAGCTTGTAGCAGGAGGTACAAGAAACTCCTAACTTGTCCCGGAACAAAATGTTCTTTGGGCAGAGATACAAAGTTAAAACTGTTTTTAAAAGAAAAGCTACTTTGGAAGATTTCCAGTTTACTTCCTTTTTTCCCTTTTTCATATCAGAGCAAATGTGGTTAGTCACCAAAATTCAGCTTACACACAAAAACACATTCTTGTGAAAGCTTGTGGAAATGGGAATGAACTGCAGTTGGGGTATGGTAAGGAAACTCAAAACAGTGATTATGGTAAAGGAAAAAAAAAGAAAAAACCATGAAGATATAGCAGCCCCTCCACCAGCTTGACCTCCTCACTCATAGCTTCCACCTCGCTAGTCGCTACATAAAGGATCCACTACCTCCTGCATTGGCAGTGAACATTGGCAGTGGCTGTCAGTCCTTAGAGGCACAATCATCCAATGTTTATGTAATTCCTTCGGCTGTTTTGCTCGACAACATTTGTTTGAATACCAGAATGGCATATGGAAATGAAATCTCATGCATTTTTTAAAGCAGCCAGCAGTATACATCTATGAAGCATTTGTCCCAGCTGCAGTATTTGAATATTACAAAGAGGTTAGGGCTGTAGTCATGTTGGGTACTGATTTTGAAAAAATAAATCAATTCACAATTCTTCCACAATTATAAATCTTTTACAGATTCAAAAAATTCTTAATTCTTAATAATAATAATGATAACACATTTTATTTCTAAGTGCCTTTCGAGTCACCCAAAGACACTGTCTTTACAAACCAACCAATAAAACAGTCAACACTTAATAAAACTTCAATGAGAGATCAATTAATATCGAGTAAACAGTTTGATGGTGGTAGTGTCCAAGGGCTTGGTGTGCAAGTAAAATTGTGTGTCGTCAGCATAGCATTGCAAATTCAGGCCATGACGACGAATTATACTTTGTCGGAGAATGTGAATAATGAAAAAGGCCCAAGAACTGAGCCCTGGAGGACACCATGAGAATGAAACGATGTGGAAGGCCTAAAGTTCTGAATGGAGACAAACTGTTGTCTATCTGTGAAGCAGGACTTGATTCTGGATAGTGAAGTACCAGTGACACTAGGTAGTGATTCTAACCGGTTCATCAGAAGACTCTGACAGGCCGTATCGAAAGTAGCAGTAAGATCTAAAAGGATACTGAGGTAACCAGTGTCAGCAGCTAAAAGCAGGTCATTGGTAACCTTGATTAAAGACAGTCTCTGTTCTGTGTTTTGCCCTGAACCCAGACTGAAACTCTTCCTAACCGTATCAATGACACCTTATTGCACACACTGAGTTATTAAGAGATGAGCTTCAGTGAAGTAAATAATCTTCAATCACCCCAAGCCTGACGTTAGCAAAGCAGAGCACCAAAATGAAGTGCTAGCAAACAAGCCGGCAAACTAACACATACTGCAAGACTTTCATACTTTGATCAGGTAAACAGAATAATTCCTGACCTGCAACTGCTCAGCGTAGTGTACAACAGGGGTTTCTCCAGAGCAGAGCATTCTCATCATGCGGGAAAGGGATATAAATAAAATAATGTCACATACCACTCATTCTTTGTCTGAAAATAAATCGACAATCAATTTTGAATCAAGAATTGATCCTGAATCAAACTGTGACAATGAGAGTTCTCAGATGGAGGGTGCAGGTTTGAGTGTTACTGGTAGCAGAGATAGTTTATCACGTACAAGAAGCGTGTGTTGTACACAAGGCACTATGTGCTTTTGGTTGCCATGCAACAGTAATCTCCACTGAAGTAATAAGTCCAGGAAAATAAATCTATGCCTCCAGGTACAACTATAACTAAATTTCTCTGTCACACTGATGTGGCGTACAGCATAATTTAAGGCGAGGTCTGTTTAGCTTGGAGCATTTGCCAAAAACCCACTCTGTAAATGTTAACTGGTCAGATATGTCTCATTTTGGAATAAGATATCTCATTTTGGCGTGCCCGTGGTTTTGCTGATTATCTCATCTTCCTCTCATAATGGGCTCAGCTGTCTGCTCCGTCTCTTTTTGTGTCTTAATCTTTTCTTGTTTGTAAAGTAAGATATGCTTTGCACCCCTGTGCTGATGACAATAAATTTGAGCGCTAAAAAAAACAACCTGAGGACGACAGAGATAAATGAGACAGAGGAAATGGATGAGGAATGGGACAGCCTCACAACTCTTAACTAATTCCTTCAGCGGGGGACAACACAGAGAGCATGATTCATATCCGGCATTATGAGGGGAATGATGAATCTACTGCCGTCAGCCGTGTATTGTCCTCAGCTCGCCATAAAAGACTAAGAGTATTCCCAACATCCAAAACAAGCTGTAAGGTGTAGCCTGTCGCACAAATGCACTGTTGATGCCACACTGTTGAATATGTTCATGTACAGAGGAGGAAAATTCAAAATGGGTCCCATTACAGAGCAGGCTGTCTGTGCAGTGAGTAGAGAAACTTACTGGATGACAACCCATTTAGCTGGATTAATATTCAAGAGGGATGCAGGTAATAGAAACCAGCAGCTGCTCGACAAAAATGCAGGAATTTGCCCTTTATGGGTGAGTTTTTTAAAAGCTTTTCCACATACTTAGATTTATTCATTTTATATTTTTTATTTTATATCAGAGAATCACGTCACATAATGTTGTGCAAATATACATGTAGGTACATGCTGAAGTGACGTTTGCTAGAATTATACTAGGCGACAACCCATTATCATGCTAGATGTGTTTACAGCTGTTAATTGAGTGGCAACACTATGCTGTGTGCGTCCAACACCTGGACATGGGATGCAAAAATTGATGCAGGCAGTCTGGCATAAATGTTGTTTACAAAGATCAAACTCTGACAGCATGTAATTCTTCTTTCTTCTCTTACAAAAGTTAAATTCATAAGCTATAAAATCCATGCACCCACGGTCACTTCAAAACACACGTTTTTTCTGCTGCAGCCTCACTTGGCCTATAGTTTATGGTGGCTAATGTTAGCTAGCATTTCATAGATACTGCTGTGTAACTGGTATTACTAAGTTAGTTCACTGACTTTGTGACTCTTCCCCACATGTTCAACTGTTAGGTAGATTTAAGCATTTATCATTTTTGTCATAAATGTTACCAGTTGTGGCTGCAGTGGCTGCTGTTTAGCAGATGCTATTAGCAAACATAGCCTTGCCTTAGGAGTTTTATTAAGTGTACAGACAGAAAACACTTTCATCAGGAGTATATGAATAATTACCAGAGCATGACCAAAAAATATAGTGCTTCTTTTTAAAAAAACAGCAAGTAATCACTACAAAAATGTGCTTTTTGACATCTTGAAGGTTATGCAGGAACTACACAAAGCAAACCTTTATAAGCTATGCTTGTAGAGGAAACATGCTTCGAATTTATTTTGAATAGAAGCATGAAAGATCAAAATGATAGCTAACATGTTTTGACTTAATTATGTACATTGGGACTTTTCAAAAATACAGCTTTATAGGTGTCGAAACCGTTTTCAGTGGCGCTGCTTCAGGTATCATGATGGAACTGCAGATCGGAGCCTTTAATAATTTAGAAACATCTGTGAAATCTTGAAATAAAAGAAGAAAATCTAATCTGATTTTCTTCTCTTTGATCACCTAGCAGTTTGCATTTTGAATGTGCGTTGTGATTTCTTTAAATGAATATTGATATTTAGGATGCTTATCAGTCACAAACACTTTAAAATATGTAATCTTTCTGCTATGGTTTTGGACTTTAGCTGTCTCATGGCATTAACTGACTTTTAGAAACTCCCTCCAGGTTATCACCTCCAACTGCCCTCTGGTGTTTTATTTTAAAGGCAGTAAAATAATGATGCAATGACGAGCAACACATTCATTTTAATTTCTCCCCTCTCTGTGCCCCCATCACGCCTGTACTCTATGCTCTACAACGTCTAGGTTTCTTTATTAAGGTTTTTCGATGAGGAAGCATGGCGAGGTCAACCGGGGTAAGGTTCGACTTTTCCCCATCTGTTTGGGCAGTTCCTCCTCCGTCCTCACCTCCTGAGGTGGCCCAGGGCTGTTTGGCGGTGGTTGGTTTGGGGCCCGTGGCTGGCTGGAAAAGTGTTTGTTTGTGGCTGCTGCTGCTTATTGCTGATGCTGTTTGATATCTTGGCTGGAGTCTTATCTGTTTAGCTGCCGAGGTGCTGCGGTTGCTCTGATATCTTGAAAGGCAGCTCGGTTTGGGCAGCTGTCAATGTCTGCGCCTTCCTCCCTCTCTCTCTTCATATCTCTCTCTGGCTCTCTCGCTAAATCTCTCTTAGCCTTTTTAATCATTCAGATCAAAACAAGAGTGGCAGGAATCTGATAGTAAAATAATTGCAAATGTACAACTTCAACTGTGATTCAGTTTAATGTGTCAATGCAATATTGGAAAAGATTCAAAACGCAAAAACATCTTGAAAGTAGATGCATCTGGTTATTAATTTCCCTTTCTATAAATTAGTGTTTGACTCTACAAAAGAAAACAGAAGATATTAATCAAGCAAAAATGTGTTTATATTCCTGAAGTCTTATTCTCAAGACTGCCTGTGCACCCCGTTATCTAGCCCTCTAAACATGACCAGCTGTTGAGATACAACCTTATCAAGATTCATCTATTTGAGGCTTTTGTTTGTGCAGAATCAGGACTTTGTGACAGCTACTGGCAAGCAGGGAGACTGAACGGTTATAGGCTCACATAAAAGGCAATTTTCTATATTGAATTTTGATTGTTCTTTATATGGCGAGGTTTATTTAGTGGAGCACGGCGGATGGATGCTGCCTCTGGGAGCACCGTGAAGTTCATAGCATGCTGACGCCAACACAGAGATCTTAAACAGCAGGGAGCTAATGTAGCATATGGTGGACATGGAGGGAAATTAACAAAGCATGTGGCTCATAGGACATGAAAGAGTAACACAGAGTCACAGCAGCCTGGATGAGCGGCTCTCTGCTGCAGTCTTTTGGTGGATAATTGTGAATGCTGTTGGGTTCTACACAGGGGTTAATTTGGGATTTATTATGTGGGGGGACTCACTGGCCAAAGGGGACTGATAGATGAAAAAATGCAGCGGCCAAGAATATTTTTTACCAACCAAATGCTTATTGGGTATGACTTTAGTATTTAATTATTAAAAATCATAGCACAGCTTGAAGAGATCGCAGAGGCACTTGGGGACCTGTTATACAAGTTTAATAATTTGATTATGAAGATTTTTTTCAGTAGAATTTGGTTTTTAGCGGCCTGTGTAGAAATGAATGTGATATTATATAATGCTGCAGTGGAAGAACAAGAGAGATGACAGATGTAGGCCTATGTAGAAACGTTCTCATCCTAAACAACCTTTATGTCCAGGGACCATGAGAGGGGCTGCTGCTTCCTGAAGTGATTTTCCTCAATGTGCTCAGATTTCATTTTGTTCTTGAAACAATATCTTTGATGAGAAACACATGATTCTTCCAGGTAATGTAATGATCATTTAGGTTTAAATTAGGAGCAGCGCTTTCAATTGTCATTTTGGCATGGTGGATAGCTTAATCCTACAATACCCATGAGTGGAGTGGCAGTGAAATCAAAACTCTTTGTTGTTGCAGTTTGAAAAAAACAAAATTCTGTGCCATGATTGCAAAATTCAACCATGCTTGACCCAGAAAATTGTAAGTGAACTGACTGAAGCTGCTGATTATAAAAATCATTTTCTCAACAGTCAAATGTTTGGCGCCCACCCACCTTCAGTGGGACGTGTAACGGAATTTTAAATCTGGTTATCGGGTGTTTCTTACTGAAATGCACTTTGGGAATCAGAGTTAACTTCTCCCCCCCCAAAATGATATTTTCTAGTGCAGTTGTTCAAACTTTGGACTGATGATTTAACCAGGAGAGTTGCATGCTGATCCAAGTTGCAGAAGAGCTGTGACTGCGAGTCATGTGACATTGCCTATGGCTGGGGTGCCGAACCTTTTACCCTTCAAGGCCCGAAACTGAGACTTAATGGTTGACTACGGACTAAAAGCAAACACTCACTGAATTGTATTGTTAAGAAAATGGTATGCTTAATTGGCTGAATTCCTCCACAGTGTCCCTCTGCCCAGCGTGCTCAGGTTATGAAAAATGAAAACAAATAAGGGATCCTACATATTTAAAGAGCATTTTCAGCTCACAGCAAAAACAGTAACAATTATAATTTCTTAAAATGAATGTTTAATATTGTTTGTTTGCAAGAAAAATCTGGCGGACCAAATCAAACCTTATGGTGGGCCACACTCGGCCTGCGGGCCCCACTTTGGGTGGCCCTGGTCTATAGGAAAAATTAAAGGGACGTTTACTTACAGAACCATTTTAATTTAGCTTGTTAGCTCATATTTACTATATCAGTTTTGACCAAAGCGTTGGACCAAACGACCAACATTGCCATCCTAACAGCAAGACCACTAACATGGTTGTAAATCAGGTCACTTCCTGTCTTTATTCCCAAAGAGTCGCTGTTAGCTGAAAATGACATGATCTGAAAAATCTCATTGCTCATAAATATGTAATCAAAGTGATGTATGCATACGACCATTATAGTACATACCATAGCTGTGTAATTATTCAAACTGTGGGCAGAGCCTTGCTCGGCTTCACATTTCCGGGCTGCAGTGGCAGACAGGGCTCCAAACAAAGCAATCAGCTGGTTAAACGTTATCAGAGCACCTGGAGAAAATGAGTGGTAATGCCCCTAACATTTCTCCCCTTATTTCTCTCTCCAGCTGATCAAAAAGCCGTCACGCCACATTGCGCCCCGTAATGGTTTTTTGTCTGGACTCCTTGGTATTTAAATGAACAAAAGGACCAGACTGTGGCTGAGTATATTATGTCTACATATGTGTGTGTAGGAGTGTGTGTTCACATTTAGGTATACGTGTGCTAAAGAAAGACGGACAACGCTGCAGCTGAACTGAAAGATTGACTCATCGTGATGAAGAGCGACGGGCGGAGGCAGACAGAGAGGAAGTGGAGAGGGGACACTATGGACAGGGTGACTGATCAGGACACATCAATAATTATCTGTTTACTTGCTGCAGGCTCAGAATTTAATATAGCCTCTTCATCCCTCTGGTAGTTAAGAATTTTATTGGATATCAGGGTTATTATTGTTTGTGTGTATGAGTAACAGAAGAGGAAATATTAAGAAAAAGGCTACTTTAAGTCGTTGCCTGTGCAGCTTCCAAATGAGTTTGCACATACACATCCAGGTTGATGTTTTTGTGTCTGTGTGTCACAGAGTTTGTTCCATCAAAGCGTTTCTATAAATAGCAGCAACACCGCTCGCCAGCTACGCAGCGTGATGTGTTATATAACCTCGTCGAAATGCATACTGAGACCACATCAGCATCAACAACTAGGCTGCTACCTGTTCTAATGCTGCAAGGCTCTCTCTCTCTCTCTCTCTCTCTCTCTCTCTCTCTCACATGCACCAACACACAGATTACATGGTCTTCTTCATTATTCATGTGGCATTTCTGCCTTTACTAGAAAGTATACAGGAACAGAGGCGGGGAAGAGATACGAAGCATGAAATGGAAAATATTTACTGCAATAACTCCTTCAGTTTGCTTTTACCTTAATATGCCACTGAATAAATCTTAAATACTAAAAGAAAACAAAAAACTTTTGTAATCATTGGATTGGATTTTGGAATAGGGATAATCATGACTTTAATTATTGTGGATGAGATTGTGAATACAGTCCTAAATACTGTCCTGTGTCTCCTAAACATCACCTTTTCATAGTCAAAGAAAATTGCAGTTTTCAAACAAAAGCCTCAAATAGTTTCTCCTCTTTCCTGTACTGCTTTTATCCACCTAGATTGTTTTGGTGTGAGTTTCTCAGTTTTGGAGATATCGGCCATAAAGATGTCTGCCGACTCTTGAATATAATGAAACCAGATGGCACGCAGCTTGTGGTGCTCAAAGCGCCAAAAAACACATCTGAAGAAAAACTCAACGGCAATGTCTCTTTCCAGGAGTCATGACCAAGTTACTCAAGATAATCCACAGACCTTGTTGTGAGTAGTTCCACGTAGGAACTATTTTATTTTTACCAAACTGCACGCACCAACCGTATCACTGCTAAAAAGGAAGCATGCATCCACTCATGGACGAGAGGCTTGTGTTCGAGACAGCACGGGTTGTAAACATGAATGGCGTCCTCCTCGGCTAAGGTGCAACATTAGCCAGCTGAGTTGGGCTTGCCTGTCGTCCATGAGCAGATGCATGCTTCCTTCTGGGCAGTGATATGGAAAGAAAATAGTTCCTCTAGTTCCTCGTTCACAACAAGGTCTCTTGATTATCCTGAGTAACCAGGTCGTGATTTCTGGAAAGAGACGTTGCTGTTGAGTTTTTCGAATACATTTTTTTTTGGCACCACAAGCTGTGACAAGAGGGACATCCATTTCCATTACTACGGCTGATATCTCCAAAACTCTGCAACTCACACCAAACAATCTAGATGGATAAATAGTGCTACAGGTAAAAGGAAAAATATGTATTTTTGATTTGAAGGTGAACTATTCCTTTAAGTTAATGTTGTTGTCATATAGTAAAAAATGCAAAAAGGCTGTGAGAGTTTTTCCAACATTAATTTTGTCCATTATTTTGTCCTGAAATGCCAAATTCTTTACACCTTTTCACATCTTTAAATAAACCACTACTGTATCTATGAGGCAGCACTTTAATTCTAATTTGCAACAGAGAGATTATCTAGTTCACTTCTCTCATCATTATTATTTCTTTTGAAGAAAAACATTTCAGGATTCAGTGACTTTCATTTCATGTTCTTAGTGAGCCAACGCGCACTGTGAGGATTAACTATGCACATCCATAAAGCACTTTGAAGCGACCAGCCACTCAGAGACATGGGGTGACATACACATACATGCTCGTACGCCCCCTCTTTTATCACCCCATTGGCCACTGCATGATTCCCTGCTTACGTTTAATCCAACGAGGTGTGTAATGGCTGCAGTGACGGGGGCTGTTTAAACTGACTGCTGCGGTCACGGCTCAGGAGAATATGGCTCATCTGCGGGAGACGCAGGCTCTGGCGACAGTACCATTCCTCTTATCTCTAACCACTTAGCACTGATCTAAAACAGGCCGATAGGGGGAATCGAATTGGAGTAAATGTCACCACTGGGTCGTTTAGGAGCCAGAGGGAGTGAAGACTGTATTTACTGTAAACGACTGTGACGAACCCCTTCTGAGATAACACATGTATCAAGATGTGTTCATGTGTCTTGATGGTATCTTTTCATATATGGACTTACACGAGCGTGTATTTGCATATAATATGTGTGTGACTTTGGTCGGTGTAGCGTAGACAGATGCCGCCATCAAACAACCCCCTCCCCCACGCTGTCTGACTGGATGACAGCTCCTGCTGACTCGGCAGTTACACACATACACACAAACTGAGAGACAAACTGAATAACTAAACTGGAGGAAGACAAGCAGAAGTGAACTGTCTCACAACAAGTGGATGGATTATTAAGAGTGTGTAGTCATGTGGGAGAGATGTGGCTGGGTGAATGCAAGGGCAAGTGAGTCTATGTGGATGTGTGTGTTTGACTTTGCGCAAGTGTACCCTTATCTTGTGATTTCCTTATCAATTTTGGGTTTATCCAAAACTTTAATTGAATCGCTTCATGTTATTCACCTCGTATTTCAAGCGCACAGTATGTAGTTTCTGCCACTCGGGGTCTCATGGGAGTTGTTGTCTTCATTGTTAAACAATTACCACTGCAGATGAAAATCTATCCGACAAGACTTAGGCAGAACAGTTCACAGACGAGGCCAGGCTTTAAACTTTTATGTTGTGATTTGTCAGGTTTGCCGACTTCTTTCCTCGCTCTCTGACTCTCTCTCGACAGGGCGACCAAAGGAAATTGGCCGTTACCTTGGGTAAACTTGTGGATTTCTTTGGGAATGGTTTGTTACAGAGAACCATCTGGTACAGCGGCGCTATAAACTGCTGTTTAGACATTTTAAAGAAAAAATCCTACTTAGTCTATCTAAGCAAGCATGTGCTTTCTTTGTTTCTGTGCACTGCATGTACAGCAAATTGGGAGAAAAAAACAGGGAAATCTCTCAAGACAGGAGTTACAAGTGTTCCAGATGTTCCTCTTACCGTATCTGTCTCATCTCAGTGTCTCGTCCCCTCCGATACCTCGGTGCTCTGTGTCCTACTACCCTCTCTGCAGTCCACCTCGTAGCGTATTGTAGCCTTAAATCTCTCTGTGACCGCTGTCATCATTTTCTTCTCCTCTGACAACCCCCATGACATGCACCTCCACCTCCACCTCTCACCCTATTTCCCCCTCTCCCTCTCCTCCCTTCTTTCCTCTTCTATTTCCCTGCCGTCGCGGTTCAGCGCACACACACGGAGCCTGACACGCCGGACCACTGACCGCAATCGCTTCGGCTGCACCTGGTCAGGGCACACCACACACTCAAAAACACACACCTCAACCCAAGCTCTCCACCTAAAGGAGACTAAACGTGGCAGTCCTGTGCTCTTGTAGCAAATGAAACCATATTTATGAATACAGAGCGAGCCTTTAATCAGTGTCACGTTAATGATCAATAATCACTTATCCGTGAAAGGACTATAAAACACTAAATGCATGTTTTGCCTAGTATGAAGCTTTTTTTATGTGGGCTATTTTCACAGCACCACTAAAGTGAATTACTCTTGGTGTTATATCCTACTGTAAGAATCATAAATTAAAGAGACGCAGGCAAATTATTTAAATCATAAATTAAGTAAAATAATGTCGCTCAAAATTGCTGCTTCTGCTCCCCCTCCGCCTGTCATTATTAAACCAGCAGCTACACAGAGTAAGCATCATAATTCAGCTCAACTTACAGGCCTTTCTTAAGTTTAAATAACTTTGATGAGACTCAGCAGGAGATCCATTACAACAAAGCCTAACTCATTCTTGTGTCACAGTAAAAAGCCTGTATCAAGGACCAAACTCCAACCCACTTCAGCTGTATACTTGGCTCTGATGCAAATGCACACACATATCAAATGACAAAACAGAGCAAGCTTCCCTTGCTTCGATGTTCTTTTCATAGCATTAGGATCAAATATGTCACCAAAGCATGACTGTGTTTACAGACACAGTGAGAAGTGGGGAAGTGCAAATGAAAAAAAAATAAAAACACAGGAGAGTGCGGACGAGATCAATAAAGACATGTGTTTATTAGATTGAGGCGAGCGGTGACAGAGCCCAGCCCGGGAGTGGAACACTAGCGTGTAATCTTGTACTGTTTTCTCTCTCCCTGCGGAGCGGCAAACTCACTCACTCTCGCCTTGGGCCATAAAGAAGCATGCAATAAACAGCCATCAATCTGGTTTGGGAGTATTGACTGGGATGGGGGAGATGGTGGAGACTGGCTGATGGGAAGAAATCGAGGACCTCAGAGAGGGTAATGTGATGCAAGTGGGCTGCAGTGCTGCGACGCTGCTGTTATTAAAAGATCTGAGGGACTTTGAGCGCACGGACAGATCTGATCTATTGTAAGCATCCTGTATTATGCTGTGCTCTATATCGACATATCAACTCATGCATTTCACTCTTGAACAGCAGACAGTCTTCAACAGTATAGCTGTCTAATTAGTGCACTGCTAAATTTGATACATTTGTTTGTTGATGTCCATTGGCCATTAGTGTAGATGCCAGTATTGATGCTCGTGATTATTCGTCAGCTAAATGCACCATTGGTCTCTTTAAACATAGCCAAAGGGCCATTTGTAAAAAGAGGCTTTTGGCATGCGGACTTCTCACATTTTATTTGTGTAATGAATACGTGCTGTATTATTCATTTGTTATGCTTGGTAACATTCCCAAAAGTAACTGAGCTGGAATGATAATAGAAGAATCGGGTGATTGAGACAAATGGAGCTCCGTTGCACAATGTACAGTAACAATACATCAGCCACAAGCAGCAGGCATGTTGTTCCAAGGAGGATTGATGGAGAAAACAGTGTCGAATTTGTTCTCTCCTTCATTACGATGCTCATTCTGCACAGCAGTGCGCCAACATGTCTGCGTCTGAGTGACTGAGGCTTCAAAATTGTCTGGACTCAGGCCCGTGGTATGTACACGGATCTGGAGGAGAAGCTGCAGCTTGTGTCATCTGCCGGTGTTCGCAATCAAGTCTTTAAAAAAGGGCGGATACACAAACAAAATGTCACTAAATGAATTAGAAAAAGAAAGGGGAGGATCTAACCTTTGCGAAATTGCTATTTGTGTGGGCCTGTGTGACGACTTCTAAATGGGCAGGTGATTTAAGGTGAACCTGGGCCCCCAACTTTGTTTCATCTCAGTTTTCAAATTCTGTGACACTGACAACACAATGCAGTGAATACATAATTCCTGCTTTTACCTCTTGAGAGGTATTTTTCTTCTTCAGTTACACACGCCTAAATATTAGGACTTTCTCTGGACCTTCTGCTTGAGTATTACTGGTCAGTATTACTATCTCACAAACAGGAGCTTTAGCCACAAATTACACAAAGAGGAAATGCATAAAGAATGTTGTATAATGTGCCAAGATTTAAACATTTTGTTGAATGAATGAACTGGAATCTGGACCCTTGCCAGAAAAAATGCAATCAGAAATTATGGTAAATATCTTTTCACAAGTGTAATAATCTTCATCAGAACACTAATGAAAGCCGTGTCTTTATGTAACTATTTTGAATTATGTTAATAAAATACATTCACAAGGGAAGGCTGAATTAAAATGTGAATACGGAGATAGAAAAGCACAAAGTGAATAAAGGTACCCAGTGAAAGCATTAGTAGGGAGTCAAAGAATCAGAGCTAAAAGTAGCTACTAAGACAATTAGCTTAAAACAATTACACATCTTAAACAAATCAGCCTTGAGTCCTCATGTCTGAATCTTGTTTTCCCTTTATATTGGCAAAGCATCTGCCAGTATGGAGAGACAATTTAATTAGATTGTAAAGAAATCAAATTGTTTCAAGAGATTGGAATAAGGAGTGATCTTATTTGCCAAATTGGTACAGTACTAGAACACTTATTACTTTGAAATTTCAAACCAGGTGCAGCTCTACTGGAAGCAAGCAGAGTTTCTTTAAAGGCTGCTCTTTTTAACCGATGACTATGTTCAAGCAGCTAACAAAAGTCACATGCTTAATGGGCTAATTAAGAGCTACATCACCTATTGAGATGGCATAATGAAGTATGTACCGTTCATTCATCTTGTTTGACAGTGAGTTTCTATGAAGTGCCGCTGCAAAATGAAAAAAAAAGGAGCCGAAGAGAAAGCCTCGCATCTGCAGGCCTGTCAGGATGCTGCACACTTATGATGGGATTGGTACTGAAAGGCTCCAATCCACCAGCGATCTGGGCCCATTCAGCATCTGGTCTGGCTGTACGAGTCTTTCCTTGAGAAATCATGGCGTGACCAAGGAACATATCCATATTGTCAGTTATGTAGGCTAATGTTTCTTTTAAATAGGGCATCTGTGCAGGTGCCTGAGCGACCCCATCTGCCCTTTGTGTGTGCGTGTAGGTGTGAGATTATTCTTCAAAAAGATCCAGTGCTAGAACAGACAATGGCCCCACGCAGATACACCTCCACACAGGGGCCTTGGAAAGTCATTCTTACATGCACACGATAACAACCAAAAACATGCTGTTGCATAATCATGTTGACTTTTTCTTGCTTCTCTTAACCTTAACACAAGGTTCTTTGCTAGTATGCACCCAGAAGACATATCTTTATTGAAGCGTTTCACAGTGCAACTTCAACCAGTACTGGTACATACTAAGATGGCTCCAGAAAATCCAGTGGTAGATGATCCCCAAGCAAATCTTTTCAAAAATCAAGTTGATATTGATATGTTTCGGTGTAGGGAATGTCGCAACTGTGATTATAAAAGGAAAAGAGCTTTCAATTTTGATCACTGAATTCAAAGGAAGTATCTGCAATATCATTGTTGTAAAACACCACTATCTTTTTAAAAATCATTTGAAAATGTAAATGACAGTTGCCATGGCATAAAAGCAATGATCTGTTGATCTTTACAAACCCAGATGTGGGTCTAACAATCGTGTATTTGGATTTGGATAATTGACACATCCCTATTTAGATCCACATTGTTTATGACAATTTGGGACTCCATTTTCTCTGCTTTGAACAGCTTTTGGACCTGCATGTGGCACAAGGAGGGTGCTTAATTAGCAATGCTTTTACGACAGTACAGTTAGCATAAGCCAATCAAGATCCGGCCTTGCATGTATGTTCATGTAAATACACAAACACACACACACACAAATCAGATATCTGAAACAACACACACATGCACACGTTTACATATCTTTGTCGGCACATGGCACGTTCTCCAGCAAAGTTGCCCTTTCGCCTGTTCCCCTTCACGTCTGCCCAAAATGTCTCATTGAATATTTAATATGTGCACCAATCTAATGATGGCAGGGACCCAGAGCGTGGCTCTAATTATTCAGGCTTCCACGGCTGAGTCATCGAGGCCACCACAGAAGGAGCCAAAGCCCCTCACCTCCATTTCCCTCTGCTCCTCCTTCCTCACCCCGCCATCTCTGCTCTCCTCTGTAGTTGTCACTTGTAACCTTGTGCTCTCTTCTCTCTGGTAAAGAACCTGCTCCAGTCTCCCTTTGCGGTTTCTTCTCTCTGCCTCTTTAAGTCTGTCTGCCTCTCAAAGACATTAAATGCTCATTGCATGTCTATATATAGTAAATTGATGTAGGCAGAAAGCAGAGTGTGTTGCAGTATGGGAGAACAGTATTTAAATGACTGTGTCACCCTGCTGTTAGATGTGGAATGCTGCCACAGCATTGGCACAAAGCACCTCGATGAATATGCAGAGCAGCCACAATGATGTGTAATTTACACAGAATGTGTGTATGTGTGTGTACACTTTGTGTGTGTGTGTTTACCAGAGTGTAAGGGCCAGTAAAGGAGAGTATTTTGCTGAAATGATGCCATTCTTCTAAATCCCGTTGGTAGAGAGCAGCTCATCTATACAGAGTGATGCAGAGCTGAAAATAGACATATAGAGCTGGCCTGAATAAAAGATGACAGGACAGCACAGCCTTACCCCCACAAAAGCCATTCTGAGTGCATGTGTGTACAGTGTGTACATGTGTGTTCGCGCACAAGTGCTAGCATGCTAGCACTTAGCATGTGCAAGCGCGCGTTTGAAGCATCCCTCGTCGTGTGCCCCTGAGCTAGGGTCTCCTTTTTGCTCTCCCACATATATGCAGATATATAGTGTATAAAAATAGAGAGGAGGACGTCTCAAAAGTCTCTTCCATCCATATTAGCACGCATGAGTAATTCCCTTTCATCTCCGGCTGACCAATCAAGTGCAGTGAACCGGGAGAGGATAATGACAATAATGGGGTTGTTTATTTCTTTTCTATTTATGCTTGTTTCAATTAAAAGCAGCGGACATGACAGCAAATTAAACAGAATGACAGCTTATTTTTCTGGTTCACCGAGACTTCATCTTCCTTCTCAGTTGACTATCTTTTCCAAGTTTTTTCTCCTATCACCTGGAGCCGCAGAGAGCACCACTGAATGTTTATCCATTCCTCTCCACACATGGCCAGCTCGGAGTCGACCATGCTACAAACTTGAAAAGCAGCGTGCGGCAGCGGCGGCTGCTTCCCTCCTGGCTAATCTGTATGCTTTCCAATTGGGAGGCTTAAATCCCCCAGTCTGCCTGTGTGCCAGGGAAAACAAAGCCTTCACCTAATAACGAATCCCAGCCATATTTCACACACCACTTTGATTTCGCTTTTGTTACCCAAGCACGAACTCGCTGGCTGCATCGGGGATTGAGGGGGATTGGAGTCAGGGGACAGAGTGTGTGTGTTTGGTTTGTTTATTGGGCACGAATTAAGCAGGTAATTATGCTGATGTTTGGATGCAGGGCTTTGTGTATGTGTGTATGTTTTTCGGTGTTTCTGTCGTAGGCCCTATTTTGTGAGAAACTTTGCTTCATTTTAGCATTAGTGACCCCAATTGGACTTCAGCTGCAATGAGTAATAAGTAGTTTAAATGTTTCTTAATTAGGGTTACATTAAGGTTACAGTAAGGGTTTATTACAATGCCCTCAAGCATCTTTTTACGACGCCTTGTCTGTGTGGGTACAGGCTGCACACTCGTCCACATCTGCCAGCATGGTTTCATCTGTTTGGTACTGTATAAACAGTGGTGACCTTTGGCTCAGTCAGAGCATCTATCTCCACAGACTTGTGCCATAGCTGTGCCTCTGTGGTCCCAAATGATTTCCCTGCTTCCTGACAAAATGCCCAATCAGGCTGTTTGCCAGGCAACAAATGCTCTTTGAGCCAGAAACAACAGTTTTAGATATTATGTGGCTTAACTACAAAATGCTCATGGATTCATACATGTATCCAATTCCTAAATGGATGGATATACTTACTACACACTATTGTCTTTGCTTTTTGTTTACACTGTTTTTGTTGGCCTGCCATTCTGCAGCACTGACTGAATGGTATATACTTCCTGTCTCCTGCGGCCGCCTCTCCTTGTCCATGTAAAAAACAATATACAATTAGAAACAGTATAAATTGATATGTTTTATGCCTTATTTTGCAACTTGAATATAACTGCTAGCTTTATATGGTCACTCCAGATCTCCAGGTCTTGTGAGACCGTGCTGCCGAGACACAGAAAAGTCTCGAACAATGTTAATTTTCTTCTAATTTGTCTAATCTAATCTAAAAAAAATGCCATTTTAGTGTCAGAATGTGCACTACAGAATGTATGTGGCTTGTGAAAAATGGGTCCAATATTTACATCCGTGACTACTGGGGCGAAAGAATAGTCATAATCTGTGCTGACATTCACTACCCACATGGAGTAAACAGACTCAGGACCAGCAGCTAGTGTCCTAAAGGGGCAGGGCAGTGGCAAAACCCACGTGACACAGATACAGTAAATGACTCTTATTAGTCTGCAGTCTCACTCTGAACCAACCTTTGTTTAAACCTTGTTACCATCCTGCTTTCGCATGTTGGGATGCTTCGCTAATTAGCACCAAATTCAAAATACAGTTAAGGCTGATGGGAATGTCATTAGTTTTGCAGGTATTTGATAATACTGTTAACCAAAACACTGGACACGGACTAAATGTTAAGGGATCACAAAAGCTATTCCAAACTATCGTTAGGCAGACACAAATTCAAATCTCATGGCATATATTCATGGCAATCCTTCCAATAGTTGTAGAGATATTTCATTCAAAATGACAAATGTGGTAGCACTGCAGAAAAAGTAAGGTATACGAAGTGGAGGATCAACCAACCGAGATTGCTATCCCTGGCATTGTAGCAAAAATTGATGGAATTTTACAGGCCTGCCTGGATCATCCCAGTAGAGCTTCAGCTCCAGGTCAAGTAGTTGGTACAGCTCCCAGTAAATAAGTAATTGTCTTAGTGTCAGTAAGAAACTGGGGAAGTTTCATGGGGATATCTATTAGTTGATGATTTTTACCCTATTCATCATTTTCTGTCAAAAATGTATAGAATTGTATCATACATACATGTATGATGAAAATGCATTTTTTATCATCTTCTGAGCCATAAATCTCCACTTCAGTGGCACTTACCAACCACAACTAGATTTTCCTGTTTTAGTCCAAACTATATTCTGAAGGTTTTTACAGACGAGTTTGTTCATGTATCAGTCATAGCCTGATTTATAGAACATTTCATTTCTAAAAAATTGGGAGAAATCAATTTTTTAATGGCTGCCAGTGTTTTCTGATTCATGGAATTAAATAAGATAGACCAAAAATTCCTTCTGTGTTTACAGTTGACTCAATGTCATCAAAATAAAATAAGAATTTAGACAACAAGATTTCTTTTAAGTGAAAGTTAAGTCTTAAATGTGATAATAACCAAATTACCCTATTCACCTGTAGTGTGTCCTCTTAAGGGAAATTCTACTGCAATACTACTACAATCTTGTATGAGCAAAAATTAGATGCAAACATTACCAGAAAATGTCTAATTTAGTTATGGTAAAATAGAGCAGATCCACACAGAACACATGTAACTTCTGCAGATGAAGGACTTAAATAACTCCCTCTGCTTTCAAATCCTCATTTGAAATTTCTGCTGTAAATTATTTAGCCAGCAGGATGTTCCTTAACCTTTCGAGACCCATATCAGAAAGCATCTGCTGGATTGTCCTTGAGCAATACACTGTATCCCGACTAGCTCCAGGGTGTTTTTCTGTAGCTCATTTTGACCTCTGTCCTCACTGTGGACCGAGTTGGACAGCGAGACAATTTCCCTACAGGGATCAATACAGAAGGAGTCTTACTTTTCAAAGATTTCCCTATCTATTTAAATGTCAACACTTATAGAGTAGACGGTTAAGTCTGAAAATAGGGGATGTCACTTTATCCTTTATCCTGCCAACAGCTCTTCAGAGGGCGTGTTACCTTACAAAACCCACTCAACTGAACTTAATTTATTTTTCCAACTCTCTCGATTCCTCTTCCTTTAATGTTATTGTGTAGAGCTGTGCGACAGTAAGCAAAGCAAAGTTGCAGCTCAGACTTCACCTCTGCATAACTATTACAAACTGTTCCTCGCTAGCTTGATCTGTACTTTGCTAGTCTGTTGAAATCCAATTTGGAACTGGAGTGAGCACGATAACATTCACCCATAAATAGTCTGTGGTTGTACAGCTGAAGGTTTTTGGATGATACTGACATTGACTGGGAAAAGAGATACTCCAAGATTATCCTAAAATGCTTTGACAGTGTTTAATTCTTTACTGTCAAATTATGCTCTCAATCTGATAAAAAGTATTCTCAGATCTCCAGGTTTCAATTAAACTTAGGAGTAGAAATGTTTGCGCCTTAATGGACAAAACATTCTCTTTCTTCCCCTCCCTCTACTGTAACACTTTGTAGTGAAGAGAAAGCCATGTTGGGAAAGAAAAGAGCGCATGGTGAATCTATTATTCCAGGAGACTTCAAATCTTTTGCTCGGGGCAAATGTGAAGTCGCAAAAGCCTGTTTTGAGGAAGGCTGGCGATTCTGTGCTATTTTTAGTTTCTATCTCCCCATCCCCCTTCTGCCTCCTCCCCGTCTCCTGCCCTCCTCATCCTCTCCTCTTCACCTCTGTCCATCCCTTTATTATTCTGAGGAGGGCTCCTCTCAACGCTGAAACACCCCTGTGCACACAGGTATTACTGAGGCCACACAGTTCACCTCAACACCCCCATGTGTGTCGATGTGTGTCTGTCAGTGTGTGTGTGTCAGAGTCTCTAAGAAGGAGAGCAAGAGATACGGAGTGATTCAGCTTGACAGACAGGTTTTGTCATACAATGCTTTAAATCATATTCCCCCTACACCAGCTCGCCCAAACCACTTATTCAAAGCTGATTTTGGTCTAATGGAGGCTATAGCCTGGGTTCAGGAGTTCATTCACTAAAACGCTCAACTAGTGTCCACCCACCAGAAAACATATCCTTTCAAAATGCCTTTAAGCAAGGCAATAATCCAATACATGCTGCATTAAGTGTTAGCAAACAAGACTAAGAGACTACAGCTGTGCTAACAGCTCTGTGAGCCTGTGAGGGCTTTGAGCTAAAAGCTAATATCAGCCTGGCCACAATGACAAAGCTATCATGGTGATGTTTAGCACGTACACACTAATATCTACGTGGTCTAATGCGCTAGCATGCTAAAAGTTGCTAAATATGGCTTTAAACAAAGTACAGTTGAGATTTATGAGTCTACTTGACCCAAGCATTAGACAAATCAAAAATTTTACCAGATGATGGTGCTAAATAAATGTAGAGAGATCACCAAAGCTATTAGTTTGAGAAGAACACGAATGTCTAAACCAAACAGAATGGCAGCCCTTCCAGTAGTTGTCAAGAGATTTCAAGAAAGAAAAATGTCACCTTCATGGTGTGGGTGGATAAAAGGTTAAAGGATCACTAAAGTCAGTGTGGATCATCTTCTGGGGACTATGAATGTAAAACATTTCATTCAATCCATCCGGGGTTGAGATGTTTCAGTCTGGACTAAAGAAGTCTGACTAACTAGACGTAGACTGCTGGAATATGCCTTCAACTGGCCGACTATTTGTTTCTATTGGAAACAACAACCTCTGAGCTAGCAAAATAGCAAGCTACCCTAACCTGGTCGCTAATGGTACAAATGTAAACAGGCTACAGTTGTAACCTATTCTTTTGAGGGAATGTAGCTCACCTCCCCATGTACAAGTGTTCTACCAGAAACTAGTCCCTTTGTCAACACTATTTTACAAGGGCCTTGTCACTGCATCCTGGACTTTGCACCACCCAAGACAACTGTAATTGGTTTAGAATGGAAATACCATCAAGCCAGAGACAAGGACCAAAGTGGTGAGCGAGACAACAGAATGACATTTCCATCCTAATAATTGCCTGGGTCCATTTTAGTTCCTTAACATTTCACATGGTCTTGCTACTTTTGTTGTCGCTTATGCCATGTCACATCGAGAAGCTATTTCTCACAGTAAAGAATCAGGGGAGTCTAAATACAGCAGGTTGTGCTTCCTTATTAATTGATTTGGCTCTGCTTTTGAAAACATGTAAAGGCCTGTGGCAAATTAAATAATAGTCAGGTGATTCCTGTCCACCCCCGCAGCTTGATTTTCTGGAACCGAGCCTAATGTATTGTACTCAACTCCCTGATACATATTCTACTATAAACAGTACTTGTACTGGGGTTAGAGCAGGACAGTAGTTGTGACTAATTAAGGACAAAATAGAAAAGAAAAATCTCTTTCATATTCAATCGTTGTCATAGTCATACATTGTTGATTCATGATTTAATCATCAAACATTTTAGACTTCACTAAGCCCTACTGGGGACACAAATGAAGGACATCAGTGGTGGGGTGCTGGACTAATATAAGTTAATTATTCATGAACTTAATAATTATTTAAGTATGGAAATTAAGCAGATAGAAAATGTTAAAACTTATTGGGTTTCTCTTCAGGTCAATTGATAGTGTCGCTTAGAGAGAGGGAGGGATGAGGAATTGAAGGAGGTAAGGGGTTACGAGGTGCCTGATGGTATGGATAACAAAGCAGGGGGAGAAAGGGCTAAGGCGGGGAGTAATTGTTATCAAAGAGCTGTGTGAGGGAGTGTGATTATTGGTTTGGGAGTTGTTTAGAAGAGCGAGGAGGTTGGATGTGGGAGGCAGGGTTCAGGTGTGCAGATGTATTGGTCAGGCCCTGCTGCCTCTTAACCCAGGACCCCTGCCATCCACGCCACCTGAGCCAGCCCCACCACATTATCTCTTTCTCGTTTATTTGCTCAAAGCTAATTTAAGCTCCGTCTGGACCAAAGCACTGCAGAATGTCATTACAGCTACATAATGAAAGCTTCCTTTTAAAGCAAGTCATTTGTAAGTATGCTTGTTATGTTCTTAAAAGGTAATTAATATCAGAGAATGACAGATGAAGTGCAAATGCAACTCACTTTAAAGTGAGAGTATATAACTTTTGCTGAGCAGCAATTACTGTGGCCACGCACAACAATCATAAGCTAATGGTAGATGCTAAAATGTATAGCATTAGTAAAAGAGTCACAAAGTGTGCAAAATAATAACCCAGTACCACTGCTATATTCACCTTAGGTTTGACAGCAAGATAAATGAGAAATACTGTATCATTGCTTTTGAATTACATTTTTCTTTGTAGGAGGAGGAAAGTGTACTTTTGGGCTGAGATGATTCGTCACCCGACTCGAATACTAAAAGCAAAGAATTTGCATCAACACTTACATCATCTCAGCAGGAAGCATTCAGTCTATGGATCCAGTCCAACACAAGGTAACATTAACGTCAACGTCAACGTCAACGTCAACGTCAACATACTGTTTTAAATGAAGGCTAGCAAATAATTTGTGTTCAATGAATTGATATGTATTGGCTAGTTAAGAACGTATATTACTCTGGTGGCTAGTGATGATGTCCCTGAGTTGGCTAAGTTTTGCTGTTTTATGGACTACACTGTTATTTCATAAGACGGCCTAATGATGTACATTATTTACCTGCTGACCTTACTCATTGCAGTCAATAAACAATGTGTTGTTCACTTTAAGAGAGCTGTCTTATTTTCTCTTTTGTGTATTCACTATTGCTCTTTAATAAAGCATAAGTATTTCTTATCAGACAACTCAATTAATCGTAGGAATAATGGGTAGAATACTTACTGCAAC
This sequence comes from Pagrus major, assembly GCF_040436345.1. Taxonomy (NCBI): domain Eukaryota; kingdom Metazoa; phylum Chordata; class Actinopteri; order Spariformes; family Sparidae; genus Pagrus; species Pagrus major. The sequence continues at coordinate 19,487,751 of NC_133224.1, read as the reverse complement.
CCGAGCATTAAAAGGTTTTTTAACCTCACTATAAAACATGAGTTTACACATATTAGCAGCATCTTTACACAGATCTATCTGATTTGATCTTGTCTGATTAGAGATTTATTGATTAAATTATTTTTTTACAATTTGATAATCAATTAAACATTAAGCAAAACACAAAACATGAATTGGTTCCAACTCCGTTAATGGAGTTTTAGACTGTGGGTCGAACAAAAACAGACAGCTATAGATGGAAAAGTGTGTGCTTTCAGTATTTTCTGACATTGCTGATGACATCACACGTTAGGAGGGCATATTTCTGCAATGATCTTGAATGTGTCTCATTTGCTGCAGTGAGTATACCTGTGCTATACATGATTTACTAAAGGTTCAGTGTTTAATTAGTGAAATACTGGGATAAATATAAAGATGTCTGATCAGCTGAGATCTGATTCAAGCCAACATATTTACTGCTCGGCGAGTCGTGCTGCATCCGTCCTTCCATCCATCCATCCGTCCATCCATCCATCCATCCATCCATCCATCCATCCAAAACACTCATTTACAGCCTCTGAGTCGATCTGTCTCCTTCTGTTTGCTGTCCTTGGTCTCTTTCTCTGACTCACTCTCCACTCATCTCTCTCCTCTTCTCTCTCTTTTTATCTAATCCCTCTCCACATGCACTGCTGCATTGGCTCCAGCCTTCTTAGCAGCAGAGTAAAAAAAAGGGGTGGGGGGGTGGGGGGAGAAAGCTGGTAGCAAGTGGCGGGGGGGAAAGGCAAAGACAACTAAAAGAAAAGCTGGGAGTAAGACAAAAAGACCAAATGATTGCAGTCGGTCAGATAAAGGAGGGAGATAAAGCAGGCTAAGACACAGGCTGGATGAGAGAGGGAGGTTGCGTCATAGCTCCAATCAGATATGACAGAGAGAGAGAGAGAGAGAAGAGAGAGGAGAGAGAGAGACAGGGAGGAGAGGATTGATGGGTTTAGGAGGCGGAAAGCCATAAAGAGGCAGAGGTCTATTAAAAGTGGAGTGTTGGGACGTACGCGGGTGCAGTGGTGATTTAAATTAAATGTGTGTGTGTGTCTGGCTCTGTGTGTATGTGTGACAGTGGTCTTTGTGCATCTCTCTCTATGTTATAATTGAGTGTATTTTTGTCTGTTTTGTACTTTAATGTGTGTCCATGTTTGATTTTTTTGAGTTTTGAGTTGGTCTGTTGTGATGAAGAACGAGAATTTTGGGTTCGAACACACAACTCCCTAAACACAGAGGGGGGGCAGAGAGCAGCGGGTGAGAAAGAGAGGTGATTGAGGACAGGCAGAGATGGAGGGATAGAGTGGTGATGGAGCTGCAGAGCAACACAGTGCCACTCCGAGTGGCTCCCTGCCAGCTGACCACAGCTCTCAGCCTATTTCATCCACCAGTGCCGACTTTAGGAAGAGTAATGAGAGTGTTTACATGCATACTGTACTCCGGCAAGCAGTTCTTATTCTGATTAAGCTCTTATTTTGAATAAACAGTATGTGTGGGCCTGCAAACATCCTATCCATCAATATCCAATGCACCTACATCAATATGTTTTCCAGATTAAAGCAAGACTGATACCACAAAATGACCATTATTGTCATCTGATATCACCTCACCACTGATTTATTGATAAACTGTATTATGTTCAAGGAGTTTCGGAGGATTTAGCTGATCTAGCGATATGGTTGCAGATTCCAACCAAATGAGTATGCACTGCCTCACCCTCCCCACGATGGCTGCTAAAAAATTCAAAAATACAACACACCCTCTCTAGGGTCAGTGTGTGGTTCGTTCATTCATGTACATTTAGGTGATTATTAACCAATGAAAACATTATTATGAATATATATTCCATCTCTGCACAGAAGCTGTACACACTGGACCTTTAAGATAAGTAATAAGAAACAAATAAATAAAGTTTTTTGAGGGTTGTGTACAACAGTGTGGCCAGGGAGTTCTGATAAGTTTATATTTCAGCTTTAAAATGTTCCACTCAGGACTTATTTCTTACACAATTCTTTGAAGTAGCATTTTAGTGTCTATGTCATTGTTTTATTGTTTTTACTGACCGCAACTTCATTGTTTTTTCATGCTCAATAGTATGCATCTTCTATCAGTAAATAAGACCTGACAAAAACCTACTGCACACTACCTGCCTAGCACCAAACTAAAGTTAGCAGCTAGCTGCTGAACAGAGTGGAGCGTTTAGCAGCTAAAAAGACATTTCCCTCAAAGTTGGTGGAGAACAAAACAGAGGTAAAACATAATGAATATTGGAATTTAACAGGTGGCCAGAAACATGACTTAAAATTAATGATATTTAAAGAAGAATTCTGTCAAAAATAGAAAACCAATAAATGTTTATTTTGCCAAATGATGAAACATGTTATTCTAAGCTACTAAAATAAATTATCCAACAAACCATTAAACCTGACTCACCTATGACAGATTTAGGCATTTTTCCAATGTGCTTGAAAACCACTTTTAACTGAATTGTGAATGGATTCAATTACTGTATATCTGAAGCTTATGAGTCCAACAAACCACAAGTGCTGTACAGTACAAAACCTGTCCTTGATTTTAGTTAACATTCTTCTTTCTAGTCTGTATACTTTTGCATATGTGTGATTACAGATATTGGTTTTTCTGAAATCAGATTATTGTAGCCCCAGAATGACATGTAATCAATGTCCTCCCAAACCTTTGTTGGCAGAGGCAGGTCTCAGCTGTCCTCGCCAGCATCTGCCCTTCAGTGCCTACTGATGCCCAGCCAAGCCTCGCACCAGCCCGTCCTCCCCTCGGGTCCGTTCTGCTGATGGCAAGGCCGGCTAATATCTGCTTATCTCGCTCCCACACTGCGCTGTGACACAGGGACTATTGGTAATATCTGGCTGGGAAATGCCGAGTCAGGAGAAATGGAAGCCGGGGGGGAGAAAGAGGGATGGCAATATAAGAGAGTCATCCAGAGAGGAGGAGGAGGAAAATGCTGTCTGTCACAAGAGAGGAGGACATGAAGGAGTGGTGGGCCATTTTGTACCTAGCTCGAAGCCAATATCAAGTGTTTCTTTCCAATTGTGACATGCCTATCACCTAATGGGTCAACATATGGAAACATATCACTGTAATTTTGAAGTAAAGTGTGAAATTGATAATCAATACATATCAGAAAACTGATACAAGAGTCAGTGATTGGCTTCATAGTAACACAACCATTGATCTGACTCACAGTCTGCATTCAATTCTGAATAAAAAATGATACGACTAATGCTACTCACAACTGGCTACAAGTCCTTCCAGCTACTGACGTCATGTACTGTTTTATTTAAAAGAAAATGTCAAGTTCAAAAGAAGAAGAAGCTGGAGTAAACAAAACCAAAAGTAAATAAGTTGTACTCCCTGGGCACTAGCTAAAAATGTATCCAGTTTTGGAGTGGCAGAAGATATATGGTGCGTTCACATATTTAATCTGACGCTCTACACTGAAAAGAGAGAGTGGCTGTTCAAAGTAGTAGAGCGTGCTCTCTTTGTGTGAATTAATCTTAACGTTTCAACTGTCAGAAATTGGATGAAAGAAAATTGTACCTTTCGGACTGACTGTGCTCGAACGCACCAATGATTTTCTTCACTTCCATTGTTAAAAAAGTAAAGATAGAAAATCTCAATTGCAGTTGATTGAAATCACACTGGATCATGTAGTTAGATCTGTATCAAACTGTCAGGGAAGGCTAGATATACCCCCCTATTCTCCATATATTTTAGACATCCTAATCTCTAGAAATGTTTTGTAGTACAGCTGTTATGATTAGCCACATAATCAATTAGGTGACTGAAAGAAAACTAATCACTAGTTTTGCAAAAATATCAAACAACTCTTCAATGCCAGGATTTGCTGCTTTTCTTTGTCATTTATGATTGAAAGCCTTGGGTTTTGGACTTTTGGTTGGACAAAAGAAGCACTTTGAAGACGACTTTGGGCAATTTTATTTGACATTTTATAAATGATTGATCGATCAATCACGACATGAAAATAATGATAATCAGAACAGTTAGTTGCCTTCAAATATTAAATTACCCTGATCCAGGATGTCTAACCTGCCGTCCACATGTCAGTTATTTTCATTGTTCCAGACAGGTCTCTTATTGACTGCTGTTTCCTTGGTTGCAAAAACAACTGGGCTGATTGGAGTTTTGCAGGTGAGGAAAATGGTAAAGTAAAAGTCTGGATGAGATTTTCAGTGACAGAGGTGCCTTTTAATTGTCTTACAGTCTTAAATCTGCGTTTTTCCTCGATATAAATGACAAACTGTTAACTGCTCTCTGCAACCCATTTAACATGAACTACAATTGACCTATTTTAAGATACTGGATTAAATTACTTTTTACGGTTGTGTTCAAGCTTTCAGTTACAAATACAGAGAGGGAGCAGAATGAGAAGTACCGGTGTACAGTACCCACTAACATTTAATTGCCCTCATCAGGTTTTCATCAGACTCCGCTCCCTCTCCACCCCTCACTATTCCCAGGACGGCACTGGACAGCCCGGAGCTTGTTAAACAATAAGTTCGCCACTGGTATTGCTGAGCGCCCTTCAACCTGAAGAGCCAAACCTCTGCCCACCAGCCACTCCGGCTCCTCTTCACAGGTCCTCCACACAGGTCCTCCACACAGGTCCGCTGTGGCCGAGGGGCTGCTGGAGTTGTCATTATCATCTTTACACAAGGAGGTAAACGCCTGCTACTTCCTAATCAACTGGGGCCATCTTGACTCCAAGCCTCTCTAACTCTTTTCTCAACCACTTGTGGGCTAACAGGTTTGGCTTCAAGAGCTGGGTAGGAGTGTGTGTGTGTGTGTGTGTGTGTGTGTGTGTGTGTGTGTGTGTGTGTGTGTGTGTGTGTGTGTGTGTGTATATGTGTGTTTTGGGAGGTGTAGTATTTGCGCTGGTCTTTGTGTAGGTATGTCTCACCAAAATGTGTCTATATTGAGTGGTATGCTACCCTTCCACCATGCATAGTTGAGGTTGTCTGCATCTGTTTGGACAAGTGCCTGGATATGTGTGTCTTCTGTGTGTTGAGGGTCTCCCAGCACCTCTGTAAGTGTGTGACTGTTGCTTCAGCACAGAGCTCTGCTCCAGTTAATGAAGACTGGCAGAGCTAGCTCCATTTGGGCAACCATGAGGGCACTCAATTCACCACACAGTGTGGAGACATCTGTTTTATGAGGCCCCTTTTTAATCAGAGACCAAAAAAAGTCACATAAATCCATGCACATGGTTGCTAAGTCGAGAAGACGGCACACACATTTTGCTTTTTTTGTGTCCTCGGTTCAAATGAGTGTGTTTTGTCCTCACAGAACTTCCTCCTCACAGAGCTCTGTCTGGCCCCGAGCTCTGTGATCGATTGTGAGGTTACTGTGAGAGCGACGAGCATTCAGTCTCCCAGGCGCCGCAGTGGCGGTGACCCAGCGGAGTCGCTCATCCAAAACTCATAAAAAAAGCACACTGCCCAATTACTTTAATAGAGCGGAGCCACAAAGAGCCGTGCAACTCGTAAAGAAACAGAACAATTAATATCAGTGATAATAAAAGTGTAATGAAGAAGCAGGCCCACCTGATGAGATGGACCATAATGCGCTGATTTCTTTGTTATGTGAAGCAATTCATTAGACAGTTAAAGCTATTTTTACGGAAAGAAATGAGAGAATTTCGCATGAACTGATTTTATTATTCATTCAATTATTTAGAGAACAGCGCCATACTGCAGTGTCTAATTTCTGAGCTCACTGTGCATGACAATCGAGCTTTGATGTTCAAATAAAGGCTACACTTCGCCTCAAAAACGACAGTATGTACAACCTGCTGTTTCACCATGCTCACATCAAAATGCTCGCAGCTTTTCTCCAACATCAGTATAATAACCAGCAGTGTGTGTTATCATAAATGTGTTCCACTTTGGCGGAAAGGCGCAGCGCACCCTCAATGCAGTCATTGTGGCCCTCCACATTCTGTACATGCACTCCACTTGATGTCTCTATTTATTTTTTGATAACATTTACATTACCAACCCACTCTGCACCGTGTGCTGTTACAACGCAATCTCACTACAGTTTGTCTCTCCATTAAATGTGTTGATGCACTTTATGTAAAAAAATAAATAAAAAAGCAATTGCAAAAGCAATTTCGCTCCCCTATACTATAATTTCTCTCATCTTCTCTTCACTTAAAATGTTTGGATGTTAAACTGTCTTCGGGGAAATTAGCAGGTTAAAAAACACATCCAATACTTTGTAAAACTGTAGAACTAACACAATATTACCCAAGTAACAAAATTGGGCAGATTTGAGTTGGTATACGCTGGTGAAATGGCCACGTGCCTCCTGATATTTCACAAAAAAATCACTGCTGGTAGGGCATGCAGACACTCATCTCTCCCTCTTTCACTTTGTCCCTCTTATCACTCTCCAGTCATTCTCAACCTGCAGCCCCCTCCAGAGACGGCCCACTACGGTCCCTTGGATGGCTCAATTGATCCACTGATTGGCACAAGTAATGAGTCTAATGGCAAGTACTTCATTGGCTGATGGTTTCCCTGCGTCATCGGCTCCCTATTGACCGTCCCCACCCTCCCCTCTCGCTGCCTCTATGGGCATAAAATGACAAATTCTCAACTGACTGTCATGCCCAGCTGCGAGGGATCATTTAGAGACAAATGAAGCTCTGTCATTTTTCCAGAGAATCAGGAGAGGCGGATGGGGGGCAGATAACAGCATCTTTCTTGGTCGTCGCTGAACAAGCAGATGACACGTGTGTGTTTTCATGTGAGAGCTATCACCGCTCTTACACATACACATGTGTGTGCGGTAGAGTTCGACATGCAGCATTATCACTGGGCTGACATCTGCCACATGTTCTCTTTGTCTCTCTGTCATCCAGCAGCCTTTGACCTGACTGTGTGCTGGCACATCAGATCTGCATGTTACAGCCTACTCTACTGTACATGTAGGTTATACATTATTATATTTATATGTACTTAGAGGTGATTTAGCATCCAATGCCATATGTTCAATATGTAAAATACTTGGTATTTTGATATGAATACTGAAATCATATTTATTTCAATTTTAATTATTGTCCAGTTTGACTAATGTTTGTTTTTTGCTTTACATTTAGTGTTTTTTGTCTTTTTTAGGGCTGTATCTAACAGTAAAGAAACAGACTTGTTTAACCCTGGTATTTCTGCACAGTTGCAGATAAAGATTAGGCTGCACTTGCATCATTAGTATTAGTACTATTTTTAGAATTAGATTCCAGCAGTGGCTGCATAGGATTGTTTCCAACTATAATGATCCAAAGATCCAAACTGCAGAGCACTGTCAAGTCCAAAAGTCAAATTTTACCGAAATAAGATGTAATAATTTCCAAAATTTGCCACAAACCATTCTGCTTTTATCAACATTTGTTTGGCGTTTAGTCCTTAACAAATTACATTTTCAGTGCATTCACTTTGCTCTCCGACTTGCAGCACACAAAGGCAGGTATGCCTTGAATACATTTGGGGAAAGTTAGATTTAACAGTTTTACTCATAGCAAAACCCTCAATGCAATAACAAGTAATATGTTGAGAAAGTGCTCATCTTTAAGAGAACGCACAATGATCATCACATTTTATCATCGTCACTCTGTAATGATAAAATCTCACTGACTGCACATATATTTAATTACAGCTTCTTTGTTGTTTGATGCCACTTCTTTAAATACATGTAATCACTCACTGCCATTATGTAGCGTTTGACATGAATTGTCTCACTGCTCTCCGACTTTCCAACTCCCCTTACTCCCACTCAAGTTTGTGTGCCAGTTTCCTCTTTAATTTCTAAAGGCATCATCAGAGAAATGGATGTTATGCCCTCACAGTTTCTGTTACTGCATTGACTTGCTGTTGCGGAAAAGCAACAGCAGGCTGTGCGGTTTACCTGCTGGCTATATCTGACAGGGGCTACAACCCACTCAAATCCAAATCAAAACAACAAACATCAGTGTGCATCTGTAACCTGCGAAACCATTTGCCCGAACAGCTTGTACCGGCACCTCTGTCTTACTCTTAATGCGACCACAGATTGAGATGTTCTTGGAAAGGTTTCAGGTAACAGAGTAGCTTTTTAAACACAATCCAAGATGCTTATATGGGAAAGTATTTTTTTTTAACTTATATAGCCAAAGGTAGCAGAGCCCAATGCCACAGATCATTTCATATTCAATATTACTGGGCTACAGGCTGTTTTTAATGGCTGTTCTGAGTGATTCTTAGCACATAAGTACTGACTGCAACCTGCCCCATGACTATAACTAAATGTTAACATCTCTAACAGTGGTTTTATGTCCCATTCCAATGAAACTACTTCTAAATATAGTTAACAAAGAGTTTTATAGGAGTGGCTGGGCCATGCTTGTGAATGTGACCCCCATAAAACATATCAGTAATCTTATGTTTGTTTGACCGTTGCTTTACAGTCCTCTTAAAGTCTTGTATTTGTCAGTTTTGGGAAATAAAAGCCCTAAATTTATAGATTGAGTTCGGCTGATAGAAGGTTGTGTGGTGCAATATGGACACACTCAAGGGCAACGCTGGAGTGAGGCTGTAAACCACCCTGCTGTATATGTGTGTGAGTGCGTGTGTGTGTGCTGTACGCAGAACTCGTAAACAACCAGCCGACACAGGACCAGACAGGACCCCAATCAAATCAATGTGGGTTTAACGTCCATTGCCCCCGTGTGTGTGTGCTTGTGTGAGTGTGCAGGCGAGCTAGATCACTGGATCAATCCACAGGGGAAAGAGGTTGACAGAATAATGACCCGTCCTCTGTTTTCATCAGCCTTTCTTTCTCTTTCTCTGTAGCCATATACCCTACTTTCCTTCCCTCCCCAGCTCTCCTTTTCTCCTCATACACACATCACCTTCTTCATTCATCCCTCCCTTATTCATCTTCTCTTCCTGTCACACTGGTCCAGGAATAACTCCTCTCCGTTTCCTCTAATCTCACATATTGCCCCCTCGTTCCATCTTTTCTTCCTTTTACTGCCATCCACGGTAATCCTCCATTCCTCTTTTGTTGCCGATCGCCTTTCTCTCCCCTTTTTATGAAATTCTCTTTTCAAGCGACCCCCCTCCACCCCACTCCCACTCCCAGCCCCAATAACTCAGTCTTTTCTTTGATGCATCATTCATGGTTTTGTTCCCTAATGCACTCTCTATCTCTTTCACAGCCACACTATCAAATCTTCATCATCGGCTTTTATCTAGTGTTCCAGCTCTCCTCTTCTCTCCCCCCGTTGGTAATGTCTTGTCTTGGCTTCTCTTGCTGCTGCTGCTGCTTGCCCCTTTCTATTTCTATCCATGCAGCAAACCTCGATCTCTCACTTCATCCCTGCTCTTTCAACCCTTTCTTTTATGCTCCCTCCCTCCTATCTCCCTCTCATTCCCTTTTCCATCACTTTCACTTTTCTCTTCCATTTCTTCCTCATTCAGCCAACCCTCCGCATCTCCCACCCCCCTCCTCTCTCTTCCTTCCCTGAGGTGAGTGACTGAGTGCTAATGTCCAGGTCTCAGTAATGGGATAATCCTTTACATCAGAGCAGCAACATCAGTCAGGCTCCACGTCACTCTCTAAAAGCCAAACCTTATCATGAAAATAGGGCTCTAATCTCCACATCAAACGGCAATCACGTGCCGAAATGTACACACACGTATGTGTGTACATCCTGGATGTCTCATCGTCAAGGCCCGGCCAAGCTCCAGATCCCATTTTGTTTCTTATCGGCTGAGTGTGGCTATCACAGAGAACGTTCCTGTGCTGAATTCACCTGCAGACAAACATGTAGCCTATAGGATGTTTATCTTCCCTACGCAGCAGTTAAGAAGCATGTATGTTGTGCGGCATGATGGAGAAAAATGTACATACTGCAGAAAGTAGATATGCAGCTTAAGGCTATTAGACTAGAGTCACAACAGTCTTTAAGTGCAAGATAAATGTATTTATGACAGCGTGTGTTCAGATACAATCATATTATTTTGCTGCCTTGCACTTGCATTTTCTTGAAATGTCAACGTGAAGTGCTTGGGAAACAAATGCACCCATACACACTAGTATGCACACACTCACACAGATTTATTCCTGCCAGAGCTAAAACATCTGGGCTCCCGGATGGCTGGATCGTCTTGGGAGCGCTGATGTGTTGCTTTGACTGTCCGCGTCCACCTGTGCCCAGAAATAGCTTGAAAAACACAATCTCTCAGCAACACCTGCTTGGTCCAGGGCCTTACATAGCTGTAAGTGGAGACCACACAGATACGAGCAGCGTGTGTGTGGATGAAGAAGAGGAGAAATGGATCGGGAAAAGGGAAGAGCCTGAGCCTGTGTGTGTGTGTTTGAGGGTGTGTGTCTGCAGAAGCTGATGAGAGAGGGAGCAAGTGAAGCTAGGCTGCATACAGCTTTTCTTCAACATATTTGAGTTTTTAAAATTTTAAACAATGTGTTGATGAAGGTTCTCAGTCATCCAGCTCATGGTAATTCTAAGTGCTGTATCGTAGGCAACTGTTTCAGAGTTTCACCTGAGCTGCATTATTAATCAATTAGTCGATCAAAGAGTCTTTGGGTTTTGGACTGTTGGTTGAACAAAAGAAGTTATTTGAAGATGTCAATTTGGGCTCTAGGAAATTCTGATTCTCATTTATCACAATTTTTAATCTGCAGATGAATTGACAGTAATCGTTAGTTGCAGCCCTACTACAAGTAAGGTTTGGTCGAGTTCAGGCAACAAAAACTACTTGGTTAAGGTTAAGGAAGGATAGTAATCATGTTTAAAAGAAGCCAGATTTGACTATTGGTCAGACGAGGATAGAAACAGGACGCTAGCTGCAGCTTCCATTTTTAAAGCCATACAGAAAATGACCTATGTGACCACTGCAGCAAATATTCACGGGAGAATCTGTTTGGTTAATTTTTCATTCATAGAGGTGAGGTTAGAAAAAATAATGTGATCATGCTTGAAGGAGAAGCATCTTGGGTGATCTTTGGAAAAATGGTCATGTTTAAAAGAAACCAAATGTTGACTGTTTGTTGAGATGGAAGAAAGACAGTAGCAAAGTCAACAAACCTGAATGCACACAGACAACTAGGAGTAACTAGCGTGGCTGTATTATCGCACTTCGCCTCACATTAGGTAGAAGCTCTGACTTATGTGTTTTGATGGAGCACAGTATTCAGGGCGACCTTTCAGAAGAAAACTAATATTCTCCTTGACGACAGAGGTAGCGAGGCGCAATGCCTGTGAACTTGTCAGTGTGCCTCATGCAAGACATCGGCAAACCAACCACTGATGTGACATTTAAGTCACAAAGCGATAAACAGATGCAGCACTTAACTGTATCACTTATGAGCCATTGAGAAAATATCTTGCATGTGGTAAGTGCTATCTGCATAGGATGCAGGATGTGTGTAGGTGCAGACGTGTGTGCCTATGCTTAGTGTCTGACATGATTTACAGTATGTATGGTAATTTAATCCCATTATACATATTATACGAAAGAAAATATTGTAATGCTTGAATGAGTTTAATGTGTGCAGACTGTGTGTACGCATGCCTGGTGTGTCTGCATACATTTACTGTACATTTCTTTTTTTTCTTTTTTTTGTACATATTTTCAAATGATATGGAATGATGCAATTTCTTTGTGTGTGTACGTATATGTAGTGTGCACACTTTGTGTGTGTGTTTCTGACATAGGCTACTTTTGAGGACAATTAATGTTAATGTGTTTGTGTGTGTTTTTAGGACCTATCACGGACCCTTTTTGGCATAAATGCTGACCATGTCAGGACTACTAGTTATCATGGGGACCAAAGACCGGTCGTAATGTGCAAAACATGTTTTCTGAGGTCCTGGTTAAGTTTAGAGGTAAGGTGTGAATTGAGGTTAGGTTAGGGTTAGGTTTAGGCTTAAATTGGTTTGGGTTAGGGTTTGGGTGTACATGAATAAATGGAAATCAATGTAAAGTCCGAACAAGGATCGCTGCCTAAACCTGTGTGAGTGTGTGTGTTGAAAGAAAACTTATTATGCATGCTCCCAAAAAGCAGCCAAGTAGAAATGCTGAGACGGTTCAAGGATGGAACTTTGGAAATGTTAGAATTGTGTATGAGCATGACAGTACAAGGAAGTGTGTAGTTGTAATTTCAAACAATAGTGTGTATGTATGATAGGGAAGTTACAGTGTTTATTTCACACATACTGTACATACATACATAAATGCAGATCCAACCTATTCAAATTACAGAGCTTGAATTTTAAATCCATTTCTCCTCTCTTTGCATTTCTCTTTCAAAGATGCTTTCCTGTGTTTCTCAATGTAGAGAACCTGTTTATATGTAGATGGTGCTTTGTTTGTCGTCCATGACGGGACACAAAGAGCCGACAGTAGTTCTGCACCACGACAGCTATTCCATCACAGGCACACACAGCACAGTGAATGATGATTCCTGCTTTGTGCCAGGGTCTGTACCCATCATGCATCAGTTCAAGATAACATGATAGACTGGATGTTGTTTTCGATTTAGAGTGTCACTGTGCGCCGGCAGCAGGGAAGTGGCAGCGGCGAAATCTTACCTGAACTCCTAAACTAAAATTTAGTCTGAAATGCTGTGAATTTGATTCTAAATATTCAAAGCAAAAAGAAATACACTTCCAAGCATAGATCGAATTAAATCAGACATGAATAAAAGTAACATAAATATCAAATGCTAGATGAAAGATGAATACTCTAACTATGCTGGGAGGGAAAGGAAAGTACATGGATATGCGACTGCAGTGAAAAAGCCCTTCCCCCTGGTCTGATCCTGGGTACTTACAGCTGGGGTTTCGAGGCTGGCGTCAGCTGAACAGAGCTTAATGATGATGACTGACTGCAAGTCATAATTTACCACCACTTCACTGCTTCCAGGTTGAGGATAATGGTGGGGATTAAGGTACAGTAGGTGGAAGGGGAGGGTTTATAAAGAATCATGCGTCATGAAGTCTTCGTATAAGGTACTCAATAGCTCAAATCTGAAATAAGGTCCTCTTTGAGATAAGCTCTTCATGTACATCTTCCTGCAGTGTAACAGCACAAAGGTTCAACACCTACGCTGGGTTAGAAAGGTCGTGGTTCAGTAAGTTTTCTTCACAGGGAACAAGTTTTCCATTAACGTAGATTTTCCTGGGATGCATAAACAATGTCCAACTTAATTCCCTGTGGTTCATGTTGTCAATCAAATTTTTCGAAGGTGATTCATCATGAACATCCCTACAATAAAATTTCGATTTGATGCACATGCCCTTGTCAAGGTTTATTGTAATGTACTCATCATACACAACTCCTATTTATTTTAAAAAACTAAGACAAAGAGAGAACATAGCTTTGCTTCATATGCAAAAAAAAGTTGAGTCAATTTGTATTGGTCAATGTTTAAAGTATCATATTTCCATGGAAACTTTGACTACAGAGGTGAAGAGAGTGCTGGATGTAAATAAGCTGAAGTGTATTGACATTGTTCTTGTAAATAATAATTCTAAATAAGATTCTTTATACAGTATAACATTATGCATACAAACATGCTGACTAAAGGGCTGACAGGTATGCTAATCTCTGTAGACTCCATCACTCCAGGGATAAAGTTGGGGTGGTGTTTAATACTGCAACCTCATGTGATAGTGTTATCACTGACCTTGACTTGTAGAACCCTTGGGAACTATTTTACTCTAATGCGTAAAACCACAATGTTTAACTTGTTCTCTGCTCAGCTCTGACTCCAAATCCCTGTCTGCCGTGACTGACCTTGAAGTTGGGCTTTGACAAGAGTAAATGTAATAGCATTATAACTGTTGTACAGAAAAGACTCATGCGCTAGAGAGGGCACTTGGCAGATCAGATTATTCCCGAAAACATATTTACTCTTATGTAGCACTGACAGTTATAGTGAAATATGCCTGAGGCTAGTAAACCTGCAAGTGTGTGTCCTTGCATGTGTGCCTATGCTTGACAGGCTGAGCTACTTAGGCATAAAGGAGTCAACAGTCGGACAATGTACAACACGATGTGGTCAGACAACAAAGATGATAACTCACCTCCACAGAACTCTCAAACTCCCCCAGATATTTACAGCAGGTGATAAAAGTCACTGCTGTGCCTCATTCTGATATAATAAGATGGATATATATATACTGTCGATAGACAAATAACCACATGGCAGACCCCATGAGTTGGGCTTGAACCCTAGCAACAGAGGGCTACCACATGAGCAGAAAGGAATCCATTTAGCCCCTCAGCTCTTCTTAGTCCAGTAGGCATTCTCTACCTGATCCTCACTGTCTTTGCCTCTTTTTTATTTGCAGAAGGCCACAATAGCAATCCTTTCAAAGAGAATAGTGGTACTGGACTCGTCAAGGTTATGAGTAACATCGAACAAAAAAAAAAGGTTGTGTAGTGACAATGTGGCCATTTTTTCCCATCTTTACCACATTGTAATGGCCAAGACACAGCTGGCCCTGTCTCTTCTTATACTCTCAGGTAGTCCAGGGAGGGTGCAGGCTGTCATGTGTTGTCTTTTCACCTGGAAGTGAAGAGCTATACCAAGATGTGCTCCTAGGTTGACGTTACAATGTCCCACTAGACTCCACACAGGCTCTTGTGGAGCTGCTACTGTAGCATAGCAAATATATGATCCCTGACTGGCTTCCTTCCCAATGGGTACATGCCAAAAGTTGTTGATGAAGCACCCAGTGTGGCTGGAAGCACCACAGCTGAGGAGCAAACCCAGCTCACTATGCTGGTGGCTCAGTATATTCCCTCTGCGCCATTCAGGCGATGTGAACTTTATTGTGACAAAGTTCTCGTCACCACGCTGTTAACAGAAAAATATTTCTCTTCTTTATGCATTCCCCTGTGCCAAAGCATTCTATATTTAACGGACTTTGAAATGCACACATAGCTTCTGGCTCAGTTAATACTCTGGTCTCTGGCTGTGGCCCCTGCAGGTGACATTGAGATATAAATGAATCATGTACCAGTAAGCCAAGCCTTTAAATCGAAACATTTGCCCACCCTGAATCAGCCCGTAGATAACACGTGTTTCTGTTTCAGATTCATTTAGCACTCCGCTAGGTAAGGATGAAAAGTTGACAAAGGGCAAAGGGTGTGACGCACCATGGGGCAAGGCATGGATAAAACATTACAGAAATAAGGCAGGTAAGGTTGAAGATAATTTAAGGCCTGAGTGTATCAACAGCTGCAAAAAGGAGATTCAGGAAGAAACATAGAAGAAAAGGGTACTCCAAGTGAAAAAGACAAACAATGAAAGAGGTTGTGGTTAAAGAGAAAGGGAGGGCGGAGCAGAGGCAGAGTAGAAATGGGAGAAATAGGCAAGAGGATGTTGGGGAGGGGATGTTAGAGGGGCCTCTCCATAATGATTTCAGAGATCCTCCTAATTGGGCAAATCTCTGAGCAGGCACCCGGTACCCTGCTCTGGAGAACAGGACAGACAGAGAGCAAAGAGAGAGACGGAAGGAAGTGGAAAACATTTTCAGACACAAGGGGGGTGCCATGAAAAGGTTGAGCTATGTGAGCCTAATGAATTGAGAGGTTGTACAAGAGCAGCATTGACCTCCACCCAACTCCCTGCTTCCTACTTGCCTTAATGCCTCTTTCCGACTACCCCGCTGTAAATCTATGACCAGCTGAATCGACTAAAATTCTGAAAAATACACTTGGCCTCAAATGATGACACAACTGAGGCTTAGGCTTGATCAAGGGACCTTGTTTGTAACCGTGTGGCCAATGAAATAACGGCTCTGGGTGAGGGGTGTGAGAAAAGGGAAAGAGTGCTCTATGAGGGCCTCTCCAGAGGGCTAATTTATGAGCATCCTGATCAATGGGTTAATTAAGTGGAGAGACGAGAAAATGGAGAGGGCAGGGGCTGACCTGAGTAGCCAGTGGCAAAGAAGAAAGGGGAGGGATGGAAGGGCACATGGGTGGAGGTTAGTAGGGTGACCAGGGGAGAGGTAGGATGTGGATCCAACTGTGAGAGTCAAATTCCCATGTGTCCTTAACTAAATTGACTGGGACCATCCAATAATTCTGGGATGGGAATTTCTTCATTTTAGAGATGATTATGAACTATCGGCTCACCTGCTTCAATCAATACTACTCCACCTCTTCAGATTTGTCAAAGTCTTGAAAAAATAAGATGTCAAAAGCGCAATCCATGGGGCAGTCTTAGAGAGACCTTTGGAAAATCAATTCAGATATTTACTTGTCAACAAAACCTCAAAAGGAGGAATACACGTGTCAAGCACACACATACACACCAACCCTGCTTACACAATCCACACCATTGCGGCCGTTCTGTCTTCCAGAATGTGAAGCACGTTCTCCAGTGAGAGGGATAGAGCTCATCCTTTGAAATGTGTTTATTCCCAACAAAAGGAGAGAGAGAGAGAGAGAGAGAGAGAGAGAGAGAGAGAGAGAGAGAGAGAGAATGAGGCAGTGGAAAAAGAAAAAAGAAGAAGCAGGGCCAGGAAATCCTGCTGACTCGCAGCCTTCTAAATCGCTGCCCCCTTCTCCCATTCCCCATCTTGTTTCCAAGTCCCTGGAGTTTAAACCCAAATGGAAAGAGATCGTTTCATGTGGGCACCAGGGGAGTTCTGTTGCTTTCTTCCCAGGTCTTCGTTTCCGCAGGAACACCCCCACCCTGCCACGATCCGCAATCTATAAGCGATACACGTGATCATATATCCCAGCAAAGCAATCTCACCACTCATTAGTTGTTAGCACCAGCATGTGATCAAGGTTACACTCCCTTACCCTGGGTAATTAAGGTGACAAGACCCTATCTTTCTTCCTCTAATGATGAGCTGTTCCTCTCTTTACATGCCACCTATACATACCTGTCTCATTTACCTTTATATTCCATGCTTCTTATACTTTTATTTCTAATCTTCTAAATTCCATTTGTGATCACTTTTGTCTCCTAAATTCTTAAATGCCATAACCACAAAATTTGCGTCGTTGTTCTTTACACTTTTTCTCCCTTTCTTACACCTTTGGTAAATTCTAGACAGAGGGGACATATGAAGGGCACTGCACAGGGAAGATGAGTCATTTTCACCGAGATACTGTAGCCTGAGGGTAGCAGATAAGTGCACTCAATAAAGTTCGGTACGAGTCAGAACACTGACATTTATGTTCCTGGTGCTGTGAGCTGCTACCTGTGCAAGTATAGTCTACAAAAAAATCGGCTCATGCAGGGTGTTTGGCCCAGAAGTCATCCACAGAGATTGGAATTTAGCCCCTCTTCCCTGCTACCATTTGTCAGCAGAGGAATTGCTTCAGCCTTGAGAGACAGTGTGAAGAGCCACAGATGAATGATTTAACCAACACACATTGTTTTCTATGAGGGATGGAGGATACACATGCCACATCCTTAAACATTAAGAGAAAACAAAAGGAAAATGCCTTTGGTTAAAACAAATCAAAAAAGAAAGGCGTGCCAGAGGTTTTGAGGCGTTTGCTATTTAGTGTGCGCACAAAGGAAGGACCTTTCAATGTGTGTGTGTTCTTGTGAATGTGTGTGTCCCTGTTCATCCTCAGGGTTAGTGTTTTCTTTGCTTATTGTGACAATAACAGCGACGATCATTGCCTGCTTGGCATCATCGAGCGCGAAAGTGTAACGCTGCCATTCTGGTGCTCATTCATCACTGTCGTGGCTCTGCTTTCATTTCTAACCAGCATATATACTCACACACACACAAACACAACCAGAATCTAGCAAGGGCCTGTCAAAGAAGAGAAATATTAATTCACTGCGTAAGAACAGGCTTATTCTTTTCATTAGCGCCCGCCATCACGACAGCTAAAGCCCAGCAGCCTAACAATGCATCAAGTGGAGCTCGACGGCACACGGAAGTACTTGAAACGCTCCATTTGCTCTGAGGTGGAGGGGTTGAGGCTCAATTCTCAGAGTAAGGTTGAAGAGGTGACGTGCAACTGTACACGCATGCATGCACCCACACACATCCACTGCCTACCAATCCATTTCTCAGCAGTAGAGGAGGTTGTGACTATGTTGCTGTAAGCAGCTCATCCAGACCTCCCATCAACAGCAGCACTAACCCCTAGGAGACCGACGGCAGCAACTGGTATCAATGCGTCCTCAAGTGTCGCTATTAGCCAGCATCTCTGTCCACGCCTCAAACCCAAGCACGGCGACCCACTGTCACTTATGTCAACAAATGGGCATCAAATCGATTATCGGCATAGCCTGTACTATGGGACAGCCACTGGCTATGCCGACACGGAGGCTCATTATGTGTGACTGACTGAGACTGGCACTCAATGTGTGTCTGCCAGCACAAGAGGGAAATACGTGTGTTTTATAACAAACCCCTCATCATTATACAGTGCAGCCACAGTGATAGCACTTCAGCATGTTGGCCAACACAGCCACTACTGCTGCTTCTTCCTTTGCCAGCATTACCATTCAACTGGTCTTTCTCTAGCTAGTTGTTAGGGCTTCGGCTGACAGCTCATACTAATATGTGTGGTGGTGTGTCAGCCCATACTAATGTGTGTACACCAGCAGGGAAGAGGTAGCATATAGCAGATGTTAGGAGAGCAAAATAGAGATGGTGGTGTTGTAATGTTTAGGCATTCCTCTGCCTTTCTCTCTGCCTTTTATACAGTATGCTCCTTCAAAGCTTGCTTTTCTGAAGCCCCCTCCTGTTTGCTCTTTAGCTTGCTACCTCCGCTCTTTTCCATTCCTTGCGACATCCGTGGTCACTTGACTTTCAGAGCACATTCTCTCCTCCTCTCTCTGTGTGTGTCTGGGGTAAGAGGGCAGGAACAGCGGCCTGCCTACCTGCCTGTCTCCAGACCCATTGACCCGGAGCTTGTTTGCGATGCTGAGGGTTTACTGCGGAGTACTCGCGAGGATGTGGCTACTCCTGACCTTGAGATGCTGTCAATACCATAACTCACTCAATTTCTCCACGTCCCCATCGATGGCGAGATGTAGCCTAACACGCGGCAAGATGCACTGCAGTGCTGCGAGAGACAGCACGCGACTGTAATGAGTAACAAGCGAACAAAAAGGGATTTTTCATAAACACAATAATCTCCAAAGTTATGTTGCAGTGAGATTTGTGTATGAAATCCCTGGACTATGGAAAGGATTGCAGAGGGGTATTAAGGACAAAAACAAAACACGCAGGTAGAATTCCCATGGATGCAGCAGAGAAATGCAGGGAAGTCATTCAGTTTGCCAGAGGGATGAGCTGCACTGCTCAGAGCAGCATGGAGTCCAACTGTCAGTCAATCTGATTGGCCAAAAAGAAGGATGTATTTAATCCCTGCTGTTGCTGACTCCAGTGCTGTTGATTCCATCAAATCTGTATCAAGCTTTCTATTCAGGGTCCAACTCTGCAACACAGGAGCATGAAATCCCATTGTAGCCTTGCACCTGTATTATGAATGGAATTATTTGTTCAGAAATCACTCAACAGTGGTTTTAATCTTTGCAGGTTTTCTATTGTCAGAGGGAATGTGGAGCTATATCCAACCTCCCGCACTGGCAAACTTGAGAGGGGAGCTAGCACTTCAGAGCTGGCCGATGGGTGTGTTCTGGGTGGTTTCTCACTGTCTCTGTGACTTCCTTTGGCTTTTATCTCTTTGAAAGAGAGAGGAGAAAATGTTCATTGATCTTGGCCGGTGGTCAGCCTGGTTCTAGCAGGAGATGGGAGGGGTGGTGATGTGAAGGTTGCTGCTGCTATTAGCTGGAGATTCAAGAAGCGGACATCAGGTTTTTTCGATCAAAATGTGTCAGACAGTGTTCGACCTTGATCTAACCTTAATGAGCCCACCGGGGACAGTGCAGCACCGTTCGCCTCTGGTTGATGGACAACATGAGGGTTTGAAGACAAACGGAGGAGGCGAAGGAAGAAATATTTGAAGAGAATGTGTAAGGAAAGGACATGGGAGACAGAAACAATATACTGCAATACAGAAAAAAGAGGACGACTGAGGCAGAAGCAAAAGAGAGAAAAGAGAGAGGGGGAATGGAGCTGAGACAAGTAATGGCTCTAACCCCTCATCCCCATCTTGCACCCCAGAGAGCAAAGCAAATTCAACAGGCTCAGACAAAGGAGAGAGATGAGCCACTGTGGTGGGACTGTGGGAGACCAGCACTATAAGAGAATCACAACAAAACAGACAGGCCGAGCAGGGAAGATGGAGGTACTTGTCTCAGGGAACAATCCTCAACAATATAATGTAATCTTTTCCTTTTTCTCTTTCAATAACTCCAAAAGAAAATTGCCAGATCAATAGTATTCGCTACCACATACGCAAGAACTGCATAACAACAAAAAATGGACATCCAAGTTTTGCAAATGCCTTTTTTTTCAGCTCCACGAACTTGGAGTAAATAAGACATGCTAATGCTTAGGTTTGCTCATTTTGACCACAATAAAATATTTGGTCATAACGATTTCATGTCGGGATTCTGTGCAGCACCAAAGAACATTGTTTACTGGGCTTTATCGCAAAGAAAAAAATGCAGCCTCTAGCACTTTGGATATTGCAGCAGTCGATGTGTTGATGTCAGTTGTTTTTTGATGAATTTTGCTGCCTTAATATATACGGACACATGCTGGAGCACAGATACAAACCGGTGAAAACAAACCAAAAGCTTCAGGTTTAAAATCTTTGCGGGGCTTATCCTTCCAAAAAGATGCTGCCATAGCAACGACACACACTTCTTGCTAAAAAAACAGACAGGCTCCCTTTGAACCAAATGAAAGAGTCGGACACGAATGAATGGAGGAGAGAAACAAATGAATACACCAATGAGGGATAAAGGAGACATGCAGAGTATACGGTCTCAGAGAGCGGCAGCCGACACATGTCAACGAACACGTGCAGAAGACTGGGTGATTACATGCCGAGAACGGTGCTCAAGGGAGAAGAAGAGGTATATTCCCATTGTGAGCAGCTTGTTGTTAATTACCAAGCCTTGCTATATGAAAAAGAGCACCCATTGTGGAGCTATTCCATTTAATCAGCTCTATTTTCTACTGGAGAATTAGAAAAAAACAGAGTCCAGTGGTGGAGTTTGGTGGTGACACAGATGAGGTCCAAGCAACAGGAACATGTCGGAGAATCTGCCAAAATATTCAGAGCTGCAATGATTCATCGGTTAATTTATTAGTCGATGGAAAGAAAATTAATCACCAACTATTCTGACAATCGATTATTGTTTCAAGCAAAAATGTCCAGCTTCTTAGAAGTGAGGATTTGCTGCTTGACTTTGTCAATAATGATAGCAAATGAAGAATCTTTGGGTTTTGGACTGTTGGTCAAAAGAAGAAATGTGAAGAAGTCACTCTGGGTTCTGGGAAATTATGATGAGCATTTTGCAGGGTTTTTTTACATTTTGTTGACAAAACATTAATTGGTTAATCATCATACGTGCATACAGGTCCCCACAATTATTCAATATTCCATCAAATATACAACCACTAACTGAGCCTTCAAGTTGGCTGAGAAGCGGAAAACAAATTTTCACTGTTGGGTAAACAAAATTATGCCAGCAGTCCTGAAAGTACATTTCTGCACCTTCAAAGCAATAACTGACACACATTGTTCCCTTCCTCAGCTTCTCGTAACTAAAGGGAGACATGAGCAACAGTGCCTCCCTCAGGACTTGTGTGTTCAGCCAGCCTTGGCTTTACTAATTCATTGCAACTTTGCTAAACAAACATCTAATTTCACCAGCATTCATCACATGAGTCTCCAGTCCTCCAGTCAACGTGACAGCACCCATAATGCTGAAGATTTTTTACACAGATGACATCTCTCACCTAAAATTAGCAGCATCTGCTGTCATCTCCGAAAGTCAGAAAACATCCTCACGCACTGGGGGACCTGCTATCACTGATTTATCTCCAGTAAAAATAAATAGTGAGGGATAAAATTAGCAGCAGTAAATGGACAGGTAGGGATTTTAAGGACTGTGAAAGTGTGATTGTGATGGCTATTTCAACCCACCCTGTCACAACACCAGCCTGCATCTGTTGACTGCTTGGCGACCCGCGCTAGGAGCCATCAATCTAGCCGACAACACGCTTTGAACGCTTCAGCCCCATCTGCCTCCAGCTTTGCTGCACCTTGCAGGAGATGGATGGCACCGAGCAATATTTTCAGGGGCCTTGCGTGCATTTGGTTGGAACACACACAAAAAGATTTTTGAACAAATTCTTGATGACAGAATGTTCAGGCACATAAAAAGGTGTGTACAGGCCTTGACGAGGCTGTTTTTATGAGGTTGTTGTAAATCAGCCACTGACACCAAAGGAATAAAGAGAATACACTGTATTGCATTGCTGCAGAAATGCTCTAGGATGTCTCCCCCTCTCTATGTGTACATATTTCTCTCTTACACACAAATGCCTGCAATCACTCTGTGGACTGCATTATCATGACTCCTTTATCCCCTTTAAACATCTCCACAGGTCGTCAAAGTTTCCAGCCAGCCACCATTTAGATAAATAACAACTCCTCTGTGACAACATCTGTTTAGCACAAGGACAGTGGCATATTTTTTCTCCCCCCTCCATTAAAACACTTTCACCCCACAGAGGAGATGTCCCTATCTGACTATATGGGCATGCTAGCTGCCTAAAGCAAGGAGAGAAGCCGAGCCGAGCTGAGCGGAGCCTAGCTGCCTTCCCCTTCTCGTCGCCGCAGATAAGAACAGAGGTCTTCTTGTCCCTGCTGAATTCTATCATCTAGCAGGCCCTGCCGATCCGAATGCCCCACAACACCAGCCGCAGCATATAAATGCGCCCCATTCTTCATGCTGTGTGTGTGCATGTATTTGTGTTTGTGTGGAGAGAGGAGCATTTAGGGGAATATGTTCTCATGGTCATGGCGTTTCCTGGGTCTTTTGAGTACAAAGACCCCGGAAAAATATGCTCATATTAAGTTGAAGGATGATTTAACTGGTGAAGGGGGACTTTTGTGAGTGTGTGTGCATCATTTCAGTCATTTCTCTGCAATACAAGGTTGCTTTCTAGCCAAATGTGCCTTCCACTCCTATTCATTTTACTCTTATTCAAGAGAATACACAATTAAAGAAAGGCACAATGATCACCATGTGCCCCGAGAATTTGATTAATAAGCTAAACATCCTGCATGTTAGGAGGACAGAGGAATGAGCTCAGTCTGACTGAATAGCTTCCTCTGTTTCTCTCATTCCACCACAGGAGCTCTGAGTCCGAGTCCTCATTAATGGTACGGACTTGAGGATACATCTTCTCTGTTGTGAAGGAGCAGCAGCGCGTCTGCATGAGGCACGACTCGTTCTCAACAGGTTTGACATGACCACACAGCAAAAACACACATACATACAACATGCTGCCAAATCCAAGAGATTGGCTGAAGAGCGACAGGATGTCAATCATTCCAGACATGTTTTGGAAAACACCAAATGCATTTTTAAAAGGACAGGTAGGCTGATAAAAAAAATAAGAAATATTTGCACATAAATACTCTTTTCAGACCCAATTTAGTGATTCTGATGCTCATTTTTTTACACTAGGCGTCAGAGATTATCTTCAAGCACACACACATATTTAAAAATGCAAACTTTAGAGCAATGATCAGTTAAAACAACATATTTCACAGTGTAATTTCATGGAGGAGACTAATCTCCTCAGTAGAAATCAGCACCGACCGTGTAAACCTCAGCCTACCTGTTAATGTGTGATCCTCTGGTGCTGGTCGGGTGCCAGATGCCCACTGATGTTCTTTTTTTCCTGAGATTTCGTCCTTCTCCTCCTCCTTGTCCTCTTCACCAACCCTCCCTCCAGCAGTGGTAAATGTCAAGCGAGCGAAAAGTGCTCGCTTCTAAAAAAAAATTTAAAAAAATAAAAAACCTTCAAAAATGTCCCCCCGACAGCACTTCCTCGTTCAATCCAACCGGGCCGGCAGGTGGGACTTCATGACTGCTGGAGACAACGACAGTGAAGCTGAATAGCAGAAATCAAGCTCTACTGCATTAGCCGACACATACAGCGGGATATTGTATGATTCCCCATCCGAGCAGGCGGGCTCAGCTCAGCTCGGCTCGGCTCGGCTCGGCAAACGTCTTCTCCACCACGGCAATATATTAATTAATTTCTCGGCTGACAGTCCGGTTTGCCTCGGGGAGAATGTCTCTTTTTATCGACGCTTCAAGACGACGAAACAACCCCCAAATAACCCGGACGTGTCCGCGGGGTCTCGGTGTTTTCTGACAGCCGGGGAAGTGTCACCTGTGTGGACCCAGTGGTCGCTTCTACTCAGTTTTTTGAGCGTTTTTCTGGGACGTCGTCGATAAATCCTCAATAAATCCCCTCTAGGCGAGCTCCGACACCGCCGAAGTCACGGTGCAAGCCTCGGCTTAGCTTCGGCTCGTCGTCCCGCTGTCGGCGGACGTGGACTGCGCTGTCGCCGGGTAGTCTTGTGAGAAGATGCTCCCGCCGCTGCCGCTGCTGCTGCTGCTGCTGTGTAGCTGCCGTGACCGCCTCGGCTAGCTGTCGCACGCGCGCGCGCGCACGCTCACAGGCACGCACGCTCGCTCGCTCTCGGCGTGTGACGCGCGCCGCAGTGTCCTCCCTAGCAAGCCGGTTGCCTTGGCAACGCTTTCCTCTGACCTCAATATGGTCGCTCTGATGCTAAAACAAATGTGCGGCGTTCGGCGCAGTTTCTGTCGCGGTGACAGCCCCTCGCTCAGCGGTGAAGTCAGGTATCAGTCCGCCCCCGGTGTGCAGAGGCTGTGGTGGGGTCGGTCTGCAGCCTCTTCTGCAGAGGGATGTGGAGAAATGAGCGCTGAGGAGTTTTAATTTTTTCGGCATCCCTCTCTCCTCCTCTCCTCCGCTCGCATCCAGCCGGGCAGATCTGCATCAGCATGACGTCAGAGGACGTTAAAGGGATACTAGGCCCTTTTTTTTTTCCTCCTCAACTCCATCCATCCCTCCACCCTGCATCTTTCCTTGTCCTTTCACCATTCACCCAGCCACCACAAGCATCCCCTCTTTAACTCGGTTGCTCTCCATCCATCATGAAGAAACATCTACAGATACACATCATATACTTTGCCCTGTTAATTCAGAGAACATTTAAGTCTATTTCTCCCTGGCTAATCCCTGTAGGAGGCTCGCCATGTTAATCATTGATGGATACATATCACAGAGAGCCAAACAGGGTATTAAATGGACTTCATAGCGACACCACAGATGATAAAAATGATATAACATACAGTAAAATTAGGATATGCATTCACTAATCATCACTACAAGTCCCTTTTGGAATGTTATAGAGGTTTTTTTCATGGTGGGCTGCTGACTTCACCAGCTCGCTCATTTATATTCTTTATGTTTTACTTTAAGGGGTAATAACCATCTAACATCCAGCATGGCTGAGTCCCTGCTCTCATCAGTGCAGATGGTAATGGCTGTGTGGTGGCAGCACCTGCTCCTCTGGATGCAGGACGGCCACATGTCTGTCTTATTACCAGGGTCATAACACAGCCAAACATCTGCCTCCGTCACTCTCCCACTGCACAGCCATGTATCCACAGTTGGTGGGCTAGCACCTGCCAGAAATCCCCAGCTCAAAGGATAAAAGTCTCCAAAATAAAATTGAATTTTGCTCTGTTGTTGCTTGTTTTCCTGCTATTATCTGCCGACGCTTAAGCTGAAGTATAATGATTCCCGCCCCCAGTCACATCTAAATGATGCCCATGTGCTTCCAGGCAGCATCCAGATCTCATTGTAGAGAAGATTTACTGCTCAGCATCCATGTGCCAGTGTTCATTCAGTTCTCCGTATAAACCCTGGGCGGGGGGAAACAGGCTGCTTCTCCGCTCATGTGGGGAGCCAGCCCGTCGTCAATCAGCCAAAACATCATGTCAGCCGGTCGTGCTTTTTACCTTCGGACACATCCAGCGACCTGAGGGACATAGATGAGGCAGAGAGAGGGGAAGCGAGAGATCGCTATGGGGCTACGATCTCGGCTATCAAGACAAATTGTCTTTGGTGGTGGATGTACATTCCCCCAGTGACATCCCATCAGGCCAAGGTGAGGAGGTAGAGGGCCTGCGAGTGTGTGTGTCTTCACGTACACGGGTGAAGTTGATGTCCTACACTTGATAGACCCTTGCAGAGAATCAGCGTTAATGGCCCACCAGGGAGACCTGACAGCTGAGCCCACGTTCACGTGTACACACTCACACACGTTCACCTCAATGCCTGTTTCACACATCTCCTCGTCTCCGATGGACTACACTGATACACGGTAGCACACACATGTATCATGGCACACACAGTCCCTTAACACACAGAGAGCACACACTATCCATCTCTGCACTCAGACACTCCCAGATGTGATATATGTTGTGTTAGAGGTCAGTTTGCCACTGTGGAGCCCCAGGGGGAGCTGCTGGTCTGTGGAGAATTCCTCTGCAGTGTTTCTGTATGTTCTTGTGCCTCCAGAATACCATAATAATGCCTGATTAACACAGTCCTATGCATAAGTGACCAGTACAAAGGCTTTTTGAGACAGACACACGCCCCAGGCTCTTTTTCTATCTCTGGGCTTTCAGTCGAGGTTGGAGCAGAGCACCCGCAGGGAAAATACTGTAAGCATGCACATAAAGGCACACGTTTATGGAAGACTGAAACTGCTAAAATCATAAATGTATAAATAAATGATAAATTTGAATGAAAATAAAGAAAGAAAAAACATACATGAATATTGGTAAGTTTGTGAGGATAAAAATTATATAACATTTGTAAAGTAAATATAAGTAAATGTAAAGGGAAAATAATAGGCTACTGAAATAAATACATACATAGGTCAATACATTTAAAAACAAATAAACTAAAAAGGAATGTTAATATGAAGAGAAATATCTTTATTGACCAATTTTTTTTTACACCTAATAAACTAAACAAACAAGCTGTCTTCGTTTTCATGACATAAAAAACGTAATAAAGAAAACTGACCATAAAGGACAACACAATTTCATACTGTTTTGTTTATATTTGGTGGACCCTGCCACCTTTCTGGCCTCAAACAGTGTTCTGGGACCTTATTTTCCTCTGAGAACATCTTGTTTATTCAGTTATGGAGAAAATAAATATTTCTGAGTATTATTACCTCATTAATATTATAAATATTAAAATTCTGAGTTTGAATTTCTTCTCCAAAACTACAAAGTGCCCCTTTAATGGCATATAAATTTATTTATTGAGTTTTTCTATTTGTTTATCTATTTTTGATTTTGGCGTTTTCAATCCTCCGTATCCATTGTCACATATGTAAATGCATATACATACATATATACATGCAGCTGTAAGACATTATCACGCATATGCACATGACTGCGGATTTAATATTCCATTAACAACAGGCTGCCACACTCTGCGATATTACAATCAAATAATTTGTTTGCTCGGAGGTGTTTGCAGTAATATGTCATTGCAATCTCATAAAGCCATTAACCTTTCTGTCGAAGGTACCAAGAAAGCCCATTTTCTCTCCGCCTAATTTACTTTTCCTGCAACCTGACCTTATTGAGCATGCCCACGAATCCCCTCTTGTGTTTGCAGACTGTGAGAGCCCACGCTGTCACAGAAAGTGAACTAAAATATCAAAGAGAAACAATTATTTGCTTGTTTATGACTGATTCTAAGGATGGTTGCACTGTACAAACTCACCTGTGCACACGTACACATTAGATGCATAATTGCAGGCTATTATTCCTCAGTGGGAGAAAAAAGGCCTGCAAAGATGTCATTCCAAAATAGCTGTAAACCGACTCCAGCTAGCGGATGCCAGGAGCTTTTAATTTACAAAGCTGTTTTTGGCGAAAAGAGACTGGGCCTTAGCACAGTTGGACGCTAGCTTGCCAGGAGAGGCAGAGGAACTGCATGGCAGGAATACACTTTAAATGAAATGTGCTCACTGTCCTCCTGTTCCTGCAGGACTGATTATTCTTTAGCCGCTTCACACTCATGCAGTACGACACGGGAAGTTCAAAATCTCACCCTTCTCCTTCTCCCCAGTGTGCCCTTATCTCGTCCTCTGTGTTCTCGCCCTCACACCTTTAAACCTCTTACACGTCACACCCTGTCTGAATTCCTCACACCGGTTCCCCCTTCACTGCTAACTTCATCACTGGTAATCTCTCTTGACTGTCGTGTAG
The DNA here is from genome assembly GCF_040436345.1 of Pagrus major. Classification (NCBI taxonomy): domain Eukaryota; kingdom Metazoa; phylum Chordata; class Actinopteri; order Spariformes; family Sparidae; genus Pagrus; species Pagrus major. The sequence continues at coordinate 19,459,413 of NC_133224.1, read as the reverse complement.
CTTCACATTTATTCTCCCTTCTCTTCCTCTCATCTCTCTTTCTACCTTCCTGCTCGCCACGAGGCACCTGCCCCCCCCTCCGAGGTTGGGAACTGGTGTTCTTCCAACTTCACTCCCACCAGCTCTTTACCTCCTGGCGTCGTGTTCTGTTCTTCACATGCTCACTTATCTCTGTAGGGTTGGAGTTATGCTGGAGCACAATATTATTTATTGGACCAGTGTTTTCTGCGGGGTGAAACAGCTACTGGGAATGTGTTGTGTGAGTCAGGTTTGAGACAGAATGTTAGCTTAAGTATTATATAGTTCAATGGAGCGCCAATGGCATTTAGCAGTTAACAATGGTTGTCAGTTGTGAGTCACACCAAAGTGCAACCCTTGCCAACTTTGACCTTGTCGTTTTTCATCATTTTGATGGAGAGAAAAGGTGATGCAAGTGGAACATTTTGAAAAATGTGTGTGCGGCATTCAGAAAGAAACAGAATGATGCATTACAACCCTCGAGACAATGACACATCCCACTTGGTTGCAGCAGGGTAAAGCTTTTAGTGTTGTCGATATCTTTCAGTTTGTCTAGTCAGATGACTTCACTCTCACTGAATGCTTCTTGTTAACTAAGGCTAGCATCATTTCTTGGGCTATAAGCATCAAAAATGGAAGCTGGATGTCACAGGAAGTTGCTGCTGAAGAGCTGACATACAGTTTTAGGAAGCTGTATGTTTCCCCCATTCACTCTACAAAGCTGCACTAGTGTTTTCAAACATATCTACTGTAAAGCCTGCTGTTAGTGAATGTGATGTTGAGTCTTTTGAGGTTTGTTCAGACAGAAAGCAAACCAGAGGCAAGCAACTAACCAGAGAGAAGCAACCAACCAGAGACAAGCAACCAACCAGAGACAAGCAACTAACCAGAGAGAAGCAACCAATCAGTGAGAAGCAACCAACCAGACACAAACAACCAACCAGAGACAAACAACCAACCAGAGACAAGCAACTAACCAAAGAGAAGCAACCAACAAGAGAGAAGCAACCAACCAGAGACAAGCAACCAACCAGAGACAAACAACCAACCATCCCGTCAATATGGGGCGTGGGACAAAAGATAAAAAATGTTGCACAGTCCAGCATAGAGCGTGACACTTGGTCACCCAACGTGATTCACTGAAAAGAAGATTTTTCATAACATGTGGACACAGTGAGATGGATGTTGGCCTTAATGCTTCTTGAATTAAACCCCAGATGCCAAATCATAAATAAATTGAATTCAAATGAGATCTAAAGGTTATTTTAATCTACAGCAGGCATCCTCAACACAGGTCAAACCAGAGAGAAGTAATAATTGTTAAAGCAGCTACAAGGAACTTTCCATTTGTGTTGATTCTGACGCCCCCTGTGGACTAAATCGGTATGAGCACCACTGCCTCCTGTGTGAAAGATCTTGATCTGGCTTGCGAGTGCTTATTTTTTAATCAAATGAAAGAACTACGTAACATATTTTTCAACAATATTGGTCTTTTTTTCTCTAATATGCGATTAATAATTGGAAAATGACCATAATGAAACAAAGGTTTTAGCGCCATAGAACCAGACTACAGAGCAGCTTCTTTCCTCCGGCTGAGAGACCTCTCAATTCATCCTCAGCCATGAAAAAAAAAAAGTTTTTATGACTTTTCTGACCCGGATAAGTTGGAATCCGTTCCAGTGACAGGCATTAAGAACAAGTATAATAACTATATCTCCTCGCTGATGCCTCATTGGCTTATGTAGGTCACGTAGAGGCGTCAGTATTAAATTGTGACTGTTACATAACCAGTTAAAAGTCCCTTGTAGTACGTTTAAGATGATGAACATCTCCTCAGAGAAACCGATACTTCCAGTACTCCGGCTCACACTCCCCCTTACCTCATCCACCTGCAGCTCATCTCTTAGCAAATCTCTCCCAGTGGACTCTCAATGGTTTCCAGCCCCTTCTTTCTTTAATTTACATCCACTACCATGCTGCAGTGAGCCTGCTCTTTCACCTGCCTCCTCCCCTGCTCCTTCTTCACTCTCACCTCAGCGGGCGTGTGATCCGGTGGGGTTCGCGGTGATTTCTCTACCTGCCTTTGTTTCTCAGGCTTGCTCAGGCCTTTTCTACATTTCATGGCTACCCCCTCCCTCCCTCCCCGCCCTGTTTTCTTATATCTCTGCTCCTCAGCAAGCCTTCAGCCCCTTGGGGTCGGGGATCGCATCCTTCTCCTCTGATCTGCAGCAGCAGGGAGCCTTCCAGATTAGTGCTTAAGTAGCTCCACTTGCATTGGTTCCCATCGTATGCCACCCCCTCTCTTTCGGCCTATATATTTCAACATCCACCTACCACACGCAAGCACACATACACAGCCCATTAGCCAGAGTGGCATCTGTTTTTAATTGTACCCATCTGAGCACTGGCATAGACTCCACACCCACGAATCGGCCAGTGCTAATTGCAGCGCCACATGTCCCATCGATGCCGGCTGCCACGGCAAGGTATAAAGAGAGAAGCACAGTGTGACTTTGCTCTTTTTATTACTTCCTCTGGCTCAGAAACTTTAGCTTCAGGCCTTGTTATTAAACAATGTAAGCACATGTCGTCATTATTAACATTGATCGGTTCGTATGCCCTGATGTCTGCACTTGTGCCTGTACCTATGTGATGCGTGGGAGTGTGTATGTGTGGGACCGTGCTGAGAGAGGAGCTCAGGACTTATGTATTATTCATGAAAAGGAGATAGTAAACCTGCACAGAGTGAAAATGCTTATTTGGTATAAGCATGAAGAAGCCCTCCTCTCCCCTTCACACACACACCACACATCTTACAATCCACTTGTACTGAATATTGTTATGATAGCCTTAACCCGACTTTATTCTCACCATAGGCCCATAATTAGGCCTTGAACTTTGATAAATTTGCTCTATCGTTGGTGTCTACATCTTACACTGATGGGATTTTCGAGTAGCCCTTGTCTTTGATCCTTGAAAGGAAAAATGTACTTTATTCCATTATTTCATTAATCTCATTTCATTTCATTTATTATTTCCTTTATTATTCTATAGATTATGATAATATTGCTCTCAGCAAAGTAAGTGTTGAGATCTGAAAAAATGGCGACAGCGCTTACAGCTGATTTGAGCCAGGAAGTCTGTCTGCAAACTGCGATTTTGTATTTACAATTGACAGTTTGGGTGATAATTTTACTTTTGACATTTGTTCCAGTAAGTTTAACCGCTGGCCAGTGTTGGCCAGTAATGCATTACTTGTAGGACCAGTGTGAGGGATTTATTGGTGCTTAGCGGTGAGGTTGCAGATTGAAACAGTCGATACACCCCTCGTCCCAACGGTGTTTGGCTCATCCTTCCTGGGCTGCTGTAGAAACATGGAGGACCTACTCCATATGTAGATATACCATCCTGAGGTAAAGAAAACACAGCGAAGTGTCAGGTAGTTATACGCATAAAAACAGAATTATGACTATCATATTCCATTTCAGCCAATGGATCCCACTAGATCCCCCTAACATCCTAACCACTCATGTTAATGATGGGTAAGTTTGCAAAGGCAGCCTGTCCTTTTACTTTAAATAAAAAAAACATTTTATTTTTATTTTTATACTGTGTCATTTAGATGTTTCTCTACTGGAAATGACTTACAATTTAGCCAGGATCAATAAGAGATGGTGTGTTTTCCTACCAGAAACTCTCAGCCAGCTGCCAGGGTTTTAGGGTTCCTCATCCATGTCATGCTTTTAACGCAGTGACAGGGATGAAATCAGAATATATAGTGTATAAAAATCCTGGTCACTCCAAAGTTAGAGTCTTCTTATCGAGCTAGCTAGCCTCAAGTAAGCTTCTATTGATAATGACCTGGGTTTGGGGTATTGGCCCTGATGCTAAGCTAATTGTTGAGGGTGAGTGAATTTTTCTAATTTGTGAGCTTAAGTTAGTTAGTTAAACTAAAATCATCATTTTCTACACATGTTGAATAGAGCCTATGTGATGCATTGGTGTAAAGGCAAATTAAGAGACAAATTAAAAATTGAAGGCCTCTTTGATGGAGCTTGGCTGAGTAATGAAAGTAAAGTAACAAGTGATGTAACTAATTATGTTTGTTGCTGAGTCATTTGCAATGGAATACAAATGTTTTCTGAAGTGATCAATTAGGAGTAATTGATTACTAGTAACTTGCCCAACGCTGCAGAGAGACGAGGATAACAAAAACTCAAATCAAAAATAACACCTTGTTGAGTTGTAATGAATCTGAATCATGCGTAAATCAAACACCAGTGCAAACACTAATGTGTGCTGGTTCATTCGCCCCGAGTGTCTACGTGTGTTTGCGTGTCCACATGCACACTTCATTATGAATAATAAGCAGAAAGAGACATCATTTCACAGGTTATTAGGCAGGCTTATCCTGGCCTGACATTTTGCTGACTGTAATTGTTTTTGATAGATTTAATTCATGCCCTGCTCACATTTCTTTTGTTTTCCCTGCCCTGTGAGCAAAGCATTTGGAGGAGCGGAGACGGCATAAGGAGACGAGCTAAATCAACATAATGAAAGCAGAAAATGGCTCCTCTGGGAAGAGTATCCAAATGACAGACATCTCAACGACTCCATCACGAGCAACATCATCGTTCCAGATGGATGACGTTCAGCTTAAAGCAATAGTTTGCTTGCGATCTGTAGAACGGTTGAACTTTTCAGCATTATTAGATTAGGTGATTAGATGAAACCTTAATGGTCCCCGCGGGGAAACCGGGCTTGTTGCAGCAGCGGAGAGCCAGATCTAGATAAGAATTAAACAAATAGAAAGGACTGAAGATGATACTACATGCAATTTGTACAAGAGAGCACAATGGCGGACAGATTACTTTGTGGATTTGTAATGGACGTAGAGGGATGGAGTTCATTAAAGAAGGCGCAGATGTAAGGGAATACAAAAGTTTCCAGAGGGCTTACCTTACCAGAGTAAAAATGTGTAGTGGATCAATATCTTTATACAACAGTGGAACAAATTACAATGTAAAGATTTCAGTCGTAGTGGAGGACCTGACTGTGCAGTTCCTCTCAGTTCTATGGAGCTTTTTAGCTTCTTTCAGCTCATTGTTTTGGTTTTAAAGTAAACGCAACTGTGCTGTTTTGTTTGTCCAGCTCTCACTTTAGTTGTTTTCTAGTTGGTTTCTGATGTGTTGAAACATTACATTTCTTCATGTTCAATTTTCAATTTCATGCTGTGACAACACGGTGCTTACAGTCTGGTTAGGTATAGACACAATAATCACTTGGTTAGGCTTAGGAAAAGATCGTGTTTTGGCTTACCTGATTCTCTCACCACTTACACGGTCCAATATCCAGTGGTTTTGTGCTCAAAAATGTTGAAATGTTGTCCCGAACAGTGGTCTCTAGCTTGGAAGCCATCTCACCTAGCTGCCTAGCTGTTCAGCTATCGTGCCACCACCATCCCTTCCTCCTCCTGACATGGAAGTCAGCCAATTTACATGTAATTTGAAGGTGATATGACACGTATTTTAGAAAAGCACAAAAAATATAACACATTTTCTTTTTTTATCTATTGATGCAACACAAGACAAGTGAGAGACATGGTAGGAATGACACTATGTGTGAAACAAGAAAGATACTGTTAACAATGGAGACAAGACAAGACAAATAAATGAACAAGCAAAATGAATTGGTATATTGCGTTGTATGTTGAGGGTGTTGAAAGACGGTTTGTGTGTGTGTGTGTGTGTGTGTGTGTGTGTGTGCGTGAGCGTACAATATAACAAATGTAACTTACCCTGCTCGTTTCAGTGAAGAAGCTCTGACAAACCCACTTACACTGCTTTGCACCAAACGTGCCTCTAGCAAGTTAATGGAGACCAAACCAAAGCTAAATCACAGTGAATATTGGACTTACTTTTTTTTGGAGGTGATAATAAAGCAGTATTTGTGATTTCAGCTTGTTGTGATGCCCCCTAGTGGCCATGCAGCTTTAATGTTAATTGACCTTTGACCCTACCCTTTACCATTAGAACTATTTTGTCAGTAACACATAGTCCAAATGAGGTCAGAAATCTCGGAGATAAATAACTCAGAAACTGAAACTTTATACCAAATCTGCGAAGCTAGATACCGCCGCAGCTCATGCAAAAAATGTATTTTTGTAATTTGGCTGAAGAAACCCTTTTAATTGGTTAAGAAGGGGAAAGAAAGGCCATGAAATGTGCTTAGCCTTCCAAAGTAGGACATGACAGAAAGAGTTTGAGAACCACTGGACTAACCTAAATGTTTCGTCAGAGCTTTACTTTCTATAGGCAAACTTTATAACATAAAGAAAAAAGAACACTTCTAAGATGTATGATCTTCATTGAACGAAAATTCCGCATTTTGTCCAATTGAAAGTTGTTGGAAACATTTGGGATAATATAATAATGGTCTAGTGATTTTAAGACATTTTAAAATAAACCTATTATGTTTTTTTTTTTTACCTTTACTTCAGTCTTTAATATATGCTCTTGTACATTAAAAAAGTCCACCCCAACAGAAGCTGCGCTCTCCCACAGAAAACACTGCTCCTGAAATGCCTTGCCAGTAGTCCCACCTTTAATTCTGTGACTTTGTGACATCACACATAATTAGTTTGGCACGTGAGAATTGATTTAGCAAAGCTGCTCTGCTGTTGCTTGCGGAGCTGGGTCAGGCGTGTGTGAGCTGACCAATCAGAGGGGAGTTGGTATTCAGGAGGGGGGCCTTAAAGAGACGGGAGCTAAAACAGAGCATTTCAGACAGAGGGGTGCTGCTTCACTGGACAGTATGAGAAAGCTGAGGTGTTTTTTGAGCATTAAAGCATGTAAACCTGTTCTAGTAGTAACCCAAAATAAAATTATGAACCTGAAAATAAGCATAATAGGTCTCCTTGAATGTAGAAATGTTACATACTACATATACCATATACAATACTACAATACCTGCCTCTTTAGGTATCAGTAGTAACATAGAATAACACATTATTTTCTTTCATGAAACTGTGTGTCCTCAAAAACAGGTGCAACTCTGAAAAAATATTGCTTTCAAAGTATTTGTCTGTGTTCGGTGCCAAACTTGGCCAAAGGTAATTATGTCTTTTCTGCAATTATAGATAACAGCAGTAAGAAAAAAGAAACAGCTCGACTGTGAAAGCTGAATACAGATTAAGTTCATAGTTAAGGCAAACAGTCATTTTAAGTCGAGTGTTTGGAAAATGAAAAGGAAGATGAAAATAGAAAGAGTAGAACACACGTGCATACAGATGTTATGCAGGTGTGGCAGGTTCGTTGTGTTGGTGTGAATGTACGTCTCTGTGCTGGGAACATTAAAATGGCTGGATTTTGGCCTCCATTATGTTGGTCGAGCAGAGCGGCATTAAATGAGGGACCTGCCAGTCGCCTATGGAGCGGACTCACAGATGTATGACGACATTCCAGTGTGAACATGTTGCCCTGATACTTTCCTTTTGAGGAAGTAAAAATAAACCACATCTCCTCTTTAGTTCCTGGCTCCAGGTACATGACTAATGGGGTCCGAATCATAAAAGAAAACCTGCCGAGGAGCTGCTGAAAAGGTTTCCATCTTCCAGCTCTCCTTTCTTCCATATAAAGAAAGCTTTGTTGCAGCCTATAGAAGCACACACACGACACTGCCATCTACATTTTCCACCGCCAATTCTAGGCGCTGGACAGAAAGGCTTAACCTCCAACATCCCGTCTCCTCCCTCCGTATCAGACTGAAAAGCCGAGCCACACTCCTCTGCTAATTAACTCCTCTGATGGAATTCAGGCTTGGAGGGATGCTGATCACCTTTTCAGCCAACATTTTGCCTTGTTAGAATATTAAAAGGCCTCGTAATGTTGATCTTCTGGACACAAACATCCATCCCTCTCCTCCCGCTCTCCCAGCCCCCGATTTAGCTCCCGGCGTCTGCACGTCCATCAGAGCGGCGCCGCTAAAATTCAGGTGTTGTTGTGGAAAAGTAAGCATCCAGAAGGGGACTCATTAGAGGTGTGAAAGCAGACTGATGGAGCGGGTAAAGTGAATGAGATGGATGACCTGAGCCGCGGCGGCCCCCAGGATGAAGTGGCGATGTGACTGGTGTACATGTTGCGTGACAGCTTTGATTAGGATGCTCGCTGCCTAATCCGCTCCCTCTCTGTCTCTCTGCATCTCGCTTCCTGACTCTCACACAGATGTAAAGCAGGTAGAGGGGAGCGGTGGTGGAAAATGGCGAGGGACGGAGGGAGAGGAAACATCCAGTGACAGGATGTGATGTACGTTCGTGAGCCTGATCGAGGAAATCAGCCCCACAGTTAACAGGCAGTACTTAGTTTGCCCTTTAAGATTCATTCCATGTATGATATAAACATACATATATGATTCAATATATGAAAAATAAATAAAAAACAAGAAGAAGTGTCTTTAAGCACAGCAGCTGCTACTCCTACCAGCAGCTCCGCGAGGCACAGTTGCACTTTATGCAGCACGCTAACGTCAGCATGCTAACATGCATGCTGACGTTAGCGTGTTAGGGTGCTGACATGTGCTAGTAAGTGTTGAACACAGTCATTAGTTTTGGTTGTAAAAAAAAATAGAAGTTTTGACCAACTTGACCAACCGTGCATTTTTGCAAGTCTCAGATCTTTAACAAGAAATGTGTGTCGCTGCCGCAGATGAGCTGCAGAAGAGACTTCTGGAGGGAGAGGGGGGCTTCTCAAGGAGTCTCGGCAGATGAGGAGGTGGCCCCTACACAGAATGATGTTAATGAGGAAGCATCCTTGGTCACGCTGGAGAACAGTGTGAAAGGGTCCAGCGTCAAATTTTGTCACTTTTACCAGACGTCCAAGCCTAAATTGTTGCCGAAGGCAGGGTTGTAACTTCATTACTTTTCCAATATTGGGTCTCAGTCAGGTCAGACAGAAAAAAAAGACACATACATTTAAAAAACGTTGTCTTTATTATTGCACTAAAAACAACAGTTATTTCTGAGTTTGTGAAATCAACAGACTTTTTTATTCTGTTGTCATTTTAGCCATTGAATTTCAGGGATATATAGTTAAACATGCTCTGACCTGTGTTAAGTTTCTGCTCGACTCAACATTTGAAATAACCCATCATGAGAAAAGATCTTAAAAATTGTATGTAAGCTAGTGCTTGATGCAGAGGTTACCCAGACTCAGGTCACATTTTCCAAGTCAGGATGTGCCATAATCCACGTTCTCCAGTTCCTTGTCTCTGTGTCTCTCTGCTAACAGAGAGCAACAGTGGCTGACTTTAGTTCAGAAATGGAGTCTGATAAGTCGAAGCTTCTAGTACAACACAGACGTTCCACAGAGCCCCTTTAACAGCTATTTAATGGGTTGCCATCAGATCTGGTAAAGACATTTATGGAGTCAGAGGATGAAGCCGACTGACTTTTGTGTAGACTTGCTCTTATTCTCAACAAATCCCACCCAAACACCAAAGCCAACAACTTGAAAAGGTCCTTATCCAGTCTGTGGCTCTCAGCCAGAAGCCCGTCCATTCGTACTGATAAAATAAATCTCTACAAATTTTTTTTTAGTTATTTTTAGGGCCTAAATTCAGTAGAACAGCTCAAGATTTTGCAACCCAATTGCCACAATAAATGTTTGAAAAGTTTGTTTCTGCAAAACCAAAGACAGTGTGTGTGTGTTCATGGTAAAGAAGCGGCACGTCCCCCCAGTGCAACCGTGTGGCTAATTGGTGTGTTTCTGGACAGTAACGGAACTCTGTGGCACAGAGGAATCAGATCTGTATCAGGATGTGTCTCCACAGCCAACACATGTTTGTAGAGTAAATCTGAGACGGTGTTGCATTTTCCTAATGAAACTTCATTCCCCCTTAAAGCCCAGGATTATGTGATAACCAGGAGGGCTGGTGAACGTGATTAAACAGAACTTGATTTGACATGAGAGTAAATGAAAGCATTCGTTTTTTTGAATTCCATTGTGCGCCCGGTGCAGGGGCAGAAAATTCATTTATTCCCTGCGACGGAGCCGACTCTGCCTCGCTGTAACCGAGTTTTTCCAGCTAGGATATTTTTTTGGCCTAATTGCTGCCAGTGGCTAAATCCTATCCATTTGCATCGATCTCCTTTGAAGAGAGATGCAGATGAGCTTAACGAGTGTGCTAATTATGCTCGCTCGGCGTGGGGAGCCTGCTGTAACCGCAGCTTTGTGTGTGTGTGTGTGTGCGTATGCATATTTGAAATTTTATGCCTGTGCATGCCTAAGTGTTTGTTTTTGGATGTGCATAAGTACGGGGGACAAACAACCTTAAGTTAAGGAGAGGGGGACTTAGTTTGAAAACCGTTCGGCGTATGGATTAATAAAGCTGCAGGTCTATATGTGCTGTGATTGCTTTGTTTGGAGCGGCACATACCATATGTTCAGCTCGGTGTCAGAAAAACTACCTGCTGCTGTTCCCACAAAACACAGAAAATTGAACTATTTTGCTGAAAACATCCGCGGGACAATATTTTTCAGTGTTGACATGAGAATGGAGACAAATATGATTGTGTGTGTGTGTGTGTACCTGAGGCTGTTTTGGTCCCGTGTACGTGTGTGTGTGTGTGCTGCTCTGCCAGCCTGTGTAATGGCAATGACTGGTGTTGTCTCCCCTAGCATACAATAGCCTGGACAACCAGACAAAATGTCACTCGACAGGCCTCTCTCCCTCTCCCTCTCCCCCTCGTTCGTTCCTCTTCGCTGAAAGGGATGTAATGACATGGACGAGTGACAGAGCTGGAGCATGAAAAGCTGTGACACCGGGGCACAATACGTACATTTGTGACTAAACATCTCGGAGACATGAAAGCGCCCTAACAGATAGATAATTGGCTGTGGTTGCGGCTTCTCAAAGCGAGCCGGCGACAGTGAAGAGCTGCGACCGTCAAAACACATCAAGGTTAATGGAAGAATTTCAGAAATGTTGGATTCTTTATAAAATCTCGGTAGCGGGGGGGTGGGAGCATGCCGCCCAGCAGGCAAAGCTTTCGGCACACAAAGAGTATTTCATTGCTTACAGGATGAAGCCGTCCTGAGTTCGATTTTTGCTGTATTTTCACTCTGAGATACGACAATCTCACAGTCTGACAAGGGAAAAGGTGGATAGTGCCTCCAACCTTTCTAACAGTGTGACCACAAGATCCCCATATCACGAAGCATCATTCAGAGTGAAGCGTATCTAACTTTAAAGGAAGGTATCTCTGTCTGTCTGTATGTTCCTCGCATATCTCAAGAACCGTTTATCAGATTTTCTTGACACCTGGCAAGTTTGTTGCTGAGGGCCGAAGGAAGTGCAGTGTCGAATTTGGTGAAATTAGGACACACGACTTGGACTGTAGCTGGGCTTACACATGACCTTGACTTGCTTGATCTCATGGGGAAGCAGACGTAAACAAAATGGAGATTACCGTGGTGCAACAACTTGCTGCAGTAAGACGCAGTCAACATGGGTTTTTCTATTCTTCAGTGAGAACTATAGATGAGATTTTAAGTTTCTGTCAACATTAGCATGCTAGCCTAAGTTAGCCTTAAAGGTGCAATATGTCAGAATTTTAGTTTAAAACGTTCAAAAATAAACTAAAATGAACAACAGTTCAGGAGAAATTGTAATTTTGACATTATGTTGATGAAATCTATGCAGGGCTACTGTGTTGTGCTGTGCGTGCTGTGTTCACATCTACTAAGGTTAGCGTGCTAACCAGCTAGCCCGAGGCCTGAAAACTTCTTTCTTCTGGCTGTCCAGAGCTCCTGTGACAGTGGTGTTAAAACAAGACTCATCCAGTAATCCAACTAGCTGCACGGCTAACTGAGCTAACAGCAGCTGCAGTCAGAATAGAATACAGGTAGCAACAGCACCTTGGTGATATGCTGCCCCTATTTGTTGGAGCATACATTCAACAGCTGGCCAATTCTTACATATAGCACCTTTAAGGACTAGAATGTTTACCTTTGCATGGCAGAACCATCAGCTGCTTCGGGGTGCCTCCCTCATTGGGTAATTGTGGTCCGTGTTTGATATGATTGGGGTGGCCCAGATGAGACTGTGAGCAGTTCAGGAGGCTGAAGACTGAATCTGTAAACCCCTCACATCATGAGACCCCAGCCCATCCTGGTCTCAAGGCCCTGTGCTAGGGGTGTAAACACAAACACACATCTGGTCCCCATGCTCCCAGACCGCTAGCCGCAGGGCTAACTGGGCTAACTAGCTAGTGGCAGCTACAGTCGCAGGCAGCCGGTGGTTGCTCCGGTATGTGCTGCTCCTTATTTGTTCTGAGTGTGAATTCGACAGGTTGCAAGTTCCTACATACTGCACCTTTCAACGATCACAACTTTGAGCTCTTGCTGTGGTGTCTCCTTCTGTCTCATTACCTGCTAAGTAAAAACAAAGCATCATCTTTATTTTTCTTTCCACGAGACGGGCTCATTCCACTTTATTTGCCACGCATTTAAATTCCCTCGCAGAATGAAGATGCATCGCCACCAGACACACCTAACAATATAGCTAACAAGAATAGGAAATTGGATTTTCAAAACAACCCACGGCAGTACATTAAGCAGAAAGAAAAGTGAGTCTCCATGTGTGCATACACTTATGTTTGAATGCAGAAATGGAAAGCGAGGAAGCGACATTACTTTGTCATACCCCTGCAAAAGGGTTGCATCAGGATGGAACAAAGTGTTAGGCATCAGCAACTGTCATGTAAGTGTGTAGGTAGCAAGACAAACGCAACCACTTCCCCCTCGCAGGAAGTGCTCCCTGTTTAAAGCGGCTAATGTTCCCCTTGTCTCGACTGAGAGAAGGAGAGAGCCGAACATTTTCCTCGGACGGCGGCTCGATCACGACAAGACAGGCCGAGGGCAAACAATCTGAGCCGATCAGACACATACATGCGCATGCTTCAGCTCAAACACGCCGCGGTTTGGCAGCGGTCGCTGGAGAAGAGAGGACAGGACAGGCGGGCTGACTGAAGTGAGATGGATGTTGGCTCTTGGAGGAACCTCACAGCACACGGCTGCTGGGACTTAGAGATAATTTGCTGCTTGTCTGTGAAAACAAGATGTAAAGCCATACTTCATTGTTGTTCCTCGCTGTCCCATCTGCCATGGGCCAGAGTGAAAATGACCTGTGTTTCTGTGTGTGTGTGTGTGTGTGTGTGTGTGTGTGTGAGTGAGTGGATTCTGTGCAGAGTAAAGCAAGCATCCTTCTGCATGCAACCAATCATGCCAAATTAGAGTCCACACATGCACGAGATCAGACAGAGATCGGCTCGGGTCGGGGCTCGGAAGCTCGCGCACAAACACAAAAAACTGGCCACAGGTCCAGTTCACAGTTGACGACGAAGGCTTGTGACTCATAAGGCTTATTTTTAATTAGCTACATGGTCATTAAAATGTGTTAATTGTATGCATTGTGTTAATGCTGTGTCAAAGTCAGCTAAGGACGAGGCTCGACGGAAACCGTGGTTTAGCGACACTCCGGTAATGCAGTGTGACCCTGTGTAATTTCAATATGATAATTGGAAGAAGTCCCCCTGCCCCCTCCACACACACACACATACACACTCCCTCTCTAGACAAACTTTAGCAGATGAGAAAGCAATACAGCACCCCCTTTTGGCGGGCTCTCTGCAGGGATTGGTGCATTTCCATCAAGGGGTAACAGCAGCACAACACCTCTGCCAGCCAGAAAACACATCAAACATGAGGAGTAGTTCACCAAAGCAGAGGGATTCACCAGTGTTTCCCAAATTGCAGCGATGGACAAATTGCAGAGTGCTGCACACTAATGCACCCGACGCACCGCTGAGCCCGTCATTCAGTGTTATGTGGCAATTCGGTGCACGCCGTGATGCTAAAAAAAAAAGGGCATCACAAACCCCCTTCTGAAGCCAAGCAACCCCTCTGTGAGGAAAATTAATTATTCATACTAACGCAGCACAATAGTATAATTCAGGCCTGGCATGAATAATGCATTTCAGACGTGAGGTCTTAAACAAAGCAGAGGTAGAAAAAAATAAATTAAAAATTAAAATTAAAATTAAAATGTGTTTGATTTTCTTTTGCAATGAGGGTCAGAGGATAAGTGAGCTCGACCCTAACACTAACCCTTTTTTCCTGTCCTCCAAGCTCCAAGCTTGGCACCAGATTTCACACTCAAACTAAATGAAATAATAATATAAAGTGCTTTTTTTAACTTTCGCCCTGCTTGCACTGTCTTCTGCAATCCTACATAAGTGCTCTGAAAGTCAGAACTGACCAGCCGTGGGAGTGTAACATCCCTACACGCACATATACATAGCCTAAGTGAGACGCCTGAAGGCATCGCAGTGCACGCTGAAGTGTCATGTCAGTGTCAGATCTGCTTGGCAGAGTACTGAAATTTGCCCCGTGGGCTGAAACTGTAGCACGCCATTCGCCATTTTGGCTCAAGCCTCCGAACGGGTAACGGATGTGCTCGGCAGTCGGGGAGCTGCGTCTCCCGGTGGTGGTGCCTTCAAGGACTCGGCGGACTGTCGTAATTAGCGGCGGTGTCACAAAAGCGAGACGTGTGGGACGTGAGGGAGCTGGAATGTGATGTGTCACATTATTTTAATCATTGTTTTGTATCATTTGTAGGTGTAGTGGCATATGTAGCACGCTATTTTGCTTAAAGCCTATTTTTTGTTTACATATAGTCTACATATAGTCTATATAGTATACAATTTAGCCTCATGCGCGGGAAAGCAATTACCCATAACTACGGAGTTTACAAGTACGAGCTAACAAAAGGACAGTGAAGGCAGCATCGCCGTCAGTCTTCCGCTGGTCGGACACACGCAGCTACAACAACATGACCGCTTCTGTTATTGTCCGGAGGATAGCAGCCCTGTCAGGGGCTTCGGCGGTGGCAGCCGGGGCATACGGGGCTCACGGTAGGGTCACTGCATTAGCTTATACCCCGCACTCATGCACGGGTCTTTGCACTGGGCTACATAATGAAATACAGTCCGGAACGACTGTCACGTGAACGTCTACTACTCCAGCGTCCGTTAAGAAAGATGCCAATTTAAGGTTGGCTTCCTTATCGACGCAGGTGAATAACGTTAAACGAATAAAGAATATCTGCTGCTAATGTTTAATAGGCTAGAGGTGAATTCGGCATCCAAATGACACACCTAGCAGAACGTTATTTCAGTAAAATGAAACAATTGTGTAATCAAGGTGACTCCTCCACTGTGTGTCATGGTGGAAAGAGGCTTATTAAAGCAGCAGGTCAAGTTGGAGTATGCTGAATGAAAAGGGAACTCCCATAGATTGTCGCTTTGGCAGGCTAACATTGCTTTAAAAACATTAAAATTAACTCATGCTAAGGCTGCACAGACCCTGCTGTCTTATCTAATTTGAGTAGCCTAATACTGATACTGCACTATGGCTGACAACATGAGAGACTGCAGAAGGACCACTGCTGCCAGTGCTCACAAGCATACAGTGACACACAGCTCCATGACATTAATGAGTTTATGATCCATGAAGACTTGATCACTATAATAGTGTGTTGGGAGCTCAAGGGAACCTTAAAGGGACATTTGTTGATTGCCGTTGTAAGTCTTTGTCATGTACATTGTCACATTTTTTATGCTCCATGTTTCTTGTTTCAGGGTTCAAAAACAGCGACCCTGATGACTACCAGAGAGTGGTACGTAACTGTGATGTTAAAGTTCTTCATAACTTTTAACTTGATCACTGTTGTCTTCTGCTTCAGTAATCTTGTTGGAGAACATGATCTTAATTATGCAGTTTTTAGATTGGTTTTAGAGGTACTGTAGCATTCTGTTTTTCCTCAAAGTATGCAAAAAAAACCCACACACTTCCTCTTTTCCTCTTTTCCTCTTGCTCGACGTGCTATTTATTCATCTAGATTGTTTTGGTGTGAACTGCTGAATTTTGGAGATATCAGCCGTGGAGATGTCTGCCTTCTCTCCAGGTTAATGGAACTAGATTGCACTTGGCTTGTGGTGCTTAAATTGTAAAAAAAAAAAAAAAAAAAAACACATTTGAAATAACTCATCAATAATGTCTCTTTCCAGAAATCATGACCCATTTAGGATTGCAATGGTACTATTACCATCTTCGAAAATATCACTGTATAACACAATTATCATTATTTTTCTCTTACAATGACCCTTAATGGAATGGGTGGAAAAAACTGTAATTTCACAACATAGTTTGTCCTGACAGACGTGAAACTTGATAGAAAAACCTGAAATATATACTTTAATAACACTAATAAGGTAAAATTCCTTAGATAGGATTTTCATACCATGGTATACCTTAAAACTGGTATACCACTACGGCCGTCGACTAGGTTATTCAAGACTACACTCACCAACCATATCACTGCACAGAAGGAAGCGTGCGTCTACTCATGGACGACAGGCAAGCTAACTAAGCTAGAAAGTGTTACAGCTCAAGTGAGGATGCCGTTAATGGCCTGTACCCGCAAGCATGAACCCCACTCGTCTGATAGTAGATGCACGCTTCCTTCTGTGCAGTGATACGACCGATTTCTCAATTTCACAATCTAGATGGTTAAATAGCACTACAGTTACACTGGATTTGGAGGCATTTTTCAGTCCCTTGTGCTTGACTGATGAAAGAGATGTGATAGATGCATACAGTAGCAACCCATTCAATGTCATTTTGTAGTCCATTTACACTGTACAGATCTAACCCTCTCCAAACTTTTCCAGAAAATCTCAGCTTCACTAAAATGAAGATTGTTTCTGAAAGCTCTCTCTGTCTCTGTGTGTGTCTGCCTCTCCAGCTATTTGAGACTGCCAACAAGTACCATTTCTACCACAGTCTGGCCCTGCTGGGTGCTGCCCACTGTAGCAAACCTGCTGTGGTGAGTATAGAAGCCTAATACCAACTCTCAGAGCTGGATGCACTTCAGTGTTCTTTAAAATTGAACTTGTGTGACAGTGTCAGACTGTCCTCACTGAGAACATCAGTATTCCTTTAGTTTAGTCCACAGTTACAGAGGTTAGAGTTTGGACACACCTGTGGGTAAAAGCTGGCAGTGGAGCAGCTTGTGTGTCCTAATCAGATCATGACTAATAGAATTTCTGACATATGCAAAACTTACACTGCCAAGTTTTTTTGCAGCGTAAAAGCTTTTTAAAAAATCATCAAAAAATATCTAATTGAAAACCAGCAAACTCTATGAAAGGACACGCTTGCCAGATTAGCTGTCATATACAGTATGTGGTGGCCAATTCAATCAGGAGCTCTTGGATGTCACATCTAGTAGGGACTTTTGGAGAGGACTCCAGTGATCTAACTCAGGGCACTTCTGCAGTAGCCAGGGGATCCGTGCAAAGATTGCAGAGTAGCTCAGCTAATTTTGAATTTGAAGAAATAGATATTATTTTCTGGTAGAAGAAAACAAAACACAGAGTGAAAACTAGTTATGGAGAGAGCAGAGAAGTCAAATTAGAAGCTGAAAGTGATTTTAAAACCTCCAGGCTCTGCTCTAGTATAAATGCAAACTTGACCAAATGTACTGAGGATAATTGTTAGATGCAGCCCTACTTCAGTTCAGACTGATTAAAAACACAGAATAAAAGTGTTTCTTGTGTCTCCCCTCTGTACAGGCTGGTACCCTCCTGATAGCAGGCATGGGGATGTTCTGTGGCTCCCTGTACCACCAGGCCCTGACAGGGGACCCCGGCCTACGCAAGGTGGCACCCATGGGGGGCATGGCCATGATCGTTGGCTGGCTAGCCATCGTTCTCTGAACTGTAACAGTTTACAGCTCATCCACAGGGCACCAACATGACACTAAACTGTCAGACTGTTAACGGATGAGCTGGAGAGCTCTGAGTGTTGGCTGAGAGGGTTGAAGTGCTGAGTTATGTCACACATCTGACCGCTCCCTGTCCTGGGCTGTGGGTGTCGGCAGGAGATAAGGTCACGACAGGATTATCAGTTTTCTACCATTGCTGTGTGTGTCTGACTGGTGCCCTTTGACTGTTTTGTTTAGAGTCAAAATGTATAAGCAAGTGAGTCATGCATGCATGATTTGTTGAGGTGACATTTTCAATGGTATAGCAATTTTGTACTGGGAAAGAAAATCACTAATGAGCTAAAAGAAATGTCCATTGTTATCCATAGGTATAGAACTCCATAGGTAGAACAGTATATCATGTTTCTTTATTTTTACTTCATTTTCACCTACTGCAGTAAATACAGGATATGAAGGGATTCAAATGAAATAAATACATTTTCTTACACATTGTTGGGTTCTGTCATTTCTTCACAAGTTTACCTCTCCAAGTGACTGCCAAGTGCACTTTTTGAACAGCTCCATCTAGCTATTCTTCAGCAAGGTCAAGACCAAATCTTAACTATGAATCTTCATATTTGCATCAACTCCTGAAGTTTTAAATGCACATAAAAGAAACTGTTTTTTCTGACAAGCTACTCAGTATGCAGGAGTTCGTTGCAGGTAGGCTACTCCACATTTACTTGACAGTAGTTGCATTAGAGTAGAGTAACAGAGTAACTGCTTACAGCTGCTAGCTGTAGCTGCTGTTAGCTAGTTAGCTCAGTTAGCCGTGCAGCTAGCAGTACAGACTGGGAGCTCTGGGACCGGGAGAGTATTGGTGTTCGTCATCGCTAGCACAGGAGCTTTGGATGGGCTGGGACAACCTGGTTAGCATGCTAACTTAAGTAGATATTCCTGTAATAAAATACATAGACATCATAATGTCAAAACTGCTACTTCTTCACATTTAGTTGATTTTAGTTATTTTGAACGTTTTCAACTAAAATTCTTACATATTGCATCTTTATGTGCTAATTAGCAAATGTTAGCATGCTAACACTATTAACTAAAGTGATGAAGATGGTAAACTGTATAACTGCTAAACATTAGCATGTTCGCATCGTTGGCATTTTAGCGTGCTGAAGCTCACAGTTGGCTATAATCAGTAGGCAATTTGAGGGGGATTGTAGGGGGCGCCACCCCCCATTGTTAGCAAAATGACATAAATGCATCCCCCTTTTTAACTGGCCATCCCCCTTCAATTCCAAGAAGTAGATGAAGTGCAGTGATGTTGAATATATTAGCTGATACATCCATCTGACTCACTGACCCTTAATCAGATCGAGGTTTGTGCAAGTTACAGTATAACCACTACTAGCCCTCCAAGCACCTACTGGCTATATTGTTCAGATGTTGTATTTCTCTGATCATATAGGCCTACTGTACATTATAAGTAAGGTTTATATCGAGTATATTATTGTTTATTTTTGTTCCCTCCATTGTAGTTACCATATGTGGACAGAAGGAAGTTTGTATTACCCATGCATGCAGACCTTCAGTGCTGACTCGGGTGCATGTACTTGTATCTGGATCCATCCATCCTGCGTGGATACGACAAGTAACGCCAATGCCAGTTGATCAGGTATCCTCGGTGTGTGGTTTTCAGCGAAGGGGGGATAAACCTATAGGATACACTACCTATGGCTGCTGAAGTGAAATCATCTCTCTTGCAGCGCTGAGTGTCTTCACAGCCTCAAGCATTTGATCCTCTAAGTGGCAGAACACAAAAGAGTTCATTACCCACGGCCTCCCCTTTGCCGGGGCCGTGTTCCAACCACTCGGCATTCAAATTGAAAGTGAAATCCATTGAAACACTAATTCGCCTTCCTGACTGTAGGCCCACGAATGGGGACCTTTAGAAAATAGCTGTATAAATCTCCAGGTCAATTTGCTGGGGTCGGCACATAAGCCGAGGCTCTGCTCAGACGAGAAGGCGCTATTGACCGAACACGTTGCCAATGAGCTCTTGATCACGACTCATAAAACCCTCATTAGAATTAAGTAGCTATTGGGAAGCATTCTGCTGTTCCAGGCCCAAGCAATCACACAGCTCGGAAAGCTCCGACACCCAGTCACATATCTCTGACTCACAACTTTAAATTTACAGAAGACACCTGACTCAAAGTAATAGGGTGTTCCTCACTGTCGGATGCATATTCGACGCGCCATCATCACATTTTCAGCAAGGTGTTGAATACTTGAGGGGATAGTCTTGTGATTTTCTGACAAGACGTGAGCTACACATTTTGACCAATTTCACACAGCAGTCCTATTTCAGGGCTTTTTTTTATTTCTGTCCTGTGACGACGTTCAGATGTGTGGATGCTGTTGCTGCCAGCACAGCACCTCTGTGCTAAAATCCAACAAGATCATAATGTTCTGCTCTGGCAGACCACAGTTAATGTGTGAGCACATGAGAGAGGGAGAAATGGGAAGTGAGATACAGGGAGACAGTTTTGTCTGCCTGTATCTCTTTTACCATAACTTCTCAGGATATTCAGACAAAGCTATTCATTCCTCTCACTTTGTAGATGAATAGCACTTGTCTTTTCATATTTTTCTACTGCTCAGTTTACAGTACCTTTAAAGTAATGTGCCTACTTGATGTTGACCTCATTTCAAAGTGATTAAAGATTTCTACAGAGTGAGCACTTAGTCTTTTGCTATATTGATTTTACTATCTAGCCGCACAAGCATGGCTGGATTAATCTGTTGCATTGACCCTAAGTCTCATTAAAAATATCCAGTGTGACGCTTACAAATGTTGAAACTTCAGGAAGGGATAATGTTTTGGCCTAAAATACCTGGTTTTATCTCCACGAGAATGTCTGGAGATGTCCCAGGGTCTCGTTTAAAACACCCGATTTTGTTGCCAAAAACAATTGCTCTGAGGCCTCCTTAAAAATATCCAGTGGTTTCATGCTAGCAAATTTTAAAAGGCTGTAGTCCCTGGTCAAAAATGGCTAGCGGTTTCAGACTTACCAATGCTGAAATGCAGTCTTGAGTTGCAGCCTTCTCGTCTGTAACTCCACCACACCGTAAACATGTAATGTTAACGTTATATGTAGTGTATTTAAGAAATGCCATTATGATACATAGGCCTAATACACATGCAAAATGCACAATATGAGCACAGTGTAACGAAGAAGAATAAAAGCACTTTCTTGACTTTGCAAATATAGTTTAAAAAACAATCCCAACTCAAGGTCGACATACTAGACCTTTTTTGCTTTCAACCATACCACATGGTCTTCATATGCAAATGCCGCTGCCCACTTTGACACGGCGGTAATCCGGCCTTGCTCCCGAGGTCTGCAGCAGAGAAGCCTCCCCGCAGCGTGATGCCGCCACCTTCATGCTTCACGCTGATAATGGTAAATTTATTATGATGCGATGGCTAAAAAGCTCAGTGTTGGTCTCATTTGCCTTCTGCCAAACTGCAGCTCAGATGTCCTGTGAGTTTCTCCCTTCAGAGCTGTCAGCGGCTGCCTACGCTCATTCAGCTTCTGAGGACGGCAACGCTCTGTCCATTTCTTTAAGGAATAAATAGTTCAACATTTTTGGGAAATATGCTTATTTTTGCTTTCTGGCAGAGAGTTAGATAAGAAGTTCATACACTTCATAAATATAAGACTACAGCTCAGCAAGCGTGGCATAAAGATTGGAAACAGGTGTTAACGGCTAGCCCGGCTCTTTCAATGCAGCAAAGTCTGCCTACCAGAACCACTAAATCTCACTAATTAGCTGCATATATCTCATTTGTTTGTAACTGTAAAGAACGACAATTCAGCAATTTATAGGGAGGTACTGTGTGTGCTGGACCATTTGTTTCTGACTCCAAGAAGTTACTTTACCTGGCAGAGAAATAGTCAGAATTGTTATGTTGAGAATGATTGATTTAACTGTCCCCCGAGGGCTGCAGCGACATGGAATTTGTCTTTTCCAATCAATGCTTGGAGAACATCCCTTTATCTTCACGGTGCAGGTTTTGCCGCTATAGTAACTCAGCGAGAGTCAGACCTTCCAGATACAGGTAGAATTATAAGTGAGACCCTACGACACAGGTGATAACACAAACCACTGACTCCGAGTACAAAAATGCTAACTAACTTCCTGGTTTTAGGACTCTATGACAGCGTCAGAGTGATCCAGCATGCACAATACCAATACCCTGAAGCTGAAGCAGCTTGTCTGACTGCGACATATTAAAAGTCTTTTTGTGGCTGCTCCTGTGATGATTTAGATTCATCCTATGAAAGGGCCCAGTGTCATAAAGAGCCATGTTTAATCCCCTTTGACTCAGTGTTGTAAAACAGTAGCACAGCAGTGAGAAATCTTTAATATAGGCACTGTATGTTGCTGTTTAATCCCGGAAAAATAAAGCAGGATGGTCTGCAGAATCAAACCCGCCGGCAGAAAGCCTGTCTGGGGTTTTGCCTCTGCGCCAGCCTGTACTGTTGTAAGCATCAGAGAAGGAAGAAGCACAGATACTAACGGTAGATATTGTTAATTATACCTCCAGGGACTTCCCCTGCACTTCACAAGCTTTCCTCTCCTTTATTTCTCTTACCCTGCAGACGGATTTAATTACATCAGCTTCTTCTGCGGGGTAGGGGGAACGACTCCTTGTTCCATTGATTTCTTGGTCTGAGTCTGTTTTGGTCAAAAATGAAGATAGTGGTTGTGTGAGAGTCATCAGTCACGAACGGGTAAGATGATAGAGAGCTTATAGGAGCTGATGGGCTGAGTGTGGAAGGACACGCTTCTCCACATCCTCTCCTGAAGACCTGGAATGAAACTGCACCGGCCATCTTACATGATTACCCACAGCTTCCTCTCTCCTCATTCACATGGACCGGGGCACACACAAATATATACCCACAGACACACACAGGCAATATATTAAAGTGCACGCCGTATAATACAAACCACAGCAGCGCCAAATCCTCTCTCAGGCATCAATCAGGCGGCGGCAGCTCGCACAGCGGAGCGGAATGACTGTAATGGCCGTCCCGAGCGCTCCCACATTTCGGTCCCTCGGCTGACCTTTTCAAACCACTTAAATGATGGTCAGCGCTATCACAGCCGCAGATAGATTACTCCCTCACTTCAATGGACACTGAGGCCCCATCACTACTGCCCCCTTTTCACGGCTTTATACTCAATCATTTCACTTCAATCTGCAGCACAGAGATGATGGCCATGCATCACAGGAGCTGAGGGGATGACACCAGGGGGAGCTGGCCATTGTTACCATATCACCATAACCACTATCAGCTCCGGAGTAATATAATGTGTGGGAACCATTATTAGCCAGCTGGGAGGCGCTAGATGGTGGCGTTGATCGGGGTAAATGAGAACGGGCTGTAATGATGTGGCCGAAGTTTAACAACTGTGAATAAAAGTTGAAAGTAATGAATTACCTTTTCCTCCTATGACCGTAACACAGGAACGTTTTAGTACTCGCTCATCAGTGATAATTGTTGGGAAACAGACAGCAATGTGCAGGTGCAAGTGTGAGATCCAGTCCAAATTATGTTACACAACTCTTTACCTTTATGTCATACTTTATGCCCCAGACCTTTCCCATATGCATTATCTAGTCCAACACAGTTTCATAATACTCAAGATGATGTCTTCCTAAGTTTTGTCCCATTAATAGCTGCACTGGACTCAAGCTGTGCCCCTAATCCATACTTTGTACTAGCTCTATAGAGTTTGTACTCCACGCTAATCGTCATATTGTACCAAATATATCAGCGTACTTCACCATTTATACTCGCCAGAAATGGTACAATACGTGTGGTGTCAGTTGTCAAACATCCAACTGCGACTGTGGAGAGCTACTGCTAAACTTCACAATAATAAATCAGTGTTTTTCCCTCAGACACTTTTCACAAAATGTTGGCGCTGTGAACAGCTCCTCAATTCCCTGTGGGGATTGCATTGTGGGAGAACATTGTGCATCGACAGCATACTGAACAGAACTGCTTTTAGCATGCATACTGACTGCTTTGACTTCATTTTGCCACTTGAACACTCTGTATACCAAAAAACTGCTTTGCAATAGCAATACAGCCATGTACTTAGCCACGGCATTGAGCTAAATGCTCGAGGCATGTTGTGCTAACGCCTGTTGCCATGCTAATGCTAGCTAGGCCATATGCTCACAATCACAATGCGAGCATGTGTGATGTTTAGCAGGCATAATGTAAAATGTGTTCACTGTCTTAGTTTATATAAGATTACTGGAAATATCTCATGACTTTCGGCACGCTGGTGCCCTTCTTTCTTTTTTTTTTGCCCCTGCACCTCAAACATCCTGGGTCTGCCACTGCATGTTAGCATTTAACAACTAACAACTTATAATGGCGCTAGGGAAAAAGTTCAGGGATCACAAAAGTCATTACAGTTCATCCAGAGGGAAGTCTCCATCACATTTCATGGCAATCTATCCTATAGATGTTCATACATAAGGCTTTAAATCACACATGTCAACCTGTGCTCACTTAAGAAGAAGTCAGGGGATCACCAAAATCCATCCAAAACTGTTGAGGTGCTTTAATCTGATCTAGCTCTGAGAGCTTCTGAGATGTATTTCTTACTTCCTGTTGAAGCAAAAGGACAAATACTTTTTTCAACCTCATTTCCTTCCCTCTGCTCCTCCATCCTACTCTTCCTGTATTCATTTTACCTGCACTAGGGTACCACTTTCCTTCCTTTTATATCCTTTTATCACTTTTCCTTCACTCATTTTGCTGAACAAGCACTGACTCGGTGTCAGAAATTGAATCTCGGAATATCTGCCCATCCCTTGATATGAGACATTTCCACCACATGGCTGCGATTTCTAGCCTGATCTGACTTGCAAAGAGGAAGATCTTTATGGCGGCACCAATTCTAGACAGGGGTGATATGTGGAGGGGTGACAGGAGAGCTGGAAATGTTTTTCCATTCCTGTCGTTTCAGGGTAAAAAGAGGGCAAAGAAAGTCAAAAGCAGTGAGTTTAAGAGACGTTGCACTCATTTTGTGAAGTATCTCAGTGTGTCTGCTGAAGGCCAGGGTTGTCTCTCGCCTCTCATTTGGCAGGCGGGCGGTGTCACTCCCTCAACTTGCTCATTAAGTGCTGTTTGGTGCGGCATTATCTTGATAAATGTTCCACTTACACCACAGAATAGGCTGATGAATCAGACACTGTATGGCAGTATACGGACAGTTCTTCTCACAGCCGGTGAGATTGCAGCGTGCGAGGCTGTAATGATCCATCGACAGGCTAAGAGAGAGGTCTGACAGGTTATTCCAGACACCATCAATCCAAAGAAGTTTAGCAGTGATGCAGGAAATGAATAACTTGGAGTATAATCAAGGAGGTTTATGCACGTATATTAAACAGCAAGTGGTTGTCATATAGTGGGGAGCAACTGCCAGGGATCCAAGGATGTCCCAGGCAACAACCTCAAGTTTCTCTGTACAAGAATAACTTTTACAAAATTCATTCAGCAAGGATATTTATTATAATGAATTTGATCTCTTCCTTTAAATATGTGGAAGTTAAAAAAGTATCGTGATTGTAGCAAGTATAAAAAGTTTTGAGCAGTTCAGTTAAAATGATTTTGTCCATTTAGACTGTTTCATTTAAATATTTCAGGGTCCCAAAGAGGTAAAATTATACTTTATTTCAAATGGAAGATTCACATATTGGAGACATTAACATCCAGGTGATCCCAGGTAGGACATAAATCCCCTTAGATTTATCTTGAGACCTTTGGAAAGGGTTCCAAGCCAAAAGTTAGGGAACCTGATATATGTTCATGTGCATTTAAAAGATATCGAAAGTTAAAAAAGTCCACACCAACAGAAGCTCCTCTCTCCCACAGAAAACACTGCTCCTGAAATGCCTCGGCAGTAGTCCCGCCTTTAAATCTGTGACTTTGTGACATCACACTACGTCATGCATTTGCATAATTTCTGCCTAGCGGATAGTTTGGCACGTGAGAATTGACTTAGCAAAGCTGCTCTGCTGTTGCTTGCGGAGCTGGGTCAGGCATGTGTGAGCTGACCAATCAGAGGGGAGTGGGTATTCAGGAGGGGGGCCTTAAAGAGACAGGAGCTAAAACAGGGCGTTTAAGACAGGGAAGATAGTGCTATGAGCTCCACAGTATGAGGAAATTGGTGTGTTTTTTGAGCATTAAAGCATGTTAACCTACTCTAGTAGCAACCCAGAGTTTGGTTAATCTATTTATAACATTTTCTGTTTAGAGTATGTATGTATTCATAAAAGGCAAAGAGACAGATACATTTTGAAAAACAGACAAACCTTATGTAATAAAATAGTCAAAAAACCTTTGGGAATAACGCATGGTTTATTGCAAAAGAGTTGTGCATTGTGTTAAATTTAATAAATAAATCTTCCTGTGAATAATCACACTGATGAATGGGTGCTAAAATGTTACTACAGCCAAAAAAGAAAATGTTATTCATTACCTATAACATTTATATTAAGTTGTAAACCTCCACGGCACCGCTATAGAAACTTTGTGTGATTTCATTTAGATTATGCAACAACCACCATCACCATCTGCTCTCTACCAGCTGGCAAACAACAATCCCCAGGCACTATACACAACTCTTAGTGAAGGCTAATAACACTCACATATGACCTGAACTGAACCTCACACTGAGTGTACTACACATTTAACCACACAACTATTTAATAGCATAATTAATTCATTAATAGAAGGATCTGTAAAGTAATCCACTAGATGTATTGCTATCTCTGTGCACCCACATCCACATGCACATGCAGCACCCAGCTCCTCTGGTGCAAGGACACCTCTGCTGTGCTGGACCCTCCAAGGACCGCTTCACACGCTCATGCATCAAAACACACTGGGCTGCTCGGTGCTGAAGCCGCCCTGCCCTGCTACCTACCACTAAACCGTAGCACAGCCTTATCTTCTTTAGCGAGGACACGGGCACAATTTTAATCATAAACCTGACCTCGCAAATCCGTTTGTAGTTTTGTAATGTGGGGCGTGCGTGCCACACATACTACTAATCCCTGGATCCTCAGAGAAGGACCATGATTTCTGGGACGGTGTTGCCAGGGGGAAGGTGGCGCCTAGGACCTGTTGGAAATGACAGCTGAAGAAGGCGGATTGAAGCACAGGGATCACACTGACAGTAAACGTAGGAGATAGCGAAGAAAACTCCCTCGTCACTGTGCAGAAGGGTGTGTGTCTGTTCTTAATATGTGTCGGCTTTTAGCCTGGTAGCTAATGATTTCTGTGTGATCAGCGACTCGCAAGCTAACGACACCCGAGCTGAGTGCATGTGGGTGCCTGCCTGTGTATGTGTGTGTGTGTGTGTGAGAGAGAGAGAGTAAGTGTGTACGTATAGATTTTTTTGACTGTGTTTGTGCGTTTGTATGCACGGGGTGTGTGTCGCCGCACTCGCCTTCGGCTGTCCCCCACACCTGTCACGTTAGCTAGCATGCTAATTTGACAAAGCTACTTGGCTAATATTGGCTAATAAAAGGGAAATTAGCCGACTGTGGGCGAGGTACGAGTGTCACTGCGAGTCAAATGCGAGTGCTAACACGGTACCACAGCAGTCACATGAGTCTATCTGAAGCAGTCCAGGCTAATTTGTTATCTATTTCTAATTATCTAATTAGCTAGTGTTAACTGTTGGACAGGCTGGCTGGCTAATTTTCTCGGCTATTAGCTTAGCAGCTAGAAGCACGGGAGCTTGTTCGCTAATTGACCTAGTTCGGAGGGGCAGAGGCCACCATGTTGTCATTCCACTCGACTGAACTTTGTTTACATGTCAAGTGATTGTGGGGCACTGTTGTAAATGAGTATTTTAACATGTTAACAAGTAGTCGGCTGTCTTTTTTAACAAAAAAATAAACCCTTCTACTAACGTAATATCTCCTCCACTTGACGCTAAATCCCTAAAGACGCCTGTGTGCTGGAATGCAAACTATTCCGTCCCGTCTCTGGTAAAGTACGTCCTTAAAATGTCTGGAAAGGCACGACTTCAACCAGTTTAACCCCCTGGACTGCTTCTAGGATACAAGGTAGAATAGAAGAAATGTCAAAAAAGTTTTGTTTAAGGTCTTATTTGAAAGGAAAGTTGATTTTTGAGTCTCGTTCCCAATTCGTGAAATCCAGACGCTTTGGGACGAAGCCTCTGGATTTCACGAATTGGGAACGAGACTCAAAAATCAGCTTTTCTCACTACGTTTTAAGCTATCTACATGATTTACAGGCTTATTTTTGAGAAAGCAGTGGTTTAGCTGTGATTTATATACATCCGTCAACACAAATTGGGACAGCCTTCGTTTCTAATGGTCATTATTAAATGATAGGATTGATTTGTGTTTTTGATCGCGTTAGACTCGGTAACAGAGAGGAGCTCTTATTAATCATGAATCATTAATGCATTTTCTGGATGTAGAGCAGTCGGATCCAAACTGCTTAAGTATTCATTAGCGTCAGGTTGAATAGTCAAAGCTGTGATCACTACCGCATCAGCCTCACATGCTCTGCTATTAAAACTTAATGTTAGTTCTTCCTCGATATCATATGTTCCACCAGAATCGAGCCACGAAAGTCTCATGATTCACACACGAGGCTGTTGAAAACAAGGCAGGCATTATGCAGCCCTGGAAACATGAAGGCAACAACACTGCATCAGTAGGTTTGTAAGATAGATCCTGAAAACAGGTCGAATGTAACCCTGCATTTTTGTTCTCTGGTCGACACTCAAGCCTTCAAAACCAGTAGTGAAAATTGGCAGAGTGACAGCACAAAGGGTGTACACGCACATCCAAACCGAAAAGGGCAGGTGTTGAGTCGAAAATGAGCAAAACATCAAACACAAAGATGGCTCGCTCACTGCAGGGCTCCAAACTGGGCTCATTTAATGCACCAAAGTAGCATAATTCATGCCATGTCGACCGTGTTAGCCGTAATAATAGGACTGTTGTGGTATTGAAACTCTCATGTTAAAGGCTGACAAACCTACAGTGTATTTTCTTCCCTTGTCCTCACTCTGCAGGGTTGTAGAGATGGATACCCTGATGAGTGCGGTGGCGCCACGCTCCCCAGCCCCCGCCAAGAAGCTGTCAGAGGTGGACTTCCGGTCGGGGGCAACCCTGGATCAGCTGTCATCCCAGGTGTCTGAGCTGGTGCTGCTGGA
Organism: Pagrus major; assembly: GCF_040436345.1. Lineage (NCBI taxonomy): Eukaryota > Metazoa > Chordata > Actinopteri > Spariformes > Sparidae > Pagrus > Pagrus major. The sequence goes on along the minus strand of NC_133224.1, from coordinate 19,430,268 downwards.
ACAGGGAGAGTTTGGAGACCAGACCGCCTTAGAGGTCCACACTGCCAAGGACTTCATCTTCAACATGCTAGGTACATCTGCAGACATATTCTCGCCTTCACTCCTCTAACTGATATAAATGCGAGCGTGGTCCACCATTTTTGACCGACGAATTCGTTACTCAGAGCTGTGAAGGCTTTGATTCAGTGATGATTATCGTGATGCGGGCGGGAAGTTAACACAGCAAAGATATTCTCACACTGCACCCATTATCCATTCACCACTAATTAATTGTGACACCTAATTTCTTATTTTCACTGTTCAACATTTGGTGTAAAAATCAAAATCCCTTTAATTACCAACTGTGATAGATGTGCAGGAATGTGCTCATGGTGATATTTTATTTTGCATAGTAATTTTAATGGAATGTGATATTTGGGAGTTCAATAAACTATTTATATACTTAAGTGCTTGGTGGAAGTCATCAGCACATCACATTGCACGCACATTGTGACGCCGCCTGAACTTCTGGGGGTGTATGTTTTTGTGTGTTTGATCCTGATGTGCTGTCCCCATTGTCTTAGCACAGATGAAACTAAGCTACTTTTCTTCATCGTGTCTGTCGCTGTCTATTCTTAAACCCCTGTTCCTTATTATTTACCCAGGGTAGTGTCACTGAAAACAATGAGCAATCTTACCCAGGAACGCCCTACTCCGCACAGAAGTAGAAGCTGCTCAGCAAAACCACAGTTTGACCGGCACATGCCCTAACATGCAGGGAGCTGTGTTTGCACTCACAATTCATGTAAAGTAGTACATCATGCGTGCAGTTTTCACTGGTTATACTTCCCTCAGTGTGGAGATTTGTTAGAGGGTATTCTAGTGTCTCGTTATGCATCAGGTGGCTTTCACAGCCTACTGAAAAGAATCAAAATGCATGAAAACGCTGCTTAATGCAAATTGATGCTAAAGGGTAGACAGACGTGAAAAGGTCTAATGTCGACGAGACCTCCTTCTTTGGTGTTGCTTCATATTTCGTTCTGTGATATTTTTTATTTATTTCTGAGATTTAATTCTACTTGTAGACTGCAATATATACCGTCTTAGTTTTAAATCTCTTACTTTTCTGTCTGTAGGAACGTGATTTAATTTACATCAAAAAGCTCTCATTGAGAATAGGATGGGTTGCGCTTCTCTCGCACACCTATTCTGTGACTCAGGTTGTGAGGCAGCTGGTAGATGTGTGACAAACATGATCAGCACTTTGGACTTAGCCTGCATTGAATTGAAGGACACATGCAATATTTTCAATTTAATTCCCTGACCGAGACATGATCACGGCGTTGTTTTTTTTTTCTTCCATGTCTTGTATGCAAAACTAGAGGCTTATAATTCGTGTCAGTGTGAATGCAGTGATTTCATTCTTGCACATTTGGTTCTGAATGACATGTTGGAATTGAGCTCATCTTGCATATGGTTTGTTTAGTCACTGTGTGTTGCTCTGCTCTGTCTAAAGAAACAGATATTATTGAGTTACAGACCATAAGAGACAAAAAAAGATGAAAGAAGGAAGAAAGATAACACAATAGATCAAATCAGTGATTACATAAATGTGAGTTCATAGGATTTAACTGATACATTTAAGTCAGGGGATACATTATACCCATATAGGAAGCAACGACTGGTTACCATAAATACACACATGACATAAACACCCACACCACACCCGTGCATAATAAGAGTTTGCTCAGTGAGAGATGAAGTCGTCTCAAATAGATTGTTGTCTTTTTTTTGTCAGTTGTGAGCAAAAAGTGAAGTGTGTTTGTTTGTCCAATAGGTGGCACTCTGCCCCCTCCCTGCTGTCCCCTGTCATGCTCGCTCTCTCATGTATCTCTCAGTCTGTCCATGTCGACTGGAAACACAACAACATTTGGGCAGCATCCTCAAAGTTTCCTGCTCGACTCACTTAAAATTTTTGCGAGTCTGACAAGAGGTCTGTGCTCTGCTCAGCACAGAATATCATAACACGCACTTTAACTGTCAAAGTAGTAGTATTACATTGGTTGGTTGACAGACAGCTCCTGGAGATTTTTTTAAGATAGTTTAATCAAACAGACCTCCTCACCCAGGGAGAAATCACACAAATCAAAATGGCACCCAGGTCTGTTTTTCCCTCATTTCATTGTAACATCACGTACAGGCAGATTTTCTCTTTCTGCACAAACTTTAAAGTCGTCTTTCTTAGGGTTTTTTCCTGTGTTCCGATTTCATTTTTCATGATTCTGGTGCCTCTTTGTCTGCTCCCACACGCTCTCGGTTGAAAAAATTTTCAGGTTTGAGGCTGCTGTCTGTGGCATAATCACCAGTGGTTTGCTGTTTTTTTTATACCCTGTGCCTTACCGCCTGCTGTGACAGCTCTGACTGTGAAAAGGAGAAAAAAAAAAAAAGCAAAAGTTTGACGCTTTCAACCGAGGGAAGACGAGTCTGTGTTGAATTCTAGGAATATAAAGTTAAATACGCAGTGGTAGCTGCATTAGGAGCTCTGCCTCTCAAGGCCCTGCGGAGGATGAAAGGCAGCGCTGGAAAGCAAATATCATCCTTTTGATGGAGGGGCCTTGTTACAGCATGCCGGCCTGCTGGAGGAGGCCCCGTCATAGCTGCATAGGTGTGTGCGTGCACATGTGTGCATTGGATCCTGAACGCAGAGAAGCTGTGGCTGTTTCTGCCAGGTTTTTTACAAAGTTTGAGCTGCAGAGGGATCCCCACTGGGCTTTTTGCACACTGTCAGGGAAAAGGGAAAAAGTAAAGAGATTAAACTGGCACACACACTCACCAAGTGCACCCAGTGAATTTCTTCACAGCCTGACAGATCCAAGAAGAGGCTCTTATTTACCCTCCATTTGAGTAAACACTGTGGTTTGCCTTCAGGCAAGCATGGTGCGGGCTACTGTATACATCGTTTGAAAAACAAAAGTCTGATGAAGGCTGGAATAAATCCACACTGCCGGGGAAGCGGAGGATCTGGTGAGAGGCCCAGACATACCCTGAACTCAACTTTTCAGATCTTGAAGTTTCTTAGCCAGCTTGAGAGAGTTCAGTTCGGAGTTCATCTTCCCCCTCATGTCAGCGAGAGTAGTTTCTTTTGATCCAAGTTTTAAAAAGTCATGAGCGCTGTTCTGTCTCAGCGCAGTGTTTGACACTTTTATGTCAGACAAGAAAAACAACCTGTTGCATGTAGAGATTTTGAAGAATTAAGTAATTGTTAGGGAAAGAAATGCACCAGATCTTCACTCTGTCCTACTGCGACCTCCACTTCTTGCCTCCTTGTGGACTCCTCACATCAGCCCCTTTGTTTACCACCATTCTTCACACTTAGGCCACTTAGCTGGTTGCACATTTGGGCTTGAACAGTGATAAGTGGGGACGGTTAGACAGAGAACGGTGATCAGCAGCACCTGAGTGTGTTTCCAAGTCAGGAGAGGCATGAGTCAGAAGTTCACCCTGAGCTGCGATGAAAAATGAAAAACAAAACCAAAACAAACAAAGGCTGTTTGTGTCTGAGTGTGTGTGTGTGTGTGTGTGTGTGAGTGATGATGCATGAGGGCCTGCATATTTATCATTTTGCTGTGATTGTTTGTGGATCAAAAAGACTGTGAATTTGCAGTTGTTTCAAAACATGGAAATGTGGTTTCCAAACTTATTTTCCCATTTTAAAAATGATATATTTGACATAATTTCAAAGTACAAATAAGTGGTTAGACATCGTCATTATTTAAAGACTTATCAAAATCATTCCAGCTCCACCAGGATTGCATTTTGCCATACAAAAAAGGAATGCGAAGGTAAATGGAGTGGGCTGTATAGATAAAATCTGTAAGATTACAATTTAGATATTTAAATAAATGCCTGAAAAATCAATGGACGTCATCACGTTAAAGGAACAGTTCGCCTGAACAAATGGAAGTTCAGTCATTATGTACTCACCCCCATGTTGATGGAAGGTCAGGTTGTCAAGTTTTGTAGTCCACAAAAAAATCACGAGAGCTTCACAGCAAAACAGCGTTGCAGCATTCTCCAACTGAAGTACATGGTAAAATGTAAAAAAAACACCCCAAAATAAAAAATAAAAAGGCTCCATATAGCTCTACCGACATTATTCAAGTCTCCGGAAGCCTGTATATGTCATTTGACAAAACTGCAAGCATCTGCAAGTGCACAAAACTCCAGCAGAGATGGGTTTATTTTTTCTGTTTGTTTACTTGTCATCCTTCCTGCAGCTGCCTTAAAAGAAACACAAGTCAGTCAGAACGGAGCAGCAGAGTTTCCTCGGTGCACTGTAGACTTTAATATTGGGTGCATTTATCAAGCCATGATATTCACCTCCCAAATGTTCTAACCTTTCTGAGGTTGCACAAACTTCTATGCGATGTGATGCATATTTTATTCTTGGGAGTGAAAGTAAATCCCTCCCTGTGAAATTTTAACCATCAGAGTAGCAACTTTCATCCCCTTTGGGAAAGCAGCTCACTTAGCCCGGCAAGCTGCTGGCCCAGCACGGTGGCTGGTCAGTCTCTCACTCCACCCCATTAGCGACAGCTAGATGCCGTCCCCACCACTGCTGCGTCTTCCTGCCTCATTGGAGGAGCCCTGCTCTGCTGCTCGGAGTTCAGTTTTTAGTGCAGGCAGTGGCTGACTTAATTCTCTGCGAATGCCATTTTGGATTTGACGGCCTGTCTTCACGTGGCAGCCGGCCAAATCTATGCCACTGCAACAGTAAATGACCGAAACCTTTGTAATTGATTAGTTAGGCTTTGTTCACGTTTCATCAGCACAGATGCAACAGTGCCAAGCAGCACAGATGAGATGCAGCCTGCCTGCCGTAAATGATGGTCATTGTTGCCCACTGCCACCTTTTTTTAGCACTTAGCAGCAGCGTCTTAATTGTTGGAGAGCTGGCACGTCATTGATAATTCATGCAAAATACATTTTGGTTGATGATAATTTACAGCCTCTGTTAATAAGCCTCTGTGACAAATCAACCAACAACAAACTGTGATTAAAGCACAATAGAGTGGCCACGGACAGACATCACATAATTCATTAAAAGTCTTTCACGGTATCTAATTAAATAGGACTTAAGGAATGCAGCATGTTCAGCAAGAAGTGTTTTGACATTGCATGACATATTATCTGCTGCCCTGCTCATTTTAATAACCAAGGCTGACATCGTGATTTGGGCTCTTTCATAATCACACTTCAAGTATTCCTGAGGCGGAGAGGGAGGAATCATTCGGGTCGCAGCTGTCAACTGATAACGGTGTGTGACGTGCAGACTGTAGCTGTCTGAGCTGCTGGGGAAAAAAAACATTCAAAAACTGAATGTTTGCCACACACCTCATCATTCACACACACTGACACTTTTCAGTTTTCTTTAAGAAAGTTTTTTTTTTCATGAGGGCTCAGACTGACAGATACTCTTTTCAAATAATTTAAGTGACATTCCTGAAAACTTCAAATGGCAACATTTCCAAATGCTGTACTAATGGACAGGGTGACTAAGCCTTAATATAAAATTCAGGTATGATTTCAGCATCAGTCAGTGAGCGTGAGATTGAGCGGTACACTGAAGGCAGTCAGCCTGCACCTGCTCACCCAGCGTGGCACAAAACTGAATGTGAGACCTGAATCTTTGGACTGGAACATGTTTGAATATGTGACATGAAAATGTAACATAACAAGTGCGTTTTGTCCTTTATCATGTGCATCATTTAAAAAAATAGGTATGTTCCCTGTTTCCTGTCTTCTGCCTCCTGATGACATATGATAGACAGTGTTTCCCCTAGGATGGAGTTGCAAAAGCAAAGCGCAAAGTTCACCCTGCCGGGAGGTTTCTATGTGTCTGCCGGCACCAGAGGGGCTCTTTAGGCTTAAGTACATAACAGTACATTTGTGCACAGTAATGAGCAGGGGAAATGTCTGTCTAGCTTACATATGAGGTGTCTCAAGCTTTAGGAAAATACACTTTTATTGCACACAATAAAAGTATAATCTTTAAAACAATTATTGACAATAATTTAACAAAAAATATATTAACAACCAACCATATAGGTAAAATCACATAACACAAATACTAGAACAATACAAAAGGTCTGTGCCTCCAACCCATACATCTTCCCACTCCTCCCCTCCACCCATCGTTTACACCTCCTTTGACACCACCTTGACAGCTTTCGCGCGTCACAGTGGCCCTCGCGCATAGTAATGCTGCATTCGAGACAGTAGGAATTTTCCGACCTCCTACTAGAAAAAGAACACTGGAACGCCACTCAAAGTTGGAGTCCTTACTTGTGAACTCGGCACAAATCCATCTACCCTGAATCCGTGATCAGTGTTGCATGCTTCATGGTTGACATCTAGCTTGTTAAAATCGTTGTGCTGACATTATCAAGTAAGCTCAAAATTTCTCGTTGCACCTTCTCTAAACCTGGCGCTAACGTTACCTCCGTTTTGGTGTATGCCGAGAATCGGCGCAGCACGGCACGGAATAGCGGAGTTTAGCGCGGCGCATCACCTGCATCAACCGGTAACGGTATATCTGGATGATATGTATGTAGCGAAGGAGACCGCTTGCAAAGTTTCTTTGACAGAGACAATGATAGTTGCCAAGCAACCAAGATAATATGACAATAGAACCATGGATACTGGCAGCCGAAATTGTTATATTAAAGTTCATTATTCTAACAGCTGCAAGAAATAGCGTAACAGGCTTCATAGTCTCTATAGGTGGCCCACAGTGGTTTGTGATTTATTTTCATAAATAAAATTGTTTCAAACAGGTGTGTGATTGACCTGGATATGAAGCGTCCATAGCGCAAAATGATATAACGTTAGTTTCTAAAGAGACAAGACTGAGCCCACTCTCCACCTCTCCTCTCTCCTTGTTAAAAAAAAATAAATTCAGCAGTGGCGGTCATATTTCAGCAGTGGTGGTCCGCCGCTGCTAGGTGCATATAGGGGAAACACTGATTGAACACATTGGGGAATCTGGTTATAGTTAATTCTTAATGATTCATTAATTTGAGACATGAGTGATCTCTTAAAGATCCAGTGTGTAGGATTTAGAGGCAATAGCGGCGAGGTTGCAGATTTCAATCAGCTGAATATTCTCTGTCTCTCTGTCACCTATGATGCTGGCTAGAAATGTGAAAGGCCCTCTCTAGAGCTCAGTGTTTGGTTTGTTGGTTCTGGGTAGGTAGGGACGATATGAACATTTCATGTCACGATTATCCTGGGCAAAAAAGTTGGAGTTCACGATATAGACTGAAACAGCTTGACGTCAGGCTAACAACAACAGTCATTTCCTGGTAGACAACTGGTGGTTGTTTTGTATTGTGGAGATATGTGAAATCACCATTATATGAGCTTGTACTTGAGGCAGTGGTTTCTACTTGGGAGTTACTGTAGACAAACGCTGTAGTTGGCTCTGTTATCATGATCAAAATATGGTAAAAAGTTTTAAAATGGCGTGAAAACATACTGGAAAACACATATCTTTTTTTTTAAATCAGCGTCCTCTTTTAAGTGAAAAGCTAACAATTTGGCGACCAGAGCTGGATGGTGGTAGCGGAGATGGGAGAGCACTCTGAAGGTGTCGGTCCGCAGGGCAGACACCTTCCTCCAGCAGGCTCTGGCGGGTGGGCACCTTATCTTCCTGTCGTCTTTAGTTCGGAATCGATAGTACTTCCACACATCAGATTTAACTTTCCGGAGGAGGATACAGAATACAAAGCCAAGCTTTCATCAATGGTGACAGGCTTATGGTTCTGCAATGACTAGAAAGATGTGGGCTCCCCCTTGTGGCAATTAAAAATATATCAGGAAATCAGTGTAGGACTGTATGTTAGCTTTAGACAGCTTTTAGAAGTCACTCCTAAGGATATTCATGATATGCCAAAAAAATCTGACATTGTTCCATCCCTAGTTCTCAGCTCCTTTACAAACATGATGGTGCAACCTGGTAGACTCCGGAAGAGGACCTGCTCTCTCTGTAGATATTATGGCCATTCTGATCTAGTGTCAGGTGATTATACACTGAATATTGTAATCAAATCTGCCCATGACTCCCCTTAATTCCTACACACTGGAACTTTTCTAATAAGACTATGAAAGGACAGGGTCAGTATTGTTTCTCAAACGACTCGGCTACCCTGCTGCCCTCAAATGTAAAAGTAAACCTGCAGTGACACTTTCCTCTTTCAGTGATAATTGCCTGTCATTTAGAGGCACACGGTATCACAGTGTGGCTGGCTTCAAAGCAGCAGTGAAGAGCAGGAAGACGGTGACAGCCTCCTGCCTCCTCTCTCTCTGCAGGTGGTTTAGACACACGATGTCTGTCATCACTCTGAGCCCTGTTTGTTGTATTAAACACATTCACACACAGGCATACACACACCTGGCTCAGTGCTCTGACACCCCCTCTCCCCCATTAGATTAAATTGCTTCTCTTGGAGCTTCTCAATTCCTCCCCTCTAAAAGGCCTATTTTGGAGCTAATCTCCTGCCTTGATATGAATTCATAAACAGCAAGCAGGCGGACTGGCTCACCCTTCAGCGGCTGGGATTAACCCTGCTATTAGTGTGCGTGGTGAGGCTGCGAGAAGTGCCGCGTGAACAGCGCTGATAACATCCGGTTTAGACTATAGTAGCAGTCAGGAGTTATTTGTAACGGATTGAATTGCTCCTTTTGGGATGAGGCTGCTTTTTAAGATTATTGTTATAGCATGCTCTGCGGCGGTATTAGAGCTTTATTGTCTAAAACAACAGAGGGGTCATGCAGAGGTAGGGGATGTGTGACAACATCATCAAGATGCCCTGAATCAAGAGCCTCGTCCCGGACTGTTCCAGTGATGCCACTCAGTAGTTGATTCCTCAACTATGTTTCAAATGAAGATTCTGTCTCCACGACAATAACAACAATTAGCCAGTGAAAATGAAAGTGTCCTACAGACTGAGTAGTGGATGGTAAAAGGTAAAATGCCAGCCATCATCATTGGGCTGCAACTAACGATTATTATCACTGTGAGGAATCTGTTGATTATTTTCTCGATTAATCGATTAGGTGTTCTGTACAATGTTATCAATTTTGATCAATGTTTCCTAAAGCCTAAGATGACATCCTCAAATGTCTTGTTTTGTCAACAACCCAAAGATATTCAGCCTACTGTCAAAGAGGAGGAACGAAACCGATTCATCAATGAATCGTTTCCCTTTCCTCATCTGTAGATGGTTCAATATTTAAGCAAGACAGTCAAAGCCCAGGTGTTTTCAGGCTGGTAGATGGATTAATGTACATACACACACACATTTACAGGGGATGATCAGCTCATCTCTGTTAATACACACATTCAGTAGGATGCAAGGGTGTGGTCAACTGTCAGCGGACCAGTAAATCTAAATAAATCCAGAAGAATGTGATTACTAGCTTTGCCTATATCTCAGTTGTTAGATCAGAGTCCCAGTTTCAGACCTCCCTCCCTCTCCCTCCTCCTGCAGCCCTCTCCAGCAACAGCATATAGAAGTCATCGGCTTATTTAGAGGAATCCCATTTTCCAGAGAGATTTACAGCGCTATTTTTGGAGTCTATCAAACTAGAGGTGTGCGGCAGAATATTTTCACTCCGCTCCGGCTGTGAAGAGAAAATACGTCTTTCCCATGATGCCACCGCTCTGCTTCAGGGGGGATTTCTCTCTCAGCAGTGTTACTTTGTAGCTTCATTTTGAAAGCAGACGTGTCTGAATGCCCCCGTGAGGGCAGAGTATAGTCTGTGTATTTGGTATAGATGTGTGCCTGTGCATTTGTTTCGTTTTCAGAAAAGTATAACTATACTTGTCTTTTACCGTACTTGTAAAGCATCGCAAAACCAGCTCCAATATAAAGCAGTGAAAAACTGAAGCGATTCAATTCAAGCACCAGGGACCTTGCATGCAGATGGCCTGTTTTAATATGTGGGGCCGTGCCGTAGTGATGCATTTGAGTACATTTAATATGACTCAGTGATGTACAATACAGCACTGTTAACAAACTCCCAAGACAGATGACAGAATAGAGCTCTTGTGCAAATAAATGATCTATTGATTTTGGAATTGTAGTAAATTAGTTTTTAAACGATGGCATTTTAATGATATATTTTTAATATTTTAAGGCAGAGCAGAGACTTGAGGGCTGCCCCGTTCTGTTGAATATATTGAAGGGGGAGGCCTGCTGTATTTAAGTGTGTTAGTTTTTTCAAGGTTTGGACCACATTTCCCCTAAACCTCATTTATCTTTGTCAAAAAAAGGGGTTTGTTGTTTGTCCTCCCCTTCCTTGTCGCTTTAAGTCTTGAAGCTTGTGCCATCCCTTATCACGCGCCAGAATTGTAAAAACTGGAATAAAACTCCTTATTTTAAAAGCAAAACCAGTCAAAATCTTTACATTTCTTCAAGTGAAATGCAGTGTCGAGGTCGGCAGCAGCTCCAGATCTTCCTGATGTTTGTTTATGGTAAGCGTGGTTATCTCCCAGGATTAAAGTAAAGTGATGATTTATTGATGTTAGAATAAGATATTGAATTTTTTTTCGCCCAGTCTCATCTCCGGGGGCAGGTCATTTCAAAGACTTGGAAAACAGCGTGATTGCTGCCTGATTGCACCACACACATGATTCTTAACCTTGAGAGTTTGGTTCAAGATGGTACCGTGACTTGATGTTTAAGTACTAAACCTTCTCTTATTGATGATGATGCGTTAAAGAGGCAGTATGTAGTTTTGGAGAAGAAATTCAAACTCAGAATTGCGAATATCAATGAGGTAATAATACAAACTCAGAAATATATATTTTTTCCATACCTGAATAAACAAGCTGTTCTCAGCGGAAAATAAGGTCCCAGAAAACTGTCTGAAGCTAGAAAGGTGGCAGGGTCCGCCACATCTTTGTACAGCTTCTACGATTAATCAATTAATCGATTAATCATCTTTTATAAAATTAATCGCTAACTGTTTTATGTAATGGATTCATTAGTTTTAGTATTTTTATGATGAAAGAAAAGAAAAGCCTCTTAAATGTGATTATGTTTTGGTTTATTTATTCCTATATGACAGGACACTGAATATGTTTGGGTTGTGGACAAAACAAGACATTTAAGGATGTCATCTTGGGCTTTGGGAAACACTGACTGACATTTTTCACCATTTTCTGACATTTTATAGACCAGTAAAGATCAACTAATCGATTAATCTGGAAATAATCAACAGTAGTACAACTGTTAGTTGCAGCCCTAGTTCTTTAGAGAGGTGGATCAGCTGCAGCATTTAAAGGATGCCATGCCAGGTAGGTAGGTAGGCTTTACTATTACGACACACTGAGACTGATGGAGTAACCAATAGCCATCAAATAGTCGATTCACAGGCACGGAATTGGGACCAGTCTGAAAATAACTCCTATCGGAAAACTTCCCTCTATTGGAAATCTACATTCAAAGACATTTCTTATAGGATTAGGTTTAATCCGTGGCTGTGAAACCAGCCTAGACGCTCTCCATTCCGCCTCTATTCTCAGACTGTGTGTGTCTACAGGCACATATGTTGCAGTGTGTTCCTGCGTGCTCCCATGTGTGCGTGCGTGCTCGCTTGGCGGATGCCCAGTAAAGCAGGCGCGCGTCTCAATTTGAGAGTTTGGATTAAAAAAGTAGATTGTGTTCCTTGGAACAAACTCAAAGTTCCCGCAGCCAGTGTGGAGATTGAAGAAGCCTCACTAATTGATACAGTTTTTCCCTCTGCGCTCCCCTCGCTCACTGAAGTCCCTGCTGGAGAGATAAGATGCTCTTTATTCTCTTTTTCATCACCCCTTTTCCTCCTCCTCGCCTATTTGACCCAATTTATCAGTGGCAGATAAAAACCAAACAAATCAGAGGAGTCGCAGCTTCAAACTCGTTGCCCTTTGGCTGGTGTCTGATCTGTTCCTCCCTCTGACACTCTCTCTCTTTTATGCTTTGATCTGCCTGTCCAGTGTTTCTACCCTCTTTTTCTTCCTCTTTCCAGCCCAATAGATTTCAAGTTCTGATAATTGATTAGTCATGATTCAAGTTCAAACACTTACCTCAGATACAGGAGAGATGAGTTCAGTGTGATAGACTTGTAAAAGTTTATGTGGGACATAAACCCACTGTTGCATATTGATGAAGTATTCATCCTATCACGCTTCAGTGTTCCTTTCATCACCATGAACACCTCACCAAATTATCTCCGTAACAACACTAACAACTTAGACAGCTGTCTGAAAGAGAAATATTTCGGAATCCAGAGCATCTGCTCCCCAAGGGTAAGTTAGTAACATTACCCAGGCAAAGATGAATCATTTCATGGGAAAGATGTGAGGTCTGCTGTCGCAAGTGAGATATTTTGATACCAAGTTGGAAAGGTCATATCTCTGATGGTGTTTACCTCGTCCACGTCCTCGCCCACAAGGAACAAAACGTAAAGTTGCTGGCAGAAGCAGAGAAAGAGATAGAGGTGTAATTGGTTCCCTTGTTGTTGTTTTTTCTTTTTTTGTTTGTTTTTTTGGACGCAATATTTGCTGACAAAAAGTTTATTGGATTAGAATAGCTGACTGCAACTTTAAAGATTGCAGTTATACCAAGCAAGGTTTGGTCAACCAGAAAAAAATAGATACCCTAAATACCCTGCGTTAACCCTTTAATGTCCCTTTAAAGATTACTTCTTTTCTTCTGTAAATCAAAATATTGATTTAGTGATTTTTCCTCTTAAAATCATGCAGAGAAAGTGACAAGTTGTTTGTGTTTGCAGCAAAGTCTGCAGAGGTCTCTACTACGTACAGTCCCAACAAGCTCCACGAGTCAGAAAGTTACGGGAGCTTCTACGTGACCACTCGCTGAGGACTTAACATGCTGTAATACCTCGTCCCCTAACGTCCCATTTTCTACATATCAATTCTGATCTCTATTATGAGGAGCACTTTCATGAAGTGAAAGATATTTTGAAGTTGCATGCTAGCAGGAACTTGTGCAGATGTCATGGGAGACTTCAGAGGGTGAAGATCGTGAGGAACTTTAGTGCTCTAGATAACAACTGAGGTGCTCGTAGAGGGAGATGAGCTGATTCTGTTGAGAATTACCATTGGATGTTAGAAATAACACCCAAAGGTGCGCCGTCACATACTTTTCCTCTTTGTTTCTTGGAATGCTCCCCCAGTGGTCGCGTCAAAGGAGGCACTTTCGCTTTGCTCCATTTCAAAGCAAAGCACCGGAGAGAGCCTCGTCAGCACATTTGACTTTGAGTCTCGCTTTAGTTGCTTATTCATCTTTAGTCTCTGTATGTTTTACCCTTTTTGATATAAAGTAGCAAATGATTGCGTGGGATTCTGTGGGTGCGGATGCTGCTCTCGCAAAGAGATATGTTCCTCAGTCAGACCGTGATTGGGTGGTCATAATTTATTAACATCAGTACTTTAAGTACACTCACAAGGATGATGTAAGAGTTGTGTTAAATTCAGTAGTTTTATCTCTTTAAATTTCCACCCACACACACACACACCTCAACATGAAAACATGTCACCAAGGCTGTGTGCCCATGTAATTGGATCAGAGCACTCATGTTGGGAGCTTTGTGCCCCCAGCCATGGCCTGCTGGCTTGGTCTGATGCCCCTGTTTCAGCTGCCTGCAGCCACTTAACCGCCCTGCAGGGGATAAACACTCGAACTCAAGCTCCCGCAATCTCTCCCCTGTGAGGGGATTTTAAGTGTCTACGCTTTACCTATGACCTATCATAGCTACCGTGGCAGTTAGCTCCAGACCAGCGTCTGTTTGGCCATAGGATCAAGCCTTTCACAGTTGCTCTTTTAAGCTGGCAAAAACATAATTTACTTGACTCTAGTTCTGCGACTCCCACGGGCCCCGGAGCCGGGGAAGTTTACAACACAGCTAAGTAGCCATAAAGGGATTTGGAGGCTCGGGTTTCTCTCATATAAACTGTCCAGAGAGGAGGGTGAGGAATGCTTTTTAGCACTCTGGAAAATGATGGTGCAGCCGGGCCTGAAATATAATATGAATTTAATAAGATGATCGTCTGATTGCTCGTATTTCTTTCTCCCACCAGACTTCCTTTTAGCGATATTGCTGTTTTTCCAGATCTCTGCAATTAACTAACCAAACTACAAAGATATGCAATAAACTGGAAGTGTCCTTTTAGTCATTTTCCTACGCCTGTTTACTGTTGATCTTTAACAGAACAAAGTCGTGATGTAGCTGTAGAGAGTATACAGTGTATGGAAGCTGAAATGAAGGCCAGGCTGAGCACACATGGGCGAGCCACTGAAATTAACATTAGTGTCTCGTGGTCAGCTGAGACAATTAATCCCCCCACTCTTGTGTCAATATCACTGCGGCTCAGACTCATAAATATATGCAGCACCTTCTTAAAACAAAACTAAGCTGGAAATTTCCCAGACTCACCCACTTGCTGCTGTTTTCTGTCCCAGTGCGCCCGGCGTGCATACTCAGAGCTTGTGCGTGCATCTGAATATGAAATGCATTTTAATGTGTGTAGGCATCTGCGAGCGAGAGCGAGCACTTCTCAGAACCTTTCCGCTCATTGCCCCTCACATTTCCACACATACCAAACGCTCTGTGAATTTGAATTTTGCTGACTGTGATTGATTTTGTGGTCTCTCCCTCACTGCCTTCCAGGCTTAGTCCAGAAGGTAGACCAGCGCCTCCCGGTGGCCAACGAGTACCTGCTCCTGTCAGGCGGGGCACGGGAGGGGGTCCTGGACCTCAACCCAGAGGACCTGGGGGACTACGCCAAAGGGGCCGACTTCGACCTGGACTTTACCCTGCTGGTGCCCGCGCTTAAGCTCCATGACCGCAACCAGCCAGTCACCCTGGACATGAGGCACTCCCCTCCCTGCCACTCGTGGCTCAGCCTTCGCCTCTGCGACTCCAACATCCTGTCCCGCTGGAGTGTCTGCTGCCAGGAGGAGAACGGACTTCTCACTGAGGAAGACGAGGAGGAAGAGGGGGAGATGGGTAAGTGGAAAAAGTAGGGTGATAATTGCAAAGGTAGAGGAAGAACCATGAAGGAGAAATTGGTAATGAGGAGGAAAAAAGGTGAATGGTTGAAGTAAGAACAGAAAGAAAGAGGTGAAAGACCACAGTGGAAGGAGGATTAGTAAGCAAGTACAAGACATAGAAAGATGAAGAGAGAGAGGAGGAGTGGAACAGACAGCGATGAAGGTACTGCAGCAGTGCAGAGTGGAAGAAATATGAACTGATTGAATTTTATTCATGTTTCACTGATATAATTTGATGCATGATGTTGTGATGCAATTTCACCCACCCAAGCACTTCTTCTAACTCCTCAGATAGGTGAAACGAGGAAACACGCTCAAACGTTTTATGTGTCTAACTTCACAATCAAAAGTTCAAGATTACACAGCGGCTTCCAGATCACACCGCGACATCAATCTGCCACACGCTCGCGAGTGTGAAACTTCCAAGATGAGGAAAAGTAATGACATTTATTGATACGAATCTCTTTAATTTTCAGCAATTCGGAATACACATTCTCTACATTTCCTGGTCGTAACAGAACATCTCCCACAGGATCTTCTGTTGCTGCGTTCGTGCTGGTAGGAGGGGGTGA
Source organism: Pagrus major (assembly GCF_040436345.1). Classification (NCBI taxonomy): domain Eukaryota; kingdom Metazoa; phylum Chordata; class Actinopteri; order Spariformes; family Sparidae; genus Pagrus; species Pagrus major. The sequence goes on along the minus strand of NC_133224.1, from coordinate 19,414,598 downwards.
AACAGTCAGGATTAGTCGACAGCATTAACATTTAAAACCCCTTAATGCTACTGAAAGGTTATAAAGAGGGCAAAAGTGACAAGAGTTCAAATCAGATTTTAAGTCTTTGCAGCACAGCACTGACACCTTTCTTTGCTTCACACAGTATGCTACTAAATAACAGTTTAAATAGACGTGCATTTATACAGCGCTTTTCTACTCTGCTGACCACCCAGAGCGCTTTAAAACACTTGTCGCATTCACCCATTTACACACACATTCAAACAGCAATTCCTATACAAAGTTCCCAACGATATTTCCATGCTCATCCATTCACCACTCAGAATCCGATAGAACAGCCATCCAGAGCAATTTGGAGTTCAGTATCTTGCCCAAGGACCGAGCATTCATCCCTGACTTTCCTCGCTCAGGTAAAGGCTCCGTCCCCTCCCTGGGCTCCCCTCAGTCTCTGGATGGATGCTACTTCTCTCCCAGCCTGGTGACAGACTGGTTCTGGGGTGTGGTGAGCGAGGCTGTGGAGGAGCTGAGGCGCAGCCCCCAGAGAGGAATTCCCAGTCCGGACCGACTGGAGAGGAACGGACCCCTCACCACCATCATCCTCCAGGTACAGACTGGAAACGAACTGTTCCCATTCCTGTTACATCAAGTATTGTCAAGGCGCTGCTCAAGGTCAAACTCTCCATGGGATACCTCTAACTTTTGAGTTGTGCTCTTTAATTGCTCATTAAAGAAGATGTTTTTGTGACATCAATGTTGAAGCCAAGTGTTACAGAACCCTGCATGAATGTTTGCAAGAGGAATAGAAATTCAGATAACTGATTCTGATGTTTCACCACCATCGTCTCTGCAGGCAGGCTCCAGCCGGGTGCTATACGACCTGCTGCCTGTGGTGTCGTTCCGGGGCTGGCCCGCTGTGGCCCAAGGCTGGCTGACCGCCAACCACTTCTGGGATGGTAAAATCACAGAGGAGGAGGCGATATCTGGCTTCTATCTGCTGCCCTGCTGCTCCCCGCTGGGTGGTCGGCCCGACAGAGAGTGGAGGCTGGCGTTCTCACGCAGCGAGGTGAGGGGATTGTTAATACAACTTTTGTTTTGGTGTCACTTGGTTTTAGGTTTAAAGCATCGATACAACATTTCCATCTGGTTTTCTTTATTTGTTTCTTGGCCAGTTTTCTTTCCTTTACTTCCACAACATTTCTCTTTCTATTGAAAATTAATGTTAAGTTTACCACAATGTCTTTTTTCCTGTTCCTGCTTAATGCATTGATCCTGTTTCTCTTATTCCCAGGTTCAGTTGAAGAAGTGCATCCCCTACCCCATGGCCCAGGCTTTCCAAGCAGCTAAAGCCGTGCTGTCTCGCATCCTGGCCCGTCCACGCACAGGCCTCAGCCTCTATCACCTGCGCACCCTCCTCTTCTGGGCCTGTGACCGACTTCCTGCCGCCTATCTGTCCAGCCCTGACCCTGACACCCCTGGCCGCCTCCTCCTGGGTCTCCTGGATGACCTGGCTCATTGCATCCTGGGTAAAAACTGCCCAAACTACTTCCTGCCCCAGTGCAACATGTTGGAGCACCTGACAGACAGCCAGGCGCTGCTCGTCGCGAGGAAACTCGCCCACGTGCGCTCGGATCCCAGCGAGCACCTCCGGGCGGCTCTGGACCAAGCCCAGCAGGCGGGCCAGCTGAAGAAGGAGCTAACAGGTAGCACCAACGGCCACGGCTCCCCCGGACACAACCCAGCCAACGGCATCATCTCGCCTTCGGAGGACAAGCTGGCGCAGCGACTGCAGCAGCTGGTCACTGAGAACCCTGGGAAATCCATATCGGTCTTCCTCAACCCTGACGATGTCACCAGGCCACACTTCCGCATCGATGACAAGTTCTACTGACGCAGACACGCTGCTGACAAGAGGCGTGGAAGTGTGTGTGTTTAGCTTACGAACACACTCTGAGACGTCACATCAGAGGAGACTGACAATTAGGCAGGTGTTTTTCTTGTAAACACTGGCGGCCTGGAACTGAACACACTCCTTCTGTTCTCATCTTAAGACTGAACAATGCTACAAAGTCTTGCTGCTCGACTGACTCTTTAAACCAAAAAACACACTATGTCCTACTATTGGCAAATGACATCCAATTTGCTGGATGTCGCACAACAGACCTGATGTCACCCAGCTGTTGCCACGGAGACTGGCCTCTCCTAACGAGCTGGCCTTAACGAGACTCATCGGCCAGGGCTACAAAGACAAGGGCCGGCTTTAGTCATGTGAAATAAGTCCAGTGGAGATCAACAGAGAGAGAGTGTGTGTGTGTGTGATTGTATGTGTGTATATGTTCACATATTACTTACACTTCTTAAGACTGAGGGAGAAAAGCTTCTTGATTGCTGCGTTTCTCCCCTTTTTGTTTTAGATCAGAGTGGGCGATTGGCTGCATTAGAAAGGAAAAACAAGGTATGGTTGATGTAACTGAATGTAATGTTGTGAGGAGAACTGCCGAGTCTTTGAACAAAGAGTCTCTTTTCTCTGTCGACTACGTCCGAGCCCTCTTTTACCCGCTTTTTGATCCCCCATGCCTCCGTTTATGGCATATTTTTCATTGAAAAAAAGAAAATCTTTCTCAGGTATTCATAATACTTAACTTTTTTATGTATATGGTTCCCTTTTCAGGTCTTTAATTTTCTTTCAGTGCCGCTTACATTTCATTAATAACGGAAGTGGAATGTATCAAAGAGCTGTGTGTGAGCGGTTTTACAGCGAGACATGCGTCTACATATCCCTAAACATCTCATTTTGATCCAACTTGATGAATCTGCTGAGTCAAAATGTTAAGTAGCCGCTTCTCCTTCTGAAGGCCTGGTCGCACCAGCATTTAAAATGGCAAAACTCATTAATTCCAATGGAATCTGTGGCTGTTAAGACGAGGTAAACGCTTGCGTCTAAGGAAAGGTATACCATAGAGTCCAAAATGGAGGAAAATATTAGCTTATCTGCTGGGTTGCACCATCCAATTTTAAATAACCTCCTCTGCGGGAGAATAAACTGCTCCACAAAGGATGGTTGATGGTACAATTACATCTCTTGAAAATACTTTGTGAACCGTTAGCAGCCAAGCTAATGAGTCTGCTTACTGGCGATTATTAAGCAGTTAGCAAGCAGCCCTCTTCGGTGGAACTCTGTTGATTATAATGATGTACGCACTTGAGAACAAAATGTCGAAGGGTAGTTTTGGTCAAACACAGAGGAACTAAAAAAGAAGCTTGGTGAGCCATTGTGACCGAGTAGTGCTAACATGTCCTGGTTGGTAAACCTTTCAGCAAATAGCTTGGCAGTTGTTCATCAACTAGCCCAGCAAGAAATCATTAGCAGAGCTGCCAATACAAATTAGTCGACTATTTTATTGTTTTATTGACTGTCAAACTAATGAGCATCTTTAACTGCAAAAGTGACAAGAAAAAAAAGGAGTTTTGTGAGTCGTTTTAGTCATTTTTCAAGCAAAATTGTCAATCATTTGCTGGTTCCAGCTTCTTAAATGTGAGGACTTACTGATTTTCTTTGTCATTTGTGACAGTTGATGAAAAGCAATTTGAAGATGTCTCTTTGTGCTTCGTGCCGTGGGACATTATAATGTCCCTTTTTGACCATTTTCTGGCAATTACAGACAAAACGTTTCATCCGTCATAAAAAAAAAGTGAGTCGCAGGCTAATCACTGTATCACACAGATGCAGGTTAATGTCGCTGCTTCACTTTCTGGTGTGACCAGGCCTCAGATAACAGTTAAGACTGTATGGATGGGGATGTTAGATTAATTTAAATGGTTAATAATAATATGATATGATGACTTTCTTATTGTACAGAGATGTAAAAGTTGTTACAACCATTTACAAAGTCCTTGAACCTTCTTCAAGTTTATAAGTCTTGTTTCCCTCCCTGAGCAGACATTTTGGTCCTTGGTGTTTGCAGTTTCACAGTAGGCACTTTGTGAGGGATGTATGAGGAATGAAATTGTCAGGAATGTATTGATCAAGTAAAAAAAAAACAGGTCTGGATCGACAAAAAGAAAGGCACAGACAGAATAGCTGTGCCGTCAGGACTTCGGCTGTTTTTCTTCTACAGTCACGGCTAAGTCAAGGTACTTCGCCGTGGGCCCAGCACATCCCGTTTCACATCATGTGCGAGTCTCTCATTCGATTATTTTTTGGAGACTGGTTCTGACTTGACTGATTCCGATAATTGTCCCCCGTCTCCTCTGCTTGGTTGGTCTTTTTTAATGAGCTTTGCGTGTGTGTATGTCTGTGTATTCGTTTGTTCAGCGAGAGACGAACCACGCAGCAGGACGCAGATGCTGCCCGTGGAATTACACCCTCAGTGGGTATGTGTTAGTCGCTGGGCCCTATCGTTTCTCACCAGATGCAAGGCATCCACGGGGGATGGAGGGATGGAAAGAGGATGGGTGGAGGGAGGGAGGGAGGGAGGGAGACGGGTCCTCCTTTGGCCCTTTGAAGAAGGAAGATGGGCCTTGCGGGGCCTGGACAGTTGCCTCTCTATGGAACCGGCACGTCTTTCTCTGCCTAATTCCACTTTTTTCATCTTCTGGTTTTGGTCTTTTCCTTGCTCGTTTTCTTTTTCTCTCAGTCCTACGGCTCTAATGTTCCTTTTATTCCTTCCTCCTCCTTCAACAAGTCTTGTCCTCAGAGGGTTGGTGTCTTTCTTTCTTTTTTAGTTCTGGAAGTCCAGACAAAGCTCCTTGAACTTGGTACTAGTCCAACCTTATGTTTACACTGTTTACACTGATTTGATTGCGAGCTGTACACTACAGCTAGTAAATGGTGTTTGGAAACAAGTATAACCAGACGGCTCTCTTTTCCACTTGCAGTAGTATAGTGGGTCTTGCTTGTTTTACTTTAAAGGAACAGTTCACCCAAAAATGTAGCCATTATCTACTCAACCCCATGCCGATGGAAAGTAGGGTGAAGTTTTGCAGCATTTTCCTAAACAACTGAAGTAGATGGGGACAGCTCGTCCGAAGCCTCCAGAAGCTCCGAGCTCCCAAATTGATCCGAAAAGATGTCATTTACACCGTCAATGCTCGGTCGAGCTTGTCAGACAGGGTGCGTACTAACACTTTTAGCTCCGCAACTAAAAGGGCTAGCGTGAAAGTTAACATTTCAACTTAAAAAAGTAGCTAAATAATCTTCTGTTGTCAAGGAGAACGCTGCAACGCTGTTTTTTAATACAAAACTTCACCTTTCCATCATCGTGAGGACATAATGACTGAACTTTCATTTTTTGGTGAACTGTTCCTTTAATTAACACTACCTGAAAACAGACTGATGGTGAATTTTGCTTTGGTTTACCAAGCGACTAAAACGCTGCTTGCAATGTTAGCTGATAGGCTGATAGGTATAAAACGCTACAAGCACATGATTGGTAACGGTTGAGTTTACATAAATATACAGGTGATGTTTATTCTGCTGAGTTTTTAAGCTGCTCATGGATTGTTGTTCTTTCAGACAGGCGTATGTACGTGTTACATTATCTGTTCTCAAAGTCATGTGCTTACTACTGAGTGAATGTCTTGCAGCATCCGTCTATATTGGTGTGTGCTTGTGTGTGTGTGTGTTTGTGTGTGTGAGGAAAACCAAAGCGGGTTGTTGTGGCGGTACAGAATGTCTAAGCAGGGTGTCGGTGTGTGTTTTCAGCACTTTTCCACGATTAGCAGGAAAGAAAATCGCAGCATTTATTTATCGGAAAATAGAAATAATGTAAAGGCGCATTCTCAGCACGCTCTTTAATGTTCGACTGAGAGCGCTGGAGGTGTAAAATGCTTCTCACTTTGTACCTTAACGGGCCTAGTTAGAGATTACTAGACACTGGAAACAATCAATGTTTTTCCTGAACTGTACACATGAAATCTTTGTGAAGAAAAATCAAAATCCTGTATTTTACAATAGTGTCAGTTTCTAGATATGCAATCCAGCTCCTCCCCCCCATGGAAAGGTTTACAGCGCCTGCTCTAATTGTGCTTCGGTGTAGATTTCACTCTAGTTGTCGAAGTGGAGGAATCACTTATCTGCTGTCCAGGGATTGCATGAAACACAGATGACACTCCCGAACATCTCCGCTCTGCGCTCCTCTGTTTCTAATCATTGCTCTTTGTGCTGAAACTTCTGACGATCCCGTTCGAGATTCATTCAGCGTCCGTGGATAAATAGCTGACCAAAAACAATGAATGTATCCTCCATATATCTCTGATCTGTTCCCGACTCGCGAACACATCAAATCTAATTTCTCACCGTTATCTGAACAGATGTACTCCGGTCTGTGCTCAAGTGCTGAGATAACAATCTGTACTGAATCACTCCACAGTCTGAGAAATTGAATTTCATATCTCTTTTATTACTTGAGTTTCTTCTTTCTTTCTTTCTTTTTTTAAATAAGTGCAAATTATTTTTGCTGTATGATGATATTATGACTGATTTGCTGTATTTATTACTGTTACTTTCTGGGGGTTTATATTGATCAAACTTTAAGCTTTAGCATGAAATAAATCACTACATTTCAAATCACATTGTGTGCAAACGCATTGAGTATTGTGTTATTTTTTACATGAGAAGGAATAATTAAAAGAAGAACACTCTGCCTCTCTGTGAAGCATGTCTACAGTTGCTCGGGCAGGATTTAATTGACGCTGCAACACGCCATGAGTCCAACAGAGGGCGCTCTAAGACAGTGTTTTCACTGAGGGTGTTTCACCTGAGTGTGTTCTGCTCCGTCACACTGTGTCAGGACAGTGAGAGGACGCTCCGGGCCGACAGTACACACAGATGCACATGCTGTCAGGATCAAAACACTGAGTTGCTGATGTCGGTGCAGGACTTGCTTTCACTGCTGCTAACACTCAGGCAGTCGGGCAGAAGGGACGATTATACAGGAAACTATTCTAGGTTATTTAACAAACGTGTTTATACACCACAGATTTATCTCATCCAACTCGTAGGGTCAATCTGCAGCTTTATGAACACATGAAAACGGAGAATAATCATAATATGATACTCATGTCACGGACTTTCTTTCTCTTTCAGGGTCAGGCCAAAGGTCAAGGTCACAATTAACATTTTTTGCTTAAGCAGCACAGATTCTTGCTGATGGTCTACATGAACACGCTCAGCTGATTACTTGCACAATGGCGTCTCAAAAACAGAAGGCAATGTTCCTCATTACCGGGTTATTGCAGCAGCTGTCACCGACACTCGATGATGATACTGACAGTGATTTATCAGCACACGAGGAAGCCGTCACGTTAACTAACCTCCACCTACAGTTTTGTCATTTGGGGATGCGGATCGTTGTGATTTCTGCTGTGGATTTTCCACAGTATTCTACTGTGTTGTTGCCACCACTCTTAACATTTCTAACGTAAACTAAAATCACTTTGATTCGACCTTTCATGACCTATAAGGTGGCGTTTCAATGGACCGTTGATATACTCAGCCACAACACTAAAAGCACTAACAGATGAAGTCAGTAAGATTGATCATCTTGTTACATGCAACATTCTGCAAGGAAACCAAGTACACCCCCTCATGGCAATGGCACTCCCCAATTCACAATCATGGAGCAGCACCTCACAACCCACAGGACTCGGGGATCTGCACCAGCGCCCTGGTGACAGAAACCACAGGACACTCCCAGAGGTCCTGTGCTTTCTGTCACCACTGTTCTGGTACGTCTCATAGATGCCTGATCGCATTGAGATCTGGGGAATTTGGAGGCAATGTTGACTCCTTGAATTCCTTGTTTCACTTTACCTGTTTATCCTCTAATGCAGCTGATCCAAAAAGAGACAGTAAATATCTGATTTAATACTCAACTTCATGCACAATTACAGAAAGATTAAGACAAGGTCCAAATAAATGGAGGAAATGGAGTTGTTTACTGTAGTCCTTACAAACAGGGTGTCATATTCAAGGTCACAGTGTCATTTCCTTTGAAGAACCTTGAAGAAATCTGCACATTGCAACAATTTAAGAGCCCAAAAAGGTTCACTGTAACTCGTAATCGAAGTCTGTGCACATGCTGAGGACATAATATTTTATTTGCTCGTGTCCCCTGGCGATCCCTGACATTTAGAAATATTTAGCCAGTCTGTCATTAGTTACTCGATGATGGCACAGATGTTTTTCGTACAAACACACATCATATCATTTTTATTAATACCTCAAACCACATGCACGCACCGACAGCACCAATCTGTTCATGTCTATTAAGCAGATTAGGAAGCGAGGAACTCACTGGATCGTGTGAAATACAGATGTGACCGTCTACGCTCTGACCTCATGGATGGGTGAGACCATTAAATATATACCATTGAAAACCTCATTAGTCCAGGTTTAAACTCGTAACTGCCTCTAATTTGCTTGTTTCAGACTCCCCACTCTTATTATTGGTCTTTGTTTTACATTTTTTTTTTCTTTCATCAACATTTTCTGCTAAATCCTGCTCAAATTAGCCATGCTAGTAGCTGGTCGGGTAATATTCTGCTTTGGTCCAAACTTACATTTCTCATCTTTCTCAACTTATCCGCTTAGCACCAAACTGATAGCAGCTAGCTTGTGAACATAGCAGAGCTTTTAGCGGCTCGTAGGCCAGATATTTCCCCCAGGAGACGGTGGAGACCAAAAGTAGAGCTAAAAGGAAGTGAAGAGTGGAAACTGGACTCACATTCATCAGGCTGCCAGGTGCACAACACCAGGTGAATGCTAATGTTGCTCTATAACTTCTGAATGTGTAAATAAGCAACTTTGCAAAGTTAGCCATATTAGCTGAAAAGGTGACGTGCCAATGTTGTGTTCACAACGTCTTTCTGCTGCCGCAAAAAAGGCAAAATAAACCCCTCTAAGTTGGCTACTTATTGTGTTGTGCTAATTAGCATGTCACTATGCTAAAGTGTTAAATTAAACTGGTGAACAGGGTAAACATTATAAACAACAGCAATGTTAGCGTTATCATTTCGAGCATGTTGGCGTGCTGACGTTAGCATCGAGCTCAGAGCGCAGCTGTACCTAAGTAGCCTCAAAGTGCAGCTAGCGTAACTATAGACCATGAAAAACAGTGTGCGAGTGTTGTACGCACTTTCGCTTCCGGTTCACTCGATGTCACATTGATAACCTCAGTGGGATTTGATCAAGGCTCAAAAACAGCTAATGAAGAAGAACATCTAAAGCAAAATACATACATTTTTATGAGGGATGCATATTATTTGATTTTTTGCCATCCCTAATTTTTACACATAACCTATACAGTATATCTAAATGACCTCTTTTTTTTTTTTTTACTGCATCTCCCATTGCATTCATTTGTCCTCATCAGTGTTTCCTGCCAGTAATTGTTACCAAATCTCCCCTGTAAATAGGCCACTGTAACTGTAACCTTCGCCGGTTCATGTGTGTTTGTTGGAATGAAGCGGTGTGAACGAGGCCAGGCTGTAACTCTATAGCGCCGGGCTGTCTGTCACTGAGAAACTGGGGCTGAACGGGGACATGTGTTCACCTGACACACACAACAGTAACAGTAGTCAGCGCCGGCGGGCCACTGTGATCTCATCCTGTCATCCTAGTTACTGCCTGCATAAATGAAGAGGTTTGTCCGTGTCCTTCTGCCGTCGTGTGTGTGTGTGTGTGTGTGTGTGTGTGTGTGTGTGTGTGTGCTCATGCCCCAAAAGTCAAGAAAAAAAAATGCCACAGTGCTCAGTGGAGCTATCATAAATCCATAACCTCGACCTAGAAGCGTTTAGGAAGGCAAGCTGGATGTTGCAGCCTCCTTAACACCTCACTTACCTGATGGAGTTCACACACACAGTCTGTAGGTGTGTGTGTGTGTGTGTGTGTGTGAGACCCCACACTGGTGTAATCCCTGTCACTGTCTGGTGCAGCATTTTCCTTTTTCCTGAATCTGGTCTATCTTTCATCTCTGTCCTCATTTCTTCCCGCACAGGACACCCCTCAACACACACTCTGTTGTTTTATATTCTGCCTTTCTCACCATCATACCCTCTGTGTGTGTGTGTGTGTTAAACTTGTTCCAGTGCCAGTGTGCATTAATCTCCATTACTGGATCACGTGTATTAAGAGTTTGGAGGGGAGAGATAGGGGAGGACAACCAGGAGAGAGCTCTGCATCCATCCCAGCATGCTTTTCATGCAGATCACACAGTGCGGGTGTCTCCCCACCTTTTACCCTTGTCCAGCTTCAGCTGCTCCTTTTCTGGCTGAGCTGCAGAAGCACACGTCCTTATAATGGCCCCCCGTCATAGCTGACTGTAAATCCCACATCATTAAGCTGATGGCTCTCACTTCTCATTGACTGACGCACGTTAAAGCCGTCGTAAAATCCCTGATTAATGCACTCTTTTGACCATCTTACAGTGTGTGAAGGTGCTGTCCTGTACCTGCTGTGTGTTCTGCGACGGCGTGTCTTGGGAGTCTAGGGTTTTGGGAGAAATCCCCAAAGATACCACCTGTGTACAAAAATGCAGATACTTCACTGTAACTGCTGTAACTCAGGAGGTAGAGCGGGTCGTCTAGTAATCAGAAGGTCGCTGATTCGAATCTCCGGTTAATCCAAAAAAACTGAAAACCAAAAATTTGCAGTGTTACACTGGTTCAGTGTGGGACTATTTCTTGGGCAGCTGCCCGACCTCAATGTCACCTCTCTACCTGGAAGTCACTGCAGCTCGCCAAGAAGTAGTCCCGCACACGACCCCCCCATAAAACCGCGATTGACACGCTAACATTAGCACAATAGCTGCTGACCCTTTGTATTATCTGACTGAATTGCGACTCAAATCTGAAGTCTGAATCTAAGTATGATTGTCTAAACGGGGTCATAACTTCTTTGCATTCATTCGTCTTCATCTTATTCATCAATCACTGACTGTGAGAGGCTGTTCCTGGCACTCACGGCGAGCTGATACAGATGATCAACAACATTTGGACGGGAATCGTGGCCTGGAAGCCCCGAGCCGGTTCCATCAAAGGTCAGCTCTGCCTTAAATTCTCCGGGACACCTGGGGCCTGGGCCAATGTTGTGCCACGTCGGAGCAGCGGCTCTGATTTAATGCCCTGAAATATCAGTGGGTCACATTTTCACCCATTGTGTGTGTTAAGCTAAAACTAATCTCCCTCATTGTGTAAGGTATGAATGCCTTATACAAACGAGGCGCCATATGTTTGGCTCCGACCTGAAGCGGAGACGCCAAAATGATTTTTGCGCTCATTGATTTTTGACACTGCAGTCGATACTGTTGACTTTGTGGCTCGGCCAGAAAAAAGCCTCCGGACTCAAGTTTTCTCGTCTCCCGGTGCTCAGGAGGGAGGGGAAGACAAAAAACCACACACAGAGTGTTTGGCTAAGTACGTCCTCCTCTCGCTGAGTGTTTCCCCTGCTGTTCGTGACATAAGCACTTTTTCTGTCGGGGTTGTCATTAGTCTGCTGTTTCCGCTGTATGAGTGTGTGTGTGTGTGTGTGTGTGGGAGATAAAGAGTGTGTGAGGTTCAAATGAGTGTTTGCAGAATTAATCTTTGTCACATCTCTGTTCCTTCACCGTATTGTACGAACCTCTTCCTCTCGTCTCCTTTGTTGTTGCTGCATATATGTGTGTGTGTGTGTGTGTGTGTGTGTGTGTGTGTGTGGCTCCTGCAGAAGGTGATCGGTGACGTCACTGTTGATTGTAATGCTGGCAGTCATGTCCGTCATTGGACGCAATTACTTTTATTGATCAACATCTCCGCCTCCTCTCCTCTCCTTTGCTCTCCTCCTCAACTTTGCAGATGCTGCTGTTGGCATCAGATGCTGTGTGTGTGTGTGTGTGTGTGTGTGTGTGTGTGTGTGTGTGTGTGTGTGTGAAATAGGAGATAAAAAACTCACCTGTTGACAAAACGCTGCCTCTTTACATCAGAGAAACGCTCTAATCCATGTGGTAAATTGCTAATTCACGTCAGCGCCCCGCTACAGTCGTGGTGTGTGTGTGTGTGTGTGTGTGTGTCACTTCCTCAGCCACGCAGCGGCTTTGATGTAAACCCTCGGTGTTTAAAAGGCGTTGTGCATCCCAGATACATTATGATCGCTCTCCCCTTTCATTTGCGCTCGCATTATTAACAAATACGCTGCAGACAGATGGCCCATACTAATTCGCCGCGTACAAACGCGCGGACGTGAAAGTTTTATCAGCCGCCCGTAGGAGAGGACTCGTTCAGTGGAGAAGGAAACAGATAAAAAGCAACGTTGGTTTTTTGTGTGGTGAATGTAACACAATTACAATTAATACCCAGAATGTGGACATAGGATCAATAATACTGAACATGTAGGTTCAAAAATAGCATCCATGCATTATTTCAGACTGGAAAACTGTCTTGGTTTACGAGGTGATTACATTATTAATACGTCTGAGTCATTTGAGAAACATACGGCATCTTTACTGTTATGTTTCTCTGTTCATTGCTTATTAACGTGCAGGTTGGAATGAGGGACAGCTTTTAACGATCAGTAACAAAAATGTTTATTGTGATTTCTCTGAACTGATGAGGTTATTGCTGTGTGCGCACACACAACACCCACGCCTGGAAGAGTCATCAGACGGTGCTCGCTATTAACGGCGTGAAAACTAAAACCTTTGGATGAATTAACGGTGTAATGACGAGACATGACAATGAAGTTGTCTTTTAACCAAATTCTGGACTTTTTTGTGGTCCGATCTCACCTGAATGGCAGACCACCTGCACCACCGCCTCTCCCTCCCTCATTAGCCCTTCGTCAGTGCCGAATTATCCCGCCGTTTTACCATTCTCCAGAGGCGGCCGGTGCTGACGCAGCGCTGAGGAGTCGTCTTGTGCCGTCTGCTTTCCACCACCCCCTCCCTCCTCCCTTCTCCGCCCATGAGAAAAGGAAACGAGGGAGGGAGGGAAGCTACCGTCCCGGAGGGGCCTCGGAGAAAGGCGGGCCAACAAAGGCACGTGTGATGGAGAGGCGAATGGGACACATTAAACTCCCGACAAGAAAAAGATTAGACAGAAGGGACAGATGGATAAAGGGGCTGACAGAAGAAAGACTGACATATTACGGATCCACCAGAGATTTTTGGCCTAAGCTCTGGCACACATTTGCCATCTAAAATAAGTCATTCTGCCGCCGCTCACTAATCTCTCTTCGCTCTTTTCTCTTTTTTTCCATCTCTTTCTCCGCATACTCCAAACATACAGTTCAAAGACCCCCCCCCCCGCTCCTCCCGCCCTGTTCCCACATTAATTAAATCCATGTGTAATTACCAGCGTAGAGAAGGGAATCTGAGGCGAGTAAGAAAAATTGGTCACGGCCTCGTATCTTTGAAGTGAAATTACTTGAGCAAAGTTTACTCTCGGAGTAAAAAAAAAGACGCCACACTGTAACGTCGTGCAGGAAAAGGTAGGGGGGCTCACAATTAAACTGAGCTACCTGTAGATCTGAACTCACTGTGAGGACACGGGCGGGTGGAAAGAGTAATAAACTGGAAGGGCTGAGAGAGGAGACTGTTTCCCCCCACAGAGATCAATAAAATGGTGTGATGATCTGTTTCAGTGGCAGGATATCAAGGCTTGTCCTAATTTCACGACCGTACAGCAAATGTTTCCCCTTAGCATCTTTTATAGTTTATTAATGAAAACAGCTTGTAATTATTCATCAGCTGCCACGGGGACTGGAGGGCATTTATGTGAAGTCATGACTCCGTTGTGCTCTCTGAGTTAAACCGTGTAGACTCCAGTTATTAAATATCCCACATTGTAATGGACCAGGGCTGCGTCACATGTAAGATGTGGCCAGGATTTAAACGGTAGCTCCAAAAATATAGGGGGCAGCATATCGCCATTTTTGCGTCTTTCAGCTGATTGTTTTGGTTGTTTACAGCCCACAACTTAACTGTTTTCCTTTACTACTAATGCAAATCAGAGGTATCACACATTACTGGCTAGCATGTTGACCGAATGAACTTGTTGATAAGGTGATCATTTGTCAGAAAAATGTAAGTAAAAAAAAAAGTATTTGAATTCTGCCACTGACACGGTCACACCATATTTACATTCCTTCACATTACATGTTTATGACCTGGCTTTCCTATCGAGAGGTGGAGGTGATGGTGCTGGAGTTATAGGACAGGTCAGTGACCGCACTTTCAACATTTGTGAGTGTGAAACCAGTGAATAATTTGTTTTGTGGCAAAAAACCCTCAGGCGTTTTGAACCGGGAACTCACAACATAGTGTTTGGTGGTGACAGACCCTTGCTAATATGCTAGCTAATAGTGTGTTGGTGTACGTGCGGTGGTGGTGATGGGCTGGAGGGAACAACTGAAGTACTGAATGAACGTGTCTTACGACCCCCTGCCAGCCCTGCCCATGTTGAGCCATTTTTGGGTTTTTCAGGGTGAGATACTTTGGCCAAACCTCGGGTTAGGGTTAGGGTTAGGGTTGTAGAATGCTTTCTAGATGGAAAACCAACTTTTGGTTATTGCTTAAATGACTTTAAATTTGTCTAAAGAAGCATTTCAAAGAAACAAACAAAAGTGCTGGCAATGAACAGTGACATGCTGTAGTGTTTCATCATCACTGCAGTCAGACATCAGATCTTTGACCCTGTTGCTGACCCCTCTGACAGCAGCTAGATGTCTGGTCTCAGATGTATATTGTCCGTTCAGAGCACGGACTCAGCTGCTGTTTTCTGCGATGATGTTGGATCCATACTATGATCTAAAAGTCAGGATATCTCATCCTCTATTTCTTCAATCGTAATCAATCTTTTTTCAAAATGTGTCGCTCAGATGCCTCCCAATTTTGTGGAAGTTCCCCTTTAGCTTTCAAATAATAGCACATTAGTGTCATTTTCCTATATGATTAATGTTCCTCCCCTGTGGTAGCTGCTAGCTGCCGTTTCATGTTGGATGGTTCGAGTGTCTCATAATAGTCTGACGCTGTTTGAGGTTGAAAACAGCAAGATTGTTGAAGCTTTAAGGTGCAGCATGTATGGCCACCTGTTGAATTCAAACAAATAGCTGGCAGCATATCACCACAGTAACCGCTGACCGCTTCTAACTGTAGCCGCCGTTCACTGGTGAGCTCAGTTAGCCGTGCAGCTAGGGATCTTATGAGCTGACTCCGCCCAGATTGGGAGCACGAGCGGATTGTTGGTGTTGTTTACTATCGTACTGTCGCCTCTTGAGGTAGAATGTGGTTAGGGGGCTAGCTGTTTAGCGTGCTAACCTAGTAGATTTAAAGATATTGCTTGAACGCAACACATAGATCTCTTTGAAATACCCCCCCAAAAAATTTTGCTTCTTCACATTTGGTTGATAATTTTAGACTTTTACACTAAAATTCTTACATATTTCACCTTTAAGGAAAATGGAAATCAATATCAAAACTCCCAAAGGTCAAAGCCAATTTTAGGTGTTTACATTTCTTTGTTTCAGCCGTGGCAGCCGCCCGCCATTCACCAGCTCGCAGCGTCACCACCTCCTCTGACAGAACTAATAACCTTTAAGCTGTCAGTCATCGTCTCTGCCTCCAGGCTAACCTGCTGCCATCATCTTTTCTTCATTCTGTCATTATCCTCCCTCCCTCCCTCCCTCCCTCTACCCCTCTCTCCTCCTACATGGGCCGCTCAGGCCGGGGGAGGACGGGGACATGAATAATTCTACAACAGTACTTATTATTGCACTTAGTTTAATAGGAACTGGTGAATAATACCTGTGTGTGTGTGTGTAGGTGTGTAGGTGTGTGTTGGGAAAATGATTGTGAAATCTCCTCTCCTCCATCCATTCCTTTCTCCTCTATCACTCCTCCTCTCCACACACACACACGGGAGCTCGCTGACATGAATGGAAATGTGTACCCTTCTCACACACACACACACACACACATGCGCACACACACAACAAAACAAAAAAAAAGGCATCCTTGCGCATGTAAAATGGATGTAGATATGGATGGATGTGCACACGCACCGCACACACACACAAATCAATTATACATTTGCACAGAAACACGTGCACTTGGAGCGAAACACACTGTGTACACACAGCGTTAAAGACACACACACGCAAACACACGCGCAGAATGTGAATGAAATAAGACACGTGGTGAAGTTAAATGGATTTCTAATGCGATGCCCAGTCCCTCCACTTTCAGGCAATGTGTGTGTGTGTGAGAGAGAGACAATGATTGAGTGATGCAGGACTTGGTCAATGTGTGTGTGTGCGTGTGTGTGTGTGTGTGTGTTGTCCCAGCTTGTATTGACATTGGGCTAAGGGAGGGACAAAAGGAGGCTGAAATGGATGGAGAAGGAAGTCTGTGTGTGTGTGTTTCTGTGTGTATTCATGCCTCCCAAAATATACATGTGTACTGTGTGTACATGAGCACATATTTGCAGACATGAAACACACACACACACACGCACACACACACTCCTGCACTCACACACACTGTTCTACTATAAGCCTCTCCTGCAGAGCTCCAGTTTGAGCTCAAAGAAATATATTTAAGAAATAATTCAAACACAGGTAATTCGTTTTTCGCACACTTTTTTTCTGGTTGTGTTGAGGGAGGGGGAGGAGGAGAGGATGTGAGGGTGGAGTGAAGAAGGAAAAGGTGTGATTGGAGGAAAAGTGAGAGTACTCCAGGGAGAGATAATGGAAACAGATGAAGGAAGCGGAGAAGAAGGAGAATGTGGAGGTATGAAATGGAGTAATACTCTGAATCTAATATGACTTTTTATGTAAGGGCACCGGTGTGAACTTATTATTAAAACAGCGCGGCAGCATGAGGAGAGAGATAGTGCGTGTGTGTGTGTGTGCATACATATCTCCACATGTTCTTTGTTTATTGGCAATCCATCATTTCAGAATCTGTGCTTAAAGCACAGAGCAATCCCACAATGCAAACATACACAGGAATTACAGCGCACACACTGTAGATCACAACAGAACCGTTATTAGAAATCCTCCATGTAACACACACACACACACATGGACACACACACACACACAGTTACATTAGAGCTCAGACATACTAAGTGCAGAATGCTGTTCACACCCAGCTGCCTTGTTCAGCGTGTTCCTGGAGTACCACACTGACATGAACATGTGACACGCCGGTTTTGTAACTACATGTAGAACATGTAAGTGCACAGATAGAGAGGAACACCGCAGATCCTTTCCACATCCAAATAGGGATTTACCAAAAATGATTGGGGTGAGGAGGAGGGGGTTCAATCTACTGGTTGAACTCAATTCAGCCAATAAGAGAGGCAAAGCATAGATAATTAAAGATGGTGTGCTTCGGCCAAAACCTTGAAAAAACCTGCATACGTTACTGGCGAGGCTGTTTAAAACACCATCCTCCTCATCCTCGTGAAACTCTCTGCTGTGGCTCCAATCTCTAGTTTTGTCTCAGTTGAATTTGTGTGAAGTGAAGAGTGTAAGTATGAGGACTCTGACTCTCGTATCAGGCTCTTGTTGCTGAGGCATCCAGTGATGTGTACAGTAACAGTCAGCTACAGCGAGGTGACATGAGGTGACTGTCACACAGCTCCATCTGCATATATAACATGTGCTCCTTTGTCGCAGCCACTTATTCGCCCTGTCCATCAACGTCTGCGTCTATGACTCGAGCCGGGCCACGGATCGGTGCCTCATAGATGGAGAGGGGAGGGGGAGGGAGAGGGGTAGGGGGGGTGGATGGGTGGGGAAGGACAGTGAGAGTGAGGGGAGAGTGGAAGAGGACCAAGTGCTGGGATGAACACAGGGAGCAATCCACGTCTTTCACACCGTAGGATGAGTCATCTCGCTCGGCACTGCGCTGTGAATGAAACAGAACGGGGAGGGACACCTGCAGAGAGAGGCTGTGGAGTGTGTGTGTGTGTGTGTGTGAGAGAGAGGAAGGGAAAGCGTTACACACTCGCTGAGGAGAAGAGAAGAAAAAAAAACAACAACAAGCACATGATGTCTACCTCAGATTCTGTCAATGAAAGTGGGAGGAGGGACGAGTGCCAGTCACAGACAGGAGGGAGGGAGGGAACAGAGTGTATGCAGGGGAGTTATGGGATTGAATTCATGTGACGACGCACTTGTGCACAGTTGAGCGCTGGTGTCAGGGGGAGAGGTGGCAATATTTCATAGTCGTGCTGTAAACAGCTGTCCACTCACTGGAACTTTACTTGTGAAAATGATTTAACTTATACTGTAGCTACTGATGTATTATACAGAGGACTGAAACTGCCAAAATTGTAAATAAATAAATGACTTAATATTGTTTTTGGTGCATTTAATGCCATTTAAATGTATCTGTACATTTTATAACATTTGTACATTCTTCATCATACAACATTTGTTGAAACGTCATGTTTCTTTACATTTCGGTTTTCAATTTGGTGCGACAGTAGTCGGGTAAAGGTCTGGTTAGCACTGACAAAAACACAGCTTGGTTATGGGTATGAAAACGTGTGGATCTCCCTCATCATTGGCCAGCCTGTCGCTGTGTTGATGTACGTCCATAACTACTACGTCATTCATTATGGGGGCACTACATAGTACTGGACAAATGCATAAAAGCTTCCACAGTCACACACATAAACATGTGCAAGTCATGTTGTATATACACATACACACTTTAAAATACAGCATGCATTGAAATTGAGGACAAAAAAACTTTATTTTACAGAAAACCTTACACACAAACAACACACAAAACTCCACATCAGGTCCAGGGGGAAGAGAGCAGGTTGAGAATATCTACTGCTGCAAGAGCCAAACACAAAAACAGACAGGGGGTAAGACAAGTTATATGTGGTGTTATAAGTAAATGCAGTGATGTGTGTGCGTGGATGTGTGCGTGGATGTGTGTGTTTCACCTTGGCTTTCTGGCTCTGGAGAGGCAGGCGGAGTTTAAACTCTGCTGGGAGCTCATCCTCAGAGTACAGTCTGTCTGAGAAATACACTCCTAATTTGACAGTTAGCGTGGATCTGAGAGGAAAACAGCAGGTCAGACATTAGCAACTGAAAGAGAATACAGTCAGAGTTGTAGCTGGTTTCTAATCTGTCTCAACGTAATTGGTTCCATAGGCTCTCCTGGTGAAGTCCGACAGGTCGAACTGAATCTGGTTCCAGCCGTCGTCCAGCTTCATTGGCATGGTGCAGAGCAACGGATCCACTCGCGTCGTGCTTCAGTAGGTACTCAACCGAAACCGCTGGCGACCGTTTGTATCATTTAACACCTGATAGTTTAAAGATGGGAGAATATGTCCACTTTAATTGTTTATACCACCAAAACATGGAACAGGTCGGTATCTGTGAGAGTGAATATACCTTCCTGGACTTCAAAGGTGAAATACTACTTCAGATTCTTGACGATCATAACAAGAATGGGAAGATTGATGCCCAGTGTCTTCTTGGGGTCTGCAGGACATGTTATGTAGGTGGTACTACAGAGACGAGAAGAGATGAGGGTGCTTTCATGCGTTGCCCTGAGCTGAAGAATCAGTTAAACAGAGGCAAACTCACCAGACGTTTGCCCCCTCGACCTCCAACACCTGGGAGCGGATGTCATCGTCTGTGACTCTCTCGATGTGACCATTCCTCGCCTGTGTACACACAGAAAATTATGTATATAAAGGCTGCGCAGTCAATGGAAATATAGTTAGTTAGCTTTAGCACGACCAGCTAAGGAAGCTTGATAAGCTTCATAGCATCCACTCTGAAGGGGACCTTTTCATCCCATATCTGAAGCGGTTTGCTGCTGATGCTGTAGAAAATAGACAGAAATCTGCCTTGAAATATATTTTTAAACATCTTCTCTGAGTTATGTTAGTCCACGATCGCTTTACACGTGTTTAGTACAATGTAGAGGTTAGCAACACATTTGATTAATTAATTTATTCCTAGATGTAATTTTTTATATTATTTTTGGTGCATTTAATGGCATATTAGGTTGAATTATCTGAAGGTGTTCTTCCTTACCTTTAGGTGTTTAGCCTCTGGGTCTGCACTGGTTTTAATTAGAGGTCAATGACTGAATCAATCAACCCATCAATCGGTTATTTTAACCAATCACTTGTAAAGTCATTTGTCACAGCTCACCACCTCTCATCCAGTGCCAAGGGGGACACTGCCAAAAAAGACATGAGTTAGCGAGAAAGAGCAAAGGAAAGTCAAAGGAAAACAGTGGTGCTATTACGCATTTAAATAAATCAAAGCAAAGCTGTCAATATCAAAATGCTGATGGTCGCGTCTGTTCATGCCGAAAAAGAACAAAAACCACAAACAATGGAGAGATCGATGACATGAATTGAAATCTATTGCTGGGCCAGTAGTTGGGTCGAAGATGTGAAGCTGGATTGAGATCTATGGATCTGATTCCTGTGAAGTTAAACCCACAGGACCACAGAACTGGAGATAACGCTTCTTTACAATCTGTCCACTCAGTGTTTTCTGTTCTTTTGTTGTTGTGTGGGTTTAAATAAGGCATGGAGGACACCAGCTTACTACAACTTGGTTCTCACCTTCAAGAAAAAGTTCACCCAAAAATGAAACTTCATTCAGGAGTTAATTACCGCCCTGTGGATGGAAAGTTGAAGTTTCATAGGCCACAAAACATTTCTGGAGCTTTACGGCAAAACAGTGTTGCAGCATTCCCATAAAAACACCTGAAGTAGATGGGGACTTGCCCCAAGATCCCAAATTGTTCTGAAAAAAACAAAACAAAATGTAATTTAAACCATCGACTTATGGTCAAAGTCATGCATCCACTGCAGGCTTTATTTTTCATTAAAAAAATGGTGTCAATGTTGTCTTTTTAAAATCGATTCAAGCTTCTGGGGACTTGGATTACACTGGACGAGCTGTATGGAACCATTTTATGTTGTTATTAATGTATTTTTCCATTTTAAAGCTCCCATACTGTGAAACTGAGATTTCCATGTCTGATTATAAATCAAGTCTATACTGTGAAAGTATCAAAACGCTCAATCAGCAGAGAAATGGGCCCGTATTTACGCACTGTCCCTTTAAACGAGCCAATGTAACGTTCATAAGGTTGTGAGGTCACAACTATACAGTCACCACCCTTAGCCAAGCCCCCAGCACGTCCGTGGTTGTGAAAATACTGGCAGAGCTAGTGGGGAAACATGGTGGGAGGTGCCTGCTCAGGCCTGTGAGAGCTGACCAATAAGACTAGACTGGGCTTTTCGTGAGGGAGGCTCTTAAAGAGACGGGCCCTACAACCGAGCATTCAGATGGGGTGAATAGAGGTGCTGCAGCAATTGATAGTATGAGAAGAATGTTTAAACTTGAAAATGAGGATAATACAGTCCCCATCTTCAGTTGTTCAGGAGAATGCTTTAATGCTGTTTTACTGTGAAGCTCCAGAAATGTTTTGTGGACGATGAAAACTTCATCCGTTGTTTTTAATCGGCACGAAGGCGAGTAGATCATTTTCCTTTAACATTGTCCATGTCAAAGTAATTTATGTGATCTGTGAATATTAACAGTACTTTGATATTGCTATTACAAAAAGTCAATGGATGGATTACTAGACAATGGGCCCCTGGGCACAGACCCATAAAAGGCTTCCCTTTAGTTCGCAGTGGCTGTTCCAGGAGGAGGGAAAAATTAACGGGTTCCTGTCACTATCCCTACAAGGCAATAATATAATGTTCATGGGAAACAAAAAGGAGTTGAATTGTTATAAGACAAATCAAAGTATAGAAGTACAAAGTTTACACAAGGTACACTCACCGTGGAAGTCAAGTCATCGCTGACTGACATTTGACAGAAGATGGAGGCGTGTTTTGGCTCTGATGCTTGGAAACATTACATCGACTGGCCTGAGGGAACGCTGTAATTAAAGGTCAAAATTCAAAAATGTGAAAAGCCACGCCAGAGGAAGGTGTGTGTGTGTGTGTGTGTGTGTGTACCATTTGAGGAGGATGTTTACTTTGTTGATGTGCATGAGGTGTGCATGTCCCCTCTTTGTTCAATCACACTGGGGTTAATCACACCGTGCTGTCCTGATTGGTTTGAGGCTAATCCTTGTGGGAACATTAGTACTAACATGCATCCTCACACAGATGAATACACACACACAAACACACACACACAAACACACACACACTCCTCTGCACACACTCTCTCTCTAATACAGAGCCATTCATCAGTGAGTTTTTCTGCTCTGATCCTCAGGCGAGGTTGCACCGCTGATGAAGATTTAGGACCTCAACCCCAGGTGTGTGTGTGTTTGTGTGTGTGTGTGTGTGTGTGTGTGTGTGTGTGTTGCCCTTTGCTAGCAGTTACTTTACTGTGTCTGTCTGTGTAATGGAGGCTCACACAGGGAGAGGCAGATGTCACACTCGCAACTTATGAAGTTATCTAACGTCGCACAGACACCAGCCGACCTTGGGGATGCTGTCATGTGCGCAGGCTGCCTCTCAGCCTCACATGGCTTACACACACATGCACGCTCATGGTGTGTGTATGTGTGTGTGTGTGTCAACATGCATAAGAATTAAAGTAGGGGACTGTTTAGATGGTGATTAACTTGTGTATTTGCCTGATTCTTTGCATGTCTCTCTACATCTTTGAGTATGTGTGTGTGTGTGTGTGTGTGTGTGTGTGTGTGTGTGTGTGTGTGTGTGTGTGTGTGTATAGAGCCCGAGATGCATCAGAATGATTGGGTTAGAGATGCTCCTTTCAGAGGAGGGGGTGCAATGCATTTTGGTTATCAGTCCATTACCCTCATAGGAAGACAAGGGATGTCCACTGGATGTTTTAGGATGTGTGTGTGTGTACTGGTGTATAACTGCTAGTACATTAGGGCACACACACACACACGCACCCACACGTGCACAGTTCACCTCAACATACAAAGTGTCCCATGTGTTTTCCATGCAGGAGAAGGTCAGAGGAGGCATCTAGAGCGTTCCTCCAGGTAGGCAGTCAGTCATAGCGGAGCTGCTGATCCACTCACCTCCGCAGAGGTCATATCTGCGGTCCCCAAAGCCCCGAGGCCTCTGAAGGAACATCAATCACTACAGACCTTGGACACACGAACACACGGCGCTACCTTAACACTACAGCACTATAATGTGCCATGAGGACGGCTGCGGCCACCCCATCAGTGCGTGAGCGCTGTGTTCTTCCATCATGGGAGATGCACCCTTTCAGGAGGGGATCTTAAAAGGTAAATACAGTGCTATAGAAATCAGTGTTGCCTACATGTTTTAACTCAAGACTTGCAATTCGCCGGCTAGTTTTGGCTCGTTATCAGCGAGGGGGAAATGTCACGCCATATGATAAAGAGATCAAGGTTGTTTCTGATGTCCTCATCAGTCACAGTAACGTCTGTAAACCCTCCTCACCCTGTGGAACGTGTTAAAGCACAAGGACGAGAGGGGTGATCCTCCTGTGAGTGAGTATTGCTACTATAGATAAAAAAAAACAGAGTTGTCTTATTTTGATTAAGTACTTTGTTCACGAACTGAGGAGGGCTACAACCACATTTGGAGAAATATGCTTTTTTAGCAGTGTAAGCCGTTACACGTTTGAAAGAGAGGGTTCTCCTTCAGAACCTCCAAATGTCGATTGTTTAATACTTACTTTAACAGAATTGTACAAACAGAATAAATTGTGTTAATTAGAAACGGTGGTGCATTATTGAGCTTGCCAGGCTAGTTATGTTCCCTGCTTCCAGTTTTAATGCCAAGCGTGGGACACTGCGTCCAGGCTCCAGCTACATACTTACAGATGGTGTGGGATGAGAGTGGTGTCGATACCGAAGACGACTTTCTATCATTTTATGTAATTTCATGTTTTCTGGTTTGCATCAACAAACAGAAAGCTGTTCAGGTCAGTGAAGACCAAATACACACCTCAGGTTTCAAATTCAGGGTTTTCTGTCTGTGTTATCTTTAGATGTAATCGCCTAGATGCTTAATAAAACAAACAGAAGCACTGATTTTGTTATTGAACCTTACGCTTCCTGAACATGTATTCAAAATTATCTCAACACACCTATGCCAGTCCAGCCCAAAGTAAATTCAAAGCTGTCTTTGAACCATTTGGAGTACAAGCATGGTTTTGGACAGTTTTGAAAGGTTTCAGGCTGATTTGACCTATAGCTGCTCCTGTTGGCTGGAAAACACAATGGGCCCACATCATATATTCTTACATGGTCCAAGTTCAATTTGGTAACATATTAGTAACAATATCACTGAAAATAATGAATACTTCACACATTTTTCTAAATAAAAATCCAGGCCCTTGGGAAAAAATGCCCTTTTGTGTCCTCAAATTACCCCTGCTTGAGAGTAACAGGAGCATTAAACTCATTATAGTTCTTTATTTCCTTATTTACACTAACTTTGGCATATGAAACATTAAAAAACAAAAACAAATGCTGAGGGCAAAAAACAGCCTGTACAAAGAGAAACTTTAAAACCCCTTTAAATTATATTTTGTTGGCTGTTGCAGGCCACGGGGCGGGCATTGATGCTCCGAAACTGTTCAAATGAGGCGTCACCAGCCATCTTAGGTGACTCTGTATTGCAGTTTAATGGCAGGTGGGTAAGATTTTTCTTAATGTGAACCATGTATTTTTATGTGTTTTATGTACTTTTTATGGTATTACCTGAAACCCTGATCACTCACGCTTTTCTATTTCTTATTTAGAATATAAGTAGTTTTTCAACCCCAATAGGCAGCACAACCACACCATGAATAAACTCTGCCCTTTATCGATTTTGCTCAATAAATGCATGGACCAAACATGCATAGAGTAAACGCAAAACACAACTCAGAAACCCGAAGTGAAGCAGCGATAAGCTGAAAACATGACTTTTAAGGAAAATTGCACTTCTTACCATTTTATCTCTGTCATTTTTGTAGAGATAAAAGTTTGATGCTGCTGTTTTAAAGTTTTTGAAGGTTTTTTTTAACAAAATGGAAAAAAAAGTTAATTCCATAGTCATCAAATGATTTTCAAGCAAAGTCCAACACAAAATCTTGAACAAAATAAATCAAAAGCTCAAGAAATGACTACGGCAGGGTCAAAAGTTTTTCTTTGGGCTGTGTGAGGTTTTAAAACTTCACATAGTACTGAAGAGAGCGAGGCAAACGGAGATGATAAGTGCTCTGGCCTAGATTGTGTGAGTTTTCTTTGTGCCTTCCAGCACAGTATCAGCACTACGGTTACTTATGCATGCATAGCCCCGGTCAGAGCTGCACAGATGAGTTTGGCTCAGCTTAGCGAGAAGCAAAATGCATCTTCTCGTGATAACAGCAAATACTCTTACGGTAATTTATATTTTAATTCTTTTTTTTTTTTTTTTTTAATATTAAAATCCTCCACCCTAACACACACACACGCACACACACACAAACAGTGTGAAGTCTTATGAATCCAAACTTTGTGGTAATGTAGGCCGTTTGAAGCAGAGACTCCTGGTTTTTAGCTGACTAAAATATAGAGCCGAAATGTATCAAAATATGAAAATGTGAAACATGAATACATCCACTGTCCGGTACAGTCCGCTGGACTTTTAGTTGCATATACAGCATGAGCAGGGGAATTAAATGCTCCCTGACAAGTAAAAGGATATTATTTTGAAAGATTTATATTTTCTGTGTTTCATTATAGGGCTTCATGATTCAAAAGCTCTCTTACTAAGCTGTACAACCTATCAACTTTTTATATAGTGTATGCTTAATGTGTATTGAGGTTTTTGGAATTAATGTTAAAGATATGGATTTTGAGGAGACGTGTCCATTTGTATAACCTTAAACTTGTTTTCAATGTTGGATTTCTTGAATATTAAGTTACATCTACATCGACAGTAAATACAGACGATATATTCAATGCATTTAACAATGTTATTGAAGAGACATTGCTGTGGTTTAGTCCTCTTGGGGAACAGGGAAAGCAGCACGTCATCGTCTCCCTAAAACCACGGAAGAGGGCTTTCACTCCCCTCTTCTTCTTAACATCAGGGCCCTGAACTAGGGATTCCTGTGTGGCAGATGTCTCCGCTGTCTCATCATCAAAGTGCATGGCCACACTGTCCTCCAGTCTGGCCGAAGATGTTTCCTTAGTCACCTCATCTGGCGTCCTGGCCACCTCGTTGTGCACAGTGACTCCCGGAGACTCCCTCTTGTGGAGAATCCCAGTTCTCCTCCACAAGTCCACCGTCCAGATAATCTGCGGTTCTGTCCTGGGTGGTTTTAGTAGTCTGTAGTCTTCACTTCATGGTCAACAATGTCCTCTTTCTCAGAATCCTTCACTTCCTCCAGCTGCAGTTGTTCCAACTTAACAGCATGCACAGACACATTGGTATCCAGTCTCTCTTCCTCCAGAAAGACTTGTGGAGAAGCCACCCTCTCCTCCACCAATCCCTCTTCCAGCCCCTCTGAGGTGCTTGGCTCAGGATGAGCCTGGGTGGACAATGCAGGCTGCTTTCCATGGTCCCTACCCTGGATGGTAGAGATGACACTCTCTCTGGCAGAGAAAAAGCTGTCATCATAATCCATCTGGTGGAAGGACTCGGAGTGTTGGTCATCAGGCCTTGACCATCAGTCGTGCTGCGTTGGTGCAGACACTAAGCAGAGTCATCTCAGACATAGAGAGCTGAGAGAAGCAGGGAGCTGCTGAGTCTGACAGCAGTTTGCTGATCTCAGCACTGGCATCTTCAATCTTCTTCTGCTGCTCTTGTTCCTCCAGGAGGAACTTCAGAGCGATGTCTGCCACCTTCGACACCAGGGCTGCAGCAGTACGTCTGAGCTCCTGGAGCTGTGCGTCCCCTGCAGACAGGTCGTGGCTGGTGATCTGTCATGCCACCAAAGAGCCTCAGCAGCTTGCTGTGCAGGGATCGTATGAAGGAATGTACTTCCTCCTCTGCTCCTGGGCGGACAACTGAGAGGAAAATCTGAAGGCCCTCCAGTGTGACATTCTTGTCAAACAGCTATGAAGGCTGACCTTCTCTGTCCAGCTCTTCCAGGAGCTTTTTTTTTTCAGTACGTAAACTTAAATCAAATTAAAACTGCATCAGTGTTTCATCTGTTTCAAATGTTTTAAAGGAAAATCTCAGCAGCAAGCTCAATAAAATGTCACCAGAAATTGCAGCCTTATATCGGTAGTACAGTTTTTAAATTGACATTTATTTCATAATGCAGACTTGGCTTCAGTTTACAGGATGCAAGTAAACTGCACTTTGGCCTCACAGCACATGGCTGCTGACTCCAGACCGTGATAGCAGATCCCAACCTGTGATTCTCTGGCGCTCGGAGAGACATTAGCTCTGTTCATGTCAAACAGATGTTCCTCATTCCTCAGCCCTTCGCCGCAGCTGCCGCTCCCCACCCGAAGAACACAAAATGGATGGGCTCTCCAGGATATTTATCGTTAAGTAATTGCGCGTGAATCCAAGCGAGAGTCATTATGTTGAAAGTGGAAAATAATCTGGGTGATTTGACCCCCCCTCCTCCTTCAGCCTTCCTCTTTCTTATCCCATCACCACCTCCTCCTTCCCCTTCCTCTTGCATCCCTCTCCACCTCTTCACACGCCTCCCCTTCACTTTCTCACCCTCGCTCCCCCCAGAGTGACCAGATGCCGGCAATTTCACGACTGTTGACTTATTTACATTTCTGCAATCATGGGAACGTATGAATATTTACGACGCCGGTCTCTCGCTGTGGGGCATCTGCCTATACAGCCTGCTTATTTGTGTGTCTGTGTGCGCGGGCCTGTGTGAACACTTTGTTGAATTCTGTCTGTACTCACAGTTTGACTTGAGTTTGTTGTCGGCAAGTAGAAAAGATGTAACAGCTGGTGTGTGTGTGTGTGAGTGTGTTACAGTGTGGTGCCGTGCCACAGATCCCTCGGCCTCCGAGCTGAGGTTTCGTTCCTCCGCTCTGTGAGGACATGCGGGTCTACGGGAGCACGGGGAAAGACCAGATGAAAAAGAGCCAATCAATATTTTATGAGAGCTAAAACCTCAAGGCACACACATTTTATCTTTTCTCTCCCCGAACGCTGTTTATAAATGGATTATTTCTGGAGAGCTGACGGATGTTCATGGAATGAAATACAGCACGGCTGAGGCAGAAAGTCTGGTGACATGGTTTCATCAGAGCCGCTCCAAAAGTCTTCACCCCCATGTGTCTTGTTGTGACTTTCCACTTCCTGTCTTTGTCTTCATCCCGCCCTTTTTCTGTGTAAGTCTGTGGCTGTGTCCAAATTCAGGGGCTGCAGCCTTCAAGGACGCGGCCTTTGCGGCCCACGGAGGCCGGGTCCTTGCGTCACCAGGTGTTCATGCATTAAAGTCTGTTTTGGTTCAAATCTATCAAACGTGTACATTTATTTGTGTGTGTACAATGTGTCAAATCTAAATTGAATTATCAACATTACAAAATAAACATTAACCCATTGGTGAATAACAACTATATTTACCATAGCATTACCAGCGTCACGTATTTTAACTGAAAGTTAAACTTTGGAGGTTTTATAGTCTCTTGAAGTTTAACATATCTGGCGTTGGATGTTCAAATGAGTAAAAACCGAGTATAAACCCATTACTTAAATTTAAATGTCATGTCTGCGCCACTTGATGTCGCCATTTTCTCTTGCTTCCTCTTCTGTTTCGGGACTGAGCAGCGGTGCGCAAAGGATCTTGGGATATGTGAGGCCGCGAAGGATAGTAGCGGTGCGTCCTCCTAAACGAGGGTAGGGAAGGCTGCATTTGTGGGCTGCATGTGGAGCAGCCTTCGAATTTGGACAGCCTTCGCGCAGCGTTGTGACGTAATTGGCCTTCAAATGCGCCCTTCGTGGGCTGCAGCCCCTGAATTTGGACACAGCCTGTGCTTCATTTGGTCAGTAGCCCTTGTATATTTTAGTCTGTCTTCTCTCCTTGTCAGTTCATCTGCTCCTCGTGCTTTCTGCAGTCCTGCCTGTTCCCCCAAGCCTCAGCCAGTTATATTTACTTCATGTGGTTTAGTATTTCTTATTAGTTTTTTTGGATTTGCCCCAGGACTCCAGCTTCTTATCATTAAAGCTTGCATTTTGTATTTCTATCTGCCTGTGTCATGGTTTGGACTTTTTGTCATTTGTCATATCCTGTTTTATTTTGGTAATTATATCCTCAAGTGTTATGTCTCCTTTTCTACTTTCTCCCTTTGTCTGTTCTCCTGTTTTCCTTTTTGCTCCTCACCTGTGTTCCATTAGTTATTACTTCCTTTTTATTTAAGTCCTTGTCTTCACCTCTCTCCTCTTTTTGTCTGTCAGTTCGCCTGTTATGTTTTCCGAAATTAAGTCCTCTTTTTGGCCACCTGCCTTTCTGTTTCTTGCATTTTAGGACATATATATATCACTGCTTGCTTTATTAAAGCTTGACTTTTGTTCCTAACCTGCCTGCAGTGGTATCAATCTTCCTGTCTGACTTGGCAGAACAGCTTCATTTTGTTATATTATAAAGGCTGAATTAGAAGTACTTCCAGATGTGTTGATGCTTGATTGACAGATGTCAGCAGCTGTCACATTTAGCTCCTCTGGATGCTGTTCGCTCACCTTGGCATCCATCTGTGCACCTTTGGGAGCTTTAAAAAGCCTTTGCTGTCTAAAATCTGTACTATGTCACTGTAGTGCTTCGCTACTGAGGTGCAAAATGTAAGAATTACAATAATCAATATCTTTTTTCCGCCTCAAATTTCTTGCAAGAAAATCTAGATCTCTTGCAAGAATGCTAGAAAAACGACTAACCCTAACCTGGCAATGATTGCCTCAATGCGCTGTAGGTGTGTGACCGGCGCCAGCCCAGCAACTCCATAGCACTTCTGAAACACACACACACACACACACACACACACACACACACACACACACACACACACACACACACACACACACACACACACACACACGGCCACAAATACAGTCCACAAATACAGTCCAAATGTAACAATATCAATGTTACCTTTTCCTGCGATACAATTTTGATTTGTCACTAACTTCCTGCTGCAGTGCACATCCAACAGAATTGTATTTATTTGAACTCTGTACTCTAACATGACGGGGAAATTGTTACTAAAATGGTTATTTCTATTACTGATTGGCAGAGACAGCTGACTTGGATCCGATTGATTCGATTTCTATTGCATTTCTGTGGAGTTGTGTGTGAATTTTTATCTTTGTTGACTTTTAATGGACTTTGATGAGTGTGATTTATCACAGTGACTCCATTGTTTCATCTCCCTGCTGTTACACCTCTCAATAAAGGTTAGAGACGTTGTGTGGCTGTGTTTTTACATTGTGTACGTGCCTCAGCCGCAAAGTGAGAGTGCTGACTGTGCAAATGAAGGTGACATGCGCACGGAAAACATTAGTGCTATTTATTCCACTGGCCGAGAGAGCGAGTGCACACACACACACACACACACACACACACACACACACACACACACACACACACACACACACACACACGCTGTGTCGTGACAACCGAGGGCTGCATGATTTAAGACTCTGGTCATCCTCTCCTCCATTTCTTGTCTAGCACACACATGCACGCACATAGACCCTCATAGCCTGTTGCATGAGAGAAACACATGCATTTTTATAGACCCAATCACACACACACACACACACCAGAGGAAATAATTCAGTCTTAACTGAAGTCAACTAAGGTTGACAGCCTGACCCCCGCCCAGCAATCGTCTGTCTCTAACAGGCAGCAGATTGACAGGGGTCACAGCCGCGCTGCATCTCATACCCTTTATTACCCCCTTAACCACCGGAGAGCTCCCAGCCCCACCTCCCCCCACCGTCCCATCAGCCCCGGCGACACACTGTGACTCACCGCAGCAGCGTGATGTAACTATATTTAACGGCGCCTGCTTGGTCCTTTTGTTTTCATTACACCACATTAGACCTGAAGGGCTCGTTTCATCCCGGGACATAAATTAAGACACAGACTGGTGAAAACACACTTGTTTTCTAGTCATCAGAGGAGTCACTCAGGTCTGGAGGGGATAATGGCCATTGTGACGAGCAATGGAGTGCTGTTTCAGTGACACTACTCCAGCAGTGAAATTCACACCTTTCAAAGAGCCACAAAGGGGGTCAGTAGTTAGGGAAGTCCAAGGCTGCCAAGATTCAAATTGAATCATTCACTCACTTAAACATTTTATTTTTCATTTTGTGCTAGAACAAAACATTATCCATTAAGAAAACGACTTTCAAAAAAAAAAAAAAAAAGAGTATTTGGAGCCAGCTATTTGTTAATTCTTGACAAGGCAGGTAGTCTTCCTAAGTTCTGAGTAACAAGAAGCTTGTGTCAAACTAGTCAGGTTGCACCATTTAAATTTAAAAAAAGGTCTTTGCTATGAGTAAATCCGTCTTTAGTAACCATCTTTAGCACCATCAGTCTGAAGCAATCAACAGACAGATGGAACAGGAACATCACAAAATGTTACACTCCTATGTAATTGCAGGTATTACGTGGCTTGATTTATAAATACATACATGGAAGAATAATAGCTTTTTGGAGATCGATAACTAATTACTATTATTAATGCAGGTTTTTCAAAAAACAACTAATGAATAATTAGTAGTTCAGCTAGCCATGAAGCTAAGTGAGCATATTAGCTAATGGGCGTCAACCCGTACTGCAACCTTAGATGACGGGGGGAATTGGGCTGAGTCGCCAGACACCAGACTAGGCATGAACACAACCTCCAAGACAGACAAGATGCCAGTTTGGAGACAGGGAATAAAGTATGGAGGCGATTTACAGCGGCTCTGAGCAGGACTATGATTCCATGGCTGAGAAGACACGTCAAGTGGGGACAGGAGAGGCATGAAGAGGCAGAAGAGCAAGAGAGTGTCGGACATCAGTGGAAGGCGAAAAATGCCAAATATGTTAATATATATTGATTGAAGTGTGTTTTTGATAAGCATAAACGATTTTACTATATCTTCAGCTCACAAATGTAAAATGAAATTTTAACTTTATGAAATCAAATCATACCTAACTGGAAAATATACACTACATGCCCACATATTCATCATCATCTTCACCTTTCAGCGCACCCTCTCCCCGCCAGGAGCTCGACTGGCTCAGCATCAGGGTCACAGCCTGTAATTAATTTAATCCTCTCGCCATCATAACCTCACATTGCACTGTCGCTCAGTTGTTTAATTTTAAATATTGCAGCCAGTGTTTTGGCTTATCGATGGATAAATTAAGGAATTCATCTTAATTATCTTCTTGAAGTTCTCTGATAAATACAAACTAGCGATAATTTAAATGAAAATCCATACAAGCAGCTGAGAAGCAAACACAAAAACAACAGCCAGGAGAGAAAAGCTTGGTATCTTGATCCGGAACATGCTCACGATCCTCAACTAAATGTGATCTCCGCTGTTCGGCTTTCACCTGCCAGCCAATCAGCTGCGGCTTGCAAGTTTTCCAAGCTGCTGCTTTTCCTCGAGGCGCGGCCCACTCAGTGCGTTGGCCTCACATGACAGAGCTGATCGGCTGTCAATCATGCTATATAGAGGATTGTCCCCTGGCTACTGCCATCAGATTTGTAATCCTCAGTGATAATGGCTAATCCAATTTAGCAAATCCCTCCTGTCAAAAAAAACTCAACTATAGAGTGCCTCATACAGTATAGGAAATAAATATAGAATACACATAGGATATCATGCTGTGAGGAATCGCTCTCCCTCTCGAACACACACTCGTGTAACACGGAGCTAATACCATCAAAGGCCACTCTGCTGTCTCTCTTCATGTGCCAGGCGTGCTGGAACACACTGAACCACCTCCTATAGGACATGATGGGAGCAGAGAGTGAAGGAAAAGGGAGACGAAGAAGAAGAAGAAGAACAAGAGGATGTTTCACACCAGGAGATGACATAATTGTTGGGATTATGAAATAAAGATGGGCTGAGCAGCAGGGAGACACTTTCAAATTTTCTAATGACGGCTAATTTACCCCGAGGATTGACTGGGAGGCACATCTGCCTTGTCAAGGTAGCGCAGGGGTGAGATTACATCCATGGGGAACTTGAGGCGAGACCGGAGAAGAAGACAAAGAACGAGAGATAACGAGAACAAGAGTTGAAATAGATTGATATATGTGTGTGAGTGCTGAAGTGATATAGTGGATTTTGTCCAATCAGTGCAACCACAGTGCAACTGTGTGAGTAGAGGATGTAAAAAAAAAAAAGAAAGAAAAGATCTCTTTTTCTACTCTCCCTGCCTACTTTAGAGGACTCCCCTCCCAAATAATGAAAGCTGCTCTACGGCTCTATCTCTGTTTCCCCTCTCCATCCCTCTTTTCTCCTCTGTGGATCATGGCAGGCTAATCTCAATCTGTTTCACTGTGATATCACACAACAGCTCTGTAGCTGCAGCCGTGCCAGCCTATTGGGCGCGCCTGCCCCAGCGCCAGCTCTCGCTGTCTGCCAGCCGGCACCGGCTCGCAGCTCTGGCTCTCCACACAACTCCACGCTTTAGTGGGGTTTTCCGTCGGCTGCGTCCAAACACTCAGCTACAAAACTGTGTCCCGGCCGCTGTGCCGCTTGTAATGTCCTCCTCCAGAGTATTTTGTCATTTTCTACACATTTAGTTTCTCTTTGAAGTGCATGTTACACCGAGGTGTCATGCTCCGCTTCCCAATGGCAGCGAGAGCACTTAAGAAAAACAAGCAGACGCGTAGGCTTCTGAGCAAGCCTCTGGCACCGGTGTCTGTTTTCCAAAAGCTAAATGTGATCAAGCATCAGTAATGAAGACACAGTCAGAAATTGATTTGGTCTGATGGGTTAGATTTAAAGCTGCGACGTTTTCAAAATCCCACTGTTTCTTACTGGCAGTCTCACTTTGAGTAGCTCAAGTTAATATATCATCAGTGAACCAGGGCATGATGGGAGCTCTTCTGTGAACAATTGCTTAAACCTTTTTAATTAGATGTTGCAGTGTGTGTATCAGCGTGTGTGTGTTTTCTTTCTGTCTTTCCGAGCTGTCTGTTACTGGAAGTGTGAGCACAGTCTGTAAAACTGTGCCTGTGTTGGATTTCCCAGGTGTTCGCACCTTGATTTCCCTCTTTTTTTATTGTACCTTTCATCACTGTTTACCAATGCAAGACTGTTAATTACACTGAACCACTGGAGGGAAAGACTACAGCTATTTAACACCAGATCAAATCGTTTTGACGAGGTCATTAGATATAAAAGGAGTTTCACTGCTGCGCCAAACTCTTTAAATATTTTTAAAACTTTGAATTTTAGATTCCTTAAGTCTTAACTTTTTGGCAAATCACCGATTTCAAACATCTAACAGAAGCCAGTTAAATCAAAGACTCATATTGTTGTATCTGAATACTGTTTTTTGTGGTCTGAAGATGTAAAGTTATTTGGTGACAAGCTTTAAGCAAATGGAGAAAAAAAAATATCACATAATCTTGTGTAGCAGAAATAATCATCATCTTGCTCCCCTCATCGACACACCTACATTTGATATAACTCATTTTCTTCTTTAATTTGCTCCAGATTAACCGTTTGCTTGTTTCTTGCCTGTTGGACTTAATACTCAAGCTGTAATAAAACTGAATTATCCTTTTAAGTGAAGCTTTATTAACCTGTGAAGACAACTGCAGCACTGGGAATCAGCATCCAGCTTTACCCTCTGGGGAGCGTCTTCTCGAACCAAATTCGCCGTTGACCATGAAATTGTCCTAATTTCCCACTGAAATGAATCTGCACTGCCTCCATCTCCCCGCCTGTCTGTTTATGAAAACACCCCGCATGTCTCTCTGGATATCGATATCATCGCAGCACTGTGCATTGCCCTCCTGATCACCCAGGAGAGAAGCACACACTGCTGGTAATACCATTATGTAAGGAGCCATCAAACGCTTTGATTAAAAATGAAGAAATAACGCTCGTTTGCAAGGACGGTGTGCTGAAAATGGTGCGAGAAAACAAAAAGTTTTTACTGGCTGCATGGTGTCTGCCCCACTTCTTCCACAACTCTCAGAGGGAGCAAAGAAACTTCTAATGAACAGCGTGAAGGCTGCGGAGCTGTTGGAGGCCACAGAGCTGAGTCCTGTGCTGCAGAGAGATTGTCCGCTCTGCTCGACTGGGTGTTGTATCTCCTCAAGACAACGGGTCGGGGCTCTCCCTCTCGCTCCGTCTTCCTCGGTCCGCTGTGGCTCTTTAAGTATTTAGAGCTGCTAGCCTTCTTCTTCCTCTCCCCTCTTCTGTCTGTTTGAGTGGGCCTAATGCTCCGTCCCTTGTCAGCTTCCCCTCGTTGTCTTTCTCTTTTTTTTTTCCATCTCTCCCTTTCATTTCCTCTTCCCTTCATCAGCATATTTCTGTCTCTGGACATAATGTCAGCATCTCCTCCCGTCTCCTTGCTTCCCTTTCCCTTTTTGTATTTATTTCAAATCTGCGTGGCTCCTCTGTTATCCTGTCCTGTCACGTCCTGTCTCTTCAATAAAACCTCGACGAACCGTTAATGTTTTTAAGCTCTGCTCGTGAGTCTAGACTTCTTGTGAATATTCATGGTTGCGTCGGCAGAAGAGACACATGCAGAGGGGGGATAGACTGTAGTTGTGACACTGTGTGAGGAGAAGAGTGACTGGTTCACAGATGGAGCGACTGCTGCTCAGCTCAACTCTATTGGACATACAGTGTATTCAGCAGCAGGCGCGCACACACACACACAAGCACACACATATACGCACTGCAGATGAGAGGAAAGGGCTGTTTCTTGATCCGTGTATTGTTTCAGAGATTGCCAAAGA
The DNA here is from genome assembly GCF_040436345.1 of Pagrus major. Lineage (NCBI taxonomy): Eukaryota > Metazoa > Chordata > Actinopteri > Spariformes > Sparidae > Pagrus > Pagrus major. Next base: position 19,378,728 of record NC_133224.1, on the reverse strand, counting down.
GCCTTCTGAACAGAGTCGCTTTCATTTCGCTGCAAAGAGAGGGGTTTGGGGGAGTAGCGGCTCGTAGGATCCTGCCTTAATTGGCTTGATTCTTTAGGTATATCAACCCCTTTGTGCTAAAGCGTGTGTTCTTACATGAGAGGGAGCAAAAATACAAAGTCCTGCTCATTAAAACTGATTTTGAACATGGAAAGTACATTATAAGCTAAGGCTATCCTGATGCCACAAACATGTTAAAGTTAACAATCAGCTAATTACCAGTTTACCACTTACCCTTCACATCAAGGTGACGTTTGCAACTCTGATTTCTCTGAAAGCTTCACTAAAGGCTACCTGACTGAGAAGCAATCAAACACGGATGCCTCACATCAACGTAATTAAAAGCAAATTTAATGATTATAATACTATATTTACCGTGCACCAGCAGCCTGAACCATTAACAATGTACTGTAGGTAATTCTAGCTTTAGCTAAGCTGTAATCAAGGCTAGTATTGGTTTTTGAACGCAATATCAATCACCTAAAGGTGGCCAATAACATGTTTGGAAGTCTTTCACGGTTAAACTTTGGATGCGTTCCAACGCTAACCTCACTACCACATGACATCAGCATGGCATGTTTCAAATGATAAAGGTTAAAGATTCATTTATTGGTCATTTTACAATAAAACAACAAAACAAACCAACAATAAAAGCGTTTCGGCCGCCAGAGCCAATGCTCACGTTTCCCCACTGCGTTTCACCAGCATCACAAAAGTGTCTCTCTGCTATTAACAGTAAACACACTCAAAACAGACAAAAAGCTAAACAAATGTAGCCTACTCAGCCATGGTAAAAGCACAAAAATCAAGGAAAAATTACAAAATAAACACAATCCGATCACGTCAACAATATCTGAGCAGGTCAGCAAACTCAGGCAGACACGATGCTCCACTTCTCAAACGCTCCCGGTGGGATATGAAGCCACTGCAACTGGTGTGATCCCATTCCAAGTTTTTTGTACTGTTTATTGGTAGAAATGTGAAAAAGTCAGCTTTTGGTCTTAATTCACTTAAATAATTATGTTTCGTCTTTGTAAGGCAGCATGGGTTTCAGTGCTATATTTTAGTTTTGTACTAAAACGCCGGACAGAAACTGATTTTAAGGGATTTTTCAACATTAACGTAATGAGACAAGATGAGTAAAATCACCCTCCCATCCACAACAAGGCTTTTAATGCTGTAATAGGCCAATATATTTTGGATCTCTCAAAGTGGGCCAACAAACTGTCGACAGGAGCAGGTAAATGTAATTATAACTACTATTTCCTTGTGTGATTTGTGAAAATCTAAAACCACCACAGACAGTGGAAGGACACTTTGAAAAATTAGATTTTCTTTTTTTTATTTCTTAAACTGAAAGTAATGTATCAGGGGTGGGTTGGCCTTATTAAAACTGCAGAACCTGACATGCCTGCCAACACCGGAGACCGTGTGAGACACAATGGATTCTCAGTCGCAGCAGCTGGACTGTCTTGACTCACAGAGTTGAGAGACGGAAGGAGGACGCTACTGTTGCTCTATTTGATAGGAACTTTTGTGAGCGGGTCACCTCACGTTGAGTCATTTCCTGTTTCATTTAGCATCTTGTCTTTTTGTAATGAAGGTCATCTGTCATTAAATGGCTCCTGTGTCCTTTCCTCTCCTCTGTCCCTTTTTGTCCTTTCCCATTCATTCCAGCATTCTGTCTGAATGGCCAAATCACATTGGTAAACATCTAATGCATTCAGTTCTTAGAAAAACAGTCAAACAATCCTTTATCCTATCAAGTCTCCTCTTTCACAATCCTGATAGCTGATTGGCTTGCTATGTTACTACTTGCGACAGGCAGGAAAAACAACCTTGACCAGGCGTCATTACACCTTTGTCTCACAGTAAATACACAATGTCACGGAAACAGTCCAAGGTCTGGCTTTGCTGAAATGAATGGTGACAGAGGGCAGTGCAATATTTATGACAAGTACATGACTAACAGGTCCAGCCAAGCCTCAGACCTAATGAAGCTCTTGATAGCTAAATGTTGACTCGAGGCTGTGCTGTGTGTGTCTGTAAGCACAAATACAGACATTTTGTGTCAAAGTGTGTGTTTAAATATCTGACGTTAACATCAAGCTATTAAAAAGTTTCAGTTTTTACCAGGGTCCTGAATCCAGATTTTAATTAAATATGGTACATCATTCTGTCAGGTAGGAAATGGAGTTAAAGTGTCATGGTTTGTTTTTTTGGATTCTTGATTTCCTGTTTTATTTTGTAGTTCTATCCTTGTGTGTCTTGTTGTTACTTTCTACTTCCATCTGTGGTCCCAGTGTTCTGTTTCTCTCCTGTGTTCCTCCCCAGTATGATTGTTCCCCGACACCTGTCTCATATCAGTTTTGTCAGCACTGCCCAGTTTCCAGTGTCACTGCCCTGTTTCCAGTTGTTCCCTCACTCTATGTCAGTCCCCATGTCTCCTGTGTTCCTGGTGCTCCTCCCTGTGTTCCCCGAGCTTCAGGTTATTCTTTAGGTAATTAAATGTTTTTGTGGATTTGCCGGTTTTTGTTAGTTTTGTTGCTTGCTTTAGTTTTTAGGACTTTTAGGATTTTGGACTGTGGATTACATTTTATATAATTAAAGCTCACTTTTATGTAGACAAACCTTTCTTTTTTAAATAATACATCTACAGATCTTGTAGAAAAGGTGCAGAATAAACATTTTGATTGTGAATGAATCATTTTACAATATTTTTCAGGTCCACAATTTTTGTTTTGTTTATCTCTGTGTAAGAATTCTGACAGTTCCAGCTACTAACACGGTTTGTATAATGTCGTTTGCATCATGTGGTGTTCAGGTTTTGTCAGCATCAACGGTCTTGGTTGTTGCCAGTTTTAGGAAAAAACCTTAAAAATTGAGTTTTATAGTATCCAGTATAGTATAGTGTCCAGCATACTGGACTGGCCTAACATTAGCTAACTAGTGTTAGCGCCATTAACATTAGCTAGCATTAGCAACGTTAATGTTAGCTTGCTAGCGTTTTCAACACTCATGTTAGCTGGCGTTAGCAATGTCAACATTAGCTAGAGTTAACAACATTAATGTTAGCTAGCTAGCGTTAGCAACGTTTTGTAGTGCAACAAATTGGCAGATGATTCAAACAACAGTGGTGTTTGGACTTGAATGCAATGATAAAGGGGAGACAGAATGCCACATTTAGTGGTTGAATGTTATCAATAACACCTTTAAACAAGGGGTAGGTCATTCTGTCAGGTACAATATCTATCAGAATGGGTTACTATGTGTATAAATGTGGTTAAGAATAGGGTAAGTCATTCTGCCAGGTAGGAATTATCTATCACAATGGACTCCTACCTGAATAAATGTGGTTAAACAGAGGGTAAGTCATTGTGACAGGTAGGAGATATTGATCAGAATGAACTACTACCTGTCTAAATGTAATTAAACATAAAGTATTTCACTCTGTCAGGTTGGAAATACCTATCAGAATTTACTACTACCTATATAAATGTAGTGAAAATTTGGTTGATAGAAAATATTTTTATACGAAGAAGCAAAACAAGCAACAGTTCCAACATCTATTTACCAAGTGGACAGATTATTGTTAAAAATCATATGATAGTTGAACAAATGTATGCTACACAGATAACATGTCACACCTTGCATCTTTGTCTTTAACCGAAGCCTTAACAGCACCTATGCTCACATTAACTGTCATTGTGGTTCCAGTCTGCAGCCCTGAGCTGTGTAAAGCAAGACTTGAGTTCGTTCATTGAATCTTTAATGTATTTCTGTGGGCTTCTGTCTTGTTACTTGTCTTGTAGAGCAGACACACAAATGAGGGAAGGAATGCTTTACTGCACCCTCACAATCACAAGAAAAAAAAATAAAAATCAGGGTTTCCTTTGCTCGCACAGCCACACAGTGTCAATGTGATGGGACTGGATGACTGACAATAAGAATTCAACACTGTACTGTAGATAGTTAACTTGACTTTACTCTGCACCTTGTTATTGTACGAGTAGCATTGTGAGGCTGGCTCAGCTCCACAAACTCTGCTGCATCTGGCTGGTTTTGGATGTCTGTTTACCTGCGTGTTGGATGGTTGGCTGGTGGTTGACCCACTGACTGACTGCTTGAACGGCTGATTGATTAGCTGGAGTCAGAGTTAATCACACAGAGGTTGAGTTCTTGTCACTGCTCTTTGACCACACTTTCTCAGAGGCAGCAAATTACAGTGTTTGCACTGGTGCGACTTGAGTATGATGACAGAGAATAACTCATCTAAGTTTACTTCATACCTGCGCTGACAAAGATTTTGTAAACACTCAATCCTCTGTTGTATACTCAGCGGAAACTAATTGATTTTTGAAATAAGTTTTCCATTTTCATACATTTCAATGTGGATGTCAGTTTCCAAGCTGTTTCCCTCAGTGCAAGGTATTTTCAAATGTCTATCTGACAAACAATCCAACACCTGAATATATTCAGTGTTTGGCGGTTTTTCTGGAAAAATGATGCAAATCAGCACACCTCTTAGTAGATGCAGCTCTTCCTGTGTCACAAATTAAATAAAATAACAAGGAATACAACTATTTAGAACGTTTCTATATTATTACAAATATTAGAAATTCATAATAATAAACAGTATTAACATGAGAAGGTTGCTAACAAATCTGAATCAAATCTAAATCAAAACATGCCAGTCTGGCTACAAGGAATCAAGTCCGCATTAACATGCGCAAAATAACCTCTGAAATACTATAACACGCATCAACAAACCAATCAATGACACCACACAGGCATGACCATCATAATAAAAAAAAAAATCGGCCAGGCTGCCTACAAGAGATCCAATCCTCAGCAACATCATATACAACACAGTGTTAACAATTAATAGTACAGTTTATACAGATTAGCCCTTACCTTAAAACAGAAGCGACCACACAGGCCTGGGATCAGCTTCCTTTGCTGTTGGTCCAGAAGCCCATGATGTGGACAGGCGATGACCTGATTTAATCCAGGATGTGATGAAGGGTGCTGGATCGAATCTCTCCAAAGGGGGTCCATTAAGTTCCACAAAAAGGAGCGATGAGAGGCTGTTTTCACGCAGTCTATTGCGGGTCTTGCTGTCAGTGTCATTGACGGCAGAAAACCCCCTCTCACACTCTGATGAGGCGGGGAGATATGTCCTGCTTGCTGTACAAAGCTTTTCCAATGTTTTGCCTGGTGCTTTATCTCGTAACTTCCAGTCGCGGAACTCATCCACTGCCTCTCTAATGACTCGCCGAGTTTTTTTAGCTAGTGTCCGTACTTCATTTTCTCCATGTTGGCGGGCTTTCACCGGCAGCAGTCCCCGCAGGTGCAGCGGTGGTGTCGGTTGTCCTCAAGCTAGCATCTGCCGAAGAACTCGCCTCTTGCTGCTCCTCAGAGTCATTCTTCTTCGATTTCTTTGTAAATCCGAAATTTGCGAGTAGGTTTCCCTGTTTCTTTTTAGACATAATGACTGCAAAACATGGCAGTAAATACGATTCAGTACCGAAATTGAGCGGGTCCAGTGGGTCCAGCGGCTCCAGCGAAAATGGTCCAGAGCGGGTCTTTTTATTTTTCCGTGTCCGATGTCTGATTTAAAGTGACGTTTAAGACATAGCGCCCCCACGCTTCAATGGTGAGGACAAGAATTGCATGCAGGCCGGCATCTTTATAAAAGGTCCCATATTATACTGTTTTTCATCAATTTCACACAGCTGTCAGAGGTCCAACAACACTGTATTCGAAATGTACTGCCCCAAACCCATCCGTGGTCCTGAATTTCAGCTGTCTAAAAGTCGCTCAAGTGAGCTCTACTGAGAGCAGGCTGTTTCTGTGCCTGTACCTTTAAATGCTAATGAGCTCCGTCTGTCAACGCCTGCCTTGCCTGCTACACGTGCCTCTCAGGGAGAGGATGCCACTCACGCTAGCGGTAGCATGTGCTAATGTTTACGTGGATGTATCGCTGTGGCTCGCCGAGATGCTGTCGTCCAACCGTACCAGTTTGACCCAGAATTGGACCCAGAAGGAGAGGCTCCTGAAGAAATACAGACTCTGCGGCTGCAGCAGGACTCCCCACTCCCCAACACAACCACCCGGCTCCCATCCCCCACTGACCTGCAACAGGTAACATCTAAAAACAGCTAGCGAAAGCTGTGTTTGTCTCCAACACAGTCTCCAAACTCTTGGACACTGTTCGCATAGTCTCTGTCTCCAGTCTGCACGTTTCCAGACTTTTTACTGTGACTACCAAGCTCCCTCGTAATATTATTAACATTAAACTTAGATATGGTGCTTTCGATAGTGTAATGGCGGATCTCCGAGGCGGTAATGCTGTACCTGGTGGGTGGAGACGCTGTGGGTGGGAATATTCAAATGATCGGTCAATGACGTTGGTGACCGATGCAGAATTTGACTCGCTCATCTGGAAACTGCAGGCAAGACACCGTCAGAAATCTGTATCTCACTCAAAAAAGCACGGATGGTCTTTTTTCAAAGTTTTTATGCGTGTGGCAGCACCATAGACCCAAAATAACACCCCAAATCCCAGAAAAAGTGAGTTTTTCATGATATGGGACCTTTTAAAGTGAAATAGTGATGAATCACCCTCATGCGCAAATCATACATTAAAAATAGCCTAATTTTACACATGATCCACGATTATGACAATACAAAAAAACAGTCCCGTCATATACATGAAATGTGTCAGTTAAGCATCACATTACATGCAGCTAAAATTTTTCAGTGCATTGCTGCCATCGGTTCACTTCAGTCTAATCAGTGGTAGTCAGTGGTACAGCTCACAGTGCATGTTAGCAGACTCATTCGTTCTCATTTCGTCATATACAGACGTTTTGTCACGCCTCTCGCCGTCTCAGACAACAAACGTACCCTCTACTGTCTCTATGAGTCTGCCAATTCACAATAAACTGTTTTCTAAGTGTGAGGTTCATTGAGCACTGCAGTTTACATCATACATCGAGTGTTGGCAGAGGTCATCAGGAGTATGAATACTGTCCACAACGTTTCTGAAGCCTGTCATTGTCTTTACTTTCTTTATTCTCATCTCACTGCTCACCGTGGCTGCTTGTTATTTTTCCATTACTTGCAAAACATTTCAAATAATTTGCCCCAAAAACAAAAGACTTGTTTTTCTAGATGCATTCTTGATGAGTGATCGGCGTCAGCACCATCACGTTGGCTGCTTCGCAATAGAAGCCTCCATCTTCTGCCAGCTGAACATTCTTAATTTAAAGCGGCAGCAGGAGGACGGTTGGTTTGCATTAGCAGTATCTCGAAACAGCCTCGACGCGGTATGAAGGGACAGAACAGTACACAGTGAGGCTGATAATAATGAGATTATATTGCGCTGGGTTACATCAGCGCATCGTTTCACTTTGAATCCTGCTTAGGTACGCGATCTGAAAACAGCAGGAACGGCGGACTCCGCCACGAATAAAGTCATTACTGAATATAATGCAAAAACGGGTTTGGATATAATGATAATGTAAAGGATTAGAGCTTTATGCATAAGTGTGTGACATCTTTTAAACTATTCTGATCACCTCATTTGTGGCTTGTAGAAAATTCCACAAAACTACTTCGAACTGGTGTGAAAATACTCTCCAGAAAATACTCTTTGGGACAACTTCCAGGCTGTGGATCAGCGTTGTCCAATATTTCGACGTCCAGTAAATTCATGAGGAATTGCCAGTGTGGAGACAAACATGTCGACTACGCATTAGCATCCCGGTCCTGGCTCACTTGCTGTCACCAAGTTTTATTTGCAGCATCAAGGGAGGCCAAAGCGGCGGATACCTGCATTATGTGTTCATTAAAGTCCCCCAACAGAAAAGCCCTCCATATCAATCCCAATTTGGGGCCCATTTGTCTCAGTCTGGTGCCGGTTAACAGGCACTGACTGACACAGAGGGATGGTGCATTATTGCATTATTTGAGGCAGCACAGCGCCGCTGAGCCATAATTTACCAGCGTCTAATCCACAGCTGTATCGGGGGATTTAGAGGTGAGCGGGGGGTAACACACAGATGGAGCCTACACACACACACACACACACACACACACAAACTTACTGACAGTCACAAACTCAGTTCAACACAGTTCATAAAACACGCAAATGATAAACACGCACTTTTCCAACCTCTTGTATCAGCTCTGACGCGGCTCCATTTGTGGTTTTATAGATGCAGTGTGGGTGTTTTCTATCTTTATTGGGTGTATTTATCTGTGACACCAAGTCTTGGTAGGACATAGGCTGATATATGAAGTCATAATGTATTAGCGCCCTGAGCTCCCCCCATGCAATTGCTGATGTCGAGATGACAAATCCTGAGCTATATGTTATATAGCTCCGTCTGCACTGTACAAGCGTGCTTTTCTCTATAGGATGCGGGTGCTTGAACGTGTGATGCAGAGCACACACACACTTTTTGTGCGTTTTCATCATGTATCTGTCACATTCCAATATCCCTTCCTCTGCTCTCCTCCCTAGCATCATCCTTTCCTTATGAGTTAGCCTTGGGCTTCTAACTCTATATCCTCCAACATTTGCCTCCTTCCTCATCCCTTCTTCTGTCCCTCTATCGTCTACACTTCCTGCAGCCTGCTTCGCTCTGCAGCAGGAACAGATATTTGTCCTTCCGTCGTTGGGTCACATCTATAACGTATCTAATTAAATGACTGAAAAAATAAGTTTTGTATAAGTCTCCCTCGTGGTGCATTCAAGGATGCTCCAACCACAGGAGATTTCAGAGTCGGCTGCTGAAGAGCTACAAGAAACAACCAAATCCGCATTAACCTTTAAAAGACGTCACCGCAAGTGTGTCCTCTTTGCTTTGTTTTTTCTGAACATGGTACAGTAGCGCGTAACCTTTAACCGTCATATGTCAGAGCACTCTTGAACGCAGCCTCCAGGAAAGTTGTCTCCACTGCCATGGCTGGTGAAAATGCATCATCGTCCTGTAAAAGAAATAGAAATAACTGCACAAACATGACCCCCAGTGCGCACCTAGTTTTATTTGCATTAAATAGAGCAATGTTACCCTTTCCCTTTCCTGCTGGTCCTGTGGCATTTTGCAACCCTCGCTGCACCACCGAAATCTGAATATCAGTGAGCTGCCCACAGCGAACTGTACTCTCTGTATGATTAATCATGCAGACTCAGAGTGGGATTTTTTTTTTTTTAAACTAAATACTTCCCATCTGTTTCAGGGAAAACAGAACAAAAAAAATCAATGTTCACTCCTCAGTATTTAAACAGATACAATGACAAAATACTTTAAATGCAACCACGGTGCCAAAAAAAGATAGCTTTAAATCAGTGTAATCGCTGTCGGGGTAATGTCAGAGTCACTTACTTTACAATCAAAATGTATATGGCACATTTCAGGATAGAGGGGAGGAACCCCGCTCAGAAGTGTTGCTATCGTTAATGTCGGCTGATAACGGCTTGAAAGAAGGCGGCTGAGAGAAAGAGGGAAAAAAGGAACAGCCTTAATCAGGGTTATTGGAGCCAGAAATAACAAATGAGCCAACACGCCTTTACATAATGAGCCCGAGATTAGACTGAGAGGCAAAACAGGACCAGTCACCTCTACAGTGTCAGAGAGGGAGAAATAAAGAGGGTTACATGAGGAGAGACAGCGGGAGGGGGGGGAGAGACGATGAGATGAGTAACATGAAGAGGAGGAGGAGGGAGATTAGGATGGGTTACATGTGGAGAGGAGGAAGATGAAGACACAGAGAACGATGCAGATTGATGGATATTGAATTGTCAGCAGTTATTTGTGTGGTAAAGTACACATTGTCTCATGTGCTTTGGCATATTGTCTGTGCTAAAGGTCATTCCAAGCCGTCGAGCTACAGCAAAACAGAGAGACAGAGACAGACGGATGGTGAAGAGGATGTGAAGGGTGGTGGAGGTGGTCTGATTAGTAAAGACAATGGCGGTTTGAGCTGAAACTCGTGTTCCACAGAGAATTAAATACACATTGGCACAGTGCTCACCTAGCACTGTCAGAGGGTTAATCTCTCCATTTGTAAAACACGCTAAGTTCATGACATAATAAATTCAGTACTTATTTCCTGTCTGTGCTAATAATCTAACTGTATCCAATTAGCATGGGAAGTTATATCCTTAATGTACGCCTTTTATGCTATCATGTAAAATGTTCCATATTAAATGTAAGCACTCTTAAAATGTTGACTATCTTAGGGTTAGGTTTTTAAAATGCTAATTGTGAGAAAGTTAAGCTAACATGACCTAAACATCAGCATTTTTGCTAACAACCATACTAACATGACAACGTCAGCACATTAGCATCCCAGCTTTTGGTTGGTTGACAAAGTAGGATACACGTAAAGGCTGAAAATAGCTGAAGACTGGTGCCATGTCTACATGTAATGTTAAGTTGTTCCAAAGGCACTGTACAGAGAATATTTAGTTTCACACAACAAAATGGCCTCTCCTCTGGGACCACTGTTGGTGTAATCCATTTGCAACAGAAGTCGGAATTGGAGCAGGGGATGACTTTGTACCCAAGACGACTGCGCTCCAGTACAACATATTGGCAAAACAGTCATGTTAGCCACTGTTAGCAGAACCAGTTGATAACAACGCATTACATGGTATTTTGCGCATACAAACGCCAGAGCAACATGTCCGCAGAGAGGAGTTGGAAAGTACTGTGTGTCAGACTGATTTCATGAGACACAGTTAAGACAAACATGCTAATAAACAATATACTCCACAGCTTTCACAGCTGTTGCTTCACAGAACAGACATCTTGGATTTTGATGTCGGGTGTTGGTGAGGTGTGTCCGACGTCAGGGGAAGTTCCAGTTGAAATTGTGGACTGAGAACTCAGAAATTCAGACTTTCCAATGTCACATGGTCACATCAGTCACAGCGAAGTTAATCTGTGCGTGCCTCACAGGGCTAGATGGTGATCTACTGTAACTGGAGAGTCAGCAGGTGACAAAGGAAGTTAAATAAAACTGGAAAGAGCAACAATCGTGATAGCTTTCTTTATTTTGGACTCTCTGGGTCTCTGTTCTCTTTGTCACCAGTGAAATTATTTGAGTACACCTTGAAAATGTTTTGTGACCTGGACTTCAGTTTAAACTTGACTTCTACTGCAGTAGTGTCAAGTGGAATAAAGGTTGCTGGTTAGACGTATAATCTTTAATTGGTGAAACCCCACATGTAGAACACGATCAATTAATCTAACTAGGCTGCCCTGTTATAAACAAAGTGTACACTGAAACTCATGTAGTCGGTTTCTCTGTATACAGTTGAGTCAAGTTAAATATACAGTGAGTTGTACAGAATCTGTCCTGCGTGTGTTTTTTATAGTTGGTGAAAGTGTTAAAACTCCTCCTACTACACCAGTAAAGACGCCTGTGAATTGAACTGAACCCAGGGACATGCAGACAGAACTGGGCCAGCCTGTCTGTGTGGGGGGTGGAGGGATAGATGGAGGGATGAAGTGGAGGGCGGGATGGAAAACAACGCTGTGGCTGCCCTGTGGCTGGCGAGGCCAGATCACGGCCTCACCCTCAGAGGCATTTGCCGATGGAAACTGACCCGCTCAGGAAACAGATTCTCGTCCAGCCACGCGTGGATGGCATTGGCACTGACTGACACACACACACACACACACACACACACACACACACACACACACACACACACACACACACACACACACACACACACACACTTACAGTATATGCACACATGCAGGCTCGTGCACAGATGTTGCACAAGTAAAACAAGCACGGACACAAACTGGCTTCAGATCTGCCCTCTCTGTCCCTTTTTGTCTGATTGTCTCTCTTTCTTGTCTCTGTGTCTTGGCCAGCGTTCTTGTCTGTCTCCTTGGCGGCTCTGTTCTCCCTCCTGGCACTCTCTCTGTACCATGTCTTGGCTCGCCTGTGCGGAGTGATGTCTTCATTGCAATCCACCGGCGTCTGTTTCTCAACACCCCCTCGAAACCATATCTCGCCTCCATACCAGTTTCCATCCTCCACTCGTTTATTGAAACTGTGTCCTTTAAGCTGCCAGGCTTCCCCCCCCCCCACAGTCTAGTGGACTGTCTGCCTTAGTGTGTGATTAAAGAGGCGGGGATGGAGCTGGAGACCGTGGGGTAACTTCTGAACTAGGTGGTTTAGTTTTGCAGAGAGGATTCAGGGATGCCCTTGAGTGAGGAGTTGGGAAAGATAGCCATGGTGCAGTAAGAGGACAGGACAGGGAGAGAGAGATAATTACGTTATTTAACAGCTCAGGAAACTGCAATACGGTAGTGAAAGGTGATTGAGTGTGTGTGTGTGTGTGTGTGTGTGTGTGTGTGTGTGTGTGCGTAGGGGAAATCCTGCAGGGTTTTCTCTTCTCGCTCCCTGCTAGGCCAGCAGAAACAGAGGGGGAGAGACCAGTAGCAGGTCTGCCTACAATCACAGAATCCCGCTATCATTTTACATTTGCTTTCTCAGGGGAACGCTGACTGCTCCGGGGGCTGAGGCACTGTTGCTCTGCTGTCATCACAGTTTAATGCAAAACCTTGTATCACAAACAGGAAGGGAATTACTCTTTTTTTTTTTTAACAGCACTGTTCGCTGCTTATCACCAGAGCTAACCTTGGTTAATTTTTCACCGGTCTAGTCTACTGTTGTTAAAAGAATATTACTCCAAACTAGCTGTGCATCAGACAATTCTTTAACCTTTTTCTTGTATTTTTCGTCAGCAAATCTGTAATTACACCGATTATTTTTCAAACAGGGAAAACAGTGGTCAATGACAACACCGAATGGATATGTTTTGCTGAAAAAATCGGTGGAAAATCAGGTTTTTTAGCGTTTTTTTTACAGAAATTTGATTTACTGAGAAGAAATTAATATATCGACTGAAGTGCTATTTGCTATCTGGCTAGCTATTTGTTAATTTCAGATAGATAGCTCACAATAAAGTGCCACAATGAGTCCTGATACCAAGAAAAAAGTGAGCATTTTTGCCCTTGGGTTCACTCTTCTCAGAGTCAATACGTTTTTTGAATGGTATTCACTTAGATAAAGTCTGTGGTTGACATAAGCTTAAGAGATTTTCACGTTTTGTTCTACAACATAAAATGTGTTAGTAAATACCCCACTTTTTAAAGCAATTACATGTCTTAAAAACGGCGTTTGCTAACAAATGGCTCATTTACTTACTAGTCCGTCTTTATAGGTGGACTTGAGTTGCAAACTATTTTAGCTGAAAGTTTCCAACTTGTATATAGATGAATTTATAGTAAAGTGTGTGAAGTATAGTGTAGTAGGACGTTTAGCGGTGGTGATGTTGAAATCACGTGTTGGTGAAGTAGTTCGTTTAAAGCCTAATGTTAGCTTTTTAGGCTACTTCTGGTGATTGTATTGGCGCTTCTAAAATCATAGAAGTGGAGTTATTTTGTGAAGATTATCTTTGTGAACAAAACATGCAAGTGTCATAAACTTTGGTTTTCCTTTTGGTTTGTATTCAGCAATAATCCAAAATCCAGCTTGAAAATCCAACCAGTGTTTTGTTGAAGAAACCAAGGCAATGCTACCCTTTAGCTGAAAAAATACCCCATCATCAAAATTGGCAGAACAGTGGTCATTGGCTAGTTCATGTCCCTCTTATATTGCTACTGTAGTAATATCATTGCTCCTTATTAACTCATTATTGGGAAAAATGAAGATATTGTACTAACCTACTACTCCAGTGATCAATGATAGATGGTGCTAGATAATTGATGTGATCCATTGTTATACTCTCACCATATCACTATATCTTTGGCCACAGGCTGATGAAAATTTAACCATGCTGCCAGCTTATCACCGCTGTTATTCAGCCTGGACATTAACAAATCTGCCCCCACAGACCAGAGTTTGAATGGAGGCCAGCGGTGAAGTTATAGAGATGTCAACTGAAGTCAGTGGAAATACCACTGCTCTCAGCAGATTAAATTGCAGTCTTGATGCTGGTATTGCCTCTTGCAGTTGTTGGCCCAAGCCCCTGTAGTGTTTTACCTGGTTTATTTATTTTTATTTCGGCCTTAATTCAGCCAGGATGGTCTCTTGAGATTGAAATCGTATTTTTTCGTGAGAGGGCTGTAGAGTCCTGGACAAAATGGCAGCCCAATTACAGTGTGTTACATGAACCAACACCGAGCAAACATCCACTAAAGGAAGTGTGTGTAGTGATTGTAGTTCACTGATTCTTTTTTGCCGTCTTGAAAGACGTGTTTGGTGCAGAAACATGTGCCAGCACATTTTTTCCTGACATTTACAATCGATCACATTCCAGGAGGCATCGTTTATCCCTCTGTTCATCTAATGCAAAGTTTCAGACATCAGTAATTGAATCTTGCTCCAAGAAAAAATGTGTTTTCTGTTGAAGAGGTTTTAGCTGTTTTACTGATTTTGAAATGAGATTTACACTAATTCAATTCCACAAACACTCTAACTCAAGGTGCATCTTACTTATCTTACTGCCCATAACTACCTTAAGCTCAACAGATCCGGGACCAGCATCAAATTGTACTTACTCATAGATACCAGCCGCCTAAATACGCCTGATGGTTTTCATCAAGATCCATGAATTATTCCCTGAGAAATTTATGACAATGTTGAAAAATGCCCTATGTTGCAATGTTGAAGAAAGTGAGTTAAAATTCCTGGATCCGTCCCTTTATCCAGATCTGCACCAAAGTTAATTGGGTCTATTCTGGGCAGAGACACATCTTTATCCAAGTTTTGTGAACAAACAAATTGGATTGGATTTAAATTTAATTGGGAGGTAATCTGTAGAGTCTACAGTCTTGCTAACTGTTCTGCGAGGCAATATACTTAAGCACTGTGGTGCTCTGAGCAAATGCTAATGTCAACATACGAACATGGTCGCAACGACAATGCTAGCATGCTGATGTTAAGATAATATAATGTTTCCCTCAATAACCACCTAGTTTAGCGCTTGTTAGCATGCAACCTCTTGCTATTCAGCAGTGACAAATACAGTACAGCTGAGGCTGATGGGAATGTCACTAGTTATGAAAGGCTAGGGGATCACCAAAATCAGTCGATTACATTGTCAACGGGCCATGAATCTAACAAAAAACACATGCTAATCCTTCAAGTAGATGCTGATTTTTAATTGGGAGCACGATAACTCAGACCTGGTTTTGCTCAAAGGGATTGCCAAAATCAGAATACATCCTCTCGGCACCTTGAACATCAAACTAAATTCAGTCGCAAATCAACCAGTAGCTGTTGAGATATTTTACTTACTTATTTTTCCTTACTGTTGCTGGAGGACAATTTCTAGAGATTACCAAAGCAGGAGTAATTCTCCAGGGACCATAAATTGGCAATCCATTACACCGCTACTGAGATATATCTGTCTGCAATAAAGTGTTGCACCGATCGACTGAACAACAGACGACAGATCGACGATGCTATCCATAAAGCTGTACTACTAGCGTTGCTAGACGAATGCAGAGATGTTGCTAAAAATGGCTCCAAGAGGATAAAAAACACAGGCAAATACATGATCAGACAGGTTTTAAATCACAGTTAGTTGTGTCTTTTTGTCGTCCCAATAACGTCAGTGTCTTTTTTAATGCATTGCTGATTTCATATTAAAAGGAAGACATAAAGGTCTTTGGGGAAATATCAGAAATGCTCCATTTCCTCTCAGCTGGCTAAGGGTGTGTCTGTGTCTGTTTGACTGACATCAACTGGGGAACAAGAGAAAAAAGAAGCAAATTTGCGCTATAACTTACAAATCATGGGCAGACAGAGTGTTGTCAGAGGTATTAAGGACCTCACCAATATCTAAACGGGCTGACGGGCTGATCAGCTAATTAGCCATCTTGCCTGCAAACTGATGTTAGCAGGATGCGACATTGTTGGATGGCTACAAGCTCATGTGACAACAAGGTGTGGTGTGTTCATATTTTTAAGTTAGATAAGAAGTACACTTTGAAAGGGAAGCTAACCTGTGTTGCAGAGAACAAACAGTATTCCTACGAATTAATGCAAAATTAGGGTGCCTTCATGAAACCAAAAAATATAAAATGTACATTTAATTAAATAAATTCAGAAAATTTAATCATAGTGGACTTCAAACAAGCCTCCAGGTTATTAAAAAAATAAGATGAATCCTAAAATTACTGCCCAAACCATCCATCATGGACCGGCTTCTTGGTTCTATAAACTGGACTTTGGGTGTAAAAACATTTGGTTTAACCTTCAAATAACTTGGTCCAGATAATCTGACAAATGTGTTGTCAGCTGTCTTGTTGTTTCTTGTTCTGTATGTGACTTGATTTTGTGTTGTGTATGTGATATACTGTGTTTGTGTGACTGACGGATGCCTTTAAAATATGTATGGATGGATGTGTCGGCAGTGACGCAAGGTCCTGACTGACTCAGGCTGTGTCCCGGCATCCATACGTCCTTGTCATAGCTGAGAGCACAGCACTGACAACCTCGCTTAGTTTGTCTCTTTAAGCCAACATCACATCAGAGATGGTGGCATAGGGGCGGAAGAGTGGGAGGGCGAAAGTGGGCCGGCGGGGGCACCCCAGCTCTGACCTGGCCCGGCCCGGCCCAGCCTGGCTTGGTTACGGTACCTGAGGAGTGATGAAGAGAATAGGGGAGACGGGGAGGAAGGGACTTTGAATCGCAGACAGCGAAGGAGGGATCAGAGTGACAGAGGGGGAGGAGAAAAGGGAGGGAGAGTGAGGAGCAAAGGGGAGGGTTTAGGGAAATAGATTTGAGAGAGAGAGTGAAAGGGAGAGTGAGGGAGTGTGTGTGTGTGTGTGTGTGTGAGAGAGAGAGAGAGAGAGAGAGCATGTGAAGCACGCTGCCAGCGCTCTCTCGGTAATGCACTGTGAACAGGGACAAGCGAGAGAGCGAACACACACACACACACACACACTCACATACGCACATGCTGCCTCTGTCACACACCCTCACACCCGTACACCTTCACACTGTGCCGCTCCTTCACACACACATATACACACACTCCCTCACACGTGTGCGCTGAGGCTGAGAGGTGCCTTCTTCTTCGGAGACTTTTCCTCTGTCTCTCTCTCTCAGACGCACACATGGACACACACTGTGCAGCTGGACTCAACAGAACCAGACCGGACTACTGTCACCCACCAGTGGAGACTCTCGCATGAGCAGCGGCGGTACAGCATCTACCGTAAGGCACGGCTACCTGCCAGCACCACCCCCCCATCTCCTATTCCCCTTCACCTCATCTCCTCTCCCTCCCTCCCTCTCTGTCTCCCTCCATTCATTCATCCCTTGTTCTCCCAGCTGTGAGGCGGCATGCGTGGCTGAAGGACACAGCGCTGCGCTCTGCTGTGGTGTAGTGCGCCGCCGAGAGAGTTGGAGAGCCCGATCCGATAGAGGGGATAGATAGACTCACTGCACTCCCTCCCTCCCTCTCTCTCCTCATTCTCTGTGTCCCTGTCTGTCTCTCTATCCCCGCGCTCTCTCGTTCATGAATGTCACCTCTATCTCTGGGAAATGCTGGATGTATCAAGCCCCTGTCTTTTTCCCTTCTTCTCTCAGGGTGCGGGTGAACGCAAGGGTGATGCCAGGAGAGCTTGAAAGACAGCGAGGAAACAAGCCGCACTCCGTCCGGCAGCGACCGTCCAAATCCCTTCATCCTCTTCCCAGCTTGCGGAGCTGATACCTCAGGTCGGACGGTCCCCACTTCTTCTTCTACTTCTCTGTCGTTGTTTCGGATAGAGACATTTTTACAGGTGAGGGACAGAACGGAAAGGAGCTGCAGTGTGTCCCTCAACAGTGTCACTTGTTATTTTTGGAGAGTTGATATTCAGAATTCTTTTCAACCCACTGAATTGATTCTGGCTTCTGATCTGGGGACTGAGCGGGTTAAGAGGACTTGACGGGATTTTTGTTTGGGTCTGGTTCCATCATGCAACGAAGGGTTGTGATGCTGAACATTTTCGGACAGGATTGAGTCAAACTTCACTGGAGCGCCGGGAAGGGGGTAAGGGTACACTCGGACTGGGACAGAGGCATTGGGAGGTAAGGGTACAACCGGACTGGGTCAGAGGCATTGGAGTGACATCGGCTACAGTGCATTGGTTTCTGGGTGGATAGCAACATGACTTGTCCCAACAGAGGAACAGTGACGTATCAAGGCTTCACTTGAACGTCACTCCCTACCAGAACACAAACAACCAGAAGGACATTTAAGGGTATCCATCATCAATCCAAACCCCAACGGGAGCCAGCTGTCAGTTTGTCAGGGGTGGGCCTTTCAGGAATCCACCCTTATTTCCTCCACCTCCACCTCGTCTTCCCTTCCTCTCCCTCTTTTTCTGCCCTTCGTTGCTTTGGTCCATCCTCAGAAGCCCCCTCCTCCGCTCTGCACCCCTCCCTCAGCGGTGCTCCGTCGCCCTGGGTGAGTGGGCAGGGGGGTGGCCCACGGTACCCCCCGACACCTGGGCGCCACCGAGCCGCCAGAGGCTGGTGAGGGGGCGGCAGGGTCAGTGCTGGGAAGATGGCCGCTCTCGCCAGCTCCCTAATTCGCCAGCGCAGGGAGGTCAAGGACCCCCAGGCAAACCGGCAGATCGCCAGCAAGCGCAAGCCTTGCCCAAAGAGCAACAAGTCGCTCTGCCAGAAGCAAATCCTCATATTAATATCGAAGGTTCGACTATGTGGCAGTCGAGGGAGAAAAATGGAAAAAAGACCAGGTGAGTCCCCACAGGCCTTCCTATTAAAATCTCTCATTTCTTCCTTCCTTCCTACACCGTCTTCATCTTCCCTTCTTCTTTGCTCCGTTTTCTGCCTGTTCTGGATAACTGGATTTTGATGGCTGACTTGCCAGACTACAGATTAATCCTCAACTGTAAAGCCTCAATAGAGAACATCCCCAGCCTGTAATTTTCAGTTCAGGACTTAATCTGAATCTGGGAAACATCCCAGCCCATCTTCCTGGTAGCTGTAAACAGCATGTCCTGTATTTATGGTAGTACAGGAAATGGAAAGAGTAAATTCCAGCTTAATACTCTCAGATTTGTACCACTGACCAGGGGCATGTCCTAGCCTGTGTTGTGACTGTAGTGATGACTTTGTTGAGGTGCATGTCAACACATCCAGACACATGCTGGTAATCTGCAAGCACACAACGAAGTTGGCTCATACATACGGTGATTTACTATGATATAAAAATGTCAAG
This sequence comes from Pagrus major, assembly GCF_040436345.1. NCBI lineage: Eukaryota > Metazoa > Chordata > Actinopteri > Spariformes > Sparidae > Pagrus > Pagrus major. The sequence goes on along the minus strand of NC_133224.1, from coordinate 19,359,413 downwards.
AGGCGCCTCATTTGCAATTCTGGGGGCCATTACTCTCCCTGTGCTTCCCTCAAGGCAAGTGAACACACAGTGTGGTCTAATTTGTCTTGTGTGTTTGCATGTTAAATGTAATTGCAAAATTATTCACTGACGCTAAATGAGACGGGGACAGCTGATCTGCGTGATGAGTGTGTCTGTGTTGCATATGGTGATGGTTTTTCGACATTACGAGTCAAAGATAAATAGAATTTTGAGAATAATTCCTCTATAATGTCCTAATGATGGCTCTAATGTCGGCACCTTACGATAATATGGCTCCTCAGAGGTCATGTGGTCGTGGTGAAGCCTTTTTGGATCTGTTTGTCAATGTGCTTCTAAATTTAGATGAGGGAGTCAGGGCTGAGCAGTGAAAACACACACTCACACACCAGTGGAGGTGTTAGGGTTGGGGTTAGGGTTAGTCTAGGAAATGTACGTTTTTAGGGCAGATCGTTTTGGTGCCAAGGTTTGTTTTTAAATTAGTGATATTAGAGCTACACTTAGGTTATTTGCTCTCCATTCAGACATTGATTTAAATAATAAATAATTGGCCTTTTTTCTTTTTGGGATAACAAGCATTTTATTTCAAAAGACAAAGTAAACTTGGCTTTTTTTGCTTCTTGTGAATTCATTTGTTTGTTTATTTTCTTTCAATTTCTGTTGCTGTTGTGGAAGTCATAAAGGCTTTTTCTACTTTCTAGTTTTTAAGATAAGGTTCGAGTGAAATTATAATCAGAGAGAAAGATCTTCATTGACAGATTGTTTATGCCTAAATAAGCTAAATAAACAAACTCGCTTCAGTTTCGTGACTGAATAAGCAGAATAAACAAACTGACCTTAAAGGACAACACAATTCTGTACTGTTTTACGTTTTCCATATGTGGCAGACCCTGCCACCTTTCTAGCTTCAAACAGTGTTCTGAGGACCTTATTTTCCTCTGGGTATTTCTGAGTTTGTATTATTACCTCATTAATATTGTAAATATTAAAATTCTGAGTTTGAATTTCTTCTCCAAAACTACGTAGTGCCCCTTTAAATTCAGTAGTACGTGTCACATAGATCCTGGTCCATCTATACAACAGTAAGTGTGTATCGTCATGTGTGTTTTCCCTGAATGAGCTTGTCCTCGCCTCACCAGTCTGCATGTGTGTGTCCTGTCCTCTCCCCACACACCTTCCTGCACATCCATGTACAGTACGTGCATGTCCTTCCCATGCAAGTGTGTTTGTGTGTGTGCGCTCTGTGATATTTATTACCTCGATGTGCCAAGTTCATCATGATAATTACGTGTGGAACATCTAACATTGAAAGCAGCATCTGCCATAGAGGCGGCTGCTCTCTACATTGTAATTACGGTTGTAAAATATGTCGGACAGGTCGTGGCAGTGCCAGATCTTTGGGAAAAGGCCACGCGTGCATCGTGCCCATTGTTTGAAACCATTTCCACCCTAATGGTGTCAGTGCTTCTCACACTCTTATGGATTTATTATGGTAATCGTGGGACGAGGTGTGGAGACTGTGGTTAGAGACACGTCGCCAGCTTCACCGATTCAGGTTGTGATTTACAGGGGTCTGTGTTAAGTGCCTGTGTGTGGCAGTGTGCGTCTTCATCATTCTCTCAAGGAGTCTCTACATGTGTGTGTGTTTGTGTGTGTTCAGCATATGGAGGACACCGCTGAACCCTAACCATGAATGTGTGTGTGCTAGCTGGCGTATGTGAGTATGTATTCTCCTCGTGTGAGTTTCTCCCTCCTTTACCGAGCTTTAGCCCGAGGCCACAGTTGACCCCTGGCCAGAAATAAACGAGTAGAATATTCTTGAGCCGTAGTCTCCACCTCCTCCTCCTCGTCCTCCTCCTGGCAGGACTTCAGAGCAGCCTGCTTACAGCTTGCGTTCACATTGCCTCCAACTGGCTTCCATTGTTTTTACTGGCATCATTTGGCTGCTATTGGCTTATTCTGCATCCGGGGGCTTATAGTCTCTCGCATTGTCTTGTGTTTTGGTTGGTTATCATTGTTTTCTGATGGCTTCCATTGTAGCATTGGCTTCCTTTAGCTACGGTTGCCTTCTCTTGGCTTCTGTTGTCAAACACAGATTCCCAATTTACATTTCTCATATGTAAACAGTTGAAAATAAAAACAGCGACGATAAGATTCTAGGAACTACCTGAGGCTTATAAATAAATAAAGATTCTACCACAGAAACTGATTACAGTGTGACTTATTCCAGCATCAGGCTTTTAATTTATAATGCAGGACCAACACCACATTTGAAATATGACAATTTGCAGGGACAGCACGTCAGTATTATAAATGAAGGCATTAAGGATCATTATTATTTTTGCATGTCAGTTAAATGTCAAATGACATCTATAACAACATGTGTAGTCACAAGCCCAAGTCAGTTCCCAGTAGAAACACCCAGCAGCACCAAAGCAATATGATCACCCTCCGGTTGCAGGTTACACCAATTATCATGGAAGGTTTCACCAGAAGACCAACAGGCTACTTTCTGGGTCAGTGGTTTAACAGTTGTCAGTTGTAATATGACCTGTCCTTTTTTAGGATCCTTAATTATTAATATTTTTTTCATTTATCTGAGAAAGGATCAACTCAATAAGTCGGTCAAATAAGGTAACATGGTTGTACCATTTTCCCCCGAAATGAAACAATACAAAAGGTGTTTTCTTTTGGCCCGTGGCCCACCATTAAGTTTTGGTTTTGGTGCCCCAAGTGAAAAAGTACGGGAACCCTGAAACAAGTTATTTTTTTTAGCATTCGGTTTTACTTTAAAATCCCAATCAGGAGCAGGTAAGAAAGCTCATCCTGCTGTAACTCACTGTTACACAACTCTACCAAATTCCACTTAGGTAAGTCTCGCTACTTGGCAGCCATCTTGGAAATGCAACTGGGTAATTATTTCAGGCTTTCAATGGTCGCCCATCAGATCTGATACCAAAAAAAAAAAAAAGCTTAAAAAGTTTGGTGATTTTGCCCAAAAACAAGGTATAAAATGCTTTTTTCCCCCCACAGGATATACTTCTACTACTCATGCACAACACCAACTTCTTTTACAGCTCAATACAGAGTGTCGTGACGTGGAGTTGTCAGCTCATCCCACCAGAGCAGTTGAACGAAAACTCACCTTTCTTAGTAATCATGTGCATGAGTCTGATATTCTCCTCCTATTACTGCAGCCGGACCAAATCGGTTGAAACCGCTGTGAAAGTCTCAGCTGTGCACTCGTATCGTGCAACAACATAATTGGCTGATGGGTTTGCCGGTTTGGCTTTGATAAAGCAGACAATTGGCTTTTGGGGGGAAGGCACGGGACATATGTCATACAAGTGCCATATTTGGCTTCATGTGCTTTTCAATTGAAAAGGCTTTGTGTTTTTATAGCTCTGCTCTTTCAGATAGTCCAAAGAATAAAGAATAGCAGCAGTGACTTCCAGTTGGGGTCATTGTTAAATGTCAACGCACATGCTAAAAAGACATAAACAAACATCATAGGTTGGAAACAGCAATGAAATCCCTGATGCATCACTTAATTATGAACTCTTGTCACATCTTCTTGAACATACTTGGTTGAAGGTATTTGTTTGGTTCTGTCCTTTCAGGACATATTTTTGTCCCTGTGAAACCCTGGCGCGCAACAGAAAGCAAAAGCAATCACACTTTTTTTTCTTTCACCTTAATAAGAGTTCAAACCTTGAGACTAAGCTCCTGTGGCCCAGTTCTAAAAATGTGGTCACCTTATGTGTAGTGCAGTATGTTAAGACACTGCACACAGATGAACTGATGGCACCTCAAATACTCAAGTGTTTCTGTGTGTGTGTGTGTAGATGTTATCATGCATCTAACACTGTCTGCTTGTGCGCCACTGCATTGTGTCTGTCTAAGGCCACTTGAGGCTATTGTAGGAGAGGAGGTGCACTAAGAACGAGTGTGTGGATGGTGTGTGTGTGTGTGTGTGTGTGTGTGTGTGTGTCCTCAAACATCAGCTACCTTACCTGCGTAAAAGTGAAGGATGCTGCGGGGTGGGGTGGTGACGTGTGTTTGCGTGTCCCGGCCTGACCCCCTTACCTCCTCTCTCGCACTGTCAACCCGCATCTCTGCCCACTCTGTCACCCCCTCACCTCTACGCACACACACACACCCACGCACACACACCCTCTAACCCTCACCTAACCCATACTAATGATGCCCCAGCACTACAGCCCACTCAGCTTATAACAAGGTCAGCTCGCCCTGCACAAACACACACACACACACACACACATACACACACACACACAAGCTAGCCTTAGCAGACAAACACACTTTCAAGCGCAGATATACACAAGTACATATCTATAATTATGAACACACACTCTTGCATAGATAAAAACACACATTCGCACAAACTAATAAATCAGTACACACACACACGCAAACACAAACAAATGATGAGATTTCGTGATACGTAGGGAGTGTGGGAGAGAGATAATTTCGCCATGGCTTTGCGTGTGTGTGTATTTATGTGTGTGTGCGGTGCTGATATGATCTAATGAGGATGTTAAGCCGCCTATTGGATATCAAAGCGCAAACCAAAATAGCTTGTGTTGTCCTCTGACTGCCTGCTGGAGCGGTTGTGGAAGCCCTCCTCTCTTCTGTTAACAGGATAGAAAAACACTCGCAGTTGTGACTGCAGCACGGGGGCCAAGTGTTCATCCAGCTACTGCAAATTGGTCCGTGTGTGTGTGTGTGTGTGTGTGTGTGTGTGTGTGGGAGAAGGAGAAGAGAGTGCACGTTCGTGGAGGAGACAAACGACAAATGACGGTGTGACAGCAGTCAGTGCAGGCATCTCGACCAGGCTGTGTGTGTGTGTGTGGGGTTGTGTGTGTGTGTGGCTCATTGTTGTGCCGTGATTCATCAGGCCACACCAGCTCCTCTCATTAACACACACTGATTTATCAATAATGTGCGGCAGCGTTTGGAGAGCACACATTGACTGGGGCGATTTACTGCCTCGTAGGCCGGACACTCTGGACGGGCTACACCAGGGGAGGACTATATTTCTCTCTCCCTCTCTTTCTGTTTGACTCTCTCCTTTATCAGTCCTCCCTTTCTCCTCTGTCCTCTCAATCCATCCTACATCCTCTCTCTCTATCTCACCTCCCTGTCTCCCCCCCTCCACACCACTCACTTATCTTCTCAAGGACATCTGGCTTTCTTTTAACTGTCTCTCTCTCCCTCCCTCGGTGTCTGCCTGTCTCCCTACGCTCGCCGTATTTTCCCCATGGTGTCTAATCATCTTGTCTTTGGGCCAGTCAGTTAGTCACTGGGTGCTACAATAGCAAAGATACTGGAGGTATTGTGCTGCCATGTTATGTAACCCTAGTTCCATTGTTACTGGATCAGCAGCGAGCGTGATGCGCGTCTTATGCGTGCAACTGTGATCACTCAGTTTTGGAGTTTGTTTACTATTGTTCTCCTTCATTCTTGGTGTGTATTTGTGGAGCGGCGTCATGATGCTATGGAGATTCATCTGAGGAGACAGAAGGATGCCTGTGTGAATCTTACAGTGATGCAGACAGTATTCAGATTCTTGAAAGGAGACGTATTATGCTCATTTTGAGGTTCATAATTTTATTTTGGGTTACTACAAGAATAGGTTTACATGCTTTAATGCTCAAAAAACAGGTTTCTCATACTGTATGAGAACCCTGTCTGAAACGCTCTGTTTTAGCTCCTGTCTCTTTAAGGCACCCCCTCACCAAATACCCAGTCTCCTCTGATTGGTCAGCTCACACATGCCTGACTCAGCACTGCTAACAACAACAGAGCAGCTGTGCTAAGCTGTGCTAGGCATAAATTATGCAAATGTGTGACATGGTGATGTCACGGAATTAAAGGCGGGACTACTAACGAGGCGTTTCTGGAGCAGTGTTTTCTGTGGGAGAGTAACTTCTGTTGGCGCGGCAAAAAAAATATATAAAACATTGAAGGAAAGGAGCATAATAGATCTCCTTTAAGGAAAAGTATATAAGTATAATCATGAAAACGTACTTAAAGGGGCATTATGTGTGAATTTCAATTGAAAATGTTCAAAAGTTAACTTAAAGTATCAACAGAATGTGCCCAGAACTGTGTATCCGTACATGGAGCGGGCAGGGCTTAAGCCTGGAATAGATATGGTTTATTACTTATTAGTAAAAAAAAAACAAGCTTTTTTTTTTAATAAACTTATAATTTTTTTTAATAAACTATCGCCTATTGATATTGACACATTTTGTTTAGGTGATACTTAAACCAAAAAGTACATTATCTGTTCAAGATAATTGTTTCCGCCGAGTTCTCACTCAACCCTAGCTAAAGCTCAGTACAGAACAGTATTCCAACTGTTCACAGTGACATCTGTGAGGTGTTAGTGGACTAAAGTGGACTAAACACAACTTAGATTAACTCAAAGAAACATTTACTCAAGATTTACTCAAATTAAACCATGTCGCTGTTTTTTATAACATCACAAGGGTCAATAAAGTCAGCGTTATTTACAAAAGCATCATGAAAAGCAATTGCCCCCCTGGTGCCCTCTTGGGTGCCCCTATGGTAGATAAAACATGATGCGCACTGGCACCGTATACATCTGGTGCCTTTTTTATTTTTTCTTGCCCCTGCCTTTCAACCATCCTGAGTCCGCCACTGACCAGGAGGGTTTGTAAACAAGCATGGTAGCTTGCTTTTCTGATGAGGACCAGGGCTATTCGTGTGTTGACTGACAGTGAGATAGACCAATCAGTTTGTGTGAACGCCCTACGTGAACAGTTGGCTGGATGCCAGGGTTCCGCTGGGGCTGAAAGGGTACGAAACGGAAACGCCTTTGTAAACTGCTGTTATTAATACACCAACACTAATGGCAGCTGCGGCTTGAACACATATTAAACTTTATTTAATATCCTGACTAATTCAGGCCAAACGTCACGCTGGATGGATTGTCGTTTGATGTTGCGTTTGAGCAGGGTGCCTGATTAATTGCCTGAATGATCAATGGTCTGGTTGTCAGACGATCGAATGGACGCCCAGCATGTCGGCCATCTTGTAGCAGTTTGGTTTAACCTGTGTTGTCCACATGGCTGCTGTCCTGTTAAAAACGGTTGTAGCAGTAGTATTTAACATGTAGATAGAAATGAAACTGAGCTCTGCAGCAGATAAACCATAATGTCTGCATCGTTTCCTCTCCATCCATGGCTCCGTATTCTTCTTGTTTCTGTATGGCTTTCCATATATAGTAGATCTGCAGTAATGCTGCCTTTGACATTCTTCAGGACGCAGCAGTCTTATTGTTGTCAATGGACAAAACAGATGGGGGTTCTTACTTTACATTCAGCACGAGCGCCCACACTGGGAGCGGTTGATTGACCTGTGTAGTGTCAGCATTGACGTCACACATTTGTGACTGTGAGACAAAACAGCCAATCAAAACTTGCACTGCGAATTATAAAAACTAACAGCGTCTGCACAGCTTAAGACTGAATGACTGCAGGGTGCGTATTTCTGCCCAAATGTATCTTTTGTTTAAACTAAAGGGCGATAAGGAGGGCTGAAACGGCCCAAACTGACTCGACAACAGCTCCCGCTTACGTCCCTCAAAGCACGATTAAAAGCATAATCATCCAAAAATACAAACAAGTAAAAAAGGAACAATTGGCTGAAGAACTCCATTAAAATTCTGTACTATCAAGTCAGTTTATGACAGAACTGAAGGCTCTGAATGTCTCATCCATTTGGCTTCGTATCCTCTGAACACTGACACTCATATAGTACTACACATACCAAGTGCAAGCTAAGGAATAATGTAGTAAGTGCCGTAAGCCTGCAGATAAAAGGAGTGAAACCCAAGCAGAAATGGCCCAGTGTTCAAAGAGTTAAACTGTGCTGCCTGCTCTGAAACAGTGAAGATGCAGAAAACGAACAGCTGTACAGTAAAACACAGTAAATTAACCTGCTACAAGCCAGTGGGCATTTGAAATTGCTTCGTTACATCGTTGTTTCCGAAAGGATGCTCATGAAAGGACTTTGAAAGAGGTCCACCAGACTACATGAAGATGTGGCACATTTAAACGTGTCACACCTCTGCTCTGCTCCCTCTCTGACCCCAGTCTCAGGAATCAAGCAGCAGGCTTGCTGTAGATCCGATCCGATAACTCCCTCGAGGAGGCTTTCTTGGACAAAATGGAGACAACTTTAGCAAATTCCCCCTACGGTAATCATCTGTCACATTGAGCACCAAGACTATTTAATATTTTAAATTGTGCAGACTCACATCTTTTGCTCATTAGCCACAGACGACCTGACCGTCCCCCATCAATCACCAGAGAGAGAGAGAGAGAGAGAATCGTCGCCACGTGCTTTACGCCGTGCATCACCAGCAGCCCGACGGCCTCTGTTGTTCTGTAACAGGTTCCGCCCTCTGTCTCTGCCAGTGCGGCAGATGTTGTGTATGAAATGGTGCCCGGAATAAATGATTTGGAGATGCTAACATTTGGCCTGTGAGATGATCAATGTGGGCTTTCAGTGCCGCCCCTCCCAACCAATTGATTTATGGAGCCGACCACCATTTGCTTTGCCGCGGAGCGTTTTTTGGACGGGCATCAATCATCATTATCAGACAAAATAGAATATTTCTGCTGCGCTGAGTGTGTGTGTGTGTTCCTGCTGTACTTCAGTGTGGGATAAAAGTTTGCTTGTGTGTGAGCTGTGTGTGTGAGTGTCGGGGTGTTGTTGTTGTTTGGATTATGAAGGCTGCAGTGCCCTGGTAGGAATGAGGGGCGAGCTGTTTGGGCACATTCTTGGCACGGCACGGCACTGAGAACACCAAAGTGTAATGAGAGCAGGGCTGCGAGGTCGAAGGGTGTCGTTGCTCTTCAAATGACCTCCGGCTGGTCGTGCCTCACACACACACACACACACACACTGACAGCAGAGCATGTATGCACGCATGCAAACACGTTTATCTCTCAATGCTCAACATCTTATTTTGCATCAGATAATTTCCGCTCCGCCGGGGCTCACCGTCTTGAGAGGCCCAGGTAACAAACGACTGGTGAGCGTCGAGTCAGCATCTTGCACACCCCCCCCCCCACCACCAACCCAACCTTGCTTTCCTCAATGTAAAAAAAAACCCCCAAGAAACAGCGCACTGCCCCTTTAATCAATGCCTATAGTTAAACCGCAATATTAACATGCTGAGGATAGTAAAGGCAGCATTAGCATTTTATATGTAATCAATTTGCCGCATGGTTTGTGTGCAGAGCTGTGCGGGACGTGTGTGACATGCAAGTCTAGGGATACAGAACACACACACACACACATGTACACACACACACTCACACACATACAGGCAGACACACAACTGAGGGAAAACACAGACAGCATGAAAGCCTTCTGGCTGGATCGTGAACAAGACATGGAGGCACGCAAAGGCACAGAGATCCACACCGGCAGTGAAAACACACGTACACACACACACACACAGATCTGCGTCATGAGTTGAGACTCTGATCCCTCAACTCCAGCCACAGTGTCCCTGACCGAAGTGACATCGTCTTCTAAAAGAAAACTCATTAAATCATATGACATTTTTATCCATCTCTCTCTTTTCATCTGTGTGTGTTGCGTGTGTGTGTGTCGAGTGTGTGTTTGTGTGTTCACCTCTCACTCTCACACCACCTCCAACACTTCAAACGGCGAGAATAAACCAGCCTTACGGGGAAAAGTCTGCGCGCGCATGCCTTCCCGCTTGCGTCCGTATCTGATTACGTGTTAATTTACTTTGATCACACGGACTGTAGCACCCAAGGGCCGGTGTAGGATTTACTGACAGGTGCCGTGGACCAAGAGATCAGCACACAGCACGGCCTCATATTTGTCTGTTGATCTCTTTGTTATTGGAGAGGCAGCCTGTAAATGAACTCAGAGAGAATACAGTACAGCAGCTATTTGACTGAAGTTCTGAGTCTCCAGTCTGCAGTTATTTGCGATCATTAGCTTCTGGCAGCTGTTAACTAGATGGTTTGTTAGTTTTACAGTAGTGAATATAAACCTGCCAGATTTGTTTAGAGGATCGCAGAGACATATAATGTATTTTCTTCACAGAGGACTGACTGTCAGCTTTAGTTTTTGAGCTTGTTGTGCTTTCAGTAATTAAAAATCAATACCTGTCAGAGTAATGACTGATACACTAAAGGGCTGTTTCACCAAAATTAGAAAGAGACATACTGTATTTTCTTGCTTGCCTCAAATATTTATGTAAAAAGTGACTAACTTTTCGCAGTGTAATTTGTTAACGACTCGTGTATCACAAATGTTAATCCATTCACATCCAAGGTTCGACTCCAAACACCTGGTTTGGAGTCGAGTCTTTACTTCCACTTATGTGCGTCACTATGTAACAGCCGTTATATAAATATGTATTTTTATATATTTATTATAAAATATATACACTACGCTGCTGCTGTTATGGCGTTATTTTAGATCACACTACCTTGCTCGGCATGGCCCGCCCTACTCTGCCTCTGATTGGCTCCATCCTGCCCATTAAGTGATGCGCATGTGCAACTCTCACCAAAGATTGAACAGAGGTGATAAGATGTCTCACTCTGTAGCTAAAACAGAGCATTAAAGACACAGTGTGTATAGGGGTGCAGCAGCAATGCACCATGTGAGAAAAGTAATGTGTTTTTTGAAAAATAAAGTATGTAAACCTATTCTACAAGGACCCCCAAGTCAAAGTAAGAACCTGAAAATTAGCATAATATGACCTCTTTAACAGTTCTACGTCAAAGTGGTTATACTGTATGGGAGCATATGGCGCTCTTTATAGTGCAGATCTAGAGGATCTCATGTAGCTTATGGTGGAGGAACAAACGCACAAAGACACACAGACATTTGAGGATGTCACAAGTATTTATATGCGCCCCAATGAATGGGACAAGATTTTGGCAAGTTTTGGGGAAGTATTCAGGAAGTTAACACCAATCACAGTGTGCCACCTTGACTTTTTCCACTCTGATGTGTCTTGATATACTTTCTTTTTTTTTTAAAACCCCAGTTTTTATCTCTTGTCTCTGTCACCACTTCTCTACCATTCATCCACTTCCTGTGTTCCCTCCACTTGTCTTCCCCTCCCCTTTACTAACACATGGAGTGCTTAAACATGCATGCTGCATTTACTGTACTTAAAGTGCTGTTCCCAAACCAGTACATGAATAACACTGAATAATGTAACTTGCGTGTTCCTATAGACAGACAGCCGAGGCGAGTGTTTCGGTCGTATAGAAATAATCCATTATGTTACTGTATAGACACTGAACAGATATAACAGTCCGGGCATTCACGTTATGTACAGGCACACAATCGGTGTATACAAATGCAGACGCAGCTGTATTGTTTTGAAGAGAAATCACACAGACAGGCGTGGGGCTTACATTTGCTCACTTGTTCACACCGACTGCACACACACAAACACACACATGCGCACACACAGAGTGATGATAAAAGGGGACACGGTGCAGGCAGAGCTGTGATCTATACTGTATCAACCCCCTCTGGGCATGATGTGCGCTTTCAAAAGCACATGTGTAGATTTTGACTCGGGACCTACAGCACATGCATGTGTTCTTTGTGTCAGAATCTGGCATGTGTTTGCTCCCTTTGAAAAATACACGAGTGAGATACAACGCAAATTCCCATGTGCGTGTACCTCGGAGTGTGTTTGGGTAGGGGAGGGGGGGCACCTTGCTGATTGCAGCACCCTGTCTACCTGTGTGTTGTTCCCCTGTGGTACACAAGCACAGGTGCGTGACGCGTCCTTCACTTTAATGTGCCATCAATCTGTAAAGCTGGAGACGAGCCAGAGCGCTGCCTCCTCCAGCCCCCCCTGCACACACACACACACACACACACACACACACATGCACATTTGAACAGGACTCTAGAAATGTCTGCTGTACTCTCTGAAGAGATTTTGCGTGCAGATGAGAGGAGAACTTCCTCTAAAACTGGGGCTTTACCTCCGCCATTAAATTATCTATCATGCAATTAGAGTCCCACTCTGCAGAGAGGGAGGGAGGGAGGGAAAGATAGAGCCAGACAGAGATAGAAAGCACTCTTAGCCATTCATTAAGTCTAGCATTAAGTCATAACATCTAATTAGACCGTGTAATACTGAATTTTTAAAGCTGTACAACCTGTTTAATATGTGATTTTATCATTAAACAATACCTCGATTAATATCTAGATACATTTTCATTATTTTTTCTGAAATAAAATCTAAATTATTACACCCACCTGGCAGATTATTTAAGCTTCAATCTTTAAGATTTCAGTCCTGGGCAATTTTGCGACACTGATGGTAACTGCAAGTGCATTTTAATAATAGAGGTCCACGGGTGCTATTTGAAATTACACGTGTACCCACTGGGGGCCATTAAAGGCAACTGAAGAACTACTCTGTCTGAGACACAAGAGAACAGAAGTGAAGCTTGTCAAAACGTTTAAAGGTGCTATATATAAGAATTTCAGTGTAAAAACATTAAAAATGAACTAAAGTTATCAAAAGAATGTGAAGAAATAAGAGTTCTGATGCCTGAAAAGTCTTTGTATTGCGTCGCAGTGATATCTCATAATACCACTCAGAGCTCTCACTCCAGCCTGCTAGCTGTATGACTAACAGAGCTAACGAGCTCACCGTTAGCAGCAGTTAGCAGTTTCTCTGGTGATATGCTGCCCCCTATTTGTTTGGAGTATGAATTCAACAGGTGATCATTACATATTCAAAGGCGACAGAAGGAAACAAATCAAGTCAAATGTATTTATAAAGTCCTCTTTAAAGACAAAGCACATTGACAGATCAGAGCAGGTAGCAGACAGCCAAAGACATAATGGGGATACTTTTCATTAGCGTAGCTAGCCTGTCTACATGTAGAGTAAATAAAAAAACAAAACAAAAAAACTCTACTTATTCCAATCGAATCAATGCAGAATGCATTAAGAATGCACTGTCCAATAGAGTGTAATCTAAAAACATTGATCAGGAGGAAAAAAGAAGTAAATAAAGACTTGTAGCACACTAACTAACCTACCAAATATAAAATGGTACACTTAAAGGGTAACTCCGCCAATTTTACACATGAAAGTGTGTTTACTGGTCTTTACTGGAGTACTACTGCATATGTAAAAAAAAAGGAGTATAAAGCCTTTTGCGGCTCCAGAGGAAGCTGCATGTAATCTGATAAATTGCCTCCAGTGATGTCATGTGGTGGTTACGCTGCATTGTGGGTAATGTAGGCACCAGGTTTTGACAAGCAGTCCACTGGAACACTGTTGGACTCTTTATAGTTTGAAAAACAAATGACCTAAAGCGATACAGCAGAACCAGACATATCACCTGTATTATTCCATGCATTCTTCTTCCTTTTCAAAACCTGGTGCCTACATTACCCAGAATGCAACTTAGCCACTGAGTGACATCAGTGGAGGAAGCAGTGGCAGAACTTACTCTTTAGAAGGAAATCTACCTAGGAATCTAAGGGAATCTCAGTTAGATAAAGGAAAAGATGACTTTTGTACTGAACTGGCATTTATAGTAGCAGAAATGATGAAAGACAGTCTTTTTTCTGGAAAAGCTACCAGACAGCCAAAACAAAGACAAGAAAATATGGCGAGTCATATATCACCCTCAGCTTCACCAGTATAACGGTGGGTAACTAAGAGACCACAGTGTCTTCTGTGTCTCAAAATATCAGCTTCAAATTCATTAGCTTATTAGACAGTATTACAGCAAACAAGTAAAGATGCCACTTGGGGACCACACATTCAGAGCACAGTGACACCAGCTGTTGTCTTCTGTATTACATGAAATGCATGCAGCTGCTGAATCTGTAGCTTGCAAATGTGTTTTATTCAAGATCATTTTTTGTCATCCTACAGCTCATATAGGTCATTGTATGTATTTACTCTTGTCTTGCCTCACAGCAGCTGACAGATGTTGAGAGAGAGTGCTACGTCTCACTAAATCCTCGAGATCAAAGTCCTGTAGGTTGTCTGGGAGTCAGTTAAAATCATTTTTATCAACTTATGTCCAATTATGAACCTCACGGCTTCATGCTGCACGTTCGAATCACGCCATCACCAGGCAGCTAAAAGGCAGAGGAGAGACAGAGGGAGGGGAGCGCTGCTTGAAATCTTTGCAAGTTGAGACGTTGTAAGCCCCTTAAGGCCACCAGGCCATGAAGGACAGCCATTCGCAGATATTTATCATCATTATTTTTGAACCATTTCAGCTTTATTAGACGTTTTGAAGTGGTAAGTGACGGGATGGAGCGGCGCTCGGGTGCTGACATTCACAAAGGTCACAAGACAGATTCAAACCCATGATGCTGTCTACGCCGATGACTCATATCTACAGAACATCCACCGCTTGCGCCTTTAATTCATGCTCCATGCATAAATGGATATATTAACATATGTATTCAGGTTCAGTGTGTTTCGTGTAATCCATTTAAGGACATGCATAGATGGAGGGCAGCAGCATTAAATCCTCATAATGAAACCAGATGATATAACTCATTCAACTCAGTTTCTATCGCAAATTCACGTCACACTCTTAAATCGAGGCTCATCATTTCAATATGTCTTACTGCGGAGGATCTGATTCTAACCTAAAGACACGACTTAAAACAGGCTCTAGATGTACACACTGTATAATGCAGAATATGTGAGGAAAACGCAATCCTTTTAACCGTCATTTTTTATTGAAGCATCACAGGTTTGGCTGTATCTTTCAATGTCAGGAGTTCATCATATATATATGAGAAGAATTTATGTTGAAGATGGAACAGATTGCTTACATTGGAGTGGATGGGAGTGGGCAGATAATGATGACGGAGAGGTAGAGCTACTCAGTGGCTGAAATTGGATGTGACAGAGAACAAGCTGTATTCAGAGAGCTGTATCCTAATTAGACAGGTCCATCACGGACTCATATATGCTACTGTAAAGTGTTTGATTTGTGAGACTCTCTTGTACGTTCACGACTCGGCTCATGATCGTCCTATGAGCTTCCCGCCCCGGTCTAAATACAGTCCCAGGGCTAAACTCCTCTGCCTGCTCACTTCCAGCAGGACGGACTCTGCCAAAGCCTCCACTCCCCTGAACAGGGACTTTGTGGCAGGATGCCATCTTAGCCTTAGCACCCGGCACTGACAGAGATAGAGAGAGATCTATTTAATCTATTGCTTGCGTCCATCGGCCTGTATGCGAGTTTAAATTGCTTTCAGAAAAGCCTCCGTCACTATTTTCCCCTGAATCTAATTTCGTCTTCAGCCTATTTTTTTTTTTTTTTAAAGTCAGCCATCAGTTTTCATTAAATAAGCAAACTGAAAGATTATTCAGGGTCAGCTTCAGTAAAATATAGTCTATTACTGTCACAAAATATTGGCCCGTGATCCTTCTATAATCTTAACCACAGGATTATTTTTGTAACAGTGATGACGAAGGTCCCTGAACCTTAACAGAGTACATTTTGCAACACAAACCTTGATCTTTCTCGTAAACTAACCAAGTTTTTTCTAAACGAACCTTGACAATAGCATAGTGACTTCATGAAATGCATGTATTTTTCAGTGATTCTTAACAGGCACATGCAAATAATCTTAGGCTAATCCCCAGAGCAATTTATATAAAATTCCAAGCTCTATATGCTACAACAGCATTAGAATAGTGGGTTTACCTGTCCATAGATGAGTGCAAGACAAGTGTAAACTCACCTTGAAGTCATAGATTAGTTTGTCGGCTGTCGCCATCTTGTTTTTTTGGAGTCATGAGCGATCATATCTGAACAAGAGGGTGGAGCTGAGGAGAATATCCTGACTGGATCTGACTGAGGACCTGAGAATGTGCCTTGGTAGCGACTTGACGGTCACAAGGTGGTACACCCTGCATTGTACTCTCTTTTACTCTAAATGAAAGCACAATTTAAAAAATGAACTTCATGCTGTATTGAAGAAGACTTGTCATTAGCAGCTGAGACCATAAACTCATCAGGAAACTGTTCACTAAGGTGGTAAATCGAATGCAAAGCAGGGTAATTTCCTCATAAGCTTACATGAAATCAGACTTATATTTGAAACCAACGTTCTTTAGACAGAATGCAGGTTTAGGGCAGTTCTGCATTGGCTTAACTCTTTTTAGATCCTGAAGCTCTGTCCATATTTCATATGGTCAATGATGTAAAATGAGCTCAGACTACTAATAACACATTATAGACACTGATGCAGCTGTACAGGGCTGCAAAATGAAGATTCAGTCTGGTCGTTAGGCTACATGTAAAGTGTGTTTCTTAGTGTTACCACTGTGACAACATTAAACAGAACATGCTGCCAGAAGATACTGTTTTGATTCAAGTAAATGTAAATACATTTACATTTACCACACACCGTCAGCAGAGTAACAGTCCTTTTGTGTTTAATTCATCACCATTTTCATTCAGCACTTTGAGACATTGTGATTTACATTAAAAAAACACATCCACATCCAACCATTTCTACAAATATATTGTCATTTCTGTGAAGTAACCACAAGAAGAATGTGTGAAAAAAGAAACCATTGATTTCATTTAAAGTGTATGGACGTAAATAATTCACATATCACAGTTTAAAGAAACATGTGCAGTGAGGTGGAACACCCGCTCCTCCCTCTCTCTCTCTCTCTCTCTCTCTCTCTCTCTCTCTCTCGGGGACTAGTAGTGAATTAGGAGATGGTGTGATTGGAGCAGATAGGGAAAGACTGACGTCCGACCTCCAGCTAGAGGTTAAAAGGAGGAGAAAGATGGAGGGGATAAAGAGTTGGATGCCACAAGTAAGGGGGGGCCGGGGAAGACAGGTCATTAGTATCATTAAAGTTGGTGGCGAGATTTCCTTTTGCTATCCAGTTTTGCATACGTTGACACTTTGGAGATGTAGTTTTGAGCATCGCTTCACTGAGCATGAATCGGACAGTTTGGAGTATTTCAGCGGTTAGATGAAAGTCTATTTTGGTTGCAGCTTGCCATGTCTGGATTTTTCAGGCGTCTCTTTTACAAAGTGTGAGCCCGTGGAGGGTATTGACTTTTTGTCAGCTCTTGTTGAACCAGACAGTTTAGGAGTTTTTTTTTTTACTTTAAACAGCTGTGATATCAGGACATCTCTATTTGGTTTGGGGTTATAAAAGCACAACCAGCAGCGGAGTGTGTTGTCTTGCCGAAACTGTCCGGAGAATGTAGCGTTCATACCTGTGCGTGTCCATTGTGTACTGTACACTTAGCCACCGTCAAAAGAGACGGTGTGCAATTTGCACTATTTTACAGAAAATGACGGCCATTATCCATCTGTGTCAGGGTGCAGCAAGGCATCATGGGTACAGACAGCTGCTGAAAGGCTGCTGTTGTTAGTCAGTAATCAAATGAAGTGTGTTTGTGCATCCTTTACTGTGTGTGTTAATATACAGCACATTAAAATTACAGTCAAATATTTATTACACTAAACATTTGATGATTTCTTTTTCAACTTAGTATTCAATTCATTGCTTCTTTAATGATTGTGTCATGTACTTTTGCATAAACATCCTTTGATTATTTTATCATTTTTCTGTAATTTTACCAGTAGAGACATTCCAACTTCTTAAAAAGTCTATAAAAGTATATTTTTAAGTGCATTTAAGTACACTTAATGCTTCACTAGCAACATATTAGTTGTTTTATTAATTAATATAATTAATATAATTACCTTATTTGAACATTTTTTGTTCAAACAAGGTCATTTTTCATCATCGCTAATGACATTTTAGGACACTCAAGGGGAGGATCGCAGTTTTTTTTAATTCACTACACAGTTTGATTTTAAAAAAAGGACTGATGCAGCTCTGCAGGAGCTGATGAGTCAGTAGGATAGAGAAGCGGGTTAGGTAAGAAGGTAAGGAGGTAAGGAAGGAAGAGCAGGCACAGATATATCTTGGAGAGCCAGAGAGAGAGATGGACAGATAGGAAAGAGGAAGCAAGAACTAAAAGCAGCTTTAGAACAGCAAGGAAGAGATGGTGTGATAGAGAGATGGAAGGATAACGAGAGGAGGAGGTATATAGGTGGAGGCGAGGAGGGAGGTAAGAGGGTCAGAGAGATGGGCTGATAGACAGGGGGATGAAGAAGGGAAGGAAGAGAGAGATGGGGGGTGGGGAAAAGATAGCGTAAGAGAAAATACCAGGAAAAGGTAAAGAGTGATGGAGGGAAGGAGGGAAGAGATAGGCCTGGGAAAGATGAAGCTAGCAGCAGTGCTCAATTATATCAAGAAAGGTGGGGTGAGGCAGGGGAGAGGGGAGAGGGGGAGTCAAAGAATGAAAGAAGCTGAAGTCAATTCATGACTCTCATAGGAGCCTTCATCAGATAATGTAGTCTGAAAAATGTCAGTAATTCAATGTGTGTGTGTGTGTGTAATGAAGTTTCAGCAGCAGAGACACACATATATAAGTTATGTATATAGAGTGTGTGAGAAAGGTTTTATGTAAATATGTACATACTGTGTGTGAGCGTTGGAGTGTGTGTGTGTATAGCTCAGCTGAGATTGGAGTCTGGGGGCAGCGCCGGTGCTTTAGAAGAAGATAAGCAGACATAATTAAGAGGCCATTAATAAATTTGTTAATGAGCACTCCATGTAACAGGGAGAGGAGGAGAAAGGGAGCGAGCGAGGGAGCGGGAGATCATGCGTAATTGTGTGCATGTGTGTGTGTGTGTGTGTGAGGAGGGGAGGCACAGTCTAGTGTCTGTGTGTCTCTCATATTCCATATCAGGCGTATCTGCTGGCTGAGATAAGTTATCATTATGAGATATGTCCTGCCTGTGACACATACACACTGTCATCTCCACTCCATTTGCATAAAGAGGGCTTTTAGCGATGCCCTTGTACCCTCAATGACAGTATCGCTGCATTAGTCAATTCACACACACACACACATCCACGCACTCGCACAGACACCACACACATATGCATTATGTATTAATTGCTCAACATATAGTTGTGTTTTAATGGAAGGATTAACTTTATTACAAGAAGTAGAAAATGTAAATGTAGAATTAAATCTAAATAATCAGGAGGGGAAGAGGAATCCGTTCCACTGACACATAATGGAAATATACTACTACCTCTGCTACATTATAGCAAGTGTATACACAATCACATGTAAATTAATCAGATTTATTCTTGACCTTGGAAACACATTCTGTGTCTGTCTTCTAAATTCAAGATTTTTCTGAAAAACCGTGGTCATGTGAAAACAAGTGGTTGCACATGGTGGCGTGTCCTCTCCAGGGTAAGGGTTAACACTTCACACTGTAGGTCATCAGTGCAAGAGCCCATATTTAAATGCATTGTTAGGCAGAGACCTCTAGTGGTTGTAGTGATTATGATGGAAGCAAAGGAGGAAGTCAGGTGATTTAGTGTAAAGAGCAACAAAGTCTGTATGGAGGTCGAGTTGGAAGGTCAACCACAGTACCTTCACCCAGGAGAACGCTGTTTAGAAATGAACTTACATCATGTACATATTGTAGCTAAAATACTTATTGTAACCCAAACCATTATCTTTACCCTAAACTAACAAAGTGGTTTTGATGCCTACACTTAACCAAACTGCAACCATTTCACAATCTTTACTACACCTTTGTCTGGTATGCCTGTCACTGACACTCTGAAATGGACATATATGTCATTTTGGAGAATTTTCTTGTAGGATGTTTTGGGAGTCATTGGCAAATGACATATTCTGTCATGTATGTATGAGGATGTGTTGTACTGTTTGTACTGTTTCACTACGACACTAAGCAAGTTTCAGGTAGTTAAAGAAGACTGTGCCAAACTACTGAATTATCCAGAAAAAGTGTGAAAGTGATCCCTGATTAAAATTTGCTATTTCGGTTATTGATTTTAACATTCAAAATTTGTAAAAAGAAAGTATTACCATCATCACTACTGTATTTATTTAACACAAATATTAGGACAATTCACTTAATGCCATTTTTATGTAAATACTGTATATCATGCCTCTCTAATTTCCTTAATTTCGTATTCAGTTCATTCAAATAGATTGTATTTATTTGCTTACCTCTTAGCTTGTTAGCATCTACTTTGTTGGACAGTATAATAAGTCAAGTTGTCCAAGCTGATCATTAGCAGATATTGGGATGATCCCGCCATATTTTAATGGCTTGTGCCAGTGCTCTTCTGTGTACTTGTAGCTATTAAACTCTACTATAGCTGTACTTGTGAGCAAGGGAAGAACCCCCGCTCAGTAACACAACTGTACGTGAAGTGTTAACAGGCCGGTACGTCTTCTTTCAAGCCAGTTGCATCAGATCATTTTCATTCGTCACATTCTCCCTGTCAAACTTTCATTCACATCATATCAGCGATTTAAAGGTCAGAAAGTGTGTTGGATTCAGTGGCATCTTTTTAGAGCCAGTGTTTGGTTTGACCATTCTGGGCTACCGTAGAAACATGGCACTGCACTATGGTTGACTCTGTGGAAGAGGACCCACTCCTTTTGTAGATATACAAGACTCATTCTAAGGTAACTTATTTTCAGGTGATTATACACTAATAAACATAATATTTCTGCCCATAAATCCCCCTAAATCCTACACACTGGACCTATAAGCTGATCAACTTAATATTTTGAACCTTACCTCTAGATGAAGTAGCTTGGAGTGGAAAAGTAAACTGTGTCAGATTTATTAATCTGCAGCTGGTATCCTAATTTGTCAGATTATATTTAAAATATAGGTAAATATAAAAATTTAATCAGACTCTGTGTTGCCAGATGTTGCCAGGATTGGGAGTAAATACACTTGATCGGAAAAAATACCTAATAATGACATGTCAAGCAACATTGACAGCGGGGAAATGAAGTCGAAAATGACAGAGAACATAAACATTTTGTTAAATGTTGTTGGAAAAGAACATCGTTGAAAAATTGGCAACTGGTCTCTTACTTTCCATTAACTTGTCCCCCAGCTGGGTGACTAATGGGCTTAAAGGTTGCATATGGACTTGGGGGGGAAAAAAAAGTTTACATTTTACAGATTGCTGTTCTTACAGAAATGAAGGCTGCGAGCTGGACCTTAATAAGCCGCGTCACGTGGAATGAAGCCACCGTGAAGTGTACCTATTATACAGCGGGATAAGCTGGGTGTAACTTATACATATAGAGCACTCCTCCGCCCACTACATGTCAAGGTAAAGTGAACACTCGAGCCTTAGACACAGCAGCTTCAAATATTAACCAGCTCAGACCAACACACACACACACACACACACACACACACACACACACACACACACACACACACACACACCCTCAGGGTTGTGTAGCGTTATGCGAGGCTTTCAGCCGAAGTATAAATGTTAGATTAATGTCAGTCAGGGAGCTGGGGAGTGCTTATGTCAGAGAGGGATGTGACATAGAAAGTTCAAGCATGTGTGTGTGGATCACAGTTTACATTTAAACACGTGTGAAGTTCAGCGAGTGAAGAAGTGGGACCCGGGGATTGCGTGCAGGGGCGTCACTCGGGGAAACAGTCGGCGAGCGGTAAAGAAGAAACAAGAGGAGAGTTTGCTGCTGTGAATTTATTCCCCTCTCCACAGAGAGAGATTGATCCTAAATATGTTATTGGACTTGTGGCACGTGCACAGATGAAGCGGAGCTCGTGCTGCTTTACCCTCTGCTGCCATCACAGTCGCTGCCTTGAATGATAGTGTGTTAAAATGAAAATTACCTTCGGGTTTTCTGGACTAAAATGCCCAAAAAGCTGTTCGGAAACAGACGTGCGAAAGTGAAAGCTCGCTGCGGAAATGTATTTTACGCTGACATGGTGTTTTGTTCCGTGGATGCCATTTAAAAAGGGATTGCCATTCAATTTAAGAATACTCACAGGTTTTACTTATAGCCTTGGACACTGGAGCAACTACTCCCTGGAAGCCCCGAGCTACAGCGCCCGCACTGTAATCTGTAATGTCAACATGATGTACAGTCTGGAGGTTGTCCACTGACAATGACTTTGTGGACTCACACAATGTTTGTCTGAATTTATACATCAGAACAGGCTATTTGCTGTGGTATTGTAATCGGTCCAAAAGCACAAGTACTTTTCATCACCTGCAGAGCACTGCCAGAGTCCAGTGCCAGATACGGTCAAATGAATGGGCCTAAATGTACATTGATAATGGTAAATGTATCCTGGCAACATGGCCTTAAAGTCCCTCATGTGTTTATTTGCCAGAATAGTCTGTATAGTATATAATGGTGGTTGTAAAATACGAGACACCATGTCAGTACACTTACAGTATAACTTCAGTCAAGAAGTCCACATGCTGTACAACTACAGCATTCACTTTTCAATATGATTATTGATTATTGCTGGATATTATGGATATTGAAAGGAGTCCTTTTACATCCATATGAGTCAACATCACTCCACCTCCATTGGACCACAATGGGAACTGTCTAACTCCTTTCACATAACTGCAGCTGTCAGTATGACCAGGCTTTTTGTGATTTTTAACTTTCTCAATAGCCTACTTTTTCTGTGCTGAGGCGACGGCCATGTCGGTTCCATGTTGGTAGGCAACTGCTGAGATCTTCGAACAGAACTCCGTTACTAAAAAAAAGAGTCAAAGAAACTAAGCATATCGTTATAGATTTTGTGAACATGCTAACGTTTTAACAAATTAGCTAAATTTAGCAAATAAATACTACTTTATCTGGAGGTAAAAGTGAAAGAGAGCACACCTCAGTAGTATGTTAAAACCAGTCTGGGTACAAAATCTACTGTTTTGCTTTGTTCCCCATATAAACACATTTGGCTAACCTGGTTTCCAACGTGTTTGCTCATCTGACTGCTCGTGTTTTATGTCCCATATACTTTTTTTAGTAACGTCTCTGTGTTCCCAGAGCTCAAAAATTTTGTAAACTTTAGTATAACCGTTCAAACTGAACTGATGGACAGAGCTATTTAAAAAAAACACCAATTTATAAATAACTGTGTTAGCTTAAGTATTCTAATAGAAGCATTAGTAGTGGCTATTGGGCGTGCTAACTTTAGCCCACCAGTGTAAAAAATAATATGGACATATTGGTCGTGATCGCCAAAAGACATCTAAATGAACCTGGGCTGAATTTAGGTTTGATGTTAGCTACTTTTGTAGCCTGTAAGATTCAGATTAAGCAAGTAGGCTACAGGATGTTAGCTCAGGTGAAGTGCAGGTGGGATGCGGCAACGACCATGGCTGAGTGTGATAGCATATATTCAAACAAGGCAAAAGCAACCCACATATAGATGTCTTTATTCTTTTATATCCTTTAATATCCTTAATTTAACATTAAAGTGCCACCAAGGTACACGTTACAGGCCAGATGAGTTGAGATGAATTAGCTTAACTTCGTAGAAAGGTTTCCATTCTATTGCAGTCGGAGTTCTTCCTCTTTAAGGAAATCAAGGCTCTACCATCTCAGTTTCATCTCAGTGTTTGCTATATTAGCAAGGCAGCTAGTTAGCCAGCTATAGCTGTATTCAGCTTAAAGCAGCCTAGCTACTTCTGCCCGAGCTACAATAGTGTTTTGCAGTAGAAACTAGGTGCTAGTCGACTTATCGTTTTTAATTAAGCAACAGTATTATGATTATTTAACCTTCTTGTTATTCACTCCAGGCTACCTCCACGGTGCACCAGATGGTGGCGAGGTGATTTTTGACATAACTGCAAAGCCTTTATTCTCCTTTAATTTAAGCGTCTAATATCCTTTCCATTTCCACATTTCTCAGCCTCCCGTGCTCTCAATCCTCCTGCAGCCTAAGGGGCTTTGACTTAACTGTAATTACTAAAACCCTACTCCCACACCCGCAGCAATTAGATAGACAAAATGGCTGAGGATTCCCTTCCACCGCCGCCTCCTCCTGCCCGCCTTACCTTCCTCCCAATTAAATCAAAGCGAGAGAAAATGAGAGAGAGAGCTAAGCAACATGGGAAAGCTGATCACCTTATTGAAAACCTGCCTCTCCGTCCCTCCCACCTCTCCTCTAGAAGCCATCATTTTGTACACAGTGAATCTCCCGGGAACTTAGAAGGAAGCAATTAGTCCTGTTTTGCCTCCCTGTTGCATGACAGTAATGATCGGCCTGACGATAGTCATTATGGCTTTACATGTTGGTGTGGCTCTGTGAGGCGGTTGCCAGGTCCTTTGCATACTGCTGCTTAAACAGCCATCGGGTCGGCCACTAAGGAATCTCAGGCTCTTGAGGATTTTGGAAGATGATCTTAAGTAAGTAGCAGTTAAGCCACCCTGTTGGGAAGCATCTGCTGCCCTGAAGTGTCATTGAGTGTCCTTTAGAGAGGCAGTCACAAG
This sequence comes from Pagrus major, assembly GCF_040436345.1. Lineage (NCBI taxonomy): Eukaryota > Metazoa > Chordata > Actinopteri > Spariformes > Sparidae > Pagrus > Pagrus major. Next base: position 19,334,932 of record NC_133224.1, on the reverse strand, counting down.
CTGCCACTCTCAGAGATGCTCTCTGTGTGTCACCTCAACCTCTGACTTCCTGTAGAGAAGGTGAGAGGATGGACTCAACAAGGTATCACATCATTATTGTGTTTTAGTAGTTTTTTTAATGGTATTTTTGATGTATTTTAGATATCCATTAGTTGTATTGCTCTAATTACCTCACCTATTACCATTTGCTTGTTGGTTGGTTTGTCAGCAGGATTACACAAAAACTACAGAACGGATTTCCACAAAACTTGGATGGAGGTTGGGTCTTGACCCAGACTACACCCCATTAACGTTTGGTGCAGATCTGGTAAAAGAGAAAATGACTGTAATTTTTTTCTCACTTTCTTTAACATTGTGAGATATGGGTGGGTTTTTGGGGGGTTTAGCTTGGCCAATTGTTCGATCTGTTGGCCTGTCAAACACTTATATTTGTAAATTTCAATAATAATCTGCAGTTGTTACAATTTCCCAAAACACACCTGCACTTGCTCCCTGGCACACCAGTGTACCTCACCACACCATTTGGAAACCACTGGTCTAGCATCACCAACAGGCCTAAATTTCCATATGGCAAGTGTAACGTTGCTGGTCAACACATCAAGCATGTTCCTGATCCCAGGGAGTTCACCCATTTTGATTGTAGTGACCCAATGCACTTTTCTTTGGTACTATTTTCAGGCCTGATGTGTTTTGGCCCCATTACTGTTCCGTTTGCAGTTTTCTCCGTTTTCTTTTATTGTATTTTCGTCCAGTATACGCTTAACCTACATGAAAAAGTACCTACTTCGACTTTACTGAAATATTTTTACAACCCCGCTTCCAAAAATGTTAAACTATTTGCTATAAATTTAAATTATTTGGATTTTATGAGCTATCTGTAGACTAAAATGTCACAAATACAATTTGGATTTATTTTTTCAAACCCCTGATTCTGTCAGATGTGTGCACTGGTCTGTGTCTAACCGCCTGAGCCGGTGGGCTCAGGCGTTATGTACAGCAATGTCGATGTCGAGTCTATTTGATTGTCAGACTTCACTTCATCACAGAGGCAATGAAGTGTATGCATGCATGAATGTTTCTTTTTTTTTCTTCTTATGAGTGCGTGGGGTATTTCTTGAAACAGAGGAGCACAGTTATTTTCAGCAGCAAGACAGAATTTTCTTTAGCTACGTGACTAAATCTCGTTCTGCCTGAACATCTCAGTAAATCACCCACTTACTGTACAAACTCAAGTCTTTGACTCCCTCTGTAAATGTACTCAGTTACTTTCATCTTCTCGGATAATGCAACAGCCTCACCTGAACCCAACTCCAGCTCTGTGTGCTGAGCTTTATCACAGGGTTTTGTACCCTCGCAGGCAGCCCCGCTCTGCTGCGGCGTAATGGAGATACACGACGGCAATAAATAGAATCGCCAGCTTCGAGCCAGACAAGCTGACCCGCCGACAGAAGAGGAAGAGGAGAGTCGCTAAAGGCACGACTGGGAGAAGAGAGACGACAGATGAACAGATGGACTGATGTAGGAGGAGATCACCGGGACGGCTGGAGCTGATGGGGTTGCCCGGGTGGGTTTTAATGGGAGGCCCCGCTTCTGTACGCATAAAGGGAATTATCCCCGTCCAGTTCAGTAAAGCAGCTTGTATAATTACAGTGCAGTTTTCTAGCTGGAGGGAAATTGAATCCCTCAGAACCAGGGCAAGAAACGGTGAGAGAAAGAGAAGGAGGAAGATAAGCAGGTGAACAAAGAGGAAATTATAAAGAGAGGAAGAGCAGGAGAAGGGAGCGTACTGTAGCTTCACTCTTTCTATTATCTCTGTGCAGCAAATTAGGCTCACAGGCACAGGAGCTACTGTACAACACAAACTGTGTGTGTGTTTTCTCGTTTGCTATGATTAGCTGCAGCCGGTTTAAAAAAATGAAACCCGCTGCTCTGCGAGGATAACCCCGTCTCGCTCGGTTTCAATTTCAGCTGACAAATGAGCTGCGAGAACGGCGGGGCCGGCGACAATTTGACTTCCCCACCCACCCCGGGGGTGTCATTTCAGGACTTTGTTGGTCGGCTGTTTACTGTCGAGTCGCCGCCGTTTGGTGTCACCAATCAAAGAGCGATTGTGCTGGATGGGGAACAGCTGCTTCAATGAGATCAGGAAATAATTAGGAGTAACATTTTGTGAACCGCGTGGCATTTCGGCTGATTGCAGAGCTGCCAACGAGAACGTAGTGGGATGAGGATGTACTGCATGAGTGTGTGTGTTTGTGTGTGTGTGTGTGTGTGTGTGTGTGTGTGTGTATGTTTTGGTATGAGGGCATGAATGAATTGAGGACAGACTGGAAGAGAGAGTCTCTGCAAATCAGTTTAATTAAAGAGTACCGATGCATGAGATTAGATTGGGAGCCTATGGTGTAAAGGATATGATTACACAGTGAGAGAGACACAGACTGGAGATAAAGAGAGCGAGAGAGGACAGGAGAGAGTTAAAAAAAAGAGAGAGAGAGAGAGAATGATGCCGAGAGGTTTGGGGAAAAAAACAACAACAACAACATCGCAGCAGACTCCTGAAGTAGTCGTTGCCTCTGGTGATGCACAGCACGCCGGTCTCATGGTGCTCCTCAGGTTGCCACGGCACCCAGGGTGTTTCCTGTCTTGACGACGTGGTACCCCCGGAGTCAGGCTGTGTGTGTGTGTGTGTGTGTGTGTGTGTGAGAAACATCTCTGGCTGTGCGGCCTGTCTGTCGCTGAGAGCCTAATTAGTAGTGTCATACAGAATCTGGTGACAAGATGCAACACAACTGCTGCGAGACACGCGCACACACACACACACACACTTTACTGTATGTCCTTTGTCCTTGCTCGTGACAGCACTAAATCCCCCGTTGCACCCTCTGAGGACAAAATCTCTCAGACCCTGGGCGACTCTTTTAATGTCAAGAAGTAAAAAGTATTTGCTGCATGGCCAGTTTACATTCAGGTCGTTCGGAGCCAATCATGTTTCAGCTGTGTCTAACACTCTTTGAAATTGGAACTACATTTAATGCTGCCTCGCTTGAACCATGGAGCGTCTGGAGTTTTACATAGTAAGATATGTTACACTGACTCCTATAGAGGTTTGTTTGCTTCACTTTTTTTGACTCTTGGACACCCTGTCCACCCTACTGCCTGCTAAGATAGAGCACATAATGAAAGTAGACAAAATAATGTGAACACCTAACTTTTCCCACAAATGTGCATTTTACCCTTAAAGGTCCAACTCATTCCCAGCTGTCTTCATTATATGGTTTCTGTGCGTGTTTATCCAGTCGGACGTCTGAGATAATATCCTCGGGAAGCTTAAGCCATACTTTGCACACACACGTATCATGTGTCATAGTCACATTTGACTGACTTTTTACTCCAAGATGGGGTATGAATTTTGGTTGTAGTGGTTAAACCAAACCAACACGTTCTGACTCCCAACTCGTCAAATACAGCAGCTTGGTCACTACAGACGGTGAGGTAGTGGTTGTTAGCAGCCGCTAACTTAGCATTTTTAGCAAATATCAAAGAAATATATCAGTTTAGACTGTCATTCCTACCAGTCTATGGTTTTTACCATTTTTCTGTTAATCCTTAATAGATTTAGCTTGCTAACTAGGATGGCGTGCCCAATCTTAATCTTAAAAAGTGGCTTAAATATTCTTTTCCTTGATGGCTGAAATGACAATATACGACCATTTATATCATTGAACATGTGGTTGACCATTCAGAGGTCTGGAACAATGACTGATCCAGGATTTTTAGCCAGATCCTGAAATTCATTTACAATCTTTCAAGGTGCATGAAGAAGGAGAACATGTTCTGGCTCGGGGTCTTCATGTTGTGGGTCATCAGCGGTGGTGCTTTGGCAGTAATAAACAAAAAATAACACAATCACGAGGATAGAAAGATGATCGGCCAGATGGGATGAGGAATTTGTGATGATTTTTGTCCATGGGGAAACATGAATGATGTGTATATGAAGAAAGAACAAACACAACTCTAGTTCCATGGCTGCTGATTGCCCCATTTGGGAGATGATGCTGCCATAAAACGAATACAAGAGAAGGGACTGAGGGAGGGAAGGAGGAAGAATCAGGCAGATAAAAGGCGAAGCAAAGTTTATGTCTTTTTACAACTCCTGACACTCGTTAGACGGGGTTTTCTGTCCTGTGTGTGTGTGTGTGTGTGTGTGTGAGGGAGGGAGGTGTCGGTACGGCGCGAGGGCCTGATTAGCATTGTGCTCCATGTTTCACTGCTGTGGCTTGCAGAGAGAGAGGGAACGAGTGAGAGCGAGGGAGTACGAGGAGGAATGAAGGAGAGAGAGAGGGGTGAAGGAGGCGGAAGTGCTGGCTCAGCAGCGTGCTCGAAGGGAGGAAGAAGGAGAAGAAGGAAGAAAGGAGGAGGAGGAGGAGGAGAGAGGAGGTGAGAGGTGTTCTCTCCATATGGTGAGAGATGAATGAGACGAGGGAACAAAGCGGGAAAAGACGAGCAATTAGGCCGTATAGGAGGAGGAGCAGCGTCCTCTCTCTCTTTCACACACACATTGTATGTCAAAGTCTCTCTCTCTTTCTCTCATTGTTATTATTCTTTGTGTTTGCATTCTAGGATTCACCAAACGTTCATGCTCAACTCATAAGCCTCAAAATGAAAACCATGCAAAATACACAGATTACGACCAAGATTTTATTACACACAGTGTCACGTGTATTGGACCTCGCAGATGCAGTGATCTTTTTCCACTTTCTCCCTAATAAGAGCCGGCATTTTTATTCACCCAATTACAAATTCCAATATGCTTTCTAACTATCAGCAGCTGTTATTAAAAAGCAGTATTGCTATAGCAGGGTGTAAAAGGTCTTCGGTGTGAGCATAACACAAGTCTGTTTATATTCTGTATTTTCCTCGTCGTCAACTGGATCCATCTTTTCCACACTTCATTAGCTGTGTAAGCAGCATTCATGGCAATGGGTTTCAGAGTTTCAAAGATGGTGCGTCATGCTGCCCACTCCTCAAGGCGTAAAGTTGAAGTCTGAGTTACTTTATGCAAAAAGCAAAAAACTATAAAAACTTACTGCTGAAATGAAGACGGAATCAGCAACTGCATGTTGTTCCGGTTTGAAATCCCAGACTGTACAGCCCACGAGTGGCGTTCATCCAATCGGGTACAGCCAGGGAGTGTTTGCGAGGGTGTAGCCCAGTTGGTAAAGCATCCAATGCTGGGAAGCAGCCAGAGTCCAAAAACACCCCTGTGGACACATTAGTTGGTCTCTCAATACTTTGTAAAGCCTGTCCTCTCTGTGGCACTCCCCATCATTCCCATTGTTTCCTACTGAAGATGTAAATCTTTAAAAAGAAAAGGAAAAAGGCAGAAACGTATGTTTAGATTTTTTGTTTAAAATGATCAGTAATTTCCTGAAACAGCTGGGCACTGTAGGTTTTAGCGAGTGTAACTCAAACGTGACATGAGGAAATAGTACATTTACAGGGGACTATTTTTAGCTGTGGATTAACACACATTTGAAGAGCTCATATGTAGAAACACATAAAAGCCATTCTTAAAATGGATAAATGGAACATCTTTTTGATTTGAATTCCTTTGACTGCATTATAAAAAAAGCACAGTCTAGGAAAAGTATAAAAAAAATTGTTGCTATCTTATCGAAACAACACGACACCAGTTTAAATTGATAAAGCAAAATTAAAATAAAACCTGATTTACTGATGATAACTGTTTTTCTAGATGAACCCTTGACAACATTGATGTGGGATTAAGTCAAAATAAACTACAGTGTGTGTTTTCGTGGTAAATTAAGAACCATGTCGCTCAGTGAGTCGGCGTGGCTCATTGGTGTGTTCAGTGGCACGGAGGAAAATGGCCAACCATAGCCTTTTAAATGGCATATCATAATACTCCATGTATTTTTAAAGAGAATCAAATGATGAAAAAAAAACGTCATACATCGTGATATAAAAAAGTGTTCAATGTGATAATGACATTATAGTTTTAACATTAAACACTTGACACAATATCTGATATTTATCTAAAAGCCATTTAACATGCTGCCAGCCGCCGAGTCGAACACTAAGATATCACAATTAATTTCCTAATGACATCCTGATGTTGAAACCCTCCACACGTAGAGCTGTGAGGAGTGTCTGATAATAATGTGGAAGTAAATTGATTCGTCCTCTTTCTATCAGCGACTCTGGATGTGATCCAAGTGAGGAATTGAGCAAAGAGTCCTTCTGGGTTGTTTAAATTCGTCAAGTCATTGTCGATTCACCCTTCCCTCCAGCCCATTACCCATCTGCTCTGACACACGCGCACGTGCACGCACGTTTCTTCTTGAGGATGAGAAACCCACCTGTCCGTGTTTGCGTGCGTGTGTGTGTGTGTGAGCAGGACGTCTTGCAGGGCGTCAGCAATTGGCCATTAACTAATGCGCGGTGGGAGAGCGTGTCCGCCGCTGCCGGCCTCGCCGAGGTCAGAGGTCGCTGACGCAAAAGCACACGAGTCCCTTGCAGGGCCGTCTCTGCCTCATCCATCTCTGTCAGAGTCTCGGCCAGGAAAACAAACACACACACACACACACACACAAACACGCATAAATGCATAGAGACACGTGTGTAGGTATTCTCAGGTGGATACAAAAACATGCAGGCTCTCGCGTCCAGGTGTGCTCACAAACATACACACGTAGACATGCATTGCCTATGATTGCACACACACATGCATAAACAGACACACACACACACACACACACACACAGATGGAGCAACCTCAAAGCATCTGGTGTCACTTTCACATGAATTTTGTTTGCGCTCTCTTGGGAGACAATTGAGAAAGAGAATGACAGCAGCAAGTGTCATGACCTATTTTTTGTCACGACCTGTGTGTGTGTGTGTTTGTGTGTGTGTGTGTGTGTGTGTGTGTGTGTGTGTGAGCGTGTGTGTGCGCCTGTGGATATTTCTCACCTTGCTTCTGAACAACTGAGGAGTAGCAGCTGCACAGCCACAAGACAAACATCCAAAAGAATCCCCTGAAACTGATTGTTAAGCGGGTGAACTTCGACAGAGCATACAACATTAAAATGTTCAGCATCAAACCTGATCAAACTCGAGATTCAATGTTTTTATCATTAGTTTATTTCATTTAACTTAAAAAAATCCCAAACTTTTAAGGTGCAATATGTAAGAATTGGCCACCTGTTGAACTCATAATAAAAGAAACAAACTGGGGGCACCATTTCACCACAGTAAATGTAGCTGCCGTTAGCTAGTTAGCTGGGTTAGATGTGCATCTAGTGGTCCAGACTGGGAGCCCAGAGCACCAGGGTGGTGTTAGTATAAGAGAGTGGAGGTCAGGGTTAAAGGTGCAATATGTAACAATTTGCCGCCTGTTGTATTCATACTCCAAACAAATGGGGCAGAATATCATCCAGAGTAACCGCTAATTGCTTCTAACTCTTGCTGCTGTTAGCTAGTTGGCTCGGCAAGCCTTGCATCTTGCTGTCCAGACTGGGAGCTCAGAGCACCAGGGGAGTGTTGTTGGGGTTTACACTGCTAGCACGAGAGCTTGGGACCGGGACAGGCCGGGGTTAGCTGGTTAGCATGCTAACATCAGTAGATATCTCTGCAACACAATACATAGACGTCGTAACATCAAAACTATTATTTATTCACATTATGTTGATAATATTAGTTTTTTTTTTATTGTTTTCAACTACAAATTTCACATTTTCTGTCTTCTAAAGCAAAAACATGGAGGGCTGAATTTTAGAGGCTGCAGGATCGCCCATAAAGTTAATAAAATCTACTGCTGAAATGTTTAATGCGAGAGCAAGATTAGCCTCATTTTCAGTCAGAACACACCTTGAACACACCAGTTCAAGGTGGACTGGTATTAAGAGAACTCATCCTTCAGCTGTTGTGTGACCTACTGAAGTGTCCTTGTTCTACCGTTCCTTGTTTTACCAGCTCTGTGGACTGTTATGTACTTAACACATCGACCTCTCAGCTCCCTGTGGACAGACAGACAACAAGGAAATGAGAAAACGTAATACTCCTGCAAGTGTTAGTGCACTATTATATGAAATTCAGTGTTTACATACCATTACTTTAACCAAAACTACTAGGACTTGAACTGATTTCAATGCAACTTCCACAATTTCATCCAGCCTTGACAGTGCTGATGGTTGGAAAAATATAAATATGTTCAAAACAGAGGAAGCTGTCATCATCATGTTGCACGACCCGCAAATTGTCACTCCAGTACATCATCGAGCTTCCAGCTAGAGGTTAAATGGATCCAACAGGGTTCCAGTAACTAAGTTCGTTTCAGTCTAATGAGGTTGGGTAGGGCCTCGTCCGTGTGGACTGTGACAAATCAGGGCATCGAATCATTGTTGTGGGTTCCCTGCATTCAAGCTGTGAATATGCTTCATCAGAACGGCTTGTCAGATGATGTAAAGGCTTCGGAAACCCCCTTCCTCCATTACCTCCCTGACATCCCCACTGGGGAGGCTGTGTCAGACCATTTCTATAATTTCTCAAATCCAAATTCATGCTGCAAGGCGACAGATGAGCAAGGATTTGAACTTCTCTCTTAAGATCTGTCTTGTTTTTTCTTTAGACACCTAATTCTGTCACCTGTCATCTGAACAACTGAGTAAAACACTATAAACGCCTTCCAGGAGAGACTACCGTTACCCCCATATTTAAACGATAGTGTGTCTTTCCGATCTCTCTGCCAATCTGCCTTTCCCTCTGCCTTCCAGTAATTTCTAGCAGAACCTTAACAATCTGGTATACTGTCCTGGGGTCCCAATGATTAATGCAAGTAAGGTTTGGGTTGTTTTTTTTTATGGGCCCCTCTCGGGTTAGGTCCAAATGAAGACTGTACTTCCAGAACTCATTCCATCTTGTGAAGAAGTGCAAATGAATTTGGCTCTTCCACTTCCTCTCCTGTGACCAGACAACGGACTTATCGCTGCTTGCACATTCTTTAGACAATGTCTACAGTATACATCACCTCACAAGTAGAAGTAGTAGTCACTAGATGCGACTCCAAATGAGGCTGGAATCCCAAATTTACAACACGGCAGTGAGTCACTAAAGTTTCAGGACTAAAAGCTCAACATTTTTGCAAGTTCGACTCTTGCAGCCAATTAACAGCATCAGTCAGAGTTGTAAACTTTGAGCCAATTTGTGTCTTTTGGGGCATTTCCTCCACATTTTCATGTGTGATATTTATTTCCTCCATTTGTGCGTTGCTATGAGTTATGGCATAATATGCTTTAAGTGTCATCAAGCGAGCTTCTATAGACAGGAAATTGGCTTGTATTTGCCTCTAATGGCTCTTAAGGGAATATTCCTATTTATCTGTGTATAGGTCAGCACTTACCAGGAAGAGGAGAAATACAGTGCGGCGTTAAAGCGCTGAGAGATGTAAGGTGTCGTTAAGAGCGAGGGAGGAAGGAGGCGATAAACCGGGGGAGTGTTCGGGGGAGAAAAAGGAGGGTTTTTCAGGAGTAAGAGAGAGATGTTGGTGATGAAGAGCGGAGAAGTGTGTGGGTGGAAAGTTTGGTTCCTCGCCATTGACTCTTTTCAATGTTACAACACCAGGGCCATCGGTGATTGATCTCTCCACTCGCCTCCCACCCTTCTTCTCTCCCTCTGCGATCGCCCTCCGATCCTTCGTCTCTTGCTGATTCACTCGCTTGCCTTCATCCCCTCCTTCTGCAAATGTTTTCACACAGTTTGACTCCATGCTTCTTCCTCTCTGCTGTCTTCTTCACCTTTCCTCTTATGTTGTACTTCCTTCCCCCTTTCTTGTTCAACTGTCTGTTGTCATTTTGCTTGTTTTCCATCCTTCCTTCCCTTTCCACCCTAAGCTCCTCCATCTTCTTTGTCTCCTTCACTTTCCCTCCCTTATCATCGTTCCTCCCTACAAATTCTTGTGTTTCCATCATTTTTTCCTATCTCCCTTACACTGTCCTCTATTCTTTCACCCTCTCTTCCCCAATCCATCCTCTGTTTCCTTCTCTTAATGCTTTCTAACTTACCCATTCCTCTTAACCACTCATGTCTTTTCTTTTTTTTCTTATTCTTCTGTATCTCCTGTCTGTAGCATCCTTCTTCCACCAACGCTCCACCCATCAACCCTCCTGTCTCATTCCTCTTCCCCCCCTTTTCACTACTCATGTCCTCTGTCCTCTCCCCCCTCGTTTACAGCTCGGTTTCCTACCTTGTCCATCCCGTCCTTTTTCTTTCTCTTCCTCCATGTCCCTTTGTCCTTCCTCCCTCCCCCTCAGGTGATATCGGGTCCTGGCCTGCATCCACACTGGGTGGGCAGGGTCTCCCTGCTGATTGTTACTGTAATTAACATCAGTAAAGAAGGGTCCTGGGATACTGAAAACCTCTGCACCGGCTGACTCACTCTGCTCGCTATCTCTGTCTTTTCCAGCTTCGATCAGGCCTCTGCAGTAGTCTCTTATGATGTTTGTTTACTGTTACAGCTAGAACACCAGTGGCTGCCACCTTGGTGCTGGCCTTTTTTTGAAGAAATGAGGTGGTGAGGTTACACCAACCCTACTGCCAGGGAAGAACATCTAAATTGGATGATTCAGCAAAACCCTGGATGCCTTTTTTTTTTTTTAATTCTTGCCGTGTACAAAATCTGGGCATGGCAACAGTATCATCAGGCATGCTTCCATCCTTAAAGGTGCATTATTTAAGAAAAAATTCAGAACTTAGCTAAAAGTATCAACACAGAGTGAAAATATAAGTGTTAGTGTTGCCTGAAAGATATTTATGTATTGTGTTGCAGAGATATCTGCTGAAGTTAGCATGCAAACAAGCTAGCTCTGGCCTCTCCTGGTCCAAAGCTCTTGTGCTAGTGGTGTAAACCCCAACAACACTCCCCTGGTGCTCTGAGCTCCCAGTCCAGACAGCTAGATGCAAGGCTTGCCGAGCTAACTAGCAAACAGCAGCTACAGTTAGCAGCAGTTAGCAGTTACTCTGGTTGATATTCTGCCTCATTTGTTTTAAGTATGAATACGACAGGTTGCGAATTGTTACATATTGCACCTTTAACCCTCAGCGCCACTCCCTGTTACCATTTTTGCACCAAAATTAGCATGCATAGGCAGTTTTTTTTAAACGCGGCTCCTTTTCCATTGTCAATGTCATCGTAGCATTAGCATGTCCACCCGATGGTCATGTTTCCATCACAGCCAATCAGAGCTGGAGCTGATAAACACCCATGCCTACTTCAGAGTAATTTGACATGGGACTGAATGCCAATTGGATCCTTCCCACTGAAGACAAAAGCCAGATGCTAACCCTTTTGTCCATCGTGAAAGGGGTATTACTTACTTCCTGCACTGACTGAATGTTGGCACTTGACGTCAAATGTAAGGTGCAGATTTGTCCAATTTGGACATAACACTTAGGTTTACTTGTCAAGGTTAATCTGCTGGAGGGCCTCAGGGAAAAATTGAGCTCCGTGGTAATTTGATTAAACACTTGATTTTAAGAGCATGCAACGTAATTGTGCAAAGCTTAAATAATAATGGCCTTAAACTACATTTTGACATAGGTAATAAAGCAAGACCCACCTTCTGGCCCTCATCATGTCGGCTAATACAGTGCCTTAGTGATGCATACTATCAAATCTTCATTTAAGTATAAACCAGTTGACACACAGTTGGCCTGGACCTTTTCAGGCCCAAACGCTACATGGTGGTCGACCACTTTGGCCAGTTGGCGATCCAGACTCACTGCAGGTTTATGATAAATGAGTATCGAGTACAAATGTTCTTTAAATCCTGTGATTTTAAACTTCACTAATATAAAAGTAGCCTTTTTTAAACCTAAATCTCAATCTTTCCTCGGCCTTGACCAGGAACGTTTCGAGCAGTCAGATCAGATCAGTCAGTTTTAGGGTGTCATCTTGCCAATTGTGGTGCAAGAACAGAAAAAGCTCATTTTTGAGGTCCATGACAAACAACCTGTTTAGTTTTGATGACTTGTTGGCGAGGTGACAGTGTGTTGGAGGCCTGTATTTCAAATCTTCTTCCCTTTTCTGTTTTACTTCTGGAGCAGAACCTGTAAACTCTGATATCCGTCCATCCTTCTATGTCTCCTCTTTCTGTCTCTCTTTGACACTTGCTCTCTCCCCCTTTCTTGTTTTCTGTCTCTCCGTCTCTGATCTTATGCTGTTTTTTTTTTAATTTTTTTGCTGTGGTTTGTTCTTTTACTCACTTTCTCCTCTCTGATCCATGTTGGACCTGTCTCACTGGGCACCTCTCCCTCCACATTTCTGTCTGTTTGTCTGCTACAAACAGAACAACCCCTGAGAGTATCTTTCTTTAAGCCTTTCTGTGTCGCCGCCTTCCAACCTCCTTGGTCTTGGCTCCTCTCTTGATTTATGCCCACTGTCTTTGTCTCACTCTCTCCTTCCCATCCCATTTTCTATCGTGTTCTTTATCCCTCTCCCTTATCTTCCCCTCCATATACACTCTCTCACGTCTGAGACAACTGCTTTTGTTTCTCTCTCTCTCTCTCACCCTCTGACTTAATCATCAGGCCATTCATTTAAGCTTTAAATCATTAAGCTTCGGAGCACAGACTGAAAAGTTCACCCGTGGCTTTTCTAATGAATTCACAAAGTCTCACTCCGCCTGACCTATAAGTGTGTGCGCGTTGTGTCACTTCTTGTTCGAGTGGTTTCTTTGTCCAGATGTACATTTTTCCCAGTGTCTACTCATGGATCAATGTGCGCTTCTCCAAGTGTGGCAACTTCATCAGTGTCATCAATGTAAATACTTGAGGACAGAGGTTCTTAAGCAACACAACAACTTTGGTTGGGGTTATGGTTATGACAAAATCATGGTCACAGTCTTTTTCTAACCTTAACCAAATGTGAGAGCCTAAACATAACCATCACAACCCTCATGATTAAGTTCTCTAAGAGCAGATTTCTGCTGCATGTATTGCAGGAAAACAAATGAAACAAGTCAAGTAAACACTGACGCTCAGTATCAACATCTTGCGAAGTGTTGATTAATAATTTCTCATTATGCTGACAGAAATATAATCCAGACCGCAGCATGTTTCTCTCAAAATGTTCCCGCTCTTGCAAATTGCTTGCACGCAAACACAATTTCCCTGTGTGGTGGCCTGATAACAACTCTCATTGCCATGCAGGAGGTACAGTCGTGTCTTTTTTATGTAGCAAGGTGAGCAGTCGAGGTGTAGAGGTCAAGGTGGTGGAAGCATGTGTAGTGCATCCAATTTCTATGCCACTGACTGGAGTTTGATGCCCCATCGCAACAGTTTCTTGTTTTCTTATTAAATTGTAACCAAAGTCTTTAATTAACCTTACCTAAACTTATCTCAACCATACTATAGTTTGATTTTGTAGAAATATGTCATTATAATATTAAAAACTACATTTGTAATTCAGCTTTATCACAACATGAGTCTTATTTTTGTAGTTTTTGGTATCATTCCATCAGCGATAGATCATTGAGCTTACCAAGTTAATACCTGAGTTCTGGCATGATTTATTTTAAGTCCAGTGGAAGCAATAATGAAAAGATACAGTGCAACTTTAGTTCAATGTCTGTAAATGTATGTAAATTCAATGTCAAGAGGATCCCAGATCTAATGGTCATAGTGGCCTTCTTTAGCAAGTTTATAATTGAGCTTTTTGTGTTTTATTTATCACCTACTCTAGCTTTTCCAATATTTCATCCAAAGATGTACAGTTATTTATGGTCCAAATTGATGTAAAAGTGCATATTTTTTTTACTGAAAACCAACACATTTTCTTGGGGGTGGATGCCTGAACCCTCTCGCCAGTTAGGGTTAGTCTTCCTCACACCTTGGGAAAACACTGCTCTGACCAACAGCCCCAAGAAGTGATGCCCTGAATTCAAAAGTAACAGCAACATTATGATAAAATTGCTGTTGATAACATTCAGTCACTAAATGGGGCCGTCCATTGCATTCGCTTCACAACACGGCTGTGTCAAATGGTTGCCAGTTTAATGCATTAGCTAATGTTGCTAATGTACCTAGTAATTGTTAACATTGCTCAAGATAGATAGCAAACATTAAAGTTGCTAAGGCTAACTCGCTAATGTTAACATTGCTAACGCTAGCTAGCTAACAATAGTACAGTACAATATAGATACAGTGGAAAAAAGCCATTTTCACGTTTTTCCCTACATACTGGCAACAACCAAGTCTTTTGATCACTGACATTAAAACAGATACCAGATGATACCAACAGCGGTATAATACTGGCTCACAAACCAAGCTAACTCTCAGAATTCTTACACTGAGATACAGAACAATTATTTTGGACCCGACAAACATTTTTAAAATGACTAATTTACGATCATAATAATGTTTTTAAGGAAAGGAGATACTTTTATTCTACATGCTCTCTAAATGTCTTATATTTTATTGTCTACATAAACATGTTATTGTATGCCCTTTAAACTGAAATGATCCACAGCACTAAATGTAATTTGGCCAGAATCGATAATGCTCTGTCCATTGGTAGCATCCTGACGGTTATGTAATCTGATGCTTTTACATCGTTTTTGTATTTAGGGCTAGTTTTAGAAGTAATTTCAATGAGGCTTTGGTCTCTTCTCAATGTAATCTATTACATGCATCACAAGCTGCAGTCTCATGTTTGTACTGTGGCGTCAGAGTTACTCATACTGTCAGAAAAATAGCTTTAGTGTAATGAAAGGCAGGTTCATAGCCACAAGTTCTACTATGTGGTAATTGTGTCATTACAAACATAATATTCTGACAGCCACTGTGTTTCCACAGGCTTGAACTGGGTATAAATACAGAGGCAGCTCTCTGTAGTCTTTCTGCTGCTGTTGGTGTGGTGACATTGATCTGTTCTCTGGAATACAGAGTCTGACACATCAGAATTAGATTTTCACAAATGTCAACTTGATGGTCTCTTACTAAGCACTTATTTCTCCTCTCTACTTTAGCTGCTTCCAGAGTCAGGAAATGTATCAGCTGTTCTTCGGCGACTTCACCTCGGCCAGTCACACGGTTCATGGAATCGCCGTGTGATTCATGTGATCGTTTTTCTACCGGTGATTTTAATTACAACCAAAAACATGTCAAAACAACATGGGAGTGTGTTCAACTTTCAGCAGGATTGCACTACATCACTTTTGTCACTATTGATTTTCCTAAAAGCTAAAGTTGGACTGCAGTGAGAGAGAGAAAGAGAGAGAGAGAGAGAGCTGATGTGAAAGAGGGAGAAGCAGTTTGTTTTGAAGGCGTCCCGCCCCTTTCTCTCTCTCCATCCTATGAGGGATGAGGCTGCTGGCGGTTTGGAGATGATTGATGCTCCTTGTAAATGTGGCCATTACCATATAGGCTTTTCCCCTCCTTTATCCCCATTATTTATTGTCAACTGGGGCCACTGCGAGGCCCTAATTTTATGCAATTTAGCTGCGCACATAATGTGAACGTGGTGAAATATAAGAATACGAGAGCACATGTGGTGCCTCCTCTTCCTGAATACAGATGTTTTGAGCTTTTGAGTGGAGTTAAAATGCAAAACGGAGAAAAACTTCACTGTGATATGAAAAAAATTAACATATTATAGTCCACTTGTTCTCATTTCAATACAGGACGTGTTATTGCTTTTGTGGCCTGCCGTCGAGCGTTTACCATTGGATGCAATAAATGCTGGGAGATGAAATACTAGCAGTTGTAAAATCCATATGTCCATGGATTAATAGCTCCGGGCTCTCGTGCTAGTGGTGAGAAAGACAATATTAGAGTCAGTGGGGAGTAACAAGCTTATTAACTCCGCAGAAAGCTGAGAAGTGTTTCTGGGACCGGCGCGCAGAGGCATGGCATGTTAAGTAGCAGCAACCGAGCAGGAATTCGCCCACAGTGCTACATTTGATAAAAGAGAATTATACTGAAATGACCTTTGTCCACTGGCTGATGCAAAAAACAAGATAGTCGGAGTCGGGACTGGAGATGGATTTTTTTTAGGAAATTTATGCACAAAAACTACAATAATGAAGTGCACAAGAGCTGAATACTGTGTAAGCTGCTGAATGAAGATGCATGCCCTCCTGTTACAGTGGTAACAGTGCAGACACCAGCGAGTTTACACTCTTTTACTGCATGAACAGCATGCGACTGTAAATTATTGCTGCTCTGTTGCTCGGCCTCGAGGAGTAATTACTTGAAAAAAAATCAACTGTGCTTTGTTTCCACCTGTCAGGCAGCACAGAGAACAATGTGTCGGCCAGTTGACTGAGAGTTTTGTGGTACAATAAACCTACTCAATTCTGCTTGATGGCTTAAAGAATGGACAGAAAACAGCCTCTGCGGCAGTGTAAGTATTGGCACCTGATTGTGTGTTTGATTTCTGTTCGTCTGACATTTTAGTCCAGTTTTCGTCAGTGACATTTGAGTCTCTTTTTAAAAAATGTTTATGTCTTCTGAGCATTTTGAGGAGTGACAGCTGTGGCCATCAAGGCGCCGTTCTCAGCTTTCTCAGAGTTAGCTGGAAAGAGTTTACTTGTTCACTTAAATACTGTTTATTGTCTGGGGTAAGATAGAGAGAAGGAGCTATAAAAGGTCTGATAATGTAGAAATAATGTAAAAATAACACCTGAAAAACACTTGAGACTTACATTTTTAAAATATTTTATAAGAAAACAATAGGTTATTTGAACAATTACTGCCTCTGGGGCCATCAGTTAGGCAATATGTGTTATTTAACATTCCAAGCACCATAGAACTTCTACATTAAGTGCTGAAATTTGAGTTCAAAAACCATGTTTCTACCCTTTAAAATGCAGTAATGTATACATACCTGTCGAATATTTAGTAGAAATTACATTAAAAAAAATCCAGATAATAAAACATATAAATATATAATGAAAGTAATCATCACTGTTGTTGGCGTGTGACAAAAGTCTTATTTTGAAATAAACATCACACTGATGACATCACTTGACTTCCTTTGACCTATTTCCTGAAGATCTATGAAGAAATGACATGGCTGAGTCCACTGTCTCTTTTCAGGTATAAAAATTTTTCATATTTATCTTGATGTTTCACATGAAGCTTTTAGTTGATGTCACTGGTGAGACCTTCTTTATTAGCAGGGAATTGTAAAGAAGTGGAAAAGAAATGGATTTAATTACATGGTTTAGTGAGCTTTACATGATTGACAACATGTGGTTTGATGCCCTGCAGCAGCCATTTTGTAAATGAATTTTCATGAATATTGTCACTGGTGTTACTTTCCTACTGGGAAACACCATGTATGTGTTTTTATAGAGTCAGTAAGTTATGAAACAATGTGGTCAAAGTTTAAATGTTAGAAAAGGAAGTGAATTTTCAGACATTTTGTCCTCCTAAAAGTTTCTGCGAACATCTACAAGAAGATTTAGATCTTGTTTGTAGTTCTGTAAACCAATCACATTCACTCAAAATGGTGTCAGGCGGAACCATTTTTGACGTAACATTTTTTTTACGTGGGGAGGCGAGCCCTGGTATTAAAATGGCTTCACCACTGCAAAAGAAAAGGTAAGAGCTGCTGGCTTGTTTGTGTTCGTACGGTTAGCGACTAGTGTATACGTCGCTTGCTTGGAGGTTGTTGTTCGCTGAAGATATAGGGATTTTGAAAATGCTAACACGTCGATAGTGGAAGGAAGGAGAATGCCAACTGAAATGGTCAATGGCAGGCTTACACCCACAGTCTACATCTGGTGGGT
This sequence comes from Pagrus major, assembly GCF_040436345.1. NCBI lineage: Eukaryota > Metazoa > Chordata > Actinopteri > Spariformes > Sparidae > Pagrus > Pagrus major. Next base: position 19,317,125 of record NC_133224.1, on the reverse strand, counting down.
GAGGGAAGGGACGATGCTTCTGATTAGCAGAAGTGCAACAGGTCGCGCAGCTAAATCAGCTTAGAGATATCTGAGGTGGTAAGTGTTCTACTAATCAGGCAAATGCAAATGCGGGTTGCTGACTTGTAGTCTTTGCATTAAAACCGTAATGAGTTCATTTGACCATTCAATCGTCTTTCATATTATCACTTAGTTTTCTATTGGCTGACATAAAACGTTGGATCAAAGTTGTCTTTTTCAAAGGCAGGGGACGAAACAGAGCAGTGGGCAGAGCCAGAGCTGCCAGAGTTCCTTTATGTTGAACATGTGAGAGGTGATGAAAAGATCACTTCAAACATGTTTATCTTCTTCAGTGAATCCATAGGGAAACAAACACTCTTGGATTGATCTAGGGGCTTTCTGTTGCGTCACCTTTATTGCAACAGGAAGAAACAGAGGCTGTGTCTGAATGCTAAACCCCCTGCAGATACTATACAATATTCTCTGTGACGAACACTCATTATCATGGTGTTTTCGCAGTTACCATACAAGAAATGCATTCAGTTGCCAGTTTATTAGATCAACCTAGCTAAAACGTATCCGTATGAATGAAACTGTTTCAAGCTGTTTTTATGATCATTTTGGAAGATGTAGTTTTTGCATTTTACAAAGATGTGTTTCTGTTAGTTAGCATACCCTCGTTGATATACAGGTGGTGGACGAAAAAAACAAAAACGCCTTTTCGTTTAGGCAAGGGGTGGAGCCTGGGTAGGGTGTGCAGAAGGAGGAGGAGGAGTCGTCCGTATTGTTTTCATGTCAAGGAGTTATTATCCCATGTCTGTCTGTTGGTTTGTGAGCAGGATTACACAAAAACTACTGAACAGATTTCCACTAAACTTTGACGGGGGATGGGTCTAAACCCAGAATAGAGCCCATTAACTTTTGGCACAGATCTGATTAAAGGGAACTTTCTCTCACTTTTCTTAACATTGCACTTTTTGTTGTTAATTTCTCAGAGAATAATGCATGGATCATTATGAAAAACAAAACAAAAAACAGGTGTATTTAAGTGGCTGGTATTTATGAGTGAGTACTTGAGTGTGATATTGGATTAGGCTTGATTGAATTAGACTGTTGGGCCTTGGCTGAGGTATGCGTTCTAGTAAGTTCCATCATAGTTTGAAATATGACCGTGCACAACAACTCTGTAGATATCCTATTGAAGACTTGAGATGCCTTTTGGCAGATCGAGGAGGGAAACAGTCTTTGACTCTCTGTCCTTTGTTTTTTATGAGGTGCCGACTGACTGCATGACTGAACGTACTCTTAATGGGAAAAGGGATCATCCAAAAGGAGGCCTCAGCTCGTATGAAGTATGAAGAGAGTGAGAGAGGTGTAGAGGTTAGAGGACTGGTGTACGGGGCAGCAGGGAAACGCAAAATCAACCTGTGTTGCAAGAAATATGATTCAATTATATGATTGGTAAAAAAGACTTGAAAGGCTCTCTGTGGAACTTGTGTTGTGCTTGAAGCTTGTTAGCAGACTCCATTTATAAACTAACATGAGCTACTGTTGCTCTCTGTTAGCGTGGTGGAGAGAGGCACTCAGATGAACCAAAGACACATCTCTCCGATATGGCCAATAAAAAAGTGATAAATACATGTAAATTGCTGCAAATTGTTAAAACAGAGCCCCTTTAAGTATCAGCTTTACTACGTCTCTGCTCTGTGATTTATACTTGGCGCTGCCATACGTGAATTTGCTGATTCTCTCTGATGAAGTTTTCAAGCTGCCTAAATGCAGAAACAGTTGGTGAACTACAATTGGCCATAATCATCAGTGATGCGTCAGTGATGTGGCACATCTGTGCTCCCCGGAGTCCGCTGCGTCTGTGCTGACACAGACTGAACGGGCGAGCGTTTAAGATGACGCCTCGACAAACAGATGGAAGTATAATAATCAGCTATTGTCGCAAGCGCCATCAGCTTCAAGGGGTCTGACAGACTTGAGTGCCTGAGAAAAAAAAACATGAATTACTGCGCTCGCTAAATGAAACATCAATATCAAGTCGTCAGTGGATCCCAGTGCTGCTGAAGTGAAGTGGCTACCTGTGGGAAACATAAAGGCAGGGTGGGACAACCAGAGAGATTTACTCTCCTCTCTCTTATATCTCATCCTCCTTTCTTGTTTCTTTTTCTTTTTCCTCGCCCTCTCTGCCTCCTCTTCCTCTGAATGTGATGTCAGTCTCTCTCGCTTTTAAGTGACGTTTTATTGATGCGTTGCTCGAACACCACTCTTTTTCCTCCCCCCATTTCTCTTTTCACTGCATCACTCCTTCACCCTCCTTCACTCTGTAAAAGGGCCGGAGTAAGGACTTCCCTGCTGGATGAATGTGCAGTTTTTTGGCGATGAGATAGCGAAGGGGAGAGGAAGGGGAAAGAGCTGGATGAGGGAGGGATAAAGGGAGAGAAAAAAAACTGACAGAGGTAAGGCAAGGTCGGATTGACATGTGATGCCCACTGTTTGGACCCCCCTCTGTACAATGTATTCCCTGAGGCCTCAATGTTCCCATTAACTCAGTTCAGTCATCACTACTATGCCTGACAGATGCCAAATTTCTGAGTTTGTTTTATGTCACCGAAGACAGCTTTATTTTGGAACACGTACCTCGTGAGTACAATATAAAGCCAAACAGTTATGCTCTTTTAACAAGATTTTGATAGACGAACCCTCTCAGAGACGCAGCAACGGAATAACTTAACGATGCAGGGCGTGCCTCGGGTTAATGTTGGATTTTACTGATGAAACATCCCTGACAAATTCTGGGCTAGGCTCAGTAGCCCACCTTGATCTGGTTGGTAATCCAGTCTTTGGAAGAAGAAGGAAGCAGAGAATTAGAGTTAAGGAGCTGGAAAATAAGCGAGCGCATTAGACACAGGATAAGTAGGTGAATAAAAGGTGAGAAGAAGAAATGAAAGTAGTGACAAACAGACAGAGAAGGAGAACAGAGAAAAGGAAGGAGGATAAAAAGTGAAATTAACGAGGATCAGTTAAACAAAGAACAGAATAAAAGTGAAAAAGAACATGGAACTTCAAGATATGAAATGTAAGATGTCTGAGTCTAAAAACAATGAGACCTTCGTCTACTCAAGCGACGGTGCGTTTCATTCGGCCACCTGTTGCATACCCCTGATTACATAAGAGACTAAACTTAATGTGAATAAACCTTTAAAACATTACCTTATCTGTGTATGTTTGCACCTGAGTTACATCAGATAGATTTTTCATCAGCAATGATGGTTTTTAATGGTGCGTTCACCACTAGTGAAGCCAGTTAAGGATCATTTGTATTAATTCTTGCTTGAGTGACTGTTTATTCACCCCAAACAGCCAGATTACTTTACTGTACATTAGCTGTAAGGTAGCGAGCAAAGTCCCACATCGAGGGTGAGTGTTTCTGTTTGTTTGAATGCAGGTCAACTCTCACTAAACTCAGCACTCACCAGAGACTCCGGTTCTCTCTGTTCCCCCTCTCCTCTTCTGTGATGTTGTTCGTGTTATAACGTGTATTTTCCCTCTAACTCCAGTCGGCAGTCAATGTTACAGTAAATAAACACCCAAAATGAAGGTCATGATTGCTGCTACAGTCAGGTTCATAAACAGGAGTGAAGATAAATCTGCTTTACAATTCCAAAAGTTAAAGAGGTCATCTCTGAGCTCTCCTCCCGTCGGTACACTGCTCTGTATCGGAGCAAAATCTGATGTGACACCAGGTGTTTATTCCTCCAGAAGGTCTGGCTCTGAACCTTACTCGCCTCCATAGCTCAGTTTATATCATGCGCATATGCAAATACGCAAACGCACCAGCAAGAGCGCACAAATCGTATTCCTACTCCTGATCGACATGTGGCGAGAGCAATGCGCAATGAGGGCAGTGATAAGATGACTGGCAAGCTAGCAAACATGGTTCTAAATAATGCAAAACATTTTGCAAATTGGCTTTTTGCAGATGTGTTATGAGGAAGAAAAAACATCCAATGCTTCGGTTGTGCCTCCAAGATACCCAGAATGCATTTTGGTGACATACACCGAATGTAATGCTGACAATGCAACCTTATCACCAGACAAGATGTACAGTATGTTTGGATAATTCTGCAAAACCACAAATAACCCTCATTGCTAATTGCTTATTGCTGACCTCTACAACTGCTGAACGCCCATCGACCACCCTGACCTCTACAACTTTCACCTCTGCCACACTTGCATATAGGGCACACTATTTCCTTCGCTGCCACTGAATGTTGGCCTGCAAAATTGACCAATAAGGATATAATTCCCTGAGCAAATGGCGAGAGGACACTTGAGGAGAAAGACAGATGGACAGAAGGAAGGGGATAAAAATATTACTTATCTGTGGGTCTGTTATGTGTGTGTGTGATGACAGACAGACAGATATTGTCCTTGGCAGATCATCTCTGCTTCTTCAGCCAAGCCCGTCCTGGTCGAGGTGTCCAACACACACACACACACACACACACACACACACACACACACACACACACACACACACACACACACACACACACACACACACACACACATTAAGACCTGGAGTGTGTAATGGGGGTGAAAATAACACTAGCTGCTGCCCAGTTGTCATCTGACTTGAGGTGCTGAGCAGCCGGAGGCTTCAGGGTGACTTTAATGGTTGAAATTCTTAATAAGTAAAATTAATCCTGCTCTTTATTGAGGTCACTCCATAATTGGCATTGAATGTCCATGGGATTAAACGCACAACTCCTCCTCATGCAATAAACACACACACACCGCCACATGCTCTTGTGCTGAAGGATGTGATGCACCCTGATAACAAATCCATTGTCTCATGACTAATGCTGTGATATTCCCAGGACATGTTCTAATGCCACAGTGAGATCTCAGTCTCTACGAGCATGAATGTGTTTTAGTCCCGTGGTCTTAATGCCATTTCAGAGGCTTTTCAACCCTGCCAAGAATAAAATAACAAAATGTAACCATTAAAATGGTGAAATCGGAAGCTTTGATCCCAAAATGTCAGTGCGAGCTTTCATAGCCTCCGTCAGTAAAACCCGAGGTTGGATTCACGCTTTAACCGGCCAAGTGTTTTAGCCTCGAGGGAAAGGGAGTGGGCACTAACAAAAGATACTATAAAGTTACATTATAGGAAACATAGGTCAGTGTTTTTTTCTTTTTTTTAACTTTGGGCTGTTAGTCAGGATATTTCTCCTCCTGCTGCTTTCATTGTCGGCATTTTTCTTTTAAGCTGTCTTTTGGGAGTTCAGCAGCTTTATAGAAATACACTGCCAAGTTCTTCCTGTTTCCAGAGGGCTGAAAAGAGTTTGAAGGTCAATGTATGTAACCACATCAAAAAAGTTGTAAATACACGCAGCTTCCTACCACGACAATATGTCCATACTTTATTAGAAGTTCTTTATTTAATTCTTTATTATTTTAAAAGGTGTAATATGTAACAATTGGCCAGCTGTCATGTTCATACTCAAAACAAACGGGGCAGCATATCACCAGAGTAACTGCTAACTGTTGCTAACTGCCGTTAGCTAATTAGCTAGCTCAACTAGCCAGAGTTCAGAGCACCAGAGGGGTGTTGGGGTTTACACCGCTAACACAGGAGCTTTAGAGTGGGATAGGCTCAGGCTAGCTTGTTAGCATGCTAACTTCAGTAGATATCTGACACACACAATACATAGACATCGTTAACATAACATCAAGACTGTTATTTCCCCACTCTCTGTTAAGTTTAGTTAATTTTATTTATTATTTTCATATTTCTTCTAGTCTTTGCTTCTTTGACCTCACTGAGATACTGTGCTAATATTAGCATCATAATATTAGCTAATTAGCATCAGCTTCTTCCTTCCTACTTTGCAATCACTGGCTCACTCATCATCAGCCGTGTTACCATCAGCTGACCACTAACGTCCAGTAGTGTTCAAATGCGCCTTAACTCTGCTGATTCACCCACGCCTACACCGTTCGCTGCTGCAGCTCCTTCCACCATCCCAGCCTCACTCAAAAACATCAGTATGCCTTAAGTGTATGCTTGAATTATCCCCCCTAACCTTTTGTTTGGCATCACAGTCAAACAAAAGTTTCAACAATTTGCTCCAGTGTATTTCATAAACTAAAGGTAGTGTGAAATCAGATATCCACGGTCCCTGGAGGTCCAATCCCCGTGTCTGTGATGAACACCTCCTGTGCAACCATTTGGCCTGGATCTTGACTTTGAGGCATCGGAGAGGGTTTCAGACAGGCTTTACGCTGTGTTGAAATTGCGAGGACAGAATCTGGGCTCTGTTTTCTGAGGACGAAGCATCCATCACTCTGAAAATCTTGTTTTACAAGCTGTCACGGAATATGGTGAACTACTGCGAGGCTACAACCCCAAAGCAATATAGGTCTATTGACTTCAGACACTCATAAAAGAAAGAGTTTACAAAAGATTACGCTGTTTTTTTTGTTTCGTGATGTAGATAACGACGCACTTTTCTTGAGTTTTCCACTTTAGATCTTGAGTCACTCCACACACATTTACCTTGGTAAAGTCTGTGTGTGTGTGTTTGTGCATTTAAACCCTCGGTTTAACTAACACACTGCCTCAGGAATGACTCAAGGCATTTTTCTCCTGCTTTTAGCCTTTCCTTCTACATGGATTGAGTAAGAGATGCCGTGTGTGTGTGTGTGTGTGTGTGTGGGTGTGAGAGTGTGTGTGTGTTATCTTTGTGAGGGCACCAGCAGTCTTGCATGTCCTTGTGTTGGCGGCGGCATCACAGCAATCGTTACCAAACAGGGATGTGTCGGAGGCGGAGTCACACTAAAGGTCAACATCAGCCTCCTCTGTGTGTGTGTGTGTGTGTGTGTGTTTGTCGCTCTGCGCTCTGGCAGATGTGTTAAGCAGCACATGGCCCGGTGTGTGGTCTGAGGCTTAATTTGGGATTAACACTCAGGATATTACAGATTACCACACTCAACGTTTGACCTTCTGTGTCTAGCCGGCCAGCGATGGATGGATGAGCTTTTATCTTGCAGTAGTTACAGCAACTCAGTCTGGCTGCTGAGGCCACCTGTGAAACGCTTCCAAGCGTGTTGTCACACTGTCAGCATGAAAGGGAGGATTATACACCAGCATTTCTTTCACTAATTCACAGACATCAAAGCTTCAAGTCAAACCTTAATGAGCTTCAACTTCCTGATGTTCACAGAGAGATGTGTTAGCTTTGCAGCAACAAAAGTCTAATATTTACTTAACATTTTACATTATGTGTCATCTTCTCTTAATGTCCAATTAATGAGATAATGACACTGATGAGTTTGTTAAAAAGTTAAACTGTAAGAGCACAATAGATTATAAATAAACACAAATTAGACTTTCTGCACTACGTTGCATTGATTTAGTAACAAATACAAATCAAGGCTTTAATTTAAAGGGACACTCAACCTCCACGACTGAAAACTTCATGCCAGCCTCCAAGTTTTAATTCCATGTTGGAGATATTGGTGATTTCTAATAGCTGTGAAAAAATTTGAGATATGGATTCTTTTCAGCCAATACCGATAAACAACAATTACCTGCTTCTCCTTGCCAGTGCCCATAAGTAAAGTAATAATTTCATGTTTTTGTATTTAAAAAAAAAATGCTTATAAGCTGTATTCTATGCACACTTAAGCATATACATATCACACATATCGCAACCCATTGGTGGGTCACAAACCAACTTTAAGTTGCAAACAGCAACCTACTGTATCAGAGTTTGTATATGCCGCTCTTGTTAAGTCAATGAAATCAATTTGACTTCATAATATTGGTTCTATATATCAGTCAGAATTTTAAAGATATAGGGAAATTCCTGATAATATACATTTGGTAATATATTGGTCCAATATTTATTGTGCATCCCTTCAAAAAAATGAGTGAAAAGCCATCAGCACATAAAGTAACAAATAAAGTCCAATACTTTCATTAATATAAGAGGTTAACATAATAAAAAAGAACAAAAAATGGTTATTTAGGCTGAATTCCATTTATATGTTGTGAAAACAAGGCTAGCCATCTCAGAATGATCTGTGAGTGTTCCCAAGTAGAACAATATGAAGTTGTCTTGTTTTCCCAACGCCAACTGAGTTTGGACTGTTTGGGGTAGTTATCTCTATAAAAGCCTGTAAGGTTGTTTCTGTTGGCATCGTTTTGCCTATACATTCAAGATTAAATCACAAAACAAAACATTCTGCGATTAATCATCTGATCTGGATCTTCATAAATGCATACTCGGCTGTTGTTGCTGCACAACATGTTTTTTACTCTACCCACAAAGCCAGATTCAGTGATTAACAAGATTGTACGGTATATATTATCATTCTGGAGTCGATGCTCTGAGCAGCAGTTGGGAGACCTCTTGTTTTACTCTCTTGTAATTGACTTCAGCCCGGCTCGTAGCTGCTAACTAGCCTCTCACAGGCCAGACCAACTGAACTGAAAGTACAATATGCAGCCTTTCAGTAACTATGAAGCTTATCTACACGCTTTATGGCTGATATCTCAGCCTGTTCTGCTTAAATCTGGACTTTTGTATTTATTTCTGACATTTTTTTTTAACTTCCCTTCTTTGCCTCTCTCGAGTTCTTCAGCTTTTTTTGGAAGTGCGATTCTAAATTGCTACTGAAATATAAAAAAACACTGAAAAACTGTGTCATATCATTGTTTTCCACTCACTTTTGGGAAAATGTGTTTATGTTATATTGAATCTCCTGAGTGTGGATGATGGGATGGATATCTTTTGCAGTGCACGTCTCTCTCTCTTTCCCGCTCACACACCCCTGCTGTCGACCGAGGGCCAACTGCCAGCTGCCCCCGTACTTCTCTGTCCTCATCCATATTTGATGCGTCTCATTAAAACTTAATTGTGGAAACACTTCAGCATTCTGACATTCCTTCTGATCCACTATTTAGTCTCCCTCAGCACTTCGGAGTGAAAGAGCCCCCTCGGTCATGCGTGCGCGAGGAAAAGAAAGCTGGAACACGAGGTTAGAGGAAGACACGCCAGCTCATCTCTGGAGCGGTGGCAGATGCCTGATTGGTTCACAGAAACAAATAGTAGTCTGATGCCTCCGAGTGCATTGAGTAAATGACGACAGTTGGTATTTGAGAGCAGGGTAAACAGATGATAGGAGATGGTTCATTAAACTTTCAGCATGACGGTTAAGTTGCCCTTGTTTGTTTCTTGAGTTTTTGTCATCTAACATGCAAGAAATGGAGTTTTCTGCTCTCGGTTGCAAACAACAAGAATTTGCCGTGTGCTCCGCTGTGGTTAGACCCAAGATAGCTTTTGGGTTTATATTTCCAGGTAGCCACCACAGAGGACCTGTCAAAATGCTCTTTACAGTAAAGTGTGTCATTTTAGTTGATGCCTCTATTCAGAAAAAGAAAGTTGACCTACAGTTCTCTTTCAGTCCTGGAAGGACGGCTTTGTTGTCAGAGAAATTGGAGTAGCAGGTGGCAGTGGAGGCTGAAGTCTTCCATCAGAAGCATCCAAAGAGTTATTAGATCACCGATAGCGCCATCTGACCTTGTAACAGTCTGACACAAATCTCCATCAGAGGGCCCACACAGTTATATGACCTTCAATCCAGGATCAAGTCCAGGCATACTGATCTCTTTGGATGACTTCGGTTTGATTTTGTGCTTATGTTTCAAAATGTAAGCTGTTATAGCTAAGCTGAAACAATGAAGTATGACTACAGTGGAATCTGCTAGTCATGTGTCATCCTCCAAGCTTGGCTCACTGAAAAGACAGTTTGAGAAGCTGTAGCGGCACTGGCAGTGTCCCCCAAAATGCGAGCCATTGAATCAAGTGTATACGGTGTTAAAAGAGCAGCGTGGCTCCTTTAAGAACAGGGCAGTGTGAAGTGTGTGTGTGTGGTTGAGCGAGAGAGAGAGAGTGATGGTGGCTGCGCTCATAGGAAACAGGTGTTAGCATAGACCCTGAAGCTTCTCAAGACCCAACAAGACATATGTTAAAGTGGCTGCTATCACTATCCCTGCTAATATCAATGCTATTGCTATCCATGCTAATATCCATGTTATTGCTGCCAATGCTAATGATGTTGATCTTGCAAGAAAGGCAATCAGGTTTTCACGGTAATGGATTACATCCGACCATTAACCATGCTCCTGTTGTCTGTCTCGAAAAGAACATAAACTGTTAAACAGAGGGAAACACTGACTTGAGTGGGGCTGTAAGTAGCATCCTATAGCTAAACAATTAGCATCCTATATTCCCATTAATTAAGTAGTCAACAAAGGGTCTTTTTTTAACTTATGCACCCTGAAACTGCATAAATGAGCAAAAGTCATTGACTTATCTACTAGTCATACTGGCTAACCTCAACAAACACTTAATTAGCTGCCTATAGCTAATCAGTTAAAGGTGCAATATGTAAGACATTTAGTTTTAAACATTCAAAAATTAAATAAAAAATCAACAGAATGTGAAGAAAAGAGTTTTGAAATGATGTCTTTGTATGGTGTTGCAAAGATATCTACCAGAGTTAGCATGCTAACTAGCTAGCACTTGCCCATCCTTTTTCATAATACCACACTACAATTAGTAGCAGTTAGCACTTACTCTGATTATGTGCTGACCACTATTTTGTTGCCAGTTCTTACATATTGCACCTTCAAATGCGACATTTCTGCTGGCTAAGTGGCTAGAAAAAAACAGTTTTCAGCAACTCATAGACATTGATCGACTAGCGCTTTTGCCGAGCCTTATGAACTAAAATTAGGTAGAGAAAGGGTTTAGAATTATCTATTAGCCTAGTCACACAGGCTAACTTCAAGACACATTAGCTCGCTGACACTACGATACACATTATTAGTAGCATGTAGCTAAGCAGTTAGCATCCCATCGTGCCACTATCTTAGCACTAACATCCATCCTAATTAACTGAAATTTTAATGTTTGGACTTGTGTGTGAACAGCCAGTTCAGACAAGGCGGCTGGTTAATGTTTGAAGTGTTTGGCCTTTTGTAGAGTCTAGGCAGCTGCTATTAGCACCCACACACACATTCCTGGGTGTAAACACACACACACACACACACACACACACAAAGTCACACATACACAGAATGAACATCTTGCCTACCTCACTTGAACCTGTCTGTGAAAGATGCGTTTTTTCAGCAGACACCAGGGTCCCATCAATCCTGCTGAAGGCCACAGTCACACAGTCACACACACACACACACACACACACACACACACACACACACACACACACACACACACACACACACACACACACACACTTCACTGTTTGACTATTTCTCTGTGTAAATATCAAGACCTGCCTCTTGTTTAGTCAATGTGCATGCTCATAGGTAGGCGTGCACATTAATATATGTGCACTGATAAGTGTCCGTGTGTGTGTGTGTGTGTGTGTTGCCGGACGCTGACGTGTGTTTAACCCTGTGTTTGCTCTGCAGAGCCCCAGCTGAAGGGCATCGTCACGCGGCTTTACTGCAGACACGGCTTCTACCTCCAGATGCTGCCGGATGGCACCATGGAAGGCACAAAGGACGAAAGCAGCTCCTTCTGTAAGTGAACAATCAGACTCACGGAGATGTTGTCAGGCAGTTTAAAAGAGGTGCGTATTTCATAGCGTTGCCAGTGCATACACCACTGGGAGTTTCCCCGGCGTCCCTGCCAAAGGACATTTAAAAAGGGGACTTCCTGGTAAGACGGTCATATAACTTCTCGACAGCACGTGAATGCACAATAACACTGTCATGCTTTCTGGGTTGATTCACACTTGAATCAATCAGGCTGAAAATGTATGCACACTTGGCGAGGTGCACTGGGCGAACGCCAGCTAAATGGGATTTGTTCACGTTATGTAATATATCACGGCAGGAGCCTGGCACACATCGAGCTTTTCAGATACATGTTTTACATTGTTTTTTTTTACTTACAGTCATTCTTACCTTTAAGTGAAGAACCTCGTGTGTCTATGAGTAACTCAATACAGCGTGTGACCTCCCAATGGCGGATGTATTTTAAGCAGCCAGTGTTAGAAGATGTTCTCAACATCCCTGCTTAACTCAGGCACTGAAGTGAGTATAATGTTGCGATCGCTACTGAATCTTTACTGGATATTTGCAGACCTGCTGTAAATTCAGAACGTGTAAATTCAGGCTCCATTTTATTTAAATCACAACAATCTGGAGCTTGATGGTGTCTTCTGCTGCCAATTGTAGTTTTCATGTTCTTGAATATTCATGCAAGTACTCCAGTTTTGTGATGTGATACTGACAGGCTCTGACTCGGCTCCATGTCTGCTTTTAGTTACAGAAGGTACCATCCTTAAACAAAACCTGACTGACTTTATCTCTGTGTAGGTATTAGTACGCTTGAGAGTTTTTCAATTTGCCAATAGCATCACACGCTTCATCATTAGCCAATTTAGCTAGCTTGATCTTCATGAATGTATATTGTATCAGTCACTTTAAGAAAGAGGTTTAAGGGAGCACCCCAGTAGCCCAGGGCTCTGGTCCGACCTGCGGCCCTTTGATGCATGTCATTCCCCATCTCTCTTATCCCATTTCCTGTCATCTCTCAAGCTGTCCTGTCAATAAAAGGCCATGAAAGTGCCAAAAAATTCTTTAAAAACAAAAAAAGGAAGAGGTTTAGTGTCCTGTTACCATGGGAAACGCCTGTTCCAACTCAGTGACGTGGATCTGCATCTGGATGCGCCGGAAGTCACACCTATAATTCGTGCAAAGTATCATGGGGGTTTAGAATAAGGCGATTTCAAGGTAGTAGCTGCCACTGTGTGTATTGTTTTCAGTCTAGTAGTGTTTAATTGTCTATAGCCATGCTAGCATAGCTTCTGTGCAGCAGTGCTCTGAGCTAAATCCAACGGCAACATGCCATCATTGTCGAAGTGACAATGCTAACACGCTAATGTTAAGCAGGTTATATTTACCATGTTTGCCATCTTAGTTTGGACACTATGCTAACGTGCTAATTAGCAATAAACGCAGTACAGCTGAGGCTGATGAGAAATTTCATTAACAGGCTTCCATATTCCGTCCTCAAGATCTCACATTCATAGTGCAGTGTTTAGGGTGACTTTATGCACTCAGCTGTAACTGCAGCATTTTTCAAATAATCTGGATCAAGACCAGAGTAGCCGCTCTGCTCATTAGCACAAAAACCTGCTGTCGTCCTCTGGTGTTGAGTCTCCAAACGTACACACACCAACACCACGACCATGAAAACACACCCCTCACCCTGCACGGGGTCATCACCCGGGTGATGACTGACCAAAAGCATCATAACACATGATCCCCAGAGTCCCTGGATGCCCTCCAACCCTCCCGGAGAGATCAATACTGTATTGTAGGATATCCCTGACGTGGCAACACAGCGTTTTTTTCTGTCAAAACAACACTTTGGATGGAAAACATGAAGCTAGCACAATTTTGGATTTACAGTCTACAGAGAGCCGGGGGGGAAAATTACACTTCTCAGTTGTAGTTCCCTGTGTAAAGTTTGTATTTCAGCATTTCATTGAGTTGTCCGAGTTTGTGTGGCAACAGCAGTGTTACCAGGCTTGAACAACCCAGATTTAACCTTGAGGCATTTATTGTGCGCTTTTCCCTTGGCATTTATCCGGGAAAGAAAATTTAACAGCACGTTTTATGTCACATAGGCATAGAAACTTGAAGCAGTGTTTGGGCACGGACTAAAAGAAGACAGTTTCAAGATTTTAGGAATAGCAATCCCATGAGAAAAACAAATCCAGGACTATTGGGAACACTTGCGAGAGAGTCCTCCAACATCTGTTTGGTTAAATTAGACCCTGAACACCTCCAGAAAGCGCCACAGTAACTGATCAGACCTGCTCCCTCCTCTCCCTCTTATGTAACGGCTCACCCACACCGAGACAAACACCGCTGCACTTTGAACTCCGAACATTCTCATGTCCGATCTGAAATATTAATCAAATCACACTGTAGGGCACATCCGAAGGCGAGCGGGGCTCTTTTTCCAGACGGATGTAAAGACTGCTGTTGCGTAACGGCGCTCCTGGTGTCGGGGTATTTAACAGTGGAGGTCACCCCGCAAAGTGTTTGCGTGGGCTTGACTCATGGTTCATTTTATAACAGCTATAATTCCATCAATCCGGGGGATCTGGTTTAATGCTGTCCTGGGCTCTTTGCGGTCTCAGGGGACGGTGTGTGGGAGGTTGACGGGTGAGTCCTGTAAAACTCCTAAATTGTGCACTTTTTTCCCCCCATGTCCCATTATTTATGCATCCACACAGGAATCGTTGAGTGATTGACATCATTGTGAGTGAGCATCAATCAGCGGCACAATCATCTGGCTGCACAGAATATTGAAAGGGGCAGAAATAGCTGTGTTAGCATGTACTGTAACACACTGACTGTCAGGCTTACAGCAGCAGCCTCCTTGGGAGTACAGACTTTTCAGTGTAATGCAAACTGGCCGGGACAGCTTTTCTGTTGCACTCCGTCTCAGTCGTAGCTAAAATCTCTCTTTTGTTGCTTTGTACAGCCAATATAGATCATGTACGTGTGTACAAACTGTACGCACAATCTTGATAAGCATCCCTGACCACTGACCACGGGGTAAAAATAAGCAAAGCATCAGCTTAAATGTAGCTCTTAAAACAAGACGCGTGCCGCTTCAAGACAGGGTCTGGACGAGGCAATAAAACAGGCACTTATGTCAGTTGATATTACACTTAAATGGTGCTTTTATGGTTCTCCCATATAAAGGTATGATTAATCACATTACCATAAACCAATTTCCACACAGTGAACTTTTTTAATCCTCGGAGGTCTGTGGCCTCCAGGGGGAGTTACTTGTTTTCCTGTTCATAATCCAGCCGTCCACCGTAGTTATTAACACACATCTCTGTCTCATGGTTTCCCCTGACATCTAACATGAATCATTTTACAAGATTAGTATGAAAGGAAAACGTTAATTTATTACAACTTGGGTTCTCATAATTAAAGGGTAACTCCACCAAATATTACACATTAAAATGTATTTACAAATGTACTTTTTTGTGGCTCCTGAGGAAGCTGCATGTAATCTGATACATTGCCTCCAGTGCTGTCACTCAGTGGTCAAGTTGCATTATGGGTAATGCAGGCACCAGGATTTGAAAAAGAAGAAGAATGCATGAAGTTAGAAGTGAAGTTAGGTGATATCTCTGATGCAGTGAGAGACCTGGACAGAGTGGACTGCTTTTCGAAACCTGGGCGCCTACATTACCCACAATGCAATTCCACTGAGTGACATCACTAGAGGCAACTAATCAAGTTATGTGCAGCTTCGTCTGGAGCCACAAAAGACTTTATTCTACCTTCTTCACATATGCAGTAGTACTCCCCAAGACCTGTAAACACACTTTCATGTGTAAAATTGGTGGCGTTACCCTTTAGAGACTGTGAGGGTTCAAACCTGGGCCAGTGGATATTTTGCATAATAGTGCATTTACATGTATCTTTCTGTTCTGATCCAAACAGCATATTATTGGGGTCACCTTTCACTCCCTCCTCATCTCCTCAAAGTGTGTGTATCCGTGTGCGTGCAGCAGTTTTATAACCGGCTGCAGCGTTCGCCAAGAAAACCCCAAAAAAAGGGCCAAATCAGCAGCATAAAGGATAAATAATTAAAGGAGCAGCGGTGTGATTCATATCTGAGGCCGCTGTCCTGATGGAGTTCTTGGCTAACTGTACTGATTGAGTGATACGCCGGTGCGTCCTCTGAAGCTGCACACAAACACATGCAAAACCCACTTTTTCAGGCACAGTGCTGAAAAACTCTCCAACGTACGGTTGACCTTTAAAGGACCTCTCCTCCCTTTCTACCTTCACCCCCTGTTTTTTCACCGCCCCCTTTGCTTCTCATGCTCCTTTACACCTGTGACCCGTCGTGACCCGGTGTAATAACACAGAACCAGCGACCTCCAGGAAGCAGGAGGGAGCATGGGCTGCCTCTCTGGCTACCTCTTGCCCCCTCTCTTCCTGGACTACCAGGCTTCACAGCGGCCGCCTTCACCTGGTTCTCCTGGACAGAAGGGAAAAGGTTGGTGTAGGGACAAAAGTGGGAAGGAGGTACGGAAGCCCTGAGGGGACGTTGCAGAACAAAAAGTGACGAGCGTGGCTTTTGTATGGCCTCGCAATCCTTTTATCGCTTTTTTTCCCCTTCCAAGTTCCCTCAGGGCTTCCATAACTAGGCGATGGAGGGAAGTTGTCACTAAAGCTGGAAGTGGCTGTATATTAAAGCAAAAAAAAAAAGCGACAAAAGGGAGGAAACGGAGAATAAGAGGATCAGAGAAGTGGAGAGAAAAGAGAAAGAGGGCACAGTGGAACACGCCAGAGAAAACTGAGCCAGCGAGACAAGACGGGCTGGCAGAGGAAGAGAGAGGAAGAGAGAGGGAGAGAGAGGGAGGGGGAAAACGTGAGGACGACAGAGAGGAGGAGGGGGGGCAGGCAGGAGGAGCAGCTGGCACACAGCTGATGTCTCCTCAATCACTGTGTCTCCCCCCTCTGGTGGGAGGTCAGAGGAGCTGCCACCCCCTCCTCCCGCCCTGCTCCGCTCTCCTTCTCTGTTCTTGGCTCTTCTGAGCTGTTATGTAATGAAGCTGGAAGAGGAATGAAGGCAGGAGAGAGGAGGGAGGATGACGAGGGATCCGAGATTTATTATCTATTTATCGGTGCTCTTAAAGGACTATACCGGTGTTTTTTTGCACGTTTTAGCCACTTAGTGTGAATCACTTATTCTTTCTGCATAACATTTCCCGTTTCCCAACATAACTATATAGACTTTTAGAATTTTAATTCAGTTTCGTAACTTCTGATAGCCATACGTTTCCGTTCATTTCAGTGCACTTTAATAGCTTAAAGTAACATTAAATATTAAGTCATAGTGTCTGCTTTTATTTCCATCAGTCACACGGTCTGCAAGTGATTTCAGCCATTTAAGTGTAGAATTTTAACATGATTTAGCATATTTTAAATTACTCTGAGAGCATAAGCAGTCTGCCAAAGTGTCTTCTGATGTTTCCGCTGGGCGGCCTACAGTAAGGGATTCTCAAAATCTGCACATTGTGGCTTTAATTTGAGCTATTCTCTGACTTTCAGTGTAATCAGTGGAAATGATAGCAGGGTACAGGAAGTAAAACCTGCTGAAAACAGGCATGGATTCACAATAACTGACCAGGTACGCACAGGCATCCAGGCGTTCATGCGTTCACAACCTCACAAACAAATGACCTCCGTGACAAATTTGAGCCTCTGAGAAAGTTGTGGTTGCCAAAGGGTGGACACAGCTTCATGGACCAATGAATGGATAGATTTTTGTTGACTAATCAATTGATGGAGGGTACAGAGCAATGACAAAGGAACTCTGGTGAGTTTTTAGTCAACAGGAGTGTATGGCGAATAGTTCATGAGTCATGAAACGGGGCAGGGCTAAAATGGAGGGACAGGGAAGAAACACACTCACACACAGTAGACCTCCATGACAAATTTCAGCCTCCAAGGGGACATTTTTATAGACTGACTGCCTGACAGAGCAACTTTAACAGCTGCTGCTCACAGTTAAGAATCCTAAAATAGTGTAGTATGCTTTAGAAAACATTAAATTCCATGCACCATATATAAATACAAGAAATAGACATTAATAAGTAGTAATAAGTTTTTCTCAATAACATTAAATGTTGATGAATATATAAAAATAATCAAATATAATATTTTGGGGGAAAAATATACTTAGTTATTTATTGAGGGTCTTGATGGACAGTGATGCTGGTCTGTGCACCAATCAGCTTTCTGCAACGCAACATAATAGTTTCCCAGGTGACCGACGGCCACTACAAACCACCAAAAAGACAGAAGACAAAGCTACAAAAATACAGAAATTGCATTTGTAGAATACCCAACTGTCTGCTGCATATTGTCCCAAAGTCTCGTCAAAAATCGGCGGTTTCGTTGCCACAAACACGGCTGGAAAATATCCCGACGTCTTGTAAAAGATATCCAGCGGGTTTCACGCTTACAAATGTTGAAACACCATCTCAAACAGTGGTCCCTTGCTCGTCCCATTCGTACAAGCCACCATCCCCTCCCCGCTCTTGGCACTGAACTCAGCTCATATACATGTAAAGTGAAAGTGATATGATATGTCTTGTACAAGTGTTGATAGGAAACGTATGAACGATACAAATTTAACATATCCAAGGTTTGCTGAGAGGTACAATGCCAATATTTTTTTTTTCTGCCGGCTGTGCCGGTGTGTGATAGCGCTACATACGGGGTTATTAAAACAAACATGAGAGAAAACCGCAGATAAAGTGACAGCAACAGGAGCGAGGCAGGGACAGAACAGAGGTTTGGAGGGTTCTGTCACTTAAGAGATGGAAAGAAAAAAAGAAAACAGACAGACAGACAGACAGAGAGGGAAACAGATCTCAAAGGAGCTGAAGGGAGATTAAAAAATACACACAGTGCTTGTAGTTGAATACGGGGTGATGGATGGAGCTGCTGCTGTGATTGCCACTGGATTTAGTCTCTTTCTGAATTCTGTTTCTTGGAGAGGATCAGACAGGAAGACCGACAGCTTGTCAGACAACAAGAGAAGAAGAGAAAAAAGGGGGAAAGGGAAGTGGAGAGAGAGACAGAGATGGATGAAAGCTATTGACTCTCAGTGTGTACATCGGAGAGCCATAAGGAAGAGCCTGATCCCCCGACTTTTATCCACTGTAATTACCATCTCCCACTGTTGGAGGGAAAATTTGACTTATCTCAAGTCTCCTTTTTCTCTCCGTCTAACTTTCCCCAGTGCTCGATAACAGTTCTTCGCAGAGGGCAGAGAGAGGGAAAAAAAATTCAAAGACTTGAAAGACAGATGAGAGAGACTTGGCTCTGCGTGAGAGCCGCGGCGTTCAAGGAGGAAGAAATGTGAACATCGAAAGCAAAAAGCTCCCCTCAGCCAGATGAGGAGACAAGGTAGAAAGAGTACCCGAGCGGGATGGCGAGGATGAGAAGAAGAGCGTGAAGAATACCAAACGAGGGGGAAGCGAAGGGAGAAGATACAAAAGAAGGGGAGGCAGAGACGAGAAGAGAGAGTGATGAAGAGACAGCCGGGAGAAGGCTGCGGGGTAAAATAGGACAAAGATGAATGGACGCCGACGGGAGAGTATTGGTTTCACAGGACGGAGAGAACGACAGCAGGCCACGAGGGAACCGAAAGGGAACAAATAAGGAAGAAAAATGGAGAGATGTTTAAAAGAACACAGTGCGAGATAAGAAAAAGGTTGTTAATTCATGACAAGGCGGGGTGAAAAGACAGAAAGCACCAGGGAAAGAGAGGAGAAAGAGGAGAAGGGGGAAAGACAGATGGACTGAAAGGAAGACAGATAAAGGCGGAGAGAAATCAGTTATGGAGAGGAAAGCCTGGGGGAAGAGGTGGAAGTTAAATAACAGGAGAGTGGAGGTAGTTGTCTTGTCATCAGAGCCATCGACCACGAGGGAAATCAGGCGTGAAGCTTAGCTACAAGTCATTTAATCTACTATTGAGTCTTTAAAGCTCATTTTTTACAACGCAAATGACAGAGTGTGAATGGAGAGGCGCCGTCTCGTTTGTTGCCGATGCAAATCAACTCGTTTTCAACAGCTAAATTAATTCCAGTGTCATTGAACTGATCCCAGCGCTGTAGTCTGTCTTGTTGTTGGATGTAGATGTTGTTTTAAGTTCTTTGAACCACAGTTATTCAAGTAAGTGTAATTAATATGAACCGTTAGCATAATGATCTTGAGATGGACATCTAGTAAACACCAGAACTGTCGAATGTTACCGCCAAAGCAATCAGCCGTGTGGAGAGAGACGGGAAACAAGAGGGAGAGAGGTCCGAGGCCTGAACTGAACCACAGACAGGGCTTGGGGCTCCAATCTGGGAACCATTGGCTATTGTCTGACAATGATTTAGCCTTCTGATGATGGATATCCAGGCCAAGACTTCCTCCTCTGTGCGACGGTCTTTGTTTACAGTCCCATTCGCAACTTGACACTCATCTCCATAAACAGATATCTGCATATGAAAGGGGATAGGTTTTAAAAAGCTAAATGGTAGCCAGACGATAGCCGATGGGTTCCACGATGACATTTAGGCCAAAGCATTCAGCCTCTTTTGCTCTCCTCTTCACCTGCATGCATCCAAAGCACACTCAAATGTGATTGGTCACTACTACTCGGACTGCAAATGGCTCATAACCCCATTTATATGTATATATCTGTTTATAGAGTTTACCAGGGAACATATTTGTTACATTTACCATGTATAATGTAATAATGTAATAAAGACTACTCAGTACTCGGGTAATAATGTAGTAATGACCACTGAGTACTTGGGTAATAATGTAGTAATGAGTACTGAGTACTCAGGCAATAATGTAGTAATGACCACAGAGTACTCAGGTAATACTGTAGTAATGACTACTGAGTACTTATGTAATAATGTAGTAATGACTACTGAGTACTTATGTAATAATGTAGTAATGACTACTGAGTACTCAGGTAATAATTTAGTAATGACTACTGAGTATTCAGGTAATAATGTAGTAATGACTACTGAGTACTTATGTAATAATGTAGTAATGACTACAGAGTACATATGGCAAGACACATGAATTTCTTGTATAGTAAATGCAAATACAGTGAGTGTTGAGTAGTTGTATATAGTTAGCATATAGCACACATGGTATAATATTAGCATGCAGTATGGAACTGGGTCATGGTTACTACTGCAACTGTGAGTGTTTGTCATCATGTAGTTAAAAAGAGGAAATATGGACTCTCACTATGTTCAGCCTGTCTGAACTGCTGACAACAGTGTTTCAATCGCCAAAAACCCATCAGTGACCGTGATGCTTGATCCCAGCGAGTCCAGTTACTTCGCTTATCTTACGTTAGTGGAAAAACAATTTAGAGAAAATCCAGGAATGAGCCTCGTTAATGTTACATCATAATTCTTTGCTTAAGTCAGCTTCCTTCAAACAGGAAATAGAATAAAGGACGCCGGTGCCTGTCCAGAAGTTAAACTCTATGTGACTTCTCACAGATGACTGTAATCCTCTTCTCATTCCACTGGGCTGCACAATACAGCACTGCAGAGCGGCAGCACAGTGTGCAGGCCTGCAGATGCCCTCTGCACAGCTTAACTCTGTGTCCTGCTACCGCCTGCCCCCCCCTTCCCATCTCCACTTTCTCCTTGTTTATTTATTGTGTAGAAGATCTCAAGCCTCAAATTGACTTGTGGGATTGATTTGGCAACACCCTCCTCCCTCCCCCTTCATTTCCCTCCCCTCCTCTCCTTTTCCCTCCCTCCGTCTCTCCCTCAAAAGACTTTTGATTAATCCGGCGACCTCCTCTGTGAGTTGCGGAGAAAAAAAGCGAGTCAAATGGAAGGACGGAGGGAGGGAGAGAGAGGGTGATGAGGGAAAAGGGAAAACAAAACAGAGATGGGAGGCCTCTATTATCCCGGCATAAAGTTATGTGATCCATTTGATAACAGAGGCTCTTTTTGATTGAGGAAGCAAAGTCTTTCTTGAGAGGGGAAATAAATATAGATACAGAGAGAGGGAGAGGAAGAGAGGGATGGAAGAAAGAAAGACAATAAAGAGAGGGTGAGAAGTAGGAAATAATTGTCCATTTGCTAAGCCTGTTATTGTTGCTATGGTCAAGCTTTCCATTCTCGCAGAGTTTGCAATAATGTTTGCAGATTTACTGCTCAAAATTCTTAGAAAGTATTGAAACAATTGTGGATCCTTGATTTTAGACAAAAGCAGGCTTCTCTTTTCTGGCCTCTGACGTCTATTTTGCCAGCAGATTTCATGAGCTGTAGCAGGCTAGCTGATTAAGCTAACACTAGTGAGTTAATGAGTTGTGTTGTGGTTCCAGCATTCATGTTTCTGCTACTTTATAACACTGGGCGGCACTGTTGTGAAGCAGGTAGGCTACTAGGCTAGTCGAGAGAGTCAAGATGGCGGCTGCTAAATGTACGATGCTAAGCAATGCCGCCGCTGAAACAAGTAAACAAAGACTCCAGCATTCATTTATTCAGTCCACATTGACAACATTTTCTTTGGCTGACTTTTTTTTTTTTTTATGTTTCCAGCTAGCCAGTATTAAAACAAGAACCCTGTTAGAGGGTCTTATGCACTTATGCTACATTCAGGCTAAAATGCTAAAGGCTAAAAGCTAAAGGTCCTATAGGTCCTTAAAGTTTGCAACCTTACCAGAGGATGTTGCATGTAGTTAGTAGAAGACATCAAAATTAAAAAAAGCAGTTTTTCACTTGCATTGTGGTGTAGTTCATTGTAATGTTTTAGGCCTAGTGTGAATGTGATTAGACTTTTTCACAACTTGTTTGGATCATTAGCATCTAGCCTACATGGACAAGCAAGACAGAAGGTTTATGCTTCATTTAGCTAATTATAAAAAGTTGGTTTCACTTTTAATGTTTTAAGGTTTTTGGGATGAGGACAAACTCATTTGTTTTGTGAATGTAATACTTTTTCTCATGTGAGTTTCCCAAATCCAACAGGACGGAGCTGCTAATGTTAGCTTACACTCTTGATATAGCAGCATTCAAGCGGAACCTTCATGCATGTGTTGGTGGTGCTTTTTATTTCCACGTGTGTCGCAATGTGCCGCAGGTTACGTGGGGTCATCAACACCACGGTGAGGCTGCTGGTGTATGTAGGAGAGTGAGAAACGACAGTGAAAGGAAGGAGGAGGGCAAGAAGGAGGGAGGTGGTGTGTGTTTGTGTGTGTGAGTGTGTGTCCTGCTCTATTTGTCATCCCGGCTGTGGTCTTTGGTGACACCTTGTTCATTTGCGAAACCGACTATTTGAGATGCAGGGATCGATCGAGCAAATAGAAGCAGGGCCCAGAAGATAGAGAGAGAGAAAGAGGGGGGGGTGGCATGTGCAGTTCTCATTGCCTACATTTGCACTCTGAAACTGGACACACATCACTATCTGTGCTGGGTTTTGTTTCAGTTATACATAAGTGGTGGAAGTGGATAAGATACAGTAACATCTTTCATCTTTCTTGGCAAAACACTGAAAGTTTTCCTCAACTACATGTGGAAGAACACACACAAAATATAACATAAATAAATAATTCACAACTTCAGAACTCAATATTCATCAAAAATAGTCCTATAGGTTTTTTTGTTCTTCCATCATGGCCAGCGTTGACTTTCTATCTCCACCTGATAACTTCACTTCCATCCATTATGTTGGCAGAACTTTTGATTCGAAATTGATTTGTTTAATAGCAGCTAATGGCTCCATGAATCTCAAACATGCTCCTGAGACTTCATTTTTCACCCGTGAGAGAAATCCGTCATTTTGACAGCCACGCTGTCACTTCATAACGCACACTTGTAATATGTCAATGAAAACAAAAAAAAAAAAGAACTTGCATCACGCTGACGGTGGTTTTGGTATTTCTGACCAGAATTTAAACAAAGGCTGATCCCCAGACGGCCTTATCTGCTAGTGACTTTCCAAAGTGCTGGCGGCAAATTGTTTAATGTTTAATTTTGTCGGATTTGTGCAAATATGACTTGAGCAAGATAAGCACAGGTTGTGAGGCATTATGTTGGAACTAAAAAGGATCAAATAGAACTGATCTTCAGACTTCTTCATTGGCAGATATCTTAACCCAAACAGTAGCTGCTGCTCAGTGGGGTGCTCCATCCTGAAGAGCATGTGACATTGAAAGCTCCAGAAGAAGCTTGTGAGGGGAGCTTAAATTAAGGTAATTTATTTTGTCAAACTATTCCTTAAATAATTATCGCTAATATCATGCTCAACCCAACATTTTAAAGGAATAGGTCAACATCCCTTTAAAGGAATTTATGAAATAGTTCAAACATTTTCAGAAAAACATATTTTTTTGTTGAGAATTGATGATAGACACAAAGATTGATACAACTCTCCAACACATCCTTGTACCTAAACAACTGAACAGTTTGATAGCCAGTGACTACCAATGCTACATATATCACCTTTACCAAAACAACCCAACCGCTGAGGTTTAGGCAAAAAAACAAACAAACTACTTGGTTAGGTTTAGGAAAACATTGTGGTTTGGGTTAAGATAACTGTGGTACTATAGGAAAGTTAGGTTACATTAGTTGTAATAACTTACCACTGACTTTTGGTTTCACGGACAGAACAGCAATCTCCTGGATGGAAGTCCTGTGCTTATTTTACCATTCATTCACCCCCACCTCCTCCATTTACGGACATTTATATTGCTCTGTACTTCACCTGACTTCCTCCTTTGCTGCTGTCATAATTAGCACTTCCACTAGAGGTCGCAGCCGAAAAAGAAACATCAATGTAGTTTGTAATATGCTGCTTTTACAGTCGACCTATGTGGTTTTTTTTTCTACCAAGACTGGCAACACGTTATGTGTCCGAATTTGCTGTGAAGCTAAAGCTGGGGTCAATTAGCTTAGCTTAGCAAAAAGATTTGAAGCAGACGAGGCAGGTTTGTTTCGTAAGACACCTGTTAACAACAAGGCAATTCAGAGTGCTTTACACAAGACTGACATTTACAAGACATTTACATAAGAAAAAGGATAGAGAATTTGCTCACTTCAAAGTTTAAAAAGACACCAACCAACATCTCTAAAGGTCACTAATAAAAACAAAGATAACACATTTAAAATGTGTCTAACTACCTCAGAGATGAAAATATTCCAGGAAGTCACCAGAGATAAATATTTGCAGTACATAAGTTCCAGTACACATACATGAGAGCCAGTGCATCAGACTGGGGAAAAGGTGGCCAAATATGAGGAGCCCTCATGTGAGGAGAGTCCACCAAGCCCCCAGATCGCTGTGGATTTGTGAAATGTTCAAAAATGTTCAAATATTCCATACACACAACAATTATGTGTTCAGTCCTGTAGCTTGTCTGTTTCAGTTGTCTCTCTCACCCCAGATCCGATCCTAACGCTTCAGGGACTTGATTCGTCATGGTAGCGTTTGGTCATCATGACCAGTACAGTCAGTGTGACCACAGAGGAGCTGGCAGCCAGAGGCCATTTTGTCAGTATCACTCAACATACCGTGTCACATCTTATAACTCGAGTGCTCCGAGACGGATAAACACACATGTGCATACGGAGGAAAGCACGTGCACATAAGCGGGCGAGCACAGAAACAGATATGTATTCTAATGCGTGAGCAGAAAAGCACCAGAACGAATGATAAGACCATGCAGGAGGCTCCACGCTTGATACAAACACACAAACACACGGCGTGAGTGCCGCTCCAGTGGCCAGGTTGAAGTTAGTTTATATGGAGAGCTATGCACATAAGAAATCCAAGGTTCCATATGAAGGGGATCCAGCCAACCGCATTACAAAGTGCTGTTTACTGTGTCGGGACGGAGGAAATGAATTCAGAGCAGGCTCAGGAGATGCCCCCCTCTAATGTACTGTATTTCTGAAAGCTCTCTGCTGAGCCCTGCTCTCTCTATCTCTCTCTCTCCAGCAGGGGAATTCTCCATACTGTCACTCCCGTCTTTGTCTGACCTCCGGTGTACCGGCAACCACACTTCATTCCTCCTAAATCTCCCTCTCCTAATCCTTCCCTGCCTCTCCCTCTCTCCTTTTTCACACACTTCCTCCCCCCCCCCGCCTCGGACAGATATACTGTAAAACAGGGTGGATGAAATAGGAGACAGCTGAAAAGCAATTGTCTTTTTATGCTTTGAGGAAGCACTGTGAGCGTTTAGGAGAAAGAATGATTGCTCTAACGCCGCTTCTCCCCTCTCTGTTTTATTTTGCAGTGCAGTTCAACTTGATTCCTGTGGGGCTCAGGATAGTGGCCATCCAGAGCACCAAGACAGGGCTCTACGTTGCCATGAACAGCGAGGGCTACCTCTACACTTCGGTACGGTCAGCACAGTGATGCCCAAAGCCTTTAAAAACTTTCATTTGTGATTTTCATTACAGGAGTCCTGGTTGAGAAACTGCCACCCTCACCGCTGGCTCTGTGTTTTCTTGTACTTAGCTGATTAAACACAGCGTAGAGGCCGCGTGTGACAGCAACACATGCATTCTTAATGACGCTGTAGTGTTTGTTGAAATGGAGGTAATACAGAAATATGTCTGGAGTTACATGAAAGCTTTCCGAGTCAGTCCGTGTGGCGACATCGCCTAGATGAATTACTGACCTGTGATAGCCTCTTAATTCACACAAGAACAAAATAGGCCCTCTGCATTTATTATTTACTCTCATATTAGAGCTGAAATCTGCACTGTAACCTACCGCACTCTGTTGATATCTGCAGAACAAACAAGTAATACACAAAAAAATCATGTTTAATAGTATAAAAAATATAAAAACGTGTCTCTTCCCAGGTTCCATTTTGCATTAATTGTCAAGAAAAACAATTTAAACCAGAAAAATTGACCATTAATATTTGTTTTTTAAATAAATCCATTAAAAAGTTCTATCTTGCCATTTTTTAAATTTTCGCTGGCTACGTGATGCGTCAATCATCCGGTGGCTGACAAGAGAGAGGACAGTATAGAGGGTGGGTTTTTCCTTTCTACACAGACACTCATTGGCTGTTGTAGGCTTCAGGCTGTAGGCTTGAGTCAAATAAGGTGTCAATCGAAAGCTAAGAGCTCATTTGCTTTGTTGATACCAGCGTGTCGCTGAAATTCAAAGGATAGCTGGAGTTACAGAGTGAAATAAATTGAAGATTTGGACAGATAACAGCTTATTTATGTCGAGCCAGGTCTTTTTGTTTATCTGTTTCAAGTCTAGATCAACAGAAATCGTCCATTTATCACTTTTATCATCAGTATAAAAAATTTTTGACTGAATGTTCTCATCATTTATTTAACAAATCAAATTCAGCTTTTTGGAAAACACTGCTAGCTATTAAGCCTACTTCCCAGCATGCACTGTATTTTTTTCATTTAAAAAAGTTATTCCAATTTTCAGCGAGTTGCATAACAAAAGTCAAACTTTGAAGTTTGGCAAAGTCAAAAATGAAAGTGTCATTCTTAAAGTTTTATTTTTTGGGGGCTTTTGAACAGTTTTTCTCTCTAGCTGTACAGTTTGGCTGTCTTTTTAATGACTGGTTTGTCAAATTAACACATGGGTTTTGTTTTATAGGCACTTCCTCCAGATTAACAGAGTATGCAAGTTGGTATTGGATCAGAGTGCTCGTAATATACTGTATATCTCAGTATATATACAATGGCTAACGTTTTTTTAAATTCTCGTCTTGCTTCTTAAATTGTGCCAAGTTTTTTTTTCCACACTCATAAATTTACTTTGATTAACACACACACACACACACATAAACAAAAACACACTCACTCACACTATCACACGACACACTGCTGCTGTCGGAGACTATCTGAGTCTTTTCCCCCCCGACCTGATTCTCTTTAACTCACAAAGTGGCGGGCTATGGTGGTGACATCTCGAAACTGTGTCTAATGTCGGCATGCATCTGCGCATGAAACGCTTTCCCACTCTCGGTCACAGCAGCACTTGTTCGCTTCAACTTGTGAAGCGGCTCATGCGGTGCTTCCACAGAGTTATTTCTCATTGATGTGCAGAGAGAAACGGTGAAGCCGAGCCACACGTTTGAGAGGTAGATGGAAGAACAGATGAAGAGACAGAGGGTGGATCAGAGTGCACTCTATCAGGATGCAGAGAGAAGCTCTTTTTTCAGCCTTTCTCCTCTTGGCACACAGGCAAAGTGTGTGAGATCTTGTTTGAAGTGCATCGGAGCGCTCACTTCAAAGTCCGTACAACGCTGGCCGCATGCATACTGCCGGAGACGAGGAGAGGAGATACAGGGTTTTCTATCAGGTGGAACAATGGAGGATTGGCCTGGAAAGAACACACATACACATGAAACAGAGTCCTGTATGCAAACGTCATTCTGTTGAGGCATAATCATGCACACTACTTTAAGTCTGTCCTTAATTCTAGTAGTGTCTCAGTTTGCCAACCGGAAATTGCAGTGACACATAACAGAGCTCTTCCAAGCCCTTCTTGGTCAGAAATCACATAACGTGACGTCAAGTAGTTGGCAAGTCTGGTTTGAACTGGGTCACTGTTGACTCTTGAGTTTTATTTAAGTTTTGTTTGTGTCTATGGAGGAAACATTTCTCATCAATGGCTGAACAAAAAAAATCAAATACTGAATGCACGCTAAATGAGACTCTGTTTCAAATCTCTACTTGCAGTTAAGGGATTTTTTTCTGTTTAACCAGGGTTTGATTCTCAGAATTGTGGTTATATTCTGATGAAGGTTGAACCTGTTGTAGAGACTTGGGAAACGCCAGCAAAATAATGTTGAGCATATTGGTGCAAGTAGTTCAAGGCGGTCCTACGAGCATGATTTGTGACATCACAAATGGTTTGGAAGCTGATCCTGGTTCAAGGGAGAAGGAGCAGGTGCCATTTTGAAAAATGAAAGTGGTAATTGTACTTTTTTTCTGCAAAAACATTGTCAGACACATTAAAGAAGTCTTAATACATGAATGGAGGGGATCTTAAGGTCTGGCTATAGTCTACAGGACATGTTTAGGTTGAGTTAGATCGTGGATTGTGATTGCTATTAAATAGAACAGATTACAGATCATCCCTTACTTCGGTTATATACATTTCAAAGCTTCTCTCTGAAATTAGCTCCACGGATTAGCTTGCTAACTGCAAATGGATTATTTACAGGCTCACCAAGCTAGCTGTCTGGTTAGCCAAGTGGCTTACTAATGCTACATATTCGTCTGTGGAAATTATGAAAAATATATATTCTTACACATAAAGCATTATTCTTTCTTTCTATGGCGTTTTTATGTACTACATTTTGTTTTCACTTGAAATTGTGATTAAAACAATCGTTTAAATGATTCATTGGTTTTGTTTGGAAAGCCTGAGGTTAGCCCACATACAGTATACACCAGAGTGGTGCTTCTTGATTCCCTACAATGGAGGTGCCCGGGGCAAAATGATCAGAAATGGCTGCGATGATGAGAATAAGACACGAGCTGAAAAATACCAGAATACCAAAAGGTTTTTTTTTTTTTTTTTTTAATCATAAAAAGTCTTGAGTGTGAGTGCATCTACCCGAAATGTCAGAAGTAGCCCCAATCCATATTTTTAACCTAACTCTAACCCTCCAACCCAAAAAACTCAACTTTTCCCCTAATGAGCCCCAGAAAAATGGTCCTTGTGCGACTTTTTTTTCTGGGGCTTGGAACCCCCCTAGACAGTAAAAACCTTCCATGCACACACACACACACACACAGATAGAGGTTATACTTACCCAGGCATTCTCCTGACAGAAGAAAGGTGACCCATTTTCACTGAGGGAAAGAACCACGGGGAAAGAACTAGGGAGAGGGGAAGGAGAGAAGTGCTCGAGAAAATCCCTCTAAGATGAGAAAAGAGGGAGGACAATGGAGGAGGATTCTTCCCCCTCTTTTTTTTACCTGAAACTACCTGCTCTATTGTTCTGTGCTCATGTGAGTACCAGAGAGAGAGAGAGATGGAGAAGAAGATGGAGACCAGAAATAGAGGAGGGAGGCATGTTTTGTGCTCGTTGCCCTCAGGGTCCGGAGAGAGGCGGTGCAGAGCCTTAACACCCTGTTATGTAACGGTTTGCATGTGCAGGGAACAAGGCCCCTACGTCATCCCCTGAAGGGTGAGGCGAGTTTTAGCAAGAAATAACCTCAATGTATTTAACATGAACATGTAAAAAGTTCAGAAAATATTCTGGTACGTGTGCCGTTTTAGGTCACGGGTACTCGTTTGGTTTAGCTTGTAGTAGTGGAAACGGTATCGTGGGACTGTGGGAGACTCTGTTGTTGTTTAATTTCTTATGCTTTCTTTAAAGATTTAAAATGAGGGAGATGTTTGAGATAATGACTGTGGGGTGGGGGTGGTTTTTTTGGTCTGCTTTGAGGGGAGACATGGCGAATTTAGCAAAAATGTGGCAAAAGAGGTCAACCATTGCAAACTGATTGAGTCGAATGGATTATATCCACTACTGTCCTGTAGAAGACCTGTGTGCAGAATTTAAAACATCTATGGCAAAAATTGAATATGATATTCATAAATAATGTTTTAATTAGTATATTATATGGAAGCCCTGAAGGGGCAAGTGAGACATTTTTTTTCTTCTAGTGATCCATTCTTTAAGTCAGATCTAAATGACTTTCTCTTCAGTCAGATTCAAAGGAGAAGATGTGTTTGATCTGCTGGACTGTGGATTTCTTTGCGAAGGACTCGGGTCAGACTCTCAGATTGTCGAGCGCCTCGTCTCAGTGCTTTAACAGAGAGCAAAAGTGGCTAACGTTAACACATGCAGTCTGTTGACATGAACAAACGACCGACTTCCAGCACAACACAGATCAAGTGTCCAAGCAAATGTAAATGCCAAGTATGTTTTTTAGGGAATTCCTGGTTGCTGCTTGGATTATGCTCCGTTGAGCAGTGAGAGAAAGTGCTACATTTACCTACTGCACAGAATTCGTAGGTTTAGGTAAAATAAGCACTTATGTGGTATCCTCCGCTTCAAGTCACTGTTGACTTTTTCAATAATGAGCCCAGATTATAGATATATAGCAAGAGGGGATACTGTAATAAAACAAAAGAAATCAAATGGAAATTAATGATACTTTAACCTTTTTTCCTGATTTTATTATTTAAAAAACATAATACAGGTAAAATGTTTCCTGCAAAAATGTATTTGCTTTTATAAAGTAGTCGTGTGATCGTTGTAGGAGACCATACAGATGGTTATAACCACATGATGTGCTCTTCCAGTATCTTCCAGCGACATCAGAAACAACAACATGTAACGGAGCCAGAGAGGTGTTTCCTCTTACCTTCCCGTAGCAATAACAAAGGCTCGCCCAGGCTGCGGCACTGTTCCAGTGGCTACTCAGCATTAATCTTTCACGGGCCTCTGTGGCAGACGCGTTTTCCTCCTGCGACCACACACACACACACACACACACTTACACAAGCAGATAATTACGACACTTATTTAAAGGATTTGAAAATGAAGTACCTCCTCCCAGCTGTACGTTCGCCAGTAATGGCTGAGAGAAAAGAGAAAAGTAGTTTTGCAGCTTGGCCCTCTTCAGCCCCGTCGTTTATCTTTATCAGTCGCATCGTTCTCGTTTAAAGCTCCTTTGTTTTTGTGTTATCTTCAGTAGTTTCTGTTTGTTTTATTCTCATTTATTTTCTCTGCCTCTGCTGCCACAAATCATTTTCCCTGCGAGGATCACTGAAATGTTATCTAATCATCTAATCTAATTAAATAAAGTCACCTTTTATAAATATTCAAATGTCTGTGTTGACCTCAGTTTATCTCGCAAGCTAATTAAAAAAGCCTGCAACCCAGTACTACGTATTTGTTTAATGAAATGTGCTTGATCATGAATTCCACTTCGTTTTCGATGTATAATCTTGTTTGAAGTATGAGACATTAGTCAGTCGCCTCAAGAAAGAAAAGAAGTGATTAGAGGAGAGTCCCACAAGCAATTTTTGGTCAAGGTCATCGATGCCCGTAGAGAAATTCTCTTTTCCCCGGCTCCTCCGCAGGGAGGTCAGAGGTCAGGGGGAGCTGCAGCACAGCAGTCCTGGATCTCCTACAGGTTTAGTCTTTTACTCAATGACACAGCAAGGTTCTGAACCAGGGTTCACTCACAGAAGTGTAGTTTCAGGGCTGCCTTGCCATCTCGTAGGATCTTTGTGGGGACCCATCAACACACATTTCTTTTGGGGCGCCAAATCACACAAAATGCCAGTTTCTACATAATGTTAATTTAACGTCTATGGAGCGCAGACAAGAATCAGGTGACCTTCATCATCGTGGAAACAAAAATAAACACTGAAAAACATAACATCATATATGTGACATAAGTTAAGTACGTTACATGTCTTAACACTGACTGCTGGCTTCACATGGGACACAAGCACTGGTCTCATGGGTGGAATCCTGTGTTTCTACATTGTTACAAATGTTACAAATTATACCTTTAAAGTTTACTAACTGCCTTGAGAGCCATGCTGTTAGCTACCTCCGTGTAAATTTAACACTCCCTACACTGTGTCTTGATCTCAATAAGAGAGTAAGGTACAGGCTGAGGTCATGGGATTAACCTTTGCTGTGATTGTGACAGTCATGAGGAAGCTGGATCCCCCTACTTCCTCCTATTTATAAAAAAAATATGCCCAATAGCTGCTGTATAATTTACATTTCAGTTCGACTTTAACACACTGAACATCCACGTACATGACGTCTGATTACTT
The DNA here is from genome assembly GCF_040436345.1 of Pagrus major. Classification (NCBI taxonomy): domain Eukaryota; kingdom Metazoa; phylum Chordata; class Actinopteri; order Spariformes; family Sparidae; genus Pagrus; species Pagrus major. The sequence continues at coordinate 19,284,676 of NC_133224.1, read as the reverse complement.
AAGTTTGCACAGTGGTGTTTCCCCTGCAAACACACAGCATGAATTATTGATCACATGCAAGCACGGTAAATCCCCAGCTCCTCTCTGTGGCTACGTTCAAGCAGACGACACACTTTAAACCTCCAGACACATTTAACACAGAGACAGTTTAAGTAGCTCCTGCCAGGACAAAGGAAGAGAGTAAACAGGAAGTACTTTACTGAAGAGGGATGGACTTTTTTTCTTCCCAGTTCAGCCCTGAGAGACTCACCCAAGTAACACGTCGGTGCTTCTTCTAACACTCAGGAGAGACGGTGAAATGCAAACTTTACCACCGAGTAATCTACTGTAAAAAGAAAGTAACACACCTCCGACGCCTTCATCTCGTTGGGAATCTGTGAGTTGTTGTGCGCAAGATCGATAATAAGGGAGTGGGAGTGACGGACTAAATGACGGAGCGATCGTCCTTTTGTCCTTACATGAGCCTCTTGTTTCAGGAGGATAAAACCAGATGATAATAGAGGTGAGACGGAGAGCGGGAGGAGTGAGTCACCGCAAAGTGACGCTTTTCCTTTTTTTTTCTCTGCATTTACATTAAAATGTGCAGAATGGAGACAGGGTTTGGTTTAAAACTGACACCTTTAGCTTAAACTATGAGCTTACGGCTGGATGGAACTGTTCTGACCTTCTCTTGCGTCGCAGAGCCTCCTCGCGTGTCTCCATACGACGCCACGCACTTGAATCTGTATTCAGGGCCGGGCCTCCTCAGACTCCTTGAGGATAAGAGGGGTGGCAGGGCGATTTGATTGACAGGACAGGCTGGATCTAACCACTAGTAATAACAAACAGGGCTGATTGTTGTCGCTGTCTTGCGAGGAGGAAGGTGGAAAGAGAGACGGGGAGAGGAGCAGCGATGGATGCTGGGAGGAGGAGGAGGAGGAGGAGGAGAAGGATGGCCTGACAGGCCCAGACTCATAGCGAACATAACGTCTCCGCTGGGAGCAACAAACGCCACCAAGCTCATCTTTCTCCCCCTCTCCCTCCCCTATCTCCCTTTATCCCCCCCCCCCGTCTCTCTTGTACAGCTTTTACTCGCCTGTCAGTCTGTCTCGCTCCCCGTCCGGCCATTTGTGTCTGTTGGCCTCTCTTGTGGTTTGTCTTTTTCTCTCCTCTCCTCTCCGCCATCGCCACTTTCCTCCTCCTTTGCTTTTTCTTGTCACCCCCTGAACCTCTTTTATTCAGAATATATATCCCTGTCTTGACGTGTCCCTTATCTGCCGTCCTAGCTCCGTCCTCTACCTCTCTGTTCTCCTTTCCCCTCTCTCTGCCTTCGTCCTCAAACCTTTCCCTCTCGGTCAGCTCTCACTTTTTTTTTTTTTTTACCCTCCTCACTCTTTATTTCCCGGCGCCTTTAACTGCACCCTGTCCATACACAGGATATACTCTTAATCTAATCTGAACTGACACTAATGTGGAAAATACACATGGAGGCACTAAATCACTTCGGCTCGCTTTAAATTCACCCCTGTGACGGCGTGCTCCTTCATATTCTGACTGAAATGAAGCATCTCCTCAGACACCAATCAAGCGATGTTAGTTGATGTCTTTCGTTTTAACGCTGGCTCAGCAGAACTGTCACGGCGCCAACTCAGTGACAGCCGTCCCAGGTGAATGTTAATTGTAAGGGCGTAATGCAGCAAGCGCGAGACACATGTAGGTGGCATGCCTCGGGGATAACATGACGATGTAACTTGATGACTCGCACGCTGATTAGAAATGTGAGATACCCGGGAGACGTGGGAATACGAGCGACTGCACAGTCAGTGTTTGGGGAGTATAAAGACCAAATCTACAATGTACACATAATCTGTTTAAGTCTGCAAAACAGAGCATAAAGAGAAGTGAATATTGGACTTAAATTCATTTAAAGAAACACGACTCAGTGTTTAATGGATATGCTGTATCAACTTTATAGGGTGATAATACGTCAGTGTTGTGATTACAGCTTGTTTTGCTGCTATCAAGTGACCAAAAACTCAGTTAAAAAAGTTTTTTTTTTAAAAAAAAAAGTCAATTAAAAAGTAAATCAGTGTTGTAGAAAGTCATAAACGAGTAAAAGTTAAGATGTTGCGTTGAAGTATTATGTTGGCTAAAGTAAAAGTCACAGATATGAATGATACTTGAGTAAAAGTCTCTGATATTAAGTTGATTTTCTATCACTAAATGTACTTGAGTATCAAAAGTACAAGCATGAGTGTAATATAAATGTACTTACTTATGTGTACAGTGTATACTGTGTACAATAAATTGAGAAATTATTGGCCTGGTCAATTATCGCAGCCAATATTCAGCATTTTTCTGATAATCTGAATCAGTGTTTTTACAGTTGCTACTATAAAAGAAAGTGCTACTTTGGCTCTGATGCAGCTGCAATCTGCTTCCAAAAAGTCATGGTGTGTAAGTATAAAGTAGCAGAAAATCAAAATACTCAAGTAAAGTAAACTTGTGCAGTAAATGTACTTAGTTACATTGAGACACATTCTATCACTGGTAATTGTGTACTGTATATGGTCACATCATCGCTATAGTGTGAGAGAGGACAGACCCCATACAGTCCTACAGAGTGACCTACATCTATGCACTCTATTTCACTCTGCTGCGGTTCACTGATGATATTAATCATGTAAGAACTGAAGCCTGACTCTTTGGTGGTAACATGCACAAGCTGAAACTTTTTCTTCGCAGTGCTGGAAAGTCCAGCTGCATACAAAGAGAGGCCAGATGGGCTGCGTCCATCTGTCTTTACACACCCCCGACAATACACACCTCCTCTTCATCATTCAGTCGCCTGCACCTCTGCAGTACCTTTATTCATCTGGTCACCGTTCATCTCTTTTCATTCCCCATCCACTGCTGGCTAGCCCTTGCATCTATCGCCTTACAAATCTCAGATCATACATCCTGAGAATGCATAAAAGAGGAAATAACAATCATTTGGGGTCACCAGTCATGTAGTCATTTGTCTCCAGGGACTTTGCCACAATGAACGTTTTCTTGGAAGTCTTGATATTAGTACAGGGACCAGGGCCGGGTCTATGCGGTGGCTGTGCGGTGCTCCTGGAGCAGCGGGGCATTCGCGGGTAGCTCAGCAGAGGTTAATGGCGGGGGGAAACTCCTTGTCATGGCTCCATTGTCTGAGGCACTGGGACCCGCTTACCTGTGGGCACCTCCTGAAAATTGCTTTCTGATAAAAATAGCGCTCAGCCGTGGACCTGGCCCACTTTATTAGCCGTGTGCTCCGGAAAAGCCTCCCGGGTAGAGAGATGGTGGTGTGGGGGGAGGGAGGAGTGATGTGTGGATGGGGTGGGGGGGTTTGAGATGTTGTAAAAGGCACACACACATTGCAAAAAAATGAACTTGCACACACACGCGCACACACTCGTACAACCCCCTGTGCAATTTAGCCACCCTCCACATCCCCACAAACACACATGTGCAGCCAGGTATAAACAATCTGACAGAGGCAGGCAGACATAATTGGGCCGGACTCCGATACCCAGGACCGGCTCTGGCCAAACTCTCCTCAGTTAACAGGGGAAAGTTTGGCAAAGTAAAACTTTATTCCGTCGGATGACATTGTGGATCTACACTGTGAGGATGAACAAACACAACTCCACAGCGACCCAATACTGAGCGTCAACGGTGGGGAGGAAGGGAGGCAGAAATAAAACCCATTTTCCGCCTCTTTTCACCTGCGATTCCAGGGGAGAGACAAACACAGCTACAGCATGTGTATCGATAGCATGTTGAGATGACTGACGCGGTCAACTGAACGGTTTTCCATATTCAGTGCACACTGTCGTCCAGATGTTTAAAGTTGCACTTCGATTCCAAGGTCACCAACATTACGTTACATTTGCAAGTTCAAATGTATTCTGATAAAGTTGTCAAGTTAGATGAAAGACACATCAGACCAGACAATGACTGGACTGACTTATTGTTCTCTTCTGGTCTCACCTTAAAAAACAGCATGTAAAAGTGCAAAGATTTTGCAAATAAATTCATATCAGTGATATTATCATTAGATTCATGAAGGCGAGTACATCTATCAAGTCAAAATCAATATTTTTTATATAACCCAGTATAACATAACTGCCTCAAGGGGCTTTACTTTTTATACAGAACACCCCCTGTGCTACGAGTCTGGATTCATGCAGGAAGAAACTTCCCCAAAAGTCCTCCAGATTCAATGACACAATACGTCATTTATCCATGTCCTCTACAACAACACCTGCAGTGTTTTTCCATCAGCACTTTTGGTCATGCCGATCAAAACAAGACCTGCCGATTTCCATTTTAGAGCGCCGAGTTGAGCGATGGACCTGCTCCAAGGTCAAGGCCAAGGTTTTGGTCAGATACTTGGTTGAGGTTTGTGAACCATTGTTGTCATTCCCCAAATGTCATTCAGGGCTTCCCTGAGTGGGGCCTCTTTGTCAAAGTTATCCCACTATAAGGTTTCTAGAAGAAAAAAAAAAGGGGGAGGGACTCTGCAGGAAGTCAGTCAATTAAGGGAACCTGGATCCTTGTACCATTTTTAATTCAACAGTACAATACAATGCGATGTATACATGCTTTTTGCCCATCATCCACCATTTAGTTTCAGTTTTGGCCCTCCAAGAGCAAAACTTTGGGCACCTTTGCTCCTGGACGACATCATCTGACTTCCTCCTTTGCGCCTGACTTAATTTACTACTGCTGCAACAGGCTGTTGTCACTGGATAGTAAATAGATGACGTTCAGGGACAAATTACTGAAGCTGTTGTTTGTCTTGGAAGTGCATGCAGTTGATCAATGGGAAAACCATCTTGATGCCGCTGACCTTTGAGGGAAGATGGAGCTCAAAATGTGTATGTATTTATTTAGCTTCATTGTATCGTCCAATGGTATTTAAGGAATAGGAATAAGAAATAAACTGCTTGAAAGCAAGACTGTTGAGTGAAATGATGTATGATCCCGGGAACAAAATGTCAGGACAGAGTTCACAGTAAGTCCAGAGCAAATATTATGAACTGCAGGAAGCTGTTGTGCTGAACCGTGCTAGCATTTCCAACTACTTCTGCGAGTAGTCTCCATGTCAACAGGCTTCTACACTCAACCTCACCCCTGATCTCCACTCTGCCTCCATGCTTATTCATCCCGTGACCGGTTCCCCCTAACATTTATCTCCCCTAATGCTTCTCCCATGCCTCTAACTTGCTTGATGTTCAGTCTTTCTCCCTCCCCTCCCCTCCCCTCCCTCCCTTCCCTCTGCACCGTTTGTGGCCTCCTCCGAGCTCTCCATGGGGACTCCTTTAGAGATGCACTGAGGCACCGACCGCTAAATAGGGAACACCTCTGCTCACATGACCAACCTCAGAGACGAGGGGAAAAAGTGGAGGTGGGGATGCCTGGGGAACAAGGGAAGGGAGACATGAGTAAAAAGATGAGGGAAGAAGGACGGGGGAACAGTTAGAGGAAGATGTGGGGCATCATGAAGGATGAGGAGGAGGAGGAGGAGGAGGTGACATGAGGATTTCACATCCACCTTAAAATGCCGCAGCTACATCCAGAGCCAACACAACAGCCTTGCTGCATTTTGACAAGAGTTACGACTGTCCCGATGAGCTGAGAGGCGGGAGACCTGTTCTGCATTCTGATGTGTGCTAACAACCCATAAACACACACACACACACACACACACACACACACACACACACACACAGGAGGACAGGCATACACACACAGCTGTAGGCATAGATACACTTTACATGAGTTTACAGGCTATCGAGCATGAATGGGTACACAAGCTTTTTTACTGTAAATGATTTTCTTTATATGGGTGGGTTTGTGCTGTATAAATTCCGTGTCTTACAAATCCAGTTCTATGGGCTGGATGGTCCTCGGTGATACAGAGAGTTAGCACATCCATCATGTTCTATAACGGTGAGCAGGTCCTTTCTCTGTGGAGACTGGCAGAGAGGAAGTGTGTGTGAGAGGGGGAGCGTGTGCATACAGTGTAAGATATTTAGTCCACTGGTTTTCATGCAGAGCTGTTGTGAAGAGTAGGTCGAAGGATTCGTGCAGGAATAGACTCTGAGAAGTTCAGGGGATGTTCTCTTAAACTTTTACCGTAAACTTATGAGAGCAGACACACGACATCATGTTCTTTGTTTACTGATATGCAAAGAAAAGAGACTTGAGACACTTTTAAACCATTACCTAAATTGTAGTCTGCTTGATTTATGTTATTTTCATCTTCTATCTACTACTATTTGCACTTTTTGGTCGACATATTTGCTAATTCGCGTATCCTGCAGGTTTCCATCTCATGAATGCAAGCCATTTTTTTGTTGAGAACAGCTGCCCGCTGTGTGAGAGCCGTGAAAGTGAGCCGAAACTCTGAAGTCACGTGTCGTTAATGGTATGACATGGTGAGTTAGCAGAGTGCTCCAGCTGTCCTCGGTCTCCCAGCGACGTGGGCAGAGGGAGAGAGACGGCACTCAGGAGAGCTCCCTCGCTGCCTCCTGCAGCAGGATCAGCACCTTGGAGAGCGCCTCAGCACACAGCCGTCATTAAAAACAGTAGTAAGGTAGTATGCCCCACAGAGAAAAATGAGATTTTTCCATAACACCATCAAAAAACATTGCGTGTATACTTGATGCCTAACAAGTGTGTCAGCGTCTGCATTCCCTTTATCTGCACATTTTTTGAATATTTTATCTTCTTCTTTGCCTTTTCCTGGCATGTTGCTGCATTTCTCAGTGCATTACCGCGACCAGTTTTCATGCAGACGTCACCGCCCTCCAGCTGACATGGTCCTCCAGTGCATCTTCGTGTTTCAGGGCTCTGATACTCTAAAGACAGACATTACCCCTGTCAGCAGGAATGTGTAATGCATGACTCATGTGCTTCTGTACTAACAAAGCAGGGATCCGCCGACCAAGACCAGTCAAAAGCTACACTAGGTGCTTTTCAGTTCAGTTTTTTACATCCCGTAAGAGTCAATAAAAACAAAGGTGAAAATTAAAAAAAAAAATATATTTTCCTATTTAAAGCAACATTATGTAGAAATTGGCATTTTGTGGCCACAGTTGCTGAGTGCGACGCCACTGTTGTAACAATTTGTCGGACCTAATGTAGGCGCCGACTACAAACAAAGCTCGTCACGTCAGAACAATGTCATGATGTCTTGAAAACTTGTACCACGCTGTGATCCTTCCCTCTCACTGAAGTTACATGAGCAGAAACAAGTGACAGACACCATTCACCCTATTACAAGACACTGTACCATCAAAATGATTCTGAAGCTGTTATTCTCAGGTGAAAAGGTGACATAATGTTCTTTGGTCGTGGCTCCAAAATGGTGGTTCTATATCTTACTGTGGGTGAAGTTCAAAGATGGCGGTTGCAGACGGCGTTGAGACCAAAGATAGCCCGGGACAAAATTATGATACTACCAGTAATGTATGATCTCACAATGTGACTAGTGCTGTGAACAAGTCTACTAGCCAACCAACAGGAATACAGCATTAGCTTCATCGGTCTACATATATCAACCTTGGTGCTGTACCCACATATATCAGATCCATGCAGCACAGTGTGGCTCACAGTAAACTTCTAAGATTGCTGAAATCTCGATGTCTGTCGGCGCCATAATAATAACTGAACCTCACAACAGTCGTCCACAAAGTCATAAATAATTTTGATGTCTGTATTTTCATCACCTCGCCTACAATACCCACAAGTGCTGCCTTATATATTGAGATGACATGCCTTAGGTGTAGACAGTGTAAGCATGTGGTGTATAAAAGTAGTCCTTGGCCGCCATCCCTCACCACACACACATGGACACACACACACACACACGCACACACACACACACACACACACCTGACAGGTGGCAAACTGGCAATTAGTCGGTTCCCTCAGCAAAGCTTTCAACAAAGTCTTCTTACAGTATGACCTGAGAGGACCGAGCTGCCTGCAGACACACACACACACACATACACACACACACACACACACACACACACACACACACACACACACACCTCCTTTTGCCTCCAACTCCCCTCCTCTGACCTTCCTCACCCGCCCATCGAATCAGAAACCGCTTGTCTCTTTTTCTTTGAGTCAGCACTCTTGTTTCCTTTCCTCTGCTCTCCTTCCTTTCTCGCACTCTGATCGACCCCCCCACTTGTCACACACACACACACACACACACACACACACACACACACACACACACACACACACACAAACACACCTTCCTCTGATGTGGCAGCAGGGGCGTGCAGACACACGTGGCCTTGAGGCAGGAGATGGGAGGAAACGTGAAGGATGGAGGGAAGACTGAGAGGATACTGAGAGGAGGGAAAAGGAGAGGTAGAGGAAGGGAAGACGAGGGAGGAGCAGAGAAGGAGAGATGAAAAATGCAGTGTAGAGGTAAGGCAGGTTACCTCTGGTTCCCTTTTGGAAAATCCCCAAACGCACAGCGAGGGTCTGGCAGTCAAGGTGAGAAGCAGAGGACATCCCTCCCTCCCTCCCTCCCTCCCTCCCTCCCTCCCTGCTTCTTCCCCCTTGTGCACCCGCCTGCACCCTCTCCAGCTGTTCTCATTACAGCGTCAGTGTCTGTGTGTGTGTGCGTGTCTGTTTTTTCATCTCCACTCATTTGTCTGCCTGTGTGTTTGTGTCAAAGGGTTGTTTCATGCATGTGTCGTTTTTATTCGTCCTTTTGTGCGCTCAGATATCAGGAACATGCAAGTTTGCATATGTGCTTTTGGATGGGTTTTCACCTGCTTGCCTATTTGTGTGTGTGTGTGTGTGTGTGTGTGTGTGTGTGTGTGTGTGTGTGTTCTGGATGCTATGAGTGCATCAGCCCTGGTCGAGCTCCAGCGCTCCTCAGGGCGTCCCTGTAAATGCCAGAATGTTGGCACAGACGCGGACCCCTCTCCGCCTGAACTGCTCCAAACTTTGTTCTCCTCTCTGTCGGTCAGCAACTCACAGACACTCATGAGAGTTCGCGGGAGCGCAGAGCGGCCGAGAGGTGGAGACCAGACGGAGAAAGATGGAGAAAAGAACCTTTAAAGTCGGCAGGCGAGGTTGTTGTGAGGTCTGTCTGAGCTGGGAGGGCTGTCAGATCATTCAGAAATGACGGCTGTCTTACCTGTTAAGCCTAGAACTTACATCATGTCTTATTTTTAAAGGGGCGATATGTAAGATATGTCAAGGACGTCTATGTATCGTGTGGCAGATGCTAACCTGCTAGCCCGGCCAGTCCTGTCTCCGAACACCACTTTGTACTGCAAGAGGTGACGCTTTGTAGCTTCAGACTGCCATTTTCTAACAGGGCCACTTAGCTACATGGCTAACTGAGCGACTTGCCAACAGCAGCCCTGTACCCCCTGTAGTTTTGGAGCTACCTCAGTATTTTCATGTTAACAATGGGTCACATGACTTTGCAAGTAAAAAGGGATAGCTAACTGTAAGGAACCCACAAAGAATTATCAACCAATTCCATTAGCATTCCACAGAGCATTTTAGCATCTGTCAGCCTATTGTTTTGGTTTTATGACTCACATATCCCCTACTCCCTCTTCCCTCTACCCACTGCTACTCCATTTGCACATCTGTCACATTAAGCGCAACTCCAAACCAATTAGCCTGGAGTTGAAGTGGGTTAAAAATCCGACTGACTGACGTGTAACGCTGTGTTGTGCTCGACATGGAGGACGCTTTGTACAAGTTTAAGTTGTGTGCGACTACTGGAAACGTAAACTTCTCAAACTGAGATAACAACGTGTCAAATGTTAACAACCTAAATGGTACATTTTATTTAAAGGACCATTTTGTAACTTTCTGGAGAAAGGTAGTTGATTGTTGAGTCTCATCCCCAGGTCACCAAATACTGACGCTTTGGGTTCGAGTTGTGCCGGAGCCATCAACCCAAAGTGTCAGTAGCTTTAAAAGTTACATAGTGTTGCTATAAGATCAAATATACTCTTCACTAGTCTAGAAAATGGTAGACATAGTCATTTGTTGTTGTCCAAAACCCATGCAGCTAATGAACATCAGGGTGAAAAACGACCACAAACGCCACTTTCCGAAAGATGCTGATAAGCAACCATGGTTAAGATAAGGAACAAATAGTTTGTCCCGAAGCTCGCCGCTCCCTTTAGACTTAATGAAAGGTGCTTCATTCACCTGTGAGTGTGGCGACAGTACAAACAGAGTCGCACTCTGTGATGGAGTGGGAGTGGGAAGGGTCATTTCCAGTTCACAAGACCTGCTCTTGAATATTAGGGGAGGGATTAGCTGCCAAAGAACCAAATACTGAATGTCCCTCATGAGTTGGTGGGGTTTGTTTACATCCGTAATTATTCTAAACACAAATTACAGATATGATCAGATATGATTTAAAGCAAAACTTTAAAAATAAACAAACAAATAATACTCATAGGGCCTTTAAAATGAGCTTGAATATGAGCTACAATCATTTGCCCTTCTTGTCATTTTGTTGTGCGACAGCAATCTAGCAGCCACAGTGAAGACGACACATTCTCTTTTTTCAGACTGAAGCATTTCATTTTCCCGTGAACATTTCCTAACAGCACTGCTCACCGGTTGTAGCGCAAGTCAACCAGAAAAATGCTCCTTTCAAAACTCAAGCGAACAAACCGTTAGCCGGCGCTAATGTCGGACTTGAGAGCGCTTTGACGGGCGGAGCTTATTTTTCACTTAATGCTCGTGGACGTAACAGTCGAGCCGGCTGCTTTACCCACCTGAGAACACAGCGCTGCCTTGGAAATGGAAGTTTGTTTTTTTTTCTGTGTAAGTTTTCTCCCCCTAAATGCTGAGTGATGGTTTCTGCGGAGACTCTGAGAGAGCAGTGCTGATGATAACACTACAGAGTGCCAGCGGGGCTACATGTTGTGCATAAAATTAATAAATGATAATTACTCCTATCTTTAGACAATTATTCTGCAAGCTCCTGTGATGCTTCCTCAGCTGTTTGTCCTCAATTAAGCTTGTTTTTTTTTTCCTGCTCATTTGCTCAGATAATAATCAGCTTTGCTGGTAAATAAGCTCCTGTAAGGCTAACCTTGCTCTGTGTGCTGTTAGTGCTGATTCTTATCCTTTTGACAAGAGTTGCATCTGCAGGTAAATATTTCATCATTCAGTATTCGGGGACAAAAACAGCCCTACTTTGTTTCCCTGCACGGTTTATCCTCAGCCAAAAATCCTGTATTCCCACTGCTCCATGTTCTGATTAAAGTGTTTCCTCAAAGCTTCATTAGCCGGTGATTTAGCACAAAGTATCACTCACAACATCAAATGACACTGACACACAGATCTTGTACGTGTGAATTATGACAGACAATTCTTAACTTATAACTGCATCACGCACAAATCTCTTCACTCGGCCGTTAAAGCCGATTTCCTGTGTCGTGTCTCAAACTACCTCTGCCCACAAAACACCCTCTGCAGCCGGTGCTTCTCGGATGAAAGAAAACAGCTCTCAATTCATGATCAATCCAATATATTTTTATAACCCGAGCCATCCCTTTACACTTTTCTCTCCCCCGCAGGATATTTTAACGACACTTTCTTTTTTTATTGGATTGTGAAGTGAAGAGACAGTTAGGGTCGGAGCAGAGACGGGCAGGCTGGAGATCTGACAGATGTTCGACTGACAGACTCGGACTTGTGAAGCGAACTTGACCTCATGACCTTTATCATGACATGACTGTCATCCACTCGCAACAGAGATCAACATGGAATTCCCTGCACGAACGTGTGAATATGATTAAGATGCAAATAAAACGTTTGGTTTAGTGACATAAATTCAAACTTAATATTCACTTTCTGTCTTAGCTGGAGGCAAAAGTGAGTTAGGTGCAGGCAGACAAGAAAATGACACTGGAGGAATCACGTTAAGATGTACAGACCAGGCTGTGCTTAACAAAACAGATGGCAACATGCAGCCACTTACTCAAGTCGAAGCAGCAATAATATACAGTAAAAGTACTCCATTACAGGTGAAAGCTCTGGGGAATGTACTTAAAGTTTCAAAGCACTCATAATGCATCAAATAAGAGTATCACCATGGTTGTTGTACTTTTATGTATTATATTGTATTGTTTCACTATCACTGATGCATTAATATGTAAATAGTATTTATTTTTAGGGGCACAACAAAGGTCACCAGATGTTGCTGTTTCAAAACATCTGGACGCCCCATTTTTGCTATTTGATCGGTTGAGGTGGACCTTTTTTTACCCAATTCACACACTGTTGGGTTTACCCATTCATTTCAATGCATCATATTATAAGAGTTTATTATAGTTTTTGTATAAATCATACTTATTTCTAAAGGAGAAATTGAAATAAAAGAATTGAAATATCATACCTAAGTACAAGTGTGAGGGAGTAAACCATTATCTGTATGTTCAACCAACTCAATAATACGTATCTGTAACATGTCAATCCCCCGACTCCAGCTACTTGTGTCGTACTCGGGCAGATACTGAACGTGAAATTGCTCCTGATGGCTGTTGCATCAGTGTGAGTATATGTGTGAATGAATATTGTGGGCTGCTTTGCATTTCTATCTAATGAGCAGGTTGGCACCCGCTGCCATCAGTGTATGAATTATTGTGCACAGGTGGATGTAAATGTGAGTAGCACTGTATCCAGTCCATTTACCATCCAGGTCCTTGGACTTGAAGCACTCGACGTTGACCTTGGACATGTCGGCCTTGACCATGGACTTCTCTGTCCTGACTTGGGACTTGCCTCAGGACTCAGCATTAACAATGACATTGTCCCATCTCTGTTGAATATGAAGCTCATGAGCATAAACATCTCTCCATCTGATCGATCACAAACATTAGCAGTGGCCTACAGAGGCCCATTTTGCTTGAATGAGGCCATCCGACCTCCCAGTATCGATCAGTTTGTATTTCCTGACGCGTGTAACCACAGAGATCATTTACTGAAAGCTGTAAAACTTGAACACATCTCCTGTATTCCTCTATCACGTCCAGCACAAACACATACATGTGGCCTATCGACGCAGTGAAATACATTTGTCCTCTGGGACGCGGTCGATAAGTGTCTGCGACTTAAAGCCCCTGGATTAACCTGCGGTTGCCCGATCGCGGCTTGTAAGTCACTTTAAGTTCTATGCGCTCGGTTGCGTCGCCGCGTCGCAGCGTCCAATCAAAGCCTAAGCCAGGGTTTCTTTCTGGACTAATGCCTATTGACTTTTCACAGAGGTCTTACATAGAATCAATTCCCCAGCTGAGCGCATGGGAGGCAAAATGGTTAATGGCCGCCGTGCGCCTGCGAACGCGCCTGAATAATGTCTTTAGGTGTCAGCGGATGGAAATGAGACAAGAGCATGTGTCATTACTGGAGAATAATCCCACTGTACTGCTCCCCCGTCCTCTTTTTCATTCCTCCTCCTCTTCCTCTTTTCTGCCTCCCTCCCTCCCTCCATCCCTCTCCCTCTCTTCTGTCTGTGGGAGTGAGTGATGAGGGAGGCGACCGCTCCATCCGTCACCGCTGATGTTGCGGTGTGTGTGTGCGTGCGTATGTGTGTGTGTATATGCATGTCATCTGGCGCCGGGTGGCCTCCCACTGATGTAAGAGGGATCTGTCATGTCTCTCTGTCACAACAGCAGACACGCATGAGTGGATGTACACACCCTCACACACACGCACACACACACACACACACACACACATCCTCTCATCTCCTGTGTGTAACAGAGGATTTCAGTCAATTTATTGCCAAAAAGTGTGTCATGGATCCCTTTTATTGACCCTGACATGATGTAATTAGTGAGTGTGTGTATTTCTATGTTTTCTCCTTCTCTTTCTGATCTATTCCAACTAATACGTTGATCCTAATCAGTCTGCACCGACACTGAAACCTGTCAAAACTGTAAATCTGCGTCATAGTTGAAGTGAAGGTCAGTCTCCTGGAGCTGCTAACAGGCCCTGGATATAATTTTGCATTGTTGTTGCATCAGGTTTATATCCGTCCCTGCACCCTAAATCACATAATGCAACATTTCAGCAAATTCTGCTCAAAATACACAAAACATTGAGTTCAGTGCATGAAAAGCAGCCCGGAGAGAAATCCTCGTGTGGATTTGTGGCTGTTCTGTGCGACTGGAGTGGTTTTCAGCGTGCTAAAAGAGGCCCTTTGGAGAGGGCTGAGCATTATGGAGTGGCAAGTAGACGCCAGTTAATTTTGGAGCGTCGACAGCAGCAGCCACAGGAGCCCCTGTGTGTTTGCAGCAGCCCCTGGTGAACACAAGAGGAACTGCAGCAGCCATAATGAAGTCTGTGTTGTCTCTCAGATAAGGGGTTATTGGACTCGGGTGACTTTCACTCTCGAGGCTCCGCTCCTTCAGTATCTTGTTAGATGACGCAGGAGAAGCGGCGGCAGGAAGTCGGACATTTTCTCTGGTTTTGATAAAGAGGAAGTGATCAGCGGACTCAGCCTGAAGTCTAGTCAGAGTAAACGCTGTGCAGACAGATGTGCGGCGTTCCCCTGTGTGTCTGCTGTGTGAATAATGTGTCTGCTTAATAGTGTGTTATCCCATAAAGCAGCATTGCTGATGGCACCTGAGTGTGCGTCTGTGACTGAGTGAACGTGGCCGACTTCTGGACAGGGACAAAAGTGAAGTCATTTTTGGAAAACTGTGATAGTTGAACTTCCCGATGCAGTGATAATTAAAAAGAGGAAATGTGTAATGATAAAAACTACTGAAATATTTAAACTCTTCCTCTGAAGCTGCAAACAAAAAAATTGGATTACATCAGCCCCCTCTTGCAGAGGTGAGCGTTCATGCAATCATTCACGCGGGCGGCACGCTGCTGGGTGGTTCAGTCAGTGTAGCACCATGCTAAGAGTTAATTCTCATCAAATATTAAAGGTATATTTTACAAGGGGAAATCATAAATGAATGATTCTCTGAAGACAGACTTTTGCTCGTGTTTGCTGCTACTTTACCACCTCCGAGCACGATTTAAACATGGATTTGAAATGTCGTGCAAAGGTGCTGTCAGCCATCTTCTTATGCATGTTCACTCTGAGGGCATCAAGTGCTCAACTCCTGTGTTAAGTCTGAGACAACAGATGAGGACAGAAAAAAAGAGCAGTCTGCACTCTAAAGGAGGCAGATAAGAAAGTCTGTATTGCTAATAGACTTTGATTTATTTGATAAAATGGGAAGTTTTCTGGTATTTAGCTTCTGCAAAGTACTGTGAAAGAATTTAAGGTGAAGCAAATTTATCACATTTATTCCTGTCAGTTCTTGCCTTTCCAAAACAGATACACAAACATATTTTCATCAGCCTTTAAGAATGATAATATGTTAAAATCTCTTAAAAACTAAATAGATTTTTTTTCCAATGATCACTGGCCTGACCTTCTGTGCTGTCAAGTACTTTATTTAATTCAAAGATGCATTGCCGCACTTCATCGGTACCTCCATTACATTAAAAGTCCATCGTTCATAACTTTATAAACTAAAGTATTCATAGAGAAATGTACTTAAAATATCAAAACAGTTTATGACCCATGCAACAAGGCCAGGAGTCCTTGGCAGCAGCGCTTTCCTGCTCTTAGTCCCCCCTTTCCTGTCAAATCTCCAGCTGTACTAAATAATAAAGGCACCCAAAAAGAAAACAATATCCAAAGCAAACATACATTAGGTGGTAGAATGGTCTAAAATATGATTAGATTATCATTACTGACGCATTTGTTTTAGCATGTTGAGGTGGGACTAATTTTATCTAGTTCATTCACTGTTAGTAGTTCAGTTCATACTGATGCATTATATTTCAGAAGTTGATTGTAGCAGCTGTTGATATCAGATAAATGTAGTGGAGTAGAAGCATGAACGTGAAGTATCACAAAACGTACTTACTTATTCACTTAGTACAGTAATTGAGTACATGAGGAAATACTCTGATTCTTTACTCAAGGAAAAGTACATTCACAATGATATTCCCCATCCTACATTATATTCAACAGACATAAAGTCACCTTGAGCTCTAGAAAATTGACGCAGGCATTTCCTACTGGTTTCTTCATGAAGACCAAATGATTCTTCTGGCTTTTCTTTTTTAACTATTAGGGAGTTTTAAAACCGTGTCAGAAGTTTGGAGGGAAAATCTCAACTCACTGGTCTCTGAGACATGAAAAGGAGCTACAACAAGGCTCTTTGGCCAAAAGGTTCAATACTTCGTTGCCATTTTGGCATAGTTGATACAAATTTTGTGTGGTGAGCTCAGACCAAACTCACACACATTTGGGAACAACTTGTTTAACTGTTAGCAATGCACTGTATTGTATAAATGTAGGTAAAACATGAAAAGTACCAGTCAAATACATGTTTTGGAGTGAAAAGTACATTTACTTCTGGAATATCACGTAGAAGTATGAAGTATTATACAAAGTAACAGTAGTAAATGTATTTTCCACCATTGCACCACTGGTCCTGCCATGTGACCTTTAGTCTGTGAAAGGGCACAAAAACTTGAATTATATGCCACATATGGAGTATTTGTCATGGGTTTAGTTGTGGTTCTGTTATTTCCTGTTTTATTTTGAAGTTCTGCCCTTGTGTATCACGTTCTGCTTTTCTTTTCCTCCCTTTGTGTGATTTCCTCGACCTTTTTCTGTGTTCACTTGTGTCCTGACAGGAGCCTGTCCTGGTGTCCTGGTGTCCTTTCTCTCATTGTTTGTTTCTGGCTTTTATGAATCGTGTTTTTCCTGGTGTGTGCTTTGCCCTTTGATTTGTACTTTGCATTTCTTGGTTTGCACTTTGTTTAGCCTTTGTGTTTCCCCTTTGTATTTTGGATTCTGTGGCTTTTGGATTTCGGCTTGTTATTAAAAGCTCGCCTTTTGTTCAGCACTTGCCTGACTTTCCTCTCGTGTTTGGGTCCACCTTGACATTATTGAACTGAAATTCAGTATAAACGGACACCTATTATTTTGTCTTTAATCATTAAATCGGAGTTTGTTTGGGCGATAAAACTCCAGCCTCTGTCTTTCCTTTGCTGCTTCCTCATGTTTGGTCTCCCAGGATGATAATAGCTAATCGAAAAGACCTCCTTTGCACACGGCTGGTCATGGATTGGTAATGATGCAGCCTCAACACACACACACACACACACACACACACACACACACACACACACACACACACACACACACACACACACACACACACTACTCATACGGCCAGATTCAGTTTAATTCACCAGATTAATCGATTAATGAACTGGAGCAGGTCTGTCTGGGTGGGTGTGTGAGCCGGTGATCGGGCTTTACAAAGCGGGCTCTAATGCTGAAGATCTTGCCCTGAAATCTACACACACACACACACACACACACACACACACACACACACACACACATGCAGAGCGCCGAGAAGATGAGACGCATCACACTGCAGCGCAAACACGGTTAATGATAGCAATCTGATTACACCTTCCGAGAGACTCCAGACCTTTTCGGATTCGGCTCTGTGCTATTAGAGCTAAGTTAATGGGTGGGTGAGGAAATGAATGGCTGCCTAAGTGAATGGATGTGTAATTAAAGAATGGGCGATACAGTCAATGTAATTAGCTTGTTTATGTGCGCTACAATGGATATAGGCAGGCGTTGAGGCCCTGAGCCTGAGGTGGCAGACAGCACCGAGAGAGGGGGAATAGATAGCAGACGGAGAGCAGGAGGAGGAGAAGGTGAGTGAGAAATGAATGAGAGAGAGAAAGAGAGAGAGAGAGCAAACTCCTTATTCAGGCCTTTTCTGCTTACCCGTCACATCAAGGCTCCAAATCAATCCTGCAAATTGGTTTGTTCCTCAACAAGGTTACCAAATGACGGAGGGATGGAGGGAACGAGGTGGAGAAGGAGAGGCGGAATATGAGATAGAGAAGGGAATATGTGAGCGCTGTAACGAGAGCGAGATGGAGGGAGGGGGGATGTCCCGGTGTTGACGTATCGTCTAATGCAGAACCGTGCGTGTGTGTGTGTGAGCTGAAGGCCGACGGTGGGCTCGTTAAACCACGATGGAGGTGAAGGATCCGGTTGATTGTTGTTTGTTACAG
The DNA here is from genome assembly GCF_040436345.1 of Pagrus major. NCBI lineage: Eukaryota > Metazoa > Chordata > Actinopteri > Spariformes > Sparidae > Pagrus > Pagrus major. Next base: position 19,266,526 of record NC_133224.1, on the reverse strand, counting down.
GTAAACCGAACCGGCTGAGTTATGGCATCCCGGCGCTGGAACCACTTTGTCCATGTGGGCGAATAGGCGTGTGCACATGTTGGAATGAGTTTGTCGCTGTGTGTGTGTGTGAGCAGTTTGTTGATGCAGCCACAGATGCTCCTGTAACCCTGTCACGATGAAATGTGGGCCCCATTTCCTCCCATTCCCAGCTGAGCTGGTGGAATTGGAGAGTAAATATATAAATAATAGAAGAGATAAAAAATGGCAGACACTCCAAATGTGTTATTCTTCTCCTCTGACCTGATGTTGCGCTTTCTGTCTTTCAGGAACACTTCACGCCCGAGTGTAAGTTTAAGGAGTGTGTGTTCGAGAACTACTACGTCACCTACTCGTCCATCCTGTACAGACAGACCCAGTCGGGCCGGGCGTGGTACATCGGCATCAACCGAGACGGACAGGTCATGAAAGGGAACCGCGTGAAGAAGACGAAGGGAGCCGCGCACTTCCTGCCCAAACTCATTGAAGGTACGGCAGATTAAGATGTCCTGCACATGCTGTTCCAGAGGCAGGGAGTGTTATCCTGCAGCGCACTCACTGCTTTGATTTTGTCACCATCTCTGGTGCTAAAAGCTCATGTCTCTGACCTTCAGTGTTCTGGTGGGAGTGGCGGAAGTTTTTCGGTGCCAGCTTTTTCTTTAATTAGTCAACCACGGTGAATAAAACTGCCCGTGCTACTTTTTTGTTCTATACTTGAAATATGGATCACATTACTTCCTGTATATCAATATCAATATCAACAATTTGTCCAACTTCTAGAGACAGGAGCTAAAACATCTTGTTTCAGACAGACGATGGACTGTGGGGCTCTGTAAAGAGCCAATATTAGATAAATTAGGAGGTTTTTTTTATCTCTATATCATGCAATGCTACTGTAGTGGAGAGCCAGAATAAAAATATAAAGCTGGAAATGAACATTATAGTCCCCTTTAAGCATTAAAGTTAATCCTGACCTTGAAAATAGTCATTGGATATATTACGCTGACAAAACACCCCCCTTTCCTTAGCATAAAAGAAGTAAGTAAGCCGACCTTGAGTTGTGATTGTATATCAAAAGGTATTTAACTTAAATATTATGCTGAATTTTCAGAATTTTACTTCACTATTAAATGCCTGAAGGCACAGTACTAAAAACTGGAACTGATAGGATGGGATTTTAACATTTTTATAATAACTGCAGTAACTTGTTTCTTACTAAAGACGTGCTGTACTGTATTTACATTATTTCAAGATATTGATTTTCCATTATACATTAACATTACAAACATTGTAAGGTAAGTCATGTTACAGTAGTTTCTCATTCATACTTAAACTCTTTTTTTTCTCTGTCTGCCTTATTTTGTCTGAGATAAAAATAAAAAAAGTAGTTGTGTGCATGTCTAATCCTATAATTGAGGAGGTGCAGCAGAAGGCAGAGAGATAATATCGCTCTCAAACATTCGTTGTAAATAATCAGGCAATGTTTTGATCGTTGTTAAAGCTGCATTCATTCATTTTTGGGGTCACTTAGGGGGCAGTGACAAACAAACTTTATGTGCTTTTCTGGTCTCCCCCAACTCCTAAAAGGGAAATATGGCTCTTTAGCTGCTAAATGCTCCACCGTGTTCACAAGCAAATTGCTAACTTGGCGCCTACATTACCCACAATGCAACTTAGCCACTGAGTGACATCAGGGGAGGCAGGAGCCTTGGGGATTCCAAGCAGCTTCCTCTGGAGCCACAAAAGGCTTTGTACTACTTTTTTTCACATATGCAGTAGTACTCCCCAAGAGTTACCCTTTTGGGATGAGTCGCTTTGCTCAACAAATCCTTATTTGATCCATTGTTCCTATAAAATTTAATCAGTGCAGCTTTAAAATAAAACATCCTCTCTGTTCCCTCTTCTGCTGTATTTTGTGCACCACTGTTTCCTTATCAACTTGCGGCTAACTCACATTTTGAATGAATAAGGTCATGTTCACATTGTTGCAGCCACTAGCCACTATCACACAATGGCTGACAGAAATGTAGGTCATTACTGCGCACAGTGTAATCCAAGACATTTACAACAAAGTGCTGAAAGCAAAACACAGACTGCACTGCGATTGTGAAAAAAATAAAAAATAGCAGCAAGGCATAGAGGCTTTTAATGTTACTTTGTATCTAGGTGTTATACAAATACTAAGAAAGTATTTAAACGCTCAAGTGGGTGGTGCTTGCTCATGCCTGTGAGAGCTGACCAATCAGATTAGACCGGGGGTTTTCGGCAGGAAGGCCTTAACGAGTGCAAATGTAGGTGCTGCAGCAAAAGATAGTATGAGAAAAAAAATGTGATTTCTGAATAGTAAACCATAAGTAAAACTGTGAACATGAAAATGAGCATTTTATGTGACCTTGAACTATATCTTCTCCCCCTCTAGTGGCCATGTACAGGGAGCCCTCTCTACACGACGTCGCTGAGCAGAGCCCGCCCAGGAAAACGCCCAAGACCTCCAGTGACTCGCCCGTGCTCCAGAACGGCAAGAAGGACCCTCAATCCAAAACCAAAACCTCCACCTCCTAGCGCTCAGAGACACGGGTGGTGGGAGGAGGGGTGGAGGACACGGGGCACTGGGCACCAGCGGACACCCTGAACTCGGTTGTTAGGGCTAACCCCCCCCACACACACACACCTGCTGCCTGCAACACTGACCCCACAAGAACTCCACGTACCACAATGCACTTGTGTAAAGTTGGAGATAAAGGAGCAGGTCCATGCAGAGGGGAGTTGGCCAATGGGAAGCCCCTTTTACCCTCACAGACCCCCATCCACACCAGCCCTCCACCTTCTTATTTAACAACCTGTGATTATCAAAGCCTGGGATATAAAAGCAATAACTCCATGAAGAGGTGAACAGTCGCCTAGCATCTATAGCATGTCACCACAGTGTGTGTAACCCGCTGGAAGGAAACCCCACACACGCATCAGCGACGTCCTTCCAGTCAACCAAATATCCGAGCAAAGTCTTCCTGGTCTTACCACAATGGGTGCGGCGGTCAAGTCCGTCCCTCTGCAGCACATACTTTACAAATGGGTTGTGTTTTCATTTCCCCACAGGGTTCCATGCTAATGTTAGCCTGACATGGAGTCATGCTAATGCGAGGCTGTCACAGAGACCCTTGCAGACTTTTGTTCTGCAGCCATCTGCTCAGTCCACATCTTCTGCGTGTGTCAGCGACTTTGTGAGATGGCCTGGATACTTGTCAGCCCTGCTTGTGTGTGTTTGTGCGTGCGTGCGTGTGTGTGCGTTCCCCTTCTTCTTCCATTCACCTTTGGCGCGATTTGATTAGTTTGTGACATGGACTCAATTTTCCACTCTGCGGCACAAGAAAACCCCTCCCGTCCTCTCCGGCTCCGTTAATGGAGTCTGGGGCTGATCAGAATCTCTCGACCCTTAAACGAGGGGCCAAGAGCTCCCTCGGCACACTGCGTAACCACACACACACACACACACACACACACACACACACACACACACACACACACACACACACACACACACACACATTATTACACTGACATTTACACACACACACACAGAGGTGTGTGTTCTGTGTGCACTCGCTTTAACATCTTGATATCCATGAGCGACGACCGCATAAAATGATCTCACGACTTAACACACTTAACACAATGACATGCATTAACACACACACACACACACACACACACACACACGCCCACAACTGCACATGTCGATGTGGTGGTGAGTGTATGCAGGTTGTGGGAGATGATGAGGATATCATCGGTGAGATCGGGTACTGATGGAGCCTGACTGTGTAGCTTGTGATTGCACTGCAATAGCTTTTTTCAGTGTGGCCGGCCATGCATTGCACAAACCCCAAAGGCCCACACAGAGTCTGTGGACCCTCTGTCACTCCTTCAGCGTGGTATTCTTGTATAGAAATACAGAAAAAAAAGTGTTTTTATTGAATTACTGTGTCCACATTGAGCTACCACCGTGTGATGAATTAGAAATATATTTTCTTTGGGCTGCTAACACTAAACCATCACTGTCCCCATGCCAGAAATACTCTGTGTACTGTATGGTACTGTGTGTGGGCTATTTTTTAAAGGGCCACTCCACCCATTTTACATGATAGGATAGTTAAAAGTCATATACCCGTGTTCGTGTGGGCAGAGCCCAAGTCTGACAGAGTCACACCAGGGACATCACTTGATTTTGAATTGGAGTCGTTAAAGTCTGACCGAAAGACAGCAATACAAACAGGAGCTGTGGAGTTTAGTACCACAAAGACCTAAAACTGAGACCTGAACAAGACCCGATCCAGCTTAACCCAACTGGTACTGCACGGTTGGGTACACAAAGCTATATTTTTGCTTAATTTTGGTTGACTAATGCAGTAAATACAGTAGGCTACACTGCAACTGTGTCCCAAATCCATACTAGTTTGGCGAGTGTGTTATGCTAGTAGCTGCTAATGTAGCTTGAACCTCTGGCCTCAAGCAGAGCTGAGGAGCAGACTACAGATGTCTGGTGAACTCATGTCTTTCTAACGCCACACCACCAGTCTTTCATATTCAAGCTTGTCGTCGTCAGCTCCAACTGAGAGTGACTCGAGTGACATCACTTTAGGCAGTTTGAAATAATTTGATCAATTACATTTGAATTACATTTCCCTGGTTGGGGAGCTTGAGTGTGGCGTGTGAAAGATGTGGGTGTTAACCACACAAAGACGGTCTAAGGAAAGATGGCATCACAATGCATTATGGGTAATGTAGAATCCAGTGTTTTTTTAAAGCTTGACCCATAAAATGGACTAAAAATCAGGATATCTCAGCTTCTGCTGCTCCAATTTTGACCATTCCTTTTTTAATCTGTCTCCTGCATGTCCCCCAACTTTATGGCAGTGCGATGCTAAATGACTGGAGCGGTCCTTTAAATCTGTATCTACACATGGACCCGTCAACTGACAACATGAATCATTTCCCTTCACACATTCGCTTACAAGCGACGAGTTTCGACTGCTTGCTACTGAGCATCTCCATCGAAGGACAGTTTTTTTTTTATTTCATTCAAAATCCAACAGATTTGTGTTTCTCTTTCTAAATGTGTTTATATGAATCACTGTAAATCTCTCCGGGAGACTTTGGTTACGATGCAAAGGAATTCAAGCCTTCTTTACGTGTCATTCCACTTGTTGCTTTGCACTTTCATAGATTCAAATTACTGTGACTGTTTCGTTTGGAGCAAGACAACCAAAGTCATATATGAAAAAATGAAGTTGACAGGATGAAGATTTTTTAAAAAGGATGATAAATGTGTCATAATTACTCTGATCCTGGTGAAGAAAGTAGCCAGACTGAAATATTTCAGCGTTCTCATGCAGCAGACCTCGTTGCGAGTGCTTCCATTTGTTCCTTTCATTCAACACGAAAAGCAATCATTTTTCATATCAAACTTTCTTGCTACAATATGCCAGGCTGGGTAATTGTTTCTGCCTAATGTTTATGTATTGTAGGAAGCGAGTGTGCTCAGGAGGTAGAGGCGAGGCCAGATTGATGATCGGCGCTCGGGAAGAGAGGGACGCGGCGACGAAAAGAGAGACGGGGAAAGAGAGAGATTTTTAGGGGGGAAATAATTTGCGGGCTATGAGGAGAGCAGAAAGAGGGAATTATGGTAATGTGGAGAGAGTTCCCCCGAACACACACACACACACACACACACACACACACTTTTACACACACTTCTCATTTCATGCATAATCCCCTGCTCCCCTGTAACCTGTGGTTGTAAATAATAATAGCTGATAACCTGCGCAGAATGGAGGCGAGCTGCCGAGCAAAGTAATCTGCTGCCTGAGAGATGGAGCAAACTTTACCTCCGCTTTCCTGTGGGGAGACCGAGAACGGGTGAGAGGAATGAGAAGAGGTTGTTTGAGAGGGAAAGACAAGGGAATGGAGGAAATAAGCTAAAGGAAGGACTACAGAAAGGAAACTCAAGTTCAATGATTTGCACCCGTTATAGTTTTTTTGATGTGTTCAACACAAGCTACTGTTAAAACCTCACTTGCACACTGAAGACCTTAATTAAACTGTTAAATAGACCCTCAGGTTGGTGTGTCTGACCGGTCACCCCCTATGGATCGCTAAATCCAGAACACAATGTTTGAGTACCGTTCGCAAAGTAATTACGCAAATATTTAATTAAATCAGGCTCGTGCCGACCAGAGTAGAATTAAGGCTGTGTGGGCCTGATGGAGAGATACTGTGAGAGGACTTCAGCAAACAGACATGACTTCTGTGACTATATTTTAAGGGCTGGGAAATCTATGTTGCAATATTTTCTTACGTACGTTGTCATGTTTGTTGTGTTCAGAATTTGACTTTGAATGAAAAGAAGAACAGATGTAAAGAGAGTTAAGGGCTAAAAGTTTAAGTTTTAAAGCTTTTAACGTGGAAATAATGAAAAACACATGGCTGCTGTGATTGGAGATTACAGATGTGGACAGTAAAGCGATGTATCAATCGCACAGACACGCACAATTAAAGGGGCACTCACCAATTTTACACGTAAAGCTCGGTTTACTGGAGCCACTCAAAACTGTTAAAACGGCTGTGAAATGACATCTGTGGCTTCAGAGGGAGCTGTCGAAAGGTGCGTTCAAAAAAGAAAGTGAGGCAAATTATCGCCTCATGTTACTCGCTTGAAGGCCACTCCTGGACTGTGGACTTATGGAGTATTGTTGAATTCAAATATACGAGTTAAGCGTATGTTCTGATACCAGTTTTTCTGGCTCAGGTGGCCGGTCATGCAATGAAACGTCTGTTAATTTGTACACAGCTGCGCAGGAGGCAAGTGGGAGGTAACAGGTTCCTGGTTCAAGGCTAATAAATGAAGTGACATCAGATCGGTGATTAGCATTAGCATCTGAGGCATTTGCCATACTGGTATCAGAGATTGTTTTTATTCTGTGATAACGTGCGTTAGCTCAGTTCGTGCCGCTATTCAAATTTTCCTGGCCTTCTTTTTGAACGCACATCAGGCTAAAAAACAAAACTGGTGATGTCTTCAAGGTTATTTCTGATTGGGCTTCATGTTCAGATGTTTTTAACAGCAAGCCTGCATTAGACGCTAGAGGTTCAGGGTTTTGAGTTGCATTATGGGGAATGTAGGATCTAGTGTTTTTTTTTTTTTTTTTTAGCTCGACTCATACACAAGCCTAAAGTCAGGTTATCTCAGCCTCTGCTGCTTCAATTTGAACCATTCTTCTTTAAATATACCTCTAGTAAGTTAATGGAAGTGCAGCACTGAATTACTTGAGAGCCCCTTTAACCCTCATAACAAATGCGGCATTATTTTCCGTTGATGCACACGCCTGTACAGATGCAAAAAAACGACTGCACATGAGGTAACGTGTAGGTGAGCGGACGTGAGTTCAGACTTTATTTGTAGGGCTACTATCACCTCATTTCCTGCCTCAAACTCAAAGCAACGACAGCCATGATTTTATTAAACCGAGCCATCAGATGTCGTGACTGAGTGTCAGTCAACACTGACATCTAGTGAGTGATGGACTGATACCTCAGTTCAGTGAGATGTTCGTGCCGCGTGCACTCAGAGATACAGCCACTTATAAATGCATCAGTCATCAGTATCTGTTCATTTTGCCACTAGAAGATGCCGATACATCTGCTTTTTATTCCAGCTGCAGACTGTTATTGAATACTCATCCTCATGCTAGTCAACCACGATTGAGCATCTTTTTGTGGCAGGAAAATTTACTTACTTACTTACTTTTTAGGGCGATCGCAGTGTTTCCTGTGATTTCTTTTGGCAAATGCTGTAACAGATATTATCTTTTGTAATCAGATTAATCCTATTAGATGTTACCTGTTCGTGGGGTATTTTTGAACAATGTATTGGGGTAAGAGGGTGGTGGTGGTGGTGTGGGGGGGACTTTAAAAGAGGAGGCTTGAAAACGTGTATCCCACTCTGTTTGCTGTGTTATTGATTTCACTTTGCAGAAATTTTAGAATTACAAGATCATTTATCGCGTGTGGAAAGTCTGCATGATTGCATGTGCGTGTGTGTGTTCTCATCACCGACTTGTGTGTGTTTTGCCGCGGCCCACACTCTCCCCACGCTCCTCCGCTGTAAGCCCTTTTGTTAAAGCCTGAAATCAGCTCCTCTGTTCCAGCCTGTCCGCTCTCCGGCCTTCAGGCTTCACTTCAAACGATTCTGTGTGAATTACAGGATGTAAAGATTGCCATTTATCTCGCCGGCCGTCTCTCTGAGACACATGTTTGATTAGTGAACCCCACCCCACCACTACCACCACTGGTGGCTGAATTTACTGCTTTTAACCGGCTGATGGATTCAGCTTGGAAATGTTTGGCACCGCGGAGGTTCTTTGGCGTCACCAATTTTTTGGGGAGTAAAAAAAAAGAAAAAAAGACGAGAGAGGTGCGGATGTGAATGTGTGTGATATCGAAGGGGGGTTAAATGATGTATACCTGATTCAGCTGCACACTTCACACACACCTCTCTCCCCGGGGACTCCCTTCCCTCCCATTTCTTCCGAGTCAGGGCCCTCCCTGCTTACCGAGCGAATTACGACTGCAGAGAGAGAGGGTCATCCGGGGTTGTGAAGGACTCAGAGGGAGAAACAGAGAGAGAGAGAGGCATGTGTCACATACTGTAGCTAACGCGTGCCCTCACATCCTCCCTTTGAAGTTCCACTTCCTCTCTCCGATTTCCCTTTTTTTGCGAACTTCCCTTTAACCTGGCGGCGTGTTGTTCGTGTGTGTTTTCTCGCTCATCAGCTTTGTGCGTAATCGTCGTGTAACTGTGATTGAATATCTCTGCGTGTCCATTATGTGTATCCGAGAGGAGAGGGAGGAAAAGTATGAGCAGAGAGGAAGGGAGAGAGGAAAATAGAGGATAAATCAGAGGCCAAATCAATGAGCACGAGTCCTTGGGCAGAAAGCAATAAACTCCATTAACAAGGTGCAGCCACATTATCTGAGAGGGCGTGAATTAATATTGATATAGAACCCAACTGTGTGTTTTATTAGAGCTTTTATTTTTCTAACACTTTGCCCTTTCTGTGAGCTGGGTTGCTGTTCAAGTGTGTGTGTGTGCGTGCGTGCGTGCGTTACTTTGAGGTGGAGTCCCTTCACCACATCTGCAATGCAGCAGAAAACACAAAAAAGAGAGGGAGCAAAGAGAGAGGGAGGCTCACGTGACAAAAGAGTGACGCCGTCCTCGGACAGATTTTCTCCTTCTCTTTTTTTTTTTTCCTCATAATAAAAAAAAAAAAGCGCTCCTACACTGGAAACCCGGGCGCTGAATGTCACATATTAATTCATGTATAAAAATCAGGCTGTGTTTTTTTTTTTAAAAGCGCACCCCACAGTCCCTCAACACATCTGCATTGCACACACACACACACACACACACACACACACACACCACAGCGCCCTGCACCAAGGCGGCGCAGATGTGGCTAAATGGGGTGACCTTTACTAACAGATCACAGAGGGGACTTCACCTCTGCCAAGCTAATGCACCAATAACATTTTAGTGGTGTCTTTGCATTGTACACTATGATGGAATGTCTTTATTTCCCCCTTTTTTCAAGTGTTTTTGGGTATTTCTAAGTGGAAGTACTGTGACTTGTAATGAAATCATATGAGGAATTTCTGACTATTGGTATCCATTGTAAAAAAAAAAAAAAAAGAATGCCCTTCATGAATCATTGTTGGTCCATGTGTGTTTGATCTGATGTGTTTATTTTGCTGTTTAAATGCATATCCGTGTCCGTTCCCCTGCCACATAATGTGGGATGATGAACAATTGAGCTCGATCGACGAACAGAGGAGGAAAAAAACGCTAAGATTGTGTTGGGGTCTCAAACCTCGTCCTCCCGATCCCCCCCAATCCTCCAGCACCCACCTGTCAATCACCGGCCGACCGACCTCTGACCTTTTATCTCTTAGCGGGATTTTAATTGGCTCACGGGCAGCGTGTGGACTGCTCATTCACCGTCCGTCTCTCCCTCCGACACACAAACACATCCTCTACCTGTGTGTGTGTGGTTCTGTGATCGATCCTCCAAGGATTTTTTTTGACTTTTTCTTTGTTTTTTTGCTCTTCTTTGTACTGCATGGACGATCCGAGTTTATTGTGACAAAAAGTCTTCCAGAAAAGATTTTAAGGAAAATCACCATAATCTTACTTTTCCTTCCTCGTCTTCCAAATGCAAAAAGAGTGCTTCAGTCTTCCAGCTATCAAAGCCACAATGACACTATTTTTGTATACAAATGGGGCAAAAAAGAAATATATCTATATATCTCTATATATAAATATATCCATGCAAATGTGGTTGGGGTGCAATAACTCCCCCTGTTGCCGGCAAGGTGGAATAACACAACTACTATACGCCATCCGAACCCATGGATCACCTGGAGAAAAGACCTGTGAAGGACTACTACAGTGCAGTTTGAAACTCCTGGGTGGAGGTAGAGGATCACAGACAGGCGGGACTACAAGCATGCATGCGCCAATCATTTACTGGACACCTTCAAAGAAACAGTCTTTACCCAATATTTACTCTTTAAACCCCTTTAACCCCCTGCTCCCCCATCCCCTCCTCAACACTCTATTATCCCAAACTCTTGTCTCTGCATTTGCAATATGATCTGTATTTATTTCTATAATAACTTACACAAAGTCAAAGGGAGACGTATTATTGGATATAATTGAATAAAACAAACTAATATATTTGTATGATTGTAGCGCTGGTCTGCTGAGAGTTTTTGTCGGGTGTTTTGGTCTCATTCCTGCAACAAACAAGTTAATTTACATGTCAGACTGGATCTGTTTACAAGTCTGTAACCATTTGTTATATGGTGCTGAACAGAGTTACCATAATCTGATCACAGTATATGATCATGTGATCTGTGTGGTTTAGGTTTAGTTCTTTCACACACAGCCTGTTCCAGCCCGATTCCTCCAGTATGATACGGTGGCCCTGATGTGCAAATCACCACGGCAACTAGGAAAACACACCTGCTTAATACAGAACACAATAATTTGCAGTTGTGTTCTGTGAGTTATTGTGTGTTTTCTGAAATGCTGTTGTGTTTTTCTATTTGTCGTATTGATTTGCACTTCAGGGCCAACATACTACAGCTGAACTACAGCTCCCATAATGCTTTGGGGGATGTAAACAGGAGCTATTGTTATTGTTGTGTTTTGTGAGTTATTGTTGTGTTTTGTGAGTCATTGTTGTGTTTTGTTGTGTTTTGTGAGTCATTGTTATGTTTTCTCAGTTATTTTTGTGTTTTGTGAGTTTTTGTTGTTTTGTGAGTCTTTGTTGTGTTTTGTGAGTCTTTGTTATGTTTTGTGAGTCTTTGTTGTGTTTTGTGAGTCTTTGTTATGTTTTGTGAGTCTTTGTTGTGTTTTGTGAAATGTGTTTTTCTATATGCCGTTGTGATTTGCACCTCAGGGCCACCATACTACAGCTGAACTACAGTTCCCATAATGCTTTGGGGGATGTAAACAGGAACTATAATTGTGCCATGGATTCAGTGTGTTACACTGTAGGCTACAACTGAGTGATGTTTGTTAGCCTATATTTGTTCACATTCATTCAGCTCAGCAGCATTTAAAGAGTGCTGACTTGGATCTCAGCAGGTTCTGTTTGCAGTGCACCAGGTGCACAGACACTTATCACTGCATTATTTTGAAGCTGAACAAAAGAAAAGCATGAAGACCTTCAGGTAAGTTCTGGAGTATTCACGAGCGTCTATTTTCTATGATTTCTAAGCCGATTTACGAGCATTTATTCGGAATGGACAAGGGATACAGATGTTCTCAGAAAGTAGTCATCACTCTGAATCTAAAAATATGTTTATTGTGTCAATGTGTTCAGATTTGACTTTAAGAAGTTTTGACTCTAAGAAGAAGTTGGCCTATCATTGGTAACAATGGTTACTTATATGGATCAGGTGATTTCTTTCTTGACAGTTTACAAACAGTATGGATATAACAGTATTTATTGAACTTGTGCTAAAACCTCATATCCACCTCCACAAAAGTTTAATTGACAGCTTTCACTCCCAGATAAACAGAAACAAACGCTCAACAGTCTGTCTAAACCACAGACTGTCTTAAAAAAGTGGAGGTAGACCAGTGGTTCTTGGACTACCATATTGAAGCCTTGTGTTTGGTATTTTGGATGTCTCCATGTTGGGTTTTTTTCTGAGCCTAAAGTGACTTTGGATTGGAGGGTAGAGCTGGGGAGGGTATCAACGCTACGCCTCTATTCCAGTTGCCATGGTAGCGACCAGTCAAACCCAAGATAGCCACAGCCTAAACCATATTAAACCATATCCTGCTTTATCGTCACTTTCAAATGAGACCATAATTTACAAAACGAACATCATGCTGTGTTGAAGTTGACTTAAAACAAGTGATTGAGACCATAAACTCATTAGAAAACTATTTACTGGGGCAATACATCAGGGGATAAGTGGGGTCATTTTCTCATAGATTTCTATTAAATTTGATTTCTTTTAACAACCAGTTGAGTTGCCCCCTGCTGGCCATGACGTAGAATGCAGTTTTAAGGCGCTTCTGCATTGGCTTCACTTGTCAGAACTGAAAGCATCCACTTAGGTACCAAATTGGTAAGGTGTGAAAGTACCCTGAAGTAAAGCCTATTTTAGACAATAGTGAACTTTATGGCAACAGTTTGTCTTTGTCCCCTCTGTGTTACAACGTGACAATGCCTCTTGTACACAAAGACAGGTTCATGAAGAAATGGTTTTCCCAGTTTGGTTTGGAAGAACTTCACTGGCCTGCACGGAGCCCTGACCTCAACCCCATCACACAGCTTTAAGATGAATTGGATTTGCTCATCTCCCAACATCAGTTGAGGTCCTCGCAAATGCTCCTGTGGCTGAATGGGAGCAAATCTGAGCAGCCAGGATCCAAAGTCTGATCAAAACCTCCCCAGGAGAATGGAAACTGGTGAAGCAGCTGATCAGCAGATGCGGTTATAAGACGTTCAAGCTGTTTACATAATTTGTACGGGTGTCCACAAACTGTTTTTTGTCTATATAGTGTACTTGGATCACTTTCAATTGAAGTCAGAACACTATGTCCAATTGGCAGACTTTTAATTTGAAAACTCAGATGAGACAAACTTTATCTCTGTGGAGTAATTAGGTAAATATACGAAAAAGAAAGTGATTACACTGATGCATTTTCAATGTAATTAAATAAGAAAGACAATGGGAACTTTGCCACCATGTTAGAATAAAGTATAATGATCATCTCCGAAATTGATCTTCGCAGTGACATCATCAACCTTTTACGTAATCTGACTACTGTAATCCAGTTACATGTCGCCTCTTACTTGTTCCACCCATGACCCAATAACAATCAAGGGTAAACAATCCATCTAATTTAACTTAACTACTTACTTCTGCATTAAACAGTGATCTATTATGGTTGCTCTGGGACAGATCACTGGATTTGAGTCACTGCCAACCGGGGCTTTATACACTCCCCCATGACCACAGCTTTGATGTGTGACTTGACACTGGCTGCTAGCTGTTAATAGTTAGCTTCTATGGTAATTAAATTGGCGGCAGGCCAAATGGCAGTGACAGTGGATCATAAATTACGGTGGCGTGGATGGCCGATGAATGTGAGTGAGAGCAGAGCGGCATGAAGGGATGAGTAGAGGGATATAGGGAGGATAGAGATGTTTTACTGCAGGGGCCTTCAGAAAATACAGCAGTGTGTGGCAGTTAAAATGGGTTGATCAACTTAGCGTTATACTGTAAGAATAATGGCTGCTGTATCACCTCTATATGTCCTGTTTTTACAGTGGTTGACTGTACAAGAAAGGCACGCAAGAAAATCGTAAATCACAACTGCAACAGGCAAGAACAGAGACTAAACCGTATTTTTTCTCTGGCTACATGTATATAAGGCATCAGCAGCAAGGAGTTTCGGCCACTATCTTATCGACCATACTCACATCGTGGCCAATTTCCACTGACATCACACTCAGGGTGGGGTTTGATGACCAATTAGCTCCCATTAGACAACACCCTCCCAGCATTCAAGTTTCCCACCTTGAGCATGAAGTTTGAGGAAGATGGCTGCCAGGTGCTAGACAGCTCCATGGAGGTTATCATTTGAAAAGCGCTCCTCTCCACTTGTACTTGATAATCAGAGATAGGCTTGACATGTCTGGTAAGCTAAGGTACTAAAGCTAAGAAACTATATGCTGTAACTACAGTGTCTCTAGGTAACAAACACTCATATTTTTTCTACATGACATGACAAATATGTTGGTGGAGTAATGCAACCTTACTGTCCAATCACGGATGTAAATATTGGACAATCCAAAAACCAGATCAATGTCAGTGTGAAACCTTTTTTTATATTCAATGCCAACCTTTATTTGCTGTTTTTCTGCTGTATTTGACGCATTCAGAGTCAGAACAGGCTGAAGTAGGACGTGCTATACTCACTCATCCCTTATCCCAAACTCAACATCCTTACTTTGTACTTCACTACATAACCGACACAGTTCAGTACTTCCTGCATTGGCAGTGAATGTTGGCATTGGATGAGCATGATGACGTGCAAGAAATGTAAATGGGCCTATCACTTAGAACAGAAACTGGATAAAGTGCAGTCTTTGTACCTGAACCTAATTTGGAACAGTAGTCAATCTTCCTCCCATATTTTTCTTATTTATCTTAGTGATCAACTCAACAGGTGACGGATGTCTTGCGGGATGAATGTTTGCTGACATACGACTTAAAGGATGTACAAACAACACTGTGCAGGTCTATTTATTATGACACCATTCAGCTGCTTGAAAGAGCATTATCATATAGCACATTAAGAATTACGTCTAATCCAGCTGACTAGAGGTGAAATTGTGAAAATAATGTAATCTAATATAAATTAAACAAGCCCGAAATGTTGCTCTTTACCAAAGAGGCCAACGTGTAAATGTTTGTAATACAATTTTATTTTACTACATGGACAGACATGATGCTCATCCATGAGAATAATATCTGGCAGTCATGTGCTGGTTCTCTTCGAATTATCACACTATTAAATCACTGTGGAATATGCTTAAATATCACCTCATTCAAAGACGTTAACATCATTTTCCAAGCATACCTTTCTTAATTAATCTGGTTTATTGGTTATTATTTACGACGTCAAGAAGTACTTTTATGACATCAAGAAGTTAGGTCTCTGGGGTTGTAAAATATCTCATCTCAATATAATATATAGCTCTGTGAGTATAAAAGTGTGATTAAATGGTTAAATGGCTGGCTGACCCAGGGAGACCGAATCATCTTGTCAAACCGATCTTTCCTTTGCCGCATCACGATGTGGTCCTTCAGTGAAATAGTACTGAAATTTAATCTTCACCCTTTATCTTGAGGACCTGTCTGAAAACCCTACAAGGACTCCTGTGGGCACCTCAGCCACAGTTTGGGAACCAACAGCGTGTAAGTAAACACCCAATGAGCAGAGTCAAGCCTGGTGCTCACTGACAAGAAGGGGGTGAACTGTGACACACACCCTCCCCTCCCCAAGGATGTAATTGGAGCAGACAGCAGTTGGCCAGGCCGGCCTGACTGACAGACAACAACAGTCCAAACTGAGCAAACCAAAACTCACACTGAAGACTTCCAGTAAGTTGCACTGGAAAATAAAAAGAAGACAAAAGACGTTGAGGAACTTGGATTAACTGACCGAGGATCTGTTTTAAGGAGGAGAGACGGTTTTAGGGGGTCGCCATGAGAGGCCTGGATCTGCTCCTGCTGGCTTGTTGCTTATGTAGCTTAAGCACATTGGGAGGTAAGCCACAAGCTGACACAACATGCCCATGTAATAGAGTAGTGGTCATGTTATACTTCCGAGAAATAGGAATATACTGTGTGCCCGGGGCATGGAGCAAGTTCTACTGGGGATATTAAAAGTATTCAACAGTGATATTTTAGCTGGAGAAGGTGCAGAGATTGACCAAACTTAATCAGAAGTGACTGGTAATATAGTACAGGTATCGTCAATGTTAAAATAATTTCGAAAAAGAGAAGTAAACTAACTTCAGTCATACTTCAGTCATAAGACACTGAATCTATGGTTGAATAGAACACAATCTAGACAACATGTGTCAAGTCTGGTAAGGAAACACACCACAGACACATTGTGGGAATAATAAACGCATATTATAACAAGACTAAAAGGTGTCACAGCAGTGCTTTATGCTAAATGCTAACATCTGGATGCTAACATGCTCACTGTGACATGCTAAAGTTTATTAGGTTTACCATCTTAGTTTTGCTAATCGCCCCTCAACAGGACGTACAGCTGAGGCTGATGAGGATGCCATTAGTTTTACAGATATTTGGTCATAAAATAAATAATTAATAATGAAATTAAAAAAAATAAAACTTGAATTTTGATGTGATTGTGACTACAGATGAACAGTCAGGGAATCACTGATGATATTTT
The DNA here is from genome assembly GCF_040436345.1 of Pagrus major. Lineage (NCBI taxonomy): Eukaryota > Metazoa > Chordata > Actinopteri > Spariformes > Sparidae > Pagrus > Pagrus major. The sequence continues at coordinate 19,249,941 of NC_133224.1, read as the reverse complement.
AATTAATTCTCTCATTGCCTTGAATATCTGGAGCACATTTAATGACAATCCATCCAGCAGATGCCAAGATATTTCACTCATAACTAGGGTTTTGTTCTGACACAGATATCAGTCTCAGAAATAGTTTCGATACTGTCTAAAATGCTGGATTTGTTTTCAGCGAGTACAAAAGTTCATGTAGCACCTGTATGCAACTTAACAAACTTTTTACTGTGCAAGTAGCCAGTATCCATAAATGGCAAGTGGCTTGAGTAAGTCTACAGCAATAACACAACATCAATACAGGGTTGTATACAGATATAACACCGGTATTGAATCTGTACTCCATATTGGCTAATATGCAAAGTTCACATATCGGAATTGTTATTGGGAAGAAAAAAAAAGTGGTATTGGTAGGCTGGGTATATAAAATATCAATTCTCGTACCGACACCATTTGCTTGACTTCGATGCTGGTTCCTGAACTTTTGTCGATACCAATTTTATGAAATCCGTTTTGACAAAAGATTACATTACTCTTACACTTGGAGAGCCCAGTCTCTGGGTGTAACTTATAGTCTTTTTCTTGCATGCCTCGAAACACTCACCAGCGCTATTAGATCTTGGCACTACAAGCATGCTGCATGCTTACTGGCTTACTAAAGCTGATGAGATTAACCCCTTAGGTATTGAAATATGGTATAAATGACAAGACACCTATCGATACTCGATAGTATCGAGGCAATTCAGTTGCTAGGTATTGCAAACTTCAATGCCTAGCCCTAGTTATCGGAACATCTTTACTGAAAACCACAAAAGCAGCCACATTTTGGCAATAAAACAAAAGTGGATCCCCAATGTCATTAGGATTCATCCTCTGATCACCATGAATGTCTGTACAAAATGTAATTGCAATAGATTCATTTTTTGTTGAGATATATCAGCCTAGAGCAAAGTGGTGGATCAATCAATCAACAAACCGATGTTCTATCCCTAGAGCCTTTATTTCAAGAGTGCCTAAACATTTTAAGTAGCCTACATTCGAAAATTAAAACACCACAATTAGCTACCATAAAAAGATACACACCAGTGTCACACATTTTAATGGAAATGGTATAGAGTAGCAAATCAAAATAGGTTAAGACTGGCTTTTTGTCAGCTTTAGGATTTATTTCATCATTCTGTCAACTAGGCTGTGATAAGACAAAGAGCTACAAAGCCAGGCAACAAATGGTCTCTGAAATTCTTGTGTTGAACCATCAGTGTGGGTTTAAACAATGTGTAGCACTCTCTGAGTTGACATCTTACACTCCTCACAACAACAGACCAATGCAGGGCACCAATGCATTCAAGGTAATGTTGTAAGAAGGGGATAGAAGAATAATGTGAAAGAATAAACAAAGGTAACTTGAAATAGGAAAGGGATATCGTCTCGAAGGAAAAGACCTGTGTTACTGCTGACAGCAGTCGTAGTCTTAACTAAATATCATCAAAGAAGCTAAAGCCATAAACAATCATTGTCAGGCATCCATTTTTTAAAGAGAAATCAATGGCTTTCTTGCCCTCAGGCTGTTGATTTGATAACCGATCACTGGTTCCTGGACAAATACGGTGCACTCAACCCACTCAGAGAAAGATGTAGTTCTACTGACCTTTGTTGCTGTCATTGTCAACTTGTAAATCATATTTATCACTACTCAGTGTTACTCTGACACTGAGTAGTTATCATGAAGGAAAACAGCTGAAAGCACACTGAAGTGCCTTTTCGAGTGGGATGAGTCATTCTTCTTTGGTCGTTATTTCTGTCAGTTTTATTCATTGCAAGCATCCTTCACATACTCAGCATTAGCCTTCAACATGGTCTCACCTCACCTGAAAGGAGTGGTCTTTTAGTCTGACTTATTTACCAAGTCATTTAAACTGGGCAGGGAGAAGAAAATGCTAAATTCCAGTCTGCCGTGCAGCCTCGCCCATCAGCAGCCATGCTTCCCCGTGCCTAGCTAATGGGGGTGCCTTGCCGGGTGATCGTTGTCATTTATTCCTGTCAGGTCAGATCCTGCCGGGGCCACAGCTATGCCAAACGTGATGAATGCTGCGTCACCGGGGCTGCTGATTATAAATGCTTCTAACCTTCCAGCACTGACGAGGAAATGGGTGGAAGTAAAACTGAAATTGCAGTGGAATGCAAGCATTTGGGTTTTGGTAGTGCCTGTTTGTGAGACACTTTTATAGCTGCTGGGTAATAATACAGTCTGCAGGCAAGAAACAGGCAACAAGGTCTGAGGGGCATTTATCTTCTGGATTTTGACACTTTTTCCTTTGCTTTTTTATGGTATTTTTGGTACAGTAGTGTTAAATGTTAATGAAATTATGTTTTTTTTTACAGCTGTGTGTAGTTTTATGTTGTTTTCCATGTTGTTAGCGAATATATTAATCTGGAATTTGCTACTTTGTTAGGTTTAGGCACAAAACTACTTACTTGGGTTGAGGCACAAAAACTACTTTGATAGGTTTAGGCACAAAATCTATTGGTTACGTTTAGACACCAGTACTACTTGGCTTGGTTTAGGAAAAGACTATACTTTGCAATAAAAAGTTCAATCACTTACTTACAGCATCAAACTTAGAGGAATAGACACGCTGACCAAGCTGCTGTATTTGACACATTGGGAATGGGCTGGGAATGCTAATACCAAGTTACACAGCAAAGTAATATAAAAAACAGACATTTGTCTTATATTTGGGCCTCGGTCGCTTCACCGCAACATTTCTCCTTTTCAAAAAGTAAAACTCTGTCCAACTTTATCTTGTTACGAAGTCAGTGCAATCCCTACACAAGCCATCACTCCACTCTCTCTCCCTCCCAACACTCATTTGAAGTACCTGTTGCTTGGTCTATAGGATTTGCAGTCAATCTGAGTGGGTGGTGCTGCTGAAGGTGGGACTGTCTGGTCACGAAGGATCAGGAGGATGTTTCACTGACTTTGTTAGTTTGAATTTGAATAGATTTAATATCTCACTCCTCTAATTTAGTGACAACCAGTCTGGCCATCTCCTGCTGGGCGACACATCCTTCTACAATAACTAATTCTGGGAAGCATCCACTCGCTGTGCACTATTGACTCAGCCGCTGAGCTAGTGGGTTTGTTGCTTCACATATTTGAATGCACAGCACACCTTGCCTGCCAATCAGCTAACTTTGCCCCCACTTGTCACAAGTGTGATGGGTTTTGCACAGAGCACCCGGCAGAAACTTTAGTTAAAAGTGTTTGGGTTCATTTCATGAATTTTAAGCTGTGAGAGCGACGGGCAATGGACAATATAAATGGAAATTGGTTGACAATAAAGAACTTGAACTCAGCAGGAGTAACCACATTATTGCCTGCAGAAGTGAACATATAAATCCAGCTCCCACACTAATGAATGATGCAGATGCAGCTTAATTTGGCTGATGTTGAATTAAACAGACAGCCAGCAATGGGTTTCTCATAATCCCAACAAAATGATCAATCAGTTTGAAACCTGAAGTCCTAACTGAAACTGTCATATAAGCCCTCTATCTATCCGTCACAGGTGCGTCTGATGTGGAGAAGGCTCTGACCAAAACAGTCTTCACCAACTACAACCTTAAGGTTCGGCCAGCTGCCAGACCTGAGCAGAGGGTGGTGGTCCGTGTGGGCATGGTCCTCTCCTCCTTCGTTGGACTGGTGAGACATTAACACTCAAATATTTACACACATGCATGCACAACAAGAATATAATGATGCAAGGCCAGTTATACCAACCATGATAACCATCAGCTCAGCAGAAAGTGATGTTGAGAGCTGAAGTTCTTTTAACAATTCAAACTTGTAGGGCTGCTTTGAAGGCCTAAATCATGATACCAACATGAGTACAGGTACCAACACAACACCTGTGATAAAAGGTATTGAGTGCTTAAGGTGCAATTTGTATGATATGATATGGCCAGAATTTTAGTTTAAAATCATAAAAAAACAGATTTATGCCTTCTCACAAATGACACCTTTAAATACCTGGCCAATAGAAAATGTTGTAGACAAATGCATGTTTGTTTCACCCATGAACCTGTTGTTCTTGGTGTTGAAGTTTATTGGCAAACTAGCAATAACTTTATTACACTGTATATGAATCTAGTTAGGCTTACCCAGGCTTCGAAACAGAAAATTGTACAATATGTAGGTTAGTTTGCCTTTAAAATTGTGATTTTTGAGGCGCTTTATGTGCCAGTCAGGACACTGAACCTCCTGGGACGCCTGTATCCCATCTCTATCTTCAATACTCTAACTAATCCAGAAGAAGTGGGGCTCCTCAGCCTCAGGAACAGCTCTGTCTTTGATAAATACATATTTAAAAATCAACCCTGACTTACCCAGACAGATGTCACTGTAAAGGTTTTGAGCACAGTGGTGCTGAGGACCACCTATACACCTATAGCGGCAGATGACAGGATAACAAAGTGTTACATATTTAACACAAAATGCACTGCCAAAGTTTTCTATTCAAAGTTGTGCATATATCTGAGAGCCATCTGATTCTGAATTCAGTGCTTTGCTGGCCTGCTGAGTCCAATGGCACAAAGAGTCGTGCTACTGCTGGGAAATAGTGTTTTAGCAGCATGCACCGACTGGGCTGATGCCTGTGTGACTGCATTAAAATGTTTCAATACACACTCACTCACACACACACACACACACACACACACACACACACACACACACATGCAAGCTCACTTCTGTTTGTTAATAACCCCTTGGCTCTCTTCTCTACAGCACCCATATGTACATACCAATGCACATACCCCCACAGCGTCACATTTACATACACATCTACAGTGAACATGCTCCTTGCACCTCCACTCAAGGTCAGTCTCGCTCTGTAGAGGAAGTCACATGGGACCCTAACGAGGGTCCCATGTGAGTGGAATGATCTTGAAAACTGACCCACTTGGACGCTCAGAACTAGTCAGCCTGATAACAGCAGTGCTACTATTAACATCCCACCCAGAGGGACATCCTGAGGTGAATTCAAACACTTACAGGAAGTAAGTAATAGGTCATTGATGGGATAGGTATTTGTGTTTGTGTGAGGGTGAGGGTGAGATGGTTGATGGTTTAGTCAACCTCCCACTACCCCCCTCAACTCCCTGCTCCTGTCCCAGCTGTCTCCCTGACATTCCTCCCAGCGTTTTAAATAGCAGGCCTGGCTCAGGGAGGCTCCACCCTCCTGCTGGATAGACAATCACATACACGCAGACACACATTCATAGACACGTAGAAGCATCTTTACCAAAGCCTACGTCATGAACTCTGTCCTGGAAGTAGCTGGTGTGTGTCCAACTTTTACTCAAATGACTATCAGCTGTTTTGGAGCAAATATCAACAACTAGAGGCTGTATTTCCAGCATGTAGCCATGACTCTGGATGTGGGCTAATTTGTGTCATAACACTGTTTACATATGCACATCAGTTGAGTGTTGAGTGACTATTTAAATGGACATCCCCTATTAAGACATGCACCTCTTTACATTAATGTCATGGCCATATAGCACCGGGGTCTCCTTTCTGAATAAGCACCCTGGTGGTTTTTGCATAAGAGCCATAACAGTAGTCTTGCTAGGTTGGAACTAGATACCATATCACTTAACTACTACCCAGCTCTCTACTGCTGTAGTTGTGTGCTTTGTGCTAACTGGGTTAGCTCGGCTCCAGGGCAAATGTAATCTTCAGCAGCAGCAAGAGGTGAAACCTGCAGTAAGACAGAAATGTGGGTCTTGTTCTGGCTTCCAACAACATCTCACTCCTGTCATCTTAAGCACAGCATCAGTTTAACACAATAGGAAACACTTGAAAAAAACATTTAAAGTTGTTAAGAAGAAGGGAAAAGTAAATATGTTCCCCTTGAGGTTTAGAGATTAATTTAGCTATTATTATAGGTAGTGCAACTCTGGAAAAACAACATATCAGGACACGCAGCACAAGCCTCGCAAGGCTTTCCAAATAAACTTTAATGATGCATAAATCGTTCAAAGCATTGTCTCGACTAGAAGCTACTACAGAATGTAGTCTCCTGGACCAGCTGTTGTTGTGAACTGCACAGAGATTACAAACATTTCCTTGAAGGGTGACATTTGCTCATTGTTGCTTACCATATGAGGAAGTAATCGTTCGGCTGGCCTCATGCCTTCAGGTGAAACAGCATTTCTAGCACAGCAACATTGATTAGAGCCATGGATTTGTTTTGGACTCATCTTCACGCTCTGTGAGAAAGCCCTTTGAGCACTGCATTATTCATTCATTCACAACTTTATTTAGGACTCAGGAAATTAATTTAAGGTGGCAGTTATTTTCAGTGATGATTCAGTGATTAAAACAGCTACAATTTAACTGAAGTTTATTGTGAAAGCTGTAGCATTGCTACATTGCTCTCTCCTACTCTCTCAAGCGGAGATGGTGAGGTAAAGAAACACTGGAATATTGAAAATCACCACAACGCTGCCTGGGAGATGCCATTTTGTGAGACTGTTGTTTGTGTACAATCATTGACAGAAGCACCAATAACATATATTTATACATTTTTGTTTCAGAATATGAAAAATGAAGAGATGAGCACAACTGTTGTCATGAATTTGGTAAGTGTGTTCATGTGTTACACATCTTGTCGCCATTTTTTACTGTAAGCTTGTTGCACAGAAGCTGCAAATTGATTTGGTTGGTGGTGCGATATGTAAGAATTCAAACCTGAAAATGAACCTGTCGAATTCATACTAAAAGCGAACGGTGGGCAGCATATCGCCCAAGTTACCCACTAAATGTAGCTGCCATTAGCTAGTTAGCTCAGTTAGCCTTGCATGTAGCGGTCCAGACTAGGTGCATTGCAGGAGTGTTGTTGCTTACACCACTATGGACGAATGTTAAAAGGAGCAAGGCTAGCGCTCACACTAACTAGCACATATCTCTGCAACGCAATATATAGATGTCAAAATGTTAACTGTTATTTCGTCACATATTATTGATAATTTTAGTTAATTTGACTGTTTTCAACTAATATTCTTACATATTGCACCTGTAAGACACAAAGTGAATGGTCTGTCAGCGGTTTGTTTGAAGGACACTAGAGCTTGCAGGTTAATTAAAACAGAAAGCTGTATAAAGGGGATCCCCTGCACACAGTCTTCATTAACACAAAGTATTGAAAGTACCATTTCACTTTATTTTGGCCAACTCATCCGTGACTCCAGCTCCACAGGAAATGAGTGCATTAGCATAAGACCCCCTTCTTCATGTACAGCGCCAATACACTACACAAATAACCAAGTCGAGAACACTTGGAGTCGTCATAATAATAGTGTATGCAAAATGAAAAATTATGCAAATAGTGTTTGGTTATGCAAGGACAAATGCACAGAGGAACTGTCCCTGTTGAATCTAATTACAGCAGTGGGAGAGAGAAAAATTAACTGATCAAACGACAAATTGATCACATTTTGTAAATGCAAAGTTTTCTCCCTTCTGTCGCTCTGTTTTTCTCTTGCCCCTGCCCTTTTCACGTACGCATGTTTGATTCTCACATTACCGCAAATGTTAACAACACAAACAGTCTTTGCACTTTTCAAACAGGAGTGGACAGATCATCGGTTGTCGTGGACGCCCAAGGAACATGACGGGATCGAGGTGCTGCGTGTCCCCGCAGCGAAGGTTTGGCTGCCTGACATCGTCCTCATCAATAAGTAAGCACGAGCACTGGCATGAATTAATCAGAACCAAGCGTTGAGAGGAGAAACTGTTTGGCCACTTTCCTCCAGATTTCAGATTTTAAATTTTGTCTGGGACGGTTCCTTCCTGCCCTAAGGGTCCTTCCTATCTATTCTATGTGCCTATTCCTTGTGTGAAACAATATAATATCACAAAAATATGTATTATTTATTATGCCCACATTTTTTTTCTTCTGCTGTGACAGAGTTAAAGTCACATTTCTCTATTTATTCAGTCAGAGTCGATATACATCCACCCTGCTCGTTCCACTGCTTGTGTTGTACAGTTAACCATGCACGGTAGCTTTCATTCTTTTCTGTTAATTATATAAATCAGCTCTGAGCCTGTTCCTTACTCCTCCACTAAAGGTCATGATAAATAATTATAATCTTAAGTATTTAATCTTTAGCTTGATAGGAGGTGATGTTGAAGATAAGTCAGCATTGTCACTGTGTTTAACCCTCCTTAGGCTAGGTCAGCTGGAGGCATTCTAGACAGTGTGTCAGTGTCCACCAGCTAGCATGACTAGAGTATCATTTTCGATACTGTATCTGATTTTACATGATGCATCTGTGATTTTTTCAGTGCATTTTATTACTTATTGACTTATCATTTCTCCTCCCAGACAGCGGGAGCACAGCTCTTTTTTTCTGTGCTTTAGGTTCAAGGTGAATCATTTGTCATTATATAACACAGAGTTCCATAAAGAAATTCAAGTTTAAAACTGTGTCATGCTACAGAAACAAAGAACATACAGTACGTATAGTTATTAAGGTTTTACACATATATTCATACATATGTGATCACAGAGGAAATAGTTCTGTAGGGCATTTTTTATGTTTGCCTCTGGGTGAATGTAAACAGCAGTAACAAGATAGTGATGATATTATGGTCAGCGGATTCACATTAAAAGTTTAACATCAGTTTAACACTGTCCATTAACTTTTACAAGCATCAGTGACGTACTCTCTTGTCCACCTCTCCTTGTCCCGCGCTCTGTCGGCTCGGAACATGGCCATTGGGATTTCGTTTTGGAGACAGTTCTGTGTAAAGATGTGGGCACAGCAGTCTCTGATCTCTGATGCTTGGCCAGTGCTGTACAAAATAGTTCACCCGGTCACATTCACCCATTTTTAGCATGGCTCTCCTGCTCTCCTCCCTGGGGCAGTCCGGTTGGTCAAGTTGGATGGTCGAGAGATGCTGTGGCCAGTGGTCGTATCAAAGCCCGCTGCTTTTAATCGCAACCCATGCTTTCTTCTGTGGGAGAAATAAGGAAGCAATAGGGCCAAAAAATTACAGTTAAAAATACAAAACATTTGCTCTTCAGCATTCCATGTCTCGCAGGTTATTGATGCTCCACAACGATCATTACCCCTCACATCCACCAGGTGCAGTTGTGCCGCATCATACTTGTACCACGGCTCCATCATGTTTCTGTTACAGTTCCGAAACATCCCAGGAAGCAAAGGAAAACTAGCTTTGTCATGCAAGTTCATTTCACTCTCACTTTTCTGGCCTCCAGTGGCTGATATTGCGGCGGATTGTTTGCTGAGTGGTGGAGCCAGGACACCACACAGCTGCACCCAGTGGTCATGAGGCTAAACACCCAGTACAGCTACATTACAGTTCAGTACTTAAATACGTGAAAACCTCTGCCACAGCATTAAATTAGAAAATTTAGATACTCAAAACAGCGAGTGTAGTCTCTTTTTCTTATACCCCCCACACCCATATACAGTCCCATTAGCACCGCTGTAAATATCCCCTGTTCCATTCATCAACACTTTATAGGCAATTAAGCAGCATGGCTTCCTCAGATGATGGCATCGCTTTGCTACTTCAGTCCAGGAGGCGCTCACATGGAACCACACACATACACACAAATATGTACATGCACTCGAATGTAAAGGTGTGTACTCTCTTCTCTGTGAGTATGATCAATGTTTGATTTTAGCAGCAGCAGCACCTTCACAGGGACGAGGGTTTTCGTAGGGCCCGCTTTAAGGACACAAGCTTAGCAAATTAGCAGGGCCATAAAAACCAGGCGCGGCACCCTGACAGACGGCTAAATCTGTGTTTAATTGACTTGATGTCTTTGTTGTGTACGGTGTTATGAGCTTAACGGCCAAAACAGCGCTGTATACGTCCAACATTAGTGCTGCACTTAGAAGAGTCCTGTGAAATGTGTCGAGTTCCTCCATTTCATCCATGCCAATTAAAATGTTTTAGTGGGGTCTTGTAGTGTGGGACTGCAGCCAAATGTTGATGCACTCTATAGCTGTGGTGAGAGAATGGAGGGAGTAGTGTGACTGCAATAATCACACATACGAGATATAGCTCCTAAGATGTTACTCACTCTGACCACAGCTTTACCTTGTCTCTCTTTGTTTGTAAATGTATGCTTTATTGGAAGGTTGGGTGAAGTTTCGTAGTCCAGAAACCATTTCTGGAGCTTTACAGCAAAACAGAATTACAGCATTCTTCTAAACAACTTAAGTAAATGGGACTTTAAAATTTTTTTTCTGGTTGTGTGGCACATAGTTTTGCCAGTAAACACTGGATGAGGCCACTATACAAAACCCTCTGCTAACATGTCCTTCTTAAGAAATCTGCAAATATACATAAATACGAAAGAAATCATTCCCATTGTCTCTAAATCTCTGTTTGCAGTAATGACGGGATATTTGACGTGGCCCTGCATGTCCACGTTCAGGTCTATCATAATGGCAGAATAACCTGGACTCCCCCTGCGCTCTACTGCAGCTCTTGTGGAGTTAAGGTGAACATCAACACATGCACACACAAACCTCAAGCATTAAATTCCTTCCAAGCTGGCTCCCCTCTTCCTCCTCCCTGACCCCTGTACTGTCCCTGTTGTTTCACCGTATAGGTAGAATTTTTCCCGTTTGACTGGCAGAACTGCACCATGCAGTTCCGCTCCTACACGTACGACTCGACGGAGATCGAGATACAGTACGCGCTGGACTCGAAGGGCAAAGAGATCAGGGAGATCCAACTGGACGAAGGTTTCAGCGGTGAGAATATGGTTGGAAGGGAAGAGTTTTATGACACAGAGCACCATTTTTGAAATGAATGTAAAGTGAAATATTAGTAACATTTCCACAGTGAATTGCATTCTAGTAGTAGTTAGGGGGGATATATTAATTTGCATGAAACAGTGAATTACTTCTCGACTTCTTTTTTAATTTGCTCTCATGAGGCACTTTTTCCTTAATTTTGCTGAATACTGAACCATAGTCACAGCAGTTTTTTCCTCGTTGGCACTTTTGTTCGGACCTTCTTGTGTTATGCAGACTTGCTGTTTCCGCTGCAAAAGCACACGTTTTGCTGATGTGAATTTCTTAAAACGTTTCTCCAGAGAGCGGCGAGTGGCACATCAGACACAAGCCTTGCAAGAAGAACATGAACGATGATAATTACGAGGACATGACCTTCTACCTGATCATCGAGAGGAAGCCCCTGTACTACGTGTTGAACATCATCCTCCCCTGCATCCTCATCACCATCATCGCCATCTTCAACTTCTACCTGCCTCCTGATGCAGGTAAACCAACAATAAAGGATAATGTTTACCATGAGGTGAAGAGGTCTCCATTATGATGTGGCAGTGGTCGGGATTGTACTGACTCGTCATTGCTCTCTAAACCTGCTAATGCCATTTCCTAATTGTGTGTGTGGTCTGGTTGAATTGGGCAATCACACATTCGTCCAATTACTGCCACAAAGGGATTCAATTTCAGATTAGATAGTGTTTGCCGTAGAGCACTGCTGAATCAATAACCTTGAAAATAAAAAAAAGTAAGAAAGAGAAATCTGCCCCCAACTACTCGGAGTAATCCGCTTAAGAATGTTCACAAGCCTCACTTGATTATTTCGTAGACTGTGTTTGCACGGATTCATCGGGTAATCAGTCTGAAGCTGTTCACCACTTCACTTCAGCAGGTTTACTTTGCTCCATAAATACAAAGTCGAGGTTACTCTAAGGATGAACGACATGTGTACGGAAGCCCAGAGAGGCAAGTGAAAAACGTTTTTGTTTTCCATTTGGGTAGGTTAGGTTTAGGCATGAGGAGTAATTGGTTAGGGTTAAGGTAAAAGCTTTTCCTTCCATCTGTTTTTCACAGACGGAAAATTATGTTGCTCAGAAAAATGATTCTGACAAAACATTTTTTTAACCTGGCAAAACTTTATTTTTCACTCGTACCAAAGGATAAAAAAAAAGGTAGGTATCCTCGAAAAATTCTCGTGATTCAACAGCGGGGACGGAGGGCGTGGAACTGCGATGAGATGGTTTCTGTGTGATTTGTGATTTTGGTATTGCAAGCTGCCTTTGAGTGATCCCTTAATGAATTAGTGAGGAGGACGCAGAAACAAAACCAGCAGGAGCCGCACCGAATGCCGGCCAGGGTCCTGCTGGGGAAACCATCAATTTAGGCTAAGAGCAAAACGGTTAATGAAATTCTACTCAGTCCAGAAGGAGTCAAAATGACTTATAAAACCAAGTGGTGCTCGTGAATAAAAGCTTTCCTCCTGTGTATTTCCTTCATATGTTTCACCCTCTGCTTGTGGGCCCTCTCAAGGTCTGCGCTCCTGCTCAATCTGCAGACATGCATGAACACACATAAAGAACGACCCTCCCCTCCGACACAGAGACGAGTCAAGGACATTAAAGTAGTAATCCATGACAAACATTTTCTGTCACAACACTGCACTGTACTTCCCCGAGATGGCCTGTCAACCAGGACTCTGACATGTTGACCTTTGTGCTGATGCAGTGTGATGAAGTGAGCGAGGGGAAAATGCCACTGTGGGAGCACGCACGGCCCTGATGCACATCAGTTTCTCATTACCCACCAACTCTAACCAATCTGAGGTAAACACAGTTTGTAAGTGACCACTGAATACTCCGGGGAGGCCCCGCTCTATTGGCCAATCAGCTTCACTTTGAGTGGGAGATGAATTTTCCATTAGAGTCATTACTGGCGAATTACATGGACCAGCTGCTGCCAAAATAGAAGATCTCGCTCAGTTGAAGGAGGAACAAACCTCGTCCTTGTAAAACTTGATCAGTCGTAACTAGCTGTAATGGTTACTTTTGTCGAGAGTCAAGAGTGAATATTGAAGACCAACCTCCATGAAAATGAACATTAAGTAAGATCTTAAGTATGTTGTGTAACGTTTTCTTCCCTACCAGGAGAGAAGATGGGTCTGTCCATCAACGTGCTGCTCACCCTCACTGTGTTCCTCCTGCTGCTGGCCGATAAGATCCCAGAGACGTCGCTGGGCGTCCCCATCATCGTCAACTATATCATGTTCACCATGATCCTGGTCACATTTTCTGTCATCCTCAGCGTGGTCGTCCTCAACCTGCACCACCGCTCGCCCAGCACCCACCAGATGCCCATGTGGGTCCGCAAGGTGAGGTCCCAGCCTCCATGGGCGGAAGTCTAGAATGAATGAATGAAGTTGTTTGACTCAATTGATATTGTTGCGATATCGCGAAAAACAGCAAAAATATTGTAGGTTTCTCCGTAGACAGCTCATTCCACTGTGTACTCGCCATATTTCAGAGCAGTCTGCTAGAATAAGAAAGCTTTCTTTCTCTTGTGAGAGGATTTAGGGGGATGGGGGCAATTTGTGTCTCAGAGATGAGGGCAGTCTCTTCAACGTCCTGGCTTTCATTTTCTCAGCAGTCTGCATCAAATAGAGGCATGGAGAGCGATGTCAAAGTGATGTCATTAAGAGCCCAGCCATTCTCAGCATGTCCTCTGAGAGGGATGGAGGGGACGGACGGGGACGATTGGGAGGCAGCATGGAAACATTTTTATGCCTGCGTGTGTCCTGCTCCTTAAAGGGTAACTCCACCAATTTACACATTAAAGTGTGTTTACAGGTCTTGTGGAGTACTACTGCACATATTAAGTAGTATAAAGCCTTTTGTGGCTCCAGAGGAAGCTGCATGTAATCTGATAATATGCCTCCAGTGATGTCACCCAGTGGCTAAATTGCATTGTGGGAATAAAAAAGGCAACATCTCTGCATCTCTGATGATTTTTTTTCAAAATTGTCCACAATGAGTCCCAACAGTGTTATAGGAGTGCAGTACTAGACCGGACTTCTTTTCAAAACTGGTGCCTACATTACCCAAAATGCAACTTACCCACTGAGTGAAATCACTGGAGGCAATTTATCAGATTACATGCAGCTTCCTCTGGAGCAACGAAAGGCTCATATGCTTTAGTACTCCCCCAAGACCTGTAAACACACTTTAATGTGTGAAATTGGCGGAGTTACCCTTTAATGCATATTGCAAATAGATATATGAAATCAAATTATGTATATAACTATAATAACTATATATTTAATCAAGTACAAAAGTAAGACTGGTCAGTATCTCATTAAGCCTAATTAAATATCATGAATTCAATTAAGGTAATCCACCTAATTATGATAACAAATTAATGAATCAGATACACCATCAGATTGGGGATATCTGTTAATGAGCACAACTCTTTACAATGTGCACATATTAATAATGAGGGTGTGAATTTGCAAAACAAAATAAAAGAATAAAAAATCTGTTATGTGGGCAAGCAACATCTCCATCACTGTAGTAATTTGGTGTAATGGAGGCTGTAGTATTTTATGTTCAGACAGACCGCTGGATAAAGTCGACACAGTCCTCCTGAATGTCATGTTATACCATTAACCTCCATCAGTGGCTGCTGCCCTCTCCGTACATTATGTGCAGCTAATTACAGGCCTGAGCAGCGGCTCTATACTCTGCTCTAACTTCTGCCACGCTTTCAGGAAACATTTACCTCAGACAGGCTCATACACAGGTAATGTGATTGATTTGGTCAACTGGACTAAGATGCTTGGTGCTGGATTTATGAAAGAGAAGGACATTATAGGCTCAGTTCTTGTTAGAGGGGCACTGTGTTTTGGAGAAGAAATTCAAACTCAGTTTTTCAATGTTTACAATTTTAATGAGGTAATAATTCACACTCAGGAATATTTATCTTTTCCATAACTGAATAAGCAAGCTGTTCTCAGAGGAAAGTAAGTATGAAACTGTGTTGTCAGTTTGTTTATTTGGTTTATTCAGTCATGGAAACAAAGAGAGTTTATTTAGTTTGTTAAGACATAAAAAAATCAGTCAAAATTTCTTCCCCAAAACTACATAGTGTACCTTTAACACCTACTTTTTGACCATCAGTGTCGTGAATAAGATTTGGGCACCAAACATTAGTAATGGGAAATGTACGGATGGATGTAATGGATAATAAGGTACGTATTTCTCTCAAACTGCTTGTAGTATAGTATATACTATATTTTTCTTAAAGCAGTACTAATCAATACTTCTATCCTTACAATGTATCAAATGACAAAGACTCACAGAGAACTTTTACCCAAGTATTTTCTGCATTTTTTTCAGCTCGTTGTTCGTGTTTTTGTCAATTTAAGTTCAGTTTCAGTTGTGTCCAACAGCAGGCAGTAAAAAAAAAGCTCTGTTTGTTACATGATCAGCACCAGAGAGCAGACGAACAGAGTTAGCAACTTCCAGCAGAGCATAGTGAAGCATTAAGCAGCCAAAGAGCCAGTTATAAACTAGACTAGTCTTAAACAAGGTTAAAAATATGAGAATATTGAACTTACATCAATCAGACAGCTACAAAAGCTAGAAAGCTAATGCTAATGTGTAAATAGGCAGATTTTTTTAATTTTTTTTTTAGCAATATGAACTTCATAATGTGTTTATGTACATGTATGATGTTTACATGTATGTCAGTGTATTGTTCTGCTGCCCACAAGTGGCTAAAACGAACAATGAATGCAGCTTTACATCTATGTGAGTTACTGAAGAGACTGTTAGTGATTTTATATTCATATATTACATATTTATGACAAAAGTAAAGTTTAAGTCAATATAAATCATCACTGACAGAATGGCATCTATCTACACTACTAATACAATAATTATATTCTGAAAAATGAGGGAAATATTGACTTTTCTTCTCCAAGCATTCTTTCATTACTGTTATTGTGCTCTTATGGCACCACTTCCAAGCTGGGCATTTAGCCCTGCCATTCCTCAAATGAATCTTCACATCAGCACAAATTTTAGTGGGGAAAACGTCTTTAAAGTCCCCCTCCAATCAAAAATGTGTGTTTCTTCTTGTTCCTACAGTTAAATGTCACTGTGTAGAATGATGTATGTGCAGAGTTTGACACTATAAGGCTGTTTCCACATTCGTTGCTGAAAGTGTACATTTTGTCTGCGCTCATTGGGAATCCAATTTTAAGAGACAGGCCTAAAGCATCAGAAATAGTTGAGAAGCCAATCCTGGTTTAATAATCAGGTGATGTGGGAACTTGAAGCCTCCAGTGCACACTGAGAATGGACTTTTCAGTAAAGAAGGAGACATCTCCTGTGAAGTAGTTAAAGTGGAGGAGCAGTAGATGTTTAAGTTTAAGGACTTTAAGAAGATAAAAAAGAACATAACAGAAACGCGATATTAGTCAGAGAATATTGTCTGGTGGGGATCTTAACATTCTGAGAAACATTTGAGTCTGAATTGTTGCTTCTTAGAACATGGGGAGAATCACACCTCCATTGTTTTACCTTCATCATTCACTACTCTAACTCCACTAATCCACCAAGACCATAGCCTAGACTTCTAAACAGTCAGATCATGAAAGGAAAATGGTCTCTCAAAAGCTTATAATTTCATTGTGTGCCTTCTTTGACCGATAAATTGTCGACTGTGCCAACACCGACACACTACATCAGCACCACGTGTCAGGGCTCGCTCTGTTCGGCTGCTCTTTGCCAGGATGGTGTCACCGTGTGTGTGACTCACTGCTCTGTACCGGACAGAACAGTCTACAGGAAATATGACAGGTGTTGTTGTGTACTGGGAAATGGGAGAGCAGATAGAAAGGTCAGAGGGGATCATGTGAGAACATGGGTGTATTTGATTCTGAGTGAAGGCGAAGTCGACCTTCTTTCTTTGAAACTATAATACAAGTCGAGCTGCTCCACCTCACGTTACGGTCTCCACTGTTGCTGCGGTACAGAGTGATCTTGCCAATGGGCCAATATTGACATCCATCTGTCAATACAGGCAAGCCAAAAGAAGGATATCCAAGCACTTCAAAGTGCAGATAAAAGAGCCATTTACTGAGGCAAACAGCATTTATGATATTGATCAGGACTAACATTTGGCCCAATGATTTGCTGTTTTATCTTCAAGTCAAATTCCTCTGGTGCTCTTTTGAAAGGCAGCTCCAAGTCTGACAGCCAAGGATTACCAACTGATGGTTATATACAAAGGTAGGAAAAGAAGATGTACTTGATTTTTCCCACACTTACTTCAATTCAATCCCACACTCTAGGAGGTTCCCACTCCAGGTGTAGTCCAGTGGAGTTTATGTTATTTGCTCAAGGACACCTTGAGAGTCGACGTTGAGGAATTGGAAAGCATTACCCATTCCGGTTTCCCCACCCACATCATTCAGCAACAACTGTTCTCAAAGGTTATCTCACCGCTGAATTCGTTTTCATTTGACTCATTTCTCAGCCTTAATAGGCAAATGCAGGTGTATTTCAGCAGTTCCATTAATCATGAAACAGAAACCCAAACAAATTGATTTTTATTAACCAGAGAAGACGATAGAAGTGTGGGGGAGCCCACGAGCTACTGACTCAAAGAGGAAAGCACAATTAAGTAACTGTATGTTTGCCGATGCGGTTTGAGTCAAAGAACTGTACATGAATGTGGTGTTAAACATGTGTCATTTCTAGTTTTAAGCGTCTGTATTCAAATCGGAAGACGAGGAAGCGAAAAGAAACTGTGGTTGATCTCTAGGTTTCATTTCTCTTTTCCTCCCAGATCTTCATCCACATGCTGCCTCCTTACCTGTGCATGCTGCGGCCAAAAGTAGAGACCCCCCTGTCCCTGGAGATGATGCCCCGGCGGGAGAAGAAGATAGTGTGCATTAGCAAAGTGGCTGACAATTACTTCATCCGCAAGCCCGACTCCTCCATCTTGTTCCCCAAGCCCAACAGGTGAGACCCATTATTCTAGGACCAGGGTCATATTACAGGTGTATGTATTAATGTCTGCGCTTGTGATATGCACTTTAGTCTTGCATGTACATATGTGAAAACCTGTGGGAACACTTTGAGGTATGTGTAGCCAACAGGCAAGTTCTATGCCTACAAAGCCAATGGAAAGACACAATTAGAAGCAAAGTCACCTGGGGCAAACTGGGTTGAAGTAATAACTCACTGAACTAATTACCAAGACCAGACCATCCTCAACAAGAACACAGTCGCGTTGTTGTCTATGCAAGCGGTTCATTACAGTGCAAATATATTTTTACTGTTAGGCAGCAACCTCTAATTATGACAGGAGCAAAGGAGGAAGTCAGGGGAGCAAACAAATCCAGGAGGACTACAGGGTGGATGAATGAGTCGAACAGAGGATGTTAACCCTGGAGACCACTGATGGTGTCACGTGTGAAAGCAAAAGTTAACACTTTTTTTTAAAACTCACATATACTTAGGTTGCATACTTAACTTATATTACTTATTTGATAATCTTAACCAAAACCACAATCTTTTTCCTAAACCTAACCAAACTGCGACTGTTAACAAACATCCCAAATCATTTGGTATGCCTGTCATTGGTACTCTCCAGTGGTCACATATGTATGTCGTTTTGGGAGCCATTGGATGTTTAGATCAATCAACCTATGTTACAAAGATATCATCATTTAAAAGATTGTTGATTTTTGTGCTGATTACATAGATATTTAATTAGTATTAGCTTCTGCAAACTGTGTTATATGATGGTATTTAAGTACATTATTAAAGATATTGCTTCTATATTAATAGCCTGTATATGTCTGTGTTAATATGACCTGGCATATTATGATATGTTATATATTTATATACTTTTATTTTTTTTCCAAGCATGATTTAGTGCATGACCTCAGCCTAAGCATGAGCACAACACATACAATCTTTGATTTGTAGTTTAACATCCACTTGTGATACATAATTGACAACATGTGTTGTATGTCAAAGGCATAACTGTGTGCAGTGGAATGGATTCTAAAACTTGTTCGGTAGCACTTCAAATCAAATCTCTCCCTGTGTTTAGTATTCATAGAGTTTCAGTCGCAGGTTATCTTGAAAATCAGCTGGCCAGCATTTCCTGTTTCCTCACAGCTTGCAGTCATCCTACGAAATAAATCCAACTCTCATTCTACATAAATAAACTTTACCAGGAACCACCGTTAACTCAAATATGAACGGACAGAAGTTTCACACACACCTCATCCTCTCATACCTGCGTCTCAACTGAGCCGATGTGTTGCACTGAGGTGTTTCAGGTGGTTCATCGCTTTGCTCCGGGCTGCACTTTGCCGGCTTCGCTCGAAACACACTTAGACATCTACCTAAAGGTCAATGTCACATATTACATGTCCTGTGTGTTAATATCAAAGTGTCATTTTTATGTGCATGTAGTAAAATCTGCACTGAATGTCAAAATCCAGTCATTTTTAGACACGTTGCAGGTAAAAACTGACCAGATAACAAGTTGTTTAAAGGTAGACTTTGCAGGATTTGTCAGTTTCTGTTGGTAAACATGCCATTTAAAGGTGCATTGAGTGCCTCTGGAGTATTATTATTTGTATTTGTCTGTATATATCTTTTTAGGAAAATCCTGCATAGTATACTTTATAAGTGAAAGTTAGCTCTTCGTCTTCTGACCTTTGGTTTAGACTGTGGGAGGGGTTACAGTTCTGCCACTGAAGCTGTTGAGTAAGGAGATGGATTTGGGCCGATGTTGGCACACAAAACTCTAACCCTAGTCTCTATACTGTGTGCACAGGAAGGGGGTGACATTGCTCAAGTAAACTTGGTAGAACAAGGAGCTGTACAACCAGCTACTTTTTTGACATCCCTAACTACACAGCCTCCCTGCTGCTCTGCTCAAATCAAAAGTCTTCCTCGCGCTCTGTAGCTGTCGCTGCCCCTCCATCCTTCACCTCCTGTGAGAGCTGAAATATGTCTAGAGGGAGAGACTGGAGACGGCAGAGAATCGTTGCTAAAATAATAATGACCCGCGCAAATCGACTTTGACACATTAGAGCGGGACGCCGCGTTTAGGTGAAAGAACGCGTGACAGAAGAAGTGAGTGGAGGGGGGGAGGGGCTCTATTAAGACAATTTGATGAGACAGCAGTATCTCTCTGGAGCCCACACATACACACACACCTTCTTAATTGGGTTTAGTGCATGTCTTGGCACCAGACGCAGCCAGTTTTAGTTGAATTAGTCTCCTGAACAGTCATTTACTTCTCGCTGATGAAGTGCTACTTTGGGCCACGTAGGAGGGAAAAAGGGAGGAGGGGTTAAGAGGCCAAATTGTGTCTATCTCTACCTCCTTCTCTCTCTCTCTCTGTCTCTCTCTATACATATATATATGTGTTTGTATATGTATCTGATGAGGCTACACCCCTCTGAGGTCACAGCCTCCTCACCTGCCACGCTCACAGGAGCAGCACGACGGCAGCGCTGCATTGTAAACCCCCAAACTGCTGCACTGAATACCAAGCAGCTCCACAATCTGCCCCGGCTGTCCAGGTTACACACCATCTTTACACTGTTTTTTCTAGATAAAAAACACAGTGCCACACTGCCCTCTGGTGGCGAGCTGTCTGACCTGCAACTTTCTTAGAACCTACAAAATGTAAGTGAAAGAGGTGTTTAATATTTGAGGTGTTTCATAAGAAAACAGATGTTAGTAAAAAAAACGCACAGTGCAGCTGGTCTGCAAGGAGGATAATATTAATTTATCAGAGCGTAATGTTGGCTCGGACAAGGTGACCTTTAAGTAGATGAGTTTTAGCAACTTTGTTAAAGGGGAATACTGCTCAGAGTTATAAAGAAAATACATCATCTCTGGTTTGATATTGTTAAATATGACTTTTACAAACATTGTATGAAGGTGCACACTTTTTAGTGCAAGTGTGAACTATGTGTTTCTGTATTATATTATTCTTGTACGTAACATGTCCAGAATTGTTGGGACATTTTTATTACCAGACATATATTAAGTTTAAAGACCAACTTCTTGGTTTAACTTTGACCCACTGCACTTGCCGTAGTTGGCAAAAGTGACTACAGCCTGTCTTCTTGTCTAACTGCTGCACAATTTTGTTTAATATTTGAGAGTCCCAGTAAAGAGAAAGCAGGGAAACATGTTGAACTGTGAGAACTGTTATTATAACCAATAGATATAATGGCCAGAACTACAAAAAATAGGTAATAAGTCAGAGGCAATGTCATTCCTCAAGCAAGCGTTTTATCCGTGACATCCTGCAGGGAGAGTCGTGCTGTATCACTACTTAAAGTTATATCAGTATTAGAGCTCTGTGTCTGACGCTCTCCTGGAAGCAGCTAATGAAAATCCAAGTGTCACTGCTCAAGGACACTCTGTGCAATAAATGCAGGCGGGGAGATCAGAGCAGAACAGGTTAATGAGTGCTTTGGGTTTCTTCATTTGATGCGTTTTCTTTTTTCAAAGGAAGACTTTTTAAAAGAGAAATAACACATTCGTCCTCCTACAAATTAAAAGTTGGATTCATTTGCATTCAAATGCTCCTTTCATCATTTTGCGGGGCTTTGCTGCAACTTGGACTGGTATGCCTGGTAGTTAGCAAGCAGTGTCAGCTAAATGTTTAACAAAGTTTAGCTAGATATTTATGCATTATTGCCATTACTGAGTAACTTTACTTACATCAGCAGGTGCCATATTCTCAGCGAAAGGTTCAACCAAGTTTCATCCATCCCTCCACTTTGCCTGTGATTTAACAGTGCTCTAGAAAGTCCTTCCTTGCAGCAAATTGCCTTTAATCACTCTAAATTTTGGATTTTTGACTTTAAATCTGTATTACGATTTAAATAAAGGATGAAAAACAAACAAAACGTGTCCTCTGAAAAGTAGTGAGCGACATCGACCTTCTCCCAGCTTCCCCCAGCAACTGCTGGCACACCACAGCAGCTGGCAGTTGGTAAGTGAGGGTGACAGGTAAACACAGAGCACACACACACACACACACACACACACACACACACACACACACACACACACACACTCACACAGACTTTCTCAGCCAGAGTCAGCAGATGCAGAGCGGTGACTCCCACACTGGCAGAGCGAGCCCGGGGAGCTCCTCTGACCTTTCTCTTTATTCCTCTCTGAATGACAGAAGAGTGCAAAGGAGACGTGCAGCCTGCCTCATAAACGCTGTACTATTTTACAGCTTTTAATTAGCTCGGGTCGACATCTGCTCGCACGTCGCCACATTCTGCAAGCTTGTGTGTGCGCATTCATTTGGTCGATGTGCACTCACTCTTTATATGGAATATCAAACATTGTGCATTGTTGATATTTTTTCTGTGACATTAATGCGTGCACGTTTGTGTGTGTTCTTGTATAGATATCAGCCGGAGGGCATGTGTACAGATCTGAGAAAGTTTATCGACGGCCCCAGCAGCTACCTCACACTACCTGAAGAGCTGAAGACAGCCATAGAGGCCATCACGTATATCGCTGAGGCTCTGCAGGCCGAGAAGGACTATGTAGCTGTAAGTTCACCTGAGTTCCATCTTTTCCTTTTCAACAATTTTTGTTCCTTATTGTTCGTTTTGGTTTCTGAACTCTGCCCTTTTTTCTTCTTATCCCTTGAATATTTTTTCTCATCCATCCTCGAACAGCTGAGGGAGGACTGGCAGTACGTAGCCATGGTGGTGGACCGCATGTTCCTCTGGATCTTTGTCATCTTCACCACTGTGGGCACCTTGGCCATCTTCGCCAATGCCAGCACGAACAACACACCCACCGACCCCTTCAGACCCACCTGAAACAACACTTGATTCCTCAAATGTGGTTAACAAACACTTGTGTCGAAGATATGTAATGGAGGCTGGATATTTTACACTTTTAGCAATGAACTTTAGTGTATGAAATGACACCAGTGCACTGAAACAGTAAACTTCATTGTGAATTTTATAATTATCAAGTTTTCATATCGGGCAACAAGTGGGCCGATACTGATACATCCGTGATAGGCAAATAATGGCCAATAATATCAGTCAACCAATACATATCAGTCAGGCTCTACAAAGAATCACTGTGTCAAACTGCCAAATGGTTCTCTGGGTGTAGTTCAACATCGGTCCATTGTGCCAAGAACTGAGAAACAAGCTTCAAACGCCCCAAAACCTCTCGGCCTCTGTATTGTTACATGTATCTTAAGCAGATGAAAATGTCTTCCCACTTCTCTTGATATAGATAGACCATGTGAACTGGGCATTGATTATTGCATGAAAAATACCAATTGAGCCAATGTTAGCGTACTAATGTGTATAAATGTACAGCTCTAAGCTATTGGTGTGTTTTGTTTTTTTAAGTGTTAGCCTGAAGAGTTTGGATCCAACGTTGGATTTTCATATGTGCTGTTCACACATAAACACCAAGACAAACCAGATGCTATAATGAGCAAGTTGCCTTTCATTTCCCTGTATCCAAATGTGTCGGAGCGTGGCACATGCTTTGTGGATATTCCCGCAACCATCGTAATCCTCTTTGTATTTTCGGCACTGGTTTTGCATTGGGGATATTCTTACGCCGGAGTGCGGAGCAGCATGCCACGGCCCAGTTCACCAGCTGCACCGATGGCCCGAGGAATTCTCATTACATGGGAGACCTGCGCCTCTTAATGTCCCGCTTTCTCGCAGATAAACACACACAAACACACACCACACGTCCTCTTTGTTCTCTTTCCACGATACACAGCGCACACCTGCCCTTTTAATCTTGTGCTTTCATTCTGTTTTTTGTTTTTTAAATAAAGATCTGAGGGGGGGATATCAAAGGCCCCATCTGTTGTCAGAATGCTGCCGTGAGAGTCGCGACCCTCGCTCCGTCACCTGCCCGCTCCGCTATTAATAATCCTTAATAATCCTACACACACATACACACATACACGGGCACTTGTTACCAGACACTGCTGCATGGGCTTCCCTGATATTTCTCTGTGTGTAAATACACTCATGCATATACCAAGTGAGAGCTGATGCATTTGAAGGCTGAAAGTCTGCAGTCATTCTCAGCAGCTCATTACAGCGACAGTGCTGATAGTGCTTCAGTATTAAAGACCTGGCTGCAGCATTGTCTGAATCGCACTCATTTCCATCCTACACTTATTATCTCACACTTTGACCTAGCATGAAACTGCTGTGGGATAGATACACAAAAACACACAGGTTCCACTTCGACTGATGTATTTATACTTGTAGTTGCGGCACGCAGGAGGACAAGTGGGAGACATTTTCCGTCTCTCAATTCCAAACTTGGGTCTGATTTATGGGCTGTTTGTGTTTTTGCACTGGCCAGCGTGAGAGAGAATGGAAAGTGTGGCCACAGGTACAACGGAAGGGAGGTAAAGTCGAGTCAGAGAAGGTGATGGGAAGACAGTATGAGTATTTTCTTATCTTGTGTAACAAACTAAATTTATGACCCCTGAAGTGCCGACATCAACTTCATAAAAAGCAGCATGAGGGATCCAAGAAGCAGCAGGATCCAGAGTTCGCCCCCGGGCCCTCACCTCATCGATCATAACTCATGTAGTCTTCACGTCTCAGAACCTCCATCACCATTTCTATGGCAACAACATCCACCTCTATTTTTATATCTTATTCGACATGCTTCTCTTTCTTGCCTCGAGATCACCTCAGATTCAATATCGGCAAGAGTGAGTTGCTCTTTCCCTGTTCGAACTCATGAAGCCGATGCAACATCTCTATCACTACTGACAACACCTCGCTGCTCCTGCCAAGAAGTTCGGTAATTCTGGACTTCTTTAGGTTTTTACTGGGGTATTTTCGGTATATTCTCTCATTGTAATCCCCTCATATACATTAACTTTAATGGCCCAGAGACATAAAATCACGTCATGTCAGCTTTGCTCTTCTGAATAGAGGCTTTTCTGCTTGACTAACTGCACTTTCTTTATCTCTCTCTTTTCTTTCTTGTCTCGACCCCTCTGATATCACCAAAATTGTGTCAGTGATGTGGTTCTGATCCCTGTTCTTACTATTGCTTTTAATTTTAACAATGGCTCATTTTACTGTTGCAGTATATAGAGGTTATTACAGGTTCCATCTCTATGGTCATCAATTTGTGCTAACCCAAAATTCCCATTAGTGAAAGCCTCTATGTGCCTGAAGACACACATTTTTTGTGCAATTATAATCTTTCTGATTGCATAGCATGAAACAATCCCAGCCAAAGTCGAGTCTGCAGCAGCATTTCCACTGCAGGAACTTTCCCCCGGGACTAGGAAACTTTGGAGGAACTTACAGGGTGATCAGGGTCCCGAGAACTAAATGCAGTTCAGGGGAAATAATTTAACCCACAAAAATGTCCCTGGTTAGGGGTTAGTACCTCCCAAAAGTACAGGAAATTTAAGCGTGGGGCTTGCGATGCTGAACATTTCTGATTGGTCATGTACTCCCACCATGCTTAAAAATCTTCCACCGCAAACCAGTTTGATTTTGTTCATTGTACTCTGACACATCAACATAGATAGAGAAGAAAGCATGTGACAGTTGGACCAACGACGAAACAGCCGCCACCTTTTCATACGTCAGTAATTTGCCTAATCTTTGCAGGTCTTTTGAAACAGGAAACAACAGGCTATAGGAACTTTTGAGTTCCTTGAAATGTAGTTCCCCTATGGAAAATTCCAGGAACATTGGATTGAAACGTGGCACGTATGCCGCCTTCAGACCGTTCAACAGTGTCGAGGTCAGGTCCATGGGACATTGTCATAATTATTGCCATTCCTTTACCTCATCCCAACCCGTGCTTTGCATGCTTATTGCTGTCTGCCACAGTATCAGTTTTGATTCTACCTCTGGGATTCACCAGTTTGGAAAGTGGATACTTTACAATTCTACACACACAGTGGCTTTGATTCATTTTCTCTGCTAAGAAGAGTACGTTTTCACCCGTGTCAGTTTGTTGGTCGGTTGGTTGGTTTGTCAGACTTGGATGGAGGATGGGTCTCGGCCCAGAATAGACCTCATTAACTTGTGGTGCAGATCCCGATAAAAGGGACGGATCCAGGAATTTTTCTTCACCTTCTTGAGCAATGCGAGATACAGCGTTTTCATTATATCCTCAGGGAATAATGCATGGATCTTGATGAAAAAACTGAGTATGAGCGAGTAAAATTTGATGCGGCTAAAGGGGACGATTAGACCTCAGTGGAGGTATGCCATTCTAGTTTTTAATAAAAATCAATTGAAATTGATGACCAACCCTAAAATATAATGCACAGCTTGAATTCCACCTGTATTTCCCAGAGCCTGTTTTTACCAGACACAAAGCAGTACAATTGGAATGACCAAGTGAGGAGGAAGTGTGGAAACTAATCTTTAAGGGAATGAAAAAGATTGTGGAGATTTGTTTTAACAGAAAAGAATCACTCGGATCAATTACAGGATGAAGAAGGCTTTGAAAGTGGAATGAGCAGGAGATGTCACCAATCATTCTTTGTCCATAGAGAAAGTCAACCCCTCAATCAACCTCACCCTCCAACTGGCCCACTTGTTCTCCTCCCAAAAATATCTCCATTGTCATAGCCCGTAGCCCATAGCCATTCCTTTACACCATCCCACCCCCTCCATTTCCTCTTCCTCCCACCCACCGTACTCACAGTGCTAACCTCAGATTGGTGAGCACCAACAGGTGCCTGCCCCACAGGCTTCCCAGTACAAAAACATTCCGCCCTCTTGTCACTCCCAGCACGCGCATCCAATCAGACCGTGGTTTCACCCATGGAGCCATGGCCACAAAGAGACGCAGTGACAGGAGAGACAGTCGTTAGCTGAACAGCGTGTTCTGCTGAAGGTGCCAACTAGCTGCGATCCAACTGAAGGTGTGCATGTGAACGCCTGAGCTAGAAAGCATTTGATATTTCAAGACGCTCCATCCAGATTCCAGGTGAGGGTGCGGAGGGTTCAGAGTGCCTGAATAGCGGAGAGCTGGGCCTTTAAGTGGCACATAAAGGTGTAAGATGCCATGACTGTCATGATTGGGAACATGAAGATGAGGATGAACATTCCTGTGAGGATGAACACATTGATCATCATATGCAGCTGCCTTTGTCTCACTTTTACTGGTAAGGACATTTTGTGTAACGCTTCATTTCTTTGAATGATTCGATGATATATTTGATAAAACTGACATAAAGCAAAATGATAATAATTCTAAACAATCAGAAATAAATCACTCCTGTGCCTTTTGAATGAAGAAGTACATGTTGAACTGTACAGTGAAAGGGAGAGATTGACAGAAAAGATGAACAAATATGCTTGGCTTTCTTTGACTTTGACCTTTGACCCCGTATCGTGCTTGGAAAACAAACAGTTGCGCTGTGCTTGTTGGCAACCTGTGGTGCAGTGTTCCCATTCCTCGCTCTGTCTGGACACTGCTACTGTACCTATTTCCTGTTGGGCTGGGAATCCTTTTTGCTTCCACTGGCAGGCATGCAGTTAAAAAATTGAGTCATTTTTGTTTTCAAGATTGCTACAATATGATCAGATAACAGACAAGCATCTCACATCCCGCTGCACTCTGTCAGATCAGTTAAAGTGGTATTGATTCCACTTCTTCTGGTTTATTTCGGGGGGGAAAAAATCTGAATTAAATCCGATTTACGATAACTAGTTTTAAGCTGCGCTCAGCTGAAGGGCTTTGACTTTAACCTTCCGACCCCACAACGGGAGTGGAAAGCAAATAGCTGCCCTGCGCTGGTTTGTGACCTCCACGGGGGTTGTGGTGTATTGTTCCTGTCCTTCCTTCCTACAGCTAGGGGTGATTTTACAACAGTATTTCCCCAAAGAGAGAAGCCAGGGGCAAGAGGACAGAGAGAGAACACACAGGAGACATAAAGGGAGAAATCCCAGTGGAAAGAAGCCCCTCTTTAATGTCCTATCAAATATGTCCACGTTGTTCGTCTTGAAAAGCAAAAAAAAAAATACTGCGCTGCTCTAGAACATATAATGAATCACATTAACACATCATTGTTTGTTAATCAGGGTCTATTTTTGTCCCTGATGGAGCTGGTATCCCAGGCATCCCTTTGATCCCATTCCCCTGCTGCATATCAATTACATTAGCTCAGTCACCTTTGCTACCCATCGTACAGCACCTGCCCTGCTGACTGCTGCTTTCGTATGTCCTGTCTGTCCTTCTCTGCCTTTTCCACATGTTGTTTTGTCACATATTGACAGTCAGCCCATCATCAGTAGGTATTGTAAAACACATGTTAGATGCCTGTGGTCGCGAGTGCTAAATTCTGCCAAAGTCAAAATTTACAGTCGCACATTTTCTCAGAGTGAATGAAAGGTGATTAAAACCAAATTTCTGATAAAGATGTTCCCTCAGAATCTTACTGAATCTCCTTCAACTCATTTGTATCTACTCATGATTGCTTTCTACCACGTGCCTCCAGTTTATTTTCAGATGAGGGCAGTAATTGAAAAGGTTTGCATGACATTAAGACAAATTAGAATCTGAATCAGAAAACCGAGCACCAGTCCACCCATACTAGTACACAACACACTCACTCGGTATATTTTTAGCATGGGTCATCCCGGTGAGAATTGAACCCCTAACCGCTGTGAGCCTGTGGGCAAACATGCTGTGGTCTGGGTGTCAGTTGCATGTGTCATGCGCTGTGGTTATATCGTCTATATTATCTCATTTTAACAGCTTTGGGCTTCACCAGCCGTGACAGCCTCAGATGGTATTGTTTGCACCTTTGTGACTGTGTGTCTGTGCGTGTGTCATGATGGCAGAATGTGTTCCTGCATCATTGTAGCAGGAAACTACCACAGACGCAGTTCTGAGTACTTTGCCAGGTGATTACATCTGTCTGTCTGTCTGTCTGCCTGTCTGTCTCACTGTCTGTCTGTCTATATATGGATTTTGTTAACTGTGTAGTGTCACAACTGTGAAAGATTAAGTCACAAAACTTTACAGGTGTGTAGTTGAGATCCAAATAAAGGCCAAGTTTGAGATGGGTGTGGTCAGACCCATTAATACTGAGTACTCATTGATGTAGTACTTCAGTTTTAGCCCTGCTTTTATTCTGCATTCATTCTCTTCCTTTTTGTGTTAGATTTACTCTCCATGAATCAAACATGATTTGGTGTAGCCAGATTTTAATCAGAAGAGAAAAATCTTCATTCAGTGATTTTTGACGACCGGAGGTAGTAAGTAGCAAGAGCCTTTCTAGCTCCAAACAGCATTGTTATTCTGCCCTGAGGACAGCTTGTTTATTCAGTCATGGAAATACTGCATATCTGAGTTTGTATTATCACCTGACAAATGTCGTAAATATTACCTTATATAATTTTCTATATCTCTCGTCACAATGCTGTCCTTTTTGCACTGTTTAGCTTAGGTTAAGCCACAAAAAACACCCGGTTAGGGTTAGGAAAACATCATGGTTTGGCTTAAAATACCTGTTTTGGTAAAATAGCCGTTTTGGTTGCCAGAAAAATTACTGGAACTGTCCCCAGGTCTCCTGTAAAAACACCCCCGTTTAATGCCATATAAACAGCTGGAAATGTACCCACGTGTCCTCAGAAATGTGCACAAGTGTGACACAAACTGCAGTCGGCTGGTTGCCAGCCTTGTTATAACTCTTCTTCCTCGACACTCTTCATTTTTCATCCATATGACCATTCTCTGCTTTTTATTTTTTTCGGGTAGTGGTGCCTCTCGGCTCATTAGGTATCATTTTCCCTCTCATCATTTTCTGTCTCTTTGCATGCATCCTTTCATCCAGGAGCCTCGGAAACAGAGCGGAGGCTCCATCAGAAGCTCTTTCAGAACTACAACATGAAAGTCAGACCAGCAAAGTACTGGGAGGACAAGGTGATGGTTCGGGTGGGGATGACCCTGTCACAGCTCGTCAGCTTGGTAAATAAACACACGAGACGACATCCAAACACAGCCTGATGAGTTATTTCAGTCCTTTATATATCAAGTCGTTAAAGTAAGCCATCTCGTGAAAATGCAGTGCCAATTACACAATTAGTTTCTAAGGAGCAGCATTGAAATTAACAGCCCTCTCATACACAACACGATATGGTGGCATCACTAATGTATGTCTCTTTATCTGTGTTTGTGTCTCTCTATGTCGCCACAGAACGAGAAGAACGAAGAGATGACAACCAACGTGTTCATGAATATGGTACGAGCGTGGAAACATTCATCTTCATCACCGAGCCTCGCTCCGCCGCCCTGACTCTTCTCTCTCCGCCGCTCTGCCCTCAAATGGACTTGTCACTTTCTATAACCGCAAATTATTTCTTGCTTTATCTCTCTGATTCTCTGGCTCGCTCTTTCATTTCTGTCCCCTCGCCCTCCCTAATTAGAATCCCGGACGGTTTGAGTGTTTGTGACAGTGGTGTGTGCGTTGGTGTCTCGATCAGTGGGGTTTAAATGACTTATCAAAGACAGGAGAGACTGCCATGTAAATGACAGAGACATCAGGGCACCGTGGTAATGATTTCACCTCTTGTCTGCTCGGATATGCATGTTATTCACTTTCATTTTCCTTGCACTTCCTTCCTTCCTTCCTCCCAGGCATGGACAGACTACAGGTTGTCGTGGAATCCAGCGGAATATGACAACATTGATGTTTTGAGGATTCCTCTCAAGAAGGTGTGGCGTCCTGACATCTACCTCATAAACAAGTGAGTGTCCTGTCTGCAGCCCCACCACAAACTCAGCAAGTAGAGAATTAAACCCAAAACTCTTTTGGGAACATGAAAATAAAACATTATCAAAACAATGAAACCAATATATGACCATTATTTAAATACAGCCCTGAGAGAATAAATGAGAGATCCATATCATCCATCATCAGTAGTTTGACCTAAAGACTAAGCTTCTATGAGAAAGCAAAACAACATGATTCACTTTAACTTTGCTAAAACAATGCAAAAATACAGCTACACACACACACACACACACACACACACACACACACATATAAACATCCCAAATTATGTTGTTTACAGGTTCATTCTTCTATTTTAGTTGTCTAGTTGAAAGTGTTTACATGATTTCATGTTCAAAAAACACACACATTTTCTCATACTGTCTATTGCTGCAGTAGCTCTATTCACCTTTTATCTGAATACTCCATTTTAGAGCCTGTCTCTTTAAGGCCCCCCTCCTGAAAAGCCCAGTCAGCTTTGATTGGTCACCTCTCAAAGGTCTGAGCAAGCTCCTCCTCCATGTTTCCGCATCAGCTTTGCTGGTGTTTTTGACCTCACGGCTGTGCTGGGGGTGCAACTTTATAGTTGTGACATCACAACATTACAGAAGTGCTAACAGCTCATTTGAAGGCAGTTTCTGAAAAAGGGCTATGTTGATTTCTCTGTGGATACTTTAGCATCTTTCTTAAATATGGGACCTTTAGATACATGTTGTCAATAGTTCACAGAAGGACAACACATTTTACAGGATGTAGAATGTAGAAGTGAAAGCCATGGAAATATGAGCATAACATTTGTCTTTCTATTTCCTTTCTGCAGTAATGATGGTCAGTTTGATGTGGCTCTCTACGTCAACGTATTGGTTTACAACGATGGGACAGTCAACTGGCTTCCACCAGCCATCTACCGCAGCTCCTGCTCTATAGAGGTACACTGACAACAAAAGCGCAAACCCCTCAATAACTTATTTATCTCTAGGTCCATGTCTCCCCTTATCCAGAAATCCAGAAACATTTGTGAATATTCTCTTTCCTTTTGAAAATTGATGTCGTAATTTGAAATTTCCCGTCCCACAGGTGTCCTACTTCCCGTTTGACTGGCAGAACTGCAGCATGGTTTTCCGCTCGTACACCTATGACTCCTCCGAGGTGGAGCTGCAGTACTATCTGGATGATGAGGGCAAAGACATCCAAGAGATTGTTATAGATGAGAACGCTTTCACCGGTTGGTGAAACCTACGTACAGTCCTGTTTATGTGCACCATGTGATATTTATTGTATATTTAGGTCTTTTTTCTGATACAATAATGACTTCTTTTCATAATGTATGTGCTAAAGATGCATTATAATACTAATAAGCACACATGGTATTTGACTTTTCATAACACAGCATTATCAAACAAAGAAAAGAGAGTGGTAATCTACACATTATGTTAAACAGCTCACCTCATTATGTCAGCTTCTTCATCACCTCGCACGTCTCTCTCTCTCCACAGAAAATGGAGAATGGGCCATTTGTCACAAACCCTCGAGAAAGAACGTTAAGGACGACCTGTATGAGGACATCACCTTCTACCTTATCATACAGAGGAAGCCTCTTTTCTACATCATCAACATCATCGTGCCCTGCATCCTCACCAGCGTGCTGGCTATATTTGTCTTCTACCTGCCTCCTGGAGCAGGTCAGCACATCTGACATGTTTTGACGTGGTGACTACTCATCCCTGCCAAGACGGGATGGAGGAAGGGAGACTAACCCCTTGATGCAGTGTCTGAAGTCATGACTAGAAGCATGTGTCTAACACTGACTGCTCCATCAGGCCGGGCGACCTTTGAAGGAATTCACTGATATATTATAGATTGAAGGAAAGTGACCTTGGTGAGGATTGTACATTGTCAATCTTGTGTATCTTGTGGCCAGATTTCAGAGTGATGTTTCACTGACATAGCGGAAACTATAGATCAACAGGATTGATGGCAAACAATTTGACCACGCTGAACTTTTGGAGTATAAAATCATGACTCAGGACTAAATCAGGGAACTGTCTTCTTACCTACAACCAACCAACAAACCCTGCACTCTCAAACATGCCTTCATCCAACATTTTGAAAGACAAAACCAATTAATCAAGTGCACGATTATCCACACGACCACTCAAATGTAGTCATGCGTTCAAGTTTGCCCTTGTCAACATGAAACAGGACCCAGCGGAGTAACATTTTCTGCTTGGCCGTCATGATTAATTCTCCAAACTTTCCTTGCTGTCTGCAGGAGAGAAGATGACTCTCTCCATTTCTGTCCTCATCGCTCTGACTGTCTTCATGCTTCTGCTGGCTGACAAGGTGCCTGAGACGTCCCTCGGCATCCCGATTATTGTCAACTACGTCATGTTCACCATGATCCTGGTCACTTTCTCCGTCATCCTAAGTGTAGTCGTCCTCAATCTGCATCACCGAACGCCCAGCACACACATCATGCCAAACTGGGTTCGAAGGGTGAGGCTATAGTTTTAACATTTATCCAAATTAACTGAGCATTCATCTTGGCCATTTCAACACAATAAGATTTCTGATTTCACTGATTTCTTTACCTCAAATCTGCAGGTATTTATTGACTTTCTGCCCAAGTACATCGGCATGACAAGGCCGATCCAGGAGGAACTTCTGGAGACGGAGGAGTCTGAAGATGATGACACGCCCATCCGATGCTTCAATGGCAGGCAGCCTGGAGGAGAGTACTTCTTTCGCAAGATCAACCCTGATATAGTTTTACCCTGGAGAGGCAGGTAAGACCACATTTACTAATGAGGAATCTACCTGAGACATGGCTTCATCTGCCCGAGAATTCCTACTGCTTCATTTGGTCATCCAAGGAAAGTAAACGAAAACACTTTTCAGTTTTCTGTTGCTATTTGGTTAGGTTTAGGTAACAAATATACCTGGTTAGGTTTAGGCAACAAATATACATGGTTAGGTTTAGGCAACAAATACACTTTCACAACATTAAATACGTGTTTGAAATGATTACTACTCCATGTTTTTCTGGTCTTTTTCCCTGAGTTGCAAAGCTATGACATCACAAAAATGGGACTGGTCAATGACTGGTCCTGAAGCAACATTAATTATGATGTTCAGCTCATCCCACTCTTCAATTCAATCAAGCCTAGTTCACTCTTAGGGTAACACTTACAACCCTCAAAATACAGCATAACTCTTCCCAATCCACAGTGTGATATGGTTGTCTCATTATAGTAAGTATACATACATAAGTTTAGTCCAGAGATAACTCTACAGTAGCTGTGTTTAAAGATCATCTTCTCTAAGGAGTATGTTGGTCTGTATACTGATTTCAATTGTGTAGTTAAGCTGATAACTTTTAGTTCTTTCAAGAAGAGGAGGATTGTATTTTCATTTTGACTAAACTAACACGTGCATATGTGGAACATTAAATACATTTATATAAAATAATTTTATTAAGTTTACATTATCATTTTATTGTCCCCTGTGGGTTTCCATAGCAAATATTTGTCACACTTATTCTTCATTTGCAGTGTACAAAGTAAATACAGTTTGATAAATGGCAAATACTAAGAATGAGACAAGATTTTTCTGCTATAGTATTAAGTCCAATGAACAAACTTAATTGTAATAGACTCTTGGTTTGAGTTAGTGAGAGAATGTTCTTACCTGCCATGACTATTAAACAGCATAGACCTGAAGTGAAGTCATTCATCCTGATTCAGGCTCCCTCTGGGCTAAGATGTACTGATCCTGATATTACACTAGCAGAAAGCTCTTTCTATTAATGTTAATAAAAGCCCGCACCGGCATGAATCTTCTTTGTAGAGTGTGTCAAAGTGTGAAAGTTGGCTCTGATGCCAGCCTCGCTATTATAGTAAAGTACACTGTGTGCTAGACTTGGCAGAATTACCGCCGTCACCACAGCAGCTCAGAGAATCTGCCAAGACAGTAACAGTGTGTGCACTTCCTTCAGCCTCACATATTGAATACCATATTTAATTCAGCCGCATGAAAGGTTCTCAGACAAGCAATAGAGCAGGATTAATGATTCCCCTGGATAACACCAAATGGAGTGGACTGGTTGTTCACATTCTGAGAACAGTCTCGAATGATCACAGGCCTAAACTCTGCAAGTAGGTCTTTGGCAATTATTAGCAAATGTTAGCATGCTCACTTGCTTAACATAGATGGTGAACATAGTTATAAAGAAAATGGTTATCTGCTAAACAACATTGTCATTGTGAGCTTGTTAGCATAGCCTCTTGATATTAGCATTTAGCTTAGCTGTGCATAAGTAACTATCGCCCCACTAAGCCGCTAGAATCATACTCTTAGGGGCCGGTCACTGAGTCACGGAGACTCGGCGCGACATAGAGCATGCGCACTCGAGACTTCCGCCGACCAAACAGTCGAACAAGCTGGTCTTTTTTTCTGAGTCAGAAGCACTAAATAATCCAGTGTCACTGATTTTGTCAGCAAAGACGGAAATTGGTTTGTCTTACAAGCTTGCTTCTTTCATATGCAACCTGCTGTATTATGTTTGTCCCCAGGCCTGCTTGAGCAGTTAATTACAGTCTATAACCAAGCTAGCAGCTCTGTAAGGCCCTGACATACCTAAATGCTAATGCCAGACTGCTATACAATGTTCACAAAGGTTAGTGTGTTACAGCAGCATGTTAGCCTTTGTTAACTGGCACAAAACGCAGGTGGGAATGTCATTAATTTTGGTCAAAGCAGCTGACAAATTCAAGTGTTGACCTGATGATGGCACTAAAGGAGGAGTCAGAGGATCACCAAATGTATTGTTCATCCTGAGGGGAACATAAAGGAACATGACGATCCATCCAGTAGCTGGTGAGATATTTGTCAACCACGAGGTTGTTAAAGTGTGAGACATTTTACTAAATAAATGTAGCTTTTTATATCAAATACTATGACCATATATTTTGATATTTCTAATTTTGTTGCACTCGTTTCTTATGTTGTAGAGACTTCTTGGAGCAGGTTTGGGGTTTTCAGTAAATGTTGGGGGCTGAAGGCTTGATTGAGATACAGTCTGTCAGCCACTGTATGTGCACGTTTTTATGGCATGATCGGGTGGTCATTTTGTTGCATGAACACGTTAATTTTTAAAAGTTAACGTTGGGAACATTTTCAAGTGAGTCTATTTAGCTCAGGACTACCCCATTGTCCTTGACTTACTGTCAGAAAGTCCTTTTCTAATCTAAAACATTGCGTCAAACTGTACTGTCTCTCAAGCATGCTGGCTCACTCTGGCTAATCTGCCAGTAGGCCTGAGCCTTGCCACCCAGCCACGGCATCATAAACAGCTCCACAGTCCCCCCGAACCAGGCTGGTGCTGGGCATCTCTCATCCCGTTCCAAAGGCATCAAATTCAGCCCCAGCTAAGCCCAACACCCGCGTCCAGAGTCGCCAGCCACTAAGCCTCTGTTTAGGTTTGGCATTAGGGGGTAATCCCACAGAAAGGAGGTGGAGGCAGGGTGAAGAATAGATGCGGGTAGATGAGCGGAAGGGAAGGCCGGTGCTGAGTGATCGGCACAGGGGAGGATTTTGTCGGTTTTGATGTGGAAGAGATGGTGGCCGGGCTGTCAGGCACCATCACCCAGTGTGTGCCATGGAGATGTATTTGCCTTCGCCCATCACTCTTTAACTTGTGATTCTGTCAGAGGGATGATTAGGTGTCAGGTGCTGTCCTTTACAACACATTAATGAGATTTTTCTGCATATCAATATAGCTGTATCCTAACAAAGAGTACATACAGTAACAGTACCATACACGTTCATGTGTGTGTGTCACAGTGTGAAGGGCCTCATGTATCCGCAGTAATGAATACAAGCCGTGGAATGTGAATGGCATGCAGCATGTAGAGCGGCACATAGCTCTGCCCTGAGCTGTGGCCACAAAACCACACACGTACAGTACACACACACACACACGCACACACACACACACACCTCCTACAGGAGCACATTTATATTGTCCAACGGCCCATCTGTTGTCACGCCGTCTCTGTGTGACTCTGATAACTCGTCCCGCTCCTTCGCTGACGCCTTCCCCTCCCTGGTGCCAGAGGTTCTGCACATTATTAACGTCATGCGCAATGTTCACCCCGTATACACCACATACATGAGCTGTAGACATGTAATGTGACAGGTGCACTGGGGTGTTGAGCCAGACGCCTTCAGGAGGGGACACATATCGATGTAGAGGTCTCTGTCTCTGCTTTAGTAATGTTTTAGATCATGTGACAACAGTGATATAGAATGAAACCAAAGCTAGTGGAGATAGTTAGGACCCTTATCAAGGGCCTGTATAGTCTGACATGATTGGATAACTGAGCAAAGCCAACAGCTAACCAGATTGGCGTACAAATAGATAAACAGAACTGCAAGAAAGCGAAGAAAATTCGTAGTTATGAGGAAAATAGTACATAAAAAGACAAAAAGACAAGTTAAATTAAATGCAAGACAAAGAAATTAGCAATAATCATAAAAAACAATCAAGCAAACAAAAAGGGTTTGCAAAGGAAATAATTTGGGCAATACATGAAGGACAGTGTCCATTAACTGCATGTCCCAGAATGCATCCTGATTTTGTTAACCAATGCAATGAAAGCATCTGGCTGCTAGATATCAGTATATTCTATTGTCTAAGTAAGTAGATCTGCAAACAGAATGTGAGAGGACATCTCTGAAAAAATAAAGACAAAACAGACTGACTTATTTACAAAAAAGCCATATTTTGATATAAAGACAAATGACACTGACCTTAACTTAAAAGAAGGCAATATGTTGCTCTTTTTGAAATCTATGTTAAAATATAGAGTACAGTATGAGATAAGATTATAACATGGTAACATATATATACATACATACATATATATATATATATATATATATATATATATATATATATATATATATATATATATGTAACACGTTAGCTTATCTTCTCTGTTTACTGTGTGTTAAAATCTCTCATGTATGCTACAAGTGCAAATATAACACACAAGCACAGAAATGCCTCATTATGACCTCTGTCATTCCTTATGTGGTCGTGAAGACACACAGATGCAGAGCAGGTGTGGCAACCCTTCCCCTGTAACCATCCACCTGCCCATCACACCCCCCTCCACCCCCCAGCACCCACCGCAAACCACCAACTATCCTCCTTTGGCAGTCTCACAGCCTCGTGGCTTATTTCCACAGTCAGAGAGACAGAAACCTGATGAACAGTTCAGAAGTCAAAGCTTTTCATCACACTGTCACAGTACACGTCCAATAATGTGATGTTTTGCTGGAGGACAGAAGTTTGCTGTTGACATGAATATGCATTCTGCACACCGCTTGTTATTGTAGAGATATTAATGGATAAAACAGGCTGTAATATAAATGACTGCTAGAAGTAGATAGTATTCACACATAGAGCTACCCTGTAGTTCTTATAATTCTTTCATTTCAAAGTAAAGTTTCTGCATTTGAAATATTTAATGTGTTAAATGAGGATGGGCAAATTATTACCAGCCGTGACAGCATCGGTGTGTAATGTTCTCATATTGTAAGTCTTTCTCTGTGTGTGTGTGTGTGTGTGTGTGTGAGTGATCATGGTGAAATGTGGTCCTGGAGACACTGGCTGTAGTGGGAACAAAAACAGACGTGGTTTTGAGTATTTTGCCAGCTGTTAATATGTCCGGCCATCTGTGGACAGATTTTTGTCAGAGCCATAGTGTCACAACCGTGCAAGTGCAGTCGTTAAACTTTACAAGTTTGTGTTTGAGATCAAAACAAAGGCCAAATTTGAAGATTCACTAGTGTAGTACCTACTACTGACTAGTCATGGATCGGAACGTGAACATGTTGACGGGTGTCAACACTGGTGTGATCCCATTTAGGGGTCAACCAATATGACTTTTTCAAGGCCGATACTGATACCAATTATTAGAAAGCAAGGAGACTGATAACTGATATTTGGAACATTTGCAGTTAAAATGAAAGAGAACAACCAGTGATGGAACTTTTAGGTACTTCGCATTTTCTACTACTTTTTCTTCCTCTCCACATTTAATTGATAACTTCAGTTACTACTTTGCAGATTCAGATTATTCAGTGTTTATTGGCTGTTGTTTGTGACATGTTATCAATCAGATATGGATTGTGAGAGAGGATGCTGCATCAGAGCCAAAACAAAACATTTTTAAATTAGCTTTTTTTCCTGCAATCTGACAGAAGAATCAAAGGTACCAATAGTCGGAAAATGCTCAATATCGGGCCCGATAATATGCCAGGCCGATAATCAATCAATCCCTTGTCCCGTTGCAATATGTTCCTCTGCAGTTTACAAAAGTAAAATTTCAAAATTCTGGATGGATCTGGATTGTTTTCCTAGTGTAGAATCCAGTGTTTAAATACACAAACATCAAAAAATGACTACTATAAAGTTTAAATATACTGTTTTCACCTGACACTGAGGGTATGCAGGTTTTACAGGAGGTGAAGGGTGAACGGGGTGATGGGGAGCACAGGGCAGCAGGAGGAAGTGGAATCTGTAGCTTATAGTTAACACCCTATTTAAGTGCTGGCTTCAGCCTGTGTTAGTGTGATCCGACACGAGCCTGTGTGACCTCTATGTTGTTGGGTCACATATCAAAAATGTGAACTTTTTAGGTTAAAATATGTGTTGTATATCATTTTAGAATAATATTCACTCATGGTTGAGCAGTTACTCACTAAGCCATGAAGGCACCACAGGAACGCTGTCAGTAACACTCTGTCTCTGCTCATATGTTTTGGTTTATGGAGCAGCTGTGTGAGGGGAAGAATGGAGGGGGTCGAAGGTCACGGCATCACGTAAATGTTGACCCAGTGTTGTGTCAATGTCACCTCCGTGTCAGGAGTGTGCTGCTGCTGTCACTCAGTGCTCAGAGGAGCTGCGGGAGGCAGCCTGAAGTAGTTGTGTTTGTCAGTGTCTATGGAGGGTGCACAAGGACACGTTCTGTGCCTTATGAAGAAACAACACTGACGTCCGCGTCCCCGCTGTTTGTCCTACAGTGGACAGCTAATGTCAGCGGTGGTTTGTTAGAGCACGGGTGAACAATGCTGTGCTAGTGACTCATGACATACACAACATAAATCTGGACTTAGGGAGCGTCTGTGAAGGGTGCTGCTGCATGTTTAAACTTCTTGTAGAGGACATGCCTGTCAGGACTGAGACATGGAGAAACAGCCCCAAACTGCATTTTACATTGACTATGTGCACACTGGTATTATACTTTGGATTTGAATTGTTTCTAAATGAAAACTGCATATAATGAATATGTTATGAATAGTTTCTTAGATACAATAGCTGGTACCTGCATATGTGTATGAGTGTATGTAAATCTATATATATATATATCTATATATGTAAATCTTAAAAAATATATACATATGTTGCATACTCAAACTACAGTGTATATACTGTACATCGATGATAAAAATGTTATATATATATGTATATATATATATATATATATATATATATATATATATATATATATATATATATATATATACATTCATAAATACAATACAATAAAAAATAAATATAAAACCAGTACCAGAACCTCTGAATATCACAAATTATGATGATTATTATTATTATTATTATTAGTAGTAGTAGTATTTCTAAGTGCTATATCGTAGGTAATTGGACTAGTTTCAGTAGAAACACTGTGTTGTCTTACCACTTACAATTACCACAACCTAGATGACTGAGAACCTTAAGTAGTAGTAGCAGTATCAGAAAGCGAATATGTGTATAATAATATAATGTCAAGCTATTCCCAAGCAGCAATCTACCTAAAAAAAGACAATTAAAAAACAATTTTGTAAGTTTTAACACTGTAAATAACTTATGATGTACATGCTTGGCTTTTTTATTTTTCTCAGGCAATCTCACATGTGCTCTCATTAATGTTTTATATATTTATTTATTTATTTTATGTCTGGTTTGATGCAGTTCCCTAAATCCAACACAAATTTATCCTGACAATATAAACCTTAAAGCAGCATCATGTAGAAATGTGAATGTTGGGCAACGGCTGTTGAGTGCAGCACCACTGTTGTAAACACAAATCCCAGCTCTGTGACAGTTTGTCAGACGTAATGTAGGAGCTGACTACAAACAAAACACAGTACGTCAGAACAATGTTATGTGCTGAAAACTTGTATGTTGAAGTAAACATGCATGTAACGCACATATTGTTGTAATGTATGTGTGAAAGAAGCTTTAAAGAATAGACTAGAAAAAGCCTGAATTCCAGCCAATGTCAGTGTTTCAATGCATATTTTTATTTACTTTCCCCTCCACCCTCCCTGTGTGCCCCTGTGTTTCAGATGTGAGAGCACGGTGCAGCTCCAGCGGCTCCCGAACACCGACAGCTTCTGTCTGATCCTCCCTCCCAACCTGAAGTCGGCCATCGCCGCCGTCACATACATGGCCGAGCAGCTGAAGAAGCAGGACACGGACGACACGGTGAGAAAACGTGCACGACACGACACACGCCGTCAGGAAGCTTGTTACTCAGTCTGTCTGAGCACAGTGTTCCAAACACGCCCCGATGATGTTCACGTGTCACTGCATACAAACAGTACACTGCTGACTCAGTGCTTATAGTATGTGTGTGTGTGTGTGCGTGCGTGTGTGTGTGTGTTCCCTCCAGATGACAGGAGACTGGCAGTTCATCGCCCTGGTGGTGGACCGTCTCTTCCTGTGGTTGTTTGTCATCATCACCACCCTGGGCACCCTGGCGATGTTCT
The DNA here is from genome assembly GCF_040436345.1 of Pagrus major. Taxonomy (NCBI): domain Eukaryota; kingdom Metazoa; phylum Chordata; class Actinopteri; order Spariformes; family Sparidae; genus Pagrus; species Pagrus major. Next base: position 19,208,448 of record NC_133224.1, on the reverse strand, counting down.
TGGATGCCAGTTTCAACTATACACCCGATGACCCCTTCCCATAAAAGACAAACACACACACACGCACACACACACACACACACAGCTGGAGTTGGGTTTGGTCATCACTGACTTCTTGATTTTGTGGGATCACCAGCTCAAACTTTCCATAAATATCTTGATACCTATTCCATATTTGCATCGTCATCCTCTGAAATGTTTTGTCAGGTAACAGAAGAACACGTGTCATCTTTGCATAAAGTAGAACCACGTGCACACGCCTGAAACACAACCTACATGATCAGAACAGAATCCATGTACAGATCTACAGAAGCTAAATGTCTGTGTGCTCACATTTTTGCATTATTTCTTGTTCTTTGTCTAAATCATGTATTTAACAGATTGTGATCTTTATTATTTGAGTCTGAAAGCTTTAAATACATGTTTCTCTAAAGCGACAGTGTTTGTTTTATGTACTGTCACCTTCGTTGTGGAACATTCAGGAACCCACCAGTTTGTTCATGACTCTCTGCTGACCTCTGTATGAACAGTCAGTACACTTGGTGATTGTAATGTTGGTCTTGTGGCAGTAGAGGGCAGTCATATAATGATACTTCAAAAGATAAGAACGTGGCTGCTGAGAGGAATCTGATAAACAGTCTCCCTTTAAATATGAAGATAAGAAGATTTATCCTTAATGTTCTGTTTGGGAACATTCTCCAAAAGCTCTTGAAACTTATTTAACAGTTAGATTGATACTCTTTAACTTTTTCTATTATCAGAATCAATCATATTCATTTGAACTGTTCCCTGTTAAGGACCTCAAAATCCCATCTGTATAACAGGATTAGATTTAATGTATTTTATTCTGGCTGTGATTGGTAATAACAGTACCATGTGTGAGCTCCTGCTTCTCCCAAATCACAAATCTGGATGGGATTTTCTGCATTTTTGTTCATGAGAAGTCTAATGGGGGGATCTTTTCATGACATCCAAATCTGGTTTCCATGAAAACATCAACAACATTACAATTTCAGTCATTAATTAACTTCTAATGAATCAAGTGTTTATTTGCAGAGCAGAGCTGAAGTGCTGCAGTTTAGTCAGCAGCAATCATAATGTGGCTAAAACGCGGAAGAGTGTCCCCAAACTAAGATTCTTGCACTGTGCGCTCTGCTGAATATATTCAACTATTTCAAACTCAAAGTGCGAAACTAAGGATCAAGGTTTGTTCTTGATCTTGGAAATTGACGTTGAGAAAAAAATCTCACCAGTTCCATTTAGTAGTAAGTCCACTCAGAGTGCCTTGTTTAAAAATAAGCAGCAGATGAACATATAATGTGTAAGCTGGTTAGCAAATAAACATCAATATCTGTCTGCTGAGGAATTGAGAAAGTGTATGTCAGAGGTGATAAAGGAAGAGTCCATTACATGGTGATTACGGACACCTGATGAACATTATACCGTGGTTACTTGCCAAAAAAAAAGACCAATAATTCATATTTTCATGCATTTTGCGGTCAAAATCTAAAGTTTTTTCACAAGCACAAGCAGGAAGAACCTTAGATACGACTTGACAACAGGAGGTAAACTAGTCCACTCAGCTTTGGCTCTTTGGCTCAGCATCAAGCAGCATTGCCAAAATGAGAAATGTTAAACTATTATACAAGAGGCTTGCAATGATCATATTTTGGGGGGAATTAACATACTCCAGTCATAATGTGTAATTTAAACAGTTTTTGATCATGTCAGACAGAGTAGACTAAACTAACTACTAATGTAAGTGTCGCTGAATGTCCAAATGATACTCCATGTGTTCTGTTGGCTGAAGCCTGAAGTAGTGAGTTGAAGAGCAGATGGGATGCAGGATGGATGCTGTGTGATACAAAGTTATGAGTTAGCTCAGAGTGCTAGTTTAGGCTACTTGATGATCACTGAAGGACTACACTCAGGGTTGATGTTCCTCATTTTAGATACACACTGTTGCTCACCAAAGGTCAATACCAAAAATAACATTTTTATATAGACAAATCATTTGTAAAAACATTAATACATCTACAGAAAGGTGTAGAATAAAAGTAGGGACGGCCTTCCATTCCGAAACACCCCCACTCCGAAACACCGCTGTTCCGAATCCAACTTTCAAGTTCCAATTACTTCCCAATAGGGTTAGGGTTAGGGTTAGGGGTAGGGTCAGGGGTTCCCCAATAGCCTTTTTGGAATAGCGGGGCCTTTAGAAAAAATGGGAAACCACGCCATTACGAAGAATGGAAGTCTATTTTCAGAACAGCGGGGTTTCGGAAAGGCAATAAAAGTCTATTTTCCTTAAAAACATGATTGTGAATTACCTTTTTAAAAATATTTCGTCCGTGCTTCGTGAGCATCAAGTCTTGGTAGTTGCCAGTTTGTTGAAAAAAAAAAATTTAAAAATGGCTTAGTTCTACAGTATACGCCCAGCATACCGTACTGCATAACTTTAGTTGGCTAGCGTTAGCAACATTAACAAATCGAGTATTCATCCAGACCATGACATAAACCAGTACACCCTTGAGTGAATCACCCAACTCTTGTAAAAAAAAATACCATTAACACTGGGTCCAAACAACCAATGGGTGCTGTGTAAGGTCAGTGCAGTGACCCAAACTGTGTCACTCTTGACTCAGTTCAGTATATACATTGGGCCTTTGCAGTGTGCAGCCTCGTAGCTGGTTAGCTGTTGCCATTTTCATGCTCGCTGATGCGCAGCACAAAGCCACACTCTGTGACTGTATTCACTGTGTCCAACCTGTCCAAATATGTTTCTCCCCTGCATGAGGCACTTACCAAGCTCTTAGGAGAAAACAGACCCCCTCTCTCTCACTGCCTGAGAAGAATGAGTCCACAAGACCGAGACCACAATCTACTGGACCTGTCCTGCTGCTGCTGCACAAAAGCCAAGTCTGGTTGCATAAGAAGACTGAAGGTGATAAAGACAGGGGACATGTAGAGAAGGGCGCCATCCCCCTCATTTGCGCACTCGGGAGCTTTTCGGGGAAAAGCCGCGGGCCCAGCGTGTTTTATTGCCAATGCCTCAGTGACTTCCAAGGGCACTTAAAGGACTTCAATCACTGGATTTGCACTCCACTTGCTCACTTCAGACCCAGAGGAGGCCTCCGAAATGGGAGGGAGGGCCCCCCGAGAGAATGTTGCTCGAGCCCTTCTTTGGGGCTGATTTAGCTGTTTTCTCTTTCAGCTCCTATTGAGCGTTGAGCAACGGCTAAACCAGCGAGACAAATGTGTGTTTACGCTCTGGAAAAAAAGAAAGTAGTAAAAGGGGAAAGAGGAGAGAGCGCAGAGGGGGGAAAGAGCAATGTTCTTTTTGTGTTCTTTGCAATCCAGGACCTGGGAGGAAAAGCAGCCAAGAGGACATCAGATAAATCAGGTTACCAGTGGCAACAGCACTGGTAGGCCCGACACCGGCCCCCTGATCTTCTTCCTACTCATCCACCTCCACTCACTAAACCCTTACCTTCCTTACCTTCATATGCTCTTCTTCATCTTTCACCCTCCCGTCTTGATCCTTACAACTCTTTCAACCCTCAAACACCCCCTCCTCCTCTGTCCTCGTATCAAAGTGAGGCAGATTCCTTGAGCTGTGGGGTCGCCCCTCCCCGGCAACAATAAGGCATTTGTTGGCCTCGACAGTTAAGACTTGAAGGCTGGATACAGTATTGGGGAAGAGTTATAGTGAGAGAAAAATGTGGGGTGGAAAGGGGCAGCAACGTGAGAAAATGAAGTGTATCGGAGCTGTGAGAACACTGCAGCCCGGCCTCGTTACCTTTTAAATCGGTAATCCAGTCAGTAGGTGAGCAGCACATTCCCATTAACCTGGCAGTGGGGATAACTTCCTCCGGGCTTACGGCTTATTACTTCCTCTCCCGTTGCTGTCGGACTATTGTTTAGCCACAGTGTGAAGTCACACACACAGCTGACCTCTGATATGGACAATGCTTGCTATTGTCTGCTGGTGGTTTTTTTGTCTATTCATTGCAGGAAGGGGCCACAGCTGGCATGTTAATGCACCTAATGGAACTGATCCTATTGTAAGATATTAGTAAGTAACAGCAGTGTGTGAAATAATCACCTCTAATTAGTTCAGTGGATCCATTGATGAATAAAGCTGGACATATATAACATGAATCTCATGTAAAGACAATATTTGAGTGGTTCTAATGATGTTTGTGTCCGTTTGCATTGACTTTCACTTGTTTTCGGTGCTTTTAGATGCAATTATAAAGCACGAGCATTGATTTTCCTCCACTTTACTTCAACCCACTGTTACAATATTTATGAAAAGTCACGCTTGATTCAGTACACATTATTATGAGTTAGTCTTCAATAAAAACTCATTTTACACATATGACTGGAAAGGGCAGACGCTTCTTTTTCTTCTTCTTCCTGAACAATTGATTTTTTTCCCCCAGGATCCATCACTTCTCTCCCCTGTAGCTCCTCCAACTCATTATATGAGGTCAGCACAACGCAGTCATCCGATCTGACCTCAGGTGTTACAACATAAAGGATTTCAAAAATATAAGAGAATGTGAGACCGCAATCCTGGTGCACTGGTTTAAAGGCGCTCTATGTAACAATTTGTAGTTTTTTCTTTATTGGCCATATGTGACGTGACGGTCTCTCTCGGTTTATGATTCATTTAAGTTGTTTGATGCTGCTGGACTCTGGGTTTCTTTGTGAAGGACTCGGGTCAGATTTTCTGCAACGATCCAAAGGGTGTGACTGTACGTTCTCAAATGGATGTCTCACGTCGCTATAGAAATGGAGTCTGCTAGCCGAAACTAACGACAAAGACTTTAATGTTGTTAACAACATCCATTGTGCCATATTGTGAAGATAGCTATCAAAGCAGTCTTTTTAGTGAGAAGCCTCAGCCTCCTCCAGTCCCCCTGATGTGCTGAACTGAAGGTGAGCTCGGCTGGATGCACTCTGTGTCTGTATAACCTCTCTGGCAGTGATAAATAATTCATCGAAGTCCATAAAGTCACCTGTCGGTTCCAAATGTCACCAAAAGTTCTCAGCAGGAGTGTTGACGCACCGTTCTGTTTGCTCAGTAATGTACACGTGGCTCTGGTGTAGATGGCGTGCTTCCTGGCTCATTGTATCAGCTGCTGAAAAACTATGGTCAGATATGTCAATCCATTTATGTTCACATTATACCAACAAAAAGAACAAAAAAAGAAACACATAAGACAACTGAATGAGGCAATGCAGTCACGACTTATTAAAGGTTTTCTGTAAAAGACCATATGTGACTGCACACAACAAGCCGGCTGAGTCATGGTTCAGTGTTCATCCAGCTCCCCCTGTTCCTGAACGTACCAGAGTTTCCTACATTTAATCTGTCCACTCTGACACAGCAGTTTACCTCATTAACACAACCAACAACAGAGAGGTCATGAATCTGCTCAGGGCCGGTGATTGGTGATCTGTAGTAGAGGGACGGTTGGGAGCTTAGTCTACTTTGTACAGTGACAGCACCTGAGTTATGGCATCAATATGGGTCAGTGTGCAGACTGTAGATATCTACACTGTATGCACACGAAAAACTATTTTAGACTTAAAGCTGCTACAAAGAACTTTGTTTTTCTGGCTTATGACTTACTAAACCACACTGTGATTTTTAAAAGTTGACTTTAAAAAAGTCAAGACAGCGATTAGCTCAGAAAAAACAAGTAGACTGTTACATTTAAGTTATAGCAGCTAACTACACTAACTACAGACATAGCCAATCTTTTCGCGGATGGTCTTGTGTGCTTTTGCAGGTCGTATAGAGGCATCGTCATAAACTGAGACTGTTTAATAACAGGTTAAAAGTTCCTTTAAGTAAAAAGGAAAAGAAGAATAAAGAATATTTAGGGTCAAATGATACTGGATGGAAGTGAAACTTACAACAATAAGTTCAACAAAAAAATGATACATACTTGACTTTCCATGCTGACGGAAAGTCGGGTGGAGTTTCGCAGTCCAACTGAAGTAGCTGGGGACTCCACATGAGTCTGGCATAATCCAAATTTCTTGAATCCCTGAGAATAAGCTCATGTACCCACTTCAGACGGAGCATGCTAACACTTTTAGCTGCTACAGCTTATATAAAAAGGATGTAAAACAAGTCTTTTTAAATCAATTTTGGAATTTTTGTTATGTTTTTTAAGTTGTTTTGTCATGTTTTAAAACAAGTCCCCATCTGCTTTACAGTTGTTGAGGAGAACGCTGCAACGCTGTTTTGCTGTGAAGCTCCAGAAATATACGTGACTTTCCATCGTCACGGGGCTGAGTAAATAATGAGTGACTTTTCATTTTTGGTTGAACTTGTCCTTTAAGCTGTTTTTAATAGTCAGTGTTGTTTGCTGTCTTTCTCATTCACTTCAGTGACCTCTGACTGAGTGGAAGGAAAAAGACAGAAATCCCCTTTAAACCTCTGGAAACCCAATTTTGCTCCTTCATTTCACTCAACCTGACTTCACCATTGCATTTAAAACTAATATTAAACCAGCCATGCAGATGTATAAAGTGGGTTTAGTCAGTGATTGTGTGATAATGGCGCCAGTGAAGTGTGTGTCCCGGCTGAAAAGGTTATAAATGATAAAGAGATGAGGTGTGTACACTGGAGAGACGACCTGTTGCTTCACTCTGAACATTTCCCAGCAGCTACTCCCACAGAGCATCACATCTCCATGCACCAGCGGGCACGATAATTACGCACCCACTTCACACCATCACACACACCTCGGATGCCCCCACACGACTCAAGACCCCCGGTACACAACTCATGAACACAACCAGCGGCTCATTCACTTCAGATCCTAACAGAAACATCTGGAGCTTTACAGTCTGAGGAAGAGGAGGAGGACAGGAACGCAGACACTGAAGTTGACGCAGAGAAGGAGACTTTTTGGAAGCGATGGCCAACTCCGGGATTCAGCTGTTGGGATTCTTCCTGTCTCTAATCGGCATCGCCGGGCTGATCATCGGGACTATCCTGCCGCAGTGGAAGATGTCGGCGTACATCGGGGACAACATCATCACAGCTGTAGCCATGTACCAGGGGCTGTGGATGTCATGCGCCTTCCAGAGCACCGGACAGCTCCAGTGCAAAATCTACGACTCCATCCTGCAGCTCGACAGTGAGTAGAGTGCTGGAATGTAACGAAGTAGATCAAGTACTTTACTTGAGTATTTCCATGTTATGCTCTTTTGTACTTCTACTCACATTTTGGAGGCAGATGTTGTATTTTTTTTCAGCCATGCAGGCTTATCTGGCTGCTTTGTACATTTAAATTATATATATATATATATTTAAAAAAAACATTGAAGCAACATTAGGTAAATATTTTACCTCACAATAAAAACTTTAAAATCATTTTGATGGTACACTGACTTGTAATAAGGTGATTGGTGTCTCTGTCAGTCCAACTCCACACCCTAGTTGACTGTATTTGCAGTATGCAGTGGCAGACTGAGGATGTTTGAGGGCCAGGGGCCAGGAAAGAAAGAGGGGCCCCAGCTGTATGTGGGGGGGCACCAGTGCGCAGAAAGTGGTGATATGTGTGTGTTTGTGTCTGTGTTTTATGTTGTTTTCTGATGTGCAGATAGCTTAACCTGTTGCTAAATGAACCCGCTAACTGCTGCCACCTGTAGCTGCCGTTAGCTAGTTAGCTCATCCGACCTTGCACCTGATAATATTGTTGCAGAAACCTGGGATTTGTGTTCACGACAGTGGTGTTGAGCTCAGAAACTCAAGCCAAATGGCACTCAATACATATTCCTACAAAGTGTTGCTTTAAAATGATCTACACCTGAATGCATCACTAATTATAATCCAGTACTGTAATAGATATGCTTATGGAATGGGTCATTCTGTATAATCAGTGCTCTTACTTTTAGGACTTTAGATCTATTTTGATGTTAATACTTTTATACTTTTACTCAGTGATGGAATGTAACTAAGTACATTTACTCAAGTACTGTACTCGAGTGCAATTTTGAGGAAATTAAACTTTACTTGAGCATTTGTATTCTACTGCTGCTTTATACTTCCACTCCACTAGATTTTGAATGCACAAATGGTTTTTACTCCACTACATTTATTAAATAACTTTAGTTACTAGTTACTTTGTTGACTGTATGCTGCGTCAGTACCAACACAGTGCATTAGTAATTTTAATTATTTTATTGGCAATCACATTTGAAAAAAACAAAATACACAGATTCTGATAATCAAAAAAAAAAAGCGGAATATCTGATGCAATAATTATTTAAGTATGAAGTATATACATACACATAAATATATATAGCCTAAAATGTACTTTTTCTTGTACTTTTGATACTTAAGTATGTTCAATACCAAATACTTTAAGACTTTTAATCAAATACTATTTATGAGTGACTCGTGGGTACTTTTACAACACTACTCTTACTTAAGTAGTTTCTTGAATGCAGTACTTTAAAGTCTAGCTGTATTTCTACACTTAAGTATTGCTAATCTTATTCTAAAATATATGAACAATTGTTCAACCGCTGCCAGCAGCTGACACTAACTGAAACTCACTCCATCAGAGCAGCAGGTTGATCCTCACACAGTCTCTTATGCATGACTCCAGCTCCACCACCTGTACACCCACCTGCTCCACCTGAGTGAAGGACCACACTGTTACCACTGATTAAGTTTGTCACCTCGGGGTATACCCTGCTCATCACACTGTAATTACTAACCGCATGGACACACACACACACACTGATACACCGATCACACTGTAATCTGTCACTACAGCAGGACGTTGGCTTCTTCCTCAGAAGTTTGAAAGAAATTATTCTCTGCCCCTTAAAGTATTCCTCAGAAACCTCACCCACACATTGACCAATTCTGGGAAACCCTCCCACCACAACTCCCAACATTTCCAAAGAACTCACACTTGGACACACACAGCACACATACAGCAGGTGCTGCCTTATCTAAGTTAAGTAATCCAGTCTTGGATGAGGGACATCTTCAACACTGACTAATTTTCATAAGCATAGATAACTCCAACATCTGTGTGACTTCATAGACTCCATGCCATTCTCTATTTCACTATGAAATACTTGTTGCAGTTGGTCCTTGTTACTAATTATGTTGCCGAAGTAATCTTGATAGGAAGGGTGACCATGGTAACTCCACTGCTGCAGCTCAGGCATCTGAACAATCTGCTGAACATCTCTAGACTCCAAACACACAGACTTCAAAACTTCTCTCATGCAGAAACGAAACTGATTCATGGGTATTTAGTCACGATTCTCTGAATACACGACTCAATTTCACTTTTGATTTTAAAGGTCAGGTTTCGACTCGGACAGTGTGCCATTGTTCGACTATTGCGTCTGGATTTGTAAAGAACGACAGATCACTGGTTTTATGCCCTGACAAGTGTCATTTACATTTTTCAGAAAGAGGACTTCACAGCAACTGATTGATTTCCCCTGATAACTTTTTGCAGGTTTTTGCACAATCGTGAACTCCTACTGGTTTTCAAGCAACAATATCTAACTCTGTGGAGAATGATGGTTGATTCGTGTTGAGTCTCATCCAAAGGTAATCAGGTACTGACACCAATCCAAATCGTCAGTGTTTGACGATCTGGGGATGAGACTTAACACGGATCAACTATCTTTCTTCAGAATTGCTTTAAAAAGTTACATAGTGTTGCTTTAACACTTTGGGATTGTTGCAAACAGCACCTGAGATGTCAGGAGAAGCAGCAGGGCTTCACCTTTGAAGCCAGTTATGATTCATCTCTTATTTTCTTTGTTAATTTTGACTGAAAAGCGAGAATCATAGGCTGATATACCTGACAGCATGTATTTTCTTTTCTTCGGACACCTAATTTACATGCTAGCTACTGTATTGTGGTCACTGCATTTTATCCAGTCGGCCCACCCTCTGGCCTCAGACCGTCAGGGGCACCAAAGGCCTCATTCTCATCAGTTATATAATAATCTGAATAATCTGAATTTGTTTTGGAAGCGGAAAATGAAACGATAAGGTCACCAAGCGAGGGCTGTCTTGAATTATTACCTGTCTTGTCTACCTGTCTTTTAAAACACAAGTTCTCACCCATAATGGGGTCACAGGTTGGTTTCCAGGGTTAAGGTTATCCTATATAGCACGTGACACGAAAAAAAACAAAAAAAAAACACTATGACTGACGTATTTTTGACTGGTAACATATGTTACATATTTGGCATATACATCACTATATAATCCATCCTACAGCGATCATCATTTCCCATGTCTCACTATCTGTTAGAGTCAGTCTCTCCCTCTCTTTTGCATCCTCTCTCTCTCTCGACCGTCCCTCCCTCGAGGGTTTTGTTTGTTCAGGCAGGGCAGGGATGGCCTAGACTGGCACAGACTGGTTCTAGGTGGACAGACGAGGAGGGGGGGGGGTCACCCTGTGATAGGTTTATAGGCTGAGGGGTGGGGGTGGTGGGGGCACTGACAGATGAGGATCCTGACAGCAGTGCTTCAGCAGGCCTCCACCTCTCGCAGCAACAGATGGGAGGGAGACAGTGTAAAAGACAGAGTGTGTGTTGCTGGTGTGTGTTCATGTGTATCCCATGGTTTCTCTTCCAGGAAAAGCTCACATTAAAATGTCCTGACGGGCTAATGTGAATGTAATTCACAACCTCTGGACACACACATAAAGCCTCTCTGATAGGTGGAGGCCTGTTTATTAGTCACTCCTTATCATATCCCAGTTTGTGCTTCCATGCTTGCACTTTGTATATACAGTAGGATTTATTACTTGACTCTGTTGTATTTTTTTCCTACCTTTTTTTAACATACACTCCCACATTCCATTAAACAAAAGGCCATTTATTCACTGCTTCCCTGAACGGAACCAACATGCTTTTCCTGTTCTCCTCTCATACTTCATCATGTTTTTCTCTTCTCCCTGTCTGCCCTCAGGTTCGCTTCAGGCCACTCGTGCTTTGATGATAGTCGGCATCATCGTGTCCATAGCAGGTCTGGGCGTGGCCTGTATGGGGATGAAGTGCACCACCTGTGCAGGGAATGACAAGCTCCGCAAGTCCCGCATCGCCATGACAGGAGGCATCATCCTACTAGTGGGAGGTGAGGAGGATGCAAATGGTCCCTCAGATATTCAACCCATTAACAGTCCATGTAGTGTTGAAATGATGTGAAATAAACAATTTATTCAGATATGAACAACCAAGCAATAGGTGCATTATTTCGGATGCATGCTAGTTGTAATTAGACCTGGAAGTATTGCAATCAATATACATGAAAAAACAACATGATCCATTACTGTATGAATAAATACAATTATTGATGACAATTAATGTGAGTGAATATTGATCATATACAAATGGACGACAAATTAAAGCTTGTGTTCCACCACACTGCCAACTTAAAACTTTAATTTTAAGACTAAGAGTATACATCTATGCTAGCAGCTCTTTGAGGCTGTAGTTAGGCTACTTTGGGCTTTATGCTAATGTCAGCATGCTAACATGCTCACAATGACAATGCTAACATGCTGATGTTAAGCAGACATGTTCTTTACCATGTTCCCATCTCAGTTTAGGTTGTTAGCATGCTAACATTAGCTAATAAGCACTAAGCACACAGTACGTTTTGCAGGTAATAGTTCATAACATGCTATACAGAAAGTTAAGGGATCAGCAAAGTGTTTACAATTCATCCTGAGGGGGGCAGGAATGTGCATACCAAATGTCATGGCAGTCCGGCTAGTTGGTGACGAGAAAAGTAATAAAACTGTACTTTAAGTTCTCCTATTCAGCAAGCAGCATATAAACATTAAATAAATGGTTTAATGCCATAAAGTAGTTGTAAGCAGTTATAAGTCTTGTTTATTTTATCAACAATCACAACATGTCAATATTCTAATTACAACATACACTGCATGACACCACATCTGTTACAGTATAAAAATATGTCTTTAAAGGACAAATTCTAAGTGTTGATAAATAAATGGCCTTAAAGTTGCATACTACTACATTATAGTGTGTTATGAACTTTTATTAAATATGAGTATGCTGCTTATAAATGCTAATTTGATGGACTTATTTTTAGTCAGTAGGAATTATTCTCTGGGCACCATAGATATTTATACAATTTCTGCTGTATGCCTCTGATGAAATACCTCCAGCACAATATCACAATCTCAGAACCAGCTGACTCTTTGCTGACCACGTGGCATAGCTACTGTTTGGATTCTATGATAACCAACACAGCCCTGGTTACATAATATTTCATCAGAACCCACCCCAACTCCCGTCATCATCACATTTTTCCTTAGATCTTGTGCACATCATACGGTAAGTAGGAGGAGGTTTGATCCCCAGCCCAAGAAGCCTTCCTCCCACTCTTCTGCTCCAGCCCTCCAGAGGTCATTAGACTGAATCAGACCGGTTCTCTTGGCACTGATTCTAACGTAAGAGGTCTAACTGGCCCTGAAGAGAACAGACACACTAAGAGCTAATTGTGCTGGAGTCAATAGCTAGCCGCCTGGTGCCTGTAAAGGGGATAAAAGCATGTCTACCCTCTCAGGTTTTGATGATGTGCTGATGGACTAATTGATCTTTGTTGTTGTGTTTCCCCTCTCAGGGCTGTGTGCCATTGTAGCGTGTTCCTGGTTCGCTCATAATGTGATCCGGGCTTTCTATAATCCCTACACTCCTGTCAACACCAAGTGAGTAACCCAAAAACACATTGTGTTCAAGAGAAGCACTGGGATTAAAGGAATACTTTGACATGTTGGGATAAATTACTTGTTTGCTTGAATGTCAGGAGTTTGACAAGAAGTTCCACTCTCATATTTGTATCTTAAATATGAAGTTACAGTAAGCTTAGTTTAGCATGAACAGTGAAAACAGGGGGTAACAGCTAGCCTGGCTCGGTCCAGAGACAAAACCAGCACCTCTTGAGCTCACACATTAACACGTTATATCTTGTTTTTCATTCAAACAGCAAACTTAATTGTAATAACGACATGTTTCGGTTTATGGTTATGTACTGGATTATTTCTTTGCGTTTCCTGTTATGCTAAACTAACTGGCTGCGGCTTCATGTGTAAGAGAACAGATATGAGAATGGTATTGATCTTCTCATCTAAATCTCAGCAAGGGAGTGAATGAATTCATTTGTTTTGGGTGACTTTATACTGTGAATTACTTAAAGTACATATAAAGTACATTTCACAGGGAAATTATCCACTTTTTACTCCATTAAAGTGATCGCACACCAATAGCTAATGCTACTTTACACATTAGACTTAAAAAACACATGACATCTTAGAATATATGGTGCATTTGTATTGCTGTACATTTTGCTGATATTATCAGAAATGACTACATTTGAGTCATATTGCTGAGTGGAAAATAAATAAGTCCAGTTCATAAGCAATAAAACACCCTGAATCTGTCCAAAAGAATGAGGGGTTTGGCTGCTACTGTACAGTCTCCAGAAGCTAATAGAGGCTAATGTTAGCCAATGTTGTCAAATTTTAGAAAGGCCTGGATACTGCTGTAGCTGGTTTTATGTTTTTTGGAGTCTTCTGCAGTTAGTACTCTTACGTTAACATTCACCATTATCCCATAAATGACACACAGTGGCTGCAATTTAGCAGAAGTTACATAGCCTCGCTTTACTGTATGTAAAAGACCTGAGAACGTCTTCCACCAGTGCAGGTTTACATGTCTACAAGGTTTGGAGGGCAGTTTACTTTAAATTAAACTAATGAGATAGAAAAGTACCCTTTGTGTGTAACAGCAAAATGAAGAAATTAAAGGAAAAGTTCACCCAAAAAGATGAAAGTTCAGTCGTTGTCTGCTCACCCCCATGCAAAGTTTTGTGGTCCGCAAAACATTTATGGAGCTTCACAGCGAAACGGTGTTGCAGCATTCTCCTAAACAAGTGAAGTAGATGGAACTTGACAAAAAAATCCCATACAATGGCTCCATACAGCTTGTCTCAAGTCTTTGGAAGCCTCAAGATCCAAAATGAATTTGAAACAACACTATTAACATCCTTTTTTAAGCTGAAATCTGCACTGTGGTCACTAAGTTAAATGCATCAGTGCCCTCCCCGTCTGTGCACAGGCGATGGCACTCATGAGCTCTTTTTAAATTTCATTTCATTTTGGGATCTCTTAGCTTCCAGAGACTTGGATTATGCCAAATGAGCTGTATGTTTGGGTGAACTTTCCCTTTAACTTTGTAAGTGTAAAACCCCACTTCTACTTTGAAACAACTGGTCAACACCATCTTATCCGTTGCAGGTTTGAGTTTGGCGCCGCCATCTTCATCGCCTGGGGCGGCTCCCTCCTAGACGTCCTGGGCGGAGCCATGTTGGCCGCTTCCTGTCCACGAAAGAAACAAGTCTCCAAGTACCCGTCCAAGGCCGGCTCCCGGTCCGGTCCGCCGAGCAGCACTAAAGAATACGTTTAAGCTGCTTGGGGACTCCAACAGAAGCTGACGAAGACATCCCCCCTCTCCTCCTCCCCTTTTTGCCATCCCAGCGAAGAGTAATATTGAAGGTGTACAGGAAGTCGTGACTCATAGAGGCAAAGATTTACTGAAACGGGACTTTTGTGTTCTTTTTGTTCAGGCAGGCCTTTGATAACCCCTTGATTATCGTGAACGATGTCTCTCACCCCGTCCACACATTCCGCAATTGTTTACAAGTGATCTTCACAAATACATTATAATTAGATCCCCTGACTTAGTAGTGGAGGCCCCCGGGGTGTAACCTCTTCAATTGTAGCCTAAATGGTGGATTATAGCCAACGCTGGCACCTCCACGTTAGAACCAGCATCTATTAGCGTTTGCCGTGTAATTGAAAGTAATCAATTCCAGTTGCTGCGACTCAGGGGTCCTGTACAACAGAGAGACAGGCTGACAATACAGCGTCTTTAAATGAGCTGTTGGTGGGTCTAAAATAGACGTTACAGGGTGTGACTTCACACACAGGGATCAGTGTGTAGGGTGACCGCAGCACACAGGCCCTTCTTACTACAACGCTCACCACAGCTCCTGCAGCTCTTCATACCAGTCTGTTAAAACCCTGCTCACATATGAAATATCTTATTCTGTAGTCACCGTGCCATTATCGCTCTAATAGCTTCCATATCAGCCACTATGAGATTAAACCGCCTCTATTTATTCTGTCAGACGTAGGATGGCGTTCTCCGCTCCTGTGTAGATTTATATCGTCGGTAGTTCACTGTAGCTCTCAGAGGTTATACAGTTTTTTAAAGATGTTTTTATGCTCTGAACAGTGTGGGCTGTTTTTTTTTTTTTAAATGTCATAGTTTTATACACGTGGCTCATCTACTGTAGCAGATAATGGTGTAATAAAGAATGAATGAAGGAAAAACATTTTAACATGTCAAGCGATACTTCAATAATAAAAGATGTTGCAACATTGTCATTTGTTTGGTGGTCATAGAAGCTGATTATACATTGTTTCTCCATTGTTAGACACAAAGGGCAGGCGACACAAACACCAAAACCTGTTTATTCAAATCAAACATTTATTATCAAACTGAAAATAAAATGAACAAAATATTTTACCAATCCACTTAAATAATGTGTTTTGCTGATTGTTATTTCATTGAGATGTTTGAGCTTGGAGAGTTTGACACCAGAAACCGGCAGATCCGCAGGTGGTTAGCGTTAGCATGCTGCTATATCACAGCTGGAGAGTTTATTTCTGTATTTATATTCACTGAAGGCTTTCCTCTGTGGAAGAGATGTTTTCACTCTTTTCTCAACTGACTTCCATAAAAGTTTGATTTACCAACTGGCTCCGCTGCTGGTAGCGCTTCATCCTACTGATGATCTGATTGGTTCAATAGATGGTAATCGACAGATGATTCGTCCAATCACCTGCAAAGTGTCTGCCCTTTTCCAGATCCTTTCTATCGGCTTCTTTCCAGATGGCTCTGTGTAACAAACCATCTGGCACATCCACCAAAAGGTTTCTAGTATTAACACTATATTTATATATAATATACAGTAATATGTAATAACTTACACAAGTAAAGACACATTTCAGTGAAGTTAGATATGTATTTGTGTCTGGCAGTTGAACTTCTGAATTCTGGATTTTTCAATGAGGAAAGAGTAGATATTATTTTAAGTTCCCCAAACAAGGTAGTTGTATTTCTTTGTTGATAAACCACGTCAGACAGAGTATTATTCAAAGCACAGTTTTTTTAATATGTTTTTAAAACATGTCTGGAGGGGATCTTTATGCATCCTTATCTTTGCTGTAGTTTCCATTATGGTTATTCACACTATATTCTCCAAGGTTAGGCAGTTAAAAAGTGCTTTGCATGCTCCATCCTGCCTCGGCATAACTACTGTGATGTCCATAAACCTATTGCATTATTAAAAAACTCACTCTCTTCAAGAGGGAGAGATAACTGATGTTTTGGGATGAGCTTAGAGCCTCTCCTAAGAAGTGTTTACCACTTCTGCATCCCATCAATATTTACAATGTAGTTCATGTTGTCTGTACGCCTGCTTCAGGCAGCAGGTAACTAATCCGATTTGTCCCTTTACATGTGACTGTGTGCTGGTTGTAGCATGTACAACCTCTGCAATGAATGAGTCAACACAAGATTGGGAATAGTGACAGGAAAAAGACCGTGCTTTCCATGTGAAAGTTGCGTTTAAGTTACAAGACCTGTGTGACTAAAAATAAGCATTAAATATTATTTGAACGCATTTAAAGTTTTAGAACACAAATGGCAGAAATGCACCAAAGAAACTCTGAATACGTAGAATTAAAATGCAGCCAGTGAACACAAATAACCACAAAGATTCCACAAAGATTCATCTTTTATTTCCCGAGATGCATTAAGAAAAGTCGACCATTTTCCATGCAAATGGTAAACCACAGCCCAAACGTCAACCTCTGAGTCGGAGAGCGAGCCGGGTGATGCAGCGCTTCCATGACGCAAATAAAGTATAAAGTGAACTGGCAACAACTTCACAGCCAACTAAGTAACGTGACATCAGCATGAGCCTTTACGGACAATAATATGTCATTTCAAGGTCCGACGCAATCTTTAAAAACCCCCCAAAAAACACATGAGTGTGAAGATTGTCTCAGCGGTGAGCGCTCGTCATCGGCTGCTCGTTTTCCATGATCTCATACTGTAATTGTGATAACAAAAGGTCGACATTATCTTTAAATAGTTCAAAGACACTGTGGAGCCACCTGGGTGGAGCTTAACAAGCAGATAACATTAATACAAAGTAAGTGTTTTTTTCTTTAAGACATGTCCGCGGGCCGATCAGGATCCAATCTGACGTAGCGTTAGATTTCATTTGGCAATTTTTTTTCAAAGCGTTTAGAGCCGTACACGTCTTTAATCACAGTTTGTCTGGCCGACTGGGAAACCCAAACAAAACCCTCCGTAATCCTGTGGCTGTTTACCAAATATTAAAGCCGAGTCAGCAGCTCGAGCCAACAGTGAGCGAATCGGAAAACGCTGACTCAGCGTGGTCTAAAGAGCATAACGGTGGCGTGGCGTGGAAACACTACTACATAGCCCTTAATAAACAGGATACCAGTTACGTGTTGTTTTTGATGCTTTCAACAGACTCCATGCATAGAATTCTGCAACATGTCACTGCACATAACAGGCATTCCCACAAAAGTGCACCATTTGGAAAAAAAAACAAAACATAAAATAAAATCTCAGTTTCTAGACGACTGGAGCCATTTTCCAGTCAGGAACAAGTAAAAAACACGTAGAAGCCATTAACAACACAACAGAGTGTTTCTGTTTCTCTTTTTAAACAATAAATAATTAGCAGTAGTTTTTTTTACTGTAAATAGCGAGCTTTCATCCACTGGATAATAGTACACCACTTGCATCGGTGTGAGAGTAGAGAGTGATAGTCATTGCACAACCAAAGCTTAACATTTCACCTGTGTGGTACACATTAACTCACACAGACGGTCAGGAACCCTCACCGGAAAAACAGGCGGGTGAGAAGCTGCCTCTCATCTAACCATTAGCTCAGTGCAACTTTTTTAAGAAATGTAGCCCTTGTGAAGAAGAAGCTTTGAAAAATATATAGACACTCTCCCAAATCCTTCTCAAGTCCTGAAAGTCTACTACCTAACCGAGGTATAGAGTAGAGGGCCACGCAATACGATTCATTCACAGTCTGACCAAAGGTTAAGTTAAATAAACACTATGTACAATCGGAGCCTAGGCTTCAGCTGGCGCTAAACGAACCCTTTTTTTGTGCCTTGTTTGAGCCATCAGAAGCTTCAGTAGGACACTTGACGAGGCTCAAGGCCAAGATCGCTGACGGGGAAGTTTTGGCGTCCCGGAGGATTTTCTTTTCTTTTTTCTTTTTTTTCCTTTTTGGCACTTCTCGGTGAAGTTTAGGAGATAGGCGACAGGGATACAGGACACTGGCCGTTGTTGTTCATGATGTCGTCCAGGTCTTCGTCGTCCAAGTCCACTGGGGAGGAGAGGTCAAAGGTCAGGAGAGTGAAGAATACTCCAAAGATGCTAATACCAGATACTGCAGCTGAAATATGGCGGATTGTTCCTTTTACTGGAAGAATTCAACAGTTTCTCATTGGTTTAGCCCGGTGTCTTCCCTTGTTTCAAGTCTTTGTGTGAAGCTAAGCTAACTGGAACCTCAATCACACAGAGTAGCATGTAAAGTTAAAGGGTAAATTCACCCAAAAATGACAAGTTGAAGTTTCAAAGTTCACCAAACATTTCTGGAGCCTCACAGCAAAACTACTGTGCATTCTCCTGATCAACTGAAGTAGATGGGGACCAGAAAAACAGAAAATGGCTCCATACAGGTCGTCCATAATAATCCCAGCCTCCAGAAGCCCCGAGACCCCAAACTGATTTGAAAGGACATTATTTACACCCTTGATGTGAGGTCGAGTTTGTGCACCCACTTTAAAAGGTATGCGTGCTAACGCTTTTAGCTTAGCAGCTACATTGAAGATTTCTGATTTAAAAAGGGTTTATATAAAATCTTTTAAAATGAATTTGGGATCTCGAGGCTTCCGGAGACTTGGATTACGCCAAACGAGCTGGAGCCATTATGAGTATGGAGCCATTTTATGTTGTTTTTTTCAGTTGTTTTTTTACATTATAAAACAAGTCCCAATCTACTTCAGTTGTTTAGGAGAAGCTCCAGAAATGTTTTTGTGGACTACACAACGTTTTGGGTGAACTGAGCAAAGACTTGCTGTCATTTAGGGCTGCAACTATTGACTATGTTTTAAAAAACCCACATTATATTCACCAAACAGTATTAAAAAAAATAAAAATCCCAATCAAAATGATGTCCTCTTGCTCTCTGAGGACAGCCAGAGCATGGAGGTAACTGGAAGTTGTGTTTCTGTTGTGTGCATTCAGTATTTTTTATACAGTCTTGGAGGTTATGGTTCATTCTAACCTAATTACTGTGTGTTTCAGTATGGGATGGGATGTTGGGAGGGATTCTCATTTTTCTACAGCACAGACCATTAACAAATCTGCCTTTAGGACCCGTACATGAACACGCACTGCCTTTACATGAGGGGAAAACCCCTACATATATCATTGTTCAGAAGTTAAACTATTAATACACAGACATATTTGACTCTGCTGCTGGAGGGAAGTTTACTTTCATTTATCTGAGAATTAAGAATGTATCTCACTCTCTTGATTATCACTGTGAAGTCATATTCTCAGAAGCTTCCCCTAAATGTCTAATCTAAATGTAGGGCTTATTAACATGATGACTGATAATCTCTTGTTTTGAGAAGAAGAAAGTAGTTCCTGGTTTCAGAACAGAACTGAAACAATCTTCTGAGAAGAGACTTCAGACCTTTTGGCACTTCTCAGTTTCTCAGAGCTGGTCTGTGTCTATGCTCTGTCATGCGTTACTGTTATCATGTCAGTCTGACAGGTTAAGCTCATGTTCATGTGGGTGTGAGTGTCATCAGCTAAGTGTGATCACAGTGGCAGTAGGTGATATATAAGTTAGTAAGAACAGTGATGCAGCATTTTATGTGGATCCGGACGCACACGCTCTCTGACAGGTACCGTCCACTCACCTTTCTTGGTCCGACCGATCTGACCCAGCTTGGGTGCCCTCTGTCCGAGTCTCTGCGGGTTGTCCCCGCCTCCATGGCCGTTGACCTGCGGGTGTCCCGGGTTGTACTGTCCCGCCGGGCCGGGCTGCCGCGGCGGCCCGCTGGGCGGGATGAGCTCCGGGACACCTGAAGCTCCGTACATCTCTCAGAGGCGCCTTCTGCTGATCGGCCGCTAGATGTCCGCACAGCCCGGGCTTCGTGTCGAGTTGCAAAGCGTCTCACTTCCGCAATGGCATTCAACAATGAATGTATGAACAACACACGAGCAGGCAGAGGAAAACCAAAGAGAAAGTCCTCGCAGCCTGTGGAGGAAAGTAAACACGTCTGTCAGGAATAGCTGTGGTGCGTCAGAGAGCGGCCAGTGCGCACACACGCACACACAAACACCGGCACAAACACACGCTTCTCCGCTGTTTACACTGAAATAAGCGATGTCTTCTCGTGTGTTTTCCCACTAACAGGTGTAGCAAATGTCTTCCTGGACACTACAATAGCCGAGCGGCACCAGAACGCGCCCCTCGCTTCATCTCCTCACTGTAACAAACTGCTTTCCGCCCGCTTCTACAACACCAACCTCCACCGCTCGCTTCCTGTGTAATCCCGTTAAATATGAGAAATGTGAGCTCACCTCTTCCTCGCCGAGGCCGCAGCACAGAGCTGAATCCGGTAAAAGCGGCTTCTGAGAGCAGTGTTGTTGTTTATCAGCGCTCTCTCTCTCCCTCTCTCTCCCTCTCTCTCTTGGCACAACACCGAGGAAGCGTCGATTTAAAGGGCCCTCTCGACGATTTCTCGGCCTTGGGGATTTCCTCGCATTGTGTCTTGACTCATAGCGGCGTGTGCACGTCACCGTGCGGTCGATGCGAGGGACAGTGCTGACACTTCGGATTATACAGTGGAGGAGTGCCAAAGTTTCGAGGCTCGCCCCTGCGTAATTACGCACCTTCGGTAATGAGAGAGTGACTCAGGCGCCAGCCAATGACAGCCGCCGCTCAATAATACCCCGCACATAACACATGTAATGCTGTAAGTCAGTTCAGGGAAGTGAGGCTCTGTGGTGCTTAAAGAAAAAATACATCTGTTACATAAAACCATTTAAAGAGTGAAGATAAATCACCTCTTCACAGAAACACTAAACATTTCCAAGCTTTTTCTAAACGGTTCAGTGCTTCAGTGAATTATTGACGACATTGTTTGCTCAGTCACTGATCATGAGGTGGTGTAGAAATCTGTTTCTCAATTGATTTGAGTTCGGCCTAAGGTCTGGTTTGATCTAAATAAACTTTATGTCTGCAACACCTGAACATAACATCACCCAATGTGACATACACATAACAACAACTCACAGAGGGCCATCCTGAGACATAAAGATGATTTCTAATGTTTTGGGGGGTTTTCTTGTCGGTAATTGTGAAGCAAAATGGTCAAATTTATGAAAAGCAGTCAACTCTGGACATCTCAAGGCAAAGGGAGAACTAATCATACACCTCAGTCAGTCAGTGCAGCTAAAGGTCAAACCCACAGAACTTCATTTTAAATCTTAGTGGAGATTCCAAAGCTAAGATATGAAAGATGTCAGGCTGAATTTACAGGAGATGTGGATAAAGAAACGAGACTCCAAACAAAACCAACTACTCAGTAAATGTCTTCAGTTTAAGTATGAGTGTGTATTGGTGTGTATGTTTATTGAGACTGTGATTGCTACATGACTGTGAGTCAAAGTGTTGTGTCTGTATTGTAATATAATATCTACTCTGGACATCTTTCAAATTTCCCCTGACAGATTAAACCCCGCATGACACTGAAAGTAGTAACAACAAAACCAAAACAAAACATGTTTCAACAATAAAAACTAAACCGAACAAACAAACCTAAATGAAAGTAAACCGATTTGAAAACAAAAGTTAAAAAAAAAATGAAATGAAAATAAAAACTCATGAAAAAGAAAGAAATACATTAACTGTGGTGTGACCGTCACGCAGCTATGAAGAAGAAAACAGAAAACAGAACTGGCACTGTGTCGTGATCAGAAGAGAAAGATCTCAAAAGACAAACTAAATAAACAAACTCTGTTCTTTGTTTTTCATGACTGAAATAAAACAAACTGACCTTAAAGGACAAAACTAGTTCACACTGTTTCACTTTGTTTATATTTGGCGGACCCTGCCATCTTTCTAGCTTCAAACGGTGTTCCGGGGAACAGCTTGTTTATTCAGTTATGGGAAAGATAAATATTTCTGAATTTGTATTAATTCATATTGTAAATATTAAGTTTAAATTTCTTCTACAGAACTACATATTGCCCCTTTAAGGAGGAAGGAAACAGATGTTAAAGGTGCAATATGTAAGAACTTTGGTATAAAACATCAAAAAATTAACTGAAGTTATCAACTGAATGGGAAGACATATCAGTCTCAACAATATGTCAAAGACATCTATTTATTGTATTGCAGAGACTTCTCCTGAAGTTAGCATGCTAACCAGCTAGCCCCGGCACGTCCTGCCTTGTAGCTCCCAGTCTGGACTGCTAGCTGAATGGTAGATTACAGTTCGCAGCAGTTAGCGGTTACTTTGCTGATATGCTTCCAGTGACATCCAGCAGGTGGCCAACTCTTACATGTTGCACCTTTAAGCGGCTAATTATCAGACTGTAGAACACCAATATTGTAATGTGAACTGCAGGCTGAGTTTTCTAAGGACAACACTCAGTTGTAACACTTCAGCATCACATCCTGAGGTTTGAGTGCAAATGTGAAACAATTCCATGAACCGTTCTGTCTTTTGAGGGCCTCTGATAGGGCCTGTGGGGGTAGGTAGAAACCAAAAGGCCGGCGATCACATCTACTACAGTATGTGTCACTTGAAAAACAATCCAAGTATACTGGTTGTAACTTGGGCCATAGTTGAACCCATGCTTTGTGTTTGTGTGCATCAATAAACCCTTTTGCGTGTGGGAATGTGTTATCTCCAGGTTCATCACATTTTATGGATGAATCCATGCACAGTTGACGGATAATCTCCCCCTTTAGACTTGCCAAGACAGATCAAACTCTGCAGAACCGAAGAGGAGGTGGACCATCAGCGCTGGTATATATTTGTCGGGGTTTCTCTTGTCCCGCAGAACAATTTCCAACACTTTGTCGTGAACGGAGAAAAAGCACCGGCATCATGTCGAGGATCACTGGTGTCACTCTCCTGCTCGTCATTCTGGTTGTCAGCTTCTACCACAGCACAGGTAAATGCAAACATCATTTCTGTTTTAATAGCTTTTGCGTAGATGCATCTTATACAAGCTCAAATTTGGCACCACTTGAGAAAATAACTGACTCGGCTCGTAAAAATATACACTTGTCAAGGGAAATTGTGTTTGACGGGAAGTGTTAAGCGGTTGATGGGTGATGTATTGTTGTCCCACATAAATGATTTCTTGCTCTTTGTCTTTTTCCACTGCATACAGCTTCACATGCGGAAAGGGAATTTCATAGGTTCAAAGGTCCCAAAGGTCCCATCCTTCAGTGTCGGTGCACAGGTGAGTGTATTCATTTGGTCAGAAATTTGCAATGTCCTATTTTCTGCCATCACCACAGTTTGTTTCCAAGGCAGACAAAAGGCATTAAAAGTGTTTATGAGCAGTTTCCATAGTGTAAATTTCTGCTCTCATTGTAGGTCCCAGAGGAAAAATGAATTGTCCAAAACCAATGTTTCCCACAAACTCTAGCCAGATACGGGCTCTGGACAAATGCCTTTGCAGCGAACCAGACCAGCACAGTGAGTGAACTGACATTGTATGTGGGTGTGAGATGGAGAGATTTGATCTTTTCTGTGTTAACATTCAGTAGAGATGTTTAATTTGATGCCATTTTGTGTTTTGCTTTTCCTTCTAATCTGTAGAGTTTAAGACAGCCTGCGAACAGTACAGACGGGTCAGACAGTTACGGCGTACTCTCATTCCAAGCAGACCGCTGTGAATGAGTGGAATTACGCAGAGGGACCAGGAGTGACGGTCCTTGAACACATCTCACAAGATCCAAACACCACATCACTGCATCATCATGTCTCTGTCATGTCTCATAAGAAACAGCATATGAAATAACTTTAAGTCACCTAACAGCTATTATATGACATTGAATTTATATTATATTGTGCCTGTAATGTGTTAAACATGTATGTGAAATTTCATATATTGTAAATAAAGAGAGATTTTCTATTACACATGCTTTCTTTTGCCTCTTTGTTTGTGTGTGTTTGAATGTAAGTGGAGCGCAGCTTGACATTTTGGGGAAAAATATGGAAGCTGTGAAGCTACAGCTGGCAGTCGGTTAGCTTAGCTTTGCACAAAGACACGAATCCTGGGAAAGACAACAAAACTCCATGAGGGTTACAAAATCAGACTTTTTCACTAATTAACATGTTATATCTTATTCTTTAAAATCCATTCAAACACCAAAATGTGCGCTGGACTAGCCTACTTCTTTAGCTAACTCGTTTCCAGCTTCTTTTCCTGTCCTAGGAAGGCTAACCGGCTGCTAGCTCCAGCTACAAATATACCGTGCCTATTCTCGAAACAAAAAAGCCATAAAGCTTTCTTTACTGGAGTGGTTTTGATATAAATTACATTGGTTGATAATATATGTATAATATTAGTTAAAATCTTATTTTGTTGTTGTCATTTAGCCAGCTAAAAACACTGCAGTTCTTCTGAATATTTAATCAGGACATTAACAGCCATATATGGGCTACAGTATAGCCTACTACAGGTATTAAATCGGAAAATATGCTTATTCACTTCCTTGTTGAGAGTAATGTGAGAAGATTGATACCAAACTCATGTTAGCAGCTTACAGAGAATTAGCTTAGCTTTGCACAAAGACTGGAAGCAGGGACAGGAAGCAACACTTTTCACATCTAAGTCTCAGAAAAAAAAGCAAATACTTTACAAAATGTAGAACTACAGCCTTGAAGCTTTCTTTACTGGAATGGTTGTAAAATAAATCACAACTTTGGTTTGAAGTTTCAGTTGTCAAATTAAACATCAATTTATTTTTTATATTTGTATTGCGTCGTCAGCCAGGACATAAGCAGCTAAATATGTACAGTAGCCTATAATTTTGGTATTAAATTGTCATTGTCAGTTTACTGTGAATGTCACGTTCTACATTTTTGTGTGAGTGTGATACTTTTTTTAACTCCCATGAATTTCACCTTTGTCAATCCTCTGTGGGATCATCTGTGTCAGCTGCAGCCCTTATGAGAGAGGAGACGATAAGGGAAGGCTCCACTCCACTGGGCCTTTTCCTGTTTCACCCATCAGTACAATGCGAAATCAGATATCACAGTTGAGGCATTTTTTATGTTGCATTACTTCGGCGAGAATGATTTCTGGGAAGTTTTGCAATATCACATTGTGAAATGCTGTCGCTTATGTGAATCTCATTTGAAAAAGAGACCCTGTCAAACATCTTTTCGGGTAGCTCACCTTTCTTTATAAGATGTTTCTGGTAATTGAATTCATATTAATACTCACACTGATTACTCACACTGTTTTATCACATCTTGTGTTTCCTCGTGACCTTGCTCAACTGTCACAGATCAGGAGTTTCCAGTGGTGTAACACTCAAACTAAATTACTCGTCTTTTCCACCGGGGCAATAACTGATAAAGGTCAACAAATATAATGCCACTGACCAGAGGATGGAAAATTCTTTTAGACATCGATCTTTCACCGAGATGTCTGACAAAAAACTGCAGGTCAGCAGAGTTAACTGTCTCAGGAGCCGGGGGTTGTGTTTACCCTGTGTTATTTGATCGTTTCGTATTTACACCAAAACACATGCGGTCGAGCAGATCGCACACACACATGTGAAAGTCAAAGTGAGAGGACAGAAAAAGCCAAACACAGTAGATAACAAAACTGTGCCCACAACTTGGCTTCCCTGACTTGTTTGATAGCTAAACTCTCACACAGGTAAGTCATCTATTTTCTTATCAAAAGAAGCCTGGTTACACATTCTCAGTTATACTTTGACTCCGCTGAGAGAGGTGATGTAAATCATTCCTCAGAGTACAGCAGCCTGGCTCTGAGCCACACATGTAGCAGGAAAGGAGAAAAGCTCTGGTGGAATCTTTCTGTCCTCGGAGCTGAAGAATAACTCAGGTCAGGAGACAGCGCTGTTTAATCCTCAGCGAGTGAGGGGCGTGGACCTTTGTTCTGTGATTCACCTCACTGGTTTGTTGAGCTTATCTTTCGGCTGAGATAGCAGTTTCCTGCGGATGATGGCTTTGGTTGTGGCCCAGGATTGTGGGTCAGAGATACAGAGTTTGCTGATTTGTATCCTCTTTTGTTTAAACTTCCAATTTGTTAGATGGTTGATTGTTGAGTCTCGTTCCCAACTCGCTTTGGGTTGGAAGGCCGGGCCAGCCACACACCCAGAGCGTCACTGTTTGCCAATTTGGGACTGGATTGATTATAGGGGGCAACAATCAGGAATCAAAAGTTTCCTATTGGTTTGCACATCAGATAATAATCTGATACACAGCTCACATTAGCTGTATTTGTTGTATTGACTCATTTGTCAGGGTTAGGGTTAGCCATAGGTTAGCTAGC
This sequence comes from Pagrus major, assembly GCF_040436345.1. Lineage (NCBI taxonomy): Eukaryota > Metazoa > Chordata > Actinopteri > Spariformes > Sparidae > Pagrus > Pagrus major. Next base: position 19,181,655 of record NC_133224.1, on the reverse strand, counting down.
AGATGTGTTTTGAAAGAAACATAACTGCTTCCTTGATTCCTTACAACTTTTATTTTTCCTTTTATTCAGGAACAAAAACATCAAACTATCTCACTGGTGGATTGTAACTAGTACATAAACTGAAGTACCATATTTGAGTAAAATGTTGAGGTATTGGTACTCGAGTATTTACATTGAACTTGTATTTATATTTGTACTCCAACACATTTCACTCCATTACTTTATGAATGAATATTTTACATACAAAGCCTCATCAGCTTATAAGGGGCAGTACATTGCTTTAAATTAAACTTGACCTAACTGTATGTACAATTTAAAAATCAGCTCTGTCTTGACCAGACACCACTTAAACATGCTCCTTACACATGAATAAATCAATATTGTAATATATAAATCTTAACAATGACAGTCTGCAGGACGATGGGTACATGTGTAACACTTCATAATAACCATTGTTAATTAATGGTTAAGTAATAGTTAATTAAACTTGTAGTTACTAGTTATTTCACTGCTAACAAACATTGAAATGCTTTTTAAACATATATTAAGCAACTGTTTATTGTAAAGTAGCAACTGATGTTTGTTATACTTTGTAAATGGTTAATAAATACTGTTTTGTTCGTGTGTAAACATTATTTGAAAGTTACAACTAATGTTTTTAAACCTTTACAAATGCTTATTAAATACTTTATAAAGCATTTCATTGTTTACCATTTTTTATTATGTAGGTAATATTATATATTACCAGTGCTTCACTGTTGAAACTTTAAGTACATTTTAAATGTAGGACTCTTACTATTTTTGTTTTTAAATGATGTTATTATACTTGAGCAACTGAATCTGAATACTTCTTCCATCCACGGACAGTCTTCCCTCACCATAACCGAGCACATTGCGCTGTCTAAAGATAACTTCTTATAAAAATCTTAGTCATGCTCTAGTTGCCAGGAGCAGATACTGCAGGATAATAGATGAAATGTATTGGCAGCGATATGCTCAGTTTGAACATTTGGTGTTGGCTGTGAACACCGGAGCGACCGTCATGTTTCATGTGAAGCCTGTTTAGACAGCGTATGAGAGACACAACAGCCTCTATCAATCCACTTTCATCGGGAAGAAAATTAACAGTAACATTTCAGCCCAACACCATGCTGACTGTGAAGTGTTAGACGCCTCAAATCAGAAAATTGAATTAGAAAGTTCTGAACTCAAAAACATTTGACTCAGAAAAGTTAATATAATTAACGTTATTAGAAGATTCTACTGTGTATAAAGTGTAGTGGAATGACCAATGTTGTACACTCAGAATATAAGGGGCACCCATGGGTGACTGTGGCCCTGCTGTTCACAAGCTGTTGTAGATACTGCCACGATTCTCTCATTTTATGAAGCGCTAGTATTTTAACTGTGTCCCCACCTCTCTTTCACGGACGTGGAGCTCAGCTATGTCTCAACAGGTGGTCCAGGTCCAGCCGGGGAGCAGGGTTCAGGAGGCAGGTCAATGGAGTACTGGCCTGTGTGAATGCTATAAAGACGTGGGAGACTGTAAGTGTCCGAACATGAATCATTCAGTATGCAGTGATACAACATCATGAACTTTACCGTATATCTGACATGTGACACATCAGACTGTTGAACATTTACTATAAGCTGCCATGTTCTTTGTCCTGTGAGCTGATCTACTGTGTGTGTGTGTGTGTGTGTGTGTGTGTGTATGCAGGCTGCTTTGCCCTGTGCTGCCTCCCAGTGTTTACCTGTAAGGTGACCAGTGCAGTGGGTGCCTGTCCCTGCCTGCCTCTGCTGGACTGTATCGGCTGTGTCCCGCCGGCCTCTCTGGCCATGAGGGCGTCTGTCAGGCAACGATACGGCATCCAGGTAGCGTGGCACAGCATCCGCTCTTCTTTATGTACTTCTCAACTTAGCTGTTGGACCATCCAGAGTAGCTGGGGATCGATCGCTCCCTATACTGTCAACATAGAAGGCATCTTTACTGTACATACTCACCAACATTAAGTGGGCCTTGTGTCTGATTCCTTTAGGTTTCCCCGCTCATTTATTCAGTTTTTTCCTTCAATATGTAGCAGTCTGTGTGTTTTTTTGTCATTTAGGTGGACAAATCTTGAGCACTTGACAGGGCAGCATGACTTTGTTAAGTTTCACGGACTGGATTATCTTTGGATCAATTATATCTTCTATTGTTCTTGCATTACCTTTACAAAACATTAATTCCAATGGGAGGCATAATTAGAACATTAGAACAAAGCCATTGGTGTGTGTAGGATTTAATCAACTATTCGCTGAGTTGATCAAAAGAAAATACTTTTTGTTTCAATTTTCAGGCAAAAAAGTCAAACACTTGCTGTTTCCAGCTTCTTACATGTGTGGATTTGCTGCTTTTCTTTGTCGTTTATGATTGTATATAAAGAGTCTTTGGTTTTTGGACTGTTGCTTGGACAAAAGAAGCAATATGACAATGTTACTTTGGGAAATTGTGATGAGCATTCTGTAGGTTAAACAAGCAATCGCTAAATCGTTAAAGTAATTGAAAGATTAACTGATAATGAAAGTGAGCGTCAGTCGCAGCCCTTTCTCAGTGGTCTCATTTCAACAGGTAGCAAGTAATAACCCTGCAATTACACTAATGGCTTTCACAGCTTTGACAGCTGCCACGTAGCTTAATCATCCTTCCTCGGCGTTGTGACAGAAGAAATTAAGTGACTGTGAACACATCGTGGGAAAGTGACAGTCGAATGTGTGATCACATTCTTCCAGTCAAGTGGAGTGGCCCCTGTGGCAGTGATGCTGTGATAAACACGGGTCTGAACAATGCGGCTGATTGCTTTCACTCGCACCGCGCCGTGTCCCCAGCTCAATTACACCGAGCTGCTGAATAATTACAATCCGTGCCGAGGAGATGGAGACGTTTCACTGATGAATCACAATAACAGCGCACAGGGGAAATAGCTGCAACACCGAGATGTGCCTAATGACAGTGGTTATTACCCTAGCAGTACAAAAAGTGTTCTGTGGCATCAGATAAAGACAGAGGATGCAGTGAAATCAGGTCACATTTATTAAATTAATAAATCTGAAACTCCAGCCATAAATAACTTGATGAATAAACAACCAATTGTTGGTGCCTTTAAGATCTACCAAGCTGCCCCGGCCGCCCACCCGCCGCTCCACTGCCATGCTGTTTGTTCACACTAAACTCTCCCACACCTGCCTGCATGAGCACACATCTCAACAGACATCTGGTCTCTGTCACTGATCGGTGCCAATACCAAACAGATGCTCCACATGTGAACAGCGCATGCCGGGGCCAAGTTGTGCGAGTCAGATGTCCGATAAGCCGAGCCGGCCGTTTTTTCTGGGACGGTGAAGAGAAGGAGAGATAAGGCAGGAGGTGGGAGTGGTTGGAGGCCAGGCAGGCAGGAGCTGGAGCGCTGCCACCGGAGAGAAGGAGGTGGTTGGTAATGTAAGCTCCTCTGGAGGTGGAGTGGGCCGCGGAGCGCTGTCAGTACTGCAGAGAAAAGAGCGTGGACGCTGCCAGAAGATCTTATGAAAACAAGTCCCAGCATGTAGGTTGGTGGTAGAGCAAGGCGATCACATTGTCATGGGTGGAAAGAGACAGTGCTGTAACAATGTGCGACAGATCACTTCAGTCAGTTGGATGTGCATTTTAAAGTTTTGGGTTACCTTTCTGTGCAAATTCTGTGGACTTGTTATGTACACAATAGCTCTACTTACTTCTCAATTGAAACTATCAATGACTTTTTATCCACTGCCTGTGACATGGCTCCAGGGTCCTGGTTGGTCAGTCTACCACTGGCTGAAATATCTCACCAGACTGACCACATGTACAGTGTGTTCGCCGTGGGATGGTCGCCTGCCTTTTCCTCAAGGGCCAAGTTTGACATTTGTAGTTCGAATGAGATTTAATTGGATGGGATTGGATTGAGAGGATTTGATTGGATTACATTGAAGTTTGGAAGAGACATTCGCGTCCCCCAGGATATACTGTAATAACTTCTTAGGATCAGGTCAAAAAAATTATCCAACACATTGGCTTTTGTCCAAATATCTGCCAAGCTATCGATGCTCCCCTCCGCCTCAGCTGTACTTCATGGTCAGTGCTACTGTGGCAGCAAATGTTAGCATGTTGCTAATATGCTAAACTAAAATGATGAGCATGGTAAATGTCACATCTGCTTAACATCTGCATGTAAGCATTGAAATTTCATGTTAGCACGCTGATGTTAACATGTAGCTCAAAGCATCGCTGTACCTACTGTCTGCGCTACCAGGGTGTAGATTAGCTGTGTTCAGTATACAATATTTCCTTTCCCAGGATCTGATTGGCTTACCCTGATATTCTTACACCAACTCTAATCTCATTGTACGTATCCACAGTGGTGTTTTTGGACGCAAGGGCATGCAACGCTTCCAAGCTTTGCACACGTGACCAACTACATCCTCCCACAACCACGCAAGAATTACTGTCTGTACCTGATTGGGTGAACGCCACTCATGGGCTGTCTGCTACCGTATTTCAAACCAGTCCAACAAAGCGGCTCATTTGGAAACTTGTAATCAGTCTTCATTTTTACTCGACAACCGGTAGTTTTTATAGTTCTTTAGGAGCTTCCAGAGGTCCTGGTGTGCATAACTTAGCCAGACTTCAACTCTATGAGAATGAGGAGTGGACAATGTGACGCCCCATCTCTCAAAACACGACACTACGCTACCAGAATGCATTGCACAGCTGCTCGCATGGACATTGAATAGGAAGCGTAGAAATGACAGAGCCTATGGACACGCAGCATCACTCTTCACGTCTAAACCTAACTAACCCAACCAACAAAGGCAACGAGTACTAGCCAATCAGAGGAGGAGTAGGATGGATCATGACTTCAGCCACCCTGGTAGAAAAATATGGGTTCAGCACACATTCAAATGAATGAATCTTCACTGCTGGCTGAGAGTGCAGTTGTCAGTCCAGCTGTGATTCTCACTCCATTACTTTTGTATTAAAAGACAAAGTGAACGCACTTCTGATCTGAGGACAGTCAGAATCAGTGCTTCATGACTCAGCGGGGATGCGTTCAGTTACTGTTGTTTACAGAAGTGTCATTGAACAGTGATACAACTGATCTTAGATAAAACCTGAACAAATCTTTGAACTGAACTGAAGTGAATGACTCAAATTGATAAAGTGATTAGTCATTTCCACCTTTACAGAATGTTAGCTTTGTCATTATGGGGATGTTAGCATGTTGAGCATTTAGCTCAAAGCACCACTGTGCTTATGTGCACTCTCAGAGAGATGCTACCATGGCTTTAGTCTTGTTTGATCTCACTTCTTAACTTTGTTCATTCTTTTTTATCCCTGTTGTATCCAAGGTTTGATTGCTTTTTTCATCTTTACTTATTTTCATTATTCCGAGCAGATACATGATGATACAATGTAGTCTGTTTAAGTGATGATGTAATGATGTTTGGCAGGGAGTGATCGCTTTGGTTAATGTCACACTCCCACGATGAATTCTCAGGGGAGGCGGCGCAGCGGATCCCAAGTCTGTTGCCCAAGAAGTACATGTGTGTAGAGCTTACTCTCAGGCGTTCAGCGGTTCTGCTCTTATGAGGCTGCTTATCAGCTCTTATAATGCAGTTGAATCGGACCTGTGAAGATGGGTAGGGAGATTACTTCGTTGGTTATAACACCTCCAACGCATGATTGTAAAGCGACAGTTGATGACTGATTGAGCTGACGGTAAAGTTCACGTGTGTTATGATTGAGGCTGATTTTCTTTTGAAGAGCAGATATCACGATGGTGTGATAAAGCTAGAAGTTATATCAGTCAGATCTGACAGAAACTCTTCACCTGGCTCTGAGTTCCAGTGCTGACTCAGTACCATGAAGCAGAAACCACATTCTACATTCTCTGATCTGCCTTCTTACTGTGTTTCTCAGACTTTATTGATTTATCAAATCTCAGCCCACCAACATTTCCATCCTGACATTACTGACGAGCTCTTTATCCTGGTTGCTGTTGCTAAGAGCAAAGACTTGGCTGCAAGATTATCACTGTCCTCACAGGGGGGATATTTACTGGAACACAAGAGCACGATTATTACTGTTACACCGACAAAAACACAGTCAGCAGCTGTATGCTACTGTACATTTTCGCTCATTTTTATTGCCATATTTACTTTATTTGGGTCTTGAGCATGTAACATTTGTTTGTCTTCGATTTATCAAAAAGAAACATGACATTTTTAAAATTTTATTGTGATTTTATTGTGTGATGTGAGTTTAAGATCACACCAGAGTGCAACACAGAGATGCCGCATTGTATACATCAGTATAAACTATATTTTCTGCACCTGAATGCAAATGTTCACCTTTTGTGCGAGCCTCCCACCTGTGTTCAGGCCTCTCTCCGTGTGTCTCACAGGGGAGTGTGTGGAGCGACTGCCTGTATGGATGCTGCTGCTATCCGCTATCTTGGCTCCAGATCTCCAGAGAGCTGAAGAGAAGAGCAGCATCCCACGCCTCCTCCTCCTCCTCCTCCTCAGCCAGATACACCGCTCTCGCCTCCCTGCAGGGGGCGCACTTGGTCTAGACGCACGACGCAGCGCTCCCTCCTTTCCTCCTGGCCTCCGCTGTCGCCAGCCCTCCTGGGTGCAGGAGCTGATTTAATCACACTTCCTCCGGTCTGCAGCCACTCCCTGTTACCTCGGAGAATTCAGCAGGGACACAATGTGTGACACGGAGAGGAAAGTTCAGTCTGACCCAAGATGAAGAGAAAGAAGTGTGATAAAAAATAGATTTAAATAGGCTACTAGAGCAGGACTCATTTTGAATGTTACTTTGAGTTTCTATTTAGCATTTATATTATATTCTTATTGTTCTGTGTGTCTAAAGTACTATTATTATGTACACTTTCAAGGTACTTCTACATTACTTGGTATTTTGTACTTCTACTCCACTACATTTACCTGACAGCTATGATTGTAAATGACCTTTCACATTAAGGACATTATTTATTTATAGAATATATTTCTTTCCTGTGACCTCCTACAAACTGTATGTAGTTTCATGTTCCAGGTGCCTATCAGTTGTAAGCAGTTCCAAAAGAAAAAGGCTTGTGCAGCAGAATTTTCTTTTTCTTCCTTCCGGGCCCTCTCATTAATCATCTCATGACCCCTCAGATTTATGGGGTATAGGGGGCCTAGCACATGCAGGGTTGAGAACCACTGGAGCACCACTGGAATTACCTTTCTGTATATAAAATAGATTAACAACCAGCTGCTTTAAATCTAAAAATGTTACAGTTGATATCACCACTTTTATTTTTGATACTTTAAGTACACTCTGTACTTGAACTGAGTGTTTGAATGCAGGACTTTTATTAGTAACATGGTAAAAAAGTTTTAGATTGTTGTATTGGCACTTTTACCTTAATCTACATTATGTAGATATGAGCTTTTAGAAATTAGATTTGGCACCCCCCACAGTTTATAAGTGCAACACCACTGTTGTAAATACAAATCCCAGGTCTGAGACAACTTGTCAGACTTAATGTAGGCGCTAACTACAGTCAAAGCTCATTAAATCTTCACATTGTTTTGTCTTAACGCTGTGATCTTACCCTCTCACTGAAGTTACATAGTGCAGAAACAAGTGATAGACACCATTCACCCTATAACAAGACACTGTACCATCAGAATGATTCTGAAGCTGTTATTTTAAGATGAACAAAAGTACATAATGTTGCTTTAAGGAAAAGATCTGAATACTTTTTCCACTTCTGTATTCATGAGTTAAGGTAATACAAACAGATTAAATGGCTTTTGCTTCTAATAGATCACAAAGACTGTAAAGCCTTATTTTGAAAAGGGTAGTTTATCTTTATCTCATCACTTTTGTATAGAGGGATATGTTGCATACTGCTTCATTAAGAAATGGTTAAAATGTCATTCCTGGAATCTTTTAGTCCCCAGTGTGGCATTATTACACTAGGACAAAGGGCGAGGTGAGGAAAAAACATGTGAACCCCAAAAGTTTTATAAGCAAATCCAAAAGCAGCATTTTTTTCAAATGATACAGTGAATTTCTTTATATTGTTATTTCAGACGAACAAGAATTTAGACATCATAAATGGAAAAATGCAGCTTTGACGAAGCTGATGTTGTACAGAATATTCCTTGAAAATAAAATTGTGAAATTAACTGTTGATGCAGCTTAAGTTAATCACTTAACATCATTTGTGACTTTATTTCTATCTTTAAGTTTTCTTGGAGACAGAGAGGTTTATTGGCAGAAAGTTTTTAAATCTAACCAATAGGGGAGCACAAACCACACACATGATCTCAGCAACTGATTTACTATCTAACACTTAACATTATTCCAAGATACAACAAGTGGAATCATCAAACGTGGCTCTCCAGGACTTGTTGCATATTCATATGTTGGAGAAAAAAGTGCCTGTTTTAGTTGATTTAAGTGATTGTTTTAACATTTCACATTAAGATGAATCACTCTGACATTTGAAGTTAATCCGATGGTCTCAACAATCAGACTTGTTGACACCTGACAGAATTTTACTTTTGTAAAATGTACGATCACTCAAGTCATAATTAATCCAGTTTAATGTCATTCTGTTTACAGACTGGCCTTGTGTACAAAATCCAATTTTGTTGATTATTTGCTTGAATCGTATCAATGTCTCAATACAGGTCTGAAAACAATTAAACAACGTGAATTCGAGGAAACATTCTCTTCTGTTCTTATCACAGCCTCTATGAACAGAGTCGCACACTTGAGATATGAGGTCATACGCACTTTGTAACATGATGACATCAGAAATTTCAATGATTCGTGACTGTAAGATCTGATGTCTGACTGTCAAAGGTATTGTTGCAAGTCAGACCGGACAGACCAGTCGGTGACACGAGTCCCCTGCTGTCCTGTCACGCTCACTGCTCTCCAGCCGCTCTATAAGACGCCACGCTGACCTGCAGATCCATCACTGGACTGAACTCCGACTTCCTCACAGGACAGTAAGGTAAGGCGATCCACTGTTAGGCAGGATGACAGATAAATATGAATATTGCTAGAATGCAGATCAGCTGTAGGACAGATCACATGTAATCAATAGCTACCTCTCCTAATATTTGACGTATTGAACCAAATTCTTCATTGGCTTGGTCTTTCAAATGTTTTGGTTTTAATTGCAATCTATGGATTTCTGACACCTTTCAAAAAACAGAAGTGATTGAACTCTGTCGTTTTTTTCTTGCTTACTGAAAAGTCGAATATATGAGGTTCGATAATATCAATGTGTAATTGTCATGACTCAGGACACTGTGAGCGTTTACTTCTCTTTCCTCAATCTAGAAAATAAAATACTTGAGTGCATTTGTGACATCACCAGCATCTCAAATGTGCTTAAACATATCTCAGTTTCAAGAAAAGTTTTGTGGCATATGAGAGATTTCCAAGACTTGTGATACTTTTTTATACTGTTTTTGTACAAACCTGCTACAAGGTATGAAATCTAAATATAGGCGTAATTTCCCTTTAAGGGCCAAAGTAGTGGAACAGTACAGCACACTTTTCTTTGCAAAATTGGACATCCTTAATGAGCACATGGATGTCAAAATGTCAAGACATCAGCTATCGTTCCATCATGATATCTAGGCTACATTAACATTACACACCAACACTTCCAAAATATAGAGCATTTTCATTTAATTGGCAAATATACAGTAGCTGTTTGCATTTTCAGGGACAGTTTTAGCCAAAATAAAAAAAACAACAACATATTTTTCCTCTTACCTGTTGTGCTATCTATCCATCTAGATTGTTTTGGTGTGAGTTGCAGTGTGTTGGAGATATCAGCTGCAGAAATATCTTCAATATAATTATAACTTATATAACTATATATAATATAACTAGATGGCACTTGGCTTGTGGTGCCCAAGCAGTTTTGTGTAGGGACTATTTTCTTTCTACTGTATCACGAGTGCAAGTCAACATCACTGGTGTCTTAAGCTGAGCTGTAGCGTTTGCTATCTTAGGACGCTTCCTCTGTGTGTTGATATGGTCTGACGGTGTTATCCGGTACAAAGACAATCATCATGGATTATCTTGTTGGAAAGAGACATCGCTGTTAAGTTTTTCAAATAGATTTTTTTCGGCACTTTGAGCCAAGTGCCATCTGGTTAAATTATATGAAAGAGAAGGCAGAGAAGGCAGATATCTCCGTATTATTAGTAATAATACTGGCTGCTCTGTCCACTGCCTTACATTCAGTCAGTATGTGTGAAGTGTTGAGCCGAAACGCACACTAAACTATGAGGACTATGGAGGAATGTGTGCTGATTTTGATCAGTTTCACAAATAATATCATAGCTGTCACATGAATAATATCTCTGCTTTCCAGGAACCAAGAAAATATTCTTCTTTTATCCATCAAACGATGCAGATTCTAGATGAACAAAAAATGTATTAGTCCAAAGGGTAGAGGGCAGAACTTGTAGAGTATTTAATCCCTCAATTTATCTGAAAACATTACAGTCACCGTACTTAGAGCAACATGGATTTCACCACAGAGGAAGGTACAACAAAGCTGCATTATGTGACCGGCCTATTGGATATTTTTCCACATCCTATGATGCATATTCTTATCAAAAATGCACGAGGTAGCAGATACATGATTGGGTTAAAATGTTCTCATGAATGCAATCTCTTGGATATTATGTCAGTGTGTTGTGGTATCATTTATTACAAAACCATTGCTATTTTGTCAAGAAAATACATAGGGCCAAGGCTTTATCCAGCCTGTGATCTGGATCTGTATTTTTTTTAAATCAGAAGCTGAATCCATGTCTGAAAAGATGGTCACTAACCAGCCAAAGCCCTTCATCCAGACCAATACATCCAGCGAATGGACCTCTGGCATCTGTGATTGCTTCCAAGACCTGCCCCAGTGTGAGTACACTTCTCAGTTTCTGTCCAGCTGTACATACTTGACAGTGAGCGATAAGGAGCACGAGACAAAAACATCTTAAATCCATCTCTTGTGCGTAAAGTTGAAAACATGCTCATCATTCAGACTGATCTGGGCATAGGAATGCCAACAGACAGCAGATTGGAGATCAGGGGCTGTAGTGAAGTATTTGGGCAATGCTGGGTATTATCATTTGTGATGCTTCATGTGATAATGTAAACCACAGGCTTCGTCATTACACTATGAGATTACAAACACAAACTATTGTTCTCAGTAATGTGTGTTCACCTCTGTGGCCGATGTTCTCCAGCTGTGAAACCTTTTATATGAGCACATTGCTAATGCAGAATTGTAACTTTTTTGCAGGTTGCTTGGCCTTTTGGTGTCCTCCTTGTTTCGCCTGTAAGACGTCACATGAGGCCGGCGAGTGTGTATGTTTACCTCTGCTGGACGGTTTTGGACTCATCCCTCCAATGACCACATCCCTCAGGGTGTCAATACGCCAACAATATGGCATTGAGGTACAGACGCCATGCTACATGCTCCTTGTTAAAACAAAACTGTAAGGCCATGTGTCATTACTGACAGTGGTGAAAGAAATATTCAGATCCTTTATATATTTATATCCTTTATACAGATCCTTTCAGATCCGGATATTACCTCATCACTATGCACTCTGCAAACAGCTGTGTTTAAAAACAAATGCATTTCCTTTCTTTCACTTGCTTTCAAAACAAATACTAGAGGTACCCAGATCGAGAGCTTTATTACAGAAGTCGGTGGTGCTCGTACTGCTTCTGTCCACAGGGGCCGCCAGAATCAAAATCAATATTAAAGTTCCTTGACGACGCTTTAAGCAAAAGCACTAATACAATCCACAACAAGTAAAATTCAGGTGCATATTAGTATGTAAGTATTATCAGTGTTTCAAAGGTAAAAGTACCTTGTTGTACTGTGGCATTTAACTGCTGTAGTTGTTTAAGGTTGAGCAAATTGTAACTCCTTTATTTACTGTTGGATAGTTTAATCTACAGCAATGCTTCATATCGTCTGAGGTCATCAGATGTTTGTAGTTCACTGTCCTGTGAGAAACACGCATCAGTAAAAGGTCAGCTTTTCATAAGCTCAGAAAAAACAGCCTGTTTTTAGCTCTATGATGATTCATTTTGTTGCCAATCCAAGAAAAACACTTTATTTAGCTTCAGATGTAGAATTTTCTCATCCCACAAAGGGTAACTCCACCAATTATAGTATAAAGCCCTTTGTGGCTTTAGAAAGCTGCTGTAATCTGATAAATTCCCTCTAGTGATGCCACTCGGAGGCTAAATTGCATTGTGGGTAATGTAGGTGTCCAGTTTGAAATCAGTCCACTGGTTTAGCATTGTGCTCCTACAACACTGTTGGACTCATGGACAGGTCAAAAACAAATGGTCAGAATCGATACAGCAGAACCACCAAGCCAGAGATATCAGCTTTTTAATTCCACGCATTCTTCTTCCTTTTCAAAACCTGGAGCCTACATTACCCACAATGCAACTTTTCACTGGAGGCAATTTATCAGATTATATGCTTAATTATACTTTTGCAGTAGTGCTCCCCAAAACCTGTAAACACACTTTAATGTGTAACATTGGTGGAGTTACCCTTTAATCCTTCAGTTTATCGCAATCTTTCACATTCAAAATCAATAATTTTGGAGATATTATTTTCATTTGCTATTAACTGTATCAAAAATTGTGATCTTAAAGGTAACTAGTAACTAAAGCTGTCAGACAAATGCAGAGGAGTAAAAAAGTGCAATATCAGCCTCTGACATGTAGTGGAGTGGAAGTATTAAATTGATTAAATGGAAATACTTGTAGTTAAATACAGTTCTTGAGTAAATGTACTTAGTTACATCACACCACTGATCTCTGAAGCTTTTTGCTGTCAGTAAAATGCACCTCAACTGCCTCAATACTTACCAGCATAAATGTCAGTGCATCCTTCACTGTTTATCAGATCACTGATCAACCTGTTTATCTTTCATCTCAGTGTCTGTTCATGTTCCTAGACAACATCCAGCAATTCATTAAGCAGGGTTCAGAACACCGTGTTCCTTTTTCTTCCTGTTGATTTGCTTGTGTCGACTGTGACAATGATGAATGACTGCTGCCAAAAACTCAGCTGTGTTATCTTACTGGTAGCTCTACGGTCACGCAAATGAACCTTTATTCCTCTGTACACACGTATTAATGCGTACAGTGTGGTGCCATTTTTTATATTGCATGACTGCATATTTTGCACTCCATAACGTACCCCCCTTACCCCTCTAACCAGCCCTAACTGTGTCTGTATTCACAGGGGACAGTCTGCAAAGACTGCGTGTTCGCCTGCTGCTGCGGGCCCTGCACCTGGTGCCAAATTGCAAGAGAAATCAAAGCAAGGACGTATCCTGTTACCTTCATCAACATGACGGCCTGATGAGAACAGAGATTACATTAATAACCACGTCACCATTAATTACATAAACGTCAACTTTTGCACTTCTCGTCATCACCAGCATCGGTGCCTTCATGCTATCTGGAAAAGGACAGGGCTACTTCGACTGATCTGCGATCTGCTTCAAGCACGTCTGCCTCGGAGGAATGCGGCCAAGCAGCTGATGAACCATCAGCACGGTCATAAATGTTGCATCACTTAATGACAGAAGGAAGAGATAAGCAGACACTTGGCCTCTGTGATTTCCACCAACAGATGTGAATGAGAGCTAGCCAATGACAATAGCCTTGTACTGATGGTTATTCTGGTTCAACTGTATTGTTACTGTTTTTCTTTCTTTTCCCCTACACTTCCACAGTGTCTGTCTTTGGATAATTTATGCTCGGCCCCAATTATGTAACTGTTTCTCTATGGGCTCATTGTTACACACTATGAAAAGAGAAAGAAGGATGCTGTACTGAAATTAAGCTATTCATGGAATTTATCATAAATGTTTACATTGTAGGGGAAATAATTTTTAGCTAGCAGTGTAGGTCTTGGGATGGCAATTTTGAACTGTTCCACCATTTTGGTCCAGTCTGGGATATCTCAACAACTATTGGATGGAAATTTGTTACAGAAATCCATGATCCCCAGAGGACGAATACTGAAGACATGGAAATGTCTTAATGATTTTGAGGCCTCCAATGTTTGTTTATCCAATGTTAGCGCTATCATCAAGGTTTATGACCAAATACCCACCAAACACCTGAGACCCGAGCCAATGTTAGCATAGCATTCTAGCATTTAGCTCACTCATAGCAGCACTGTGCCTAAATAGACCATTTTCCGAGCATCGGGTAAACACAGGTCACCAATAACACTAATTAAGACTGTTCCATTCAGGTCAGACAGAGTCGAGGTGCTGCTATCGTGCATGTTGGCTCACTAGAAAGTCTCCGCTACACTTACTGGAACAGAACCTTCATTAATTGTCATTAAGCAAACCTTTGTTTACCTTCTATTTGATGTCAATATGGCTGCTGGAAAAAAAGGTCTATACAGCCTAACAGAACATCTAAGACGGCTGCAGACTCTTTGTCTTGTTGTAGCTTTTGTCTCAAGACTTATTTTTCAACAAACTGTTCATTATGAAGGTGTGCATTGATCTCTTGCCTTGTCCGGTTATATTGCATTACATATAAATTACACAGTAATTGTTTATGGGTTGCTCTGTAGATCCATTTGTGCTAAAACATTTAAGATTTTTTATCAGTGATCGTTCACCTTTATGTTGTATGCCTTGATCCTTTTATCCATATCATACATAAGTCATATTCAAGAATTTTGCATTTAAACGATGACTTTGAGAATCCACTTGAACCGTGCAATAAAACTCTTACACCTGAACGCCTATTTGTAGTTCAATTTGGGCTTTTGCTCCATGCGATCAATCCAGAATCCATGGTGAGGCTCCAACATCAGGTGACTGTTCATCAAATTAAAGTTTAAATTTCAAAAAGCAAACACTCTACGCAGCGTGTGGATGAGGAGCAGGAATGCTTTCACAGTATGCGTGCAAGGAAGTCGAACAGCTGTTTTTGATGAAATGTAAACAGCTGTCACCGGGTGATAGAAACAAGCTCGAGGTCTGGGTAAATGGCGTGAACACGGCCATGGGGATTTAAATGAGCCATATCATGACTGAGAACAATTGAAGGAAGGAAAGGTTCTGAAGCAGCAGGCGTCCCGGGAGCGCTGTTCAGATATCTGGGCTCCAGTTCAACTTTGAAAAGGTGCACTGAACGTAGAAAGACTCCCATGAGAAAAAACACATACATGTTTTTGTTCTCAGGCCTTCCTTATTTGAGGGATCACCATGGCAACGAATGTTTTCTTGAGCCCCAGTCTTCGACTCTGATAGCCGTCCAGTCTGACCAGTGGAGCACCGGCATCTGTGGCTGCCTCGATCGTTTACATGTTGGTCTGTCTCTGCAGCACAGCAGGTGATACACCTCCACCATCTGCAGAGCATCACTGATACTGGTGAAGTGAGGCAACTGCACAGACCCCAAAGGATACTAAAGGAGGACACCCAACCCAGCCACAGTCTGTTCACCCTGCTGCCATCTGGCAAAAGAAACAGAAGTAACTGCCGCTGTACCACCAGACGACAGAGCTCCTCGACACGCGTTACACGTTGTGTAATGAAAATCCAATGAATCCTGAATCCTGAATCTCCCATCAACATTAGTTTAGTGTTGTGTTTACATATCAGTAAACACAACACAAGCAATCAGGTCTGTAAGGTCATGGTTGATCATGGTTCGTCATAGAGTATTCTAATCTGAAATCTTTTATTAAACTGCCAGGGATATTTCTAACTTTCCCATGATTATGGACCTATCGTCGCCTTTCAACAAAAGATCTGTTTTCATTGCAGATCTGGATCTTGTTCCATGTGTTTTGCTGGCTGGTGCTTCCCTTTGCTTGGCCTGCAACACCACCTGCCAGAGTGTTTCTGTCTCCCCCTGCTGGATATGTTGTGACCCATAGATCAGATAGCACTTGTTTCAGTGTCTGTGAGGTCTTCTGCGTCTCTGCTATGGAATCCAGATGAGATTAGGATAAGAAGCAGAGGCAGGAGTGATGCCTCACTCCTTTTCTTTTTCACCGCTGTGACTTTGTCTGTTTTTAAATAAAATGTTGAGTGTGTGTGTGTGTGTGTGAACGCCCCCCCCCCCCCCCCCCCCCGATCTGTAACTTCTACTGATGATCGTTGGCCAGAGTTGAAAGGCACAGCCAGGTGCTCACAGTCATCACCACCCAACCAGTGTACACGGTCGTCCAACAATGATGACCACCCAGCGCGGGGACGGTCACCTCTTAGAAAATCATTTTAGCTGCTCCTCAGCGTGACATGTGTTGATTTGTTTATTTTTCTTTTGGTCTCTGAGTTTATCAGACGGTCCATCTTGATAATCAGCCCTAACTAGCCCAGGATACTCACATTGATGCATATCTGGGTCTACTTTTAGAGGTTTTCTTTATCGACTTTCCAAATCCAGGAATGTCATCTCCAGGATAAAGGGCATCTTGCAGGGCTGTCCTAACCTGTTGGAAGTTGGCAGCAGCTGCCAAAAGATATGACAAACATGCAAACACATTCCGGCAGGTGGATAAATATAGACTGGATCAACCTGACTGAAATATATTGATTTATGTTAAACTTCCAGGGGTCCAGGAATTTTTTACAACATCTGTTGTAACTCAAAACCTCATCTTTAGTCTTTTATGGAGTCATTTTCGTGGAAGTCAAGGTCACAAACAGCTGAACAGATAAGGGACGGACTCAAAGTCACTTGATAACAGTGTCAACTGATAAAACACACGTATAAGTAGCTGGTTGTAAGTACATTTGTAAAACATTTTACTGAACCTGCATCCGCCTTCGGAATATGTTGAATCAAGGGTGTTAGAGATGTCGTGATTAATTTGATTTTGTTACTTTCTTCCTAAAATGAATTATTTTTCTGCCTGTTGAGAGGGTGTGTAGGCAGCTTCACAAATAGCTCTTATGTCCTGTTCTGAGGTAGGACTATTCTTAGTTCTTATTCAAAATGTCAGTACCGTTCCTAGTCATGATAAATATAGATCCCTCTTTTTTTTCAGCAGCTCTTAAAATTGGCAACTTGAACTGTTTGGTCATTTGCCTATTTTTTATTTTGTTCTCTATACAGCTGGTCTGGGCTGGACAAACTGCTAAGTGTGAAATTTTGGACCAAAATACAGTAAAAATCCTTCACTTTAACTCGTACTTGCAAACTAGAAAATAAAGGTTGTCATATTTCTTTTGACTCAAAAAATAAAGGTCTTAAAGGTGCTTTATGTGAGAATTTTAGTTTAAGACATTCAACAATTATCACCAGCATTTGAAGAAGTAACAGTTTTGATGTCATCTATGTATTCTGTTGCGCAGATATCTACTGATGTTAGCACGACAACCGGCTAGCCCCAGTCATCTTGGTCATCCCTCCAGTCAGTTGGTTGGAGCAACTTCAAATCACCTCCTTTTTCCCTGTTGTCGTATTGGCCTTCACTGGTCACATGAGGCTGTGTTTTGTCCAAGTCTAAAACCTGGAAATAAATTAGCATTTTAGCACTTCTGGTCTCCTCCTCTCAAAGTCATTGTTTTTTTTTTAAATGGGTTTTTGGTTAACTGCCTGAAAAAAGGTGGTTAATGCAAGCTTTAAGTCAGTTAATACCCCACATGTGAATTAAAAAGCAATTACATGTCTTAAAAAAGGTATTTGCTAACAAGCAGCTAAATGAGACCACAGAACTTGCCGGGTGCATTAAAATTTATTACGCCAAAACTGGAGACTCCTGTACTCACTAGTCCATAGGAAACTATTCTAACTCTAACTTTACAACTTGTAGATTTACCAATTTATAGTAAAGTGTGTTGTGGATAGGGTAGCAGGAAGCTTAGTGGTGGTGACGTTGAAGTCATGCGACTGCAGTGTAGTCTGTTTATAGCCTAGATTAGCTTTTTTCTTCTGGTGTTTTCATTTACGCAGAGCAAAACGTTTATAGCGTATCTTCTGCAATAATCCAAAATCCAATTGAAAAATTCCCTTGGCTTTTCTGTCGAGGGAACCGGAGCGATGCTAACCTCTGTGTTTGCCCGCAAAAGTACGTCATTCCTGCAGCACGCTATTCCTTCGCAGTCAATTAATGGCCGCTAATTTACAAGCTTTCGGGCTCACAAGCCATAACGGCAGCTATAGTTAGCGGCAGTTACATGGGAATCTGAGTCTTATGTTGCTAGCTGACCTCCATTAAGTAGTCAAACAAAGGATATGTTAGACATTTCTTTACTTCTCCAATAATTACAAATAAAAAAACACACATTTATAATTGTCACCAGTCTTCATTTTCTCTGCATAACATTAACCAGTGTTTGCAGGAGCAAATGTCGTTTTCCTTAACCTGCAGGGTGACGGAGTGTATGTTAGCAGCGTGACAGCACTATTTTTGGTGATCTCCTCAGGAATCTCTCTTGATAAAATTTCAAGTAGTTGTCTCCTCCAAGTTAGTATTACAGTTTCACATCAAATTTGAAATCTGTCACTCCTCCGCTCTGACTTTTTTCTTTAAATGTCATCCAATTTCCTATAAATCTGTCCTTAATATGGTTGTTAATTCCGTATTAAAAGCTACCAGAGATAAAGTTTTCACACACATGAAAACTTTTAATGCATTTAAAAGGCTTTTGCAGGGTATCACTTAGAAAATGCCAGAATTTTCCATCCAGATGGAGTCCATGTCTCTGATTGGCTGTTCCTGCTCTGAGCACATCCTTAGCGGAAGCTCTCAAAGGTTTCTGCTACACTCCGCTGTATGTAGGAGTGGAATGCCTGTTTATGTGTCTTATTCTGTACTTTTGGAAAAAAGTCATTTGTAACTTAATGGACATTCTTTGTCCAGTATGTCATTCTGGCAGACATATATATTTATGTTTCCCGTGGACTATGGAGCTTTGAGCCCCAAGCTGCATGTCTTCATCTCTGCTGTTGCTTTGAGCTGACTGTGCTCCCTGGCCCAGGTTTATTTAACTCCACAGAGGCAGAGGAGAGGAGGGGAAGGCTGCGGTTAGCTGATATGACGGTGATTCACGCAGTTATTGTAATCACCAACGCTCACTTTATTTTTCCTCCGCTCCGTGACCTCGCTGCTTCCTCTTTCCCTCGTTCCCTGCCACTCCCGTCTCACACGCTCCGTTTGGATTTTCGCCCTGCTCTCCCTCAGGTTTCCTCGACAGAGGATTGTAAAGACTTGCCTGTGAGCAATCAAATAGGAATCTGTGAGAAGTGAAAACCACGACCGATTATATGAAATGAGCAGCAATCAGGAGCTGAGCACGGGGATGAACTGATGAGTAACTTTGCAGTGAAACACTCAAAAGAACAATGTATTGTTGACAATTGTTGATGTATTGTTTGTTGAAATTGATTGGGCAATAAGCATCCATTCCTTACTTATCTCACACTGACTGAGTGGACATGTGACTGGAAAGATAACAGTAAACTGAAATGACACTGATAATCACTTACGCCATTAATTTAACATTGGCCTTTGCTATTACATATAATCATATGTAATATATGATAATTGACCTTTGCTTTTATTATATATTACTTAGCTACAATGCACACTGAGTAACCTATTGCACCTAGTCAACCTTCTGGACTTCGGCCTTGTTGAATGTTGAAGGGCTGTGTGTGTAAAGGTCCAGCGGGCTGAACACGTCTCATTGTAGACTGGCTGACTGTGGACCTGGAGCTCAAGCTAAACTCCTGGATTTGAATACAACAACAACAAGGTGAGGGATTTGATTTAACAACAACAAAACAGTTATTAACTAGCTTTAAAGCAACATTATGTAATTATTTTTAAAACCTTAAAATAACGGCTTCGAAATCATTTTTGTTTGCAGGGTGTTGTTTTGTTTACTTCAGGATACACGTTTTCAGACATAACATTGTTATGACGTGATGAGTTTTGTAGTCAGCCCCTACACTACATCTGACAAATTGTTACACACCTGGGATTTGTTTTGACGACAACGGTGCTGCACTTGGAAACTGCCAAATCGCACAAAATGCCAATTTCTACATTATGTTGCTTTAACTTGAATGCCAATGAAACTGGGCCATTCATGTTTATTTAAATGTTATTTTAATAGCTATAATAATAATCGAAAATATGTGAAAACGTGTCAAATGTCGCACTGCAGAGAATGATTGACGTCAGATTTGGCTGAAAATAAGGCTTAATGTTTTGTAACACTTGTTCAGCTTTCTTATCACTTGACAGTGACAACCAGCAGCTGATAAGATAGCCATCAATGGAGGAAATTAAAACTTAAGTATGTCAAAGTAAATCATATCTGTATGGGCTTGGCTCGAGCACCAGAGGGTTGCTGGTTCAGGGCCAGCATGGAGTGATTTTCTTTTTTTTAAATTTCCTACAAACCTCTAATTTACAGATATATAACAGTACTTTAGAAATGAGGGATATCTGAACATCGTTGTATTTGTATGTTAAAAAATAGCAAAAAAAGAGAGAAAGAAATTAGGATTTACCTGCTTTGTAAATGAACATGCAGTATTTAAAAAGATTTTGCAGTAGCAGTAGCAGACCACAGGGTCAGTGGCATGGGGAGAAGCAGCAAAACTCACAGTGAAGACCCACTGGAAGCAAACATCACCTTTGCCACCTCTTGCTCAACACAGTGGGCAAGCCAGCACTCATAAGATGGGGAGTATTGATGGGGAATGCTTCGTAGTAGTGTGCAAATAAGAGGCCCTCTGTTTTCTGTCAAGATTCACATGACATTGTGCCAAGCGGCACTTTGTTTGTGTGTGTGTCTGTAATGCCGAATGTGAGGGACATACAAAAAAAAGTATCATATTTCTTTTTAAAAATGATGCAGAGGTTAAACCCAGTCAGGAATGATGGGGTGTCAGGGAGAGCCAGAATATTGCTAATGTAGTAAAAATCTGGTGGAGAGTATCTCGTCTCTTAACATGGTTGTGTGGTGCGGACACTTGGACGTGAAATGTAACAGGTAACTGTCAAGAGTTGTTACAGCAAAATCATAAATAAAAAAGAAGCCACAGATGACATCACAGATTTCCAAGCTCTAATATATCATTAAATAACCCATTAGCTTCTGTTAACAGCAAAAGTTAGCATTCAACCACTTCCTAGCTGTTTGATCGTGTCACATGAAACAGTAGGAAAGGTGTAAATTACTTCAATGACATCTTGGACACATTTATTTTAATCTGGAAGTGAAACATACTGGATGTAGTCAATCGGTAATGCTGGCTAGTAAGGCGTTTAATGCTAACATTAGTTAATTAGCTTATGAAATACTTTGTTTTACCTTGAAATATGGCCAAATGTCCTCCAGATTTTCACTTTCCATCATCTTTTCAGTTGCTGATCAATCCAGAAGTGGTGAAGTGATAAGAATGAAATGCAGATGTAAGAATCCCTACGTTTACAAGACTTACAACCTGGAAAACAGCAGCATAACATTATCCCAGCATTTGAGTTTCCCACCCTGAGCATGGCATCAGGGGAAAATGGACACCATTCGAATATGATCTATGCTGGAAGTTAACCGGGAAGAGTGGGAGTCTAATAATTTTTATCTGTTGTGTCTCACAGGAAATGTCCAGCATGATCCCTGTGTTCCTGACGGGGCTCTGCTTCCTGTTACTCAGCCCCAGCTGTTGTAGTGGCAGCAGGATTCTGGTAGTCCCTGTCGATGGCAGCCACTGGATCAACATGGAGGTGCTCTTAAGGGAGCTGCACGCCAGAGGCCACAACCTCACTGTGCTGCGCTCTGCCAAGAGTTGGTACATCCCTAGTAACTCTACGATTTTTACCTCTATTAATGTGCCCATGCTGGAGGATGAGGCAGACATTAACTACTACAATAAAATGCTCCTAGATGTCATGGAATGCAGAAGGTTGCCGACTTTTGTACGAACCTTCTGCCAACGCCACTTGATCACATCCATGTTGACAAAAGGCCATGAGATCCTCGCCAGAGCAGCTGCCACAATGCTAGATGACCCTGTTTTTATAAAGAAGCTGCAAGATGAAAAGTTTGACTTAATGTTAACAGACCCTGCTCTCACCTTAGGGGTTCTTCTGGGTAGTTACCTCAAGCTGCCAATGGTCTTCAATGTGCGCTGGATTAATAATGGGGAGGGCCATTTCACCATAGCTCCCTCTCCTGTCTCCTACGTTCCCGTGCCAGGGAGTGAACTTCATGATCAGATGGATTTTCTGCAAAGGATCAATAATATGTTACATTATCTCCTCAGTGTTGTTGAACAGCACTTAATCATCAACCCCGCCTACTCAGATCTGCTCCAGCGGCACTTCCCTCCTGGAACTGACTTGCTGTCTTTGCAGCTTGCAGGTGATATCTGGCTGGTGAGGACGAATTTTGTCTTTGAGTTCCCTCGGCCCACCATGCCCAACCTGGTCTACATTGGGGGTTTCCAGTGCAAACAGGCCCGTCCCCTCCCTGCTGAGCTGGGAGCCTTCATGCAGAGCTCTGGTGAGCATGGGGTAGTGGTCATGTCCTTGGGGACGCTGGTGTCAGCCCTGTCTCATGAGGTCACAGAGGCTATCGCTGCTGCTTTTGCTGAGCTGCCTCAGAAGGTAGTGTGGAGGTTTGTGGGCGAAAAGCCTTCATCCCTGGGGAACAACACCTTGCTGGTGAAATGGCTGCCTCAGAATGACCTCCTGGGACACCCCAAGACTCGTGCATTCGTAGCCCACGGAGGTACCAACGGCATGTACGAGGCCATTTACCACGGCGTTCCAGTTGTGGGGCTGCCTCTCCTCTTTGATCAATTTGACAACCTACACCGGCTGAAAGTGCGTGGGGCAGCTCGGGTGGTAGAGGCCAAATCACTCACCAAAGAGGACTTCCTGGAGGCTCTAAAGGACATCCTGGAGACTCCCTCATATCGTAACAACATGCAGCGTCTCTCACAGCTGCAACACGACCAGCCGATGCCTCCTATGGACACCGCCATCTTTTGGACTGAGTACGTCATCAGGAACAAAGGAGCAGCCCATCTGCAGTCAGCAGGTTTTAGTCTGCCTTGGTATTCCTACTTCAGCCTGGATGTGGCTGTTTTCATTATGGCCCTCATTGGATTCTTCGTCTGGGGTTTGGTCTTAGTTTGTAGGATTCTCTGCTGCCGAAGGTCCAGGAGGAAGATAAAAGGAGAGTAACAGATTTAAAAATGAGTTATGCTTAGTGACTGCTCAGTGTTTTTCTAGGGGAGTAACCACTCAAGAATCCAGACATAAGTGAACTTTAACCGTGATCTGAAGAAGAAACAACAGACGTCTATTTATTGTGTTGCAGAGATATCTACTGAGGTTAGCATGCTAACCAGGTCCTGTCTCCTAATACCATTTTGTACCTCAAGAGTGGATAGTCCGATAGCCAAGTTGTTTTAGCAGAGAGATTTATGCAAGACTTGCTGGAGTTCTCATAGGTATACTCACAAAATGTAAAGAAAGGAGATTTTTTAAGCCTATTTTCCTTACTAAACAGAAATACACTAACACACACCTTCAGAATTCAAGTCTCTCTCTTTTGCAAAACTAAGACAAGCTTAATTATCTTGTTAACTCACTGTAAAAAAAAACTTGACATTGTCTTGAGTTGTCTTTCTGTGATAACCTCTGGTTTGGTCGAAATAAATCCCCCATTCACCAAGTAAGATATGAAAATGTTCTGGCTCTAAATGCTGCTCCTGATGCACCACAAAACTAACCTCATGGATAATGTTTACTACTTTTAACCACAATGTGTTATCTGAGTGCTCTGACCTGGTTGTAGGTGGTACAACATGTTGCCTAAACAGTAGTTTACCTTACAGAAGCAACACAACTGTGTCATATCTTTCCAAGTTGTTCATCAAAAGTTTCACATGATAAAAAAATACATTAGAGACAGATCATTATCATTTTATTCATCAACTTCCTGTGTGATGTGAAACTTTGCGAGTCATTTCTGAGTACCTGCAGGTTATCACTAACACTTCACTTTGATCTTACATACAGTATGTGCTTACAAACCAAGATAAAATAAAAAAAATTAAGATTTGTAATGATAAAAAAATATGTGTAATAATTATGTCGATGTGTATAAGTATAATGTGTGATGGCAAATGTCCTATATTGATGCCATACTGTACCTGTACCTGTGCTGTACTTTAAATGAGATCAGAGCTGCAAACCATGTGAGATCATGGTATACACAAGTGTCTTTGTGGCTGCTAAATTTGGAAAAGAGCGCAGAGAGCACTGAGGAAAACTACTCACGACACTGTAGCAGAGCTGAATATGTCTCACTATATAACTGAACTGTTTTTACAAGCCTGTTTGGAATTGTACCTCACCTGCACGACTTTGAATAAAAAAGGAAAACTAGCATTTCTGTTCAGTTATTGGGCAGTGCATGGTGATGATTCAGAGGAACTATACAAGCAAAGTGCTGATGAAGTGACACAGCAAATAAAATGCATAACAACATATGTAGTGTGCCCACAGCACATACTGCAGTTCACACTTATTTTTTTGACAGAACCACCCACGGAGAGCCTCAGATGGAGTGTTATGTTGATGATGCTTGTTAGGTTGCAACAGAAGAAGTGTGTGCTTCAATATTTGCTTTACAACTTCATGCCTTTTTCTCAAACATGTTGCAAAGGACTGAACAAGCAGCAGAACAGTAACTCTTTAAATTAGTGTACACATATTGACCATTAACTGGCGGCCTATTAGCATGCATATTACTAGCATACTGGCTCTTCATCAGTCATTGCCTTAGTCTACATGACCTCCTACTGTTTACTGCTTGTGGTACTCCCACTAAAGTGTAAGTAACACTCCATAAATATGGTCTATCTTTTTATGTAATAGAACACAAAACCAAATAACTCTTAATTAAAGGAACAATTCACCCAAAACTGAAAAATGTAGTCATTATCAACTGAGCCCCATGCTGATGGAAAGTCACAGGTCAAATCTACAAAGGATTTCTGGAGCTTCACAGCAAAACAGTGTTGTAGCATTCCTCTAAACAACTTGAGATAGTAGATGGGGACTTGTTTTAAAATGTAAAAGAAACGAAACATAAAATGTCTCCATACAGCTCATCTGGTCCAAGTTTCCAGAAGCCCCGGAATCCTAAATTGATTTGAAAAGACGATATTTACAACCTTTTTTAAACCCAAATCTTCACTGTACCTGCTAAGCTAAAAGTGTTAGCATGCAACTGGTCTAAAGTAAATAATATCTAATCTCTGGGCTTCCAGAGATTTGGGTGGGAACGTCCCCTTTTATCTACATGAGGGTGAGTAGGTGACGGAATTTTTATTTTTGGGTGAACTGCTCCTTTAAGTCTTTCTAATTCAGCATGTCTTTCACATTCAAAGTGCGTTCTTGCTCAAAATAATTCACTATTTATATATCATAGTAAGACACCAATAAGTGCTTTATAATAGCTAATCAAGAGCCAACATGCTACTAATATGCATGCTAATAGGCAGCTTGTTAATGGCTAATATGTGTACACTAACACTGTCCCCTTACTAACACTCAGACAGGTGAATCACTCAGGCTTTTCCTCCGTTATCAAGAAGCTGACGTCTGTTGCTGAGTGGCAGAAGGATGTCGAAGTGAGGTTGCCAGTTCTCACACTGGAACTTCCTGTATGGTTTTCAATTTGCAGAACTCCACAGTGGCGCCCAGGCTCAAGAATCACAGCCTTGACCTTGTTTGTTTCAGTGTTCCCCACTGAGATTCTAACAGTCCAGTTTCCCAGACTGCTGGAAGTTGATGCTGGCGAAGCTCATGTGGCAATGGCTTCATCCTCATCTTTCTATGTGCGTCCATTTTCCATGACAATATGACATTCTAGCAGAAAACTTCCTGCTGTGTGCAGCCAGCCTGATGCAGGAACGACTTATCATGCTGTCTCTCAACTGTAGGGACATTTCCCCTTGGAGCTGATTTGCTGCCCCAACAATACACAGCTTTTATCTGTCTCTTCAGGTCCAATTTGGTCTATATAGGGACATGGAGATCTTAATGTAGATCTCTGGAAAGCATAGGTTGTTATTAATGTCCCAGGGGACTTGTCAGTTTATTAGTTACAATCTTGAATTATTCAATAAATCACAGATTGGTGACATTTTACAGGAAGCAGTGATTGAGTGATCCGACCCTCCTCCCTTTGAAACCCTGTGGTAAAAATACTGCCTAACAACCATTGTCTCAACATACCCATTCTTCCCCAAAACAATTTCAATTGTGTAAGATCTTTTTTTCTCCTCCCAGTGGTGCCTGAGTAAAGTTCACATGGGGTAAACAACACACATTCACTGCCTGCAATCTCTGTTAATGGAAACTTGTTGATTAAGGTATATATTTACATTTCCTGAAATAAATGTGTTTTTTCTTGCAATCGTTTGTACTGTGACTATGAATCACATAGAAATGCACACTCGGTCTTGTTTTTGTCACTTAAGAGGACATTGCATTGACTTACATTCATTTTCTGAACGGCTAACCCTACTGTAACCTTATCAATAACATTACATTCTTATCCCCAACAGTTATCTGAGCTCAGATGTGTTGAAAAGCATGTTTAAAGACAGCACAGCCGAAGGGTTAATGTGTTTCATGGCACATAGCCAGCCACCGATAATCTAAAGGGCATTAGTGGACACCCTACATCAGTTCCGCCCCTGTCCACCTCAATCATCCTGTCTACTGCTGGAGTAAGAGAGACAGGGAGAAAGAGAGAGTGTATGTTTTTGTTCTGGGGCAGAAAGGCGTTCTCCTGCCTCAGGATGTTGCCTTTAAAGCTGAAGAAGTGGGTTTCCTGTGGAGGAAACGATCACAGAATAGACAAGGCTTGGTCGAGACACCGTGTTCCCAACATTTCTTGTGTACAGGTCAGACGGCTGCAGAGCGGGCAGCGCGCTTTTGTGAAACAAAGTGGGTCTCAGCGCCTTGGGAGGTGAGTGAAAAGTCTTGGTTAGAACCATTGTTCACCTGCTGATAATGAATCATCTGAGAATGTCTCATCTGTCTTCTTTGCAGGTGTTCATTTCCCCCGATGGATCCTGGATGCTTTGAACACCGGGTGACTGACAGCACTAAATCTGAGCCTGACCTTTTCCACAGCAGAATGCATTTATGAATATTTCATAATGGACGAATAACAAGTGGATAAAAAACAAACTTCTTTCTTTCTTTGACTGTATGAATGGGTATTTTTGTACCAAATCATCATCCTGAGCAGGGTCTCCTCTAGTCTCCCATGTCAGGTGCTTGACCAACAGAGACATGTCCAATGACAGCTGCAACCTCCCCTTGGACACAGACACATTCGGCCTGACCTGCATCTATGGCCTGATCTTCTCTTTAGGTCTCCCCAGCAACCTACTGTCTCTCTGGGGACTGTACCACCTGGGCCGCTCAGGTGGAGGAGGCTGTCAGCTGGTCTACATCCTCAACCTGCTGCTGTCGGACCTCCTCCAGCTGCTCACCCTGCCACTGTGGATTCTTTATCTTCAAGGGGCGCATCGCTGGCCCTACGGCCAGCTAACCTGCGAGCTGGTGGGCTACGTGTTTTACGTAAACGTCTACGCCAGCGTCATGTTCCTCTGCCTGATAGCGCTGGACCGCTGCCTGGCCATCGTGTACCCACTGAGCAGCCGTAGGGTGCGGACTGTCAGGGTGGCAGCGGTGTGCGGTGTTGCAGTTTGGACACTCACCTTCCTGTTCTGCCTGAGCGGGCTGCTGCCTTCAGTGTTTGACTCTGACAGACTGCTGTGTCTGGAGCAGTACCCCGTCAGCCCCGGATACGCCCGCTTCAAGATCACCACCGTGGCCCTCGGCTTTCTGCTGCCATGTACCATACTAGGGTGAGTTAACCCCAAGATCCCAGAGAGGATGTTTCTCTTTCCTATTTCATTTTGCATTCCCCATGTCTGACTTGTAAATCTACAAATTTAAATGTTAAAACATGCCCTTTGGATTTTTTCTCCACTATATTAGTTTTCACAAATGATAAAGAATAGCTAAAAGCAAAAGTTCAGGAAAAAAACAGTTTAATTGGCCTGGGTTTAAGCTTTTAAATGGAAAAAAGAGTATTTCTGTGTCTGGCAGCAGACATAAGTTATAAATGGGCCAATTAACTTCCTCAAAATGATCAAAGGGCCAGAATGAGGTTGTTAAAGGGCCACATTCCGCCCACGAGCCACAAGTTGAATAGATCTGAGGGTTTTGTGCTCAAATGAGTTAGTCTGTTCAAATGCTTCTTTCACGTCTTAGTAATTTAAAAGGTCAAATTTGTGGGACAACAGAAGGGGAGCAGAATATTTTCGAACCCTAAGTAGAAAGAATACAGTGAAACTTATGGAGAAAACTGATACAAATGAAGGTTAAGACTGAAATTGAACTGAGTGAATTTACAAAATTAGGGAAATCCCAGCGATAAGCAACCACTTTTACTTGCTTGTGAGTGGCAATGATGAAATGTGAATAAGCAAATACACACAAGTACTGTATTTAAGTGTAATTTTGAGTATATTTCCATTTTTTGTTACTACTTTGTTACATCCACTGCTCTACGTTTTGGAGGCAAAGGCCAGGCCATGAATCTGTTAACTTGGATATTAGATATATAAGTACACATTTCCAGTATTGGTATATCGGCATATATGATCTCTCAAATATGGTTGACAAAGATATGTAAAGTTGATAAAGTTGTGAATGTATTAATAATAAAAAATATTCCAAGCATTTTTCAGCATTATGATTATAAGACAACACAAACGCCAATACCAATACATCTGTCATAGGCCAATAGTAGCCAAAAATATCAGCCAACCAATATACCAGTCGGGCTCTAGTATACAGCATATACATAAATGAAAATACATGTATATTTAACTTTAACTTGTACTTTTGATACTTAAGTACATTTATTGGCAGAAAATTGCTTTTGATATTTATATATTTTTAAGATCAGATACTTTAAAGGTGCAATATGTAAGAATTTTAGTTGAAAACATAAAAATACACTAGCTAAAATTATCCAATTATGATTGTAACAGAATGTGAAGAAATAGCAGATATCTAGTTATGATATTTGTGCATTGTGTTGTGTTGCAGAGATATCTACTAAAGTTAGCATGCTAACCAGCTAGCCCTGAACACTCCTCTGTAGTGATAAACACCAACAGTTCCAGAGCTCCCAGTCCAGACCGCTAGCTGCAGGGATATCTGAGTTAACTAGCTAACGGCAGCAGTTAGCGGTCACTCTGGTGATATGCTGCCCCCTATTTGTTATGAGTATTCAACAGGTGGCCAATTCTTACATGCTGCACCTTTAAGACTTTAACTCAAGAACTATTCGTATGGGTCACTTTCACCTTTACAGAAGTAATATTTTAGCGCAATATCTTTACTTTTACTCAAGTATGACAGTGACAGTTTAATAAAGGATGCTTCAAATTGCTCTGTCCTTAGGAGACATTACACCATTCTGTTTGTTGACAAGCTGACTTCCTATCCTCAAATCTGCTTCCTCCCCCAGCTACACCTCAGCCCACATCGGGGTGACTCTCCGACGATCTCCTTCCCTCTCAGCCCACGAGCGGCGCAAAATCGTGGGCATCCTGGTCGTGATCACCGTCAACTTCATCGTGGTGTTCGGACCCTATCACCTCGTGGGCGGATACAGATTTGTGTCCTTGCTGCTGACTGATGAGCCCTGTGGATTGGAGCGTTCCATTTTCCTCACCTATCGCCTCTGCTATGGTCTGACCAGCCTAAACACCCTGCTGGACCCCCTCTTCTACATCTTCCTGTGCGCTGATGCCCGGCTAGAGCTGCAAAGGTCCCTGCCCTGTTTGGGAAGGGGGCAAAACACTGGCAAAAAGATCGCCCTCAGTACCAGAGCTCACCGAGACAACCAGAGGGGGAGTGGAACTGGACATAATAATCTCCTAGAGATATAACTTGGATTTGAGAACAGACTTTACTCCTGGTGTTAAGTCAGAGCAGTTGTGCCACCCAGTGGAAATGCACATGAATAGTTTCTGTGCAGTCTGTGTTACAACTCTAAGTGAAAAGATTCATTTGTGTTTCAACCTTCTGAGAATTCCACTAATTCAGTTTCTCATGATTATCTAAAGACTGTTTCAGAGTAGGACAAAAATAGTAATATTTGTGTGCAGGACACAGAGGTCACAGTGCAAATTCTTGAACTGTTGCTTACATAAACTCAACACTATGTGACGGAGTAGAAATACGGCAATCTGTTGTTTCATATTTATCCAGTATTTTGTGATATCAATGTCAAATGAAGCCGAATGAAACACAATTTTACTTTTTTTTACTGACCTGCATGATAACGAACCATCCTGAAGATTTCATAAACTATTCGTTGCTGTTACGTTTACAATGATTAAAAATCAATGTTTCATCACTCGTTTGCTGTTAGTCATTTTTAAAACACAAGAATGACTCGGGTTATACAATATAATTGGTAGGAAAATGTTATGCTGCAATGCCAGATTGCCTTTCTTTTTCTTTATTAGAAATGTCACGGTATTAAAAAGTATAGACATTACATGGACAATGAAGCAGATACACAAACTCTATTGTAAGCACACTGGGCAAAATCATAGAAACAGCAACAGCATACAGTACTACACCTCTAGATATTTACTTGTGAGAGCTACTGACATCTCTATTGTAACTCCTTTTACAAAGCGATAAACTAAAAAGAAGCAGTAATGTACAGTGCATTCAACCAAAATTACACATTACACTTTTTTTTTTAAACATAACAAATATAACAACTTATGCTACAGTGATCCTGGTGAGATAACACACTTGACAAATACCATAAATTCTGAAATAAGTTCCAGGATTCAGTAATGGTCATTACAACTGTGGGCGTGGCCAACACAAACAAACAAAATCTTTAAAAGACCAGGTAGAAAATATTGAGGAGGGATGGAATGACCTTTACTTTTAAAGCTCACATGATAAATACCAAGACAACAGGTGAGCATTTCCATTTGATTAAACTGCAAACAACAGCAAAAACGCAAATTCAAACTGGAGCCCCAGATAGCAAAATTGTACCAGACACGCTCATCTGGCTCACATACTGCAGGAAATGATGGCGCCATGTGGCCAGGGTATGGCCTGCTTATGGCTCAGATCTGGCAAACAGGAGACATAGACTCATGTAGATTACAATATTACAATTGAAGGCCAAATAATGACTTTTATGTGTTGACCAAGTAAAAATAAAAGCCTTGGCATTATTAGAGAATTTACGGCACATTTTCATTCAGTTCTGAGCAACATAAGCAAGACTTTCATCCTCCGTCTGATTGTCTTCTTTTACATACAAGGCTGGAAGAGAATTCTTTGACTTCAACACAATCTCGCTGGTGCTGATAGAGCTGCGAGCGGTGCTGCGGCGTCGGGCCAGCTCTGCCAGATCCTCAGCCAGAACACTCTCCATCACTGCACCAAGAGAGTGTCTGATTTTACTGCACAGGTCAGGGCAGCTGAACACATACAGAATGGGGTTAAGGACACTGTTAAGGAAGCCGATGGTTGCTGAAATTGGGAGGGCCTTGCTTGCAAATTTCTGTGCAGGACTTCCTATGGAGGCCATCATCTCCATGATGATGAATAAGTGGTACGGAGCCCAGCACAGTACAAAGCTCACCACCACGGCCACTACGAGCCGAACAAAGCGGAAAGGGCGTCGGCAGCCTCTGCGAGCCAATCCAGTGTTCACAGCAGTATAACTGAGGATGATGATAGCTAGGGGGATCAGGAAGGCCAGAAAGAGCTTGAAGAAGCCTAAGGCTTCCTTGCGTTTCTTGCATAAAGAATCACGGTCAGCCGTCTCACTCGGGAGGAATCGAGCATAATTGTAGTAACACAAGATCTGTCCGCTAGGAAGGGGAATGGCGTCACGGAACAGGTAGAAGGGGATGGTGCAGATCGCAGCAAAGCCCCAGATCACCCCGCATATCTTCCCAACCAGGTAGATGGTCCTGTGATTCTGCGCCCACACAGGTCTCAGCACCACCAGGCAGCGGTCGAGAGAAATGGCTGCCAGCAGGGAGCCACTGACGAACATGTTGAGAAAGAAGATGGAGGAATGGATGCGGCAGAAGGTCGGGCCCAGCGTCCAGGTGTTACCACGGGCCATGTAGAGGGTGAAGAAGGGCAGGGAAGCAGTGGCCAGTAGGTCAGAGGCTGCGAGGTTCAGGATCCAGATGCTGATGACAGAGCGGCGGACGTGGAAGCCCACCACTCCGAGGATGAGGAGGTTCTCTATTATGCCAATGGAGGAGAACAAGCCGTGGAGGGAAATGGTGAAAACATTTAAAGAACTCATCTGGGCTGTTTGGTTTGTTGAGCTACTTGTGAAATTTGTCTTTATGCTGCTAGGACAGAACAACATCTTGGCGGACAAATGTCTTGAAGTCGAACTCAGCTGATGTCCTTTTGTGTCACACTGCTGAAATCTACAAAAGAGATCAGAACATGTAAAACTAAACTGAATCAGTCTAGAAAAAGCACAAAACTATGAAGAGAGCTCAGAGGTTATATGGAGAGTTTCATCTAGGAGCTTACTTATGTATTCTATTTGAGTGTATCAAAGGCTATGTACTCTATTGACATGTCTACAAAACATGACATATCATGTTCACAGTACGTGATTATCACCTGACTTTCATGTTGGGACGTAGAAGGGACGGTGGTGGAATTAGAGACTACAAGGCAGCCAAGCCAATGACCACGGTTCACGTCTACGTTTCAGCATACGTTTGAAACCACTTGATATTTATGACAATGGATGCAACACTTCTAGATATACTTAAGGAATCCTCAGGACAATTTCCAGCAGTGTTTTTGAAAAAAAAAATAAACAGCTTCAATACGTTGCAAAAACAGTTCGAGCTGTCCATGACATAAGTGCTGAGAAATACCGCAGGGGTGAGAGGAACATGGGTGTGTTGTTTCACAGCTGACTCAGACTTCAAATGCAAATGATCTGCATGTTTCCATTTCATGTTTCACAGTCTGGCAAACCAAATGCTGATCTTATAAAGTTATTATGTGGCTGTAAGGCATCAATAAATAATTCATTAGCAATTAAAAACACTGCCACTTACACCATGTCAACATTAATATGCCTTATTATAGAATGCTACCCACGGTAAAGAAAAAAATGAACAACTCCTACTTTATATACTCTCATGTTTAATAGCTGTTACATATTTACTTGAAGGTTAAGTTGCAGAACAGTAGTTTTGTCTGTATGAAAGCAGTTGCAGGAATGCATTAAAGTGGTGTACAGTCGTACCACCCTATTTCTTTCTTATCTTTTACATTTGCCACATCCTCTCTGCAATTCTAGGTGCTCTTTTTGAGGACACTTGTGAAACTGTTATTCTATGTTATCTGATGGTGTAACACAATTCACCAATGTATGAAAAGATCTCTGCCGGACATCAATAAGTTTCACGTATAGAACGAATCTCAAAGGCTCGCACAATTGCTAAATTTAAACATTTTTGGGGAAGTTCTGCAATGAGCATGATGCATGTGGCTGATCATGTCGAATTGACAGGCTGTGTCAATTAAACGTAACAGCGCAAAGATGAGGATTAAAAAAGACCCATCGCATGCCTATTTGTGGTTACTACTCAGTAACTGAGTCCGATTTAAACTCCGTAAAAGAAAAGTAACACACATAGCACATATGACAACATTTCTGCCTGTTTCCAATGCACATTTGTTTAATTTTAAAACTTGCAATGAATGAAAAAATGACACTGGCGACTATCTGTCCCATTGCAAGATACTGACTAAAACTGAAAAAGGACGGCTTCTCTATTTTCCCGTGTGCTAAACATGTAGACCTTATCCTTCATGAGCAAAAAAATCATTTACCTTTTCCTCTGTCTCTTGCAGGTCTGATGCAGTCTCTCTATGTTACAGTACTCTTTTTAGCCTAGTGGGCGTATTAGTATTCACAGTAATAGGAAGTTGCAAACCTCAAAAAGAACTTGTGTCAGCAGCAAGTGTCAAAACAACCAAATGACAAAAAATGACAACTCCTCTAAGAGTCAGGTTGTTGCTAGAAATGAAATCTGGTCTCTGAAAACAGACTGTGGGTGAGCACACTCATAGAGTTAAATGTAGGTTGATTTGAGTTTATTTGATTTTTTTCTGCAATAAAGAATTCTCTAAATTACTATCAAAGCTTTGCTTTTGCATAAGTTACCGTTTCTTGGTATCAAAGATGTTCCTGCCGACCTTTTAACAACCCACTACCATAGCCATTTCAAAGGATGCCAACATGACCAGAACACACTGACCTGAATTTTGAAAATAACAGGAAAACAACAGACAATTTTGCTGACACAGCATGTATTGAGGATCAACAATGTGGTTAGTTCCACATTGTTTGGAAAAGGGCATGTTCAGAGAATATGTGGCAGGTGGTTTGATGAACCATCTGTCTATAGCTGCCTATCACAGGCTAACTTTAACCAATCAGATGTCTAGCAGCAGTGATCTGAATCAGCTGCAGCTGTCTGATTGACTTTTGACACAGACCTGTACCAAGAATGGAGCCTCGGGGGAATCCTATGTCATTATTGTTCACCCAGATGTGTAATTATAAATCAGCTTCATAGTAGTAGTGCTGAGTCTTCTGAGAAAAAAAGACCACAGATTTCTACATATGGCAAAATTTGGCATCATGCAGTAGACCATTCATAACTTAGCTTCATTAGCTGACTGTGCACTTCATTTTAACAAATGATATCATTGTCTGACACTGTAACCGTTATTTAATATTATATTTATTATGCATTGATGATGCCTTACTTTGAAGTTGTGCTCAGCGTCAATGTTTTCTCTCTAGGGGGGATTGTACAGTAGTGTTTTTTTGTATTTCTGTCATATCTGCAGTTTTTCAAAGAAAGTGGAAACTTTATTGCCAAAGACAAAAGGTTTGTGGTTTCGTCTTATGACTGAACTGTGAGAAAATGACTAACAAGTTTCAGCATCACAAAACCAAGAGAGGCAGAGGGGTGGTGTGTTTGCAAGTAGCATGCACAGACACATAGGGCTTTTTCTCTCTCTCTCTCACACACACACACCCAAATACATACAGCAGTGAGCCAAAAAGCAGAAGGAAGTGCTTGTCATTTTATCTTTTGCTCAATCACCATATGCACATTACTTCTGTCTGAGCGTCTATTCAGAAACATTTCATGATAAAAGTTGTGGGGACCTTTATTATGCCAGAATAAGGATAAAAGATAGACGTGTCATTAAAATGTGCAGGTCAGAGTGGATTCTCTTAAAGAGGAACTGCAAGAATGAGAATGAGAGCACTAAATGTGTGATCAACTCAGCATGTGTCAGCCTGAAAAAAAAGCTAAATCAAGTCTGAGATCGATATGAAGACGACATCAGCGAGAAAAAAATTTAAAATTCTGAAGAGGCATGTCTCTAAAGTCACCTTGTTTTTACAGTTCAGTTTAAGAGCTAAACTATCCCTGTGATCTGACATCTCAGTTGGTTACTTTAGACTCCAGATGATAAAAATGTCAGAATTTTAAACAAGAAGGCCTTACAGATGAAAAAGTGAGCATACTTGATACCTTCTAAATGTCAGCCACATCACCTTTGCACAGAACTGTGGTGATGATTGTTGCGACCAGTGAATCGAAGGTAGCGTCTTGGTGTAGAGTCTAGAGCTGGCAGATAGCATCAGGTGGTTGCAGGGCTGTAGCAGCAGATTGAGCACAAAATATCTCTACAAATCAGTGTAGATAATAACAAGTTGTTCTGACACAAGAGACAATTTGAAGTTTGGGCTACCTGTTTAACATACACCAAATTCCTACATACTTATCATGCTCTTTTGCGCTGTATACATTTTCTATTAAGAGTAGGAACATCAAAACATTGTAAAAATGCATGCACTTTTTTTTTGTCAAGAACAAGTTTTAAAATGATATTTTAGGTTAGATCACATTTATGTTAATACGAAAAAAATGTTTTTAGGTGCTTCAGCTGAGCAAAGGAAATAATCTAATAAAAAACTATACAATGAAAAAGGACAACAATGCCCTAGGCTAGTGTTCATATGCTGAATTTGCATAAATGAGGTCATATTGTGCTTTTGGGGTTTTTGCCTTTCCTTTATTGTGTTATGTATCATCTTTGTACATGTAAAGGGTCTGCAAAGTTGAAAAGCCCGAAGTCCATGCCAGAGGGAGTCAATCTCTCCCACAGAAAACACTGCTCCTGCACTGCCTGAAACGCCTGGTTTGGAGTCGGGCCTTTACTTCTGAAACTTATCTGCATGACTATGTAACAGGCGTTATATAAATATATATATTATAAAATATATATGGCTGTACTGCAGCCATGGTTACCAGCTGTAGCAGCGTTATTTTAGATCACACTACCTTGCTTGGTATGACTTGCCCCACTCTGCCTCTGATTGGCTACATCCTGCCTGTTAAGTAATGCGCATGTGCAACTCTCATGAAAGATTGAACAGAGGCGAGATGTCTTACTCCGTAGGTAAAACATAGCGTTCAAGACACAGTGTGTATAGGGGTGCAGCAGAAATGCACCATATTAGAAAAATAGGTGGGCGTAATTAAGATCAACTTTCTTTCTGCACAGTAGTCAACCAACTGAGTACAAGATTAAAGTACCTTTGTCAGAATTATACTTTTTGGAAAAGTGTTCACTGTGTAACACCGTTAATTAAATTAAGCACAGCCTAGCAAGAGTCAGACCACTGTTTGAGTTGTTGCCACAAAGGTGCTGGTTGTTTGTGTATGAATTTCATGAACACAAATGATACGTAATGTAATGGAGACCAATTTTTTGTGGGATCCCTGCTCTGTGGCCATGAGACATCTTCTGCTTTTTCCCTTTTTGGAGGAGTTTTTCCTCACAAGACTGTAAAGCCCTCTGAGGCAATGTGATTTGTGATTTGGGGCTATGTAAATAAAATTGCGCATGTGCAACTCTCACCAAAGATTGAACAGAGGCTAGATGTCTCACTCTGTAGCGAATATGGTGCAGCAATGCACCATATGAGAAAAATAATGTGTATCTTGAAAATTAAAGTACGTAAACTTGTTCTACTAGGACCCCCAAGTAAAAGTAGGAACCTGAAAACAAGCATAATATGACCTCTTTAACAAGATAGGGGTATTTTAACACTATTGCCTGACTCTATCCTGGTGGTTTTAAGCAGAAAAAAAATATTGCAGACACTGCCTTCGAATTTGGATTTTCAATTTAGAAATTTAGATAGAAGATCCCTCTGATTGGCTCTCTCCTCCATTCCTCTCTCTGTCTCCTGCTGGGTACCAGGCGACAGTAAATACTCCTTCTGTAAAAAAATTATCAAATGTTGTTGGCGCCCTCCTCAGGCCAATTAGTGCATGTGAAGCATCACTTGCATGCTTAAAAGGATGCAGTATCATGGTACATGCACTTTATACGTCTGAAAACATTTTAACCCCATAAAGTGTAACAATGATCTGCCAAAACCACCATAGGGTTAACAGAAAATTATACTAGCTGATGAAAAGTTATCTTTTTCTTGTTGTCGTTTTTTGGATTAGGAAGTTAAGTTTTGGACTGCAGGCAATGTTTCTACCTGAGGGCAAAAAATATAGAAATGTGTAAAATTGCCTGAGTAAAACTGGCCACTCAGAGCTTTTTATTTCCTTTTATGCAGGAACTGTGAACCACAAATCTGCACCACCTGTGTTACAGACAACTTTTCCGCTGAAGGTGCATGTCTTTGACCCCTTTACGGAAACTGCAGTCACACTGGATCACACAGTCACAGATCACAGATCAGCGGAGAGTGAAGGATGTTCAAGTTGTATGTGCTCTTGGTTCTTTTCTCTAGAGCCTGTAAGTCACTGTATACAATGTTTTCATATTTTTGTGCCATGAATTTTGACTCCATGTGTTTAAAAATAAAATATTCAAAGTGATTATCATTAATATATCTCTATCTGTGTTTCAGATGGCTCTCTGCTCTACGTTAACCCTGGACACAATGTGACTTTGCCGTGTTTCTATGACAGTTCCAGACAACTGTGTTGGTACAAGCAGGTTGCAGGAGGGCAACCTCAAATAATCTCCTCTTTCTACAAACACTCACTCAACCAATTCCATAACAAGTTCAAAGACGACAAACGGTTTTCAGTTCATACTGGAGAAGGCTTCTACCATCTGAACATCTCTTTTGTCCAGGACTCAGACTCAGCTATGTACTACTGTGGACGGATCGATGTTGAAGCCACTAAATTTGATAATGGAACATTTTTGGTTTTAAATGGTAGGTGTTAACAATTTACTTTATTTTTTTTTTTAAATTGTAAAATTTCCATTATATTTCCTAACCCTTTCTAAAATGTCTGTTTTTCAGAGTCTAGTCGCAGGTCTGTCCCCCAGCAGCCGGCCTCCGACTCTGTGAAGCCAGGAGGCTCCGTGACTCTGACCTGCACGCTGCACACTGGAACCAGTGATGGAGTACACAGCGTTTACTGGTTCAAAAAAGATTCACGAAACTCCAACTTGGGAATCTTGTATGTCCACAAACACAGCAGCGGCGAGTGTGTAAAGAGCCCCGAGTCTCCTGCAGAGTGTGTGTACAGTTTATCCAAGAGGAATGTGAATCTGTCCGATGCTGGAACATATTACTGTGCTGTGGCCTCATGTGGAGAGATTCTGTATGGGAAAGGAACCAGACTGGATGTTGGAGGTGAGCAACATATACTTTAAAAAACTCTAAATCAAATTTCTATTTAATCTTAGTCTTCTTTTTCTGTTTTCACAGAGAAACTGGACTCTATCTCTCCTGCTCTGATGTTTTCTGTGATTGCAGCTCTGGCTGCGTCTGTTTTCTTAAACATCATCTTAATCAGTATCCTCTGCAAAATATCCAGGAGAGAATCTCTTCAGTCTGAAGGTACAATTAACTCATAGTCACCAAAGAAGAAGGTTGTCTGGCTGTTATTTAGATGAGGATAAGAAGAAAGGTTTTTTGATTCATCTGTTTCTGAGAGTCCTGTGTAAACCTCAGTACAATGCATTTGAATTGAATTTCATTTGTGGTAAAAATACATCTAAATTATGTTTTTCAGAAACAAAGTTTCAAAGTAATTCACGATAATCCACAGCCTCTAAAGAAAGGGGACCATTTTTTATCATTCTTATTTGGGTTAACTGTCCCTTTAATGACAATGACAGAAGACTGGAAGCTAATATAAAATATATATATATATATTTTTCTGTAATAGGGCTGCACCGCCAGTCCAGTGTCCCAGAATACACCGCTGATAGTCAGGTAAGCTCAAAGAATCCTCCCAACATGACTTACATTAGTTTGTATAGAGG
Organism: Pagrus major; assembly: GCF_040436345.1. Lineage (NCBI taxonomy): Eukaryota > Metazoa > Chordata > Actinopteri > Spariformes > Sparidae > Pagrus > Pagrus major. The sequence goes on along the minus strand of NC_133224.1, from coordinate 19,142,050 downwards.
CACATCCCATAATCTAAATTAGTGTAGCCTCTAAATATGCGTCTTTCTTATTTCCTGCAGAATGAGGAATCTGATGCGTTGCAGTACGTAGCTCTGGACTTCAAAAAGAGGCAAAGCAAGAGAAGGGGACAGAGGAGCACAGAGGAGGAGACGGTTTACTCCAGAATCGCACTGTCAGACCTGTGAGGTGACTGTTGCTGTTTCATAGAGGCAAACTTTTCTACACCTGCTTCTGCTGCTGCTCTCTTTTTGACCCCTGTAATAACCCTAATTATGATATTATCTATCTATCATCTTCTCTGTTTTTATACATTAAATCATCCTTTATCATCCTACATATGCTTAACTGCAAGGTTAAAAGTACATTTGTATAGAAAAAAAAAACATTTGAAAAAAGCAATACACTTTTTTTTTACTGGATTTGGTGAAGTACATACATCTCTATTTCTTATTAAAAGGCTGTGGTTTCCCTCATTGATATCAATAATGATAGCTTTATGTTGACCTTCCACTGTAATACAGTGAACAACCACAAATATGAAGAAATATACGTTCCTTAAAAGCATTAACATGTGTGTTTGTTTGTGTGTATGTGTGTGTGTGTGTGTGTGAGAGAGAGGTTCCTCTAGGTATTTAAGAGTCAGTATTTATCTCAGAAAGATCTGCTGTGCAATAGAAGCCAACATACTGTATGAAAATGCATTGAAACTAATGCAGAATGACTTTTAAAGTGAATATTGTCAACTGTTGTATGGCTAATAATAGTCTAGTGCAGCTTTAATTTATATGGATTTTACAAAGATTCAAACTTGTTCTAATGCTTTACCTACCATTTTTGAAAAAGTCCCTAGAGTCCCTCAATTAATTTTCAGCCCTGACTGATTTCTTCTAAATTTCAGTCGCATGGAAAAGAAAAAAAAACGGAAAAAAAAAAAAACGGTTACGATGACTCATGTGACCTGTGTTAGTTTCCTGGAATGTGTTATGTATCTAGGGTTGTACAGCCAAATGTCTGAGAAAATCTTTATTCAAGCAAAAAGCTGCTGTGGCTGTGATATTCTAACAATTTAGTATTCAACTTTCACAAAAGTCAAGGTGTGCACGAGAGACAGATTACAAAAAGCATGGTGAAAACTGAAGCAGCAGAGGCTGAGATATCGCAACCTTTACTCCCTAGTGTGGTTTAAGACCCAGAAACACTGGATCATACATTTCCCATAATGACATTTTGACGTGATTATCAGAGTTAATTTTTCTACAGAGACACAGAAGACAGTTTATCTCAGCAGGCCTTGTGCAGTTACGCTCTCGGCCAGTAGAGAGCAGCGGTGCACCGACAGTAGACATCATATAAGCACTACATCATGGTGTTTTTAAACAGTTGTATATTGCTGTGACCACCAGGTAGCTAATATTGGAAAGATAAGTGATTTAAAGTGAACACACCACAGAAAGGCTAAAGATATACATCTGAAAGACACTTTGTGAGGCGTATCCTGTGTGTTGCACCCACAGAGTGTTGCTTTTTGGAGGGACTGTTGTGGTCGACTGACATCAAAATCTGAACTCTACCCTTTTTGTTCAGCGCCTCGGAGCACAGCCAGTGCCATGACGGCGACGTTTCATGTCATTACGCAAGAGGCGGTGCTCAGTTTTATGGTTTTCAGCAGACAAATCAGACAAAATACGAGAAAATGTGGAATTTTAGCAGCTCAGACTTTAATCACCCCAGCCTAACTTATGATCAAATCTAGCTAAATTTGACATCTTCACTGTCACAAATGTATTTCTTTAAATTCTATCTCCTCAGAAAACAAAAAATCAAATAGAGAACTATCTAACAAAGGATGGTTGCTTTGTTCAACTTCTGAGCTGTTCCTCTCAAACACATAAAAGACAGCGACGTGTTTTCAAGTTCTTCTGCCGACTGACTAAAAAGAAAAAGAGAAAAAAACAGTCTCGTGTCTGAGTTCCCGCTTTGGTCAAGCTCACTCACGTCGAGCTGAACAAGGTGGTTTTACCCCCCCCCCTGCTGCCCTCCACTCTGACAGGATGTCTGTGTGGTTTTATTTGTGATGCTGTTTGTTTGTTCCAGTTGCTTTAACACCTCTGCTCTTTCACTTCTCATTCCCATGTATATATATTTTACACGTATATGTCTGTAACCAGGTCAAAAACAAGTTAAAACACCATTGATATAGCTTGAAGCAGTCACAGTAGAGATAACGCAAGGAGGAGCTTTATGACAAGGTGATCGGGGGCTGGCTTTACTTTCTCTTCAATGTAACCACATTTTTTTCAGTTCTAGCTGAAGGCTGCCTCCACGTTCCTGTTTTTGATAGAAACAGTATATTTAGAGAAGTGTATTAAAGTTGTAAATAGCTAATCAATGATGATGCAATAAAAGCAACAAAAAAGCTATTTGTTCTTTGTGCAGAAGTACCACGGAAGTACATTTAACCCTCACTGACCTGATTTACTTTGTCATGCCAAAAGCACAGTGGAAAAAAATAATCCAGCATGGCCACAAGATGCATCTGCGGTTTCTAACCTACTTTCAACAGCTACAGAAAACAATGAACCTTGTGCAGAGCACTGATCCTTTTGATACTGTGTCCACCATTTGGTTTAAAAAAAAAAAAAAAGAACTCTAGAAAAACTTTGTGGAAGTGTAGATGAAATTAAAAAGATATCATCTCGTGTGTTAAACCACAGTGTGAACTGGCCCTCTCATGCTTTACTGATTCTTAATATAAAGTCTAGAAAGGCCTGGAGACAGCACAAAATCTAAAATGTGATTCTTCAAAAATGTTTACACCTCGACAACCTTTAATGAGAATAATATATACTGTAATGGCACTTATTGCACTGTAGTGTTGGAGTTTTAAATCCAGCTCATTCTCACTCCCAGTGTGTCAAATACAGCAGTCTGGCCCAGTGCTTCTAAGTCTGACACTGGAGGTACCCCTCTAGTGTCACTCCTTGAAGCTCCTCTTTCCTGGAGTAGTATAAAAAATGAATATGGGGTGGTTGGAAGGGTCATACACTGAACTGTCCCTCCGGAAAACTGGGTTCAGGTGATAGTGTCATATCAACACTATGTAGTGTTATATAAGTAAATAAGCATAAGTTTGAGATACTTATGTTACGTGAGTGGTGCACTTACAATACGTGACTTACAGTACATCGCATACGTAATTTACGTTAGGTAAGACACAAGACTGATTGTAGTTATTTTAAAAGTTTAAAAGTAGTTTCTTTTCCTAAACCTAACCAAGTAGTTTTGGAGCCTTAACCTAACCAAAACACAATTGTTAATAACAGTCCAAAAGGCAAAATAAGTCAAAATATGTGAACTGTTTGTCAGCAAGCTTTATTTTGAAAGTCTAACCAAACAATACCCATTACGTATTTCTAGTCTCACTTTGGAGCCCTTCACGTGCAAAAGTAATGCTAGAGGGGATGGTAGAGTGTCATAGTTTGAAGTTTAAGACCACTGACCAAGCTGCCGCACTTGAGGAGTTGGGAGTGACAACCTGTTGTAAAATCGAATGTGCTTTGGATGTGGAACACTCAAATAATGCAGAAATACGTGATAAAGTTGGTCATTCCATCATGAGATGTTATTTTTATTTCTAAACGTTCTAACTTGACCTATTAAACTCAGCCAGCAACAACTTGAGTTCCTTTGAATGTCATTTCACAAAATCAGGTCTGAATGAAAGCTTTCTATATTTGTCAAGCAGCAGGTCAGTTTGGCCTCACTGTGAAAAGACTCCGTGAAAATACAGGCTTCTTTCACAAGTTAAAGACACTGGGACTACTTGGTTTCATAAAATGTGTGATTCAGTGTGTGCATACAGCTCGGGGTTAGTTGAAATGACTTTCTACACTCAGTCAAAGTTCATCTGCAGATGACCCGAGCAAAAAGGGCCCTCCACCCACACGTTGTCGGAAAGTCGACAGAAACGTGGCAGTATTGAGCACTTAGCTCCGAGTGACATTGAACACATCACAGAGTCGAGTTTGACAAGCAGCCATGTGCTCAACTTGCCATAACCAGCATAAACAATACTTCTCAATAAAGTTCCACCTTGAGTCTTGCCTGTACTCAATACATGAGTGATTCCAATGAAGGCTTTTGACACACAGCAGGGCTTCCTCTTTTGATTGTTTCCGACATGGTCTGACTGTTCTCTTCAAAGAAGAAAGGGAGGATCTACTTTCCATTTAACCTTTGACTTCTATTGAGAAACAGTGAGCATTAGGCCGACTTACTGTAACTTTGCACATCTCAGGAAGTGTGAGAGGTGTCGGTCAGTGCTGTCTCGTCTCTACTGAGCCAGCAAATGTAGAGCTCTTTACCACAGCTTTGTCAAAACACGTACATGCGGACCACAAACATCAAAAGACATACACTAGTGACACACAGTAGCCTGTCTATGCTCGGTAACGGTCTACTGCATGGGGCGACTGTACTATTAAATCTTCAAGGATGAGGGGATGAGATAGCTACATAACATTTAAATAAACTCACACTTGGACATGTTTTTGAAATAACTTTAAAATGCATTATCATAGACAATGAATGTGACTCTAATTAATGTGATTTTCTAAGAATTGCCAGTTGAGTTCCCCATACTGAAATGAAGTGAAACCAACAGCTGTCCAGGCAGCAATCTGTCTGTCTAATGGTATGCTTAGTTATGCTTAGTTAAACAGTTATGCTTTCTAATGGTAGAACTAGTTATATCCACCTAAATGTGATTTGTAACCTACTAGGCTAGGTATGATAAAAGACACAAATAAAAAAAGTGACTTGTATTTCAATATTATTTCTCACTTTTAAATATGAGTTATTATGCCCTATTATCTGTTTGTTTTAGGCAAAACCTCTATAAAATGAGATTTATTGTTTTTTCAACTGCAGTAGGCCACTACTTGTTGCTGTGAGTTTGAAAGTTGTTGTCAAAACCACATCTAGACCCATGAGAAAGAGACTGCTAATGCTAGCAAGCCCTGCTCCAGGGTGTGACAAATGCATTATAATGGATCCTACCATTGCCGGGTGTAATTGGGTTGTGTTCTAGTTTTTCTTGTAGTTGCTTTGTAAAAGAAACAAGCAGTGAAGCCGATATCACTGATTCTGAGCTGTAGTTTCCCTGGAAAATACACCAACTTCTTCAGCTGTCGCAGCTGCAGTGTCTCTGGGCTGAAAAACGGCCTGTCCACGCTGCCTAGCCCGACAACTCCCTTGACCCTTAGAGGAGCAGTAGGCCGAAGAGGTTGGTGTTTTTGAAAATACGAACAGCACAATGGCTGCTCCCAAATGTTAAATGTTGTAAAGGGACTGATCTTGAACCATTCAGCCAAACAGTAGGTTACTTAAGAAAGAGGAAAAGACACATTCTGTATCAACCACTATAGGCTATGATATGCTCCAGGAAGCAGCACACCATGGCAGTTAACATGGCGCCTTCGACAAACACCAGCCCTCAGATGTTTGAGGTATCCTCACCATGTGCCCAGGTATGGAAGAAGATAATGGGAACCAGATCCACACAGGGTGCATTTCTATACAGTACATGAATGTAATATAATTGTAATGGAAGCCAGTCCATCTCAAAATGTAAAATATAAACTGTCCTCCTCCTTTAACCTTCAAACTGACATTTTTCAACACTGCACTTGGCATTAACCATGAGTCAAGAAAAAACTAAACAGTAGAGGGCAGTGATGCAGCACTGAAGCAGATATAGTTCACAATTTGAAACACCAAAAGAAGAGGAAAAAACAATGTCACTCTTAACATGTGGTTTCCTCTGCCACTTCTGATTATGTGTATTTGGGTTGTTGACCCATTAAGTACATATATTGGATCAAATGCCACATGTGACCTGTGGGACTGCACTGGCATGATGTGCCCTACAGAATAACCCTGAAAAGACAAACTGCTAACCACAGCCATAAGTGTTATCAGCATTAACTTTGAAGTGGGGTAAATCACTTGACTTGATTTCTGCTTTATTTATGTGCCTCTCCTTCACCCTCCCTTTCAACCCATTTTACTTTTAAAATCTCACACACACACAAAAAAACCCATCAAAATTTAACATTTTTGTGTTGTGACAGAAGAACACAGCATGTTCTTCCACTCTACAAAAAACCCCTTAGCTCTGTGCACATTGTGGAAAACAAACACTGCACATGCATCAACCTACGCCTCCATTCAAAAATGTAGTCTTTCCTTTTCATTGTGTACAAATATGATGTCACACCCGCTGTCCCTCCAGCGTACAGCTACAATGATGTAACCTGAAGTCAATCAACCCCAATTACACCTCTGGTCACCTGATCAGTCTCTGCTTTTGCAAGAGAACAAATCGCTTTGTCTTGCTCTAGACTTGACAGCATAGCCAATCACGAACAGCCTCCGTCTCCTATAAGAGTTGGGTGCATCCGTTGACACACAGGGTGCAGACAGAGATACAGAGCTTCAGGGATGATGCCAATTTGCCTTTTTCTTGTTCTTCTCAGTGAAATCTGTGAGTATTTTACAGCCATTTTACCTGTTTCTAAGTGCATTCATGTATTTTTGAATGAGAGGGGTGAGGTTTAAGACTATAAATGTGATAGTAAATATGATTTTTTATGCATTTCTGTCCAGGTCAGGTGCAAACTGTTGAGAAGACCCCCGCTATAACTCAAAGCAGTGGGGTCATAACAGCCAAAGTTGGGGGGAACGTGACTTTGGAATGCTTTTGTCGAAATGATGCTGTAACCTTCCTCTCTTGGTACCAGCAACGGCTGGGAGGCAAGCCTCTAATCATATCAACTCGGATGAAGCACAACAAAAAAGCTACCATTTCCCCAGCGTACATAGAAAGGTTTCAGGTGCAAAGCGGAGAAAGCATCAACCATCTCACAATCTTGAACCTCCGGCCGGTGGATTCAGCGACGTATTACTGCGGCATTTTAGAATTCAACGCTATTGAGTTTGGGCAAGGAGCTTTCCTAAACGTCAAAACATCACTGTCCAATATTCACGCTGTCGTCCGGCAACCATTGCTGGAGTTACTTCGCCCGGGCGAGTCTGTGAATCTGAGCTGTACGGTGTACGCTGAAAAATGTGCAGGGGAGCAGAGCGTCTACTGGTTCCGACATGGTGCGGCTCAGCCTGCAGTCATGTATCGCAATGTGGAACAGTGTATGACAGATTCCCACATAGAAAATTGCACGTTAAACCTCGTTATAAAGTCTGTGAACGCCTCCGATGCCGGGATGTACTACTGTGCTCTGGCCTCCTGCGGGGAGATTGTGTTTGGAAATGGAACGAGAGTGGAGGTTGCAGGTGGGTCATAATAACCGATGACAATGACTGTATATCCATACATCTAAATATAATAAAGAGACAAGATATGCTTTCTCTTTGCTGTTTGTTAGGAGATTCTGCCAAAGTTCGCCCAATCCTGGCTTACTGCCTGAGTGGGGCGTTGGCCGTTTCCATTATCCTGCTCCTTGTCCTGGCTTTCACGCTGTACAAGTTGAAAACACAGATATGTTCTGTCTGCAAAGGTAAGCTTTTTTCTTCTTAATTAAAGTATTTCAATTCGTTCTCTATCAACCTGGCTTGATCATTTCGTCTTTTGCTTGACAGGAAGTATTTCTCATCTGACATGTTCTGCAGCTTCTGAACCCATGGTAGGTGATATAACTGTGGTAGAAGCCATATTTGTACAAGATTTATAACTGCTATTTTATTTCTCATATATTTTGCCATTGTACTTTTGTCATTACCAGAGCCAAGACGCTGATCTCCTCCATTACGCTGCTCTGAGTCTGAACAGAACCAGCGAACGACATCGCCAAGAGGAGTCTGTGGACAGTGTTTGTGTATATTCAAGAGTAAGGAGTAGAAAAGAGTGAAGTAGGACTTTGCCTTGACTTTCAACCACACAACACATTCTCTCTCCTGTCACTCATTTGCAATAAAACAACACTTCACATGTATAAATGTACAATATGCAACACTGTTCAAATAAAATAAAACATATTTGTGCAACATGTTTGCAGTATTTAATGTGAAATATGTTGACACTGTGTGTGGCATGTATGAGCATCTCTGTACACAAGTGTGATACCAGTTACAAATATAGAGAATGCAGGCTCATAAAAAACCCCTACGATCTATAAATATCATCCTCACCATGAAACGTAAGCACAGGTTTGCACCTTTTCACTCTATAGCCGGCTCTCACCGTTTACTTTTCATTCCTGTGGTGAAGGTGGCGAAAACCTCAGACTTTAAGTTTCCATGGGTGGAAACGCAGGTCCTAGCAGAGCTTAAACACAGGAAGAGCGGCCTGCAGCTTCCACGCCACAGTGTTTGCACCTCAGCTAACCTGGCCTCAGAGAACTTTGTGAAACAAACATCATGTCTTAAATGCAGAGAACATGCTGTGCACACAATGAGAAAATTAAAGGCAGGCAGTGTTTAGGCATTGAAATGAAGCAGCAATAAAGACAACAGAGATCAGAGTGAAGTGAAAAGAGTTTTACATACCTACAGCTCCCAACAGTCCAGATCTATTTGAGTGAAGCTTTCACTTCAGTCGATGAAAATGTTGTTGTAGTAATCATCTGTCGTTTGTCACACTTTCAGTTCCCTAAAACTTAACACGGTTGGGGCTGATCGCAAGCTGTGCTTTTGAGGAAACTCACCAGAATGGCATTTATATTTTGTACTACATCAGCTCTTTGAGGAAGAGGATCTACAGGATCATGCAGGGCCACAACTTGTACTCAGATCAACATGATGTTTTTCTCGTTGATAAAGTGCCCTAAGAACATACCCAAGCATTAATCCAGTGGACAAAAAGACTAAAGAACCAAATGCTCCTCCACTACAATGAACATCAGAAACAATGGCAGAGGGGGTGGGCAAAATGATCACAATATTTAATGCTTGGAAATATTTATGAAAGAAATGGAGATCAGAATTATGACCAATATGTGCAAAGCTCAATTTATAAATATCTCTATCAACTCTAGTTAGGCACTATGCTTCCATCTATACTAGTGCTACAAAATGAACTTTCTACAAACGTGCCACTATCAGGAGGTCAGAGGTCAGTGTTAAATTACATCTGACCTTAAATCAGCCTTTCCATTTTGGATAGGAATTTCACTTTTGATGAATGAAAACACTTTTATCAGTGTGTGTTGTCTGACAAAGTGTCGCACCATCGTATAGCATGAAGGTAGTTTTATTTGAACTGAAAGAAGATTCGAGAAGAACAGGAAGAGGGTCGCGTTTGGTGGATGATAGGGGTCGAACGGGGGCAGGAGTTGCTGGACCATCTATGGGTTGAGACTGAGCCGCCGTGCAACCCTGATCTGCGCAGGTGATTGAATTAGAGAGGCACAGGTGGTTACATTAGCATGGCCCAGTTGTTAAACTAGTGAGGTAGAGTGGTGTGGTCTTATTCCTGAACTTCAGTTATGATAACTTCATTAATGGATGACATGGAGGCCAGAACCGTCGCGTTGCCACGGAGTTTGACTAATGGAAGCTGGAACAATCATTACCATGCCATTAGGTTCTTGTGCAATGGAATTTAAATAGGAAGAACCTTAAATACGACTTAGCAACAGGAGATAAAGTGGTCTGCTTAGCTCATTGAACCTGTTGGCTTAGTTATTATCCAGAAAGCTAACACTATGCTAACAAGATGCAATGTCAATAACATTGTATATGGTTGAAAACTGTTAATATAATTTGTCGCTATGTTTAACTACAAGACTAGCTAGCTAGCCAGACGGGTCATTGTCACGAAAGTGATATCACGATTTTCATGAACCAATGACGGCCTGGAGGAAGTGAGTTGGATAGCGAGTGGGATGTCAGTATCAGTAAGTCCAGAGGGACTACTACTTATTGCAGCTTGTGTGTTATTCTCACCATCCTGTGGTGTTCAGAGGGTGTTGCTTTGGAGAAATACACTCAGTGTTGTAAATAAGATATCCATATTTTTTTTAATTTAATTTTTAACATTGAGGTGTTTGCAGACATCTGATGGCAATGCCACTTATTTTAGATACAAGATATGGCGCATTAATTAAGGCAGTTTCACTGGAACTACTTGAGTAGTTCCATAGGTGTCTATATAGGGACTTAATTGCAGCCAATCAGAATTGAGTTTTCACACAGACCATGGTAACTTCAGCCCAGTGTTGCCAGATGTACAACAATTACCGTCTTTGTACAATGATTTAGCCCTCTGTACGATGTACGTTGTAATTCCAAAAAAGCCACAATGTACGATAATTTGACCATTCTGTGGTGCTTTTATTAGTAGTTGGTTTTAGTCTACGCTATCCTGTTTTAATCCATTTGCTGACACGATCAGGATAGCAAGATAGAGGTGGAATTGGAACTCTCTCAATAAGTTATGCTGTGTTGTTTCGTTTGAATTATGGACACCTCCATGCATCATGAGCTGAGTGGATTTGTAGGCATGTAAAAACTAGTTTAAATATGTGTTCTGTAATATTACACTATTAATTATTGTGGTTATGACTGGCATTGGCTATTTTCCCAAAATACGATCATTTTAAGCCTCTGGTACAATAGGATAACATTAATCCTCTGGCAACGCTCCTTCTGCTGCTGGAGGCTGTCTGGTGTTAATGGGTTGACCTTGTGTTTTCCTCGCGGTTGTTTAAACAAGCAGCCAGCGTCAGAGCTGATGTAGTGGACTGTAAGCCGTAGTTTCCCCGGTAAGCACACAACCATGACTGGCTGCCGCTGCTGCAGTGTCACTGGGCTCATTAGCTGGTCTGCCTTCCAGATGCTCCACCACCCAACCTGTCCGCTCGACAACAAGCCCAGAGACACTCAGTGACAGTGAAGAGCAAGGATAAGTGACCCAGGCAGGGGCCGAGAGACTGTAGTCGTTGGCTCAGACACTGCCGAGACCGAGAAATTTAGTCCCTATCCCAGAAGTAGCGGTGGCGACCTAATGAAACGCATCGTTACCTTGAGTAAACTTTCTCTGGGATTTAACATTGTTGGAAACATTTGGGATAATGTCAGTACACAGCTCAACAATGGTCGAGTCGTCATTTTAATGCAGAATTAATACATTAAAATGTTATATACTTTTAACATGTGTTGTTGTGTCTTTTAAAGTCAGTAAGAAACAACAGTTTCTAGAACAGTTCACAAACCTCAATGAGAGCTAGGTCAAAAGGGGGCTGTTGATGGTGACGCTTGTCCTTCTTTCACAACACATTTCAGCCACAACTGTTTGAAGTGTGAACTTGAACCAGTCAGACATTTCAGATGCTTTAAATTTTGTGCATTTAACACTAATAAAGATTACAAGGCTCCTTTATTTATACAGAAGATGATTCGGTATCTCATAATCATTGTCACAAATTCTATCTGTCTTGTGTACAAACTAAACTAAACTAGATAAAACACATTAACTGTGTGTACAATTTTCTAAATAAGTCCTGATTACATGTTCTCTTAAAAAAAAACTCAACTAATAAACTAACTAAAAAAGAATCTTTCCAAATGGTGTTTTGATTGATTCTGTTGTTTTGAAATGTTTCTCAAAGAACAAAAATAACACTGCAGGGGGCACTGGTCATGTGATCATTGAGAGTCATTTCTGATTGGCCAATCAAAAACAATCTTGTCTATGAAAAGAACGAACAGACAATCCCTCCAGACATAGCCACGGAAATTTCAACAACATGACACCTTCGATGTATGCTTTGTATGTGACATGTATGCTTTTGTGGACAATGGGTAAGTTCTATCTTTTTAATCGCATTTTTTTAATATAATGTTTTTTGATATGTTCTGTTCTGTGTGTTACAGTATGGTATAAAATTAACTGTGCATTTGTTTGTTCTCCATTTTCTCCTCAGCTGATATGACTGCTCTAACACTATCATCATCTTTGCGTCTCATATCAGTTGGCGTTGGTGAACCCGTGACTTTGGAATGTTACTATAACGAGAGTTCAGCAGTGATGTTGTACTGGTTTAAACAAACCCCAGGACAGAAACCACAGCTGGTGTCTAAATTATATAAGCATGACAAAAGTGCCACTCTGTTTGGTGAATTTGAGAACGATCCACGCTTGAAACTGGAAAGTGCCCCTGGTAAAAATCACCTGAGGATCTCACATGTGCAAAGTTCAGATGCAGGTACTTATTACTGCATGGGTGGCTCTTCATATGTGTATAGCTTTATAGAGGGCATTGTTATCCATGTAAAGAGCTCAGGTTTGAACATCCCAGCTTGGGTCCATCAGTCAGCGTCTGAGATCATCCAGCCAGGAGGCTCTGTGACTCTGAACTGTACAGTACACACTGGGACCTGTGATGGAGAACACAGTGTTTACTGGTTCAAACACTCTCAAGAATCTCATCCAGGACTCATTTACACCCATGGAGGCAGGAATGATCAGTGTGAGAGGAAAGACAACACACACACACACACCTGTGTCTACAACTTGCCAATGAAGAGCCTGAATCCTTCTCATGCTGGGACCTACTACTGTGCTGTTGCCTTGTGTGGACACATACTGTTTGGAAATGGGACCAAGCTGGACTTTAATGGTAAGCAACATGCCGACAAAGCCTGTTTCATTTACTTACGTATATTTGAATTTGATGAAAAATTCTGCCATGTCTCCCAATGTTCATCTGCAGATAAAGACTCTCCTGTCTCGTTGTACTTCTTGAGCGGCGCTTTGGCATTCACCAGCATCCTGGTTGTTTTACTGGCTTATACAACATACAAAATGTACAAGAGAAACAGCATGGGTAGGCTAAAATGTCATTCCATAAATTTGAAAACGCAACGTTTCCTGTAATGCTGTTTCATAATAAAAGCTTTTAAATGACTTAATAACGGGGGCTTTTATTGTAAAGAAGTCATAGGAAATGTGGGGATGAGGACAAGCATGTCATTGGTTTAAGACACACCTTCAGGCTGGTAGCCCAGTTGAAGTTATTTCAAAAATACATAGTTAGCTACTGTCAGAAACATACCATGGAAATATATACGGTATATAGCACAGAGTACAGATAACTCTAAAATCATTGTATGATGGTGCAGCTGATAAAACAAAATAATACATTTTGTTGTATCAGCTGCAAACATCATCAGTACTGTAAATCTATATATTTCTAATCATAAAAGGGAGGATTAAGCCAGTCAAGACCAATATTTCCTACTTGGAGCTGAGAAATGAATGCAGTATCAGTATTAAATTGTAAGAGTCCTCATATTTACACTCATAAATGACTTGCTGATGTTACGCAGTAGTGCCCTGGCTTTTCCTATGGTCCCTTGTGTGTTTGAGTAGAAGACAAACCCTAAAATCAGATTAACAGTCAAAATTATCCATTTAAGTCAAAAGGAGTAGTCTTCCCATGAAAAGTAAAGTAAATGTTAAAGAGGCCTTTTGTGTTTTTTTTTCACAACCAGACCCTCAAGCAAGATCCTCGTCTGCCTCGGTTCCAAGTGCAGAGGTGAGTATCATCTGTTGCTGGTTTAGATTTTTACCTTTATTTCTGTTATTTAAAAAAAAAATTATATTTAGTTTCAAAAACCACAACAAGAGAGTTAACACCTTTCTCACAGTCTTAGCAAAATAAATTTACATTTTTCAATTCACAAAGGAAGTGACTTTTGCAGTTTGTGATTTGCATTAGACTAAACAGATGATAGCGCATGTCTATATCAGTCAGGAGACATGTACTAGGCATTTAACCCTTTTATATTCTATTCTCAGGGTTACCAAGACGTAGACAACCTCCATTATGCTGCCGTAAGGACGAACAAGGCCAACAGATCAGCGAGACAGAAAGACGACAGCTGTGTGTACTCCAGTGTGAGGCCGTAGAATTGGACTGTTTCATTTGACTCAAGAAGTCATTTCACCTCCTGATACTGAATGTAAAGATGTACCTTGCAGTGCACCAATTAAACACGTTCCCTCGGCTACAGCTAGGCCAGGTTTCTTTGATGTGATCGAGGTGCCATGTTTCCACTCCTACACTCTTGTAGTCAACAACGCACAAACACACAACCACACATAACTGATGTCAGAGGTGACTGTGGGCAAAGGTACTTGATAGAGGAAAACGGACATAAAAATAAAGTTTGTAGCCGATGCTAAAAGCTTCCTGTTTCCCCTTCACACAACTTGTGTTATTTGGTTGTTGTTTGTGGGCTACAATTGGTCTGGCATTGCAAACTTTAAGCATATGGACATGACACATTCGAGGCGTGGTAGCATGCACAGCCTTCTCACAGCAGGGTGATGCAGAGACCCACCGACATCTGATGTTGCATGCAGCACAAGCAAATCTCTCCGATAGTGAGCGCCCACCCCAAGTGTATAAGCAATACGTGTCTGTTTTCATGGGTTGTTTACTGTAAATGCGCTGATTGCATACCTTAAACCCAGAGGTGTGAGGATCTTTTTTTAGCCTCGGTGTGGTCGTCGGCCAAAGATTAGCGCTCACTATAGTTTGGTCATGTATTTTTTGACGCCCCTTCGCTCTTTTTATCTTTATGGTTTCAAACAGGAAGTCTGCAGTGTTTCATGCATAGCAGCCACACAGCATAACTGTAATACCCAGACTATTTTACCAAGAAATCATTTGACCAATCAAACTTATGTATTCATTTGCAAATATTTAGCAATGCTTTGTACCAAATATTATGATCAAAGTATGGTCAAAGTAATAAAAGCTATAATAGAGCTGAGTCATCCCAAACTGCTAAAATAATAACTAGTTATTCTAGAACATTTGTGCATATGCACTCAATTATTTCAATGCTTTTTGAAAATCATATAAAGGGCAGTGTCAGAAACCCTCAGGACCAGCCACCCTTGGGGAGTAATGAGCTCACATTGTTGTTAGCCCAAACATCTCACGTCCACCCACAGTAGTGTAGTATGTCTGCCTGACAGACAGTTGTGCTAGCACACAGGTTTTGCATTGACTGTTGTATCAAACAAGCAGTGGCCATGATATTTGTGTTTTTGTAAGGAGTGTGGCAATTGTATACACAAATTACTGGTACAGCAAAATTAGCCACATGTGGGTTTATCTGATATCACCATGTTGGTGTTGTTACTAGAACATCATGATTAATGTCATTCCAGGGCTGTCAATGCAACTGACCAATCACTGTGATGTCATAGCTTTTTGTTTCATGTTGGTGTTGTTCCTGAAATATTCCAACAATCAATCAATCAATTAATCAATCAATCAATCTTTATTTGTATAGCATTTTTCATACATACATTTTAATCATAATTGATCAAGTCCACATCTGGAGCATGCATTAATGGAGGAACTAGAAGAAGAATTGATCTGAAAGATCTGGGGTTCTTGATTAGGTTTAGGCAACAAAAATAAATAGCTAGCTTTAAGCAACAAAATAACTTGGCTAGGCTTTGGCAACAAAAATAAATAGCTAGGCTTAGGCAACAAAAGTCCTTGGTTAGCTTGAGGCAACAAAAATAGTTGGTAAGGTTTAGGCAACAAAAATCCTTGGTTAGGTTTAGGCAACAAAAGTCCTTGATTAGGTTTAAGCAACAAAAATACTTAGCTAGGCTAAGACAACAAAAATACTTAGCCAGCTTTAGGCAACAAAATCCTTAGTTAGGTTTAGGCAACAAAATCCTTAGTTAGGTTTAGGCAACACAAATACTTGGCTAGGTTTAGGCAACAAAAGTACTTGGCTAAATCTAGACAACAGAAATCCTTGGTTAGGTTTAGGCAACAAAAGTACTTGGCTAGGTTTAGGCCACAACAATACTTGGCTAGGTTTAGGCAAATTAAATACTTGATGAGGTTTATGCAACAGAAATATTTCACTAGGTTTGAGCAACAAATATACTTGGCTAGGCCTAGGCAACAAAAATAAATAGCTAGGTTTAACAAAAATACTTGGCTAGGTTTATGCAACAGAAATCCTTGGTTAGGTTTAGGCAACAAAAAATCCTTGGTTAAGTTTAGGCAACAAAAATACTGGCTAGGTTTAGGCAACAAAAATACTTTGCTAGGTTAAGGCAAATTAAATACTTGATGAGGTTTACGCAACAGAAATATTTGGCTAGGTTTGAGCAACAAAAATACTTGGCTAGGTTTAGGCAACAAAAATACATGGTTAGGTTTAGGCAACAAAAGTACTTGGCTAGGTTTAGGCAACAAAAATACATGGTTAGGTTTAGGCAACAAAAGTACTTGGCTAGGTTTAGGCAACAGAAATCCTTGGTTAGGTTTAGGCAACTAAAATGCTTAGCTATGTTTAAGCAAATTAAATACTTGATGAGATTTACACAACAGAAATATTTGGCTAGGTTTTGAACAACAAATATACTTGGTTAGGTTAAGGTAACAAAACCACTTGGCTAGGTTTAGGCAACAAAAGTACTTTGTTTAGTTTTAGGAAATCATGGTTTGGGTTAGAAAAAAACCTGATCATAACGTTAAACATGTGTTTAATAGGATAATTTCTTCCATGTTGATATTTTTAGGGTTGGGGTTAGGGGTTAAGGGTGGCCTTTTCCCCCAAGTCGCAATGCTATGACATTAAAAACGTGAATGGTCAGTTTTAATTGCGGTCCCTGAAACACTGTTAATTATGATGATCCAGAACCAACACCAACACAGCAATATCAAAACGTGCAAAATGGTCCAGCAGTAATTCCTACATGGCATTGGTTATTTCTCTCAGTCTATAAACAAGTGTTGCAGCCACCTGTTGTACAACACAATGTCCCTTTAATGGCTACAGTTATTTAAGTGGGGAGGTTGTATAGCAATCACAAATGCTGCTTTTTAACACTGATGATTTATAAAAAGAGACCTGTTTGAACTCATTGGTCTCTCTCAATGCACTGCATTCAAAGCAGCACTGATCATGTGTTCATTGTTTCCAAATCAGCTGATGTTCCTGTTAGCCAATCAAAAAGAGAGTCCTCTTTCTAAAAAGTGGAAAACGTACTGAGATGCGATTCATTCAACACATAATTTGAACACGATGAACACCATGTGGTTTGCTTTGTATCTGACTTATCTGTTCTTGGGAAGAATAGGTAAGTTTTCTGTGTAACTTGTATTTTTATTATGATTGCAGATTTCACAGATAGACATTATGATAATTGAATTAAATGTGCTCTTTCTGGATCTCTCTTCAGCTCCGACTACTGTTCTGAAAACGTCTACATATGTGGGTCAAGACAGTGGTTTTGTGTCAGCTAATCTTGGTGACAGCGTGACCATGCGATGCTTCTATAAAGGTGATGCAGTGATGTTTTACTGGTATAAGCAAACTCTGGGGCAGAAGCCACGGCTCCTCTCTACCTTCTATAAACATGAGAAAAGTGGCATGTTTCAGAACGAATTCAAGAACAATTCTCGTTTCGCCCTGGAAACAGGAAATGGCAATAATCACTTGACAATCTCGGATTTGCGCATTTCAGACTCAGCTACTTACTACTGCACAGGTTGCTATGCATATCACTTTGAATTTGTAGAGGGCATTACTGTCAGTGTGAAGGGTTCAGGTTTGAACATCCCAGCTTTGGTTTATCAGTCAGCATCTGAGATCATCCAGCCAGGAGACTCTGTGGACTGTACAGTACACACTGGGACCTGTGATGGAGAACACAGTGTTTACTGGTTCAAACACTCACAAGAATCTCATCCAGGACTCATTTACACCCATGGAGGCAGGAATGATCAATGTGAGAGGAAAGACAACACACAAACACACACCTGTGTCTACAACTTGCCAATGAAGAGCCTGAATCTTTCTCATGCTGGGACCTACTACTGTGCTGTTGCCTCATGTGGACACATACTGTTTGGGGTGGAGAAAAAGTTGGATTCAGAGTGTAAGTAACATGATAGAAGATGTTTCATATGGATATTAATTATGTTGAATTCCTCCTTATTATTCTAAAGCTCTGTCATGTCTCCTATCATCTGCTTTTGCAGGAAAGGTGGTCTCTCCTTTCTTGGTGTATTCCCTGACTGGAGCTTTGACATTCAACACCATCCTGGTTGTTTTACTGGCATATGCAGCATATACACTGAACAAAAGAAACAGATGCCGATGTACAGGTGAGCCAACTTTCATTTTTTACTTTTCTTAGTGTATATTTATGTTCTTAATACTGGAGGAGCAGCCATTCGAAGTTGATATGAATAGAAAAGTCAACCAACTTCAGATTTTCTGACACCAATTTGTGGAAAACTGAGTCGTTCAACACGACTATTAACTTAAGGGGCCATATGATGGATATTCTGTTGAATAGTACTGGTGTTACAGTATGATGTGGTTTTAGTATGTATCTTTATGGATTGATCTAATTCTGACACGCTATTGCGGGGTAGTTCCATCATGTCAGTAGTGCGTAACACATAAAATCAAGACGTTAAAGTAATCAGTCTACTCACCGCCAGCATATTGAATTTTATAGGCTTTTATTTTTTTCTTTCTTAACCAGACTCAAGATCTTCAGCTTCCTTGAGTCCAAATGCAGCGGTAAGTATTTTTGGAGTATAGCACCAATAAACCAATGTATATCACAGCGTGATAACGACTTATAGGGGATGAAAAAAAGCAAAACCTGTGCAAATTAATCTCTACAATGGTACAATTACTCTGAAATATATACTGCACACAGTAGCTGTGGATGTTTTTTTAACACTACAGGAACTAACCAACCCATAACCTAATCATTAACAGTTCACCCCAAACTGAAATTCCATCGTCATGATCTTTGGTCCAAGGTTCCCATCAGAACATCTTTGATACAAGTCACTGAAATATCATATGTGGGTATGTCAATATGAGCTAAATGTTACAGGTTGTTCGTTCCCACAGTATATCATAAATGGCTAATTTGTAAAGCACAAAGGTGATCCTTGAGCTGTTATATCAATGTGATCAATTGTACAGGTGCTGCTGTCGGTGTGTACAATACATGTATGTGTCAGACAAGTGATGTTTATTTATACATTGACTAAATGTAAAAATGATATTTTATTAACAGAATTACCAAGATTCAGACAACCTCCACTACGCTGCTCTGAGGGAATTCAGGGCCAAGAGGTCACCAAGACAGAGGGACGACACACAAAGTGAATGTGTGTACTCCGGTGTTAGGCAGTAGGAGCTGGAAATATTGCATTTGGACTTGTGTAAAAAAATTTGTCTACTAATCTATGTAAAGTAATTTCTTATTAAAACATGAGCACTGCTGTCAGATTTCACCTCAATATACTGAATGTAAAGTTTTGCCCTGCAATAAACTTGTAAAACATTGCTTTCACCAACCAAGCTTTTCTGATACAGTATGACGTGTGTTCTCACATGTGCCATTTTTCTACCTCCACTATAACTGTTGTTGACAACGTACAAACACAACCACACACGACGCATCTCTGTGGTGTCTGTGGGCTCAGGTACTTGAGAGAGCCTATAGTGGAACATTATTATTGAAGCAAATTCAGTCTATTAGTGCTGCACTGCTGAAAGGATGTAATACATTACTTTATTTTACAAAGCAAAAACCTTCATCATTGAGAGTGTGTACAAAAAGGGCATCACAGGCCTTCAAACGTCAAGCGTGATTGTTATGGATGTGACTCAGCAGGGCCGGCCTTCTCATAGCAGGGTGACAACAAGACCCGCCAACACGTAATATCTGAATACAAGTTTTAAACATGGTGGGAACGAGCTGGTCAGACAATGAGTGTACACGTTAATGCCTTTCCCGGGTGTCTTTACATTGTCCTTGATCTTTTGAAACCTCTGTGTTGTTGGCTGTCAAAGATGAGCTCTCAGTGTACTTGGTCGTATACTTCTCTAGGACCCTTTGCTCTCTATTGTCTCTGTGGTTTTAAACAAGAAGCCTCTGCAGTGTTTTCATGCATGGCAGTCACACAGTATGAGTCCAATCGTCAGACTATTTTAGTAGATTATATCTACAAATCAGTGTTCAAAAGCTAAAACAGGGTTTAATAAATATTAGTAATCTACAACATCTATGTAACATTAATGTATACACAGTCAATAATTAGATAGTATTTTGTCATCATTTCCAATGCTGTGTGACTGTATTGTGGGTGGTGCTGAGTCTGAACTGCTCATCATATACTCCCACAGACATCTCGGGGTTTCAGCCTGACAGACCATACCAATCAAACGGTGGCCACTGTATGTGTGCTCGGGAGAACAGCTGAAACAATACACATCCTCATGTAATGTCACAAGCAGCATTAGCTTTTGGCTGCAACAACCACTGTAAAGACGATACTATTTATAGCCATGCTAGTGGCATGGTTCAAGGGGTGGCAATGTTGTTTGGTCTGCTGATGCATCACTTTGATCCAGACTCAAACATCTCAACATCTACTGGACAGGTTAAGATTGAATTTAATATTGAACAGTCATGGTCCAGAGAGGATGATTCCTACTAACTCTCCCCTGACTTCTCCTATGGTGCTACTATTGGGTTGACATTTTTGGAAGCATGCTCCATGTCTCAACAACTATCACATGGAATTCCTCCATGGATTGGCACACAATTTGGTGCAGACACTCGTGGTCCCCAGAGGCAGAATCCTACTGACTTCGATGATCCCCTGACACTTTATCTAGCGCCACTATAAGGTGCCCATTTGTGGTTGTCAGAGAAATGTCGCAACAGCTGTTGGACAGCTATGGCCAAAGAGTCTTATTCCACTTGATAATGTTAGCTTAGGCTTCAACACATATTTACATGAGTAAAAGTATTGTTACTGTTACTGTTTCTGCTACTCTACCCACCTCTGCCAACAAGCATTCACCTTTAGTATCACTCCTGTGGGTAATGTGGTGTGTAAAGCTTGAACACAGGAAGACTGACATCTTGCCTTGCCAAGTGATTTGTTGGGAGCAGAACAAGGAGCAGGGTGTATGTTACAGTGCATCAGTATGTTGTGAAATAAAGGTGGAGGAGACGAGAGATGTGTGGACACTATACTTACCAAAGCCTGGTAACCAAAAACTTCCATTTGGCTCTACTAAGGTTTTACTTCCCTATAGTTTACTTAGTCCTCCACAACCTTTCCATTTTAGAGAGATAATCAAGCAAGTTTTAGCATCAAAATATAGCAAGTAGAAGAACCAAAGTAGACAATGAAGGGGGCAACATGTGTTCACTGTTTCCAACATAGGACATTCAGTGTCACTTCTTGTTAGCCAATCAAACAGTCTCCTCTCTAAGAGTAGAGAACGTACGGAGGATCTATACATTCAACAAGATTTTTGATGAAGATGAATTGCTGAAGTTTGCTTTATATCTGACTTGTCTTTGCTTGTGGGAAAAAGGCAAGTTTGGCCTTCTGTGGATCTATTTGTATTCTTAAAGGGGACATATTATGCAAAACTCACTTTTTCCTTGGTTTAGTATGTATATTTGCGTATCCGGAGTGCCTCCCCACCCCTTAAGCATAAGTTTCCACAACTAAGTAAATATTTTGTACCTGCCGGAGTCAGGACTTGAGTCTCTCAACGAGCCGTTTGGATTTCGACTGGATTGTGACGTCACAATCCGGTCTTTTGCATACTCCAGCCCTCGCACTGGCTATCTCCTCCCACACTACGCCAGCTACCTGAACGAGGATCCGCCATTTTCTCGTTCTCGCTTCACTTGTAAGCGACAGCCTGAGGCTACCATGTACAACCCGAAAGCCAAGCACTGCTGCTCTGTCGTCGGATGCACGGATCCTCCTGTTTCGCTACATGGCCTCCCTACCACAGAGGATATCAGAGCGAAGTGGCTACATTTTATTTATCAGGGAAACGTCCCAGCTTCAGTGAGCAAAAGCGTTATGGTCTGTGCCAGTCACTTCACGCCGGACTGCTTCAGCAACCAGGTCAGGACTGGACGCTGGACTGGCAACAAGATTGTCCCTTAAAAGATGGATCCATACCCACTGTCAATGATGGAACTGTAAGTATTTAAAAAAACAGTGTAGTTTGTGTTACTTTGGCCATTTAGCACATGAGCTAACGCTAACGCTAACCGTCGATGTAAATATGAGGCTGAACTAACGTTACATGTGAAGTTATCAACGTTGGGCTTACTGGCCGTAGTATTCACGATAATGTTAATGTTACCAAACGTTAATTTGTCATATCAGCACTCTTTTAAAACATGACAGTGAATTGAGAAAATGAATTAGGATATTGAGATTTTATCGCTTCTAACTGGCCGGTGAACCACTGCTCGGCTGTGAACAAGCAGAGGAGACGGTGTGAAATGTCTCGGTTGTTAGCGGACGGTGAGCTGCTGTTCCTCCGCGAACACGCAGAGGAGATTGTATGAAATCGTCTCAGTTGTTCGCGGACGGTGAGCTACTTTAATTCATTAGCATGTTGTGCTAAAGGACAGTGACCTGCATGTTACCTGCAGTAAAGCAATCACTACTTTGTCTTGGAGCCAGAGACAGGGGTTAGCTGCTACATGTCTGCTGTGCTACTATCAGTTATATGCAGGCATGGACACAGAAAAGTTGTGTATAGCTCGTTGCCATGGTCATGTGATGCCGTCCTCACGTCTTCCGCCCAAGAGCAAGAGGTGGGCGGCGCACGCAGTAGCTCATTAGCATTAAAGGGAAAGGCACTCAAACCGGCCGCTTAGAGCAGGGCTGTGAAACTGGTGTGTAAACACCCCTGCTGTGCTCAATCCTTCGTTTTTTTCGACCAAAGCATGTTACTGTCATTCCATTTAGACATCAAGGAACCATGTCAACAAGCAGAAATGAGCATAATATGTCACCTTTAAGTGTATAGTCATTCCTGTTACAATGTCGAAGCTTTACAATAAACTTCTATCATTGCGTTCATTTGGCTCTTTTCTGAAGACTGAAGACGTTGGCGTGTATGCTTGCAAAAGTACAGCTCAGACACCGCCAAAAACACATGACCAAAGCAGCTGTTTGAGAATGCAACCAACAAAGCCAACCAATCAGAGGTGGCGTGGGGCGGGTGTTGAGAGAACACTAATGGGATCCATAATAACACGTACAGTAAACTGGCTGTTTGGGGCAGGTAGTAGCCCTTTTCACACAGAGACACCACATTATCACCGCAGTGGCAGTTTGCCAATTCTCCGCCGTTGCTTGTTCACACAGAGCCGAGCAGCTCCGGCGTAAAGACGAACAAGTGTATAATTCACACAGAAAGCCGGCGCCGCGGCTCCAGAAGAGGCGTGACGGTACACGTCATGACGATGATGTGTGTGTTTCTTTCAATGTGTTTCCCCCGGTGTCCTCCTATTCATCTAAACATGTACTCACTGACTGTTTATAATCATGTGGATGATGTTATAATGTGTTGTGATTGAGATGCTGACCCACCATACATCCTGGAAAGTGACAGTTACATTTTTCACTCTAAATTACATAATCACATAATCACCATCAGTAAACAGGACGCTGTCTGACTCTTTCACTCGTGGGGAGGGAGGATGTTTTCTGGGGGAAAGTTCACTGAAGTCTCGGTCAGGAGGGCTGACCGTCACTGACTTTTTTCACTGCAAAAAACACTTGGTGAGTTAAAGTTTTTTGCTGTGGACAGACGCTGTTTTTCGGGCAGAAATGTGACAAAGAGTCGGTCGGACAGACAGGAGGACAGACACTTCTCCACGAATAACTGCAGTATTTTTTTCCTCGTATAAGTTGCCAAAGAGTTTCAGTTTGAAACTACGTTACTGTTGTTTGGTCCTGTCACATTGCTTTGTGGGACATTTCTCTATATTTTGTTGAGTGAAGGATCTGTGTAGTTATCAGACAGTTAACACCATCAGATCGACACGCCCCTGCTCCACGCCGCCGGCTTAACCGTTCACATTGGTTCGGTTCGCCAATAATGCGCCTCTGATACTACCTCCGCGGGATCCCTGCATTCAAACGGCAGTGTGAAGGGGGCTAATGTTAACACTGCACGAGTAAAGCAAATAAACACAAAGGTTCCTGTCGTCAAACTCGCGTCACTGTTGATGTATAAACCATTAAACAACCACCACTGCTGATGAAATCCTAATGTGACTCAGGCACACATATTCAGAGATGAGGTAATGTTTTAAAGTTTTGTTTACCTTAAATTTAGTGTTGTTCACTGACTTCCCTATCTCCGACCTAATGAAACGCATCATTACTTTGAGTAAACTTGTGGATTTCTCTGGGTTTGAACATTGTTGGAAACATTTGGGATAATGTCAGTACACAGCTCAACAAATTGCATAACAAGGGTCAAGTCGTCATTTTAATGCAGAATTAGTAAATTAAAAAGTAATATACGCGTATTACTTTTAACACACATGTAATGTGTGTCTTCTGAAGTCAGTAAAAAACAACAGTTCTAGAACAGTTCACAAACCTCAATGGGAGTGAAGTCAAAAGGGGGCTGGTCAGAGTCTTGTCCCTCCTTCACAGCACATTCCAGCCACAACCGTTTGAAGTGTGAACTTGAACCAGTCAGACATTTCAGATGCTTTATATTTTGTGCATTCGACACTAATAAATATTACAGGGCTGATTGAAGATGATTTGGTATTTTTCTCATAATCATTGTACCAAATTCTATCTGTCTTGTGTACAAACTAAACTAAAGTAGATAAAACACATTATCTTTGCGTACCATTTTTTAAATAATAAATCTTTCCAAATGGGGTTTTGATTGATTCTGTTGTTTTGAATTGTTTCTCAAAGACCAAAAATAACACTGCAGGGGGCACTGGTCATGTGATCATTGAAAGTCATTTCTGATTGGCCAATCAAAAACAATCTTGTCTATGAAAAGAACGAACAGACAATCCCTCCAGACATAGCCACGGAAATTTCGACAACATGACGCCTTCGATGTTTGCTTTGTCTGTGACATGTCTGCTTTTGGGTACAATGGGTAAGTTCTATCTTTTTAATCGCATTTTACCTATGATGGTTTTTGATATGTTCTGTTCTGTGTGTTACAGTATGGTATAAAATTAACTGTGCATTTGTTTGTTCTCCATTTTCTCCTCAGCTGATATGACTGCTCTAACACTATCATCATCTTTGCGTTTCATATCAGTTAGCGTTGGTGAACCTGTGACTTTGGAATGTTACTATGAAGGTAGTTCAGTAGTGATGTTGTACTGGTATAAACAAACCCCAGGACAGAAACCACAGCTGGTGTCTAAATTCTATAAGCTTGACAAAAATCCCACTCTGTTTGGTGAATTTGAGAACGATCCACGCTTGAAACTGGACAGTACCCCTGGTAAAAATCATCTGAGGATCTCATATGTGCAAAGTTCAGATGCAGGTACTTATTACTGCATGGGTGTCTCTGTATATGTGTATGACTTTATAGAGGGCATTACTATCCATGTAGAGAGCCCAGGTTTGATCATCCCAGCTTGGGTTGATCAGTCAGCATCTGAGATCATCCAGCCAGGAGGCTCTGTGACTCTGAACTGTACAGTACACACTGGGACCTGTGATGGAGAACACAGTGTTTACTGGTTCAAACACTCTCAAGAATCTCATCCAGGACTCATTTACACCCATGGAGGCAGGAATGATCAGTGTGAGAGGAAAGACAACACACAAACACACACCTGTGTCTACAACTTGCCAATGAAGAGCCTGAATCTTTCTCATGCTGGGACCTACTACTGTGCTGTTGCCTTATGTGGAGACTTCGTGTTTGGAAATGGGACCAAGCTGGACTTTGAAGGTAAGCAACATGCTGACAAAGCCTGTTTCATTTACTTACGTATATTTTAATTTGATGAAAAATTCTGCCATGTCTCCCAATGTTCATCTGCAGATAAAGAAGACTCTCCTGTCTCGTTGTACTTCTTGAGCGGCGCTTTGGCATTCACCGGCATCCTGGTTGTTTTACTGGCTTATACAACATACAAAATGTACAAGAGAAACAGCATGGGTAGGCTAAAATGTCATTCCATAAATTTGAAAACGCAACGTTTCCTGTAATGCTGTTTCATAATAAAAGCTTTTAAATGACTTAATAACGGGGGCTTTTATTGTAAAGAAGTCATAGGTAATGTGGGGATCAGGACAAGCGTGTCATTGGTTTAAGACACACCTTCAAGCTGATAGCCCAGTTGAAGTTATTTCAAAAATACATAGTTAGCTACTGTCAGAAACATACCATGGAAATATATACGGTATATAGCACAGAGTACAGATAACTCTAAAATCATTGTATGATGGTGCAGCTGATAAAACAAAATAATACATTTTGTTGTATCAACTGCAAACATCATCGGTAATGTAAATCTATATATTTCTAATCATAAAAGGGAGGATCAATATTTCCTACTTGGAGCTGAGAAATGAATGCAGTATCAGTATTAAATTGTTAGAGTCCTCATATTTACACTCATTCACACTCATTCACACTCACACTCTAGTTTCCTGGCTTTTCCTATGGTCCCTTGTGTGTTTGAGTAGAAGTCAAACCCTAAAATCAGATTAACAGTCCAAATTATCCATTTAAGTCAAAAGGAGTATCTTCTCATGAAAAGTATTGTGAATGTTAAAGAGGCCTTTTGTGTTTTTTTTCACAACCAGACCCTCAAGCAAGATCCTCGTCTGCCTCGGTTCCAAGTGCAGAGGTGAGTATCATCTGTTGCTGGTTTAGATTTTTACCTTTATTTCTGTTATTTTAAAAAAATATATATATATATTTAGTTTCAAAAACCACAACAGGAGAGTTAACACCTTTCTCACAGTCTCAGCAAAATAAATTGACATTTTTCAATTCACAAAGGAAGTGACTTTGGCAGTTTGTGATTTCAATTAGACTAAACAGATCATAGCGCATGTCTATATCAGTCAGGAGACATGTACTAGGCATTTAACCCTTTTATATTCTATTCCCAGGGTTACCAAGATGTAGACAACCTCCATTATGCTGCCGTAAGGATGAACAAGGCCAACAGATCAGCGAGACAGAAAGACGACAGCTGTGTGTACTCCAGTGTGAGGCCGTAAAATTGGACTGTTTCATTTGTACTCAAGAAGTCATTTCACCTCCTGATACTGAATGTAAAGATGTACCTTGCAGTGCACCAATTAAACACGTTCCCTCGGCTACAGCTAGGCCAGGTTTCTTTGATGTGATCGAGGTGCCATGTTTCCACTCCTACACTCTTAGTCGTAGTCAACAACGCACAAACACACAACCACACATAACTGATGTCAGAGGTGACTGTGGGCAAAGGTACTTGATAGAGGAAAACGGACATAAAAATAAAGTTTGTAGCCGATGCTAAAAGCTTCCTGTTTCCCCTTCACACAACTTGTGTTATTTGGTTGTTGTTTGTGGGCTACAATTGGTCTGGCATTGCAAACTTTAACCATATGGACATGACACATTCGAGGCGTGGTAGCATGCACAGCCTTCTCACAGCAGGGTGATGCAGAGACCCACCGACATCTGATGTTGCATGCAGCACAAGCTAACCTCACTGATAGTGAGCGCCCACCCCAAGTGTATAAGCAATACGTGTCTGTTTTCATGGGTTGTTTACTGTAAATGCGCTGATTGCATACCTTAAACCCAGAGGTGTGAGGATCTTTTTTTAGCCTCGGTGTGGTCGTCGGCCAAAGATTAGCGCTCACTACACTTTGGTCACTTATTTTTTGACGCCCCTTCGCACTTTTTATCTTTATGATTTCATACAGGAAGTCTGCAGTGTTTCATGCATAGCAGCCACACAGCATAACTGTAATGCCCAGACTATTTTACCAAGAAATCATTTGACCAATCAAACTTATGTATTCATTTGCAAATATTTAGCAATGCTTTGTACCAAATATTATGATCAAAGTATGGTCAAAGTAATGAAAGCTATAATAGAGCTGAGTCATCCCAAACTGCTAAAATAATAACTAGTTATTCTAGAACATTTGTGCATATGCACTCAATTATTTCAATGCTTTTTGAAAATCATATAAAAGGCAGTGTCAGAAACCCTCAGGACCAGCCACCCTTGGGGAGTAATGAGCTCACATTGTTGTTAGCCCAAACATCTCACGTCCACCCACAGTAGTGTAGTATGTCTGCCTGACAGACAGTTGTGCTAGCACACAGGTTTTGCATTGACTGTTGTATCAAACAAGCAGTGGCCATGATATTTGTGTTTTTGTAAGGAGTGTGGCAATTGTATACACAAATTACTGGTACAGCAAAATTAGCCACATGTGGGTTTATCTGATATCACCATGTTGGTGTTGTTACTAGAACATCATGATTAATGTCATTCCAGGGCTGTCAATGCAACTGACCAATCATTGTGATGTCATAGCTTTTTGTTTCATGTTGGTGTTGTTCCTGAAATATTCCAACAATCAATCAATCAATCAATCAATCACTCTTTATTTGTATAGCATTTTTCATACATACATTTTCATCATAATTGATCAAGTCCACATCTGGAGTATGCATTTATGGAGGAACTAGAAGAAGAATCGATCTGAAAGATCTGGGGTTTGTGACCTGGCGGGAACAATTGTTGTACTTATTAGTTTTTGTTGTAGTTGTTGGCGTTTGTTTAGGTTTAGGCAACAAAAATACTAGGCTAGGTTTAGGCAACAAAAATCCTTGGCTAGCTTGAGGCAACAAAAATACTTGGTTAGGTTTAAGCAACAAAAATAAATAGCTAGCTTTAAGCAACAAAATAACTTGGCTAGGCTTAGGCAACAAAAATAAATAGCTAGGCTTAGGCAACAAAAATCCTTGGTTAGCATGAGGCAACAAAAGTCCTTGGTTAAGTTTAAGCAACAAAAATACTTAGCTAGGCTAAGGCAACAAAAATACTTAGCCAGCTTTAGGCAACAAAATCCTTAGTTAGGTTTAGGCAACAAAATCCTTAGTTAGGTTTAGGCAACAAAAATACTTGGCTAGGTTTAGGCAACGAAAGTACTTGGCTAAATTTAGATAACAGAAATCCTTGGTTAGGTTTAGGCAACAAAAGTACTTGGCTAGGTTTAGGCCACAACAATACTTGGCTAGGTTTAGGCAAATTAAATACTTGATGAGGTTTATGCAACAGAAATATTTCACTAGGTTTGAGCAACAAATATACTTGGCTAGGCTTAGACAACAAAAATAAATAGCTAGGTTTAACAAAAATACTTGGCTAGGTTTATGCAACAGAAATCCTTGGTTAGGTTTAGGCAACAAAAAATCCTTGGTTAAGTTTAGGCAACAAAAATACTGGCTAGGTTTAGGCAACAAAAATAAATAGCTAGGTTTAGGCAACAGAAATCCATGGTTAGGTTTAGGCAACAAAAGTACTTGGCTAGGTTTAGGCAACAGGAATCCTTGGTTAGGTTTAGGCAACTAAAATGCTTAGCTATGTTTAAGCAAATTAAATACTTGATGA
The DNA here is from genome assembly GCF_040436345.1 of Pagrus major. Lineage (NCBI taxonomy): Eukaryota > Metazoa > Chordata > Actinopteri > Spariformes > Sparidae > Pagrus > Pagrus major. Next base: position 19,112,549 of record NC_133224.1, on the reverse strand, counting down.
GATTTACGCAACAGAAATATTTGGCTAGGTTTTGAACAACAAATATACTTGGTTAGGTTAAGGTAACAAAACCACTTGGCTAGGTTTAGGCAACAAAAGTACTTTGTTTAGTTTTAGGAAATCATGGTTTGGGTTAAAAAAATACCAGATTATAATGTTAAACATGTGTTTAATAGGATAATTTCTTCCATGTTGGTATTTTTAGGGTTGGGGTTAGGGGTTTAGGGTGGCCTTTTCCCCCAAGTCGCAATGCTATGACATTAAAAACGTGAATGGTCAGTTTTAATTGCGGTCCCTGAAACACTGTTAATTATGATGATCCAGAACCAACACCAACACAGCAATATCAAAAAGTGCAAAATGGTCCAGCAGTAATTCCTACATGGCATTGGTTATTTCTCTCAGTCTATAAACAAGTGTTGCAGCCACCTGTTGTACAACACAATGTCCCTTTAATGGCTACAGTTATTTAAGTGGGGAGGTTGTATAGCAATCACAAATGCTGCTTTTTAACACTGATGATTTATAAAAAGAGACCTGTTTGAACTCATTGGTCTCTCTCAATGCACTGCATTCAAAGCAGCACTGATCATGTGTTCATTGTTTCCAAATCAGCTGATGTTCCTGTTAGCCAATCAAAAAGAGAGTCCTCTTTCTAAAAAGTGGAAAACGTACTGAGATGCGATTCATTCAACACATAATTTGAACACGATGAACACCATGTGGTTTGCTTTGTATCTGACTTATCTGTTCTTGGGAAGAATAGGTAAGTTTTCTGTGTAACTTGTATTTTTATTATGATTGCAGATTTCACAGATAGACATTATGATAATTGAATTAAATGTGCTCTTTCTGGATCTCTTTTCAGCTCCGACTACTGTTGTGAAAACGTCTACATATGTGGGTCAAGACAGTGGTTTTGTGTCAGCCAATCTTGGTGACAGCGTGACCATGCGATGCTTCTATAAAGGTGATGCAGTGATGTTTTACTGGTATAAGCAAACTCTGGGGCAGAAGCCACGGCTCCTCTCTACCTTCTATAAACATGAGAAAAGTGGCATTTTTCAGAACGAATTCAAGAACAATTCTCGTTTCGCCCTGGACACAGGAAATGGCAATAATCACTTGACAATCTCGGATTTGCGCATTTCAGACTCAGCTACTTACTACTGCACAGGTTGCTATGCATATGACTTTGAATTTGTAGAGGGCATTACTGTCAGTGTGAAGGGTTCAGGTTTGAACATCCCAGCTTTGGTTTATCAGTCAGCATCTGAGATCATCCAGCCAGGAGACTCTGTGGACTGTACAGTACACACTGGGACCTGTGATGGGGAACACAGTGTTTACTGGTTCAAAAACTCTCAAGAATCTCATCCAGGACTCATTTACACCCATGGAGGCAGGAATGATCATTGTGAGAGGAAAGATAACACGCAAACACACACCTGTGTCTACAACTTACCAATGAAGAGCCTGAATCCTTCTCATGCTGGGACCTACTACTGTGCTGTTGCCTCATGTGGACACATACTGTTTGGGGAGGAGAAAAAGTTGGATTCAGAGCGTAAGTAACATGATAGAAGATGTTTAATATGGATATTAGTTATGTTGAATTCCTCCTCAATATTCTACAGCTCTGTCATGTCTCCTATCATCTGCTTTTGCAGGAAAGGTGGTCTCTCCTGTCTTGGTGTATTCCCTGACTGGAGCTTTGACATTCAACACCATCCTGGTTGTTTTACTGGCATATGCAGCATATACACTGAACAAAAGAAACAGATGCGGATGTACAGGTGAGCCAACTTTCATTTGTTACTTTTCTTAGTGTATATTTATGTTCTTAATACTGGAGGCGCAGCCATTCGAAGTTGATACGAATAGAAAAGTCAACCAACTTCAGATTTTCTGACACCAATTTGTGGAAAACTGAGTCGTTCAACACGACTATTAACTTAAGGGGCCATATGATGGATATTCTGTTGAATAGTGCTGGTGTTACAGTATGAGGTGGTTTTAGTATGTATCTTTATGGATTGATCTAATCCTGACACGCTATTGCGGGGTAGTTCCATCATATCAGTAGTACGTAACACATAAAATCAAGACGTTAAAGTAATCAGTCTACTCACTGCCAGCATATTGAATTTTATAGGCTTTTATTTTTTTCTTTCTTAACCAGACTCAAGATCTTCAGCTTCCTTGAGTCCAAATGCAGCGGTAAGTATTTTTGAAGTATTGCACCACTAAGTCAATGTATATTACAGCATAACGACTTACGAAATATTATGAAAAAAAATAATATTTTTTTGCAGTATATAGTTCAGAATAGCTGTACCAAATCGGATTAATTAGCACAGGTGTTGCACCTATGCAAATTAATCCGATTTGGTACAGTTACTCTGAACGATATACTGCACACAGTAGCTGTCAGGTGTTTTAACACTGCAGGAACTTGCAACCAATAACCTAATCGTTAACAGTTCACCCCAAAATGAAATTCCATCGGCATGATCTTTGGTCCAAGGTTCCCATCAGAACATCTGTGATACAAGTCACTGAAATATCATATGTGGGTATGTCAGTATGAGTTAAGAGTTATAAGTTGTTCGTTCCCACAGTATATCGTAAATGGCTAATTTGTAAAGCACAAAGGTGATCCTTGAGCTGTTATATCAATGTGATCAATTGTACAGGTGCTGCTGTCGGTGTGTACAATACATGTATGTGTCAGACAAGTGATGTTTATTTATACATTGACTAAATGTAAAAATGATATTTTATTAACAGAATTACCAAGATTCAGACAACCTCCACTACGCTGCTCTGAGGGAATTCAGGGCCAAGAGGTCGCCGAGACAGAGGGACGACACACAAAGTGAATGTGTGTACTCCGGTGTTAGGCAGTAGGAGCTGGAAATATTGCATTTGGACTTGTGTAAAAAAATGTGTCTACTAATCTATGTAAAGTAATTTCTTATTAAAACATGAGCACTGCTGTCAGATTTCACCTCAATACACTGAATGTAAAGTTTTGCCCTGCAATAAACTTGTAAAACATTGCTTTCACCAACCAAGCTTTCCTGATACAGTATGACGTGTGTTCTCACATGTGCCATTTTTCTACCCCCACTATAACTGTTGTTGACAACGTACAAACACAACCACACACGACACATCTCTGTGGTGTCTGTGGGCTCAGGTACTTGAGAGAGCCTATAGTGGAACATTATTATTGAAGCAAATTCAGAGTATTAGTGCTGCACTGCTGAAAGGATGTAATACATTACTTTGTTTTACAAAGCAAAAACCTTCATCATTGAGAGTGTGTACAAAAAGGGCATCAGAGGCCTTCAAACGTCAAGCGTGATTGTTACGGATGTGACTCAGCAGGGCCGGCCTTCTCGTAGCAGGGTGACAACAAGACCCGCCAACACGTAATATCTGAATACAAGTTTTAAACATGGTGGGAACGAGCTGGTCAGATAATGAGTGTACACATTAATGCCTTTCCCGGGTGTCTTGACATTGTCCTTGATCTTTTGAAACCTCTGTGTGGTTGGCTGTCAAAGATGAGCTCTCAGTGTACTTGGTCGTATACTTCTCTAGGACCCTTTGCTCTCTATTGTCTCTGTGGTTTTAAACAGGAAGCCTCTGCAGTGTTTCCATGCACGGCAGTCACACAGTATGAGTCCAATCGTCAGACTATTTTAGTAGATTATATCTACAAATCAGTGTTCAAAAGCTAAAACAGGGTTTAATAAACAGTAGTAATCTACATCTAACATCTATGTAACATTAATGTATACACAGTCAATAATTAGATAGTCTTTTGTCATCATTTCGAATGCTGTGTGACTGTATTGTGGGTGGTGCTTCGAGTCTGAACTGCTCATCATATACTCCCACAGACATCTCGGGGTTTCAGCCTGACAGACCATACCAATCAAACAGTGGCCACTGTGTGTGTGCTTGGGAGAACAGCTGAAACAATACACATCCTCATGTAATGTCACAAGCAGCATTAGCTTTTGGCTGCAACAACCACTGCAAAGATTATACTATTTATAGCCATGCTAGTGGCATGGTTCAAGGGGTGGCAATGTTGTTTGGTCTGCTGATGCACCACTTTGATCCAGACTCAAACATCTCAACATCTACTGGGCAGGTTAAGATTGAATTTAAGATTGAACAGCCATGGTCCAGAGAGGATGATTCCTACTAACTGTCCCCTGACTTCTCCTATGGCGCTACTATTGGGTTGACATTTTTGGAAGCATGCTCCATGTCTCAACAACTATTACAATTCCTACTACTGGAATTCCTCCATGGATTGGATTGGCACACAATTTGGTGCAGACACTCGTGGTCCCCAGAGGCAGAATCCTACTGACTTCGATGATCCCCTGACACTTTATCTAGCGCCACTATGAGGTGCCCATTTGTGGTTGTCAGAGAAATGTCGCAACAGCTATTGGACAGCTATGGCTGAAGACTCTTATTCCAGTTTATAATGTTAGCTTAGGCTTCAACACATATTTACATGAGTGAAAGTACTGTTACTGTTACTGTTTCTGCTACTCTACCCACCTCTCCCAACAAGCATTCACCTTTAGTATCACTCCTGTGGGTAATGTGGTGTGCAAAGCTTGAACACAGGAAGACCGACATCTTGCCATACCAAACGTGTTTAAACTTTGAAATGCAGACAACTTTGTTGAATAAAGAGAGAGAAATGGTACAATGGAACAAGGAGCAGGGTGTATGTTACAGTGCATCAATATGTTGTGAAGTAAAGGTGGACGAGACTAGGGATGTGCAGACGCTATACTTACCAAAGCCTGGTAACCAAAAACTTGGCTCTACTAAGTATTCACTTGCCTATAGTTTACTTAGTCCTCCACAACCTTTCCATTTTAGAGAGATAATCAAGCAAGTTATAGCATCAGAATATAACAAGTAGAAGAACCAAAGTAGACAATGAAGGGGGCAACATGTGTTCACTGTTTCCAATATAGGACATTCAGTGTCACTTCTTGTTAGCCAATCAAACAGTCTCCTCTCTAAGAGTAGAGAACGTACGGAGGATCTCTACATTCAACAAGATGTTTTGATGAAGATGACATCGCTGAAGTTTGCTTTATATCTGACTTGTCTTTGCTTGTGGAGAAAAGGCAAGTTTGGCCTTCTGATGATCTATTTGTATTCTTAAGTGTATAGTCATTCCTGTTACAATGTCGAAGCTTTACAATAAACTTCTATCATTGCGTTCATTTGGCTCTTTTCTGAAGACTGACGACGTTGGCGTGTATGCTTGCAAAAGTACAGCTCAGACACCGCCAAAAACACATGACCAAAGCTACTGTTTGAGAATGCAACCAACAAAGCCAACCAATCAGAGGTGCCGTGGGGCGGGTGTTGAGAGAACACTAATGGGATCCATAATAACACGTACAGTAAACTGTCTGTTTGGAGCAGATACTGTTATCACTGCACGAGTAAAGCAAATAAACACAAAGGTTCCTGTCGTCAAACTTGCTTCACTGTTGATGTATAAACCATTAAACAACCACCACTGCTGATGAAATCCTAATGTGACTCGGGCACACATATTCAGAGATGAGGTAATGTTTTAAAGTTTTGTTTACCTTAAATTTAGTCTCATTCACCGGCTTCCCTATCCCAGAAGTAGCAGCGGCGACCTAATTTTACCTTGGGTAAACTTGTGGATTTCTCTGGGTTTGAACATTGTTGGAAACATTTGGGATAATGTCAGTACACAGCTCAACAAATTGCATAACAAGGGTCGAGTCAACATTTTAATGCAGAATTGGTAAATTAAATCAATCAATCAATCAATCAAACTTTATTTGTAGAGCGCTTTTCATACATGCTAATGTAGCTCAAAGTGCTTTACAGAAATTAAAAACAGCAGCAACAACAATTAAAAAAAACAACAGCCCCCCCCCACACGCACCCACACACGCACACACACACACACACACACACACACACACACACACACACACACACAGCCACACACAGCCACACCCAGCTACTTAAAACCCAACAGGAAAAAATAAAAAGTGAGTAATAATAAATAACTGTATAGTGATAAATGAAAACAGGGCACTAACAACAGGTATTGCGGAACCGAGGAAACGCTATCATCGATGTATTTCACTGAGGAGTCACTAGTGGCAGTAAAATAAATAAAATAAAATAAAGATAAAATAATAAAACTCTAAAACTAACTTAGAATGATAAAATACTAAAATAGGTTTAAAAGTCTATAACTGTTTATAAGTAAAGAAATAAAAAATAATCATAAATAAAGTAAAACAAGATAAAACAAGATAATTAAAATAAATACATGAATAATACATGAATAGATTAATCAAATAAAACCAGGTTTAAACAGGATAAAAAACCAATAAATACATAAATAAAATTCAGCTAAAAGCCAGCCTAAAAAGGAAGGTCTCAAGGTTGCTCTTAAAAGTATCAACATTCTCCAGTGCCCTCAGGTCCTCTGGGAGGCTGTTCCACAAACGTGGACCACGGTATTGAAAGGCGGCCTCCCCGTGAGTTTTTGTTCTCACTTTTGGAATGGTTAAAAGGTTGTTACCAGAGGACCTGAGGGTTCTGGAGGGTTCATACGATAAAAGAAAATCTGATAAAGAAGTTGGGCCAAGGCCATTAAGAGCTTTAAAAACTAATAAAAGGATCTTAAAATCAATCCTAAAGCAGACGCGTATATTAAAATGTATTATACGCGTATTACTTTTAACACACATGTAATGTGTGTCTTCTGAAGTCAGTAAGAAACAGCAGTCCTACAACAGTTCACAAACCTCAATGGGAGTCAAGTCAAAAGGGGGCTGTTCATGGTCTGAGTCTTGTCCTTCTTTCACAGCACATTTCAGCCACAACCATTTGAAGTGTGAACTTGAACCAGTCAGTCATTTCTGATGCTTTACATTTTGTGCATTCAACACTAATAAATATTACAGGGCTACTTTATTTATACGGAAGATTATTCAGTATTTTTCTGATAATCATTGTACCAAATTCTATCTGTCTTGTGTACAAACTAAACTAAAGTAGATAAAACACATTATCTCTGTACATTTTTTTAAATAAGTCAAAAAAGTCTTTCCAAATGGTGTTTTGATTGATTCTGTTGTTTTGAAATGTTTCTCAAAGACCAAAAATAACACTGCAGGGGGCACTGGTCATGTGATCATTGAGAGTCATTTCTGATTGGCCAATCAAAAACAATCTTGTCTATGAAAAGAACGAACAGACAATCCCTCCAGAAATAGCCACGGAAATTTCGACAACATGACACCTTCGATGTTTGCTTTGTCTGTGACATGTCTGCTTTTGGGTACAATGGGTAAGTTCTATCTTTTTAATCGCATTTTACCTATGATGGTTTTTGATATGTTCTGTTCTGTGTGTTACAGTATGGTATAAAATTAACTGTTCATTTGTTTGTTCTCCATTTTCTCCTCAGCTGATATGACTGCTCTAACACTATCATCATCTTTGCGTTTCATATCAGTTAGCGTTGGTGAATCTGTGACTTTGAAATGTTCCTATAAAGAAGGTTTAGTAGTGATGTTGTACTGGTTTAAACAAACCCCAGGACAGAAACCACATCTGGTGTCTAAATTCTATAAGCTTGACAAAAATCCCACTCTGTTTGGTGAATTTGAGAAAGATCCACGCTTGAAACTGGACAGTACCCCTGGTAAACATCATCTGAGGATCTCATATGTGCAAAGTTCAGATGCAGGTACTTATTACTGCATGGGCGGCTCTTCATATGTGTATAACGTTATAGAGGGCATTGTTATCCATGTAAAGAGCTCAGGTTTGAACATCCCAGCTTGGATCCATCAGTCAGCAAGTAAATGTGCATTTCTTTTGTCTCTCATTTCATTTCAGCTCAGACAACAGCTCTAAATTTGTCCCCAACTATTCATCAAGACGGAGGTTTCGTATCAGTTGAAACTGGGGACAGCTTGACTTTGCCATGTTTCTATGGAGATACTTTTCCTGTAAGGCTTTACTGGTATAAACAAACTCTGGGACAGAAACTACAGCTCATCTCTGCATTCTACAAGTTTGAAAAAAATGGAACTTTTTATGGTGAATTCAAGAGCAATCCACGCTTCACACTGGATACAAGAGATGGTAAAAATCATTTGAAGATCTCAGATCTGCGTATTTCAGACTCAGCTGCTTACAACTGCATGAGGGGCTATTTATCCACCGTAGAAATATTAGAGAGCACAGCTGTCAGTGTAACAGGTTCAGCTTCAGTCCATCAGTCAGCTCCTAAGATCATCCAGCCAGGAGGCTCTGTGACTCTGAACTGTACAGTACACACTGGGACCTGTGATGGAGAACACAGTGTTTACTGGTTCAAACACTCTCAAGAATCTCATCCAGGACTCATTTACACCCATGGAGGCAGGAATGATCAGTGTGAGAGGAAAAACAACACACAAACACACACCTGTGTCTACAACTTGCCAATGAAGAGCCTGAATCTTTCTCATGCTGGGACCTACTACTGTGCTGTTGCCTCATGTGGACACATACTGTTTGGAAACGGGACCAAGCTGGACTTTCAGGGTAAGTAACTTTCATCAGGCTGTCATTTATTTCTAAGAATATTACTTCCTATTTAACCTCAGATGAACATGACTGAAAGCTCTGTGATGTCTCCTGCTGTCTGCATCTACAGATGATGAAGACTCTCCTGTCTTGGTGTATTTCTTGACTGGCACTTCAGCATTCTCCACCACTCTGTGTGTTTTAATGGCTTTCTTCGTGTGCATGATGAACAGGAGACACAGCTGCCTTTGTACAGGTAATCAATCATGTTTTCATCTATAGTGTGTATTTTCTGAACATGACATTATGGTAACATTTTCTTTTTTCTTTTCAGAGTCTCAGGCAAGATTTTCAGCCCTCTCAACGACAACTGATGAGGTATTTCCTATTGAGACAACTGAATATGTTACCGTTCAAATAGACTAAATGTTTTGTGGATGTTATTACTGATATTGTTTTTTTCCTCTTTTTCATCACCAGGGTTACCAAAATGAAGATAATGACTATGAGAATGTTTCAAGGGAGAACAGGGTCAACAGACGGAGACGACAGAGAGACGACACCTGGAGTGAATGTGTGTACCTCAGTGTAAAGCAGTAGAGCTGTTTCATCTTTGTCTTTGTGCAGCAGAACATGACTTCATACTGACTCTTTTAAAAGTATCATCTGGATTTTGTCTACATGATTTCACCTAAATATGATGACTGTAAAGTGTTGCTTTCTAATAAACCCAATTACCAAGCTTTTGCAAAGACAACACATGAGAAGTGCAATGACTTCAGCTGTCTCTGTGTGGGCTGCAACACACATAACTCAACATATTACATATTTTTCACTCCATGGTTTATCAGTTGCAAATGTTATCAGCAACAAAATTTACATCTTCAGATTTTCTGTCGTCATTTTGTGGTAAACTGAGCCATTGGACACAATTATTAGTTAACAGGTTTCCCATTGATATGAATGTATTTTATAAGTGCTGTTACATCATTGTAATCAATGCATTGTGCAGGCATTGCTGTAAGAATGATATTTTATTAGCAGGACTGCTTAGATTCAGACAGCCTACATAGCGCCGCTTTTAGGGGAAACAAGGTCAAGAGATCAACAAGACAGGACAGCACCCAAAGTGATTGTGTGTACTCCAGTACATTGTACAGTGTATTGCATTTATACTTTGTTTCTGTGTAACAAGATTTTGTCTACCATTCTATGCAAAGTAATTCCTTCTAAAACATGAGCACTGCTGTCAGATCTCAGCTCATGTTGTATGTAAAGTTTTGCCCTGCAATAAACTTGTAGAACATTGCTTTCAGCAACCAAGATGTATTTGTACAGTATGACCTATGTGCTGCTATTCAACTCTCACTTAACTGTTGTTTACAACGTACGAACACAACCACACACAAGCCATCTGTGGTGTCTGTGGGCTCTGACACGTGAGCGAGTGTTCACAGTGGAAAATTACCATTAAAACAAAATCAGTGACCATGTTTGAGGACCTGCAGAGAAACTGTAAGTGTGTCAGTGCTGCACTGCTGAAAAGATGCAACACGTCACTTTATTTTACAAAGCAAAAACCTTCATCGTTGAGAGTGTACACGATCATCTAAAAGCACAGGTCATGACAGGCCAAACCCGCCTATTGATTACTCCCACTGACTGGTTGACGCTCAGTCGCAATGATGTCTCATTTCCTGGTCACACGTGAGTTGATGTGATGAGAGAGCACATTTTGCGCTTGTTCAAAAAATGTTTCCTGGTTCCGGGTGTAATTTGTCTCTCATAGTGTTTCTCTCTTCACCCGCTTGAAGCTAGAGGTGGGACTTTCTTCTTTCTATGTTAATGAGCTTGAGGGAGTGCACAAGAGAATGTGAGAAAGCCAAACGTTACAGAAAGTGAGAAAGTTGTTACTTCAAAAGCAAATAAAGAGCAAATATAACTCTCAGCAACAACACTATAACCAACATAAACACATCTAAAGTGCTTTCCACAGACTATACATTCTGAATTGTGAGAGCAAACCTTTGACAACATCAAGCATGATTGATGCGGATGTGACTCAGTAGGGCCGAGCTTCTCACAGCAGGGTGGTAACAAGACCCGCCTACATATATCCGAATATCCGCATTGTGCTCATTGTACGCCACAGCCCAGAGATGTTAGGTACTTTTTTGGCCTCTGTGTGCTCTGCAGTCAAGGGTGTCTCTCAATAGCTCTCAGCATACGTGGCCATGTTTCTGCAGGACCCTTTGGTCTCTTTGTCTCTGTGGTTTCAAATAGGAAGTCTCTGCAGTGTTTTCGTGCACAGCAGTCACACAGTACAAGCCCAACACGCAGGCTATTTTAGTGGATTATACCAATAAATCAGAGTGTAAAGACTAAAACAGGCTTTAATAAAATAATGACTAGAACACATAAGAACAATGTGACATTAATGTATATAATTATTGCATTGTTTTTTGTTAGTGTAACTGTATTGCCGAAACCCCTCAAGATTAGCTGCTAGTCTGAACTGCTTATCATGTACTCTCATAGAAGTATTTTGTTTCAGCCTGACTGATCAAACCAAACCAACCAAACAGTGGCCACAGTATGTGCGCCTGGGAGAAGCAGTTGAAACAATATACCTACCCAGATAATGTCATGAGCATCGCCAGCTACTTGCTGCAACAACATTAACCACAGCAAAGAGAATACTTATTTTGGCCATGCTAGCAGCATGGTTCTAGAGAGGGCAATGTCAGTTTTTTATTGCTAATCCAGAACTTTGATTCAGACTCAAATATCTCAACAACTACTTGACAGGTTATGTTGCACAAACACTCATCTATGTTAGGCTGAAGTGTAATCATCCATGTTGGTATTTTTCCTTTTCCCAACAAGTCACAATGTGATGACAATAAAAACACGAATGGTCACTTTCAATGATGGTCCCTGAAACACAGTTAATAATGCTAATCCACAGCCAACACCAACACAGCAATATCAAAACGTGCAAAATGGTCCAGCAGTAAGTGCAACATGGAATCGGTTATTTCTCCCAGTTAGTCTATAAAAAATATGTTGCAGGCACCTGTTGTACAACACAATGTCCCTTTGATAACTACAGTTAGCAATCACAAATGCTGCTTTTTAACACTGATGATTTATAAAAAGAGACCTGTTTGAACTCATTGGTCTCTCTCAATGCACTGCATTCAAAGCAGCACTGATCATGTGTTCATTGTTTCCAAATCAGCTGATGTTCCTGTTAGCCAATCAAAAAGAGAGTCCTCTTTCTAAAAAGTGGAAAACGTACTGAGATGCGATTCATTCAACACATAATTTGAACACGATGAACACCATGTGGTTTGCTTTGTATCTGACTTATCTGTTCTTGGGAAGAATAGGTAAGTTTTCTGTGTAACTTGTATTTTTATTATGATTGCAGATTTCACAGATAGACATCATGATAATTGAATTAAATGTGCTCTTTCTGGATCTCTTTTCAGCTCCGACTACTGTTGTGAAAACGTCTACATATGTGGGTCAAGACAGTGGTTTTGTGTCAGCCAATCTTGGTGACAGCGTGACCATGCGATGCTTCTATAAAGGTGATGCAGTGATGTTTTACTGGTATAAGCAAACTCTGGGGCAGAAGCCACAGCTCCTCTCTACCTTCTATAAACGTGACAAAAGTGGCATCTTTCAGAACGAATTCAAGAACAATTCTCGTTTCGCCCTGGACACAGGAAATGGCAATAATCACTTGACAATCTCGGATTTGCGCATTTCAGACTCAGCTACTTACTACTGCACAGGTTGCTATGCATATGACTTCGAATTTGTAGAGGGCATTACTGTCAGCGTGAAGGGTTCAGGTTTGAGCATCCCAGCTTTGGTTTATCAGTCAGCATCTGACATCATCCAGCCAGGAGACTCTGTGGACTGTACAGTACACACTGGGACCTGTGATGGAGAACACAGTGTTTACTGGTTCAAACACTCTCAAGAATCTCATCCAGGACTCATTTACACCCATGGAGGCAGGAATGATCAGTGTGAGAGGAAAGACAACACACAAACACACACCTGTGTCTACAACTTGCCAATGAAGAGCCTGAATCTTTCTCATGCTGGGACCTACTACTGTGCTGTTGCCTCATGTGGACACATACTGTTTGGGGAGGAGAAAAAGTTGGATTCAGAGCGTAAGTAACATGATAGAAGATGTTTCATATGGATATTAGTTATGTTGAATTCCTCCTCAATATTCTAAAGCTCTGTCATGTCTCCTATCATCTGCTGTTGCAGGAAAGGTGGTCTCTCCTTTCTTGGTGTATTCCCTGACCGGAGCTTTGACATTCAACACCATCCTGGTTGTTTTACTGGCATATGCAGCATATACACTGAACAAAAGAAACAGATGCGGATGTACAGGTGAACCAACTTTCATTTTTTACTTTTCTTAGTGTATATTTATGTTCTTAATACTGGAGGCGCAGCCATTCGAAGTTGATACGAATAGAAAAGTCAACCAACTTCAGATTTTCTGACACCAATTTGTGGAAAACTTAGTCGTTCAACATGACTATTAACTTAAGGGGCCATATGATGGATATTCTGTTGAATAGTGCTGGTGTTACAGTATGAGGTGGTTTTAGTATGTATCTTTATGGATTGATCTAATTCTGACACGCTATTGCGGGGTAGTTCCATCATGTCAGTAGTGCGTAACACATAAAATCAAGACGTTAAAGTAATCAGTCTACTCACTGCCAGCATATTGAATTTTATAGGCTTTTATTTTTTTCTTTCTTAACCAGACTCAAGATCTTCAGCTTCCTTGAGTCCAAATGCAGCGGTAAGTATTTTTGGAGTATAGCACCAATAAATCAATGTATATCACAGCATGATAACGACCTATAGGGGATGAAAAAAAGCAAAACCTGTGCAAATTAATCTGTACAATGGTACAATTACTCTGAAATATATACTGCACACAGTAGCTGTGGATGTTTTTTTAACACTACAGGAACTAACCAACCCATAACCTAATCGTTAACAGTTCACCCCAAAATGAAATTCCATCGGCATGATCTTTGGTCCAAGGTTCCCATCAGAACATCTTTGATACAAGTCACTAAAATATCATATGTGGGTATGTCAATATGAGCTAAATGTTACAGGTTGTTCGTTCCCACAGTATATCGTAAATGGCTAATTTGTAAAGCACAAAGGTAATCCTTGAGCTGTTATATCAATGTGATCAATTGTACAGGTGCTGCTGTCGGTGTGTACAATACATGTATGTGTCAGACAAGTGATGTGTATTTATACATTGACGAAATGTAAAAATGATATTTTATTAACAGAATTACCAAGATTCAGACAACCTCCACTACGCTGCTCTGAGGGAATTCAGGGCCAAGAGGTCACCGAGACAGAGGGACGATACACAAAGTGAATGTGTGTACTCCGGTGTTAGGCAGTAGGAGCTGGAAATATTGCATTTGGACTTGTGTACAAAAATGTGTCTACTAATCTATGTAAAGTAATTTCTTATTAAAACATGAGCACTGCTGTCAGATTTCACCTCAATACACTGAATGTAAAGTTTTGCCCTGCAATAAACTTGTAAAACATTGCTTTCACCAACCAAGCTTTCCTGATACAGTATGACGTGTGTTCTCACATGTGCCATTTTTCTACCCCCACTATAACTGTTGTTGACAACGTATAAATGCAACCACACATGACGCATCTCTGTGGTGTCTGTGGGCTCGAGTACTTGAGAGAGCCATCAGTGGAACATTATTATTGAAGCAAATTCAGTCTATTAGTGCTGCACTGCTGAAAGGATGTAATACATTACTTTATTTTACAAAGCAGAAACCTTCATCATTGAGAGTGTGTACAAAAAGGGCATCAGAGGCCTTCAAACGTCAAGCGTGATTGTTACGGATGTGACTCAGCAGGGCCGGCCTTCTCATAGCAGGGTGACAACAAGACCCGCCAACACGTAATATCTGAATACAAGTTTTAAACATGATGGGAACGAGCTGGTCAGATAATGAGTGTGCAGGTTAATGCCTTTCCCGGGTGTCTTTACATTATCCTTGATCTTTTGAAACCTCTGTGTTGTTGGCTGTCAAAGATGAGCTCTCAGTGTACTTGGTCGTATACTTCTCTAGGACCCTTTGCTCTCTATTGTCTCTGTGGTTTCAAACAGGAAGCCTCTGCAGTGTTTTCATGCACGGCAGTCACACAGTATGAGTCCAATCGTCAGACTATTTTAGTAGATTATATCTACAAATCAGTGTTCGAAAGCTAAAACAGGGTTTAATAAATATTAGTAATCTACAACATCTATGTAACATTAATATATACACAGTCAATAATTAGATAGTCTTTTGTCATCATTTCCAATGCTGTGTGACTGTATTGTGGGTGGTGCTTCGAGTCTGAACTGCTCATCATATACTCCCGCAGACATCTCGGGGTTTCAGTCTGACAGACCATACCAATTAAACGGTGGCCACTGTGTGTGTGCTCGGGAGAACAGCTGAAACAATACACATCCTCATGTAATGTCACAAGCAGCATTAGCTTTTGGCTGCAACAACCACTGCAAAGACGATAGTATTTATAGCCATGCTAGTGGCATGGTTCAAGGGGTGGCAATGTTGTTTGGTCTGCTGATGCACCACTTTGATCCAGACTCAAACATCTCAACATCTACTGGGCAGGTTAAGATTGAATTTAAGATTGAACAGTCATGGTCCAGAGAGGATGATTCCTACTAACTCTCCCCTGACTTCTCCTATGGCGTTACCATTGGGTTGACATTTTTGGAAGCATGCTCCATGTCTCAACAACTATCACATGGAATTCCTCCATAGATTGGCACACAATTTGGTGCAGACATTCGTGGTCCCCAGAGGCAGAATCCTACTGACTTCGATGATCCCCTGACACTTTATCTAGCGCCACTATGAGGTGCCCATTTGTGGTTGTCAGAGAAATGTCGCAACAGCTATTGGACAGCTATGGCTGAAGACTCTTATTTCAGTTTATAATGTTAGCTTAGGCTTCAACACATATTTACATGAGTAAAAGTAATGTTACTGTTTCTGCTACTCTACCCACCTCTGCCAACAAGCATTCACCTTTAGTATCACTCCTGTGGGTAATGTGGTGTGCAAAGCTTGACACAGGAAGACCGACATCTTGCCATACCAAACGTGTTTAAACTTTGAAATGCAGACAACTTTGTCGAATAAAGAGAGAGAAATGGTTCCCCTTGCGGAACAGGTGATTTGTTGGGAGCAGAACAAGGAGCAGGGTGTATGTTACAGTGCATCAATATGTTGTGAAGTAACGGTGGAGGAGACGCGAGATGTGCGGACACTATACTTACCAAAGCCTGGTAACCAAAAACTTGGCTCTACTAAGTATTCACTTTCCTATTGTTTACTTAGTCCTCCATAACCTTTCCATTTTAGAGAGATAATCAAGCAAGTTATAGCATCAGAATATAACAAGTAGAAGAACCAAAGTAGACAATGAAGGGGGCAACATGTGTTCACTGTTTCCAAAATAGGACATTCAGTGTCACTTCTTGTTAGCCAATCAAACAGTCTCCTCTCTAAGACTAGAGAACGTACGGAGGATCTCTACATTCAACAAGATGTTTTGATGAAGATGAATCGCTGAAGTTTGCTTTATATCTGACTTGTCTTTGCTTGTGGAGAAAAGCCAAGTTTGGCCTTCTGATGATCTATTTGTACTCTTAAGTGTATAGTCATTCCTGTTACAATGTCGAAGCTTTACAATAAACTTCTATCATTGCGTTCATTTGGCTCTTTTCTGAAGACTGAAGACGTTGGTGTGTATCCTTGCAAAAGTACAGCTCAGACATTGACGAAAACACATGACCAAAGCTACTGTTTGAGAATGCAACCAACAAAGCCAACCAATCAGAGGTGGCGTGGGGCGGGTGTTGAGAGAACACTAATGGGATCCATAATAACACGTACAGTAAACTGTCTGTTTGGAGCAGATACTGTTATCACTGCACGAGTAAAGCAAATAAACACAAAGGTTCCTGTCGTCAAACTCGCGTCACTGTTGATGTATAAACCATTAAACAACCACCACTGCTGATGAAATCCTAATGTGACTCGGGCACACATATTCAAAGATGAGGCAATGTTTTAAAGTTTTGTTTGCCTTAAATTTAGTCTCATTCACCGGCTTCCCTATCCCAGAAGTAGCGGCGGCGACCTAATTTCACCTTGGGTAAACTTGTGGATTTCTCTGGGTTTGAACATTGTTGGAAACATTTGGGATACTGTTAGTACACAGCTCAACAAATTGCATAACAAGGGTCGAGTCAACATTTTAATGCAGAATTGGTAAATTAAAATGTAATATACGCGTATTACTTTTAACACACATGTAATGTGTGTCTTCTGAAGTCAGTAAGAAACAACAGTCCTAGAACAGTTCACAAACCTCAATGGGAGTCAAGTCAAAAGGGGGCTGTTCATGGTCAGAGTCTTGTCCCTCCTTCACAGCACATTTCAGCCACAACCATTTGAAGTGTGAACTTGAACCAGTCAGTCATTTCTGATGCTTTACATTTTGTGCATTCAACACTAATAAATATTACAGGGCTACTTTATTTATACGGAAGATTATTCAGTATTTTTCTGATAATCATTGTACCAAATTCTATCTGTCTTGTGTACAAACTAAACCAAAGTAGATAAAACACATTATCTCTGTACATTTTTTTAAATAAGTCAAAAAAGTCTTTCCAAATGGTGTTTTGATTGATTCTGTTGTTTTGAAATGTTTCTCAAAGACCAAAAATAACACTGCAGGGGGCACTGGTCATGTGATCATTGAAAGTCATTTCTGATTGGCCAATCAAAAACAATCTTGTCTATGAAAAGAACGAACAGACAATCCCTCCAGAAATAGCCACGGAAATTTCGACAACATGACACCTTCGATGTTTGCTTTGTATGTGACATGTCTGCTTTTGGGTACAATGGGTAAGTTCTATCTTTTTAATCGCATTTTAACTATGATGGTTTTTGATATGTTCTGTTCTGTGTGTTACAGCATGGTATAAAATTAACTGTGCATTTGTTTGTTCTCCATTTTCTCCTCAGCTGATATGACTGCTCTAACACTATCATCATCTTTGCGTTTCATATCAGTTAGCGTTGGTGAACCTGTGACTTTGGAATGTTCCTATGAAGATGGTTCAGCAGTGATGTTGTACTGGTATAAACAAACCCCAGGACAGAAACCACAGCTGGTGTCTAAATTCTATAAGCTTGACAAAAATCCCACTCTGTTTGGTGAATTTGAGAACGATCCACGCTTGACTCTGGACAGTGCCCCTGGTAAAAATCATCTGAGGATCTCATATGTGCAAAGTCCAGATGCAGGTACGTATTACTGCATGGGTGGCTCTTCATATGTGTATGACTTTATAGAGGGCATTACTATCCATGTAAAGAGCTCAGGTTTGAACATCCCCGCTTGGGTTCATCAGTCAGCATCTGAGATCATCCAGCCAGGAGGCTCTGTGACTCTGAACTGTACAGTACACACTGGGACCTGTGATGGAGAACACAGTGTTTACTGGTTCAAACACTCTCAAGAATCTCATCCAGGACTCATTTACACCCATGGAGGCAGGAATGATCATTGTGAGAGGAAAGACAACACACAAATACACACCTGTGTCTACAACTTGCCAATGAAGAGCCTGAATCTTTCTCATGCTGGGACCTACTACTGTGCTGTTGCCTCATGTGGACACATACTGTTTGGAGACGGGACCAAGCTGGACTTTGAGGGTGAGTAACTTTCCATCAGACTAACTTTATATTCAAACTCAGATGAACATGACTGAAAGCTCTGTGATGTCTCCTGCTGTCTGGATCTACAGATGATGAAGACTATCCTGTCTTGGTGTATTTCTTGACTGGCACGTCAGCATTCTCCACCACTCTGTGTGTTTTAATGGCTTTCTTCGTGTGCATGACGAACAGGAGACACAGCTGCCTTTGTACAGGTAATCGATCATGTTTTCATCTATAGTGTGTCTGAACATGACATTATGGTAACATTTTCTTTTTGCTTTCAGAGTCTCTGGGAAGATTTTCATCTCCCTCAATGACAACTGATGAGGTATTTCCTATTGAGACAACTGAATATGTTACCATTCAAATACACTAACTGTTTTGTGGATGTTATTCCTGATATAGTTTTTTTTTCTCTCTTTTTCATCACCAGTGTTACCAAAATGAAGATAATGACTATGAGAATGTTTCAAGGGAGAACAGGGTCAACAGACGGAGACGACAGAGAGACGACACCTGGAGTGAATGTGTGTACCTCAGTGTAAAGCAGTAGAGCTGTTTCATCTTTGTCTTTGTGCAGCAGAACATGACTTCATACTGACTCTTTTAAAAGTATCATCTAGTTTTTTGCCTACATGATTTCACGTAAATATGATGACTGTAAAGTGTTGCTTTCTAATAAACCCAATTACCAAGCTTTTGCAAAGACAACACATGAAAGTGCAATGACTTCAGCTGTCTCTGTGCGGGCTGCAACACACGTAACTCAACATATTACATATTTTTCACTCCATGGTTTATCAGTTGCAAATGTTATCAGCAACAAAATTTACATCTTCAGATTTTCTGTCGTCATTTTGTGGTAAACTGAGCCATTGGACACAATTATTAGTTAACAGGTTTCCCATTGATATGAATGTATTTTATAAGTGCTGTTACATCATTGTAATCAATGCATTGTGCAGGCATTGCTGTAAGAATGATATTTTATTAGCAGGACTGCTTAGATTCAGACAGCCTACATAGCGCCGCTTTTAGGGGAAACAAGGTCAACAGATCAACAAGACAGGACGACACCCAAAGTGAATGTGTGTACTCCAGTACATTGTACAGTATATTGCATTTATACTTTGTTTCTGTGTAACAAGATTGTGTCTACCATTCTATGCAAAGTAATTCCTTCTAAAACATGAGCACTGCTGTCAGATCTCATCTCACGTTGCATGTAAAGTTTTGCCCTGCAATAAACTTGTAGAACATTGCTTTCAGCAACCAAGATGTATTTGTACAGTATGACCTATGTGCTGCTATTCAACTCTCACTTAACTGTTGTTTACAACGTACAAACACAACCACACACAAGCCATCTGTGGTGTCTGTGGGCTCTGACACGTGAGCGAGTGTTCACAGTGGAAAATTACCATTAAAACAAAATCAGTGACCATGTTGGAGGACCTGCAGAGAAACTGTAAGTGTTTCAGTGCTGCACTGCTGAAAGGATGTAACACGTCACTTTATTTTACAAAGCAAAAACCTTCATCGTTGAGAGTGTACACGATCATCTAAAAGCACAGGTCATGACAGGCCAAACCCGCCTATTGATTACTCCCTCTGTGGTTGATGCTCAGTCGCAATGATGTCTCATTTCCTGGTCACACGTGAGTTGATGTGATGAGAGAGCACATTTTGCGCTTGTTCAAAAAATGTTTCCTGGTTCAGGGTGTAATTTGTCTCTCATTGTGTTTCTCTCTTCACCCGCTTGAAGCTAGAGGTGGGACTTTCTTCTTTCTATGTTAATGAGCTTGAGGGAGTGCACAAGAGAATGTGAGAAAGCCAAACTTTACAGAAAGTGAGAAAGTTGTTACTTCAAAAGCAAATAAAGAGCAAATATAGCTCTCAGCAACAACACTATAACCAACATAAACACATCTAAAGTGCTTTCCACAGACTATACATTCTGAATTGTGAGAGCAAACCTTTGACAACATCAAGCATGATTGATGCGGATGTGACTCAGTAGGGCCGAGCTTCTCACAGCAGGGTGGTAACAAGACCCGCCTACATATATCCGAATATCCGCATTGTGCTCATTGTACGCCACAGCCCAGAGGTGTTAGGTACTTTTTTGGCCTCTGTGTGCTCGGCAGTCAAAGGTGTCTCTCAATAGCTCTCAGCATACGTGGCCATGTTTCTGCAGGACCCTTTGGTCTCTTTGTCTCTGTGGTTTCAAATAGGAAGTCTCTGCAGTGTTTTCGTGCACAGCAGTCACACAGTACAAGCCCAACACGCAGGCTATTTTAGTGGATTATACCAATAAATCAGAGTGTAAAGACTAAAACAGGCTTTAATAAAATAATGACTAGAACACATAAGAACAATGTGACATTAATGTATATAATTATTGCATTGTTTTTTGTTAGTGTAACTGTATTGCCGAAACCCCTCAAGAACAGCCTTGCTGAGGGAGTGGCCATTAGCTGATAGTCTAAACTTCTTATCATGTACTCTCATAGAAGTATTTTGTTTCAGCCTGACTGATCAAACCAAACCAACCAAACAGTGGCCACAGTATGTGCGCCTGGGAGAAGCAGTTGAAACAATATACCTACCCAGATAATGTCATGAGCATCGCCAGCTACTTGCTGCAACAACATTAACCACAGCAAAGAGAATACTTATTTTGGCCATGCTAGCAGCATGGTTCTAGAGAGGGCAATGTCAGTTTTTTATTGCTAATCCAGAACTTTGATTCAGACTCAAATATCTCAACAACTACTTGACAGGTTATGTTGCACAAACACTCATCTATGTTAGGCTGAAGTGTAATCATCCATGTTGGTATTTTTCCTTTTCCCAACAAGTCACAATGTGATGACAATAAAAACACGAATGGTCACTTTCAATGATGGTCCCTGAAACACAGTTAATAATGCTAATCCACAGCCAACACCAACACAGCAATATCAAAACGTGCAAAATGGTCCAGCAGTAAGTGCAACATGGAATCGGTTATTTCTCCCAGTTAGTCTATAAAAAATATGTTGCAGGCACCTGTTGTACAACACAATGTCCCTTTGATAACTACAGTTAGCAATCACAAATGCTGCTTTTTAACACTGATGATTTATAAAAAGAGACCTGTTTGAACTCATTGGTCTCTCTCAATGCACTGCATTCAAAGCAGCACTGATCATGTGTTCATTGTTTCCAAATCAGCTGATGTTCCTGTTAGCCAATCAAAAAGAGAGTCCTCTTTCTAAAAAGTGGAAAACGTACTGAGATGCGATTCATTCAACACATAATTTGAACACGATGAACACCATGTGGTTTGCTTTGTATCTGACTTATCTGTTCTTGGGAAGAATAGGTAAGTTTTCTGTGTAACTTGTATTTTTATTATGATTGCAGATTTCACCGATAGACATCATGATAATTGAATTAAATGTGCTCTTTCTGGATCTCTTTTCAGCTCCGACTACTGTTGTGAAAACGTCTACATATGTGGGTCAAGACAGTGGTTTTGTGTCAGCCAATCTTGGTGACAGCGTGACCATGCGATGCTTCTATAAAGGTGATGCAGTGATGTTTTACTGGTATAAGCAAACTCTGGGGCAGAAGCCACGGCTCCTCTCTACCTTCTATAAACGTGACAAAAGTGGCATCTTTCAGAACGAATTCAAGAACAATTCTCGTTTCGCCCTGGACACAGGAAATGGCAATAATCACTTGACAATCTCGGATTTGCGCATTTCAGACTCAGCTACTTACTACTGCACAGGTTGCTATGCATATGACTTCGAATTTGTAGAGGGCATTACTGTCAGCGTGAAGGGTTCAGGTTTGAGCATCCCAGCTTTGGTTTATCAGTCAGCATCTGACATCATCCAGCCAGGAGACTCTGTGGACTGTACAGTACACACTGGGACCTGTGATGGAGAACACAGTGTTTACTGGTTCAAACACTCTCAAGAATCTCATCCAGGACTCATTTACACCCATGGAGGCAGGAATGATCAGTGTGAGAGGAAAGACAACACACAAACACACACCTGTGTCTACAACTTGCCAATGAAGAGCCTGAATCTTTCTCATGCTGGGACCTACTACTGTGCTGTTGCCTCATGTGGACACATACTGTTTGGGGAGGAGAAAAAGTTGGATTCAGAGCGTAAGTAACATGATAGAAGATGTTTCATATGGATATTAGTTATGTTGAATTCCTCCTCAATATTCTAAAGCTCTGTCATGTCTCCTATCATCTGCTGTTGCAGGAAAGGTGGTCTCTCCTGTCTTGGTGTATTCCCTGACCGGAGCTTTGACATTCAACACCATCCTGGTTGTTTTACTGGCATATGCAGCATATACACTGAACAAAAGAAACAGATGCGGATGTACAGGTGAACCAACTTTCATTTTTTACTTTTCTTAGTGTATATTTATGTTCTTAATACTGGAGGCGCAGCCATTCGAAGTTGATATGAATAGAAAAGTCAACCAACTTCAGATTTTCTGACACCAATTTGTGGAAAACTTAGTCGTTCAACATGACTATTAACTTAAGGGGCCATATGATGGATATTCTGTTGAATAGTGCTGGTGTTACAGTATGAGGTGGTTTTAGTATGTATCTTTATGGATTGATCTAATTCTGACACGCTATTGCGGGGTAGTTCCATCATGTCAGTAGTGCGTAACACATAAAATCAAGACTTTAAAGTAATCAGTCTACTCACTGCCAGCATATTGAATTTTATAGGCTTTTATTTTTTTCTTTCTTAACCAGACTCAAGATCTTCAGCTTCCTTGAGTCCAAATGCAGCGGTAAGTATTTTTGGAGTATAGCACCAATAAATCAATGTATATCACAGCATGATAACGACCTATAGGGGATGAAAAAAAGCAAAACCTGTGCAAATTAATCTGTACAATGGTACAATTACTCTGAAATATATACTGCACACAGTAGCTGTGGATGTTTTTTTAACACTACAGGAACTAACCAACCCATAACCTAATCGTTAACAGTTCACCCCAAAATGAAATTCCATCGGCATGATCTTTGGTCCAAGGTTCCCATCAGAACATCTTTGATACAAGTCACTAAAATATCATATGTGGGTATGTCAATATGAGCTAAATGTTACAGGTTGTTCGTTCCCACAGTATATCATAAATGGCTCATTTGTAAAGCACAAAGGTAATCCTTGAGCTGTTATATCAATGTGATCAATTGTACAGGTGCTGCTGTCGGTGTGTACAATACATGTATGTGTCAGACAAGTGATGTGTATTTATACATTGACGAAATGTAAAAATGATATTTTATTAACAGAATTACCAAGATTCAGACAACCTCCACTACGCTGCTCTGAGGGAATTCAGGGCCAAGAGGTCACCGAGACAGAGGGACGACACACAAAGTGAATGTGTGTACTCCGGTGTTAGGCAGTAGGAGCTGGAAATATTGCATTTGGACTTGTGTACAAAAATGTGTCTACTAATCTATGTAAAGTAATTTCTTATTAAAACATGAGCACTGCTGTCAGATTTCACCTCAATACACTGAATGTAAAGTTTTGCCCTGCAATAAACTTGTAAAACATTGCTTTCACCAACCAAGCTTTCCTGATACAGTATGACGTGTGTTCTCACATGTGCCATTTTTCTACCCCCACTATAACTGTTGTTGACAACGTATAAATGCAACCACACACGACGCATCTCTGTGGTGTCTGTGGGCTCGAGTACTTGAGAGAGCCATCAGTGGAACATTATTATTGAAGCAAATTCAGTCTATTAGTGCTGCACTGCTGAAAGGATGTAATACATTACTTTATTTTACAAAGCAGAAACCTTCATCATTGAGAGTGTGTACAAAAAGGGCATCAGAGGCCTTCAAACGTCAAGCGTGATTGTTACGGATGTGACTCAGCAGGGCCGGCCTTCTCATAGCAGGGTGACAACAAGACCCGCCAACACGTAATATCTGAATACAAGTTTTAAACATGATGGGAACGAGCTGGTCAGATAATGAGTGTGCAGGTTAATGCCTTTCCCGGGTGTCTTTACATTATCCTTGATCTTTTGAAACCTCTGTGTTGTTGGCTGTCAAAGATGAGCTCTCAGTGTACTTGGTCGTATACTTCTCTAGGACCCTTTGCTCTCTATTGT
Organism: Pagrus major; assembly: GCF_040436345.1. NCBI lineage: Eukaryota > Metazoa > Chordata > Actinopteri > Spariformes > Sparidae > Pagrus > Pagrus major. The sequence goes on along the minus strand of NC_133224.1, from coordinate 19,087,884 downwards.
CTCTGTGGTTTCAAACAGGAAGCCTCTGCAGTGTTTTCATGCACGGCAGTCACACAGTATGAGTCCAATCGTCAGACTATTTTAGTAGATTATATCTACAAATCAGTGTTCGAAAGCTAAAACAGGGTTTAATAAACATTAGTAATCTACATCTAACATCTATGTAACATTAATATATACACAGTCAATAATTAGATAGTCTTTTGTCATCATTTCCAATGCTGTGTGACTGTATTGTGGGTGGTGCTTCGAGTCTGAACTGCTCATCATATACTCCCACAGACATCTCGGGGTTTCAGTCTGACAGACCATACCAATTAAACGGTGGCCACTGTGTGTGTGCTCGGGAGAACAGCTGAAACAATACACATCCTCATGTAATGTCACAAGCAGCATTAGCTTTTGGCTGCAACAACCACTGCAAAGACGATAGTATTTATAGCCATGCTAGTGGCATGGTTCAAGGGGGGGCAATGTTGTTTGGTCTGCTGATGCACCACTTTGATCCAGACTCAAACATCTCAACATCTACTGGGCAGGTTAAGATTGAATTTAAGATTGAACAGCCATGGTCCAGAGAGGATGATTCCTACTAACTCTCCCCTGACTTCTCCTATGGTGTTACCATTGGGTTGACATTTTTGGAAGCATGCTCCATGTCTCAACAACTATCACATGGAATTCCTCCATAGATTGGCACACAATTTGGTGCAGACATTCGTGGTCCCCAGAGGCAGAATCCTACTGACTTCGATGATCCCCTGACACTTTATCTAGCGCCACTATGAGGTGCCCATTTGTGGTTGTCAGAGAAATGTCGCAACAGCTATTGGACAGCTATGGCTGAAGACTCTTATTTCAGTTTATAATGTTAGCTTAGGCTTCAACACATATTTACATGAGTAAAAGTAATGTTACTGTTTCTGCTACTCTACCCACCTCTGCCAACAAGCATTCACCTTTAGTATCACTCCTGTGGGTAATGTGGTGTGCAAAGCTTGACACAGGAAGACCGACATCTTGCCATACCAAACGTGTTTAAACTTTGAAATGCAGACAACTTTGTCGAATAAAGAGAGAGAAATGGTTCCCCTTGCGGAACAGGTGATTTGTTGGGAGCAGAACAAGGAGCAGGGTGTATGTTACAGTGCATCAATATGTTGTGAAGTAACGGTGGAGGAGACGCGAGATGTGCGGACACTATACTTACCAAAGCCTGGTAACCAAAAACTTGGCTCTACTAAGTATTCACTTTCCTATTGTTTACTTAGTCCTCCATAACCTTTCCATTTTAGAGAGATAATCAAGCAAGTTATAGCATCAGAATATAACAAGTAGAAGAACCAAAGTAGACAATGAAGGGGGCAACATGTGTTCACTGTTTCCAAAATAGGACATTCAGTGTCACTTCTTGTTAGCCAATCAAACAGTCTCCTCTCTAAGACTAGAGAACGTACGGAGGATCTCTACATTCAACAAGATGTTTTGATGAAGATGAATCGCTGAAGTTTGCTTTATATCTGACTTGTCTTTGCTTGTGGAGAAAAGCCAAGTTTGGCCTTCTGATGATCTATTTGTATTCTTAAGTGTATAGTCATTCCTGTTACAATGTCGAAGCTTTACAATAAACTTCTATCATTGCGTTCATTTGGCTCTTTTCTGAAGACTGACGACGTTGGCGTGTATGCTTGCAAAAGTACAGCTCAGACACCGCCAAAAACACATGACCAAAGCTACTGTTTGAGAATGCAACCAACAAAGCCAACCAATCAGAGGTGCCGTGGGGCGGGTGTTGAGAGAACACTAATGGGATCCATAATAACACGTACAGTAAACTGTCTGTTTGGAGCAGATACTGTTATCACTGCACGAGTAAAGCAAATAAACACAAAGGTTCCTGTCGTCAAACTTGCTTCACTGTTGATGTATAAACCATTAAACAACCACCACTGCTGATGAAATCCTAATGTGACTCGGGCACACATATTCAAAGATGAGGCAATGTTTTAAAGTTTTGTTTGCCTTAAATTTAGTCTCATTCACCGGCTTCCCTATCCCAGAAGTAGCGGCGGCGACCTAATTTCACCTTGGGTAAACTTGTGGATTTCTCTGGGTTTGAACATTGTTGGAAACATTTGGGATACTGTTAGTACACAGCTCAACAAATTGCATAACAAGGGTCGAGTCAACATTTTAATGCAGAATTGGTAAATTAAAATGTAATATACGCGTATTACTTTTAACACACATGTAATGTGTGTCTTCTGAAGTCAGTAAGAAACAACAGTCCTAGAACAGTTCACAAACCTCAATGGGAGTCAAGTCAAAAGGGGGCTGTTCATGGTCAGAGTCTTGTCCCTCCTTCACAGCACATTTCAGCCACAACCATTTGAAGTGTGAACTTGAACCAGTCAGTCATTTCTGATGCTTTACATTTTGTGCATTCAACACTAATAAATATTACAGGGCTACTTTATTTATACGGAAGATTATTCAGTATTTTTCTGATAATCATTGTACCAAATTCTATCTGTCTTGTGTACAAACTAAACTAAAGTAGATAAAACACATTATCTCTGTACATTTTTTTAAATAAGTCAAAAAAGTCTTTCCAAATGGTGTTTTGATTGATTCTGTTGTTTTGAATTGTTTCTCAAAGACCAAAAATAACACTGCAGGGGGCACTGGTCATGTGATCATTGAAAGTCATTTCTGATTGGCCAATCAAAAACAATCTTGTCTATGAAAAGAACGAACAGACAATCCCTCCAGAAATAGCCACGGAAATTTCGACAACATGACACCTTCGATGTTTGCTTTGTATGTGACATGTCTGCTTTTGGGTACAATGGGTAAGTTCTATCTTTTTAATCGCATTTTAACTATGATGGTTTTTGATATGTTCTGTTCTGTGTGTTACAGCATGGTATAAAATTAACTGTGCATTTGTTTGTTCTCCATTTTCTCCTCAGCTGATATGACTGCTCTAACACTATCATCATCTTTGCGTTTCATATCAGTTAGCGTTGGTGAACCTGTGACTTTGGAATGTTCCTATGAAGATGGTTCAGCAGTGATGTTGTACTGGTATAAACAAACCCCAGGACAGAAACCACAGCTGGTGTCTAAATTCTATAAGCTTGACAAAAATCCCACTCTGTTTGGTGAATTTGAGAACGATCCACGCTTGACTCTGGACAGTGCCCCTGGTAAAAATCATCTGAGGATCTCATATGTGCAAAGTCCAGATGCAGGTACGTATTACTGCATGGGTGGCTCTTCATATGTGTATGACTTTATAGAGGGCATTACTATCCATGTAAAGAGCTCAGGTTTGAACATCCCCGCTTGGGTTCATCAGTCAGCATCTGAGATCATCCAGCCAGGAGGCTCTGTGACTCTGAACTGTACAGTACACACTGGGACCTGTGATGGAGAACACAGTGTTTACTGGTTCAAACACTCTCAAGAATCTCATCCAGGACTCATTTACACCCATGGAGGCAGGAATGATCAGTGTGAGAGGAAAGACAACACACAAATACACACCTGTGTCTACAACTTGCCAATGAAGAGCCTGAATCTTTCTCATGCTGGGACCTACTACTGTGCTGTTGCCTCATGTGGACACATACTGTTTGGAGACGGGACCAAGCTGGACTTTGAGGGTGAGTAACTTTCCATCAGACTAACTTTATATTCAAACTCAGATGAACATGACTGAAAGCTCTGTGATGTCTCCTGCTGTCTGGATCTACAGATGATGAAGACTATCCTGTCTTGGTGTATTTCTTGACTGGCACGTCAGCATTCTCCACCACTCTGTGTGTTTTAATGGCTTTCTTCGTGTGCATGACGAACAGGAGAGACAGCTGCCTTTGTACAGGTAATCGATCATGTTTTCATCTATAGTGTGTCTGAACATGACATTATGGTAACATTTTCTTTTTGCTTTCAGAGTCTCTGGGAAGATTTTCATCTCCCTCAATGACAACTGATGAGGTATTTCCTATTGAGACAACTGAATATGTTACCATTCAAATACACTAACTGTTTTGTGGATGTTATTCCTGATATAGTTTTTTTTTCTCTCTTTTTCATCACCAGTGTTACCAAAATGAAGATAATGACTATGACAATGTTTCAAGGGAGAACAGGGTCAACAGACGGAGACGACAGAGAGACGACACCTGGAGTGAATGTGTGTACCTCAGTGTAAAGCAGTAGAGCTGTTTCATCTTTGTCTTTGTGCAGCAGAACATGACTTCATACTGACTCTTTTAAAAGTATCATCTAGTTTTTTGCCTACATGATTTCACGTAAATATGATGACTGTAAAGTGTTGCTTTCTAATAAACCCAATTACCAAGCTTTTGCAAAGACAACACATGAAAGTGCAATGACTTCAGCTGTCTCTGTGCGGGCTGCAACACACGTAACTCAACATATTACATATGTTTCACTCCATGGTTTATCAGTTGCAAATGTTATCAGCAACAAAATTTACATCTTCAGATTTTCTGTCGTCATTTTGTGGTAAACTGAGCCATTGGACACAATTATTAGTTAACAGGTTTCCCATTGATATGAATGTATTTTATAAGTGCTGTTACATCATTGTAATCAATGCATTGTGCAGGCATTGCTGTAAGAATGATATTTTATTAGCAGGACTGCTTAGATTCAGACAGCCTACATAGCGCCGCTTTTAGGGGAAACAAGGTCAACAGATCAACAAGACAGGACAGCACCCAAAGTGATTGTGTGTACTCCAGTACATTGTACAGTATATTGCATTTATACTTTGTTTCTGTGTAACAAGATTGTGTCTACCATTCTATGCAAAGTAATTCCTTCTAAAACATGAGCACTGCTGTCAGATCTCAGCTCATGTTGTATGTAAAGTTTTGCCCTGCAATAAACTTGTAGAACATTGCTTTCAGCAACCAAGATGTATTTGTACAGTATGACCTATGTGCTGCTATTCAACTCTCACTTAACTGTTGTTTACAGCGTACAAACACAACCACACACAAGCCATCTGTGGTGTCTGTGGGCTCTGACACGTGAGCGAGTGTTCACAGTGGAAAATTACCATTTAAACAAAATCAGCGACCATGTTGGAGGACCTGCAGAGAAACTGTTAGTGTTTCAGTGCTGCACTGCTGAAAAGATGCAACACGTCACTTTATTTTACAAAGCAAAAACCTTCATCGTTGAGAGTGTACACGATCATCTAAAAGCACAGGTCATGACAGGCCAAACCCGCCTATTGATTACTCCCACTGACTGGTTGACGCTCAGTCGCAATGATGTCTCATTTCCTGGTCACACATGAGTTGATGTGATGAGAGAGCACATTTTGCGCTTGTTCAAAAAATGTTTCCTGGTTCAGGGTGTAATTTGTCTCTCATTGTGTTTCTCTCTTCACCCGCTTGGAGCTAGAGGTGGGACTTTCTTCTTTCTATGTTAATGAGCTTGAGGGAGTGCACGAGAGAATGTGAGAAAGCCAAACTTTACAGAAAGTGAGAAAGTTGTTACTTCAAAAGCAAATAAAGAGCAAATATAACTCTCAGCAACAACACTAACTAACATAAACACATCTAAAGTGCTTTCCACAGACTATACATTCTGAATTGTGAGAGCAAACCTTTGAGAACATCACGCATGATTGATGCAGATGTGACTGAGTAGGACCGAGCTTCTCACAGCAGGGTGGTAACAAGACCCGCCTACATATATCCGAATATCCGCATTGTGCTCATTGTACGCCACAGCCCAGAGATGTTAGGTACTTTTTTGGCCTCTGTGTGCTCGGCAGTCAAAGGTGTCTCTCAATAGCTCTCAGCATACTCGGTCATGTTTCTGCAGGACCCTTTGGTCTCTTTGTCTCTGTGGTTTCAAATAGGAAGTCTCTGCAGTGTTTTCGTGCACAGCAGTCACACAGTACAAGCCCAACACGCAGGCTATTTTAGTGGATTATATCAATAAATCAGAGTGTAAAGACTAAAACAGGGTTTAATAAAATAATGACTAGAACACATAAGAACAATGTGACATTAATGTATATGATTATTTCCTTGTTTTTTGTTAGTGTAACTGTATTGCCGAAACCCCTCAAGAACAGCCTTGCTGAGGGAGTGGCCATTAGCTGTTAGTTTGAACTGCTTATCATGTCCTCTCATAGAAGTATTTGTTTCAGCCTGACTGATCAAACCAAACCAGCCAAACAGTGGCCACTGTATGTGCGCCTGGGAGAAGCAGTTGAAACAATATACCTACCCAGGTAATGTCATGAGCATCGCCAGCTACTTGCTGCAACAACAATAACCACTGCAAATACTTGCTAGCAGCATGCTTCTATGGATGGCAATGTCAGTTGGTCTGCTAATCCAGAACTTTCATCCAGACTCAATCATCTCAACAACTACTTGACAGGTTATTTTGCACAAACACTCATCTACCTCAGGCTGAAGTGTAATTAGCCTGCTAACATGCTAATTTAAGATATGTTAGCATGTGGGTTGGCACCACTGTCCCCATGGGCGTAGGAAGCATTTAAAAATGTGGGTGGGCCAATCTAACGAGGGTGTGGGGGTTCTCCCCCTGCACATTTTTAAAAGAGTAGGTGTGTTTTCATGTTTTCTGGTTCCTTATAACAGGTGGATTGCGCTTTTTTTCCAAATAAACTGGCATGAGAGAAATTATGGGTACATTTGTAAGTTCATCCAGATAACATATTTGAAGATAAAAGCTAAAATAACACAAATGCATTTAAAGACTAGTTTATAGGCTAATAGCATTGTAGCATGGGCCCCTGATATATATATATGCAGTTTTTTATGGCTAAAAATACATATTGCAAGACCCACCTTACTCTGACCTCTGATTGGTTGGCTTTGTTAGATGCATTTTCTGTGCTTGACTCAAACTGTCACACACTAGCTCTGGTAATGTCTGATTTCAGCAGTTTATAAGCTGTAGTTTTGCGGATTAACACATCAACCTCTTCAGCCTCTCTCCTGGTCGTCCACTGCTCCTGTGGAGGTCACTCATCCTCCGGAGCCACTCTCAAAAGTGTCTCTGCCCTCGTTCGGAGAGCGGACAGGCAGGCTGCTGCCGGGCTGCCCTGCAGACACCTGAGACCATGCAGCTGCGACAGCCAGTCAGGGTTTACTGGAGCAACCACAGCTCACAGTCCACTGCATCAGCTACATTACTGTCTATTTGTTCTATACAACTGCTAGAAAAACTCAAGCACAACCAATTAATGCCAGATAGCCTCTGAACATAGTTAGGCAACAGTACGCTAGATAGCCAATTCTTGTCTCTTCCAGGTCTTATTAAACAGTATATTTTAATTGTGGCCCACAGAGCTCCCTCCCTCTTGCTGGTTGTACAGCGGACTAATAGGTCACCCAGGTGGCTTGGACGCAGGAGGACAGCCAAGAACAGGCAATTGGCCATGGGTGTGGGTCCCACCGATCGCCCTCCCTCTTGTCAAGCAAACTACCAGGGCTACAAAAATCTCTGTCAGCATAACTGACAAGTAACTATTTCCTAACTGTATGTTCAGTGGCTGCCTTTGTTCTGCCTGTGTTGTCCTTACGGTTGTTTAAAACAATAAGGCAGTGGTGGAGCTGATGCAGCAGACTGTTAACCATAGTTGCTGTCGTAGCTGCAGTGTCTCTGTTTGGTGGAGCAAACAGGCCAGGTGGCAGAGTACTGGCATGGCAGCCTGGTGGCGGCCCGCCTGTTGGCTCTTCCTAATGAGTGAAGAGACACTCTGAAGAGCAGCTCTGGAGCAGCAGAGGACCGGGCAAGAGACTGAAGAGGTTGGTGTGTTTAACCGTAAAATTACAGCTTATAAACTGCTGAAACAGACATTGCCAGTTAACAGTTTGAGTCAAGCACAAAGAAAGCAACCGACAAAGCTAACCCATCAGAGGCAGAGAAGGGTGGGTGTTGTGAGAACATGAGTGGATTCCATAATAACGTGTGTGTGCGCTATGTGTCAATCTATCTGTGTGCAAGGTAGCAGTAAAAACGTGGTATGGAGTTTCATTGATTTCGGGAAATTTTCCAATAAGAAAGTGGAATGGATCTGATAATAAAGCACAGACACAGTGCTCTGAAATAAGTACTAAGTGAATAAACTGTTGCATTGTTAACATGGTAAAAGTGTGTGTGTGTGTGTGTGTGGGTGGGGGGCTCCAACAGAGCAGCTCTAACAATAGAAACTATGAGATGAAACAATGGCCTACAACAACACACCATCATCTTCTTCCTGTCAGCATCGTTTCCTCCTTTCTTCAAACTAAGTTTGAGCAAATTTCAATGTGATGTCATTGCCAACGGTTTCGGTAATGTATTTGGCCCTGTCTGCTTTCACATCTGGAGACTACTTAAAAACAGCAGGGATAGGTTTTTGGATTTCCATTTTTGTTCTTTTTGTTCATTTTTTTTTGCTTTCTTCTGGGTGATGCCATCTAATATTGTTAGTATGTTCCTCTTCTTCTGTTGCTTTTTCTAAAATGGTGCTTAGAAAACAACTTTTAGGTGCATTACCGCCACCTACTGGACTGGATCAGGGGTTCGAACTCTAACCCACTGACATATGCTCCCACCATATTGTGACAGTCAGACGTCTTCTTCATTCATCGTTCACCGAACCGTGACGTCGGTATGGTGACGGCTAGGAACAAATACATGTAGCCTACCGCTACAACCCAAGTAGACACTATACTAAACAAATCCTGTTCATATCAAAACTAACAAAACAACACTTTACCTTACCCTTGGCTAAATGGTTTTGCTGCCTCTACTAATGTTTCAGTTCCCTGTAGTTTATTAAGCCCTCATTAATCGTTTGATTTCAGAGAGATACTCCATATTTTTAAAGTCACTCCCTTTCGGTCTTCAAAACCAATCAGAGAGATGTGTGATGATACATCTCATGCCTTTTTGAACAGGTTTGATACTGAAAGCCCTCATTAAATACCCGTTAAGTGATTTTAAACATCAGGTTTATGGGTCATATTGTGGTTCTAGCACCTCTCTCCAGGTGTCTAGACTTAAGAACTAAAGTAGACAATGAAGTAGAACATGTCTTCACTGTTTCCAAAATAGGTCATTCAGTGTCACTTCTTGTGAGCCAATCAAACACAGTCCTCTCTCTTTAAGAGGAGAGAACGTATGGAGGATCTCTACATTCATCAGGAAATTTTGATCACGATGACATCTCTGAAGTTTGCTTTATATCTGACTTGTCTTTGCTTGTGGAGAACAGGTGAGTTTGGTATTTTGTGGATCTATTTCTATCCTTAATGATGTAAAGTCATTCTTGATACAATTTCTAATCTTTCTGATTCATTTTGTCATTGCATTAATGTTGCTCTTTTCTTTGTCTTTTTTCTGTTCAGCTCTGACAAATGATCCTAAATTGTCCACGTCTCTGCATCCAAATCAAGAGGGTGGATTTTTATCACGAAATGTTGGAGACAGTGTGACTTTACGGTGTTTCTATAAGGCGGACATTGCAGCATACTTTTTCTGGTATAAGCAGACTCTGGGACAGAAACCACAGCTCATCTCTACCTTCTATAAACATGACAAAGGGGGCACTTTTATTGATGAATTAAAAAACAATTCACGCTTCACATTGGAAAGTGGAAATGGTAAAAATCACTTGAAGATCTCAGATTTACACATTTCAGACTCAGCTACGTATTACTGTGTAGGTTGCTATGCATACCAACTGGAATTTGGGGATGGCGTTACTGTCAGTGTGAAGGGTTCAGGTTTGAACATCCCAGCCACGGTCCATCAGTCGGCATCTGAGATCATCCAGCCAGGAGGCTCTGTGACTCTGAACTGTACAGTACACACTGGGACCTGTGATGGAGAACACCGTGTTTACTGGTTCAAACACTCTCAAGAATCTCATCCAGGACTCATTTACACCCATGGAGGCAGGAATGATCAGTGTGGGAGGAAAGACAACACACAAACACACACCTGTGTCTACAACTTGCCAATGAAGAGCCTGAATCTTTCTCATGCTGGGACCTACTACTGTGCTGTTGCCTCATGTGGACACATACTGTTTGGAAACGGGACCAAACTGGACTTTGAGGGTAAGTACTGCAAAATTCTAGCAAAGAAGTAATTATGACTGCTTTGTCATCAAATTGTGAAAATTATGGCTTGACCAATAATGGATTTTTTTTTTTTTTTTTTTTGGGGGGGGGTTAAAAAATATAATCATAATACATAAAGAAATAATCTTGATATGTATCCCTTTGATTTGGTTTTTGACCAAGATACATACACAGCAGGACATTTTACAATGTAAAAGTGCTCTCTCGAGGACAAACTCATTAATGGAGTCATTATTTGAGATTACCTCAATCCCAGTAATAAAGAAGGAGCAGCTTACTTTTCCGCATGGCTGATTTAGCTTGGTTTAGCTCCACCAAAAGTTCTGTAATGTCTCCTGACGTTTGGCTGTCTGCAGATGAGAAGACATCTCCTGACTCCCTCGTGTACTACTTGAGTGGAGCTTTGACATTCACCACCATCCTGGTTGTTTTACTGGCTTTCTCAGTGTACAAGATAAAGAAGAGAAACAGCTGCCAGTGTACAGGTAACCGGTTCTGTTTTTATCTAGCTCCTGGTATTCATTAAAAACGTCTTTTAAATAAACCGCTTTCTCTCTGTTTCACAACAGAATCTCAAAGAGTTTCGGCTTCTAACACATCAAATGGAGAGGTGAATATTATCTATTTACTGTAAAAGCTATCTTACGTCTGATGTTTTTACCATCAGAGCCATTGGTTGTTTTGTGGACTTCAATATATTTCTTGTGACAGGGTAACCAAGATGCAGACAACCTCCATTATGCTGCTTTAAGTGTCAAGCTGCCCAACAGATCAAGAAGACAGAGGAACAACACCAACAATGAATGTGTGTACTCCGGTGTGAAGCTCTAGAACTTGATATTTTTCAGCTGTATTTTTGTGTACGGTCTAATTTTGTCAACTTCTCTGAAAGGTGCAATATGTAAGCATTGGCCACATGTCGAATTCGTACTCCAGGTACGTACAAACAGGGGGCAGCATACCACCAGAGTAACTGCTAACTGTAGCTGCCGTTAGTTTGTGAGAGCTCAGCTCTATAAGCTGTGCAACTAGCGCTCCTATTAGCTGAGTCTGGGGGAAGTGTTTTTACTATTGGTCTATCACCTCTTGAGGTAGAAAGTGGCTTGGGGGTAGCTGGTTGGCATGCTTACCTAAAGAGATATCTCTGCAATACAATACATTGATCATCTTGACATATGGTCAGAACTGTTAATTCACCACATTCTGTTCATAATTTGAGTTATTTTTTGAATGTTTTAGGCTAAAATAAAAAAGTTTTGTTTTTTTTCATAAAAACAGCTTGGTCAATATGGTACATACACATACAGTATAGTGAATGTAAAGTGAATGTAAATTGTTTTCAACCAAATGCACGATAGAGAATATGCATTGTATGTCATTGATAATCATTTTAATACATAATGTTACATTTTTTTTAAATTGTGTGTGATTATGCAAGTGTGTGTGTCTGTGTGTGTACTATATATAAATATTAAAAATGTAGCATTGTCCTGTCAGAAAGGGCAGGGAGGGTTGTGGCATTAACACTGTGGTTAAACGGTGGCTACAGTGGGTTTGAAGTCATTAAAGACATCACCATTCTCCTCTACCAGCAATAACCCACTTACCACAATTGGATCAGATCACATCCGGGTAACCACTGCACTGAAGAGAGCACTGCAGACATCTGGATTTCACCTCAAGTAGCACCAAACCTCCACATTAGTTTGGTTTTCCAATGAACACACTTCGAAATGTTGGTAGGTGCGAAGCCTGTGAGGGATCATGGCCCTTGTTGGTTCACTCGCTCCTTGATGACAAAGTCAAATGAAATGGCTGAGGACTCTGTGTCTATCAGAGGGGGCACATGGCTGTCCTCACTATCTTCAAGCTAACAAAGCTAGCAGTGGCAGGGACTTTAGTGCACGGGGAATCGAGCATTCAACAGGAGGAGTGAAAAAACCTTAAAAATCTTGATCTGTTTTCAACACGTCCTTATTCCTAATGACTGAAAAGGTTGATTGCCAATGACTCCCAAAATAACATATATACTGTGACCCAACTACTAGTGAATCGGTCACAGTGTGGTTAGGTTCAGGTACCAAAACAACCTGGTGAGGTTTAGGAAAAGATAATGTTTTGGTTAAATAAGTACATCAGTTATGAACGTGACGTAAGTTTAAGTAAGTCAGTGTTGACTGTTACAAACAGGAAAGTCTTGGTATGTTTGACCTATTAGCCCATGTCACCCTAATCCCTATGCTGACTTTGTCACTCTTTATACTTCATCACCTGACTTCCTCCTTTGCTGTCATCACAATTACTATGGGAACTAGAGATTGCCACCTAACAATAAACTAACCTTCCACAGGCAACCATTGTTAATGGTGAGGACAGGCAGGTATTTAACAGTGTTTTTAAATAGAAATCAACCAGTTAGCTTACACAATGTATTTCCTGACTGTCGGTGGCAGGTTGCAGTGACTGAGCAGCAGCAAAAATATCCTCTTGCTGTGTTTGTCTTTGTAGTGTCTTTGAGCACTAACAGTGTAAATGACCCAGTTGACTCTTGGAGGAGGTAGGGATGACTAGCTTGCTGGCTAATGTGACAGAACATGTAACTAAGACAGTTTAGAGGCTGTTGGAAGACATTGCATCATTCATGAAGATTAGCTTTTTCCCCGCATACAGCATTTATGCTAAGCTAGGCTATAGTGTTGCAGGTTTTTACATACAGAGATTGAAACAGACTTTAATCTGTGTACAGTATGTTGTTGGAATAATAATGTCAAACAGGGCAGAGTCTGCTTCCTAAGCAGAAGGAAGGCAGGTAGCATGTTGAATTTAGCTGCCATATTTAACGATATTTTTTTCTGCAGTGAAAACAGAGATAAAGCAGTCATTTCAATGAGGCCCGCTGATCTTTAAAACACTTTACTGTGTCTCTTCTTCACTGCAGCAGCCTCTGTGGTTTTGAGCAGGATGCGGAGGTGTTCTTACCGGGCAGTCAGACTGCAAACAACCCTGTGTTAGTACACAGGCACTGTGTTTGTGTGTGGGTGTTGTTTAAGGTATAGATAAAACAGTGAAAAACAATCCAGGAAGTCCAGTTGGAGTAACAGATTCATGCTTTTGAAGGGGCAAAATGTAAGATATGGCCAGAATTTAATTTTAAAGCATTAAACAATGAACAATCAAGGGTTAAAAAACAACATTGTTATGACAAAGACATCTTTGTACTGTGTTGCAGAGATGTCTAAGGAGATATTTTACACCCTTCCAGAAAAATACAACCGTACACAATCTGAATTCAAGTTTCTGTCTTTCACCAGACTCATACTATCTTAACTGCCTTGTTAACTCGTTGTTCAACACACTTCATCAAACTCACCATAAACAAAATAAAACTAGCCAAAACAGTCTTGGTTTGTTGTTTCACAATCACCTCGTGTTTGATCGAAATAAATCCTCAATTCAGTCACTAAGATGTGGAAATACTCCAGTTCCATGCACCATTTTCACTCACCCAATGTCAGACTGTCTTTGGCCTTCTGTCTCTTTATGCCTCTACTGTCGTGTTTAATTGTCCGTGGAACCACAGTCCTGGTCAGAGCAGCTGTAAATCACCTCCATGTCCAAATCCACCACCCTGTCTTCAAACTGATGGTATCAGAGGCTGTGTTCAGTCCCAGTCTGGTGTCGGGTGGCTGGCTGAGCTGAGCCCCATTGACCACAGTGACTCCTCCAGTCATCAGCGATTGCGGTGCGGGCAGACTTCCATCAGCTAATAAGGCCACTTAGCTGCGCGGCTACCTGAGCTTCTTGCTGATGGCAAGTAGTCGCAACAGCCAAGGATAGCTACAGCAAAGCATAAGTCTAGCATAGTAAGCAGTAAGCCATTATGCTGCCCTGTATAGTCTTGGAGCTACCTTCGAATTCTGGTCGTTTCTTACAAATTACATCTTTAAAGACTAATAAATAATTTTTTATGTAAGCTAAACTTGGATTATGGAACAACGGGGTAAGAACAAGATAAGGCCTCTCCACAGAGTCGTTGTAGTTTTAGAGGAGTACTTAATGTATGCTGAAGACATGAGCAAAGCAGGAAGTAAGGCAGCATTGTTTAAGTTACAAGTCCACATGGGGAGGATGTCGGGGTGGATGGACGGCTCACTAAACTTTGAACTTCAACACAGGAAACCACTGTTCGCTTCACCCATTTCTAACTGAGAGTCAATGTTTTTTTTGTGTCCACAATTGTTTCCGAGCCTTAACCACATGGTTATACACTGCCCGGCCAAAACAAAAAGTCATACACAATAATATTTCGTTGGGCCGCCTGTTGATACACAGCACACCAACCTTGTTATATTCATCTTTTATTAAAAAAACAAAAATTTCATGTCCTCAATGTTTTTCAGTTTTTCTCCATTATACCGACCTTGGTATTCAGTATTGATATTTTTCAAGGTATTGTATCAAAGTTAGAAACTCCAGCATCACGACAACACTAATACCTGCACATGTACACCGATTTGCCTCTAGAGAGAACTAACAGGGTGTTGGCCCTGACACTTATCAGGTCTTCGAGGGCTGTGAAGAGCAGGATGAACATTAGCATACTTCAAGATAGCTGTAGGATAGCTTTTATGACATACAGCAGCAGTTATGCATCTCAAAATGTTTCATTTTGGCACTGCAACAGCTATAAATCTTCAATCTATCATCTATCTTTCCATCAATCTCCACACTGAGACTTTTGAATCTAAACCCCCCATGTTTTTGCTTAGTATCTCTGTCAGCAGCTACTGTGGTTTGCAGCAGGATGTAGAGGTTTTGCACTGCTACATGAATACTCCTTACGCCAAAGACCATGAAAACATCCATAGAAGGAAGAGTTCTTAAGAAGTCACATTTAATCACACAGAAAAGCCTGAGAACTACATACAACAACAAAAACAAAGGATAGAAAATGCTGGTTGCATAAGGCATTTTGGAACATTGCAGCATCAGATTACAAAGTGCTCAAACAAGCAGATACAAGCTGACGTGTAAAAATAAAAAGACCATAAAAATGCATTCCAAGCTCTTGGCTCCAAAACCTTACATTTCCACTAACTCTACCATTAGTGGTATCTAGCTATAAGGGCTGTACCCGAATCAGGATGTTCAGAGTCGACTGTGAGTCGGCACTTCAGCCAGATCCATTGGCTCGGTTTCCATTTTTATAAATACTCAACAATGTTGTTACTGAGGCTTTTCTGACAGGTAGATAAATTATTGTACCTGCATGTTGCTGTATCTGTTGGACATAGTGATGGTCAGTCCAATTAGACTGTGCTATGCTAATTGATATAGCGTATATTCCTTTATTCTCCCCTAATTTTACATAAGACACCACTATGAGGAGCCATTATTTTCTTATGTCTCCCCCCATGTGAATCTTCTTAAGTACTAAACTTGACGAGAGGTGGCAGTGAACATCTTCATGTTTCTAAAGTGGGCCATAGTGTCACATGGGCTGGCCAATCAAACGCA
Organism: Pagrus major; assembly: GCF_040436345.1. Lineage (NCBI taxonomy): Eukaryota > Metazoa > Chordata > Actinopteri > Spariformes > Sparidae > Pagrus > Pagrus major. The sequence goes on along the minus strand of NC_133224.1, from coordinate 19,072,207 downwards.
GTCTTGTCTCCTAAGAGTGGAAAAAGTATCGAGACTCTCTCATTCAACACAAGGATTCAAACATGATGACATCTCCGCTTGTCTTCTTTCTGACATGTTTGTTTTGGGGGAAAGTGGGTGAGTTGTGTTTTTATGGCTCCAGTATTTTTGTATGTCACTCACACTAATGTGTCTATTCTGAATTCAATCAGAGAAAGTAAATGTGCATTTCTTTTGTCTCTCATTTCATTTCAGCTCAGACAACAGCTCTAAATTTGTCCCCAACTATTCATCAAGACGGAGGTTTCGTATCAGTTGAAACTGGGGACAGCTTGACTTTGCCATGTTTCTATGGAGATACTTTTCCTGTAAGGCTTTACTGGTATAAACAAACTCTGGGACAGAAACTACAGCTCATCTCTTCATTCTACAAGTTTGAAAAAAATGGAACTTTTTATGGTGAATTTAAGAGCAATCCACGCTTCACACTGGATACACGAGATGGTAAAAATCACTTGAAGATCTCAGATCTGCGTATTTCAGACTCAGCTGCTTACAACTGCATGAGGGGCTATTTATCCACCGTAGAAATATTAGAGAGCACAGCTGTCAGTGTAACAGGTTCAGCTTCAGTCCATCAGTCAGCTCCTGAGATCATCCAGCCAGGAGGCTCTGTGACTCTGAACTGTACAGTACACACTGGGACCTGTGATGGAGAACACAGTGTTTACTGGTTCAAACACTCTCAAGAATCTCATCCAGGACTCATTTACACCCATGGAGGCAGGAATGATCAATGTGAGAGGAAAGACAACACACAAACACACACCTGTGTCTACAACTTGCCAATGAAGAGCCTGAATCTTTCTCATGCTGGGACCTACTACTGTGCTGTTGCCTCATGTGGACACATACTGTTTGGAGACGGGACCAAGCTGGACTTCCAAGGTAAGAAACTTTCTAGAAAAAGTTGTCCAATTTGTTAAATAGTCATTCATATTCCCCCATAAAACTCAACATGGAAACAGAAAACATGCTAAGGCTCTGTTTCTGATGTCTGTCTCTCTGCAGACAAAGTGGACTCTCCTGTCTTGGTGTATTTGTTGAGTGGAGCTTTGACATTCACCACCATCCTGGTAGTTTTACTGGCTCTCTCAGTGTTCAAGATGAAGAAGAAAAACAGTTATCAGTCTACAGGTAACTGATACTATCTGTATCTGACAGCTTTTATTTTATATAAATAACTTTTGAATGAAACAGCTTTATTTGTGTTTCACAGAGTCTCCAGCAAGATTATCAGCTCCCTCCACAACAAATGCAGAGGTGAAATTTATCTTAACGATCCATTAATAAACATCAAAATACCTTTTAATTGTACAACAGAATTTAGAATTCGATCGATACCCTAATCCACTTCTACATATTTTATCAGCAGGGTCACGGAGACGCAGACAACCTCCATTATGCTGCTTTAAGTGTCAAGCTGCCCAACAGATCAAGAAGACAGAGGAACAACACCAACAATGAATGTGTGTACTCCAGTGTGAAGCTGTAGAACTGGACCTGTTTCAGCAAATACTCCTTTGTATGCTTGTGTTGGCGCACAGGAATAGCATGGGAAAGTCTCCTGGCGAAGACAATTTGACCTGCAGTACCTACGCCTCACTGTCCTGTTATTACTGCTTCAATTGTACATTTCAGTTAAACTTTTACCTCCTGCAAATTCAAGTAATATGGAAAAGAAAATGTGCAGTGTCATTTGTCAACTCGCAATACATTGCTTTCTGGTAGAACATGTTATCCTTCAACCACAGCCATCAGGACACCTACTCATGTTACAATATCTGCTTGTTCTGGCTGACATTTTCTATGTTGCTTGATGAAAAAACAACATTGTATTGCACTGTAGATCTGTCCAATACTTTTGAACCTGTTGATCATAATGTTCATTAAATATTCTGCATTCTATTGGTCTTGATTAATCTCTTTTCCACCTGGTTCAGATCATATTTTAAGTAAATTTCATATATAATATAGCATACAGTTTGACCCAGGTCACTCTTAAGTCAACATGGACATCTAGCGATACGTTAAATAGACTACTGTTTAGAATGGTAGTGGTTGACACACTGTACTGATCACTATTGTTCTCCTTGGTCAAGCCTGTCAATAAAAGCTGCCTCTTAAGACATCGGGTCTCCTGGCATCTTCTTCATAAACACAAGTCCACCAGCTCTACAGAATTTCCATCATTTAGTAAAGGATCCAGTGAGGACCAACATAAGAGCCCCTGCTGCTACTGTAAATAAATGAAACCTGAAAATTGCACTGTCCATCTTTTTGCTGACATCATGTATGAGCAAGACTTATTTTAACCACCTAAAAGAAGGCACACCTAAAAAAAATAGATTTTTGGTGCTTTACATTGTTGTCAGACAGCCGTGTTATACAGTCTGCAGCAGGCACAGCTACACTTGAGCGTAGGAATACATCCGTTGTACAGTTGAGGAAATGTAGTGCCAAAGGAAAGGGTTGTCTGAAAGCAATGTAAAGTACCAAAAATGTTTAAAATACAGTGTACACTGAAATGGATATGTGCCTTCATTTAGGTGGCTAAAATACGTCTTGCTGTTGGTGCCGTTTAGCAGCACAAAGCCCTGCTTCTCCACACAGAGGGAGAGCAGACGGTCATCTACTGCAGGTAACACACTGTATAGGGAGAGGTACCTCATACAACCCCACAACAAAATACATGAACTACCACTTTAAGTAATGAGGCATTTAATGTGATAGCCATTTGATCTATAAAACATGTTCTGAAGAAAAAAAAAAAAAATTCAAGTTGGGTTCAAGACACAGAGCTAGTTCCACTTTCAAATTTGAAAAAAACAGTATACAATCCTTTACTTGAGTGGACAGCCAAGGTATATTGACTGCTGCCCAAGTATATTTGGTGAATCGTCTTAACATTTTTAACGTTTATTTGTTTTTATCCATCCAGAAGAATGACACCATCCATGGTCGATTAACTTAAAGGTGACATATTATGCTAATTTCTGCTAGTTGACATGGTTCCTTGATGTCTAAATGGAATGATAGTAACATGCTTTGGTTGAAAAAACCGAAGGATTGAGCACAGCAGGGGTGTTTACACACCAGTTTCACAGCCCTGTTTTAAGCGGCTGGTTTGAGTGCCTTTCCCTTTAATGCTAATGAGCTACTGCGTGCGCCGCCCACCTCTTCCTGCCGGGGGGAAGACGTGAGGACGGCATCGCGTGACCATGGCAACGAGCTATACACATTTGCGAAGCAACTTTTCTGTGTCCATGCCTGCATATAACTGATAGTAGCACAGCAGACATGTAGCAGCTAACCCCTGTCTCCGGCTCCAAGACAAAGTAGTGATTGCTTTACTGCAGGTAACGTGCAGGTCACTGTCCTTTAGCACAACATGCTAATGAATTAACATAGCTCACCGTCCGCTAACAACTGAGACATTTCCCCCAGTCTCCTCTGCTTGTTCACGGCGGAACAGCAGCTCACCGTCTGCTAACAACCGAGACATTTCACCCCGTCTCCTCTGCGTGTTCACGGCGGAACAGCAGCTCACCGTCCGCGAACAACTGAGACGATTTCATACAATCTCCTCTGCTTGTTCACGGCCGAGCAGTGGTTCACCGCCGGTTAGAAGCGATAAAATCTCAATATCCTAATTCATTTTCTCAATTCACTGTCATGTTTTAAAAGAGTGCTGATATGACAAATTAACTTTTGGTAACATTAACATTATCGTGAATACTACGGCCAGTAAGCCCAACGTTGATAACTTCACGTTAGTTCAGCCTCATATTTACATCGACGGTTAGTGTTAGCGTTAGCTCATGTGCTAAACGGCCAAAGTAACACCAACTACACTGTTTTTTAAATACTTACAGTTCCATCATTGACAGTGGGTATGGATCCATCTTTTAAGGGACAATCTTGTTGCCAGTCCAGCCTCCAGTCCTGACCTGGTTGCTGAAGCAGTCCGGCGTGAAGTGACTGGCACAGACCATAACGCTTTTGCTCACTGAAGCTGGGACGTTTCCCTGATAAATAAAATGTAGCCGCTCCGCTCTGATATCCTCTTTGGTAGGGAGGCCATGTAGCGAAACAGGAGGATCCGTGCATCCGACGACAGAGCAGCAGTGCTCGGCTTTCGGGTTGTACATGGTAGCGGTCAGGCTGTCGCGTACAAGTTAAGCGAGAACGAGAAAATGGCGGATCCTTGTCCAGGTAGCTGGCGAAGTGTGGGAGGAGATAGCCAGCGCGATGACTGGAGTATGCAAAAGACCGGATTGTCGAAATCCAAACGGCTCGTTTAGAGACCCAATCCCTGACTCCGGTAGTTTACGAAACATTGACTTAGTTGTCAAAAAATCATGCTTAAGGGGTGGGGAGGCACTCCGGATACGCAAATATACATACTAAAGTAAGGAAAAAGTGAGTTTTGCAAAATATGTCCCCTTTAAGGACAATCTGCCCCTGCACTACCCCTCCCTTCTACAGCATTCACACATGCTCTGCAGAGAAACAGACAGAGATGTTCTCTGATATCACATCCTTCCTATAAAAGTACTGATTGTAATGTGGCCCCTATTTACTGTAGGCCTGCTTATGCTGTTGTTTTGTACAAGCTTCGGTGAACCTGGTTGTCGCATTGTCATTCTGTACCACGTTGGTTTCAATAGTTTTGATAGGCTATATCATTAATGACAAGCTTCCTCAACATGGGTTCACCTGCTGTTGTGAAAATGTAATTGTGTGTGTGCATTAAGGCGGACAACTAAAGCAACACTATGTAGGCAAAGTTCAAAAGTGATTCTGAAAAAGGTTGATATCTGAAAGGAGTGATTTATTTGGTTTGTATTGTGGTTTTATACTTTTAATATATATATGTTACAAAACATCTGTTTAATGCAGCACAGAATGCAGTGTTGGTTACAACTTGAAATAATGTTTCTTTTTAATCATGAGATGGTATCAACTCTGGACGATCTGCTCAAAGTCATGTACTTCATTTCTGGTTGACATAATGGCATTTGGTCCATTGCTGAACGTGGAGCAGGACTCTTATTGTGTATTGGTGCGAGTGTTTATATTTGATACAGGTCATGTATTTTTTCAGTGATTTTAAATCCAATTTCAGGTTGAAGTTTTCCATTTATCTGTAACGTGCGACTCTAACCAACATGACACTTGTGGCAGTGAACATGTGACCATGTTTCCTACATAGCTCATACATAGTCATTTCAGGCTGGCCAATCAAACACAGTCTTCTCTCTAAGGGCGGAGAAGGTGTTGAGATTTTTTCATTCAACACAAGGATTCGAACAGGATGACATCTCTGAGGCTTGTCTTCTTCCATCTGACATGTTTGTTCTTGAGGATAACGGGTGAGTTGAGTTTGTTGATTCAAGTATTCATTTTGTAATGTATGGTTACTCCTCATACTAATGTGTCTGATGTAATGATTATTCTGATTCCTTTCACAAAGAAGTAACTGTGTGTTTACTTTGTCTCTCATTTCATTTCAGCTCAGACAACTGCTCTGAAGTCGTCCTCGTCTGTTCATCCAGACGGAGGTTTTTTATCAGTAAAAACTGGGGACAGCTTGACTTTGCCATGTTTCTATAAAGCTGGTGTTGTTGCAAGGCTTTACTGGTACAAACAACCTCTGGGACAGAAACCACAGCTCATCGCCACGTTCTACAGGTTTGATAAAAATGGCACTTTTCATGGTGAATTCAAGAACAATCCACGCTTCACACTGGATACAAGAGATGGTAAAAATCACTTGAAGATCTCAGATCTGTGTATTTCAGACTCAGCTGCTTACAACTGCATGAGTAGTTTTTCAAGTGCGTTAGAAATTTCAGAGAGTATTACTATCAGTGTAACAGGTTCAGCTTGGATCCATCAGTCAGCTCCTGAGATCATCCAGCCAGGAGGCTCTGTGACTCTGAACTGTACAGTACACACTGGGACCTGTGATGGAGAACACAGTGTTTACTGGTTCAAACACTCTCAAGAATCTCATCCAGGACTCATTTACACCCATGGAGGCAGGAATGATCAGTGTGAGAGGAAAGACAACACACAAACACACACCTGTGTCTACAACTTGCCAATGAAGAGCCTGAATCTTTCTCATGCTGGGACCTACTACTGTGCTGTTGCCTCATGTGGACACATACTGTTTGGAGACGGGACCAAGCTGGACTTTGAAGGTAAGAAACTTTCTATAAAAGATTCTCCCATTTGTTAAATAGTCATTCCCCCATAAAACTCAACATGGAAACAGTAAAAATGCTAAGGCTCTGTTTCTGATGTCTGTCTCTGCAGACAAAGTGGACTCTCCTGTCTTGGTGTATTTCTTGAGTGGAGCTTTGACATTCACCACCATCCTGGTAGTTTTACTGGCTCTCTCAGTGTTCAAGATGAAGAAGAAAAACATTTATCAGTCTACAGGTAACTGATAATATCTGTATCTGACAGTTTTTATTTTATATAAATAATTTTGAATGAAACAGCTTTATTTGTGTTTCACAGAGTCTCCAGCAAGATTATCGGCTCCCTCCACAACAAATGCAGAGGTGAAATTTATCCTAATGATCCATTAATAACCATCAAAATACCTTTTAATTGCACAACAGAATTTAGAATTTGATTGATACCCTAATCCACTTCTACATATTTTATCAGCAGGGTCACGGAGACGCAGACAACCTCCATTATGCTGCTTTAAGTGTCAAGCTGCCCAACAGATCAAGAAGACAGAGGAACAACACCAACAATGAATGTGTGTACTCCAGTGTGAAGCTCTAGAACTGGACCTGTTTCAACAAATACTCCTTTGTATGCTTGTGTTGGCGCACAGGAATAGCATGGGAAAGTCTCCTGGCGAAGACAATTTGACCTGCAGTACCTACGCCTCACTGTCCTGTTATTACTGCTTCAATTGTACATCATAGTTCAACTTTTATCTCCCGCAAATTTATGTAATATGGAAAAAGACAATGTGCAGTCTAATTGGTCAACTCGCAACCACAGCCATCAGGACACCTACTCATGTTACAATATCTGCTTGTTCTGGCTGACATTTTCTATGTTGCTTGATGGAAAAACAACATTGTATTGCACTGTAGATCTGTCCAATACTTTTGAACCTGTTGGTCATAATGTTTATTAAATATTCTGCTTTCTATTGGTCTTGATTGATCTCTTTTCCACCTGGTTCAGATCATATTTAAAAAATAAATTTCAGATGGTGTCAAACCAAGTTCCAAGATGGTTAGTGTGAAGGAATTTTCCTTCTTAGCTGATGACCCTCTGTTCTGTGTGTCTGATAAGACTGAAGTTAACAAGCCCCGTTTCTGACTGTTTTGCAGCAACTGTCTCTCACTAAAGAAGTCGAATCTCAGCTTAGACTGATTGTTCTGTCTCAGTACAGAATGCATGTGTGTCGACCCAAAAAGATATATAGTATAGCATACAGTTTGACCTAGTTCACACTTAAGTAAACACTGACATCCAGCGATAGGTGAAATAGGCTACTGTGCAGAATGGTAGTGGTTGACACACTGTACTGATCGCTATTATTCTCCTTGGTCAAGCCTGTCAATAAAAGCTGCCTCTTAAGACATCGGGTCTCCTGGAATCTTCTTCACAACCACAAGTCCACCAGCTCTACAGAATTTCCATCAGTTAGTGAAGGATCCAGTAAGGACCAACATAAGAGCCCCTGCTGCTACTGTAAATAAATGAAACCTGAAAATTGCACTGTCCATCTTTTTGCTGACATCATGTATGAGCAAGACGTATTTTAGCGACTAAAAGAAGGTACACCTAAAAAAACAGATATCCGTTTAAGTGTACGCTATATTTTGAACATTTTTGGTGCTTTACATTGTTGTCAGACAGCCATGTTATACAATCCGCAGCAGGCACAGCTACACTTGAGCGTAGGAATACATCCATTGTTCAGTTGAGGAAATGTAGAGCCAAAGGAAAAGGTTGTCTGAAAGCAATGTAAAGCACCGAAAATGTTCAAAATATAGCATACACTGAAATGGATATATATTTTTTAGATGTGCCTTCTTTTAGATGGCTAAAATACATGCTGTCGGTGCTGTTTAGCAGCAAAATGCTCTGCTTCTCTGTCGGTGCAGCACCCTGCTTCCCCACATAGAGGGAGAGCTGACAGTCATCTACTGCAGGTAGCACACTGTATAGGGAGAGGTACCACATACAACCACACATCAAAAGACCCAAGCTATCACTTTAAGTAATGAGGCATTTAATTTGTTAGCAGTTTGATCTATAAAACATGCTCTATAGAAAAAAATAGAAAAATTCAAGCTGGGTTCAAGACACAACTAGTTTCACTTTCAAATCTGAAAAAAAAAAACAGTATACAATCCTTTACTTGAGTGGACAGCCGAGGTATATTGACTGCTGCCCAAGTATATTTTGTGAATCATCTTAGCATTTTTAATAGTTTATTTGTTTTTATCCGTCCAGGAGAATGACACCATTCATGATCGAATGGTCATTTGTAATGTATGGTGACTCCTCATACTAATGTGTCTCGTCTGTTCATCCAGACGGAGGTTTTTTATCAGTACAATCTGGGGACAGCTTGACTTTGCCATGTTTCTATAAAGCTGGTGTTGTTGCAAGGCTTTACTGGTACAAACAACCTCTGGGACAGAAACCACAGCTCATCGCCACGTTCTACAGGTTTAATAAAAATGGCACTTTTCATGGTGAATTCAAGAACAATCCACGCTTCACACTGGATACAAGAGATGGTAAAAATCACTTGAAGATCTCAGATCTGCGTATTTCAGACTCAGCTGCTTACAACTGCATGAGTTGTTTTTCAAGTGCGTTAGAAATTTCAGAGAGTATTACTGTCAGTGTAACAGGTTCAGCTTGGGTCCATCAGTCAGCATCTGAGATCATCCAGCCAGGAGGCTCTGTGACTCTGAACTGTACAGTACACACTGGGACCAGTGATGGAGAACACAGTGTTTACTGGTTCAAACACTCTCAAGAATCTCATCCAGGACTCATTTACACCCATGGAGGCAGGAATGATCAGTGTGAGAGGAAAGACAACACACAAACACACACCTGTGTCTACAACTTGCCAATGAAGAGCCTGAATCTTTCTCATGCTGGGACCTACTACTGTGCTGTTGCCTCATGTGGACACATACTGTTTGGAAATGGGACCAAGCTGGACCTTGAAGGTAAGAAACTGTTGGTCCATATCATAATTACTCATTGTTACTTCTTAAATAAACTCAGGATAAAAACAGAAATATTACGAAAAACACTCTGTTTGGTTCTATACAGATAAACCTGTACATGATGTTGCCTTGGTGTATTTCTGGAGGGGAGCGTCGGCATTCTTCAGCATCCTGGCTGTTTTACTGGCTTTCTCAGTGTGCATGATGAACAAGGGAAACCACCACCAAACTTCAGGTAACTTACACTGTCTGTGTGTGACAGCTTGTATTTAATGAACATGACTTTGAATAAAAAGCTTTTTCTGTTTCACCACAGAGTCTCGATCAGGATGTTCAGCTCCGTCCAAAGCAAATCCAGAGGTGAATAAAAACTGTTGATTCATTCAGACCCTCTTTTGTTGAACAATACATGTCTTCTGTCAAGAAAGTAACTTTAAGTATCATATATTTTGTTACCAGGGTTACCAAAATGAAGACAATCTCTATTACGCTGCTTCAAGTGTAAACCTGACGAAGAGATCAAGAAGACAGAGGGATCAGACCTGGAGCGAGTGTGTGTACCACAGTGTAAAGCAGTAGAGCTGGACTCATTACGTTTGTACTTTTGAGTAAGAAAAGATTTTCTTATTGACTGTTTTAAGGTGTAATGGAGATTTAGATTAAAGTTGGAACTAAATTTTAAAACTTCTCTGTGGCCTGCAGCTCTCATGAAATTGCTCTCTGCTCTGCTCATCTGTATATTTGGGATACTTTCTTGTGTGACTTTGTTTCGTGCATATAAACCATGTATCTGAAATTATCACGTTATTATGAATTAATGTGACTTAACCAGTGTAATCAGAAGCTCGGATATAACGTCTCTGTAGAAGCCAAGCGTAAGCTTTCATGATATAGACTGTCTCATACTCTCTGTGTTTATTGGTTGAAGGTTTTTAACCAAATCAAAAAAAATAATATATATATTTTTTTTTTCATCACTTTTTATGTTGTTACTGATCAAATAAATATAATAAAAGATTTGGAGTACATTGAGTTTGAAAAATGATTTGTATCCTTGTTCGATCCAGAAATAACTCAGACTTCTTCCAACATAGTACGGTAGCATGATCTTTCTCAAACATCGATCGTGTGTGTCTGTGCACAGACTGGAACATTATCATTATTTATCATTATCATCATTATTTATTGGACCTTGAGACAATATGTGTACATTCATGTTCACTCCCTGGCAGCATCTCCTCTGGCTTCATCGTTTTGAGTGACAGTTTATCAGAAAAGTATGTGATTGTCCAACCAACCCTCATTTGTGTGGCTGTGTTGGCGCACAGGAAGTCTCCTGGTGACGACAATTTGACCTGCGGTACCTACGCCTCACTGTCCTGTTATTACTGCTTCACATGTACATTTCAATTCAACTTTTACCTCTGGCAAATTCATGTAATATGGAAAAAAAGACGTTATACTACTGATGATGATATTTTATTAAATACACTGCTTTCTGTTGGTCTTGATTACTCTCCTTCCCACCTGGTTCAGATCATATTTTAGTTTCAGATGGTTTCGAACCAAGTTCCAAGATGTTAAATAAAGGATCCAGTAAGGACCAACATTAGCGCCCCTGCTGCTTTTTGCAATGACCATCTCTATGCTGACATCTTGTGCGGCATCTGCTTTACCGTAAATGAGGCCTTCACCTGATTACCATCTGCTTTTAACAACATCCAGAGCTATTTTATTAATTTAAATATTGTTTTGAGTCCAAAAAAGACAAAAATATGAATTATGTATTTGAGATGAGTATGGAGCATTGATGTTTCTCCTCTGATGCAGACTCTAAATGGAAATCTGATAGGCATTTGGTTTGAAAGTAGTTTGATCTGCAAAACCTGTCTTAAAGACCTAGTTCAAAAATAAAAAATTCAAGTTGGACTCCAGATGTAGAGCTAGTTTCAGTTTCAAATTGAAAAAAAACAAAACAGTATGCCATCCACAACATCACCTACACTGACTTATGGAGGTCCTCCTTGTTGACAGTGCTACTGACACTATGAGATGTCATCTACTACAGTGCCATTCAATTCATTACTCAAGACGGCTCTCCCAGTGTTTCCCATACATAGACTTTACTTGGGCGGCCCGCCTAGGTATATTAATGGCCGCTATTTGGCGACCCATCTCAGCATTTCTTACTTGTATTTTTACTTGAGTATCTGTCCGAGAGAATGACGCCATCTGCGATCAATGAACTTATGGATGGACTGCCCTTCTTCTACCCCTCCTTTCTACAGCATTCACACATGCTCTGTGGAGAAACACTGAGAGAGAGAGATGTTCTCTGATATCACATCCCTCCTATAAAAGTACTGATTGTCATGTGACCTCTCCTATTTACTGTAGGCCTGCTCATGCCGTTGTTTGGTACAAGCTTGAGTGCACCTGGTTGTTGTTGCGATGTCATTTGGTACCACGATGGTTTCTATATGCGACATAATAAAGAAAAATCTTCCTCCACATGCGGCTCAGCTGCTCTTCACAGGGGGAAAAAACAAAATGCGAGGCGTGTTTTATGTCCGCCATTCTGTTGGAAGTTAATCGTATCTCCTTTCCTAGTTGAGTCGGGACAAAGTACACAACTATGACACCAGATTACATAATAGGTTATAAGTCATAGGTTGTTATTGATTGATTGATTGATTGATTAACTTGAGAAATGTGGATCTTGTACTGTACAACTCACTTGTGGAATTCATTCTAAAATAAACTGAAGTTAGAAACTGAGAGACTGTAAAGTTTCACCTTTTTTATGTTTTAAAGGGACTTGGGGTAGTATCAAGAAATAAGACTCAATAGTGACACGACGGCCGCTGCAGCCGTTAGGGTAACTGCAGCCATCAGACAAGCCGGCGCGGTAGCACGCATGAACTCTTCACAGCAGTGCAGCTGATGCCTTCTCCCCTACACACAGGAAGCAGCCGGGAAGCCGGCTCGCTGTGTGTAGCGACACACAAGCGCGGCGATTTACCGTTATGGTTGATGCAGTCTGAAGGCACAGGCGAAAGCAAAGACGGCATAGTGAGGGGCAGAAATATCGTCTCTGATACGGGATTGCATGTGGCTACATCCAGCTGCTAACGTCACCTCCCAGATAACAGGTTGGGCTTTCGGTCCCATATATAAAGGGACATATTTCTAATTATTCGGTTTCAGACTAAAGGACCGTGGAAAATGTGCAGTCTGTAACTATTCAGTGTTACACAGCGGTGGACTCAGTTACATGTTTGCAGTTAACGCTACTTTGCACATTAGGTCACTCAGAGTCCTCGGTGATCTCATATGATTTTCAAATCAAGCTCTAAACATGACCTGTAATGTTTTCTTACCTGGTTACTAGGAAATGAGCCATGTCAGCATCTGTTTTCAGTCCTGAATAAAGTTGGAGCTGCCTCCATGAGTCGGATGCGTATCCGATGTATATTCAGGGGCCAGCCCGGCTTTGCCTTTAATTTTGTTTCGACTCACGACATGCCGCTGATAAAACCTTCATTTTCTTCTTAGTATGACTTTTTAGTGGACTTTGTGTGGTGGTGGGTTGTTTGCTGGCCGTAGCAGAATCCATTACTACCCAAACACTACTTTGGATTCACCGCGTTGTCTTCTTTGCGTATCCAAGTCGAAAGCCGTTGAGGATGCACATTCAGTGTCATCTGACGTCACGTCCGCAGGGCTGCGCGGGAAATTCGGACACCAAATTGCAATACATTATACAGCACACAGCCTGTTCAAGGCAATGGAGAGATACGTTGGTGGGCTGATTCTTTTTGGTTTTGAACGCTTCATCACCCATTAGCATTAAAAAACTTAAAATGCATGTTTATTTTTTCACTAATCCTGCCCCAAGTTCCTTTAAATGACAAACATAGCTGTTTCAATAAGTGTGTCAACATGTGTGTGTTTCTGACAAAGGCTCACTGTCCTCAGTTGAGAAAAAGCTTATCTGTGGATCAGTGGTTAAAGTTAGAGTTTGTGTAAACATTTGGTGGTGAGGGTGAATCTCCAGGAAATGAATGTAAAGTTTCCAGATGTGACTTGAATCAACATGTGCCTTACTGACAACCTAATGGTAATTTTCAACTGTTAGCATGCAAACACACTAAACTAAGGTGGTGAGCAGTGTTTTACAGGATACCTGCTAAACACCATGTTAGCATTGTCATCGTGAGCATGTTAGCATGCTGATGTTAGCACATAGCTCAAAGCACAGCCTCAAATAGCTGCTAGCATGTCTGTAGACTCTTGACCTTGTTTCACTGAATATCGGTCAGTGCAGTGTTCATTGTGGTTTTCAGCAGACTGTAAAGGTGTTAGCATTCTCACACAGATCCACCTAAAGACCTTTTACCATTCAAATACTGCAGAGTTCTTACCAGCACTTATTTTATGACTTAGAGTACAGTGAGAATAGCTCACAGTCAAACAGTAACAAGAGAGAGAAAAGTTTTAAAAGTCAAAATGTTCATGTGTATTGATATCATTATTATTATTCATATTCTTGCTTTTGTGCGACTGGCTTTGCCTGTCTATTACTGTACATGAAAGGTAAATGGACTTTTGATTATGGTCATCAAAGCATCAGAAACGTCCTGTTGACTCTCGCAAAGTTAGATACTGTGAAAGGAAGTATTTATTTTGTTGTATCATGGTTCGACACTTTTAACCAGCACAGAATGCAGTGTTGGTCACAACTTGAAATAATATTTCTTTTTAATCATGAGATGGTATCAACTCTGGATGCTCAAAGTCATGTCCTTCATTTCTGTTTGACATATTGGCATCTGGTCCATTGCTGAACGTGGAGCAGGACTCTTATTGTGTATTGGTGCGAGTGTTTATATTTGATACAGGTCAAATATTTTTTCAGTGATTTTACATCCAATTTCAGGTTGAAGTTTTCCATTTATCTGTGATGTGCGACTCTAACCAACGTGACACTTGTGGCCGTGAACATGTGACCATGTGACCATGTTTCCTACATAGCTCATACATAGTCATTTCAGGCTGGCCAATCAAACACAGTCTTCTCTCTTAAGAGTGGAGAAGGTGTTGAGATTTTTTCATTCAACACAAGGATTCAAACACGATGACATCTCTGAGGCTTGTCTTCTTCCATCTGACATGTTTGTTCTTGGGGAAAACGGGTGAGTTGAGTTTGTTGATTCAGGTATTCATTTTGTAATGTATGGTTACTCCTCATACTAATGTGTCTGATGTAATGATTGTTCTGATTCCTTTCACAAAGAAGTAACTGTGTGTTTGTTTTGTCTCTCATTTCATTTCAGCTCAGACAACTGCTCTGAAGTCGTCCTCGTCTGTTCATCCAGACGGAGGTTTTTTATCAGTAAAAACTGGGGACAGCTTGACTTTGCCATGTTTCTGTAAAGCTGATATTTCTGCAAGGCTTTACTGGTACAAACAACCTCTGGGACAGAAACCACAACGCATCTCTTCATTCTTCAGGTTTGATAACAGTGGCAATTTTCAAGGTGAATTCCAGAACAATCCACGCTTCACACTGGATACAAGAGATGGTAAAAATCACTTAAAGATCTCAGATCTGCGTATTTCAGACTCAGCTGCTTACAACTGCATGAGTAGTTTTTTAAATACGTTAGAAATTTTAGCGAGTATTACTATCAGTGTAACAGGTTCAGCTTGGGTCCATCAGTCAGCTCCTGAGATCATCCAGCCAGGAGGCTCTGTGACTCTGAACTGTACAGTACACACTGGGACCTGTGATGGAGAACACAGTGTTTACTGGTTCAAACACTCTCAAGAATCTCATCCAGGACTCATTTACACCCATGGAGGCAGGAATGATCAGTGTGAGAGGAAAGACAACACACAAACACACACCTGTGTCTACAACTTGCCAATGAAGAGCCTGAATCTTTCTCATGCTGGGACCTACTACTGTGCTGTTGCCTCATGTGGACACATACTGTTTGGAGACGGGACCAAGCTGGACTTTGAGGGTAACAAACTGTTGGTCCATATCATAATTACTCATTGTTACTTCTTAAATAAACTCAGGATAAAAACAGAAATAATACGAAAAACACTCTGTTTGGTTCTATACAGATAAACCTGTACATGATGTTGCCTTGGTGTATTTCTGGAGGGGAGCGTCGGCATTCTTCAGCATCCTGGCTGTTTTACTGGCTTTCTCAGTGTGCGTGATGAACAAGGGAAACTGCTGCCAAACTTCAGGTAAGTAACACTGTCTGTGTGTGACAGCTTGTATTTAATGAACATGACTTTGAATAAAAAGCTTTTTCTGATTCGCCGCAGAGTCTCGATCAGGATGTTCAGCTCCCTCCAAAGCAAATCCAGAGGTGAATAAAAACTGTTGATTCATTCAGACCCTCTTTTGTTGAACAATACATGTCTTCTGTCAAGAAAGTAACTTTAAGTATCATATATTTTGTTACCAGGGTTACCAAAATGAAGACAACCTCTATTACGCTGCTTCAAGTGTCAACCTGACGAAGAGATCAAGAAGACAGAGGGATCAGACCTGGAGCGAGTGTGTGTACCACAGTGTAAAGCAGTAGAGCTGGACTCATTACGTTTGTACTTTTGAGTAAGAAAAGATTTTCTTATTGACTGTTTTTAATGTAGATTTAGATTAAAGTTGGAACTAAATTTTAAAACTTCTCTGTGGCCTGCAGCTCTCATGAAATTGCTCTCTGCTCTGCTCATCTGTATATTTGGGATACTTTCTTGTGTGAATTTGTTTCGTGCATATAAACCATGTATCTGAATTTATCACGTTATTATGAATTAATGTGACTTAACCAGTGTAATCAGAAGCTCGGATATAACGTCTCTGTAGAAGCCAAGCATAAGCTTTCATGATATAGACTGTCTCATACTCTCTGTGTTTATTGGTTGAAGGTTTTTAACCAAATCAAAAAAAATAATATATATATATTTTTTTTTTTCATCACTTTTTATGTTGTTACTGATCAAATAAATATAATAAAAGATTTGGAGTACATTGAGTTTGAAAAATGATTTGTATCCTTGTTCGATCCAGAAATATGTAGCCCAGGCTTCATAAGCTAAAAAAAAAAGAGTAAAGAAAAAAGCAGTAAAAGTCCGTTTTATGTAGTGTGAATGAGTGTGTGAGAGAGTAGCTGGCATTTATGGGGTTAACTTCGCCGTATGGAGCACAGAGAGCGGTGCGTAATGACGTCACGGGCCGATCGCGTTGCAGCTGTGCACAGCACTCTGGGAAGATGGGTAGATCGGGAGGAGAAGCCATCGCTGTCCGGCTGCAGGAGAAATGCTCTGCCTGAGGAAAATATCTAGGAGCGGTTAAAACGAAGTGAAATGGTCAATGGTGTACCTGCACCAGGTGTGTGTGTATTGTGTGAATGGTTAAAAAGGAGGGAGAAACTCATCCTTTCATCATTTTGTCCAAAGAATTGATGCTAAAAAGGTTTATTTGCCGATTTTCATTTGATTTATACTGGGATTACACTGGTAAAAATAGACCTATAAGGAAAAAAATGATAAAATATATTTTTTATTAAAAATAAATTATTTTTTTTTGTTATTTAAATTAAAATATAGGTCATATTTATGTTATTTATTTTAACTAAGAAGCTATGACTAATAGCAATTTAAGTTGTAACTGAATTGAATGAATGTGACCTGTTCTGCAGGTCAGGTTTTTTGAGAAGATATGATTTGGTGAAACTTGATGTCGAAAGAGAAGGCATCAGACACCGTCGTCGGCGAGCGATAGAGAAGAGGATACAGCACTGGATAGCCACCAGGCGGCTTCCAGACCCCTGTGGGATCAACGATCCAGGGATTCAACTGGCGAGCTGGAACAGAGGATTTCGGAACACCTGAACTTACCTTCCTAAACCTGCAGAGTGGTAGGACAGTGAACACACAACAATTAAAGGGCCCCAACGAATAAACACTGAGCTCATATAAAAAAAAAAGAGATTACACAGACTGAACAACACCATTTTTTTCTTTTATTTCGCGCGCTTTTATTATTTTTCATATTGTGGAATAAAAACTGTTGTCATACTGTTCTTATTATTGTTGACAATACAACTTTGAAACTAAATCTTGTGTGAGTGTACTCAATGTTGATGTTCCACACTGGGCTCCATGAATGTTACCTTGACTTCTGAAAACTGGTCCAAACAGAACTGAAACTAAAAATTAGTACACGTGACCCCATTTGGCAAAGAGGTGTTACAAATAACTCAGACTTCTTCCAACATAGTACGGTAGCATGATCTTTCTCAGACATCGATCGTGTGTGTCTGTGCACAGACTGGAACATTATCATTATTTATCATTATCATCATTATTTATTGGACCTTGAGACAATATGTGTGCATTCATGTTCACTCCCTGGCAGCATCTCCTCTGGCTTCATCGTTTTGAGTGACAGTTTATCAGAAAAGTATGTGATTGTCCAACCAACCCTCATTTGTGTGGCTGTGTTGGCGCACAGGAAGTCTCCTGGTGACGACAATTCGTCCTGCGGTACCTACGCCTCACTGTCCTGTTATTACTGCTTCACATGTACATTTCAATTCAACTTTTACCTCTGGCAAATTCATGTTATATGGAAAAAAAGACGTTATACTACTGATGATGATATTTTATTAAATACACTGCTTTCTGTTGGTCTTGATTATTCTCCTTCCCACCTGGTTCAGATCATATTTTAGTTTCAGATGGTTTCGAACCAAGTTCCAAGATGTTAAATAAAGGATCCAGTAAGGACCAACATTAGCGCCCCTGCTGCTTTTTGCAATGACCATCTCTATGCTGACATCTTGTATGGCATCTGGTCTACAGGAAATGAGGCCTTCACCTGATTACCATCTGCTTCTAACAACATCCAGAGCTTTTTTATTAATTTAAATATTGTTTTGAATCCAAAAAAGACAACAATATAAATTATGTATTTGAGATGAGTATGGAGCATTGATGTTCCTCCTCTGATGCAGACTCTAAATGGAAATCTGATAGGCATTTGGTTTGAAAGTAGTTTGATCTGCAAAACCTGTCTTAAAGACCTAGTTTAAAAATTAAAAATTCAAGTTGGACTCCAGATGTAGAGCTAGTTTCAGTTTAAACCAAAAAAACCAAAACAGTATGCCATCCACAACATCACCTACACTGACTTATGGAGGTCCTCCTTGTTGACAGTGCTACTGACACTATGAGATGTCATCTACTACAGTGCCATTCAATTCATTACTCAAGACGGTTTCCCCAGTGTTTCCCATACATAGACTTTACTTGGGCTGCCCGCGAAGGTATATTAATGGACGCTATTTGGCGACCCATCTCAACATTTCTTACTTGTATTTTTACTTGAGTATCTGTCCGAGAGAATGACGCCATCTGCGATCAATGAACTTATGGATGGACTGCCCTTCTTCTACCCTTCCTTTCTACAGCATTCACACATGCTCTGTGGAGAAACACTGAGAGAGAGATGTTCTCTGATATCACATCCCTCCTATAAAAGTACTGATTGTCATGTGACCTCTCCTATTTACTGTAGGCCTGCTCATGCCGTTGTTTGGTACAAGCTTGAGTGCACCTGGTTGTTGTTGCGATGTCATTTGGTACCACGATGGTTTCTATATGCGACATAATAAAGAAAAATCTTCCTCCACATGCGGCTCAGCTGCTCTTGTGAGAACAGAATCACGGGGAAAAAACAAAATGCGAGGCGTGTTTTATGTCGGCCATTCTGTTGGAAGTTAATCGCATTCCCTTCCTAGTTGAGTCGGGACAAAGTACACAACTATGACACCAGATTACATAATAGGTTATAGGTCATAGGTTGTGATTGATTGATTGATTGATTGATTGACTTGAGAAATGTGGATCTTGTACTGTACACCTTACTTGTGGAATTCATTCCAAAATAAACTGAAGTTAGACACTGAGAGGCTGTAAAGTTTCACTTTCTTATGTTATAAATGACAAACATAGCTGTTTCAATAAGTGTGTCAATGTGTGTGTGTTTCTGACGAAGGCTCGACTGTCCTCATTTGAGAAAAAGCTTATCTGTGGATCAGTGGTTAAAGTTAGAGTTTGTGTAAACATTTGGTGGTGAGGGAGAATCTCCAGGAAATGAATGTAAAGTTTCCAGATGTGGCTTGAATCAACATGTGCCTCACTGACAACCTAATGGTAATTTTCAACTGTTAGCATGCAAACACACTAAACTAAGGTGGTGAGCATTTTTTTACAGGATACCTGCTAAACACCATGTTAGCATTGTCATCGTGAGCATGTTAGCATGCTGATGTTAGCACACAGCTCAAAGCACAGCCTCAAATAGCTGCTAGCATGTCTGTAGACTCTTGACCTTGTTTCACTGAATATCGGTCAGTGCAGTGTTCATTGTGGCTTTCAGCAGGCTGTAAAGGTGTTAGCATTCTCACACAGATCCACCTAAAGACCCTTAAACATTCAAATACTGCACAGTTCTTACCAGCACTTATTTTATGACTTAGAGTACAGTGAGAATAGCTCACAGTCAAACAGTAACAAGAGAGAGAAAACTTTTAAAAGTCAAAATGTTCATGTGTATTGATATTATTATTATTATTATTATTATTATTATTATTGTTGTTGTTGTTGTTGTTGTTGTTGCTTTTGTGCGGCAGCTTTGCCTGTCTATTACTGTACATGAAAGGTAAATGGACTTTTGATTATGGTAATCAAAGCATCAGAAACGTCCTGAGTCCTGTTGACTCTCGCAAAGTTAGATACTGTGAAAGGAAGTATTTATTTTTTTGTATCATGGTTCAACACTTTTAACCAGCACAGAATGCAGTGTTGGTCACAACTTGAAATAATATTTCTTTTTAATCATGAGATGGTATCAAACCTGGATGCTCAAAGTCATGTCCTTCATTTCTGTTTGACATAATGGCATCTGGTCCATTGCTGAACATGGAGCAGGACTCTTATTGTGTATTGGTGCGAGTGTTTATATTTGATACAGGTCAAATATTTTTTCAGTGATTTTAAATCCAATTTCAGGTTGAAGTTTTCCATTTATCTGGGGCGTGCAACTCTAACCAACGTGACACTTGTGGCAGTGAACATGTGACCATGTTTCCTACATAGCTCATACATAGTCATATCAGGGTGGCCAATCAAACACAGTCTTGTCTCTAAAGGGCGGAGAAGGTGTTGAGATTATGTCATTCAACACAAGGATTCGAACAGGATGACATCTCTGAGGCTTGTCTTCTTCCATCTGACATGTTTGTTCTTGGGGATAACGGGTGAGTTGAGTTTGTTGATTCAAGTATTCATTTTGTAATGTATGGTTACTCCTCATACTAATGTGTCTGATGTAATGATTGTTCTGATTCCTTTCACAAAGAAGTAACTGTGTGTTTGTTTTGTCTCTCATTTCATTTCAGCTCAGACAACTGCTCTGAAGTCGTCCTCGTCTGTTCATCCAGACGGAGGTTTTTTATCAGTACAAACTGGGGACAGCTTGACTTTGCCATGTTTCTGTAAAGCTGATGTTGCTGCAAGGCTTTACTGGTACAAACAACCTCTGGGACAGAAACCACAGCTCATCTCTTCCTTCTTCAGGTTTGATAACAGTGGCAATTTTCATGGTGAATTCAAGAACAATCCACGCTTCACACTGGATACAAGAGATGGTAAAAATGACTTGAAGATCTCAGATCTGCGTATTTCAGACTCAGCTGCTTACAACTGCATGAGTTGTTTTGCAAGCATTTTAGAAATTTCAGAGAGTGTTACTGTCAGTGTAACAGGTTCAGCTTGGGTCCATCAGTCAGCTCCTGAGATCATCCAGCCAGGAGGCTCTGTGACTCTGAACTGTACAGTACACACTGGGACCTGTGATGGAGAACACAGTGTTTACTGGTTCAAACACTCTCAAGAATCTCATCCAGGACTCATTTACACCCATGGAGGCAGGAATGATCAGTGTGAGAGGAAAGACAACACACAAACACACACCTGTGTCTACAACTTGCCAATGAAGAGCCTGAATCTTTCTCATGCTGGGACCTACTACTGTGCTGTTGCCTCATGTGGACACATACTGTTTGGAGACGGGACCAAGCTGGACTTTGAGGGTAAGAAACTGTTGGTCCATATCATAATTACTCATTGTTACTTCTTAAATAAACTCAGGATAAAAACAGAAATAATACGAAAAACACTCTGTTTGGTTCTATACAGATAATGTTGCCTTGGTGTATTTCTGGAGGGGAGCGTCGGCATTCTTCAGCATCCTGGCTGTTTTACTGGCTTTCTCAGTGTGCGTGATGAACAAGGGAAACTGCTGCCAAACTTCAGGTAAGTAACACTGTCTGTGTGTGACAGCTTGTATTTAATGAACATGACTTTGAATAAAAAGCTTTTTCTGATTCGCCGCAGAGTCTCGATCAGGATGTTCAGCTCCCTCCAAAGCAAATCCAGAGGTGAATAAAAACTGTTGATTCATTCAGACCCTCTTTTGTTGAACAATACATGTCTTCTGTCAAGAAAGTAACTTTAAGTATCATATATTTTGTTACCAGGGTTACCAAAATGAAGACAACCTCTATTACGCTGCTTCAAGTGTCAACCTGACGAAGAGATCAAGAAGACAGAGGGATCAGACCTGGAGCGAGTGTGTGTACCACAGTGTAAAGCAGTAGAGCTGGACTCATTATGTTTGTACTTTTGAGTAAGAAAAGATTTTCTTATTGACTGTTTTTAATGTAGATTTAGATTAAAGTTGTATTAAAGTTTTTTAAACTTCTCTGTGGCCTGCAGCTCTCATGAAATTGCTCTCTGCTCTGCTCATCTGTATATTTGAGATACATTCTTGTGTGACTTTGTTTCGTGCATATAAACCATGTATCTGAATTTATCACGTTATTATGAATTAATGTGACTTAACCAGTATAATCAGAAGCTCGGATATAACGTCTCTGTAGAAGCCAAGCATAAGCTTTCATGATAGAGACTGTCTCATACTCTCTGTGTTTATTGGTTGAATGTTTTTAACCAAATAAAAAAAAAAAAATGTATTTTTTTTTCATGACTTTTTATGTTGTTACTGATCAAATAAATATAATAAAAGATTTGAAGTACATTGAGTTTGAAAAATGATTTGTATCCTTGTTCGATCCAGAAATAACTCGGAAAATAACCCTTTCTCAAACATCAATCATGACAGTGTCTGTGCACAGATATAGTAGAGACTGGAACATTATCATTATTTATCATTATCATCATTATTTATTGGAGCTTGAGACAATATGTGTGCATTCATGTTCACTCCCTGGCAGCATCTCCTCTGGCTTCATCGTTTTGAGTGACAGTTTAGCAGAAAAGTATGTGATTGTCCAACCAACCCTCATTTGTGTGGCTGTGTTGGCACACAGGAAGTCTCCTGGTGAGGATAATTTGACCTGCGGTACCTACGCCTCACTGTCCTGTTATTACTGCTTCACTTGTACATTTCAATTCAACTTTTACCTCTGGCAAATTCATGTAATATGGAAAAAAGACATTATGCTACTGATGATGATATTTTATTAAATACACTGCTTTCTGTTGGTCTTGATTACTCTCCTTCCCACCTGGTTCAGATCATATTTTAGTTTCAGATGGTTTCGAACCAAGTTCCAAGATGTTAAATAAAGGATCCAGTAAGGACCATCATTAGCGCCCCTGCTGCTTTTTGCAATGACCATCTCTATGCTGACATCTTGTATGGCATCTGGTCTACAGGAAATGAGGCCTTCACCTGATTACCATCTGCTTCTAACAACATCCAGAGCTTTTTTATTAATTTAAATATTGTTTTGAATCCAAAAAGACAACAATATAAATTATGTATTTGAGATGAGTATGGAGCATTAATGTTCCTCCTCTGATGCAGACTCTAAATGGAAATCAAATGGATCAAACTGCTTTCAAACCAAATGCCTGTCTTAAAGACCTAGTTCAAAAATTCAAAATTCAAGTTGGACTCCAGATGTAGAGCTAGTTTCAGTTTAAACCAAAAAAAACATCCACAACATCACCTACACTGACTTATGGAGGTCCTCCTTGTTGACAGTGCTACTGACACTATGAGATGTCATCTACTACAGTGCCATTCAATTCATTTCTCAAGACGGCTCTCCCAGTGTTTCCCATACATAGACTTTACTTGGGCGGCCCGCGAAGGTATATTAATGGCCGCTATTTGGCGACCCATCTCAACATTTCTTACTTGTATTTTTACTTGAGTATCTGTCCGAGAGAATGACGCCATCTGCGATCAATGAACTTATGGATGGACTGCCCTTCTTCTACCCCTCCTTTCTACAGCATTCACACATGCTCTGTGGAGAAACACTGAGAGAGAGAGATGTTCTCTGATATCACATCCCTCCTATAAAAGTACTGATTGTCATGTGACCTCTCCTATTTACTGTAGGCCTGCTCATGCCGTTGTTTGGTACAAGCTTGAGTGCACCTGGTTGTTGTTGCGATGTCATTCGGTACCACGTTGGTTTCTATATGCGACATAATAAAGAAAAATCTTCCTCCACATGCGGCTCAGCTGCTCTTGTGAGAACAGAATCACAGGGGAAAAAACTAAATGCGAGGCGTGTTTTATGTCGGCCATTCTGTTGGAAGTTAATCGCATTCCCTTCCTAGTTGAGTCGGGACAAAGTACACAACTATGACACCAGATTACATAATAGGTTATAGGTCATAGCTTGTGATTGATTGATTGATTGATTGATTGATTGGACTGTACACCTCACTTGTGGAATTCATTCCAAAATAAACTGAAGTTAGAAACTGAGAGGCTGTAAAGTTTCACTTTTTTATGTTATAAATGACAAACATAGCTGTTTCAATAAGTGTGTCAATGTGTGTGTGTTTCTGACGAAGGCTCGACTGTCCTCATTTGAGAAAAAGCTTATCTGTGGATCAGTGGTTAAAGTTAGAGTTTGTGTAAACATTTGGTGGTGAGGGAAAATCTCCAGGAAATGAATGTAAAGTTTCCAGATGTGACTTGAATCAACATGTGCCTCACTGACAACCTAATGGTAATTTTCAACTGTTAGCATGCAAACACACTAAACTAAGGTGGTGAGCAGTTTTTTACAGGATACCTGCTAAACACCAGCATGTTAGCATTGTCATCGTGAGCATGTTAGCATGCTGATGTTAGCACATAGCTCAAAGCACAGCCTCAAATAGCTGCTAGCATGTCTGTAGACTCTTGACCTTGTTTCACTGAATATCGGTCAGTGCAGTGTTCATTGTGGTTTTCAGCAGACTGTAAAGGTGTTAGCATTCTCACACAGATCCACCTAAAGACCTTTTACCATTCAAATACTGCAGAGTTCTTACCAGCACTTATTTTATGACTTAGAGTACAGTTAGAATAGCTCACAGTCAAACAGTAACAAGAGAGAGAAAACTTTTAAAAGTCAAAATGTTCATGTGTATTGATATCATTATTATTATTCATATTCTTGCTGTAGTGCGGCAGCTTTGCCTGTCTATTACTGTACATGAAAGGTAAATGGACTTTTGATTATGGTATTCAAAGCATCAGAAACTTCCTGAGTCCTGCTGACTCTCGCAAAGTTAGATACTCTGAAACTAAGTGTTTATTTTTTTGTATCATGATTCGACACTTTTAACCAGCACAGAATGCAGTGTTGGTCACAACTTGAAATAATATTTATTTTTAATCATGAGATGGTATCAACTCTGGATGATCTGCTCAATGTCATGTACTTCATTTCTGGTTGACATAATGGCATCGTGTCCATTGCTGAACGTGGAGCAGGACTCTTATTGTGTATTGGTGCGAGTGTTTATATTTGATACAGGTCAAATATTTTTTCAGTGATTTTAAATCCAATTTCAGGTTGAAGTTTTCCATTTATCTGTGATGTGCGACTCTAACCAACGTGACACTTGTGGCAGTGAACATGTGACCATGTTTCCTACATAGCTCATACATAGTCATTTCAGGCTGGCCAATCAAACACAGTCTTGTCTCTTAAGAGTGGAGAATGTGTTAAGATTCTGTCATTCAACACAAGGATTCGAACAGGATGACATCTCTGAGGCTTGTCTTCTTCCATCTGACATGTTTGTTCTTGAGGATAACGGGTGAGTTGAGTTTGTTGATTCAAGTATTCATTTTGTAATGTATGGTGACTCCTCATACTAATGTGTCTGATGTAATGATTATTCTGAACTCTTTCACAAAGAAGTAACTGTGTGTTTGTTTTGTCTCTCATTTCATTTCAGCTCAGACAACTTCTCTGAAGTCGTCCTCGTCTGTACATCCAGACGGAGGTTTTTTATCAGTACAAACTGGGGACAGCTTGACTTTGCCATGTTTCTATAAAGCTGATGTTGCTTCAAGGCTTTACTGGTACAAACAACCTCTGGGACAGAAACTACAGCTCATCGCTACCTTGTTCAAGTTTGATAAAAATGGAATTTTTCATGGTGAATTCAAGAACAATCCACGCTTCACACTGGATACAAGAGATGGTAAAAATCACTTAAAGATCTCAGATCTGCGTATTTCAGACTCAGCTGCTTACAATTGCATGAGTAGTTTTTTAAACACGTTAGAAATTTTAGAGAGTATTACTGTCAGTGTAACAGGTTTAGCTTGGGTCCATCAGTCAGCTCCTGAGATCATCCAGCCAGGAGGCTCTGTGACTCTGAACTGTACAGTACACACTGGGACCTGTGATGGAGAACACAGTGTTTACTGGTTCAAACACTCTCAAGAATCTCATCCAGGACTCATTTACACCCATGGAGGCAGGAATGATCAGTGTGAGAGGAAAGACAACACACAAACACACACCTGTGTCTACAACTTGCCAATGAAGAGCCTGAATCTTTCTCATGCTGGGACCTACTACTGTGCTGTTGCCTCATGTGGACACATACTGTTTGGAGACGGGACCAAGCTGGACTTTGAGGGTAAGAAACTTTCTAGAAAAGATTGTCCCATTTGTTAAATAGTCATTCTTATTCCCCCATAAAACTCAACATGGAAACAGTAAACATGCTAAGTCTCTGTTTCTGATGTCTGTCTCTCTGCAGACAAAGTGGACTCTCCTGTCTTGGTGTATTTGTTGAGTGGAGCTTTGACATTCACCACCATCCTGGTAGTTTTACTGGCTCTCTCAGTGTTCAAGATGAAGAAGAGAAACAGTTATCAGTCTACAGGTAACTGATAATATCTGTATCTGACAGCTTTTATTTTATATATATATACTTTTCGAATGAAACAGCTTTATTTGTGTTTCACAGAGTCTCCAGCAAGATTATCGGCTCCCTCCACAACAAATGCAGAGGTGAAATTTATCCTAACGATCCATTAATTACCATCAAAATACCTTTTAATTGTACAACAGAATTTAGAATTCGATTGATACCCTAATCCACTTCTACATATTTTGTCACCAGGGTCACGGAGACGCAGACAACCTCCATTATGCTGCTTTAAGTGTCAAGCTGCCCAACAGATCAAGAAGACAGAGGAACAACACCAACAGTGAATGTGTGTACTCCAGTGTGAAGCTGTAGAACTGGACCTGTTTCATTTCTACTTTTTCAGTAAAATTGGATTTTACGATCAATGCCAACAATTAGTACCAATGTCCCCTTTATGGAGCGAGGTGGAAAGACTGGTGGAGTTGGACGGGTGGATGGCTGCGTATAGTACACCAGACTGTATCTCCTCAAAGACCTGTGGGTAACATTGGCCCTTCTTTAACATTTAAAACCAACTTTTTATAACCTTTACCAAGTAAATGAGTTACCTAACCTAACGTTAGCTGTTTTTTGTCTAACATCATTCATAACATAATTGTTCATGCACAGATATAGAGGAAACAGGAACAGTATCACAAAGGTGAGGGTGGGTGGTCTGTATCCAAGCTGTTCTGTCTGTCTAAGTGTGCAGTCTCATTGCTCAACTCACCACACAGTCCTTTGTGGTAGAAAATGCTGTCCTTCAATCACAGAGGTCAGGACACCTGCTCATAATACAATAACTGCTTTTTCTGTATGACATTTTTTAACTTGTTTGATGGAAAAACAACTTTGTGCTGCACTGCAGGTCTGTTCAATGCTTTTGATGCTGTTGATTATGATATTGTATTAAATAAAAAAATGCTTCCTATTGGTCTTGATGATTATGCTCACACGTGGTTCACATCACATTTTAACAGATCACTGCTGCTGACACTACAAGATGTCATTTACCACAGCCTCATTCGATTCATGACTTATGACGACTGTGGCGGTGTTACCCACACATATATTTTACTTGGGTGGTTGCCCAGGTACATCAAAGGCCACCCAAGTATATTTGGCAACCCATTTTTCAAATTTTCTACATTTATTTGTTTTATCCATCTGATTGGAGGCCTGCCAAATTCGATTAATTAATCAATCAATCTTTGTTTGTATAGCGCCAATTCACAACAAAAGTCATCTAATGACACTTTCCAAATTGAGCAGGTCTAAACCGTACTCCTTGATCAATTTATTTACAGAGACCCAACATTTCCCCCATGAGCGAGCACTTGGCGACAGTGGTGAGAAAAAACTGCCTTTTAACAGGCAGAAACCTCAGAGCAGAACCGGACTCAATGGTGGGCGGCCATCTGCTTCGATTGGTTGGGTTGAGAGAGAGAGACAGAGACAGAGAGGACAAGGGAGAGGGAGGGATGGGGGGAAGCAGGATTAATTTGTGGATAATCTGCTCTCGCTGTACACCTCCCGCCTGCTGATGTTCACACATGCTCAGCAGAGAAACACAGATAGAGATATTCTCTGGTAACACCTCCCTCCTGTAAACACTGATTGTAATGCAACCTCTACTATTTAATACAGGCCTACATATGCCGTTGTTTTGTTCAACCTTGAGTGCACCCAGTTGTTGCCATGTCATTCCGTAACACGTTGGTTTCGATAGGCTACATAATCAACAACAAGCTTCCACCACATGCGGCTCACACACCGTTACGAAACCAGAATTGGGGTAAGAAGATCCAAGGTTTGCTTTATGGGTGACTTTAGAAAACAAACTGCTGATGAAGAAAGTGAACAGAGTAGACACATACTGGGAGAGACTAACAGGAAGGTGAGGCAAGCCGGTGTGTTATAATTAAAGTATGCAAACAAACTTTGAAAGCAATTTTAAAAAAGACAGTTGATTTTTGAGTCTTATTCTCAGGTCGTCAAATACTAACACCCCTCTCAACCCCACCTGCTGACACAGGTACACATGCGTCCAAACACTGTATCACATCTCCATCCCCAGCTGAGTGAGGGCAAAGTAAACAACCATGACACCAGATTATATAATAGCTTAGCTTAACCATTCCTCATACATTACCAACTGTTGCAGTACTATACAAATAAAAAATGATTGATTGACTGACTGAAATAAACTGAAGTTAGAGACTGAGGTTCTGTATGTAATGTAATTCAATCTCAGGTCTCCCTTACTGTTTATTTGCTAATATTATATCATGCTAACACACTAAACTAAGGTTCTGAGCATTTTTAACCATATAACTGAAAAAAAACACCAACATGTTAGCACTGCCATTGTCAGCATGTTATTGTGTTAGCAGTAGCAATACTGTTGGAATAGCTCACAGTGGAACAGTAACAAGGGAGAAAAAACTTTTCTTGGGCTGTTTTAAAAGTCAGAAGTCTGTATGTTCATGTAGATATTAATTGCTTTTGTGCGACTGGTTTTTCCATTCCATTACATGAAAGGTAAATGGACTTTTGATTATGGCCTGCTGATTTGTGCAAAGTTAGATACTGTGAAAGAAGGTATTTAATTGTTTTTTATCATAGTTTTATACTTTTAATATATATATTGTAAAAACTTATAATAATGTTTTTAATATCAATATAATGTATCAACTCTGGATGATCTGCTCAAAGTCATGTACTTCATTTCTGTTTGACATAATGGCATCTGGTCCGTTGCTGAACGTGGAGCAGGACTCTTATTGTGTATCGGTGCGAGTGTTTATATTTGATACAGGTCAAATATTTTTTCAGTGATTTTAAATCCAATTTCAGGTTGAAGTTTTCCATTTATCTGTGACTTGCGACTCTAACCAACGTGACACTTGTGGCAGTGAACATGTGACCATGTTTCCTACATAGCTCATACATAGTTATTTCAGGCTGGCCAATCAAACACAGTCTTGTCTCTAAAGGGCGGAGAAGGTGTTGAGATTCTGTCATTCAACACAAGGATTCGAACAGGATGACATCTCTGAGGCTTGTCTTCTTCCATCTGACATGTTTGTTCTTGGGGATAACGGGTGAGTTGAGTTTGTTGATTCAAGTATTCATTTTGTAATGTATGGTTACTCCTCATACTAATGTGTCTGATGTAATGATTGTTCTGATTCCTTTCACAAAGAAGTAACTGTGTGTTTGTTTTGTCTCTCATTTCATTTCAGCTCAGACAACTGCTCTGAAGTCGTCCTTGTCTGTTCATCCAGACGGAGGTTTTTTATCAGTAAAAACTGGGGACAGCTTGACTTTGCCATGTTTCTATAAAGCTGATGTTGTTGCAAGGCTTTACTGGTTTAAACAAGCTCTAGGACAGAAACTACAGCTCATCACTTCCTTCTACAAGTTTGATAAAAATGGCACTTTTCATGATGAATTTAAGAACAATCCACGCTTCACACTGGATACAAGAGATGGTAAAAATCACTTGAAGATCTCAGATCTGCGTATTTCAGACTCAGCTGCTTACAACTGCATGAGTAGTTTTTTAAACACGTTAGAAATTTCAGAGAGTATTACTGTCAGTGTAACAGGTTCAGCTTGGGTCCATCAGTCAGCTCCTGAGATCATCCAGCCAGGAGGCTCTGTGACTCTGAACTGTACAGTACACACTGGGACCAGTGATGGAGAACACAGTGTTTACTGGTTCAAACACTCTCAAGAATCTCATCCAGGACTCATTTACACCCATGGAGGCAGGAATGATCAGTGTGAGAGGAAAGACAACACACAAACACACACCTGTGTCTACAACTTGCCAATGAAGAGCCTGAATCTTTCTCATGCTGGGACCTACTACTGTGCTGTTGCCTCATGTGGACACATACTGTTTGGAGACGGGACCAAGCTGGACTTCCAAGGTAAGAAACTTTCTAGAAAAGATTGTCCCATTTGTTTAAGTCATTCTTGCTCTTCCATCAAAGTTAGTCTGAAAACCAATAACATGCTAAGTCTCTGTTTCTGATGTCTGTCTCTCTGCAGACAAAGTGGACTCTCCTGTCTTGGTGTATTTGTTGAGTGGAGCTTTGACATTCACCACCATCCTGGTAGTTTTACTGGCTCTGTCAGTGTTCAAGATGAAGAAGAGAAACAGCTGCCTGTCTCCAGGTAACTGGTACTGTTTGTATCTGACAGCTTGTTTCCACTAAATATTACTTTTGAATGAAACAGCTTTATTTGTGTTTCAGAGTCTCAAGCAAGATTATCAGCTCCCTCCACAACAAATGCAGAGGTGAAATTTATCCTAACGATCCATTAATTACAATCAATCAGTCAATCACAACCTTTTAATTGCACAACAACAAAATGTTATGTGGATATTTTTCATAATTTGATCGATACCCTAATCCACTTCCACATATTTTGTTACCAGGGTCACGGAGACGCAGACAACCTCCATTATGCTGCTTTAAGTGTCAAGCTGCCCAACAGATCAAGAAGACAGAGGAACAACACCAACAGTGAATGTGTGTACTCCAGTGTGAAGCTCTAGAACTGGACCTGTTTCATTTCTACTTTTTCAGTAAAATTGGATTGTACTTTTGCTTGTGACCTCAACGCCTATTGGCCTGTATCCAAGCTGTTCTGTCTGTCTAAGTGTGCAGTCTCATTGCTCAACTCACCACACAGTCCTTTGTGGTAGAAAATGCTGTCCTTCAATCACAGAGGTCAGGACACCTGCTCATAATACAATAACTGCTTGTTCTGGATGACAATTTTAACTTGTTTGATGGAAAAACAACTTTGTGCTGCACTGCAGGTCTGTTCAATGCTTTTGATGCTGTTGATTATGATATTGTATTAAATAAAAAAATGCTTCCTATTGGTCTTGATGATTATGCTCACACGTGGTTCACATCACATTTTAACAGATCACTGCTGCTGACACTACAAGATGTCATTTACCACAGTCTCATTCGATTCATGACTTATGACGACTGTGGCGGTGTTTCCCACACATATTTTACTTGGGTGGTTGCCCGGGTACATCAAAGGCCACCCAAGTATATTTGGCAACCCATTTTTCAAATTTTCTACATTTATTTGTTTTATCCATCTGATTGGAGGCCTGCCAAATTCGATTAATTAATCAATCGATCTTTATTTGTATAGATCCAAGAGAGAGAGAGAGAGGGAGGGATGGGGGGAAGCAGGATTAATTTGTGGATAATCTGCTCTCGCTCTACACCTCCTGTCTACTGATGTTCACACATGCTCTGCAGAGAAACACAGAGGGAGATATTCTCTGGTATCACCTCCCTCCTGTAAATGCTGATTGTTACGCAACCTCTACTATTTAATACAGGCCTACATAAGCTGTTGTTTTGTTCAAGCTTGAGTGCACCCAGTTGTTGCCATGTCATGGCCACATGCGGCTCATCCGCTGTTACAAAAATAGAATTGTGGTAAGAAGATGAGAAGAAAGTGAACAGAGCAGACACATACTGAGAGAGGGAAACAGGAAGACGAGGCAAGCCGGTGGGAAACACTGTATCACATCTCCATCCCCAGTTGTGTCAGGACTAAGTAAACAAAGATGACACCAGATTATGTAATAGCTTTGCTAAATCATTCCTACAGTACCAGCTGTTGTAGTGCTTTACAAATAAAAACTGATTGATTGATTGAAGTAAACTGAAGTTAGAGATTGAGGTTCTATATGTAATGTCATTTAATCTCAGGTCTCCCTTACTGGTAATCTGCTAAGATTATATCATACTAACACACTAAACTAAGGTTGTTAGCATTTTTTAAAAGAAATGTATATATGATTTATTTATTGAATTTTCCACAATTACAGACACAAACCCTCTTACACAGACCTGGAGAGAAAGCATGATTCCAATTGGAGGGGGGAACATTATAATAAAATAAAGTAAAAGACAAGACAGAACAACACAAAAATAAGCAAATACAAAATACTAACAAACAAGACACACTGTGTGCTGCTGGTATAGGGAGGATAAAACATCCTTTATCCAATGGGTATGGGAGGGGGGAGACGGGCACTTCCAGTGTATCAGGACGACACGCCTTGCTAAAAGTGTGAGAAAAGCCACATGTTCCATGAGATAGGATGGCAGCGAGTTGGTAGTGGTCAGGACCCCAAACAGGCCTACTATGGGTGAGGGGAGGACTTTGGTAGATGTGATGGTTGAGAGTGAGTAAAATTGTTCCATTGGTAGTATTTATTTGGGTTATGTGTTGACGAAGAGGACTGTTGGATTTGGTGAGCAAGCAGTCTACTTAGTTTGTCTTTGAATTCATAGTAACTATGCCGTGTTTTTAATATTGATGCTGTTGCCTCATTAGGGGCCAGGGTGTCAAAATCTGCTTTTTTCTGAGCAGTTCCTTGAAAAGATTTGCATTGGGTAAGTCTATGCATTTTGTTTGTAGTTCTGATATAGCTCTGGAGAGACAAGTACTCCTTTCAGCAGTAATCTTTCTCTGGTAAGCAGAGTAAGACATTACTTTTCTCCGCAGATAGGCTTTGCTTGTCTCCCAAACTGTTGCCACAGACAAAGCTGGGTTGACATTAGTGGAAATGAATAGGTCTATGCGACTGCTGATAGTGTTACCAAAATTGGGGTCATGCAGTAATAGCGAATTAAAGCGCCAGGGGGACCGCGACAGGGATCTACCAGGAAGACGTATGTCAACTATGACCGTTGCATGGTCTGTAATTACTATGAGGTTATAGGAGCATGAGCTGACAGAGGAGAGTAATTTGCTGTCAATTAGAAAAAAATCAATTGCAAGAAAGTACCATGGACAGGAGAAAATACTGCGTATTGCTCCATGAACAGTTGAATGACTTTTGATGACTTAGATTGGACACACGACAAACGGTCAAGTGAGGGATCAAGACAACAGTTAAAGTCACCACCGAGGATAAGCTGCAGGAATGTAAGTCAGGGAGAGAGAAAAAGACGTTTTTGAAAAAATCCTCATTGTCCCAATTTGGACCATACACATTTGCCAAAGTCAGTTTATTGCCACAAATCTTCCCTGAGATGATAATAAAGCGCCCGTTGGGGTCTGATATGACCTTAGACACTGAGAGCAGGACTGATTTGTGGGCAAGAATTGCAACCACACGAGCCTTACTTGAGAAGGAGTGGTAAATCTGGCCACCCACCCTCTACAGAGTTTAAGGTAATCTGACGGCCTGAGATGGGTTTCCTGTAAGAAGGCAATTTTAGTGTTTAGCTGTTTCAAATGATTAAACACTGTGTTACACTTTACAGGAGAGTTCAGCCCTTTGACATTAAACTAGTAAATCTTAAGGCTCCCCTTGGTGTTGTCAGGAGGCTAGAACTTAACATAGAATGCTATATGGGGGGCTGGGTAGGTGTTGTACCAGTACTCCTCTATCCCTGTCCTGTAAATAAATAAATAGATAAACACTAGGGAAGTTGGGAAATGACTGCTATGTGAAGCAAAAGCAGTGATATGTAAATAACCACCAAGATAATAGGCCGACGTGGACATGTTCATAAAAAAATATGTTTCAAACGTACAGTAGTGACCCGATAAGCAAGACATAACTTGGTGAATTGTTAATGGGAATAGTGATAAAGTGCAGATGGGCTTAGTTAAACTATAGTGCGAGTGTCAAAAATGAAAAAGCAAATTTACAGATCAAGACAAAAAGAAGAATACAAAAAAAATATATTTGCAATTATAACAAGAGGATAATATGCCAGTTCAGTAGCTTAGATCTGTTTTCAAGTTCTGGACAAACTTGACGGAATCTTTAGCAGACAAGGAGCCAGGTCTTCTCTCCGTTGGGCAATGGTGATGCGCAGCTTGGCTGGGTAGAGGAGAGCCGGCTTGCACCCGTGCTAATACAGTTCATCCATGGGACTCTTATACTCGGTGTGCTGCTTTAGCACATCGGGGCTATAGTCATCACAGAAGCGGACCTTATGGCCTTCGTAGATCAGATCACCTTGTCCAAGTCTTTAACTTGGAAGCGGTGAAAGCTCAGGATGACTGCCTTCCGGCGCAGGTTTGGGTGCGATGCTCTGATGCGCCCGGTGCAGATGTTTTGGTGCCTGCTACGCCCCTCCAGGTCCGCCACTTTGACTCTGAGTGACTCGTTGTCTCCCTGTAGAGCAAAGTAAGCATTTTCAAGTTGCTGAAGACGCTGGTCAACCTCCATGGCATTACCCTCCAGAGGACTGACACGCTGTTCGTGGTCTTTAACAGTCGAGTGTATGCTATCCAGTGTGGATGTCAGCGACTCAAATCAGCCTCCAGAGCCGCTCTGTGGTCCTCAAGTAGCATGCTAATCTTGGCCATAGTTATGCTAGCAGTATTTTGTCCTTTTCAGCAGCTTTTCCCTTGTTTTTGGAAATTGCTAGGTAATCGGTATAGTCTTATAAACCAGCTGCGCACAGTTTGAAGGGCAGTTGCTAAAAAAGTCGAGGCTTAAAAAGGTAATTAAAAGTGCGTTAGTG
The DNA here is from genome assembly GCF_040436345.1 of Pagrus major. Taxonomy (NCBI): domain Eukaryota; kingdom Metazoa; phylum Chordata; class Actinopteri; order Spariformes; family Sparidae; genus Pagrus; species Pagrus major. Next base: position 19,037,055 of record NC_133224.1, on the reverse strand, counting down.
GGAGCGAGCTGAACACGCGTCTACCCCACTCCGTACTCATACCGGAAGTGGAGGTCGTGAACATTTTTAACCATATAACTGAAAAAACACCAACATATTAGCATTGTCATTGTGAGCATGTTAGTATGTTAGCATGTAGGCTCAAAGAGCTGTTAGCATGACTGTAGCCTCTGGGTCTTGTTGCGTTGTATCTGTCAGTGCAGTGTTCACTGTGGTTTTCAGCAGGTTTTCTAACCAGCACCTGATGTTATGATGACTACTGTTGGAATAGCTCACAGTGGAACAGTAACAAGGGAGAAAAAACTTTTCTTGGGGTGTTTTAAAAGTCAGAAGTCTGTATGTTCATGTAGATATTAATTGCTTTTGTGCGACTGGTTTTTCCATTCCATTACATGAAAGGTAAATGGACTTTTGATTATGGCCTGCTGATTCGTGCAAAGTTAGATACTGTGAAAGAAGGTATTTAATTGTTTTTTATCATAGTTTTATACTTTTAATATATATATTGTAAAAGCTTATAGTAATATTTTTAATATCAATATAAGGTATCAACTCTGGATGATCTGCTCCAAATCATGTACTTCATTACTGTTTGACATAATGGCATCTGGTCCATTGCTGAACGTGGAGCAGGACTCTTATTGTGTATTGGTGCGAGTGTTTATATTTGATACAGGTCAAATATTTTTTCAGTGATTTTAAATCCAATTTCAGTGTGAAGTTTTCCATTTATCTGTGACTTGCGACTCTAACCAACACTTGTGGCAGTGAACATGTGACCATGTTTTCTACATAGCTCATACAGAGTCATTTCAGGCTGGCCAATCAAACACAGTCTTCTCTCTAAAGGGCGGAGAAGGTGTTAAGATTCTGTCATTCAACACAAGGATTCGAACAGGATGACATCTCTGAGGCTTGTCTTCTTCCATCTGACATGTTTGTTCTTGGGGATAACGGGTGAGTTGAGTTTGTTGATTCAAGTATTCATTTTGTAATGTATGGTTACTCCTCATACTAATGTGTCTGATGTAATGATTATTCTGATTCCTTTCACAAAGAAGTAACTGTGTGTTTGTTTTGTCTCTCATTTCATTTCAGCTCAGACAACTGCTCTGAAGTCGTCCTCGTCTGTTCATCCAGACGGAGGTTTTTTATCAGTAAAAACTGGGGACAGCTTGACTTTGCCATGTTTCTATAACGCTGATGTTGCTGCAAGGCTTTACTGGTACAAACAACCTCTGGGACAGAAACTACAGCTCATCTCTTCATTCTACACGTTTAATAAAAATGTCACTTTTTATGGTGAATTCAAGAACAATCCACGCTTCACACTGGATACAAGAGATGGTAAAAATCATTTGAAAATCTCAGATCTGCATATTTCAGACTCAGCTGCTTACAACTGCATAAGTAGTGTTTTACGCTCATTAGAAATATTAGAGAGTATTACTGTCAGTGTAACAGGTTCAGCTTGGGTCCATCAGTCAGCTCCTGAGATCATCCAGCCAGGAGGCTCTGTGACTCTGAACTGTACAGTACACACTGGGACCTGTGATGGAGAACACAGTGTTTACTGGTTCAAACACTCTCAAGAATCTCATCCAGGACTCATTTACACCCATGGAGGCAGGAATGATCAGTGTGAGAGGAAAGACAACACACAAACACACACCTGTGTCTATAACTTACCAATAAATAGCCTGAATCTTTCTCATGCTGGGACCTACTACTGTGCTGTTGCCTCATGTGGACACATACTGTTTGGAGACGGGACCAAGCTGGACTTTGAGGGTGAGTAACTTTCCAATAGAGACTTTCTGATGTGATGAAAATCTATTTATGGTCTCTTTTAAATCAAATTTAAGACGAACACAGTGTTAAAAGCTCAAAGTTTTGTGCCTGATGTCCGTCTCTCTACAGACAAAGTGGACTCTCCTGTCTTGGTGTATTTCTTGAGTGGAGCTTTGACATTCACCACCATCCTGGTAGTTTTACTGGCTCTCTCAGTGTTCAAGATGAAGAAGAGAAACAGTTATCAGTCTACAGGTAACTTGGTACTATTCATATATGATGACTTGTGTTCGCTAAATGTCACGTTTGATTGAAAGAGCAATATCTGTGTTTCACAACCAGAGTCTCAAGCAAGATTATCGGCTCAGTCCACAACAAATCCAGAGGTGATATTGATCTTAACAACCCATGAACTTCTATTAAAATACCTTCAATCAAAAAAAATCTTTATAGATATTTTTTAGGATTGATACCCTAATCCACTTCTACATATTTTATCACCAGGGTCACGGAGACGCAGACAACCTCCATTATGCTGCTTTAAGTGTCAAGCTGCCCAACAGATCAAGAAGACAGAGGAACAACACCAACAATGAATGTGTGTACTCCAGTGTGAAGCTGTAGAACTGGACCTGTTTTATTTCTACTTTTTCAGTAAAATTGGACTTCACTGTCAATGCCAACAATTAGTACCAATGTGCCCTTTATGGAGCGAGGTGGAAAGACTGGTGGATCTCCTCAAAGACCTGTGGGTAACATTGGCCCTTCTTTAACCTTTAAAACAAGCTTTGTCTAACATCATTCATAACACAGTTGTTCATGCACAGATATAGAGGAAACAGGAACAGTGTCACAAAGGCGGGGACGCTTGTGACCTCCACACCTATTGGCCTCAACTCACCACACAGTCCTTTGTGGTACAAAATGCTGTCCTTCAATCACAGAGGTCAGGACGCCTGCTCATAATACAATAACTGCTTGTTCTGGATGACAATTTTAACTTGTTTGATGGAAAAACAACTTTGTGCTGCACTGCAGGTCTGTTCAATGCTTTTGATGCTGTTGATTATGATATTGTATTAAATAAAAAAATGCTTCCTATTGGTCTTGATGATTCTGCTTACACCTGGTTCACATCACATTTTAACAGATCACTGCTGCTGACACTACAAGATGTCATTTACCACAGTCTCATTCGATTCATGACTTATGACGACTGTGGCAGTGTTTCCCACACATATATTTCACATTGGCAGTTGCCCGGGTACATTAAAGGCCACCCAAGTATATTTGGCATCAAATTTTTACTTTAATTTGTTTCATCTATCTGAGTAGAGGCCTTCAATGATCGATCGCTGTACACCTCCTGTCTACTGATGATCACACATGCTCTGCAGAGAAACACAGATAGAGAGATTCTCTGGTAACACCTCCCTCCTGTAAATGCTGATTGTAACACAACCTCTCCTATTTAATACAGGCCTACATATGCCGTTGTTTTGTTCAAGCTCGAGTGCACCCAGTTGTTTCCGGATCATTCTGTACCACGCTGGTTTTGACAGGCTACATAATTAACGACAGGCTTCCTCAACATGCGGCTCACTCACTGTTATGAAAATAGAATTGGGGTAAGAAGATCCAAGGTGCGTTTTATGGGCGACTTCAGAAAACAAACAGCTGACGAAGAAAGTGAACAGAGCAGACACATACTGGGAGAGAGAAACAGGAAGGTGAGGCAAGCCGGTGTGTGTGCATTAAGGTGGAGAATTAAAGCAACAGTATGTAGCCAAACTTTGAAAGCAATTCTGAAAAAGACAGTTGATTTTTGAGTCTCATTCTCACATCGTCAAATGCTGACAGCCAGTTAAATTTGCACTCAATGTACAGGGTATAATTTTTTAACATTAAATCTGAAAAAGAAAAAGAAATATTTGAAAAATCAAGACTAATATGTACAAGACAAAAATAGTGCAATTGTAAGGAGTGCAGACTTTTCAGCAGTACTTACATTAAAACAGTATTTACATTGAAAACAGTGGCAGGATTTACTGCATAGTGGTTGTCTCCAACACTCTGACTAAGTGTTCATCAGAGTGACAGCCTGGGGGAAGAAACTTTCTCTGTCTGGTCGTTTTGGTGCACAGTGTTCTGTATGGCCTACCAGAGGGGAGGAGCATGAAAAGTTTGTGTCTGGGGTGTGAGGCGTCTGCAGAAATGTTACCTGCCCATATCCTGACCCTGGACCACTACAAGTTCTGTATGGAGGGCAGGTTGGCTCTCTAGCTTTTTCCAGTCCTGTTTGGTTGCAGAGCCAACCAGACAGTGATAGAAGTGCAGAGAACAGACTGTATTATCCCGGTGTAGAACTGGATCAGCAGTTCCTGAGGCAAGTTGAACTTCCTGAGCTGTCATAGGAAGGACAGCCTCTCCTGGGCCTTTTCCGGACAGTGTCTATGTGGGAGGACCACTTCAGGTCCCGGGAGATTGTGGTTCCCAGACACCTGAAGGTGTAGACACTGTGCTGTCCACTGTCATCTTCATGGTCTTGAGCGGGTTCAGGTCCGGATGGTTCTGACCACACAAGAGGGCCAGCTGTTCCACCTCCCATCTGTATGTAGACTCATCACTGTCCCGGATGAGACCGATGACGGTGGTGTCGTCTGCAAACTTCACAGAAGGGTCCCCTTAGGTGCAGACATTTGTGGAGAGAGGACACACCCCTGGGGGGCACCAGTGCTGATAGTTTGGGTGCTGGATGTGATGCTCCCCAGCCTCACCTGCTGCCTCTTGTCCGTCAGGAAGCTGGTGCTCCTGCTCGCTTCCCCCCGTCTGTGTCTCTGGCAAATCCCATAGAAAGCTGCTGCACCTCCAACAAGAATCTATGTAAAACTTTTCGGGTCCAATGAAAAACCGGTGAAAAAATTCCAGCAGAGGACTGTCCAACGTTTAAAAGTTGCTCTGTGGTGAATGTGACCAGAGAGGGGTCACAGAAAACCAAACAAATTAACAAAAACATATAAAGTACTGATGCGGGCCATCCGTGCCGCCATCTTGTATCTAAGCATGTTAGTAACAAAGTAACATACTGTGAAAGAAGGTATCTAATTGTTTTGTATTGTGGTTTAATAATTTTAATAAATATATTGTAAAAAAAAAAATGTATGTTTAATACAGCACAGAATGCAGTGTTGGTTACAACTTGAAATAATGTTTCTTTTTAATCATGAGATGGTATCAACTCTGGATGATCTGCTCAAAATCATGTCCTTCATTTCTGTTTGACATAATGGCATCTGGTCCATTGCTGAACGTGGAGCAGGACTCTTATTGTGTATTGGTGCGAGTGTTTATATTTGATACAGGTCATATATTTTTTCAGTGATTTTAAATCTAATTTCAGGTTGAAGTTTTCCATTTATCTGTGATGTGCGACTCTAACCAACGTGACACTTGTGGCAGTGAACATGTGACCATGTTTCCTACATAGCTCATACATAGTCATATCAGGCTGGCCAATCAAACACAGTCTTGTCTCTAAAGGGTGGAGAAAGTGTTGAGATTCTTTCATTCAACACAAGGATTTGAACACGATGACATCTCTGAGGCTCGTCTTCTTCCACCTGACATGTTTGTTCTTGGGGATAACGGGTGAGTTGAGTTTTTATGGCTCCAGTTTGTATCTTTTAGTCTATAGAAGCTCTTTATGATATGATCATAATTCTGAATTCGGTTGGGTTAAATTAATTGAGTATTTGCTTTGTCTCTTATTTCACTTCAGCTCAGATGACAGATCTGTCCCTAACAGTTCGTCAAGAAAGACGTTTTGTATCAGCCAACATTGGAGACCAAATCTGTCTACAATGTTTCTCTGAAGGTGATGACTTAGCATGGTTGTACTGGTACAAACAACCTCTGGGTCAGAAACCACAGCTCATCTCTACCTTCTACAGGTTTGATCAAAATGGAACTTTTTATAATGAATTCAAGAACAATCCACGCTTCACACTGGATGCTGGAAATGGTAGAAATCACCTTACAATTTTTGATTTGAGCATTTCAGACTCAGCCACTTACTACTGCGCATGGAGCTATACATTTGTCTTTAGTTTTACTGAGGGCACAACCGTCAGTGTGAAGGGTTCAGGTTTGAACGTCCCAGCTTGGGTCCATCAGTCAGCATCTGAGATCATCCAGCCAGGAGGCTCTGTGACTCTGAACTGTACAGTACACACTGGGACCTGTGATGGAGAACACAGTGTTTACTGGTTCAAACACTCTCAAGAATCTCATCCAGGACTCATTTACACCCATGGAGGCAGGAATGATCAGTGTGAGAGGAAAGACAACACACAAACACACACCTGTGTCTACAACTTGCCAATGAAGAGCCTGAATCTTTCTCATGCTGGGACCTACTACTGTGCTGTTGCCTCATGTGGACACATACTGTTTGGAGATGGGACCAAGCTGGACTTTGAGGGTGAGTAACTTTCCAACAGAGACTGTATAATGTGATGAAAATCTATTCATGGTCTTTTACAAATCAAATTTAAGACGAACACAGTGTTAAAAGCTCAAAGTTCTGTTTCTGATGTCTGTCTCTCTGCAGACAAAGTGGACTCTCCTGTCTTGGTGTATTTGTTGAGTGGAGCTTTGACATTCACCACCATCCTGGTAGTTTTACTGGCTCTCTCAGTGTTCAAGATGAAGAAGAAAAACAGTTATCAGTCTACAGGTAACTGATAATATCTGTATCTGACAGCTTTTATTTTATATAAATAACTTTTGAATGAAACAGCTTTATTTGTGTTTCACAGAGTCTCCAGCAAGATTATCAGCTCCCTCCACAACAAATGCAGAGGTGAAATTTATCTTAACGATCCATTAATTACCATCAAAATACCTTTTAATTGTAAAACAACAAAATGTTATGTGGATATTTTGTTTTAATTTGATCGATATCCTAATCCACTTCTACATATTTTGTCACCAGGGTCACGGAGACGCAGACAACCTCCATTATGCTGCTTTAAGTGTCAAGCTGCCCGACAGATCAAGAAGACAGAGGAACAACACCAACAGTGAATGTGTGTACTCCAGTGTGAAGCTGTAGAACTGGACTTGTTTCATTATTACTTTTTCAACAAAATTTGATTTGGTGTCTTTAACATGGTCTGTAGTCAGAACATGCAGTCTAGTATTACTGTATTATGTGCGTACTGAATGATATTGTGCACCTCATGATTGGTGGCTTCCAATGCAAGAAGAAGTGTGCTTTCTGTGGGAGTTGAGGTTATGTGTGGTCTTGTAAAAATAAACAGAAACTAAGGCTACTTCTTTGTCACATGCGGATAAAGTTCCCAGACTCGCTAAAAAAATCTTGAAATTTTGAGAATTGTAGAGTTAGGAGACACTAGATACATTTTGTGAAGGCTGTCTACAACAAACTCTTAATTATTTGCACCCTCACTGTAAACCCTAATAAGTTCACAGAACTCAAAAATTATTTTGTAACAGATTACACAAAAATATTTTAGTGATGTTTTTAAATGTTTTAAGTTTACATAAAATAAAAATTACATTTGCAGTTGCCTTAAATTATCTCAATGTTATCTTATAAATATCGATATTCCTCAACTTATAATTAGGGAGTAATTCACTCAAAATTTTCAATATTTTTCAACTCATATAATGTGGGAAATACACTCAAAATTTTCAATATTTTTCAACCCATATAATGTGGGAAATACACTCAAAATTTTTAATATTTTTCAACTTATACAATGTGGGAAATACACTAAAAATTTTCTATATTCTTCAACTCATAATCTGGGGGACATGCGCTCAAAATTAATTCTAAACTGAAATACTGATGTCGGCCCACTACACAATTATAATCAGCTAATAATGTTAGAAAACATGAAAGTGACACCACAGTGACAATTTAACAACTTTTTTTATTCAACACAATGTGCTTTTAAAAAAGGCACGAATCAAAGGAGCTCAGTCAAAACAAAGTGCTTGTCATAAATTAAAACAAAAGGAAAAGGAAATGACTCCAGCGAAACAAAATGTGTTTTAAAGTACATTAAGTGTTAATAGTTCCATATTCTGATAGTGGTCATTGCTACAGAGGGTAGATTCAGTATTTTGGGTCTCCATCTCACATTATTCAGTAAACATTATGATAATAACTCACAAAGGATTCATGATAAAATTCAGTAAGATTGTAAGTATAATCCATCCTCAACAGCAATGACAACTATTAGAATGTGGAGCCATTTAACACTGTTTAAAAACATTTTGTCACTTACTGTACCTTGAAAGCTGCAACTCACTTTTTTAAAATAAAACATTCAAATAAAAGTACAGGTTTCTACTGTGCCGTACTTCAACTGGCAACATCAAGGTAGTGCATCAAGGTAGACATTAGGCAACAGAACATTAAACATGTATAGTGCATGAATTGAACAGTCGTTCAATGTATTAAATCTGAGGTAGAAGAGGCAAACAGTGTCACATCTTAAATCTTAGGTAGAAGAGGCAAATGGTTACATTTGTAAAGAGGGGAAAAAAAACAAAAACCTTCCTCAATACTCAGCTCAACAACAACAACAATAAAAACAATAAAAACAACATCATTCTTCTTACTATACCTTGAAGGCTGCAACTCACTTTTTTTGTTTTAAATAAAACATTCAAATAAAGTACTGGTTTCCACTGTGCCGTACTTCAACTGGCAACATCAGGTAGTGCATCAAGGTAGGCATTAGGCAACAGAACATTACACATGTATAGTGCATGAATTGAACAGTCATTTTCCACAAGTTATTCAGTACAAAAACTTGGGCTGGGCAATACGTCAATGTTGTGATATTTATCCATTAACAATCAACGTATTAAATCTGAGGTAGAAGAGGCAAACAGTGTCACATCTTAAATCTGAGGTAGAAGAGGCAAACAGTGTCACATCTTAAATCTGAGGTAGAAGAGGCAAATGATTACATTTGTAAAGAGGGGAAAAAAACAAAAAACTTCCTCAATACTCAGCTCAACAACAACAACATCATTCTTCTTACTCAACAAATAGTCCATTCTGAGTGATTCACTCATTGAACAAATCATTCTTCAGCGTCAGTAGACGCCCTTTCAGTGGTTTGTTGTCCTCAAGACACATCACGACTTTTTGGATAAATGTGAATGTAAGCTCGAGATTCTTTGGGTACTGTAGGTCTAGTGCATATACGTACCCAAAGAGCAGGAGAAATGAGTCAGCCAGATTTGTGGGACCACTCACAAGTATTTCATCCTCCACGACAATACAGATGCTCTCAGGGCTCAAGAGGGCCGCATCAGTAGTGTCATCCGTGACGACTGTCAGGAGAGCCACCGGAGTGTCAGTGAGGTCTGGACCATCTGCTGACTACAAAACACAAATAATATAAGAATGAGTTCAGCCCCTCAAGGATACAAATCATGCTAATGATGTGTAGACATTACTGTAACTTAGCACTTGAAAGTGATGTTAAATTCAAAATGAAAAGACGACCGCATCTAAAACTCTGTTAGTGATTTTTATTACGGCCGCAGCCGTGTTACTTTTTTTCCTCCCAGAAAATGTCTGCTTCCTGTTTTCTCCCGTTACCATAGTGAATCACAGTATCAGAGCTCCATTGATGATGGCTTTTTACTAGAAGTTAGGCACGAGCTCAACTCAGAGTTAACATACTCAGAGTCGACTTACCTAACTCAGATCAGCTGTTCTGGAACTTAAAACAGAGTTTCACTTCACAGGGTAAGTCAACTCAGAGTTCAGGGTTAGGCTCAGTGTTTGTTGAACCTCCTTTCTGGAATAGCCCTCTGAAATGGATAACTCAGAGTTTCCCTCATCTCAGGGTTCACTCTGAGTTTTCACATAACCTGCTTTCTGGACTACCCCCCTGGTTCTCCTAGAGTTCTTTGAGTGATGTCATATGTTTAAGCTGACTGAATAGCTAGGCAAAGGGATTAATAGTGAGGCCAGTACACTTACATTACAGGTCCTGAAGAACTTGGAGGCATCTTCACGCAGGTACACAGGAAGTGCATGAAGGACGAGGGCCCGTCTCATATTTACATCACGTTGTTCCTAGATGGAAAAAAAATATCCATTACAATAGTAATTACACAAATGCAGAGCAAACACTTATAAAAATATCAAAGTGTTAAATAGCTCCATATTCTGATGGTGGTCATTGCTATAGATGGTAGATTCAGTATTTTGGGTCACCATTTCTTCAGTAAAACATTTTTCAAATGAATAACTTTCTATTGTAAATACTTTAATAACTCACAAAAGGAAAAAACTTAAAATGGAAAATCTAATTTTACGAAAACAGTAGTTATTTGGACTTCTTCTAATTGAAGCTGATAAAGTATCTTTTTAAGGTACCTCTTTCTGATAGAATACATCTTGTCAAGACGTCTATCTCTGACCAGATGACAATGTTGTGTTCATGGCATAATCACTTAACCTCAGGGCACAGTCGAGACAATTCACACTATGACTTCTTACAGTTGTCTGCAAACAATCTTTTAATAATCTGTTTCTGAATCATGCAAAGTTAAAAATTCACCTGAAGGTCATAAATCCTCATGAGCTTGGCTAGCTCCTCCGCTATCTTGCCAGTCTTGGTGGCCTTGTCTCTGAACAAGGTGATCAGTTTAGGCGTGTGTCTGTCCAGCTCCTTGTAGAATTGATTGCGCAGGTTAACGTTGTTGATTCGGTGGAACTCTGCAAAGACCTGTACATGGACAGAATTACACAGAAATGTACAAAGATGAATTAGGAACAGAATTGTGAATGTATTTTTAAAAGTTTTCAGTTGGCAGGTAGCAAAACCAAGGGCAATTCTATTAGGGATGAGTCAGAACCAAGGTCAAAATAGAAAGTTAATTGTCATTCTTTAATTTAAAACAGGCTGTATAATGTTATCTAAAAGGAAATTAAAACAATAAACCTCTGTATACTTTGTTTACTGTGAATGGCAAAAATATGGCCCAGCGTGATGTGTTGTCAACTTTTACATCTGCCATTTGCTTTTTGGTGAATTTTTTGAAAATTTAGATTTTTAAAACAGTCATTTAAATATTGGAAAAATCAATCATGTTTAAAGTGGGCATGCTAAAGAGTCATGTTGATTAATTGCTCTCAACAGGGAAAACAGTAAAATAGTAAATGATTTTTTTTTTTTTTTTACCTGTGACTCCATAAGTAGGGCTGGCCATCTGTCCACGACATCTCTCACCCGTGGAGCTACAAGAGCTCCAACGATTTCTTGGCGACGAAGGGCATAGGTTGTGTTCATGAGCTTGCCTATGACTAATTGGTTTCTCTCAGTCTTTTCGACTTCATGTATGATTTCTTCTCTCATTGTTTCCAGAGTGGCTGGGGTTTGATCCTTCGGTAGGTTGATGATGTAGTTGACCTCAGCTTTTCGAGCTTTCTTTATGTTTTGATGGGGGTGGTCATTGTCGGGGTTGTTTCGGCTCCGCCTCCCTGTGTTGATGGCTACTTCTGCAACCCCAGCTTTGGCCAGATTGTTACGGTAAGACGCAACCTTGTACCCTATGTGACGTTTCCATCCCAAATCCCCGTCTTCACCAGCCGTCATTCTGAGACATGGATGAGCTGTTATCAAAGCTTGAGCAGCCATTGCCAATTCCTTTTCATGTGGGTATGGTTTAAAACTGTAGATCGTTTCTGCCATTTTTTTAAGGATTTCACTCTTCTGTGACCTCTTTAACTTCAGCAATTTTCCTGATTCTTCATAAACACGATTTCCTTCTTCTAGTATATGCTCCATTTCATAGCCAAAACCAGGAACAACAAAGTGATCAGGCCAACTCTTCTGGCGCTGTAACGCAGGTACATGTGGGAGTATGTCTGTGTCAGAAGATGCAGTAGATGATGTGTCACCTTCAGGTCTGACGACTCTCAATGTGCCCTTCTCTGGCAACTCTTGGATGTCCACAAGGAGACAAAGATCACCATCAAAGTCTGGATCCTCATAGTGCAGGCTAAAGTCCCCATCCAGTCTCGGCTTGAACCTCTCTTGCATTATTTCTTTCAGCTCCTCCACTGACTTTGGTCGCTCAAGTAGAGTAAGTTTCAGGGCGGTGTCTCGTGCAACATACACACGCAGCACATGCTTCTGGGCAGCAGCCATCTTTTGGTTTCTAATAGACAAAAACACGTTAATTTTCATGGCGAGTGAAGCGACACACACAACGTATACATGTCCACATACCCACTGGTCCACACAAACACTGGGACACCACTTGAACGATTACAAATCTTCAGTGTAATAATATGAAATGTTTGGGTGTCAAGAGCAATCTTCCATCTATGTTGTAAGCGCAGAGAGGTGTTTTGTCATTTAGCTCTGATGGGGTGTGAACAGCCAGATTGTTTGGGAAAAGTTCGTAAGATCTCAGGTGGTCAATGTAGTGTGATGTGTGCTCTTGGCAAAGAAAGACAACACTACTGTTAACCAGGAGAACCTGTTCAATTCTACAGTAATTAGGCAGTCCTCCCTCTTGTCCCACAGACAAAAACATTCCTACAACGTAATCAGTTCCATCAATGCAGACCTTTGATGTGCTGTAAATAACATTGCTTGCTGTTATTTGTTCAATGTATGTCTTGGCAACATTTGGAAGCATTGATACCAGTACAGAAGAGACATTTGATGTCTGCTGGTGAGGTTTGAAGAATCCTGAGGCACTTAGATGGTATGCTACCATGTATTGATGCCTGTCTGCAAGTGTTTTTAACACATTTTTAAAGTTTTGTGTGTCGTGTACAACTCTCTTGAAAAAACGGTGTTTACCCTCAAACCTCATTGTCCACAAGTGTACAAGGGGCCCAAAACGGCGTACAAGGTCAGGATAGTGTTCAATGTAGTGATGCTTAGGACGGAGTTTGAAATCTGGAAAGGCTTCTTTCAGCACCTCTCTATGATCCTGTATCTTGGACTGTAAATACTGGATAGACTCCTCTGTGAATTCTGAGCACAGCGATAACTCTACTACCTCTTTTAAGTCCATTAGCACAGTCCATGCTCCATCCTCTTCAGGAACTGCATTCCCAATAATCAAAGGGAGCAGTCTAAGCAATGTGGCATTTTCATGGCCATTACCACCAATGCTTTTCTTTACAGCGAAGGTCTGTGGTATTTTATGAGGTTTGTCAAGCTTGTCTGTGTGCTGGTATGGAAATGACAGAATTCTCTCGTTCAAATATTCAAGGGTGAAGTATTTGTGACGGATCATCTCTCCGATACACAGGGCGAGCTCTACGGGCACAATGCCCTCAAAAAGATCGTGGAGGGCATCAGGTGGGAAGCCAGTGACAGTATGAAAATGCTCTAGATGCTGGCTCAGGACACAATCTGCCTTAACACCATTCTGACTCTGACTATCCCCATGCATTACAGCATGCACATCACTATTATGGCTGTCTTTTGTCCTAAGACTGAACTCGCCACTTGCAACTTCATGAGTCTGAAGTTTAGCTTGTGTCGCTGTGCAGAATCTGCAAAAATATTCTGCTCTAAAAGACTTTGAAAAGCCTGCCAAATCATGGGCTGCAAGATTGTCAGACACCACACACATGACTGTTCCTTGAACCACCTTACCAATAGACTCAATGAATACCCCATCTTGTTCAAGGGTACGGAGGTCTCTCAACAAAGGACCAAGTGCTTTTTCATAGCCAAATGTCTGTATGTCAGCCACTTTACATAAAGCTGCAAGCTGAATCACATGCAGGGCTGATCGGTATTTACTGGGAAGATCAGCAAGTGTCCAGTATACTGAACAGATTTTGTGTATTTTGCGTGATGTGCCAAGTGGATTGGCTATCTCCAAATCATCAATGTACAAAATTAGTGTTATCTTTAACTCATCTGAAGACAAGAATGTGTTCTCTTTGAAGTACAAACCATCTTGGTGGCTTACAAAATGACTGTTTTGTGCCACTTTTGTTTCTTTAATTTTGTCCAGAATATCTGTATGATTGAAGATTTTTTGTATCATCTCAAGAATGGGAACATGCACTGCTGTGTGTCCTGGCTGTAGCCGATACTGTACAGGCTTTACCACAGGGTAATTATTTTCGATGAAGGTTTTCCTTCTCTTGGTTGAGGATAACTGCTTCCCCTTAGCTGTGGCACTGACAATAACATTACTGTCCATAACAGTACTGACAACCTCATTTAGAAGTGTTTCACTGACAGTGATGTCATGACTCTGTAAGACCTCTCTAATGTCATGTTTGAGTATCGGTTGGGACAAGGAAAATATCTGAGTCAAATGTTCCACTATTTCCTGAGATGCCATGTCAGATACATGAAGAATAGATTGCATCTTTAGGAATAATGATGCCAAGTTATGGTTCAACTGGGCTCTTAAAGTGTCTGTGTCACACTGACTGTTTACCTCTTCAAGATCAAACGTGTCCGCAGACCCTGCACTGTGACTTTCAGCAGGTTCCCCAAGACTTTCTGCTGCAACTGAAACTGGGACACTATCATTGTCTGCCAATACAACACATTCACCAAAGTCTGAATCACCACCATGTTTTCTACTTTTGTGTGCATTAAACGCTGAGTAGCTATTTGTTCTGTAATTACAGTTCTTGAATGGGCATGCTACCATCTCATGACTTCGTAAATGACTTCTCAAATGACCAAATAGAATTTCCTCAGAAAAGGGCAGCTTGAAGTTACACAAAGGACATGTAAAAAAACCACATGCTCCTTCAGTTGCATCTACTCTACATGAATCATTATGAGATCTTGACAGATGAGCTTTCATCGCTTCGAATGATGGAAAAGTACAAATGCAACTGTCATAGAGACATGGCAGGGGGGACACTCTTGAATATTGGCTATGCAGTACAGTATAGTGCCAAAATAATTGTCCCCGGGTATTAGAAGTTGCAGAACACAACTTGCACTTCCACTCCATTGGGCCAACTTCACCCTGCAATTTAAATATTTTCAATTAAAGTCTAAACCATTTCAGCCCTGTTTTGCACTGTACAAGTTAAAATGTGTGTAAAATTTTGAATGAGGGGGAAAATGATTATGCCAACCAGTTGACAACACATCAGTAATTTGATTAAGTCTGTTCTGCTGCAAAAAATCTGAACATTGTGAATAATTCAGGGCAAAATCTCTAGTTTTTTTTTAATTCAAATTAGTACACAATTTACAAAACTCACCTATTGGCACCTGTCTGATAGTGAAACGCTGACTCTCTGTAGCACTCTTTGTAGTCCGATATCTGTACACAACATGCGCACGAAGATGATTTATTAATGTTCAAAAACATTTTTAAAATAATACATAATGATAAATGAAATTTTAAAAAGTGAATATACAGATAAAAGTTTCCAGATCTATCAAAAACATTCATTGTACAATAATTATAGTAAAAATGAAAATGTTAAAAGACTTAGTTATTAACAAACAAAGCATCAAAGTTGTGTGCTTATAGATCTGCTATTTCTGTTGTTGATGTTTTTGTTTTTAGCAAAGTATTAATAAAGGGTTCAAGTGATCAAACTATTTTTTCTGTGGACCCTACAGTTGAGATAAAAACATTTAAAGAAATAGCAAAAGAATGACTGTGGAAACACATAAAATAAAACCAATTGTTAATAACACTATTTCATAATACATCCTACCTGAACTGTTGAAAGGATTTCGAGATGATCTCACAACCACACACTTGAGCCTACGAAGAAATACAACCACAGGCTTGGTCAGCATCATGAGAACACACTCACATTATGTTGTTTAGCATTGTTCGTTTCACGCTAGCACACACACACACACAGCTCGACAACGTAAAATATTGACTGTGTAACGCGGACACTTATTGAAATAAGTATACTCACAGTACGCACGTGCATTACCGGCGAACAGCGAAAACAACAACCGGCAGAAACCGGAAAGCAGGGATAACGTTATGCTTTCGGCCTCCGCCAGAGAGTTCAAACTCAATGTCCCGGGCAAAAATGCATTATGGGAAATGTAGTTCATCCAGGAAACCCGCTGATAACGTTACACCGTTGTAAGATGAAGTAACGTAACGTATTTGTCACATTCAACAACTTCTAAAGTTACAATTACTTGGATTTGTAAACTATTTACAACAAATATTCACTGTGCACATTGTACAAATGTATTCCCAGTTTCAAATTTAAGACTATTTATCGAAATTCAATTAAAAAACAACAACAACAAAAAAACGTTAGCGTTACTTACCAAACCAGGGCTGATGATAAGACGGCGCTTAAGAAAACGAGGGCAATAAGAATAATGAAAAAAACTGAGGTTGTGGTGGTTTGAAGCGGGGGGAATAAAGTGCGCATTGCAAACAAATAAAAACAAATTAAACTGTATACCTGTGCTCCACACGGGCTAGCCAAAACTTCCCCGCATCAAGGTAAATTCAAGATGGCTGACTCAGCTTTCCTGAGGGAGAGATAAGACCCACCCACCAGAACGTCATGACGTCGATAACGTCATGACACTATTGTATGGTTCCTAAACTTTTTGAGCGTTCCACACAAATTAGCTATAAAATATTGAGCCCTATTCAATTAAAATGGCATAAATCTCAACAGAGCTCAACACTTTATAGTTTGGTCAACTGCATAGCGACATTTGACTGTTATGACCTTATTAGTTATGAGCTAGTACAACTGTTTGGGATTACAGTGCTCTTGTAAATTCTGCAAAAGTTATTTCTTGTTTGTCTCAGCGATGTATATTTTCATTGACATACTGTATAAAGTAAAGCAGAGAAGGGAGATCTGAAGTCATGCCAGGTATGAACAGAATCTTCCTGGGGTGTCTTGTTTGGTTCATCCTGTTGCAGAGCCGAGTGAAGGGAACAGGCTTTGCTCGCCCAACATTAAAAGAGTGTACCCTTTTTACTTCATCCAGTTCAACCATAATAGCAAATCTTCACATAGACATGTAACAATATTGATCTGATAAACCTAAACCTACTAAAGTCCCCTCATGAGGACCATTTCAGCTGTTTAATACTGCTTCACTTGTGTGTTAAGAATTAAACTTTGACCTGTTAACACAATAAACTAAGTTGGTGAGTATTTTTAACATCATAAACACCAGCAAGGTAACATTGCCATTGTGAACATGGAAGCATGCTGATGTTAGCATGTAGTTCAATGTGTAGGCGCTAACGTGGCTGTAGACTCTTGGTCTTGTTGCACTGATGTTCTTGTCTGTGCAGTGTTGAATGTGGTTTTAAGCTTGGTTTAGATGTGTTTGCACTCTGACACACATGAGCCTTGAGCTAGTTAGAATTACTTATAAATAGTAACAAGAGAGAGACCATTTTTCTTATGAAAGTGCTGTATCTGTTTGGTTTTTTTAAAGTATCCATTTAAAAGTTATATCAGGACCCGGTGTTGAGTCCAATTCCAAACATTCCATAAAACAAAGTCGATAAACTCATGTGTGACCCTATGTTTTTGGAGTTACCTTCGAAGTCCGACCATATTCAACAAATTCCACCTGTCGAGAATAAATAACACAAAAATCCAAGCTTTTGCAATCTAAAGTAGTTTACTTTAACCGTGAATTTTCTTACATTTCTATACCATCACACAGGCCCACTTACAACAATAACTGAAAAAAACTACAGACCATCTTGCGATGGGATCACACCTGCAACACCCATCAACAGTCATGAGTACTCAGCACCCACTACTACATTATTCCATGGGCAGTCAGTACTCATGGGTCGGACCAAACCCATCCTCCAATTGGCCTTAACTTTTTATCTCAACCAAGTTAACGTTACCAGAGCTTGCACTTTTGAGCTGTTATGGCATTCTGTCCACAGACAGGTGTAGTATATATAAACACCTGGCAAAGTACTCTAGAAACCAACCGCTATAAAAGTGTCTCCAGGACCACATTTTGACATGATGACACACATACACGTGCACAGATTTACATGGTTTACAACACTTTATACTGAGGCTGTCACAGCAGGTTATTAAGGCCAGACTGAACCTGCTCCTCATATTCAGATGGGATGGTCTAACATCACAGTGTCAAGTCAAACATTTGCAACATATCATCAGGAAACACAACAAAACTTAACAACATGGATTTTGAGTGACTGACCCACTGGACCGGATCCAGCTCTTCACTCTGTGCATGTCAAGAATATGCCACAATGGAAAAAAGAAAAAAAAACAGCACACCAAGTGCACAGAAATGCAGACTGCACCTGCACACCAAATATATATAAGCTCACATAAACATGAGTGTAATTGTAGGCCTTAAATGTGAACATGACATAGATTTGAAGTGAAATATATTTAGTAACATAATTTCACAGGTTTGTGTTGAGCTATTGCTAGCAAAACCTCAAATAAGTAGGTGACAACTGTGCTATTTAAAATCATTCGTCTGCCGCTGTGAAACACAACAGACTGAACAACGACCACTACTTTGAAGACACTGTTGGCTGGTTAACATTATACAACTGTTCTCAAGCCATCTCATTTTACCTTCTTCTTGAAATAAGTTTTCAGCTGCTAAATCATACATGTAACAACATAACTGTTTAAGCTGAAAGACATTTTCCAAGTTATTCGCCAATTCTATGAATCATCTGCCCAAAATCGCTTGATTTCTCTTTGACATCATGGCATCCAGCCCATTTCCAAACGCTGAGCAAGGACTCGTATTGTCCATTCTGTTATATTTAATAAAGATCACTTGCTTTTTCTTGTTTTTACTGATTTTAAGTCCAATGCAAGGAGGATGTTCTCTGTACACACCCCAAGTAGACACTATTCTAAACAAAACTAACAAAACTACAGTGGAGCCTGACTTCTTCTCAGTTCACTCTGGCCAAACACTTTACCTTACCCTTGGCTAAATGGTTTTGTTGCCTCTACTAAAAATTCAGTTCCCTGTATTTTATTAAGCCCTCATTAATCATTTATTTTCAGAGAGATACTCTATAATATGAAAATCTTTTTGTGGTGGATGAAAGTTTGCACTTGTGTTGTGCCTAGGTATGTCGTGTTTATCTGTTTTGATGTAGTAAACCAAATGACATTTATCCTGCATCATGTGTAAAACTTCCAATATTTAATCTACGATATTTTTAAAGCCACTCCCTTCGGTCTTCAAGACCAATCAGAGAGATGTCTGATGATACATCTCAGGCCTTTTTGAACAGGTTTGATTCTGAAAGCCATCTGTAAATACCCTTTACGTGATTTCAAACATCAGGTTTATGGGTCATATTGTGGTTATAGCACCTCTCTCCAGGTGTCTAGACTTAATAGACCAAAATAGGTCATTCAGTGTCACTTCTTGTGAGCCAATCAAACACAGTCCTCTCTCTTTAAGAGGAGAGAACGTATGGAGGATCTCTACATTCATCAGGAAATTTTGATCACGATGACATCTCTGAAGTTTGCCTTATATCTGACTTGTCTTTGCTTGTGGAGAACAGGTGAGTTTGGTATTTTGTGGATCTATTTCTATCCTTAATGATGTAAAGTCATTCTTGATACAATTTCTAATCTTTCTGATTCATTTTGCTCTTTTCTTTGTCTTTTTTCTGTTCAGCTCTGACAAATGATCCTAAATTGTCCTCGTCTCTGCATCCAAATCAAGATGGTGTATTTATATCAGTAAATGTTGGAGACAGTGTGACTTTACAGTGTTTCTATAAGGCGGACATTGCAGCATTCTCTTACTGGTACAAACAACCTCTGGGACAGAAACTACAGCTCATCTCTTCATTCTACACGTTTAATAAAAATGTCACTTTTTATGGTGAATTCAAGAACAATCCACGCTTCACACTGGATACAAGAGATGGTGAAAATCATTTGAAGATCTCAGATCTGCGTATTTCAGACTCAGCTGCTTACAACTGCATAAGTAGTGTTTTACGCTCATTAGAAATATTAGAGAGTATTACTGTCAGTGTAACAGGTTCAGCTTGGGTCCATCAGTCAGCTCCTGAGATCATCCAGCCAGGAGGCTCTGTGACTCTGAACTGTACAGTACACACTGGGACCTGTGATGGAGAACACAGTGTTTACTGGTTCAAACACTCTCAAGAATCTCATCCAGGACTCATTTACACCCATGGAGGCAGGAATGATCAGTGTGAGAGGAAAGACAACACACAAACACACACCTGTGTCTACAACTTGCCAATGAAGAGCCTGAATCTTTCTCATGCTGGGACCTACTACTGTGCTGTTGCCTCATGTGGGCACATACTGTTTGGAAACGGGACCAAGCTGGACTTTAAAGGTTAGTAACTTTCTAGAAAAGACTGCCTCATTATTACTCCCCAAACCAAAATCATGCGTATGGATTTGTTTCTGATGTCTGTCTCTCTGCAGACAAAGTGGACTCTCCTGTCTTGGTGTATTTCTTGAGTGGAGCTTTGACATTCACCACCATCCTGGTAGTTTTACTGGCTCTCTCAGTGTTCAAGATGAAGAAGAAAAACAGTTATCAGTCTACAGGTAAATGATAATATCTGTATCTGACAGCTTTTATTAAATATATATATAACTTTTGAATGAAACAGCTTTATTTGTGTTTCACAGAATCTCAAGCAAGATTATCGTCTCCCTCCACAACAAATGCAGAGGTGAAATTTATCTAACGATCCATTAATTACCATCAAAATGCCTTTTAATTGTAAAACAACAAAATGTTATGTGGATATTTTTTTGTAATTTGATTAATATCCTAATCTACTTCTACATATTTTGTCACCAGGGTCACGGAGACGCAGACAACCTCCATTATGCTGCTTTAAGTGTCAAGCTGCCCAACAGATCAAGAAGACAGAGGAACAACACCAACAGTGAATGTGTGTACTCCAGTGTGAGGCATTAAAACTGGACATGTTTCATTATTACTTTTTCAATAAAATTTGATTTGGTGTCTTTAACATGGTCTGTAGTCAGAACATGCAGTCCAGTATTACTATATTATGTGTGTACTGAATGATATTGTGCACCTCATGATTGGTGTTCAGTGCCAACATTCAGTACCAATGCAAGAAGAAGTGTGCTTTCTGTGGGAGTTGAGGTTATGTGTGGTCTTGAAAAAATAAACAGAAACTAATGCTACTTCTTTGTCACATGCGGATAAAGTTCCCAGACTTGCTAAAAAAATCTTGAAATTTTGAGAGTTGTTGAGTTAAGAGACACTAGATACATTTTGTGAAGGCTGTCTACAACAAACTCTTAATTATTTGCAACCTCTTGTAAATTCTGCAAAAGTTATTTCTTGTTTGTCTCAGCGATGTATATTTTCATTGACATACTGTATAAAGTAAAGCAGAGAAGGGAGATCTGAAGTCATTAAAAGAGTGTACCCTTTTTAGTTCATCCAGTTCAACCATAATAGCAAATCTTCACATAGACATGTAACAATATTGATCTGATAAATCTAAACCTACTAAAGTCCCCTCATGAGGACCATTTCAGCTGTTTAATACTGCTTCACTTGTGTGTTAAGAATTAAACTTTGACCTGTTAACACAATAAACTAAGTTGGCGAGTATTTTTAACATCATAAACACCAGCAAGGTAACATTGCCATTGTGAACATGGAAGCATGCTGATGTTAGCATGTAGTTCAATGCGTAGGCGCTAACGTGGCTGTAGACTCTTGGTCTTGTTGCACTGATGTTCTTGTCTGTGCAGTGTTGAATGTGGTTTTAAGCTTGGTTTAGATGTGTTTGCACTCTGACACACATGAGCCTTGAGCTAGTTAGAATTACTTATAAATAGTAACAAGAGAGAGACCATTTTTCTTATGAAAGTGCTGTATCTGTTTGGTTTTTTTAAAGTATCCATTTAAAAGTTATATCAGGACCCGGTGTTGAGTCCAATTCCAAACATTCCATAAAACAAAGTCGATAAACTCATGTGTGACCCTATGTTTTTGGAGTTACCTTCGAAGTCCGACCATATTCAACAAATTCCAGAGCTTGCACTTTTGAGCTGTTATGGCATTCTGTCCACAGACAGGTGTAGTGTATATATAAACACCTGGCAAAGTACTCTAGAAACCAACCGCTATAAAAGTGTCTCCAGGACCACATTTTGACATGATGACACACATACACGTGCACAGATTTACATGGTTTACAACATTGTATACTGAGGCTGTCACAGCAGGTTATTAAAGTCAGACTGAACCTGCTCCTCATATTCAGATGGGATGGTCTAACATCACAGTGTCAAGTCAAACATTTGCAACATATCATCAGGAAACACAACAAAACTTAACAACATGGATTTTGAGTGACTGACCCACTGGACCGGATCCAGCTCTTCACTCTGTGCATGTCAAGAATATGCCACAATGGAAAAAAGAAAAAAAAGCAGCACAGAAATGCAGACTGCACCTGCACACCAAATATATATAACCTCACATAAACATGAGTGTAATTGTAGGCCTTAAATGTGAACATGACATAGATTTGAAGTGAAATATATTTAGTAACATAATTTCACAGGTTTGTGTTGAGCTATTGCTAGCCAAACCTCAAAAAGGTAGGTGACAACTGTGCTATTTAAAATCATTCGTCTGCCGCTGTGAAACACAACAGACTGAACAACGACCACTACTTTGAAGACACTGTTGGCTGGTTAACATTATACAACTGTTCTCAAGGGATAAATTATCTTATTTTATGGTCTTCTTGAAAAACGTTTTCAGCTGCTAAATCATACATGTAACAACATAACTGTTGAAGCTGAAAGACATTTTCCAAGTCATTCATCAATTCTATGAATCATCTGCTCAAAATCGCTTGATTTCTCTTTGACATCATGGCATCCAGCCTATTTCCAAACGCTGAGCAAGGACTCGTATTGTCCATTGTGTTGTATTTAATAAAGATCACTTGCTTTTTCTTTTTTTACTGATTTTAAGTCCAATGCAAGGAGGATGTTCTCTGTAGAGTGTATGCCTAACCATGTGAATCTCCTCAGAAACCAAACTTGGCAGTGAGCACGTGATTATGTTTCCTATAGGTCACACAGAGTTATTTCAGGCTGGCCAATCAAACTCTGTCTCTTCTGTGAAGAGCGGAGAAAAGACCAAGTTTATGTCATTCAACACACAAATTCGTTACGATGACATCCCCAAAGTTTGTCTTCCATCTGATATGTTTGTTCTTGGGGATAACGGGTGAGTTGAGTTTGTTGATTCAAGTATTCATTTTGTAATGTATGGTGACTCCTCATACTAATGTGTCTGATGTAATGATTGTTCTGATTCCTTTCACAAAGAAGTAACTGTGTGTTTGTTTTGTCTCTCATTTCATTTCAGCTCAGACAACTGCTCTGAAGTCGTCCTCGTCTGTTCATCCAGACGGAGGTTTTTTATCAGTAAAAACTGGGGACAGCTTGACTTTGCCATGTTTCTGTAAAGCTGATGTTGCTGCAAGGCTTTACTGGTACAAACAACCTCTGGGACAGAAACCACAGCCCATCGCGACGTTCTACAAGTTTGGAAAAAATGGCACTTTTTATGGTGAATTCAGGAACAATCCACGCTTCACACTGGACTCTGAAAATAGTACAAATAACCTGACAATCACAAATTTTAACATCTCAGACTCAGCTGCTTACTTCTGCGCAAGTTGGGATTCAGACACATTGGACATTTCAGAGAGTATTAATGTCACCGTAGAGGATTCATCTGGAGACGGGAGCAAGATGGACTGGCTGAATTGTGAGTAACTTTCTAGAACAGGCTGCCTCATCTGAGGAACATTAGACCTTAATAAAACATAACAAACACAAAGATAAAGGCCCAAAGCTCTGTTTCTGGTGTCTGACTCTCTACAGGGATGGACTGTCAGGTCTTGGTGTACTACTTGAGTGGAGCTTTGGCATTCACCACCATCGTGGTTGTTATACTGGCTTGCACAGCGATCAAGATAATGAAGAGACACAGTTTCAGACTCCAAGGTGGAGTAGTCAAATCTATATTCTTGTGTCTACTGAAGATGGATTTTCAATAAAAAAGGATTTGTCTGTTTCTCCGTCAGATTCTCAAGCAAGAT
Organism: Pagrus major; assembly: GCF_040436345.1. Classification (NCBI taxonomy): domain Eukaryota; kingdom Metazoa; phylum Chordata; class Actinopteri; order Spariformes; family Sparidae; genus Pagrus; species Pagrus major. The sequence goes on along the minus strand of NC_133224.1, from coordinate 19,013,100 downwards.
TTTCAGCTCCCACCACAGCAAATGATGAGGTAAGATTTTTCTCGAATGAATTTTCACTCAAATAATATTTTATTGCACAAAATGTAATCATTTTTTGTGGACGTTATTTTAATTTTTGTCAGGCTACTGCGATACATTTTGACATGTTTTGTTGCCAGGGTTCCCAAGAGGCAGACAACCTCCATTATGCGACTGTACATTTTAACCAGCCCGACGGATCAGGACAACAGAGGAACAGCACTGTTAATGAATGTGTGTACTCCAATGTGAAGCTGTAGAACTCGACATGTCTCATTTCCACTTTTTAAGTGGAAGTGAAACTTTTTGATTTGTTACTTCTAAAGTAAATTTAAATGTAGATCTTGAGGTAAATACTCTCTTTTTTCTTCCCATTGGTCTGTTATCAATGAGACGATAAAATTAGGTAAGGTTTAGTAATGTTCGCATAGACAGCCCTCTACCCTCTGGTGTTTGTCCTTTTGTTGTTGTTGTTACTTTAGAATAAAGTCTCTATCTAATCAAACCAGTAGATTTTTTAAGGTCAGATTATTTGATGCTGCTCAAGTGACACATGAGCTTTTATGGATCAAGTATGTCATGGACTTTTTTGTTCTTTCCCTCAGTGGCTTTTTTACACATCCCTGTTTATGTTTTTGTATGCACTTTTTTGTCATTAAAGATCACATATGTATGAACTTCTGTCTGAAACCATGTGAAACCTTACACATGCGTAGTATACTGTAAGTGTATCATGGAAAAAAAGGCATTTTTAAGCATTTTTTATCAGATTTGTCTGATGATTCTATACATATGATGTTTATATCCAGGTGACCATTGAAAGTAAGAAATGGCATCCTCCATGTTGATTTAGATAGGGGCCTGGTCTTGTTAGCCCAAAATAACTGCCTAAAGATGGCTGCTGAGGGCCGAGACTTCTCTAAAAGGACTTTGGTTCTGAGCGTCTCTGCAGACTGAGAGCTGGCAATGGTGACACTTTGAAAATGATCGAGGAGGAAATAGATGCACTCAATCTTTTTTTTAGACCTCAAGGAAACACAAGTAGTTTATGTGTAACTACACTTCCTGTGTATTGTGGTGCGTCCGAGCGTACAGCAGCACTAAGGCGGATGCTGACGTGCTGCACATGTAGCCAGTGTTGACCAGATGTAACAGGAGCAAAACCTTTATGAGGTACTATAGTTATTATGCATGCTAAAATGTTTTGTCCCTCTTGTTAATGAAAATTGAGATAAAGTAATGAAGCATTGAATACTGTCAGCTGGATGACCTTTCAACCCCCATGCTTTTTGTAGTGTCTTCTCTTTTCTGGCAGCCCCCTTTTGTGGTTTTCAGCAGGATGCAAGAGTGCCTCTCACACGGATATCCCTTAAAACATACATTAACAATCAAAAACAACAGGTCAGATTCATGCAATTATGTCCACTCTGTGAGACCAAAAGCGTGCAACGTAAAAGTTAAAAGCATGTCCACTTCATGCCTCGTCGTAGTTATTCCACTACCGCTAGACGTAGAACTTCTCTTATTTGATCTCTGCAGCCTGTCCAGTACAACTGAGATAAATGAAACTGAATAACTCAATATGGAGCTCTGAGTGTCCACTGTGTCCTGTTACCTGTTTATATTAGATATGAAGGTTATTTTCATGGATTTTAAATCTAAAGTCAACATGGGGCTCTTCTATATAACCTACTTCCTCACCATGTGGACAAAACTTGACACTATATGAGGCGGTGAACATGTGAACATGCACAGCACAGCATCACTTCAGCTTGCACAATCACACACGCTCTCGTCGCTGAAGGGCAGAGAGGCCTTCTATGTTCTTTTCATTTCACACGGCAGTTTGAACACGATGACATCGTCAGTGTTTGCTTTCTGTCTCACATGGCTGTTTTGGGGACAAACGGGTAAGTAGCGTTTTTGTTATTCAAACTCTAATTTTTAGTGTGCGAATGGAACAAACGTTTCTATTATTTTTAATGTACTGATTTCACTGAATTCTGTAAAAGTAATTCAATTTAACTTCACTTTTTCTTTTGTTTCACTTCAGCTCAGACAACTGCTCTCAAATTCTCATCTACTCATCAGGAGAGTGATTTTGTATCAGTTAGAATCGGGGACAGCTTGACTTTGCCGTGTTTCTATATAGGTGATATTGCTGCAAAGCTTTACTGGTATAAACAACCTCTGGGACAGAAACCACAGCTCATCTCTACTTACTACTTGTATGAGAAAAAGGGCACCTTTTATGACGACTTCAAGAACAATCCACGCTTCACACTGGACACGGAAGATGGCAAAAACTACTTGACCATCACAGATTTGAACATTTCAGACTCGGCTACCTATTACTGCATGAGGTGCTATTTAAACATGCTAAAAATTTCAGAAACCATTACTGTCAGTGTGAAGGGTTCAGGTTTGAACATCCCAGCTTGGGTCCATCAGTCAGCTCCTGAGATCATCCAGCCAGGAGGCTCTGTGACTCTGAACTGTACAGTACACACTGGGACCTGTGATGGAGAACACAGTGTTTACTGGTTCAAACACTCTCAAGAATCTCATCCAGGACTCATTTACACCCATGGAGGCAGGAATGATCATTGTGAGAGGGAAGACAACACACAAACACACACCTGTGTCTACAACTTGCCAATGAAGAGCCTGAATCTTTCTCATGCTGGGACCTACTACTGTGCTGTTGCCTCATGTGGACACATACTGTTTGGAGACGGGACCAAGCTGGACTTTGAGGGTGAGTAACTGTTAGTCCATATCATAAGTACTTGGGATAAAAACGGAAAAAATACAAGAAACACTCTGTTTGGTTCTATACAGATAAACCTGTACATGATGTTGCCTTGGTGTATTTCTGGAGGGGAGCATCGGCATTCTTCAGCATCCTGGCTGTTTTACTGGCTTTCTCAGTGTGCGTGATGAACAAGGGAAACCACCACCAAACTTCAGGTAACTAACACTGTCTGTGTGTGACAGCTTGTATTTAATGAACATGACTTTGAATAAAAAGCTTTTTCTGTTTCACCACAGAGTCTCGATCAGGATGTTCGGCTCCCTCCAAAGCAAATCCAGAGGTGAATAAAAACTGTAAATCTATTAAGACACATTGTTTTACTGAACAACACGTTTTCTGTGAAGAGCAAAATAACTATATGTAATATATATTTTGTTACCAGGGTTACCAAAAAGCAGAAAACCTCTATTACGCTGCTTGTGTCGACCTGACGAAGAGATCAAGAAAACAGAGGGATCAGACCTGGAGTGAGTGTGTGTACTACAGAGTAAAACAGTAGAGCTGGACTCATTACATTTGTACTTTTGAGTAAGAAATTGTAATCTGGTAATGTAGATTTAGATTTTTAGTTTGATCTAAAAATGCTTGCATAATTTCTTTATGGCCTGCAGCCCTCATTAAACTGCTCTACACTTTGCTCATCTGTATATTTAGGATACCTTTTTGTGTCTCTTTGTTTGTTGCATATAAACCACGTATCTGAAACTATAAGGTTATTATTAATGAATCATTCTTGTATATTCAGAAGCTCAGATTTAATGTCGCCATAGAAGCTGCTCATGTGCTTTTAGGATCTAGATTGTCACAGATACGTTCTCTTTCTATGTTTAATAAATTCAATGTCAATACCCAATCAAATCATGCTTTATTTTTGTAAGTGAATTTTATGTTGTTAATAATCAAATAAACATAATAAAAGTTTGGAAATACTTGCGTTTCAAACATTATGTGTGTGCTTGTTCAATACAGAAGTAACTCACACCACATTTAAGATGACGACCTCACCCACCACATTTAGTGAGTGAGTGGTAAAACTTGACCTGCAAATGTGAGACTCTCTTATGAGACATTACTACCTGCAGCATGCTAATGCATCATTGCACAAGTTTTGATTTTTGATCATTATTCCAGAGGGAGATTGGTTTTGCAGTTTTGGCACAAGATTGAACATCCACAATAAAAACATACACACACATTGCAAGAGAAACATGGCAGACACACCCTAAACATGTCACAGCAGTCATGGCAAAGACAAAAGGAAAAAGTAATAACAGTACAGTACACAATACTGCATGAAATGCAGCACCAGCTGTGGTAATGCTGCAGTTTAGTACTACTAGAAGAAAAAAGGGTGAGTGAGCACCTGCTGCCACTCATGCATGTGAGTTATGAAGTGTGATGGCGGAGGAAATACAGGAATCATACTAAGCCCTTTCCGCTTTAATGCCTCAGAGGAGGGAAAATAACCAATACAGTGAAAACTGCCCAGATGTTGAGTGCTACAAAACAGTATATTACACAGGAAATGATTAGATCATGAGGTTGAAAGCTAGGATGATAAAACTCTAGTGAATGCATTCCTCTTTGCCACATGCCACACCTGAAAATGAAAGCTGACCGATATCATCTACATTGTTGACAGCTCTCAGCTAGCTGCTGAGCTAATTAAGTTATCTAATGCTATAGTTTCACAGACAGACAGATTAACATATTAGTGTGAGGCCCTTGACAGGAACGGAGAGTTTCTGACTATTACTATCCGTTAGCATTAGCTGTTGGTCAGTATCATGACCTGTGTGAGCAGGACAAGAGTAGCATCATAAGGCAGACAGACAGACAGACAGGCATGCAGGTAGTCAAGGAACAAAAAATCTTTAGGGGGAACAAGTGAAACGAGTGGGGACGAAAGAATCGAGCTGGGGATCTCAGACAAATGGCATGGGAGCTGGAATGGGTGGAGCAGAAGACTTGAGGTGGACGGTCTGCAGTCAACATAGATGCATGGAGCAGGATTGGGGAGATAACCAAGAGGCAGGGCAGAAGGGCAGAGCTGCTGGCCTGGATGCAGGCAACTCAGATGGAGCTTCTCTAGAGGCCGGCAGGGTGGGGGGCAGTAATGACATGCAATGATCCAGACAGGAGATAAAAATCTGAGGGCATCTAGTGGACAGATCAAGAATAATGACTGTTTGAGGAAGAGGAAGTGAGAATGTGGTTGAAGAGAGGGACAGAGGCAGATTTTGATTGGTCGGCGCTCCCCTGCTATCTAGCTAAAACATTTAGGGTTGTAAATGAACGTGCGCAGGTCGGCTAGATCATTTATTGCCTAACAGAAATATCACTGTGTTAGTCATTCTAAGCAGCAAAAAGATGCAAGATGTGAAGTTGATTGCACTCACAGAATGTCCCTATATCCTAATACCACTCGCAGTAAAGATCCAAAACAGTAGATTCTTCATCAGGTCGCATTTGACGATAATGCAACTTAAAGTGCTAGTCAGAATACGTTTTAGTTGGAGTAATATAAAAAGATATTATTTTGAGTAATCATGCAGGCTTAGATCAATACAATTTTGATTATGACAATCAAAGCATCTTATGTTTTAAATACATCACATAGTACAGTCTTGCTTCACTCTACCGCAGCCCGAAAAGAGAGTTGAATATCAGTACAAGTAATAGCAATGGATGAACGGCTCAAATCTTTGTTTTGACTGTGACCTCAGTTTTTGCCCAGATATTGAGCATAAATGCAAGGACTGTTTGTTATTGCTGTGTTTATATTGGATATGAACATATGCTTTTGTTTTTCAGGGATTTAAGCTCCAATCAGGAGCCATAATGTTCTTCATATATCTCCAACCACCTGAAAGTTTTTTCAAAACCCACAACTTAACACGTTAGATGGCAGTGAGCATGTGATCATGTTCCCTATATGGGACATAGAGTGTCACTTTAGTTGGCCAATCAAATTCAGTCTTGTCTCTGAAGAGTAGAGAAACCATCAATATTCTTTCATTCAGCACAGCAGCTTGAACACGATGACATCTCCAGTGTTTGCTCTCTTTCTGCTCACATGTTTGTTCTTGATGAAAATGGGTAAGTTGCTCTTTGTGACTTTAATCTAGTGTAGTGTACGCTCTCAGACAAATGTCTCTCATATATTTAACTGATTACCCAAATTTGTCACATTACATTAACTCTTCATTTGTTTTGTCTCTTATTTAATTTCAGCTCAGACGACTGATCTGAAATTCTCCTCATCTGATCGTCAGGAGAGAAGATTTGTATCCATTAAAACTGGGGACAAGTTGACTTTGCAATGTTTCTATAAAACTGATGTTCCTCCGAGACTTCGCTGGTATAAACAAACTCTAAGACAGAAACCAAGGCTCATCTCTAATTACTACAAGTATGAGAAAGATGTCACTTTTTATGAAGAATTCAAGAACAATCCACGCTTCACACTGGATACAGAAAATGGCAAAAATCACTTGATGATCACAGATTTGAACATTTCTGACTCTGCTACTTACTACTGCGTAAGTTTCTATGGAAACAAGTTAACATTTTTAGAGGACGTTACTGTCAGTGTAACAGGTTCAGCTTGGGTCCATCAGTCGGCATCTGAGATCATCCAGCCAGGAGGCTCTGTGACTCTGAACTGTACAGTACACACTGGGACCTGTGATGGAGAACACAGTGTTTACTGGTTCAAACACTCTCAAGAATCTCATCCAGGACTCATTTACACCCATGGAGGCAGGAATGATCAGTGTGAGAGGAAAGACAACACACAAACACACACCTGTGTCTACAACTTGCCAATGAAGAGCCTGAATCTTTCTCATGCTGGGACCTACTACTGTGCTGTTGCCTCATGTGGACACATCGTGTTTGGAAACGGGACCAAGCTGGACTTTGAGGGTGAGTAATTTACTGTTAGAAATTGCTAATCTGAGGAGTAATAAAAATGCGATGGTCGTTTCCCCATGAGAGTGTTTTTTTTGTATCCCAATAAAGGGTTAATGATTTAAAATGTTGTTTAATGAGGATCATATGTTGTACAGACTGTAAATGTGTGACTTTGGGCTATATATGAACTGGATTTGTCAAGTCATATTACCCCCGTACCAACCCTTGGATAAAAACATACTGCAACCTCTCTTTCTGAAGTCTTACTCTCTACAGATGAGGTGGACTGTCTCGTCTTGGTGTATTTCTTGAGTGGAGCTTTGACATTCACCACCGTCCTGGTGGTTTTATTGGCTTTCTCAGTGTACAAGATGAAGAAGAGAAACAGCTGCCAGCCTACAGGTAGCTGGAACTTTTATCTTTTTTGTTATCTGTCAGCTTGTGTTCTCTTGTGTTTGGGACTAAAACAAGATTTTCTGTTTTTCACAACCAGAGTCTCGAGCAAGAGTCCCACCTTCCTCCACAGAAAATGCTGAGGTGAGTTCAGTTTTGATTAACTGTTGAACAGCTATTCCTCCCCTTCTTATAGCACCATAATTAACTGTCTTGTGGAACCAAACTGTGATCTACTCTTTTATACTTTGTTACCAGGGTTACCAAGAAGCTGAAAACCTGCATTATGCTGCTTTAAGTGTTAACCAGGCCAAGAGAACAAGAAGACAGAGGAACAACACCGACAATGAATGTGTGTACTCCAGTGTGAAGCTCTAGAACTGGACATGTTTCTTTTGCATTGCATGAGTAAAGTGGCAGTTTCTAAGAATCTCTTGGGGACTTTCACATAGGTTTAGATGTAGATCCTCTGACGTCTCTTTGTAGATTCATTGTGATAAGGTTCCGTAGCTACTTTATTTTTCTCACTAAGAGGGCAAATCTAAACTCTTAACATACCAGTACATTTAGAAGGACGGATTAATTTTTTAAGCTCCTCTTAGGCTATGAGCACCAGCACAAATCAGTGATATATGTCTTTTATCTTTCATTCTTTTTCATTTTCATGTACATTTTGCATCATCAATGATCAAATAAACCTATGAATGAAACTTTTTGTTGTGTTCAATCCCTGGAAGCAGGGGCATCGCTCCAATGGGGGATGTGGGTGTTTTAACACTTTTTTTCACTTCAACACCCACACTTGCAGTTTTTCCGCAGTTTTGCACAAACGCCTTACTACAGCTGCTCAGTTTCTCTGGCCGCTCTGTGTCTGCGCTTGCTGCGGCTGCCTCCTCTCCCCCTCCATCTCCTGTTGTTGCTTCAAACATGACACCGGCTTTGAGTGTGACCGGCTGATGATTGGCTGTTCTGCCTTAAGTCCCGCCTCTCTTGCTGAGTTAGATTTATTGTTGGAGGCAGGAACTAGCTAGGTTCATAGTTCACACCAGCACATATCCACCCAAAAGTGGCTGATTTGATTTGTCATAAACACAGTGGCAGGAGTGGGAGCTCTGAGCCACCATGCCTCATTGTTAGTGAAAGCGCAGTAGAAGAAGTTATGGTTATTTACATCTCCCTTTTCCAGTTACTGTGAATGAGTGTTTATGCTTTCGAGGTTTTTAAATAAGCTTGATATGTGTTTGGGAGGATCTTCTGTTTATGTTTTGTTGACATGTCGAGTGTTCTGGGTATTATATTTCGTTTTTTAGACTAATGGTAATTGCTAATTGGGATATTGTTCAGCAGCTAGCTAAATTTGATTATGTATGTGGCATGTAATGTATAAAGTAACTGTGTGAAGAAGGCAGGGAATTGACGAGGAGGAGGGACAAATTGCCATTGTTAAGCAGTGTATTTTTGGGTTTATTGCCAGTGCAGTTGATTTTGATATTTTGAGCATTGTTTGTTGATTAGCTGAATACTTTTGTGGATACTTACCTGTTATGTTTGATTGTACCTGTTGAAGAAAGATGAAAGAAAAGTGTATATTATCATTTTAATGTTTAAAAACAGTAAATTGTTCCATTATTTATACCACCAGAGAAAAAGCTTTGTGTGGGCGTTTTTTTGTATATCTCCCCTTTTCAGGGCTCAAGTAAGCAAAATTTAGCAGTCTCAGTCACAGTCCTGTCAGACCCATGTCACTATCAAGCTTACCACTGTCTTTTTGTCACGCAGTATCATTAGGATGCAGAAAAGAAAGAGGAAGGAGAATATTGACACCTTTGTCAAGAGAAATCCTGTAAGTGAAGTTGAAAGCTGAAAGTTGAAAAATGTTGACATTAAACAGCAGTAACCTATTTCAATTAGATATTGTTTGCATTTATTTCATGATATTACTTTTCAGTATTCACTGAGGTTTGCTAGGGCCACAGCTGTAACTGTTACAGCCTATTCCTTTACCACTGCACCCTTGTTTAGGAGAGGAAGTGGCTGGAGGCATCGGTTTCAGAGAGAGCACAGGAAGGTTCACAGGTGAGCAATGAAATGAATGTTACAGATTGTGAAAGAGGCCTATGAAGGAAGAGGGGCCGTGTGTGTGTTTGTGTCATGGGTGGTGCTTATTTCCATCCAAGGTGCACGTGTGTGTCTGGTGTGTTTATATCAAATTCCCAATTTAATTTCAAATGTTTTGATTAGGGTGTACGTGAGGATGTGGCAGGAGTGAGAAAGACAGAGATGAAGAGGGAGGAAAAGGCAGACAAGAAGAGGGCAGACAAGAAAAACAGAGTGAAGGAGAGGTCAGAGTCTCTTTGACCAAGTCGAAACAGTTGCCCAACTCCTCCTAGTTGTACCTGTGTCATCAGCAGAGTCAGAAAGGAGTTTCAGCAGCCTCCGGAGGCTGAAAACATGGCTACGCAGCACCATGACCCAAACCTGCCTTAACAGTGTTGCTGTGTGCCATGTACATAAAGACTAGCTGGACAGGGTAAACAGAAAAAAGATTGCTGAACAGTTTGTCTCCTGTAAGGAGGGCAGAAAGAGCACTATTGGATCTTTTAAATGAGAGGTAGTTGGTCATATGTTCATTGGTCAGTGTGTTTGTTTAATGTCACATTCATCGACCATTTTATGTAATTGTAACCAACTGTAACCAATCTTTTGAGCATTCTGAGTTGGCAAAGTTGATGAGTTTGTGTAAATGAATTCAAATAAAAACATGTAATAACATAAGACACAGCCATTAAGATTCTCAATTTGTAGGTGACCTTTACCTTACCAATTGCCTGATATGTACTACTGCACAGGTCACTGATAAAACCCATTGCATTACATCAAAAATATGGACTCTAGGCAGACTGTGTCACAATGGTCAAAATGTAATGTTCACCATTAGAGTCCACATATTTACTCAAATAAATGCAGAAAATGTTAATATTTACAGACACTATGAACAAATGCATTGTTATTTTTAATGAAATATTCATTCATTTTACTCAAATCATTTTCTGCTCTGTTATTACTTGTCTAACTGTGTGAGACTGTCTTTACTTGTGCAACTGACTCGAATTTAAGCACCAAATGCAGAACAGACCTGCAGCACTGAATGAAGAAAAGCCCAGGCTAATATGCATTATAACTGTTAGATATCTATGAATGACAACATGAAAAGCAATGCCTATCCATGTAATTTAGCCTAGTGGGAACAGTTGAGACTGTCACCTCTCTTTGCAAAACCATCAAAGTCGAGCGTCATGTCTGATGTTGAAATGTGCAGCACATAGGACAGGTGTTTATCAGTCAGTCGTGATGTGTAACGTGACTTGTTGAAGTTCATCACAGAAAAAGTTTCGCACACATACGTGGAGCCAAACGAGACTGCCATGGCAGGAACTGCCATCTAACGGTCTGGCTGGGTGTCAGTATGGACAGTCAAGGGGGGTTCTGGGAGTTCAGGCTGGATATTGGCGAGGTGTTCCACTGGGCAGGACATATGCACCCATAGCTGACTGGGGTCTTGACCACATGGCGACTGAGGCTTTGGGGCAGTGGGCGGCTGTGACTGCCAATGGTGTCGGATGCCATGGCAACACGTCTTGGCCTCCATGGGTTCCAGTAAAGTGACCATGCAGTTACCCTAAAAAAGTGACTGCTGGGTGTCAGGGTGGCTCCAGTTTATTGAAGGCTCACAGCAGGGTAGGGTAGTGTAGGATAGGGCTCATGACAGGCAGGATCAGAGCAGACAGATAGTGGGATAGCTTCAGGTTCACAACCCCAAGTCTAATTGACTGGAGTGCAAGCTGCTTTCTGCTGGGGGCTATCATCCTGATGGCAAGCATGGTGCAGGATAGCTGACTGGGAAGCTGGATGAAGACTCCACCCCTTTGCAGTTTCAGCTCGTTCTTCTGCCAGGCAAAGTCTGGTAAAAATATCCCCCAAGTGCATGACCTGCATTCTTGTGTGCTTCCTTATAATGAGGGTGTTACAGCAATAATTTGCAAGGTCCTGAAAGGTGTAAATCATCTCATGTATCAATGTTTGGCCAGTTCATACTAACATGCCATGGTGTGAGCAGGACCACAGGAGTAGATGATGCAGGCATAGCTGGCGTAGATCAATGATTTTCTCAAAACAATCTGATTCAAAGCTTACAGGTCCATGACGCAGGTAGGCAGGTAACAGCTCCAGGTAACAGAAACTCACATATAGAAGCACAAACCAACAAAGGATCCAAGAGGAACTTGCGATGTTTGAGCAAAAATAAAAATCAGGGGGCATCTGGTGGACAGAACGAGAATGGCAGTGACTATGACTGAGGAAATGAGAATTTGGCTGAAGTCAGCTAGATCATTTCTAGACTTTATCAGGTCACCTTTGACAGTACTGCAACTTAGAGTCCAAGTCAGAATACTGGACTCTGAGTCCAGTATGATTGGAATTTTTATTGTGATGATCAAAGCATCATACGTTTTACATTTATTGTTAAATTTAAAAAAAGCCCCATAAATACATCACACAGTACAGTGTGTTGTTTCACTGCACAATAGCTTGGAAAGAGAGTTGAGTATCAGCATATAATAATAACTATGAATGAATGGCTTAAATCTTTGTTTTGGTACATGTTAAACATAATGACCATCAGTTTTTAACTAGACATTGATCTTGTTACTGCTTTGTTTATACTGGATGTGAAGTTTTCGGGGATATAAATTCAATTATGAGCTGTAATGTTCTTTAAATATCTCCAACCACCTGAGCGTTTTTTTCAGAACCCACAACTTAACACGATAGATGGCAGTGAGCATGTGATCATGTTCCCTATATGGGACATAGAGTGTCACTTTAAGTTGGCCAATCAAATTCAGTCTTGTCTCTGAAGAGTAGAGAAACCATCAATATTCTTTCATTCAGCACAGCAGCTTGAACACGATGACATCTCCAGTGTTTGCTCTCTTTCTGCTCGCATGTTTGTTCTTGATGAAAATAGGTAAGTTGCTCTTTGTGACTTTAATCTAGTGTAGTGTACGCTCTCAGACAAATGTCTCTCATATATTTAACTGATTACACAGATTTGTCACATTACTCCAACTCTTCATTTGTTTTGTCTCTTATTTAATTTCAGTTCAGACGACTGATCTGAAATTCTCCTCATCTGTTCGTCAGGAGAGAAGATTTGTATCCATTGAAGCTGGGGACAACTTGACTTTGCAATGTTTCTATAAAACTGATGTTCCTCCGAGACTTCACTGGTATAAACAAACTCTAAGACAGAAACCAAGGCTCATCTCTAATTACTACAAGTATGCCAAAGATGTCACTTTTTATGATGAATTCAAGAACAATCCACGCTTCACACTGGATACAGAAAATGGCAAAAATCACTTGATGATCACAGATTTGAACATTTCTGACTCTGCTACTTACTACTGCTTAAGTTTATATACATACGATTTACAATTTTTAGAGGACATTACTGTCAGTGTGAAGGGTTTAGGTATGAACATCCCAGCCTCGGTCCATCAGTCAGCATCTGAGATCATCCAGCCAGGAGGCTCTGTGACTCTGAACTGTACAGTACACACTGGGACCTGTGATGGAGAACACAGTGTTTACTGGTTCAAACACTCTCAAGAATCTCATCCAGGACTCATTTACACCCGTGGAGGCAGGAATGATCAGTGTGAGAGGAAAGACAACACACAAACACACATCTGTGTCTACAACTTGCCAATGAAGAGCCTGAATCTTTCTCATGCTGGGACCTACTACTGTGCTGTTGCCTCATGTGGACACATCGTGTTTGGAAACGGGACCAAGCTGGACTTTGAGGGTGAGTAATTTATTGTTAGAAATTGCTAATCTGAGGAGTAATAAAAATGCGATGGTCGTTTCCCCATGAGAGTGTTTTTTCGTATCCCAATAAAGGGTTTAATGATAGAGGATCATATGTTGTACAGACTGTAAATGTGTGGCTTTTGGCTATATATAAAATGGATTTGTCAAGTCACATAACCTCTGTACCAACCCTTGGATAAAAACATACTGCAAGCTCTTTCTGATGTCTTACTCTCTACAGATAAGGTGGACTCTCCTGTCTTGGTGTATTTCTTGAGTGGAGCTTTGACATTCACCACCGTCCTGGTGGTTTTACTGGCTTTCTCAGTGTACAAGATGACGAAGAGAAACGGCTGCCAGCCTACAGGTAGCTGGAACTTTTATCTTTTTTGTTATCTGTCAGCTTGTGTTCCCTTGTGTTTGGGATTAAAACATTTTCTGTTTTTCACAACCAGAGTCTCGAGCAAGAGTCCCACCTTCCTCCACAGAAAATGCTGAGGTGAGTTCAGTTTTGATTAACTGTTGCATAGCTATTTCTCCCCTTCTTATAGCACCATAATTAACTGTCTCGTGGAACCAAACTGTGATCTACTCTTTATATACTTTGTTACCAGGGTTACCAAGAAGCTGAAAACCTGCATTATGCTGCTTTAAGTGTTAACCAGGCCAAGAGAACAAGAAGACAGAGGAACAACACCAACAATGAATGTGTGTACTCCAGTGTGAAGCTCTAGAACTGGACATGTTTCTTTTGCATTGCATGAGTAAGGTGTCAGTTTCTAAGAATCTCTTGGGGGCTTTCACGTAGGTTTAGATGTAGATCCTCTGACGTCTCTTTGTAGATTTATTGTGATAAGGTTCTGTAGCTACTTTGTTTTCTCACTAAAAACATGTAACTAAACTCTTAACATACCAGTACGTTTAGAAGGATGATTGATTTTTTCAAGCTCCTCTTAGGCTTTGAGCACCAACACAAATCAGTGATATTATATGTCTTTTATCTTTCATTCTTTTTCATTTCCATGTACATATTGCATCATCAATGATCAAATAAATCTTTTAATTGAACTTTTTGTTGTGTTCAATCCCTGGAAGGGCCACTCGTATCACCAAAGCATGTGACTGACCTCATCAATACATCGCCAATGGTCTAAAAAATAATAATTCACCTGTGAAAAGCCTTTTCGACACACATTTGGTGCAGATGAAACAACATTTACAATTCAAACGATGTATTTAACACAACAGACATCTGAGATGCATATATGAGTCTGAACTTTTACACTAAGCTTTTATGACTCATATTTCCCAAAGACTGTGATAAATGGATACTCCCAAGCATTATTACTAATATTATTATTATTATTATTATTATTATTATTATTATTATTATTATTAAGCATTGGTTATGTTTGCAGAGTTAGTTGTGTGAGGATTAAAAATGCTGTCGATGGCCAATACAGCCATTACTATTTGGATTTGATTACCTTCAATGGCATGGACGAATTAAAAGAATAAAAGCATAAAATGCTAAAACGGGTCGAGTATATGTGTCGGAACCACCGGTATACATTTAAGAGGTTACATGAATGAGGAGACTGTCTAGGTTTAAGGTACCCTGCGGGTGACTCAGACGGTCCCTGTAGTAGTTCCAACTGTTGAGACTAAAAGGATTTACATGTCGACTTGTAATGCAACTTCAAAAGGGCACAACTGCAACATTTATCCTCCAAGGTCGTCATAGTCTCCCCATTGAACTCCTTTTCTCATTCTTCTGATCTCCATTGCCTCTTTCCTCACCATTGCTGTCCAATTTTCTGGTTAATGGCAAACTAGCTTTATTAACTGAGCTCCAGGACCACAAGGCAGGCAGGAAGGCAGGGAGCCTGTAGTCGACAAAGCAACTAGGATGAACTGAGGGGGAATGGGCTGGTGAAATATCTTTAGGGGGAACCAGTGAGCAGGAGACTTGAGGCAGACTGTCTATGGTAGGGGTGGGCGACATTTTTTTCCAGAGGGCCACAAATTGGGAAATTGAAACCAAACATTAAACACACAGTGCAGAACTATGATGAACTACATGAATTTGGTACACATTGGACAGACTGCTCTACAGCAGGATATTTTCCCACCCAGATGGTCTGGTGACATGTTTCAAAATACAAGATCTTTTACGGCTGTATGTGTAAAACTGGGGTACTCACTGAGGTTACAACTTAAGTGCAGTATGAACTTTTAAATGTGCTTATACTTTGCCAATTGCCTGATATGTACTACTGCACAGGTCACTGATAAAACCCATTGCATTACATCAAAAATATGGACTCTAGGCAGACTGTGTCACAATGGTCAAAATGTAATGTTCACCATTGGAGAATATATTTACACTAATAATTGCAGAAAATATTAATTTATATTTACAGACACTATGAACAAATGCATTGTCATTTTTAATGAAATATTCATTCATGTTACTCAAATCATTTTCTGCTGTTATTACTTGTCTAACTGTGTGAGACTGTCTTTACTTGTGCAACTGACTTGAATTTAAGCACCAAATGCAGTACAGACCTGCAGCACTGAATGAAGAAAAGCCCAGGCTAATATGCATTATAACTCTTAGATATCTATGAATGACAACATGAAAAGCAATGCCTATCCATGCAATTAAGCCTAGTGGGAACAGTTGAGACTGTCACCTCTCTTTGCAAACCATGAAAGTCGAGCGTCATGTCTGATGTTGAAATGTGCAGCACATAGGACAGGTGTTTATCAGTCAGTCGTGATGTGTAACGTGACTTGTTGAAGTTCATCACAGAAAAAGTTTTGCACACATACGTGGAGCCAAACAAGACTGCCATGGCAGGAACTGCCATCTAACGGTCTGGCTGGGTGTCAGTATGGAAAGTCAAGGGGGATTCTGGGAGTTCAGGCTGGATATTGGCGGGGTGTTCCACTGGGGCAGGACATATGCACCCATAGCTGACTGGGGTCTTGACCACATGGCGACAGAGGCTTTGGGGCAGTGGGCGGCTGCGACTGCCAATGGCGTCGGATGCCATGGCAACACGTCTTGGCCTCCATGGGTTCCAGTAAAGTGACCATGCAGTTACCCTAAAACAGTGACTGCTGGATGTCAGGGTGGCTCCAATTTATTGGAGGCTCACAGCAGGGTAGGGTAGTGTAGGATAGTGCTCACGACAGGCAGGATCAGAGCAGACAGATAGTGGGATAGCTTCAGGTTCACAACCCCAAGTCTAATTGACTGGAGTGCAAGCTGCTTTCTGCTGGCAGACTGAGGTGCAGACTGGAGGCTAGCAGGCCAGGGTGAAGGCTGGTGGCTATCATCCTGATGGCAAGCATGCTGCAGGATAGCTGACTGGGAAGCTGGATGAAGACTCCACCCCTTTGCAGTTTCAGCTCGTTCTTCTGCCAGGCAAAGTCTGGAAAAAATATCCCCCAAGTGCATGACCTGCATTCTTGTGTGCTTCCTTATATTGAGGGTGTTACAGCAATAATTTGCAAGGTCCTGAAAGGTGTGAATCATCTCATGTATCAATGTTTGGCCAGTTCATACTAACATGACATGGTGTGAGCAGGACCACAGGAGTAGACGATGCAGGCATAGCTGGCGTAGATCAATGATTTTCTCAAAACAATCTGATTCAAAGCTTACAGGTCCATGAGGCAGGTAGGCAGGTAACAGCTCCAGGTAACAGAAACTCACATATAGAAGCACAAACCAACAAAGGATCCAAGAGGAACTTGCGATGTTTGAGCAAAAATAAAAATCAGGGGGCATCTGGTGGACAGAACGAGAATGGCAGTGACTATGACTGAGGAAATGAGAATTTGGCTGAAGTCAGCTAGACCATTTATAGACTTTATCAGGTCACCTTTGACAGTACTGCAACTTAGAGTCCCAGTCAGAATACTGGACTCTAAGTCCAGTATGATTGGAATTTTTATTGTGATGATCAAAGCATCATACGTTTTACATTTATTGTTAAATTTAAAAAAAGCCCCATAAATACATCACACAGTACAGTGTGTTGTTTCACTGCACAATAGCTTGGAAAGAGAGTTGAGTATCAGCATATAATAATAGCTTTGAATGAATGGCTTAAATCTTTGTTTTGGTACATCTTAAACATAATGACCATCAGTTTTTAACTAGACATTGATCTTGTTACTGCTTTGTTTATACTGGATGTGAAGTTTTCGGGGACATAAATTCAATTATGAGCTGTAATGTTCTTTAAATATCTCCAACCACCTGAGCGTTTTTTCAGAACCCACAACTTAACACGATAGATGGCAGTGAGCATGTGATCATGTTCCCTATATGGGACATAGAGTGTCACTTTAGTTGGCCAATCAAATTCAGTCTTGTCTCTGAAGAGTAGAGAAACCATCAATATTCTTTCATTCAGCACAGCAGCTTGAACACGATGACATCTCCAGTGTTTGCTCTCTTTCTGCTCACATGTTTGTTCTTGATGAAAATGGGTAAGTTGCTCTTTGTGACTTTAATCTAGTGTAGTGTACGCTCTCAGACAAATGTCTCTCATATATTTAACTGATTACACAGATTTGTCACATTACATCAACTCTTCATTTCTTTTGTCTCTTATTTAATTTCAGCTCAGACGACTGATCTGAAATTCTCCTCATCTGATCGTCAGGAGAGAAGATTTGTATCCGTTAAAACTGGGGACAACTTGACTTTGCAATGTTTCTATAAAACTGATGTTCCTCCGAGACTTCTCTGGTATAAACAAACTCTAGGACAGAAACCAAGGCTCATCTCTAATTACTACAAGTATGAGAAAGATTTCACTTTTTATGATGAATTCAAGAACAATCCACGCTTCACACTGGATACAGAAAATGGCAAAAATCACTTGATGATCACAGATTTGAACATTTCTGACTCTGCTACTTACTACTGCTTAAGTTTATATACATACAATTTACAATTTTTAGAGGGCATTACTGTCAGTGTGAAGGGTTCAGGTTTGAACATCCCAGCCTCGGTCCATCAGTCAGCATCTGAGATCATCCAGCCAGGAGGCTCTGTGACTCTGAACTGTACAGTACACACTGGGACCTGTGATGGAGAACACAGTGTTTACTGGTTCAAACACTCTCAAGAATCTCATCCAGGACTCATTTACACCCATGGAGGCAGGAATGATCAGTGTGAGAGGAAAGACAACACACAAACACACACCTGTGTCTATAACTTGCCAATAAGCAGCCTGAATCTTTCTCATGCTGGGACCTACTACTGTGCTGTTGCCTCATGTGGACACATCGTGTTTGGAAACGGGACCAAGCTGGACTTTAAGGGTGAGTAATTTATTGTTAGAAATTGCTAATCTGAGGAGCAGTAAAAACGCGATGGTTGTTTCCCCATGAGAGTGTTTTTTCGTATCCCAATAAAGGGTTTAATGATTTTAAATGTTTTTAATGAGGATCATATGTTGTACAGACTGTAAATGTGTGGCTTTTGGCTGTATATATAAAATGGATTTGTCAAGTCATATTACCTCCGTACCAACCCTTGGATAAAAACATACTGCAACCTCTCTTTCTGATGTCTTACTCTCTACAGATGAGGTGGACCGTCTCGTCTTGGTTTATTTCTTGAGTGGAGCTTTGACATTTACCACCATACTGGTGGTTTTGCTGGCTTTCTCAGTGTACAAGATGAAGAAGAGAAACAGCTGCCAGCCTACAGGTAGCTGGAACTTTTATCTTTTTTGTTATCTGTCAGCTTGTGTTCTCTTGTGTTTGGGATTAAAACAAGATTTTCTGTTTTTCACAACCAGAGTCTCGAGCAAGAGTCCCACCTTCCTCCACAGAAAATGCTGAGGTGAGTTCAGTTTTGATTAACTGTTGAACAGCTATTCCTCCCCTTCTTATAGCACCATAATTAACTGTCTTGCGGACATTTGTTATTAGGAACCAAACTGTGATCTACTCTTTTTATACTTTGTTACCAGGGTTACCAAGAAGCTGAAAACCTGCATTATGCTGCTTTAAGTGTTAACCAGGCCAAGAGAACAAGAAGACAGAGGAACAACACCGACAATGAATGTGTGTACTCCAGTGTGAAGCTCTAGAACTGGACATGTTTCTTTTGCATTGCATGAGTAAAGGGGCAGTTTCTAAGAATCTCTTGGGGACTTTCACGTAGGTTTAGATGTAGATCATCTGATGTCTCTTTGTAGATTCATTGTGATAAGGTTCCGTAGCTACTTTGTTTTCTTACTAAAAATATGTTTTTAAACTCTTAACATACCAGTTTGTTTAGAAGGACAGTTTAATTTTTTTCAAGCTCCTCTTAGGCTATGAGCACCAGCACAAATCAGTGATATTATATGTTTTTTATCTATTATCTTTTACATTTCCATGTTGCATCATCACTGATCAAATACATCTTTTAATGAAACTTTTTGTTGTGTTCAATCCCTGGAAGGGCCACTCGTATCACCAAAGCATGTGACTGACCTCATTTATACATTGCCAATGGTCTAAAAAATAAAAATTTACCTCTGAACAGCCTTTTGGACACACATTTGGTGCAGATGAAACAACATTTACAATTAAAACGACGTATTTAACACAACAGACATGCATACATGAGTCTGAACTTTTACACTAAGCTTTTATGACTTATAATTCCCAAAGACTGTGCTTAACGGATGCTTGAAAGCATTGGTTATATTATTATTACTATCATTATTATAATTAGGTATTGGTAATGTTTGCGAGGTTAGTCGTGTGAGGATTAAAAATGCTGTCGATGGCCAATACAACCATTACTATTTGGATTTGATAACCTTCAGTGGCACGGACAGATTAAAAGAATAAAAGTATAAAATGCTAAAACGGGTCGAGTATATGTGTGGGAACCACCGGTATACATTTAAGAGGTTACATGTATGAGGAGACTGTCTAGGTTTAAGGTACCCTGCGGGTGACTCAGATGGTCCCTGTAGTAGTTCCAACTGTTGAGATGAACAAGATTTACATGTCGACTTGTAATGCAACTTCAAAAGGGCACAAATGCAACATATATCCTCCAAGGTCATCATAGTCTCCCCATTGAACTCCCTTTCTCATTCTTCTGATCTCCATTGCCTCTTTCCTCACCATTGCTGTCCAATTTTCTGATTAATGGCAAACTAGCTTTATTAACTGAGCTCCAGGACCACAAGGCACGCAGGAAGGCAGGGAGCCTGTAGTCGACAAAGCAACTAGGATGAACTGAGGGGGAATGGGCTGGTGAAATATCTTTAGGGGGAACCAGTGAGCAGGAGACTTGAGGCAGACTGTCTAGGGCAAGGGTGGGCGACATTTCTTTCCAGAGGGCCACAAATTGGGAAATTGAAACCAAACATTAAACATACAGTGCAGAACTATGATGAACTACATGAATTTGGTACACATTGGACAGACTGCTCTACAGCAGGATATTTTCCCACCCAGATGGTCTGGTGACATGTTTCAAAATACAAAATCTTTTACGGCTGTATGTGTAAAACTGGGGTACTCACTGAGGTTACAACTTAAGTGCAGTATGAACTTTTAAATGTGCTTATACTTTGCCAATTGCCTGATATGTACTACTGCACAGGTCACTGATAAAACCCATTGCATTACATCAAAAATATGGACTCTAGGCAGACTGTATCACAATGGTCAAAATGTAATGTTCACCATTGGAGAATATATTTACACTAATAATTGCTGAAAATATTAATTTATATTTACAGACACTATGAACAAATGCATTGTCATTTTTAATGAAATATTCATTCATTTTACTCAAATCATTTTCTGCTGTTATTACTTGTCTAACTGTGTGAGACTGTCTTTACTTGTGCAACTGACTTGAATTTAAGCACCAAATGCAGAACGGACCTGCAGCACTGAATGAAGAAAAGCCCAGGCTAATATGCATCATAACTGTTAGATATCTATGAATGACAACATGAAAAGCAATGCCTATCCATGCAATTAAGCCTAGTGGGAACAGTTGAGACTGTCACCTCTCTTTGCAAACCATGAAAGTCGAGCGTCATGTCTGATGTTGAAATGTGCAGCACATAGGACAGGTGTTTATCAGTCAGTCGTGATGTGTAACGTGACTTGTTGAAGTTCATCACAGAAAAAGTTTTGCACACATACGTGGAGCCAAACAAGACTGCCATGGCAGGAACTGCCATCTAACGGTCTGGCTGGGTGTCAGTATGGAAAGTCAAGGGGGATTCTGGGAGTTCAGGCTGGATATTGGCGGGGTGTTCCACTGGGGCAGGACATATGCACCCATAGCTGACTGGGGTCTTGACCACATGGCGACTAAGGATTTGGGGCAGTGGGCGGCTGAGACTGTCCATGGCGTCGGATGCCATGGCAACACGTCTTGGCCTCTGTGGGTTCCAGTGAAGTGACCATGCAGTTACCCTAAAAAAGTGACTGCTGGATGTCAGGGTGGCTCCAGTTTATTGGAGGCTCACAGCAGGGTAGGGTAGTGTAGCATAGGGCTCACGACAGGCAGGATCAGAGCAGACAGATAGTGGGATAGCTTCAGGCTCACAACCCCAAGTCTAATTGACTGGAGTGCAAGCTTTCTGCTGGCAGACTGAGGTGCAGACTGGAGGCTAGCAGGCCAGGGTGAAGGCTGGTGGCTATCATCCTGATGGCAAGCATGCTGCAGGATAGCTGACTGGGAAGCTGGATGAAGACTCCACCCCTTTGCAGTTTCAGCTCGTTCTTCTGCCAGGCAAAGTCTGGAAAAAATATCCCCCAAGTGCATGACCTGCATTCTTGTGTGCTTCCTTATATTGAGGGTGTTACAGCAATAATTTGCAAGGTCCTGAAAGGTGTAAATCATCTCATGTATCAATGTTTGGCCAGTTCATACTAACATGCCATGGTGTGAGCAGGACCACAGGAGTAGACGATGCAGGCATAGCTGGCGTAGATCAATGATTTTCTCAAAACAATCTGATTCAAAGCTTACAGGTCCATGAGGCAGGTAGGCAGGTAACAGCTCCAGGTAACAGAAACTCACATATAGAAGCACAAACCAACAAAGGATCCAAGAGGAACTTGCGATGTTTGAGCAAAAATAAAAATCAGGGGGCATCTGGTGGACAGAACGAGAATGGCAGTGACTATGACTGAGGAAATGAGAATTTGGCTGAAGTCAGCTAGACCATTTATAGACTTTATCAGGTCACCTTTGACAGTACTGCAACTTAGAGTCCCAGTCAGAATACTGGACTCTAAGTCCAGTATGATTGGAATTTTTACTGTGATGATCAAAGCATCATACGTTTTACATTTATTGTTAAATTTAAAAAAAGCCCCATAAATACATCACACAGTACAGTGTGTTGTTTCACTGCACAATAGCTTGGAAAGAGAGTTGAGTATCAGCATATAATAATAGCTTTGAATGAATGGCTTAAATCTTTGTTTTGGTACATGTTAAACATAATGACCATCAGTTTTTAACTAGACATTGATCTTGTTACTGCTTTGTTTATACTGGATATGAAGTTTTCGGGGACATAAATTCAATTATGAGCTGTAATGTTCTTTAAATATCTCCAACCACCTGAGCGTTTTTTCAGAACCCACAACTTAACACGATAGATGGCAGTGAGCATGTGATCATGTTCCCTATATGGGACATAGAGTGTCACTTTAGTTGGCCAATCAAATTCAGTCTTGTCTCTGAAGAGTAGAGAAACCATCAATATTCTTTCATTCAGCACAGCAGCTTGAACACGATGACATCTCCAGTGTTTGCTCTCTTTCTGCTCGCATGTTTGTTCTTGATGAAAATGGGTAAGTTGCTCTTTGTGACTTTAATCTAGTGTAGTGTACGCTCTCAAACAAATGTCTCTCATATATTTAACTGATTACCCAAATTTGTCACATTACATTAACGCTTCATTTGTTTTGTCTTTTATTTAATTTCAGTTCAGACGACTGATCTGAAATTCTCCTCATCTGTTCGTCAGGAGAGAAGAGTTGTATCCGTTAAAACTGGGGACAACTTGACTTTGCAATGTTTCTATAAAACTAATGTTCATCCGAGACTTCGCTGGTATAAACAAACTCTAGGACAGAAACCAAGGCTCATCTCTAATTACTACAAGTATGACAAAGATGCCACTTTTTATGAAGAATTCAAGAACAATCCACGCTTCACACTGGATACAGAAAATGGCAAAAATCACTTGATGATCACAGATTTGAACATTTCAGACTCTGCTACTTACTACTGCTTAAGTTTATATACATACGATTTACAATTTTTAGAGGACGTTACTGTCAGTGTGAAGGGTTCAGGTTTGAACATCCCAGCCTCGGTCCATCAGTCAGCATCTGAGATCATCCAGCCAGGAGGCTCTGTGACTCTGAACTGTACAGTACACACTGGGACCTGTGATGGGAAACACAGTGTTTACTGGTTCAAACACTCTCAAGAATCTCATCCAGGACTCATTTACACCCATGGAGGCAGGAATGATCAGTGTGAGAGGGAAGACAACACACAAACACACACCTGTGTCTACAACTTGCCAATGAAGAGCCTGAATCTTTCTCATGCTGGGACCTACTACTGTGCTGTTGCCTCATGTGGACACATACTGTTTGGAAACGGGACCAAGCTGGACTTTGAGGGTGAGTAATTTACTGTTAGAAATTGCTAATCTGAGGAGTAGTAAAAATGCGATGGTCGTTTCCCCATGAGAGTGTTTTTTCGTATCCCAATAAAGGGTTTAATGATAGAGGATCATATGTTGTGCAGACTGTAAATGTGTGGCTTTTGGCTGTATATAAAATGGATTTGTCAAGTCATATTACCCCCGTACCAACCCTTGGATAAAAACAGACAATATACTGCAAGCTCTCTTTCTGATGTCTTACTCTCTACAGATGAGGTGGACCGTCTCGTCTTGGTGTATTTCTTGAGTGGAGCTTTGACATTCACCACCATACTGGTGGTTTTGCTGGCTTTCTCAGTGTACAAGATGAAGAAGAGAAACAGCTGCCAGCCTACAGGTAGCTGGAACTTTTATCTTTTTTGTTATCTGTCAGCTTGTGTTCTCTTGTGTTTGGGATTAAAACAAGATTTTCTGTTTTTCACAACCAGAGTCTCAAGCAAGAGTCCCACCTTCCTCCAAAGAAAATGCTGAGGTGAGTTCAGTTTTGATTAACTGTTGAACAGCTATTCCTCCCCTTCTTATAGCACCATAATTAATTGTCTTGTGGACATTTGTTATTAGGAACCAAACTGTGATCTACTCTTTTTATACTTTGTTACCAGGGTTACCAAGAAGCTGAAAACCTGCATTATGCTGCTTTAAGTGTTAACCAGGCCAAGAGAACAAGAAGACAGAGGAACAACACCGACAATGAATGTGTGTACTCCAGTGTGAAGCTCTAGAACTGGACATGTTTCTTTTGCATTGCATGAGTAAGGTGTCAGTTTCTAAGAATCTCTTGGGGGCTGTCACGTATGTTCAGATGTAGATACACTGACGTCTCTTGTAGATTCATTGTGATAAGGTTCCGTAGCTAATTTGTTTTCTCACTAAAACATGTATCTAAACTCTTAACATACCAGCACATTTAAAAGGACAGATTAATTTTTTTCAAGCTCCTCTTAGGCTTTGAGCACCAACACAAATCAGTGATATTATATGTCTTTTATCTTTCATTCTTTTTCATTTCAATGTACATATTGCATCATCAATGATCAAATAAATCTTTTAATTGAACTTTTTGTTGTGTTCAATCCCTGGAAGGGCCACTCGTATCACCAAAGCATGTGACTGACCTCATCAATACATCGCCAATGGTCTAAAAAATAATAATTCACCTGTGAAAAGCCTTTTCGACACACATTTGGTGCAGATGAAACAACATTTACAATTCAAAAGATGTATTTTTTTTTTTTTTTTAATTATTTTTTGGCCTTTTCATGGCTTTATTGATAGAGCAGCTGAAGACAGACAGGAATCAGGGTGAGAGAGAGGGGGGGAGTGACATGCAGCAAAGAGCCCCAGGCCGGGACTCGAACCCAGGGCTGCTGCAGCGAGGGCAAAGCCTCTGCACATGGGACGCCCGCTCTACCAACTGAGCTAAACAGCGCCCCTCAAACAATGTATTTAACACAACCGACATCTGAGATGCATATATGAGTCTGAACTTTTACACTAAGCTTTTATGACTCATATTTCCCAAAGACTGTGATAAATGGATACTCCCAAACATTATTACTAATATTATTATTATTATTATTATTATTAAGCATTGGTTATGTTTGCAGAGTTAGTCGTGTGAGGATTAAAAATGCTGTCGATGGCCAAAACTGCCATTACTATTTGGATTTGATTACCTTCAATGGCATGGACGAATTAAAAGAATAAAAGCATAAAATGCTAAAACGGGTCGAGTATGTGTGGGAACCACCGGTATACATTTAAGAGGTTACATGAATGAGGAGACTGTCTAGGTTTAAGGTACCCTGCGGGTGACTCAGACGGTCCCTGTAGTAGTTCCAACTGTTAAGACTAAAAGGATTTACATGTCGACTTGTAATGCAACTTCAAAAGGGCACAAATGCAACATTTATCCTCCAAGGTCGTCATAGTCTCCCCATTGAACTCCTTTTCTCATTCTTCTGATCTCCATTGCCTCTTTCCTCACCATTGCTGTCCAATTTTCTGGTTAATGGCAAACTAGCTTTATTAACTGAGCTCCAGGACCACAAGGCAGGCAGGAAGGCAGGGAGCCTGTAGTCGACAAAGCAACTAGGATGAACTGAGGGGGAATGGGCTGGTGAAATATCTTTAGGGGGAACCAGTGAGCAGGAGACTTGAGGCAGACTGTCTATGGTAGGGGTGGGCGACAATTTTTTCCAGAGGGCCACAAATTGGGAAATTGAATCCAAACATTAAACACACAGTGCAGAACTATGATGAACTACATGAATTTGGTACACATTGGACAGACTGCTCCACAACAGGATATTTTCCCACCCAGATGGTCTGGGGACATGTTTCAAAATACAAAATCTTTTACAGCTGTATGTGTAAAACTGGGCTACTCACTGAGGTTACAACTTAAGTGCAGTATGAACTTTTAAATTTGCTTATACTTTGCCAATTGCCTGATATGTACTACTGCACAGGTCACTGATAAAACCCATTGCATTACATCAAAAATATGGACTCTAGGCAGACTGTGTCACAATGGTCAAAATGTAATGTTCACCATTAGAGTCCACATATTTACACAAATAAATGCAGAAAATTCTAATATTCACAGACACTATGAACAAATGCATTGTCATTTTTAATGAAATATTCATTCATTTTACTCAAATCATTTTCTGCTCTGTTATTACTTGTCTAACTGTGTGAGACTGTCTTTACTTGTGCAACTGACTCGAAATTAAGCACCAAATGCAGAACGGACCTGCAGCACTGAATGAAGAAAAGCCCAGGCTAATATGGATTATAACTCTTAGATATCTATGAATGACAACATGAAAAGCAATGCCTATCCATGCAATTAAGCCTAGTGGGAACAGTTGAGACTGTCACCTCTCTTTGCAAAACCATGAAAGTCAAGTGTCATGTCTGATGTTGAAATGTGCAGCACATAGGACAGGTGTTTATCAGTCAGTCGTGATGTATAACGTGACTTGTTGAAGTTCATCACAGAAAAAGTTTCGCACACATACGTGGAGCCAAACAAGACTGCCATGGCAGGGACTGCCATCTAACGGTCTGGCTGGGTGTCAGTATGGACAGTCAAGGGGGGTTCTGGGAGATCAGGCTGGATATTGGCGGGGTGTTCCACTGGGCAGGACATATGCACCCATAGCTGACTGGGGTCTTGACCACATGGCGACTGAGGCTTTGGGGCAGTGGGCGGCTACTACTGCCAATGGCGTCGGATGCCATGGCAACACGTCTTGGCCTCCATGGGTTCCAGTAAAGTGACCATGCAGTTACCCTAAAACAGTGACTGCTGGGTGTCAGGGTGGCTCCAGTTTATTGAAGGCTCACAGCAGGGTAGGGTAGTGTAGGATAGTGCTCACGACAGGCAGGATCAGAGCAGACAGATAGTGGGATAGCTTCAGGCTCACAACCCCAAGTCTAATTGACTGGAGTGCAAGCTTTCTGCTGGCAGACTGAGGTGCAGACTGGAGGCTAGCAGGCCAGGGTGAAGGCTGGTGGCTATCATCCTGATGGCAAGCATGCTGCAGGATAGCTGACTGGGAAGCTGGATGAAGACTCCACCCCTTTGCAGTTTCAGCTCGTTCTTCTGCCAGGCAAAGTCTGGAAAAAATATCCCCCAAGTGCATGACCTGCATTCTTGTTTGCTTCCTTATATTGAGGGTGTTACAGCAATAATTTGCAAGGTCCTGAAAGGTGTAAATCATCTCATGTATCAATGTTTGGCCAGTTCATACTAACATGCCATGGTGTGAGCAGGACCACAGGAGTAGACGATGCAGGCATAGCTGGCGCAGATCAATGATTTTCTCAAAACAATCTGATTCAAAGCTTACAGGTCCATGACGCAGGTAGGCAGGTAACAGCTCCAGGTAACAGAAACTCACATATAGAAGCACAAACCAACAAAGCATCCAAGAGGAACTTGCGATGTTTGAGCAAAAATAAAAATCAGGGGGCATCTGGTGGACAGAACGAGAATGGCAGTGACTATGACTGAGGAAATGAGAATTTGGCTGAAGTCAGCTAGACCATTTATAGACTTTATCAGGTCACCTTTGACAGTACTGCAACTTAGAGTCCCAGTCAGAATACTGGACTCTAAGTCCAGTATGATTGGAATTTTTATTGTGATGATCAAAGTATCACACGTTTTACATTTATTGTTAAATTTTAAAAAAGCCCCATAAATACTTCACACAGTACAGTGTGTTGTTTCACTGCACAATAGCTTGGAAAGAGAGTTGAGTATTAGCTTATAATAATAGCTTTGAATGAATGGCTTAAATCTTTGTTTTGGTACATGTTAAACATAATGACCATCAGTTTTTAACTAGACATTGATCTTGTTACTGCTTTGTTTATACTGGATGTGAAGTTTTCGGGGACATAAATTGCAGCTGTAATGTTCTTTAAATATCTCCAACCACTTGAGCGTTTTTTCAGAACCCACAACTTAACACGATAGATAGCAGTGAGCATGTGATCATGTTCCCTATATGGGACATAGAGTGTCACTTTAGTTGGCCAATCAAATTCAGTTTTGTCTCTGAAGAGTAGAGAAACCATCAATATTCTTTCATTCAGCACAGCAGCTTGAACACGATGACATCTCCAGTGTTTGCTCTCTTTCTGCTCGCATGTTTGTTCTTGATGAAAATGGGTAAGTTGCTCTTTGTGACTTTAATCTAGTGTAGTGTACGCTCTCAAACAAATGTCTCTCATATATTTAACTGATTACCCAAATTTGTCACATTACATTAACTCTTCATTTGTTTTGTCTCTTATTTAATTTCAGCTCAGACGACGGATCTGAAATTCTCCTCATCTGATCGTCAGGAGAGAAGAGTTGTATCTGTTAAAACTGGGGACAAGTTGACTTTGCAATGTTTCTATAAAACTAATGTTCATCCGAGACTTCTCTGGTATAAACAAACTCTAGGACAGAAACCAAGGCTCATCTCTAATTACTACAAGAATGACAAAGATGTCACTTTTTATGATGAATTCAAGAACAATCCACGCTTCACACTGGATACAGAAAATGGCAAAAATCACTTGATGATCACAGATTTGAACATTTCTGACTCTGCTACTTACTACTGCTTAAGTTTATATACATACAATTTACAATTTTTAGAGGACATTACTGTCAGTGTGAAGGGTTCAGGTTTGAACATCCCAGCCTCGGTCCATCAGTCAGCATCTGAGATCATCCAGCCAGGAGGCTCTGTGACTCTGAACTGTACAGTACACACTGGGACCTGTGATGGAGAACACAGTGTTTACTGGTTCAAACACTCTCAAGAATCTCATTCAGGACTCATTTACACCCATGGAGGCAGGAATGATCAGTGTGAGAGGGAAGACAACACACAAACACACACCTGTGTCTACAACTTGCCAATGAAGAGCCTGAATCTTTCTCATGCTGGGACCTACTACTGTGCTGTTGCCTCATGTGGACACATCGTGTTTGGAAACGGGACCAAGCTGGACTTTGAGGGTGAGTAATTTACTGTTAGAAATTGCTAATCTGACGAGTAGTAAAAATGCGATGGTCGTTTCCCCATGAGAGTGTTTTTTCATATCCCAATAAAGGGTTTAATGATAGAGGATCATATGTTGTACAGACTGTAAATGTGTGGCTTTTGGCTATATATAAAATGGATTTGTCAAGTCATGTAACCTCCGTACCAACCCTTGGATAAAAACAGACAATATACTGCAAGCTCTCTTTCTGATGTCTTACTCTCTACAGATGAGGCAGACTGTCTCGTCTTGGTGTATTTCTTGAGTGGAGCTTTGACATTCACCACCATACTGGTGGTTTTGCTGGCTTTCTCAGTGTACAAGATGAAGAAGAGAAACAGCTGCCAGCCTACAGGTAGCTGGAACTTTTATCTTTTTTGTTATCTGTCAGCTTGTGTTCTCTTGTGTTTGGGATTAAAACAAGATTTTCTGTTTTTCACAACCAGAGTCTCGAGCAAGAGTCCCACCTTCCTCCACAGAAAATGCTGAGGTGAGTTCAGTTTTGATTAACTGTTGAACAGCTATTCCTCCCCTTCTTATAGCACCATAATTAACTGTCTTGTGGACATTTGTTATTAGGAACCAAACTGTGATCTACTCTTTTTATACTTTGTTACCAGGGTTACCAAGAAGCTGAAAACCTGCATTATGCTGCTTTAAGTGTTAACCAGGCCAAGAGAACAAGAAGACAGAGGAACAACACCGACAATGAATGTGTGTACTCCAGTGTGAAGCTCTAGAACTGGACATGTTTCTTTTGCATTGCATGAGTAAGGTGTCAGTTTCTAAGAATCTCTTGGGGGCTTTCACGTAGGTTTAGATGTAGATCATCTGACGTCTCTTTGTAGATTCATTGTGATAAGGTTCCGTAGCTACGTTTTTTTCTTACCAAAAATATGTTTTTAAACTCTTAAAATACCCGTTTGTTTAGAAGGACAGTTTAATTTTTTTCAAGCTCCTCTTAGGCTATGAGCACCAGCACAAATCAGTGATATTATATGTTTTTTATCTATTATCTTTTACATTTCCATGTTGCATCATCACTGATCAAATAAATCTTTTAATGAAACTTTTTGTTGTGTTCAATCCCTGGAAGGGCCACTCGTATCACCAAAGCATGTGACTGACCTCATTTATACATTGCCAATGGTCTAAAAAATAAAAATTTACCTCTGAACAGCCTTTTGGACACACATTTGATGAAACAACATTTACAATTAAAACAACGTATTTAACACAACTGACATGCATACATGACTCTGAACTTTTACACTAAGCTTTTATGACTTATAATTCCCAAAGACTGTGCTTAACGGATGCTCGAAAGCATTGGTTATATTATTATTACTTTCATTATTATAATTAAGTATTGGTAATGTTTGCGAGGTAAGTCGTGTGAGGATTAAAAATGCTGTCGATGGCCAATACAACCATTACTATTTGGATTTGATTACCTTCAGTGGCACGGACGGATTTAAAGAAGAAAAGTATAAAATGCTAAAACGGGTCGAGTATATGTGTCGGAACCACCGGTATACATTTAAGAGGTTACATGAATGAGGAGACTGTCTAGGTTTAAGGTGCCCTGCGGGTGACTCAGACGGTCCCTGTAGTAGTTCCAACTGTTAAGATGAACAAGATTTACATGTCGACTTGTAATGCAACTTCAAAAGGGCACAAATGCAACATATATCCTCCAAGGTCATCATAGTCTCCCCATTGAACTCCTTTTCTCATTCTTCTGATCTCCATTGCCTCTTTCCTCACCATTGCTGTCCAATTTTCTGATTAATGGCAAACTAGCTTTATCAACTGAGCTCCAGGACCACAAGGCACGCAGGAAGGCAGGGAGCCTGTAGTCGACAAAGCAACTAGGATGAACTGAGGGGGAATGGGCTGGTGAAATATCTTTAGGGGGAACTAGTGAGCAGGAGACTTGAGGCAGACTGTCTATGGTAGGGGTGGGCGACATTTCTTTCCAGAGGGCCACAAATTGGGAAATTGAATCCAAACATTAAACACACAGTGCAGAACTATGATGAACTACATGAATTTGGTACACATTGGACAGACTGCTCTACAACAGGATATTTTCCCACCCAGATGGTCTGGTGACATGTTTCAAAATACAAGATCTTTTACGGCTGTATGTGTAAAACTGGGGTACTCACTGAGGTTACAACTTAAGTGCAGTATGAACTTTTAAATGTGCTTATACTTTGCCAATTGCCTGATATGTACTACTGCACAGGTCACTGATAAAACCCATTGCATTACATCAAAAATATGGACTCTAGGCAGACTGTATCACAATGGTCAAAATGTAATGTTCACCATTGGAGAATATATTTACACTAATAATTGCAGAAAATATTAATTTATATTTACAGACACTATGAACAAATTCATTGTAATTTTTAATGAAATATTCATTCATTTTACTCAAATCATTTTCTGTTCTGTTATTACTTGTCTAACTGTGTGAGACTGTCTTTAGTTGTGCAACTGACTCGAACTTTAGCACCAAATGCAGAATGGACCTGCAACACTGAATGAAGAAAAGCCCAGGCTAATATGCATTATAACTGTTAGATATCTATGAATGATAACATGAAAAGCAATGCCTATCCATGCAATTAAGCCTAGTGGGAACAGTTGAGACTGTCACCTCTCTTTGCAAAACCTTCCAAGTCGAGTGTCATGTCTGATGTTTAAATGTGCAGCACGTAGGACAGGTGTTTATCAGTCAGTCGTGATGTGTAACATGACTTGTTGAGATTCATCACAGAAAAAGTTCAGCACACATACGCAGAGCCAAACAAAACTAGCATCCTCTGTGTGTGCCTGTATGTGAAGTCTTTTTGACAATTCAGCAGACAGTTCTTCATCAATTACTTCCATACACTGAGTCACTGTGCAACAAGACAGACTGACGTTTTCAAACTGACCTCTGTTGTCTGGGCACTAGTGATGAGTGGGACCTGGGGGATCCAGGAACGCACCTTTGGGTCAGGCGGGTTTGGGTTAGCTTTACTAGAAAATATCATAGGTGTGGGTGGGTGGGTCAATGACTGACAAAGCAGTGTTCAGATTTGGCCTAACGTATTAATAACGTACAAAAAAGACTTACAAAACCATAATGTGTGCAATAGTTCACTTTCCACCTTCTTTTCCCTCTTTCTGTCACTCTCTCTGTCTCTCAGTCATACACAGCCACACAAACACCACACGCACACAAGCAGATTTATTGTCACAAGGCTCACTATAAGTTTTGTTGTCCAAAGTAAGTGCTATCCGTACTTTTATTTATACCGATGGCGCCAAAACGCTTTTTTGTCATAAAGAAGGAGCTTTTAAAGGCAGAATGATCACAGAATGGGAAGAAAACCTGGATAAAATTGATCCAGATGAAATACAGTGTGACTATTGTCCAATCGAAATATAGACAGCACCCTTTGTAGGAAACAATTGAAATCGCAATGCACACTCGCTGCAGTCGTTGGCCTCAAGATTCATTAACGTGCTGCCCCTTATTGTTTTTTTTTTTGGAAATTGTTTTATTTTTGGAGGTCGTGACAGGCCAGATTGAGATGGTCTGCGGCCAGAGCCAGTCCCAAGCCATATTTTTCCCATGTGTGGCGTAGGGGATGGTCAGGGGTGGAGCAAAGGACTTAAGATGGACAGCCTAGGGTCAAGACAAATGTATGGAGCAGGACTTGTGAGCGACCAGGAGGCAGGGCCGAAGATTGGAGCAGGCAACTCAGATGGAGCTGCTCTAAAGGCTGCCGATGAAGGCTGGACCACTCTCCAGGACAGGCAGGACAACTAGATGGGCAGAGCTGCTCTCAGGATGGCCTCATGGTTTGGTGATAGACAGAACCGCTCTGGAGGCTGGCAACAGTGCATGCGGTAAGGAGCAGCTGTTGGTTTCAGAACATTCAGCTGTATGTTGGTGCAGGCTGGTGGATAAGCATCCAGTGTGTGGAATACAGGCTAGCGACTGGAGCTTGCTACTGGCCTCAGTGATAATCAAGGGCTGAGAACTCGAGAAGGGTGTCAGACAAGCATGAGGTGGGCAACTGAAGGTCTGGCTGTGGGTTGGCAGGGACTGCCATCTAAGCATGCTGCAGGATAGCTGACTGGGAAGCTGGATGAAGACTCCACCCATTTAAAGGTTTCATCTTGTTCTTCTGCCAGGCAAGAGGCAGGCCGACAGGTAGTCGGGTAACAGCTCCAGGTAACAGGAACTCACATATAAAATCACAAACCAAAAACCAACAAAGCATCCAAGAGGAACTTGCAATGTTGGAGCAAAAATAAAAACCAGGGGGCCTCTGGTGGACAGAACAAGAATGGCAGTGACTATGACTATGAATT
Organism: Pagrus major; assembly: GCF_040436345.1. Lineage (NCBI taxonomy): Eukaryota > Metazoa > Chordata > Actinopteri > Spariformes > Sparidae > Pagrus > Pagrus major. The sequence goes on along the minus strand of NC_133224.1, from coordinate 18,979,395 downwards.
TGGCTAGAGTCAGCTAGATAATTTCTAGCCTTTATCAGGTCACCTTTGACGGTACTGCAACTTAGAATACATTTTAGTTTGAATAACAGGAAAGATCTTATTTTGAGTACCTTATCGTGGAGCCTTGATGATTGGAATTTTTATTGTGATGATCAAGGCATCATACGTTTTACATTTATTGTTAAATTTAAAAAAAGCCCCATAAATACATCACACAGTACAGTGTGTTGTTTCACTGCACAATAGCTTGGAAAGAGAGTTGAGTATTAGCATATAATAATAGCTATGAATGAATGGCTTAAATCTTTGTTTTGGTACATCTTAAACATAATGACCATCAGTTTTTAACTAGACATTGATCTTCTTACTGCTTTGTTTATACTGGATATGAAGTTTTCGGGGATATAAATTCAATTATGAGCTGTAATGTTCTTTAAATATCTCCAACCACCTGAGCGTTTTTTCAGAACCCACAACTTAACACGATAGATGACAGTGAGCATGTGATCATGTTCCCTATATGGGACATAGAGTGTCACTTTAGTTGGCCAATCAAATTCAGTCTTGTCTCTGAAGAGTAGAGAAACCATCAATATTCTTTCATTCAGCACAGCAGCTTGAACACGATGACATCTCCAGTGTTTGCTCTCTTTCTGCTCACATGTTTGTTCTTGATGAAAATGGGTAAGTTGCTCTTTGTGACTTTAATCTAGTGTAGTGTACGCTCTCAAACAAATGTCTCTCATATATTTAACTGATTACCCAAATTTGTCACATTACATTAACGCTTCATTTGTTTTGTCTTTTATTTAATTTCAGCTCAGGCGACTGATCTGAAATTCAGATTTGTATCTGTTGAAACCGGGGACAACTTGACTTTGCAATGTTTCTATAAAACTGATGTTCCTGCAAGGCTTTATTGGCATAAACAAAATGTCAGAGAAATACCAAGGCTCATCTCTAGTTACTTCAAGTATGACACAGATGTCACTTTTTATGAAGAATTCAAGAACAATCCACGCTTCACACTGGATACAAAAAATGGCAAAAATCACTTGATGATCACAGATTTGAACATTTTTGACTCTGCTACTTACTACTGCTTAAGTTTATATACATACAATTTACAATTTGTAGAGGGCATTACTGTCAGTGTGAAGGGTTCAGGTATGAACATCCCAGCCTCGGTCCATCAGTCAGCATCTGAGATCATCCAGCCAGGAGGCTCTGTGACTCTGAACTGTACAGTACACACTGGGACCTGTGATGGAGAACACAGTGTTTACTGGTTCAAACACTCTCAAGAATCTCATCCAGGACTCATTTACACCCATGGAGGCAGGAACGATCAATGTGAGAGGAAAGACAACACACAAACACACACCTGTGTCTACAACTTGCCAATGAAGAGCCTGAATCTTTCTCATGCTGGGACCTACTACTGTGCTGTTGCCTCATGTGGACACATACTGTTTGGAAACGGGACCAAGCTGGACTTTGAGGGTGAGTAATTTATTGTTAAAAAAAAAAGTCAATGCTTGCTTACCCATGAGAGTGTTTTACTTATCCCAATAAAGGGCTTAATCATATGCTGTACAGACTGTAAATGTTTGGCTTTGAGCTGTATATATAAAATGGATTTGTCTAGCCATATTACCTCTGTACCAACCCTTGGGTAAAAACATACTACAAGCTCTTTCTGATGTCTTACTCTCTACAGATAAGGTGGACTCTCCTGTCTTGGTGTATTTCTTGAGTGGAGCTTTGACATTCACTACAGTCCTGGTGGTTTTGCTGGCTTTCTCAGTGTACAAGATGAAGAAGAGAAACAGCTGCCAGCCTACAGGTAGCTGGAACTGTTATGTTGTTTATCTGGCAGCTTGTGTTCTCTTAATTTAGCTTGGGATTAAAACATTTTCTGTTTCACAACCAGAGTCTCGAGCAAGATTTCCACCTTCCGCAGAAAATGCAGAGGTGAGTGCAGTTTTGATTAACTGTTGAACAGCTATTCAGCCACCTTTAATAATTAACTATCTTGTGGAAATCTGTTTTTAGGAACCAAATTGTGATCTACTCTTTTTATACTTTGTTACCAGGGTTACCAAGAAGCTGAAAACCTGCATTATGCTGCTTTAAGTGTTAACCACGCCAAGAGAACAAGAAGACAGAGGAACAACACCGACAGTGAATGTGTGTACTCCAGTGTGAAGCTCTAGAACTGGACATGTTTCTTTTGCATTGCATGAGTAAAGTGTCAGTTTCTAAGAATCTCTTGGGGACTTTCATGTAGGTTTAGATGTAGATCCTCTGACGTCTCTTTATAGTTTCCTTGTGGTAAGGTTTCTTAGCGCGCCTTTGCATTGTGGTGGTTTCACTGTTACTTAGTTTTCTCACCAAAAACATGTATCTCTTAACATACAAGTACATTTAGAAGGACAGATTTTTTTGTATCAAACCCCCCTCTTTGGTTTTGAGCAACAACACAAATCAGCAATATTATATGTCTTTTATCTTTCATTCTTTTTCATTTCCATGTACATTTTGTGTCATCACTGATAAAAGAAATCTATTAATAAAACTTTTTGACGATGAAAAACTATATGTGTTCAATGCCTGGAAGTGCCACTCGTATCATCAAAGCATGTGACTAACCTCATCCATACAACAGCCTTTTGGACACACATTTCAACTGTAACTGTAACTACACCTACAACTCAAAAGATGTATTTAACACAACAGACATATGAGGCACATATATGAGTCCTGACTTTAGCACTAAGCTTTTATGACTCACATTCCCAGACTGTATTTAACGGATGCTCCATTAATGGTAACAAAGTTGAAAATGGAAAAATGTTGCTGAAATCAGATGTGATTGATGGCAGAGACAGAAAAAGATCCTGATTTTTACAACTTGCACTTAGACATCAAACCTCTCGGGGTGGTTAAATGGTTGTAGAGTTAGTTGTGTGAGGATTAAAAATACTCACCATGGCCAATACAGCCATTCAATGGCACAGACGGATTAAAACCGGAATACATTTAACAGGTTACATGTATAAGGAGACTGTATAGGTTAAAGGTACCCTGCAGATGACTCAGATCCCCACTGCAGGTGCTCATCCTTTTAGAACCTGAGGCTCTTTTAGCTACTGTTCACTACCTTGCAGTCATTACTCTGAGACCTGTTGATCTCTTTCCTTCATACAGTTTGCTTTGTACCTCTTTTAGTGCAGCAGGCTTTGTCTTTTTCATGCAGGATGTAAGGGTGAAGTGGATGTAGGGGAGCACTCTCACGTACATTAGATGGCCCTTTAGATAACTACCACACTCCAAAATGAGTTCTGTAATTCTACTTAACATAAATACTACTAACACTAAGAGAAAGAATAAGTAATAGAAGTGTATAAAGCATTTTTAAACATTGTGTTGAAGTTCTGTTGTCATCAAATGAAAGGACAAATTTAAACATTTATTACTTATCAGCCACAACATTAAAGCCACCTGCTTTATAGTGTGTAGAAAACAGCTCTGACACATCGAGGCAGGGACACAAGACTTTTGGGGTTGTCCTGTGGTGTCTGGCATTGGGTAATTGGCAGTTGATCCTTCAGGTCCTGTGGGTTGGGGGCTGGGGCATCTATGGATCGGGCTTGTTCCTGCACATCCCACAGATGCTTGTCAGTTGGGATCCAGGGAATTTGGGGATCGGATCAACACCTGGGGCTCTTTGCCATGTTCCTTGCGTCACTCCTGGACAGTTTTTGTCCTACTGGGGGGCCACTGCCTTCGGGGAGTGCCGTTGACAGGAGGTAGTTTACATGGACTATGTCTGTGTTTGGGTGGGTGGTATGTGTCAAGTGGCATCCACATGAATGCCAGGACCCAAGGTTTCCCAGGATAACATAGCATTGTAAATGAGATGATCAATATAAATCACTTCACCTATAAGTGGTTTAAATGTTGTTGTTGATCGGTGTATTTTAACCTGAAAAATTAGCGTGTAGACTACTACAATGACTCAACATAATAAAAAGAAAAGATGGGTGACTTCAAAGTCCACATTCTACTCAGCACCTCTAAGGGGGCACTCACACTAGGCAATCCACCATGCACGTTTAACCACCAAAATCTAGTCTGTTTGACTAGTGTGAGTGATCTGTACAGTGCTCAAGCATGGTACACTTTCTTGGCCCTGGCATAGCCAGAAAAGGTGCGTTTTGGTACGGTACGGTTGCTCATGAACAAGCACAATCATGGGTGCACAACATGTAAGTATAATCATGCGTATTACGCTGCCTTGCATAATCAAGAAACACAGATATGTGAGAGGGCCGTCTATGACCAAAACGACACAAAATGAGCCACAAAAGAGTCAGTAAAGTTTTAGTGATGCTTTCTGTGCTGTTCTCCATTGTGCTGCGACCGCGCTATGACATGATTATATATGCACAAGAGGTAACAGTGCTCAGGCCTGGTTGTGGCCAGAGCAATTTGACCGCAGGCCAGCGGGGGGACTCGGGAGGAGGGACTAGCATGCTTCAGCACAGTACGGAGCAACTGGGCCAAGTGTGAGTGCGACCTCAGAAGTCCCAGAAGGTTCAATTCTAAACCCTATTTCATTCAAAATTAACATGCTGCCTCTTGGACAAATCCTAAGGAAATATGGTCAAGGATTTCACGCTATGTAGATGACACACAAATTTACATATCAAACAAGTCTGATATGACTCCTCTCACACACACTGCTAACTTGAGGGATAGCAAAACTTGAATGCAGCAGAGTTTCTAAAAACTCAACTGTTCAACTGCTCAATCTTTTCTGATTGGCACTATCTCAACTATAAATAAAGCAAGCAACTTAAATCGAACCATTGACATCACTCCAGTATCTTCATCGTATCTCATTCAAAGGTTAGCAGTATTGCAAAAATAAGACCTTTCTTGTCACTTCCTGGTGCACACCTTAATTTCCTCTAGAAATTGAACTAACCTCTTAGGTTACAGTGTTACTGTGTTTTTTGATCTGCCATGACTTAACACTTAAAAAAATTCAAAACTGTGGTGGCCCTATTCTCATATACACTTCTCATCTTTTTTTTTGTACATTTTGTATGTTTCATTTTATTTTATTCAATGGCGAGCTATGACTTTAATTCTAATTAAAAGTATTTTTACATTCAACAATTTTTTTAAATGTTCTATTAATCTGTGGTGTAGGGTTATATGGGGGTGGGGGCATTGAGAGTAAGCCATTTGCAGATAAATGTGAAAATGTCCCTCTTTTTCAGTCGAATGTCGGCAGTTATGAAAAGTGCTTCAGACTCTAACAGCAATTTATACACCTCTCACCATGTGATTCAAGGAATCAAATAACAGTGTAGGTGGCAGTAATCATGTGATCATGTTTCCTTTATGGGACATACAGTACATGTCACTTCAGCTTGGCCAATCAAACACAGTCTTGTCTGTGAAGAGTGCAGAGAGCCTGAAGATGTTGTTCATTCAACACGGCAGTTTGAGCACGATGACTTCTCCAGTGTTTGTCTTCTCTCTCGCGTGTGTGTTCTTGGGGAAAATTGGTGAGTTTTGTTTTTTTGTGATCCTAACTTGTACGGAGTATGGTGATTCATAGAAATGTTTCAAATATTTAAAAATGTAACGATTATGCTGAATTATTTCACATAAAATTAATTGTGCTTTTGCTTTGTCTCTCATTTCACATCAGGGCAGGCGACTAATCTTCAACATCAAGAGAATAGTTTTATATCGGTTAACGTTGGTAAAATGTTGACTTTACAATGTGTCTATGAACGGGTTGCTTCAACAAGGATTTTCTGGTACAAGCAAAGTCTGGGACAGAAACCAAGACTCATCTCTACATCATATGTGTTTAGTAAAAATGGCACTTTTCATGATGAATGGAAGAACAATCCACGCTTCGCACTGGATTTAGGAAATGGTAAAAATCACCTGCAGATCTTAGATGTACACTTTTCAGACTCAGCTGCTTACTACTGTGCAAGAAGGGATTCATTAGATCTTGAATTTGCAGCAGGATTTTTTGTCAGTGTGAAGGGTTCAGGTTTGAACATCCCAGCCTCGGTCCATCAGTCAGCATCTGAGATCATCCAGCCAGGAGGCTCTGTGACTCTGAACTGTACAGTACACACTGGGACCTGTGATGGAGAACACAGTGTTTACTGGTTCAAACACTCTCAAGAATCTCATCCAGGACTCATTTACACCCATGGAGGCAGGAATGATCAGTGTGAGAGGAAAGACAACACACAAACACACACCTGTGTCTACAACTTGCCAATGAAGAGCCTGAATCTTTCTCATGCTGGGACCTACTACTGTGCTGTTGCCTCATGTGGACACATACTGTTTGGAGACGGGACCAAGCTGGACTTTGAAGGTAAGTAACTGTCTCACAAAGACAGTCTCGTTTGCTAAAAAGTCATCATTACTCCCCAAACCAAAAACATGCGTATGGTTTTGTTTCTGATGTCTGTCTCTCTGCAGACAAAGTGGACTCTCCTGTCTTGGTGTATTTCTTGAGTGGAGCTTTGACATTCGCCACCATCCTGGTTGTTTTACTGGCTTTCTCAGTGTACAAGATGATGAAGAGAGTAAGCTACTCAGGTACGGCCATTTCATATATCTCAGCTTTTATTTATTGAATTTGGCATTTTAATAAAAAAGAAATTGTGTTTCATCACCAGAGACTCAAGTGAGATCTTCAGCTCGCTCTACATTAAATGCAGAGGTAAATAAAAACTGTTGACTGTAAATTAACACCCTTTCTCTTGATACCTTAATTATTTAATTCTTTTAAACATATTAATTTTTATTCTTATATATTTTGTCACCAGGGTCACGGAGACGCAGACAACCTCCATTATGCCGCTTTGAGTGTCAACCTGCCCAACAGATCAAGAAGACAGAGGAACAACACCAACAATGAATGTGTGTACTCCAGTGTGAAGCATTAAAACTGGACATGTTTCATTACTGCTTTGTGAGTAAGATAGAAAATTGTTATAATCCTGTATTATATGTCTGTGTCTTGTATTGTGAGTTTGACCTTAAAACAATTTTGTATTATATCTTTATTTTCTTGTCTGGAATGTGTAGAGTTTTAGATATGAACGAACAGCATCTGAAATACGGTCACCATGATTTCCATGCTTGAAAGTGTTCGGTTTAAGTTGTCATTACAATGATCCATACAATAAATAAAATGCAAGTGCGTGTTGTATTCTTTTGTTTCATGAGTTATTTTGAAAGTTTTTGTCAGATAGATTTGACTTCTTTACAAACCAAAGCTATTGTTGACAATTTGTTTAATCTTTGTAATGCGATTTAAAAGTGACTGTTAATGATCTACAAATACATGAGGGTTTATAAAATAACGATCTTTTATACCACTATAAAATTCAACAGAAATATGGACATCACATCATCACAGCCACACATCTTCCTGTATTGTAATTAAACATGTGGAGCTACGGGTCACACTTTGGCCCGGCTCGTTAAAAACAAGATGACAGACTCAGTCGTTGCACCGGCTCCAGTGTTCTGGAGGTAGGAACACAGTCATGAGGGAGTTGTTAGGAGAGAGAAGTTTGAATTGCTCCATGAATTCCTTAGATTATTTTTTAATGTGTCCGTCTCCAACATGCCTGTTGATTTGCAGTAGAAACTGTAGCAACTTTGATGATAAGCACAGAGACTTACGTGATTATTTGCAACAGTCTGGTGCTGGTTGCACAAAATCTTTAACCAGCGATTCTGTCATGCATAATTGTGCCTTGATGGTGTGTACTGTAACATCACCTCGTCTAACACACCGCAGCACACTGGTGAAGAGCTGGATGTCTACAGGAATTCTCTAGTGTTACTTTTTTGATGATAAACATGAATCTAAAATCCTGACATCTTATCATTTTTGCAATTAAACCAGTACAATTATGTCAGGCCAGACTAATTTATACTGTACTAAAAGCTACTCTTGGTCTATAAGAGACAATATTCATTTCCTAAGAATTGGTGTTCTTTGTCCTTTATCTATTTTTTCAACCTAACTCTGTTACATTTTCTGTCAAAGAAGGAATAAATGAGTCAAATCTATGGATGAAACACTTATTCAATCCCTGGTCATGTTCTAGACTCACCCATGTCCATTTCCAACCCAGGGAAAACTCCCAAAAGAAAATAATAATAATAGCAATCCAGAACATTTGACCTGCCTTTGGACATAAAATGGCCTCACATTCTGCTCAGGGAAGAACTGATTAACCAAGCTGGAGTGCTCTGGCTCAGATAGTGTTGCTTGGAGCATCTACACTAAAGCCCAGCCCGGCCTTCACTGTAGTGCGAACAAGAATGAGCCTGTCATGGTGAACAGTGCGGGATTCTCAGCAAAATAGGCTAGTTTGAAAAAGATTGCTAGAGGAAAAGTCATTCAAATGTCTCTTAATAACTGTCTATATCTCTATTTTGTGAACTTTTATGTCTACAATAAATGTCAGGGCAATCCCTCGAATAGCTGTCAAGATGTTTCACTCTGAAACACAAATGTGAACCTCATAATGGCACTAGAGGAACGGTAAGAGGATTACCAAAATCAGTGGGCTTAATCCACTGGAGACCATGAATATCTGTGGACAGTTCCTCATGGGGATATTTTGTTAGCAACAAGGGTTCAAGACTGGGTTACCGCCATCAGAGGACATTTGCATAAAAAATAAATATTTCTCGACAGGGGTTATGTTACCTGTTTATTTCCCTTCCTTTCCATATCACTGCCTTTACCTTTGCTGACATTTAACCCTGCTAACATCGACCATAAGCATATGTAAGAGCCCCCGCTGGTTTTGTTGTTTCTGCCTATGTAGCCTAGTTTCAAACAGGATGTCTAGGTGTTGCTTAGTTTTCTTTCAATGCAACCAAGCAAGCAATCCTTGCATTATTTTTAGCAGCGCAGAAGAGACTCTTCTTTTTCCAATGAAACCAGTATATCTAGAATAACAGGTTTACTGATGCTGCACATTCAGTTACATTTGTTATCACATTGTACTGTAAATAATTGTTTTACTTTTTTTATCCTCAGTTGCTCCCAATGACTTGCTTTAATATTAGTTTTGTGCTAATAATGATCACATATATGCAATGCAAGGTACTCATGTGACATTTTGATTAAATGTACTCTCTTTTAATAAATTATTCAGTTAAAATGCCACAATAATGTCAAAAGCCAAATAAACATACCTCACTCAGAAAAACCTATCCAGTTATTCTGTATTGCTATAGGTTAGTGCTTTGTGCTAACAGGGTTAGCCGCTAAAGCAGTGAGTTGCTGCTACTGCTACTCGGTTAGCTGCTGAAAAACAGGCTCACAGTCTGTGTTCTGTAGGCACAGCACATCTTTATTAGAACACATTAACATTTGATCCATACAATAGATCCATTTTCACCCAAATCACTGAACAAAGTTATGAAATTTGTGTTTTTGTGCAGCAGTCAGTGGCAAGTTTATGGGTTTCACATGGAATCCCATAGATTTAACATGTTGTCCCATTGGTTTACATGTAATCCCGTAAGATTCACATGCAAGCCCATAGATTTCACATGAAATCCCATAGGTTTGACATGTAATCTTGTAGGTTTCACTTGTCCTCCCATTGGTTTCACACCCAATCCCATAGGTTTACATGCAATCCCATAGTCTTGACATGGAATCCCATAGGTTTAACAAGAAATCCCATAGGTTTCATATGTTGTCTCATTGGTTTCATATCCAATCCCATAGGTTTCACATGTAATTTCATATGCTTCACATGCAATCCTGTAGATTTGACATGAAATCCTATAGATATCACATTAAATTGCATAGATATCACATGTAATCCCATAGGTTTTACATATAATCCCAATGGTTTCAGATGGGAATTTACAAGGTTTTCACTTATAGCATGAAAATGTTCCAACCAACCACATATAGATACGTAGGTACACAGACAGGAAGCCTGTCCAGTCTTTTCATATAAGCCAAATTAGACTAATGGATTAGCCTATCAGAGGCCTGCAACAGCCAGAGTTAATGGATTTATTTTATTTTATTTGCCAGAGCATTTTATTTATTGATTGCTGTCAGGACGTCAAGAGATTTTCTGCAAACAATAAAAAATGCTTCCAGTAAACTGACCAAACCCTACCTTTAAAGAAGAAGGACCACACTGATGAGTGTCTCAGTCTAATGACATATTCTTTTTCAGGAAAGCTTTTAAGATGTTGTGTCTTTGAACAGTCTAGCTCGGGTATTTTCTCAAAGGAGACCACAGTACACATATTGAAGAAGCATACCTTTTATTTATTATCACATTCTGACCCTTTACAACAGCAACAATGACAGTCTGGGTTCTCTTGTCCGCAGCATGTTGATGAATTATGAAGAATATTGATCTGCCATGTTGTACTCTTAATGTATTGGACAGATGACTTTTGAATTATCATGCCTTCATAAAAATGATCAGTTGTGTGCCAAAGGTTTTGGCATGACTGAACTCCACTGTATGTTGTTATCAGTGTTAACTTGACTGTGAAACCACACATTGATTTATGAATTCATATCTTATCTGCTTAAAACTGCAACTAGACACACCATGAATGATGAACCAATGTCACTACAGTAGCAGTGAACATGTGATCAAGTTACCTAAATAGGATGTACAGTGTCACTTCTGGTTGGCCAATCAAACACAGTCTTGTCTGTTAAAAGTGGTGAAAGGAGTGAGATTCTTTTCATTCAGCACGACAATTTGAACACGATGACATCTCCAAAGTTTGTCTTCTACCTGACATGTTTGTTCTTGGGGATAATGGGTGAGTTTTGTTTTTGTTTTATTTGTTTTTGGTGATAGCAGTTTGAATCTTTTTAAGTGTATGGCCACTCCTTGTGACATTGCTGCTGATTTGTCTACATTTTTTTCACATGGTTATAAAGTGAACTTGCTTTGTCTTTTTTTATTTTTTCATTAAAGCTCAGACGACGGATCTGAAAATATCTTCATCTCTTCATCAAGAGAGAAGTTTTGTATCAGCCACAACTGGGGAAAACTTGACTTTGCGATGTTTCTACAGAGGTGATGTTGCAGCACGGTTTTACTGGTACAAACAACCTCTGGGACAGAAACCACAGCTCATGTCTACTTTGTACAAATATGAAAGAAATGGAATTTTCCATAATGAATTCAAGAACAATCCACGCTTCTCGCTGGATACTGAAATATATCAGAATCACTTGAAGATCACAGATCTGCGCATTGCAGACACAGCTACTTACTATTGTGCAAGTAGCTATTCGTACAATTTTGAATTTGCAGAGGGCACTTTTGTCAGTGTGAAGGGTTCAGGTTTGACCATCACAGCTTTGTTCCATCAGTCAGCATCTGAGATCATCCAGCCAGGAGGCTCTGTGACTCTGAACTGTACAGTACACACTAGGACCTGTGATGGAGAACACAGTGTTTACTGGTTCAAACACTCTCGAGAATCTCATCCAGGACTCATTTACACCCATGGAGGCAGGAATGATCAGTGTGAGAGGAAAGACAACACACAAACACACACCTGTGTCTACAACTTGCCAGTGAAGAGCCTGAATCTTTCTCATGCTGGGACCTACTACTGTGCTGTTGCCTCATGTGGACACATACTGTTTGGAAACGGGACCAAGCTGGACTTTGAAGGTAAGTAACTTTCTAGCAGAGGTTGTCTTAGCTGTTTAAAGTATAATACTCCCTGTTAAAATGTCTCCTGGTGTCTGACTCTCTACAGATGAGGTGGACTCTGGTGTCTTGGTGTATTTCTTGAGTGCAGCTTTGACGTTCACTGTCATCCTGAGTGTTTTACTGGCTTTCTCCATGTGTTTGATCAAAAAGAGAAACAACTGCAAAAGTGCAGGTACTGTTCCTGCTCATCTTTGTAGTTGACAATGAATACTCACTTGATATGATATCATACTAAGGGCATATTCATATTCATTCTCTTTCAGAGTCTCATGCAAGATTTACAGCTCCCTCTACAACAAATGCAGAGGTAATTACCTATTGTATTAACAGATCTTTTTTATCTATAGTTTTTGCTTCTCTCAAGTACAATATTGCTATTGACTGTTTAATATTTTCACATCAGGGTGACCAACATGAAGAAAACCTCCATTACGCAGCTTTAAGGGGACACAGGGGTGACAGATCCAGAAGGCAAAAGAACAACAACGAGACTGAATGTGTGTACTCAAGTGTAAAACAGTAAAACCGCGCAGCTTTTGTATTTGTTTCTGTGCGACAAGACAAATAAAGGCTTCTAAGTGTTGCTATATTAGCAGTTTTTATTCCTGTGACTATAAACTGAAGCAGCCAGCGCTGTGCCTCGTTCTGTTTTCACTCCTTTCTGTGCATCCTAGAAATGTGTCTATTCAACCGGTTATTTTGGGGCTGTAGTTTGGTGTTGGGATGGCCTGCCTTGACTGTATTTTAAAGGAAAAAGGTTAAAAGATTCAAATGTTCTGTCCTTGATATAGTCCTCAGTTTACAATATAGGCTTCAGAACAAGTGAATGTAAGAGAGAATGGTATGAATTTACATTGACTGACCGCAGGAATAATAATAATGTGACAGGAATGAATGATCTTAATTATCGTCATTGTTGAATTGGATTATTTTACATTTTCTTGAACAGAGCTGGATGAAAATAAGTTGAGACAAACAAAGGGACAGAAGAAACAGACAAAAAGAGAAAATGAGAAAGATGAGATAGTAGAAAGGAACATTTTTCATGTGGTCTTCAGCATATGTGAATAAAAAAACTGCATCATGGTGCATCAAAATCAGTTCCATCTCATTTGTTTACATTTCTTGGTGTAAGGTTTTTTTCTTTTCAGCAAATTTTGAATTTTTTATGCTTATGAAAGTGACGTGGACAAAATTGGTCCATTTCAAAAAGTGGCAAGGACTTCACACATATAGGCACTAATATGATCTTCATCCTATGTGTTACTTTAACGCTGAAGAATCAGTCTATTTTTTGCAGAATATTATCACGTCACACTGAAGTTGACCTTTGACCTTTTGGATATAAAATGTCTTCACTTCATCATTTTATCCTATTGTGTACGTTTTTTGTCATTCCTATCAACCTACTGTCTCTGAGACATTGTGTTCACAAGGGGACAGACAGATGGACGGACAGACAAACCAAAAACATATCATCAGCACGGAGACATAAGGACTTTAGTGATCTCTAAACATGTAATGACTTTTAGAGTCTTATCACCCATACACTGACTTTATCATTTAAATGCCATGAAAAAGACATTTTCTGTCAGGGCTGTTTTGTCTGCGCTCTTCTCAGTGGTTGAAAGTGGGCGGGGCTAAAATAAGAATCTGATGACAGTTGTTAGATTGTTCTGCCGGGCCTCTGTCAGTCAAATCTGTTCAACAACACCAACACAGTCCTGATGAAGCAGATCAGCTGACTATGATAATAAATAATACCTGTTATATTGTATTTAAAAGTACTTAAAATTTGAAACCATAATTTCAATGCTGTTAATTGTTGTGTGATGAATTTTCTGCAGTAGAAATAAATAAGGATGATAAATTACCAAAACCTCCTGCTGTGTGCTGAGATGATGTCATCTCCTGTATGTGCCGATAAGAGATGAAGTGCACTCCAATGCCAACTATCTGCCTGTGACTATGACTAAATATCTGATGTGTTCAGCATCTAAACATACACAAATCATAACAGTTCAAAATCGTTGTGCTTTATTCTGCCTCATGAAGTCCAGATGCCATGGAGGTTCTTTAAGAGTACTTCTGTTAGATGCAATCAAGTCAGAAAAAGACCACGGACATTATTAAAACTAGACATCCATGCAATCTACCCAACAAGACATTTCTAACAATACCAACAACATGAGCCTCTTTGTGGTGGTAAAGGAAAAGTCTGCGGGTCACCAAACATACTCTGAAACATCTGTGGGAGACTACGAATGTGTGTACAAGACTTCATGCATATATGCATATAGAGATACATCTCCCTAGACCACAGTGGGTAACTGACATTGGCATCACCTGAGCCACGCCACTGCAGCTCAGTCTCACACCATGGTGCGTAGAAGGCAGCATGAGTGTGATTTGTCTTGCTTCGGCCCGAGAAGTACATGTGTATGAAGGTGCAATACCAACAGGGAGCAATAATGACGGGAGCAAAGGACAAAAAAAAGTATAAACAGTGGGAAATCCCACATTCGAGGGAGGTTGGGGTTGATTGGGCGGGTCATTCATAGGACTTTTAGAGTCCTGTACTGTAAATAGTAGTATTGCAGTTTAAGTAAAACCAAACATTCTTTTCCTGAACCCATTTAACTAGGGTGATTGTTTTAAGGAAGTAGCTATATTAAGCCAAACTGTGATCTTTTCTTAAACATAACCACTACAGTTTAAGCCTTTGTAATCAGCTGTTGCATGTTTGTTATTGCGAACCACAGAATGAGACCACAGTGATGTAGCTGGAGGACAGCACGCTCACGATGTTCAAGCCAACAAGAAAACTAGTTTAACGTTTGTTTAATGTCTAATTGATACACCAAAGAAAAAAAAATTGGAAAAACTCACTTGCCACAATACGGCAATCATACTGAATGGTGACAGAATATCTTTAGGGTGACAGTTGCAGCCAGAGTAGGACAGGCTTCTGTAATAGTCAATGCATTACACAGCTGTCCTCTCTCAGCTTTCATAACTACACACATCAGCACCTAAATAAACGCCTTTTTAGTTAAAACTCACAATTTTGAGTTTCGGAATATTATAGAAAGTAACAATTATAGAAAAATACAACAAGGTGAGTTAAGCACAGTGTTACATAAATTATGATGTTATTTAATATTTGGTCATTTTAAAGCTCCAGCTATTGTTGACAAACTTGAGGAGTCACTATGTTCTTCATTGTCTTACCAAGCAACATTTCTCAGGGGCCACGCTTGACACAATAGGTGGCAGAGAACATGTGGTCTTGTGTTCTAAACAGGACATACAGTGTCACATCAGGCTGGCCAATCAGCCACAGTCTTGTCTGTGAGGAGTGGAGAAAGATCTAGATTTTTTTTTTTTTTTTTCACTCGAGTCAGCAGTTCCAACACGATGACAGCCCCAGCATTTGTTTTCTGTCTGACATGTTTGTTCTTGGGCAAAATAGGTGAGTTGAGTTTTTATGGCTCCAATGTGTATGTTATAGTGTATGGTCACTCTTGGTGTCATTGTTTCTCATGTATTTTGTATAATATACTTATTGTCTCGTTAAAGTATTTGTGTATTTGCTTCGTCTCTCCTGTCACTGCAGCCCAGACGGCTGATCAGTCCTCATCTGTTCGTCAACACAGTGCTTTTGTGTCGGCTAATGTTGGTGACAGCGTGACATTACAATGTTTCTACAAAGATAACATATCGACAATGTTTTACTGGTATAAGCAGAGTGTGGGGCAGAAACCAACGCTCATCTCTACCTACTACAAGTACGAAAGGAGTGGAACTTTTCATGGTGAATTCAAGAACAATACACGCTTCACACTGGATACCAAAACTGGTACATATATCTTGAAGATCTCAGATGTACACATTTCAGACTCAGCTACTTACTACTGTGTGAGCAGCTATTCAGTATCATTCGAATTTGCAGAGGGCATTACTGTCAGTGTGAAGGGTTCAGGTTTGAACATCCCAGCTTGGGTCCATCAGTCAGCTCCTGAGATCATCCAGCCAGGAGGCTCTGTGACTCTGAACTGTACAGTACACACTGGGACCTGTGATGGAGAACACAGTGTTTACTGGTTCAAACACTCTCAAGAATCTCATCCAGGACTCATTTACACCCATGGAGGCAGGAATGATCAGTGTGAGAGGAAAGACAACACACAAACACACACCTGTGTCTACAACTTGCCAATGAAGAGCCTGAATCCTTCTCATGCTGGGACCTACTACTGTGCTGTTGCCTCATGTGGACACATACTGTTTGGAGACGGGACCAAGCTGGACTTTGAGGGTGAGTAACTTTCATCAGGCTGTCATTTATTTTTAAGAATATTACTTCATAGTTAACCTCAGATGAACATGACTGAAAGCTCTGTGATGTCTCCTGCTTTCTGCATCTACTGATGATGAAGACTATCCTGTCTTGGTGTATTTCTTGACTGGCACATCAGCATTCTCCACCACTCTGTGTGTTTTAATGGCTTTCTTAGTGTGCATGACGAACAAGAGACACAGCTGCCTGTGTACAGGTAATTGATCATGTTTTCATCTATAGTGTGTATTTTCTGAACATGACATTATGTTAACATTTTCTTTTTTCTTTTCAGAGTCTCAGGCAAGATTTTCAGCCCTCTCTACAACAAATGTCGAGGTATTTTACTGTTTAGAGGACTACATGTGCTATTCAGGTATTTCTATGGTAATAACATTTTGTGGACTCCTTCAATAACAGGGTTACCAAATTGAAGATGATGACTATGCGAACGTTTCAAGGGAGAACAGGGTCAACAGACGAAGGAGACAGAGAGACGACACCTGGAGTGAATGTGTTTACCTCAGTGTAAAGCAGTAGAGCTGTTTCATCTTTGTCTTTGTGCAGCAGAACATGACTTCATACCGACTCTTTTAAAAGTATAATACAGCTTTTGTAAATATAATTTCACCTAAATATGATGACTGTAAAGCGTTGCTTTCTAATAAACCCAATAAACAAGCTTATACAAAGACAATAGATGAGAAAGTGCAATGATTTCCACTGTCCGTGCCAATAGGCTGCAATAAACGTACCACAGTGTTTCTGTTAGCTGCTGTATGGGTTTCCTGACAGAAAAAATAGCACTAAGTAAAATAACAAGTGTCAATCAGTAGTAGATGTTGCTATAGTTTCCATGTGGTAAGCAGTTAAACATGCTGTGGTTTTGTGGGGTGTGGGCTTGTGCAATGTTAGAGTCATGGCTATCTGCACTTTTTGTAAATGTGCATGTGCCGGTTCACGCAGGATGTGTCCATACAGGTAATCAAATCATTTTGCAGTGGAGGAGAAGAAATTCTTTGTGCCTTTCTGTGGATCAAGTTCATTCAGCTACGGCAAATTCAGAGAGGCAATAAGACAAAACACTGTGATACACAAGCAAATGATAGAGGGTTTCCAACAAGGGACATAACAATCAGAAATTTACAATGCAACACTTTTAAGCTGCTCCGTGGATAATTTTATGTGGTGGTAAAATTAAGTAAAAGTAGCAATACTAAGGGGGAAAAATACTCTGTTACAAATAAAAGTTGTCTATTCAAAGTGTTAGTCAAGAAAAAGTACAACAGTATTAGCGTCAAAATATGAAGTACCAAAAATGTAAGAATTCATAATGCAGAAGGCTAATTTTTAGAATCATTCTTTATATACTGCTGGGTAGCTTAACATATGATAAGAAATCATCATTTATGCGTTAAATTATGTGATCTCTACCTAAATCAGCAGAACTAAAGCTATCAAATAAGTAGGAAGAGTTAAAAGTATGATATCTGGTCCCCAATTGTGGTGGAGTTGAAGTATCAGGTATCATTAAAAGGAAGTACTCACGTGAACTACTGGTACCTCAAAACTGTACTTGAGTACAGTTTAAAGAACAGTATATGTACTGTACAGTGCACTACTGGGTCAAAAAGTCATTGCAGAGGCCAGGATGTCTGGTATGACATACATCAGTGATTTCTTCTTCTCGTTTTAGTCCTGGTTGATATAGTGACACCTATGGTTGCTGGTGGTAAAGCAAATGCAGTTTAATACCAAAAGGTCCATGAATTCTGGGGGTGACACCCTCCTTGGGCTGCTACGTTGTCTTTAACTCTATCTCTTTATAGTGCAGCCAATCAAAGTCCCATGAAGATACCAGTCAATAACCGGCCTTCTCTATCATGCCGTTAGCAAATGTGATGTAATTTCATACTGCACATGGCATGAGTATGTTCCCACACAACAGCAGGGCACAGTTGACGGAGTTTGTTTCCACGCCTGCAGCTTTACACAGCTCACAGTGGCTGCTCCTTCTCGTTTCCATATTGCCAGCAATGATTAGAACTGTTTCCAGCCAAAAAAGACTTAAGATGACCATGTTTTGTTTTGTGGACACAGTTTTGATGGACATTCAGTGTCAGTGGTAACTTACATAACAAATAAAATATGCATTCTGGGACTGCTTGACAATAAAAGCCAAGTTGAATGCTTTTAATATGAACTAGCAGCAGTAGGAAATGTTTAGTTTGCTTTAGCAGTAACTTTAGTGAACAGAAACAGTGAGGGTGATATCAGTGAGACATTATTTAAGTATAATAGTGAATTACATGCATGCATCATTTCCTGTGAACACATACTGTGAATACTGACTTGTTTCTGTAGGATCCATATTTTAAAAGTACCGTAGAGAAGGGATGGGCATTTCAAGCCTCGCTAGGGAAGTTAAGAGTGCTGGAAAGAAAACTCCGACCAATTGTTGGACCTCGGATTCAGGAAGAACGATGCAGAGTCCGTCCAGTGGACCCGCTCTTCACCATTGCAGGCTTGCTGGGGGGGTCCTGGGAATTTTTAAGTTTTCCCATCTAGTCCTAATGTGTTATGTGGAGTTTGAGTAGGCCGATGACCGTAACCCGCAGGGGGACGTTGGGGGCAAAGCAGGAGTACAGGGTATCGTGGCAGTTGTCTGTAGCACACAAAAAATATGGTGGTGCGCACGTACGCAGCGGCTTTGCTCTCCCTGAAATGTTGTTCTACACTGTGCAATGACAATAAAGGCATTCTATTCAATCCAGTCCCTATATAACCAAAGTACGCCTGTATACTCATCACAAAGGCAAACACGTTTCCAGTTGGTGTTGGACTCCACCAGGGTTTTCCCTTGTGTCCAATCCCATATGTGATATTTATTGACAGGGTCTCAAGGTGCATCCGAGGTGCGGAGAGTGTTCGGATTGGGAACCTCAGACTTGCAGATGACATTGTTGTGCTGGCTTCTTCAATCCGTGACCTCCAGTAGGCACTCGGGTGGTTTGCAGTCATGCGTGAAGCGCAAGTGTCATGGGTCTTGTTCATGAATGACAGGAAAGTGGAGTATGTGAAGGACAGGCTGTCTGGTGCAGCGTCAGCGGTATTGCAGGCTTTGCGCCGGACCAGGCGGAACCAGCTGAGTAGCAAAGAATCATAATAACAGACACACCGGTTTTAGAAGCGTAAGTTAAGTGGGCTAAGTAATAATATTAGCCTTCATGATATTCACTCGATAAAGCTGCTAACCTAGATTTGCATGAATGAATGATTATTAAGCTGGTCACAGAGTCATTATTCAGCATGCTCCAGCAATTGTACAATGCTTGACGTTCCCCCGGGTAAACACTGAATTTGGGAAAACTGCTTTCAGTTTCAGTGTCCACACACTTGGAACATTTTACATGGTACATTTAAACTTGATTTAGGTATACCTAAAGGTCAGTTTAAGACTATGATTACAAACTACTCTGACTATCTGTTTTTAACTATGTGCTGTCATGTGTGGTTGTTTACCGTTACTGTAAGCCGTGCCCATAATTAGTCTTACTAATAATAAATCTATCACTGAGCTAACTACTGGATAACCAGCATTTTTAAAGGAATAGTTCACTCTAGAACAAAATTCAGTCATTATCAACTCATCCTCATGCTGATGAGAAGTCCGGTGTAGTTTCTTACTCCTCAAAGTGCAGCTGGAGACCCGCGGGGCTACCCTCCGGCAGGAATAATCCATAGAACGAGCGTCAATTGTGCCCGAGAGGAAAAGGTCCATAAAACTACACAAAAACTTTGTAATATTCCTCCATACTGCTCGTCCGCTGCAATCCAAGTGTCCTGAAGTGGCGACATCCAGAGTTTACTCGAAACGATGTCATTTAGTACATTTTTACAGCCTAAACAGTCACTATTACAAAGTTTTTGTGTAGTTTTATGGACCTTTTCCTCTCGGGTGCCACTTACGCTCGTTCTATGGATTATTCCTGCCGGAGGGTAGCCCTGTGGGTCTCCAGCTGCACTTTGAGGAATAAGAAACTACACCGGAGATCTCATCAGCATGTGGGTGAGTCGATAATGACTGATTTTTGTTTTAGAGTGAACTATTCCTTTAAGTAAAAGCTTTGTTGTTTCCTGTATTGTCAAAGTATGCAAACATTAACCAGACTGGGTCATCAGCGAAATCAGTATGGTGTTAAATGTGCGGATGTGTGGTTGTCTTGTCGAGGAGCCATTATGTGTTTCAGATAACTCTCAAGAACCAAACTTGATACTGTAGGTGGCCGTGAGCATGTGATCTTCTTTCCTTAAGAGGACATACAGTGTCATTTCAGCCTGGCCAATCAAACACAGTCTTCTCTGTGAAGAGTGGGGAAAATATCAAGATTCTTTTCACTCAAGTCAGCAGGCTGAAACGATGACATCTCCAAAGTTTGTTTTCTATCTGATATTTTTGTTCTTGTGGAAAATAGGTGAGTTGTGTTTTTATGGCTGCAATTTATATATTTTAAATGGTATGGTCATTCTGTGTCATTTCTTCTAATCATTTCTCATGCCTTTAGTATAATATACTGTGCTTACTGTCACGTTAAAGTAATTCTGAATTTGCTTTGTCTCTCCTGTCTCTTCAGCTCAAACAACTAAATATTCCTCATCTGTTCATCGAGAGGGAGGTTTTGTGTCAGCTCATGTTGGTGACAGCGTGACATTACAATGTTTCCATGAAGGTGAAGTAATAGCTAAGTATTACTGGTATAAACAAACTCTGGGAGAGAAACTAAGGCTCATCTCTTCAGTCTATGTGTCTACTAAAAATGTTGCTTTTTATGATGAATTCAAGAACAATCCACGCTTCACACTGGACACTGACACTGGGAAAAATCACTTGAAAATCTCAGAATTATGCATTTCAGATTCAGCCACTTACTACTGCGCAAGCAGCTTTTCAGTAACATTTGAATTTGTACAAGGCATTACTGTCAGTGTGAAGGGTTCAGGTTTGAACATCCCAGCTTGGGTCCATCAGTCAGCTCCTGAGATCATCCAGCCAGGAGGCTCTGTGACTCTGAACTGTACAGTACACACTGGGACCTGTGATGGAGAACACAGTGTTTACTGGTTCAAACACTCTCAAGAATCTCATCCAGGACTCATTTACACCCATGGAGGCAGGAATGATCAGTGTGAGAGGAAAGACAACACACAAACACACACCTGTGTCTACAACTTGCCAATGAAGAGCCTGAATCTTTCTCATGCTGGGACCTACTACTGTGCTGTTGCCTCATGTGGACACATACTGTTTGGAGACGGGACCAAGCTGGACTTTGAGGGTGAGTAACTTTTCTAGAAGAGGTTGTCTTGTTTTATAATAAGTCAATTATAGTCACTGTCCAATCAATCCGAGGACACAGTAATAAATGCTGAAAGCTCTGTTCTGTCTCTCAAGATGATGAAGACTCTCCCGTCTATGTCTATTTCTTGAGTGGTGCTTTAGCATTCACCACCATCCTGAGTGTTTTACTGGCTGTCTTACTGTACATCATAAGAAAGAGAACAAGCTGCCAGTGCGGAGGTAAATGGTACAGTTTCAAACTACTGTTTAATTACTGAACATGGCATCACAGAATCACAGCTTCACATTGTTTTAATTGTTTTTCAGAAACTCGTGTGAGATTTTCCGCTCCCTCCACAACCAATGCAGAGGTAGTTTCTGTCTCATTATCTTATCGCCATTCAAATACATTTTTATATCATAAAACATCTAGTTGAATTTGCTTTGATTTTCATCGTGCGCCAGTTTGTGACTCACTGTTTTATATTTCATTGCTAGGATTTCACAAATGAGGACCATCTCCATTACGCTGCTTTAAGAGTAAAAAAGGCCAGCAGATCAAGAAGACAGAAGGACGACACAGAGGCTGAATGTGTGTACTCCAGTGTAAAGTCATGAGTGTGTCTTTTCAAGTGTAATTTTGTGATTTTGCTTTATCTAGAGCAGGAACAGTACCTTGTAATACGGTCTTACATCTTTGATTCTGGAGCTGTCATTTACTTGCAACTTGTAATTGAAAATAAATAAATATTGATGATTTGTCCATATTCAGTGTCACAGTGTATAAGTGGATCAGTGCATGCATTGTACTACAGTGGAGGGTGTTTGTAAATGACTCTATGAAAAGTCATCAGACACAGAGACAGCACGTGTCAGGAGATACAGTAAGTGTGTTTATTAGTCGCCACAAACACAAACTCTTTTTATAGTTTCCATGTGGTGATGGTGAAATGATAAAATCTCTCTATGGTTTTGTAAAGTTGCATGTGCATACTGTGCATATTACGACCATGTCAACTCCCAGTTTCAAGCACGGGGTTTCCACAGAGTGCAACAACTGACTTATAATATAAAATCTATAATGGTTTAGAAAGAAACCGCGAGTGAGGCCAAATTCAACGATGCAGCCTGACAAGCTTCTATGACACCCTGAGCGTAAGAAAGTGTGTGCTTAATATCTGTGTGCACCCACAAACCATAAATATTATCTAATAGTGTGGTGAGGAACATGTAAACTGACAAGTCAGAATAGTTTATTCATGAATATTTAGACATTTTACTCTTCTTGTCACTGTTAAAAGTATAAAACTATAAAAGTATCATATTAAAGCTGCTGTAAGCATTATTTTATTATTAACAGAAGTGTTAAATAGCCCTATTTTCCAACAGTAATCACTATGATAGAGTGAGAGCTACCAACTCCAGCGCTCCTGGTAAAAGCTTATACAACAATAACACACCAAAAGGCGAAGAGAGCTGCCTCAAAAAAGAAAGGGGGTCGTGCAAATGTGGTTAGGTAAAGGACGGAAGAGACTGCTAAGTGCAAAATGGATATGAAGTTGGCTGAAACGTTTTTATCATCATATGTGACATTGCTCATTATCCATATGTGTTAACCCAACTAAATTATCTGGCTCTATATCCACACTTGGAATAGTTGGTGCTTGAACCAGATGTGGGCTGTGCTTCAACTTGGCGTGGTTCAAAAACTAAGTAATACTATATAGGCCTCAACATCCTGGTTTGAAGATTGACCTTTCTTAAAACCTACGCATTTTCACTCAGGTAACAGTTGAGCTAGCTTGGTACCCTGATGAACCACAGTCAACTTCCCCATTTCCTTTTAAACTTATATAGTATGTACAATGTGCAGGCTGTGCAGTAGACCTCACCATCAGCTGAACATCAACACCAACGCCAAAGACACCCACATTTGTTCAAAGGTAGAATTATGATGGGGAATAGCCACCCAACTAGCTAGCTGTCGTATAACAGTCAGCTCATATTGCATTAAGAGGAGTTAGTCAGCTTCAAACTTCGGCCTGGTTTGCTTCCTCCTTATTTCTGTGTTAACATTAAAAAGATTTAGAAAAGGACAAAAAGGTCACTTGCTGTATTTGGAGGATGAAATATGGTTAACCAGGAGAGAGCAACGGTTCTCTCATTTTAATTCGGACTGGCATGATTTGCCTCAATAAAGGTCTCCACCTCCGAATCTGGAGCTTATAAATACCCATTACTACTGCAGAGTCCTTTGACTGGAGAATGAATGCCTTCCTACTGAAGACAAAAGCCAGATGTTAGTGGGTGTCTTGTTCAGTGTGAAAGGTGTACTAGTCTGCTGCCATTTTGACTCTTCAGTAGAACAGAGTCTTCAGTGATCTGTTTTCATTGCACTATATCACATTTCACTTTAATTGATACACCGACTTTTTCACCTGAGCCAAGTGTAAAAGCTTTTTTGCAATATTTCAAGATTGCATTTCAAATTTGGGCTTTGTCACTCATTTTTACACGCACAAATTTGAAAATACACCTAAGAAAGGTGGATGGAAACACACCTATTGACAGACCACCTTCAAAAATCCCCGCTGATCTATAAATACCTCGCGCTTACCAGAAGTGTAAGTGAAGAGTGCAACCTTGTAACTGGGCAGCTCTCGGCAACTGATGTTTGTTTTGACTCCTGTGGTGACTGTGTGAAAAAGGTTTCAGCTTGTGGAAACTTAAGTCCTAGCTTGAGCACAGGAAGACCGGCCTGTGGTCTCGAGGCCACAGCGTATAGCAGCTCAGACAGCAGCAGAGAGGGGAGAGAAGACATTTTGAAAGGGTGGCTGTAGCTGTGTGAAACAAGGGTCATGTTCACTGCACATAACATGATGTGTACACAAACAGGAACTACCAGCCCGTACAAGGATTGGTGTGAAAGGTCCAACACTGACGCTTTGGGTTGGTAGGTAGAGTCAGCCACCATACTGAAGCATCAGCAGTTGACGAGTTGAGAATGAGACTCGCAAATTGCACCTTTGACACTGTAATGTGGGTGGAGAGTATCATCTTATGTTAAGTAGTACCCTCCTCAGAGTGAAACTTTCTATAATTAGTATTAGTTGTATTATAAGGTAAGGAACAACTCAATTATTATG
Organism: Pagrus major; assembly: GCF_040436345.1. Classification (NCBI taxonomy): domain Eukaryota; kingdom Metazoa; phylum Chordata; class Actinopteri; order Spariformes; family Sparidae; genus Pagrus; species Pagrus major. Next base: position 18,954,774 of record NC_133224.1, on the reverse strand, counting down.
TTGTCAGTGTCTTTTAAACAAAAAAGTAATCGCCTGCAGCAGTTTGGATGCACAGTAGGACAGAGTCACACCAGTGTGAACTCTAGCAACTATTTGGTATGAACATCATACCCCTGTATGTACAGACAATAGTTTAGTATTGATCACAACTCTGGCACACATTTATGTTTGTGTTCAGTTTTTACTTTTCATTTGTCAGATTTGCTGGCTGTCTGTGCTGCCAAATCAGGAGAATGAGTCCCCCCTGAACAAACGTTCACATGCCAAACCCTGCACACTATAGAACCCAGTGTATAATACAGCTGGAAGTGTTACTGTCTAAATCCAGTTGTATGCAACCGTTAAATGTACAATATGTAACTTCTGCTGCTAGGGGGCTCGCTTTCAAAACAAACAAAACAAGTTGGCGGAGCAGGGGGCAAGAGCCGCTGCTCAGCTGCCTAGAACCGGCTAGAGAACCACTGGAGAATAAACACCTGAGGCCCTATTTGACGGTCTACAGTTCATGTAGGGAGTGTCAAAGTCCATTTTGCTAGTCAAATGGTGGATAATCTGGGGTTATCAAAGGGTTGAAATACAATACATACAAAAGTTGTATTTCGACTGAAATGTGTTTTGGACGGAACATAAATCAAACCAATCCGAGTGTCGTCTACCATGCCCTTTAAGAGCCAGGTGTGCCAGGGCCTGACATTAAACTGAGGAAGAGGAGGAGCGCTGTGTGTGTGCGGATCTCAGTCCGTGGATCATAAAAGGTATCGTCCAGATCAATAACGGGTGAGATGAGAGGGGTGAAATACGACTTTAATGAGGAAAATATTAATGACATTACCTGCAGCGATCCTCCAGCAGCAGAAATGATGTGTGTATCTCTACATTGACATGCATATTTGCGCACAGGGAACAGATGATACACTTAATTGGTTAATTAAAAACTCCTGACTCGTTTCCTTTGGAGAGTTTATAACTACAGCTTTTATTTTTGTTGTTTGAGCCACAATATTTGTCGCAGTGACATTACTGCGTTCATGGGAATGTTTAAAATAATTTAAAGTAGCCTCTCAAATCATAACATCAGAGTGTATGAACGGTGTGAACTTGCCTGTGTAGCCGCATCTAATGCGTCCTCTAAATAGCAGGAAACAGACTGCGCTTTTGACTTTGGACCAGCTTTGTGTTGGCCTGTGGCGCAGTCGCTTTCTGCTGCCTCAAGATAGCAATCCTCCACCAGTGTGCCTGACCATGCCTCAACACGACCAACACACCCAGGGGTACACAGGTGGGCGCAAGTACATTTGCTATTTACATAACGTGGGCACTGGGCGTGAAAATGACCACCGCGTCAGTCCGAAACTAGCAATGACACTTGCACACTTGCAACACAAAAAACAGGTGGACCCAAAAGTTGACGCCAAACAGGGAGAGACATGAAAGGCGAATTCAGCGATCACAAAAGGTTTTGCTGGTAGGAAGAGACGGTGAGCTCGAGTGCAGGCCGGTGGCTTCCTGGGTGGTGCAGGTGGAGACTCACGGTTTACACGGGAGGCTGGTTCAGGCAGGGTGGCAAGTGGTAGAGGAGCTGGTCCACGGGTATGGTCCAGTCACACTGGAAGAGGAGGAAAGCAGGATTAAAGCGCTGGCTAGTGAACAAAAGAAAGCTTTCTAAATACATAAACTCTAGAGATGCAGAAAGCGATGAAGTACCACTTGAGCTGGCGACAATAATCTGGCACCGTGCAGAGGGAAGGTCTGGGTATAAGAGCAGGTGCTGGTTACACTCAATGCGCTGCAGCCACCAAGCACCAAGCACCTCTGAATCACAATGCACAGAAAACAGACCACAAACAGGCCACCACAAAGTCCAATCATAACACTTCCCTATCCTAGAAGTAGCAGTGGTGATGTGGTGATGAAACGTACCATTGAATCAAAACAATATAAACACTTCCTTCCTCACTGTATGATGTATCATTTGTCATAGGAAGTTATTGCCGATGAAATGCACCATTTCCTTGAGTAAAATCATTTTCTAGGTTTGAAAATGGCAGGAAACATTTGGAAAAGTACACACCTGAAGAAAATGTAGAAGAAAAGGTCCAGTCACTTTAAACATATAATGTGGAAATATTGCATATCACATCTGTAACTGTGGCTCAAACAGCAGAAAGTCAGAGAAACAGTTGACATTTTGTTAAATGTTCCTTAATAATCTTATCTTGGAAATGATCCTTCCAATGCTGTATGTGGCGAGGAGTTATGTTCGAGTCATGTAGCTGTTACTGTCCCAAGGGAGGGGGACGATGAACATGTGTGAACTGTTTCCATAATAGGATGTTCATTCTGATTGGCCAATCAAGTACAGTCTCCTCTGTGAAGAGTACAGGACATATAGAGATTCAATTCATTCAGCACAGCATTCGAAGCACGATGACACCTCCAAGCTTTGCTCTGTGTTTCACATGTGTGTTCATGGCCAATATGGGTAAGTTGTGTTTTGTTACTGCATTATAATACTTCAGCATGTGTTAGTTTGTAACATGTTATCATGCATTCTGTGATACAGATGATTACAACATACCAGCATTAGATTAACTGTGTATATGCTTTGTTTCTTCATTTTCTCCTCAGCTCACATGACGACTTTAAAACAATCATCATTGGATTTTCAGTCAGTCGATGTTGGAGCTAGTGTGTCTCTGCTGTGCTCCTGCCAAGACAATGCAACAGTGATGTTTCACTGGTATAAGCAAACTGTGGGACAGACACCAGCGCTGGTGTCTACTTTCTACAGGCATAATAATAAAGGCAACTTTCACGATGAATTTAAGAACAATCCACGATTCTCAGTGGACACTGAAAACCGTAAATGTCACTTGAGGATTTCAGATCTGAGAATTTCAGACTCAGCTACTTATTACTGTGTAGGGACCAATTTATATGACAATGTATTTGAATTTTGTGAGGGCACAACCGTCAGTGTGAAGGGTTCAGGTTTGAACATCCCAGCCTCAGTCCATCAGTCAGCTCCTGAGATCATCCAGCCAGGAGGCTCTGTGACTCTGAACTGTACAGTACACACTGGGACCTGTGATGGAGAACACAGTGTTTACTGGTTCAAACACTCTCAAGAATCTCATCCAGGACTCATTTACACCCATGGAGGCAGGAATGATCAGTGTGAGAGGAAAGACAACACACAAACACACACCTGTGTCTACAACCTGCCAATGAAGAGCCTGAATCTTTCTCATGCTGGGACCTACTACTGTGCTGTTGCCTCATGTGGACACATACTGTTTGGAGACGGGACCAACGAAGACTTGAAAGGTAAGTAAGTTTCTATTAGTTTTTCTCATTTAAGAAATAGTAATGTTAATTTCTTAAAGATTTTTGTTTCTCTGTTTTTCTTAATAATCACATGCTGACAGGAGCTACTGGTCACTAACATACTGACATTAAAGCAATTTCTTCACTTAGCTGTGGGAGATAAAGATCTACAGTCCTTGTGTCATTCACTTGAAACTTTGAAATTCATTTTTAGTCAGGATGAGGATGGTAGATTTTGTCCTGCGTTACTTTCCTAAATTCCAAAAAGGAAGAACTACCAACGATATTGAAATATTGACTTGAAAATAACCAAAGCTATCCTTTAATCAACATTAAGAGAAAAACATCTCAGAGCTCTGTCATGTCTGCCGCTATCTTTCCATACAGATGAGGTGGACTCTCCCCTCTTGGTGTATTTCTTGAGTGCGGCTTTGACATTCACCACCATCCTGGTTGTTTTACTGGGTCTCTCACTGTACAAGATGAACAAAATAAACTGCCAGTGTTCAGGTAACTGATACAATTTGAATCTGCCTGCAAGTATTGAGCGTATTATGCATTTCAGTAAAATGATTTTCATTTTGTGTGTCACAATGTACATTTTCAGAAACCTCTACTCCAGATACAGTGGTAAGTAACATTTTCTATTGAAAATAGAGAATTTTTAATAGCACAGCAATATTCTTATTTATACTTGACGGTAGGTGTCATAGGAGATAAAAGTAATTTGAACCAGTTACGTATTAGGCTATGGACAATACATAGAGATACATAGATATGATTTGACAACTCTATAATTGTATGTTTAGTTGCTATTTTTCTCTGTGACACTTGCAGAGTTCTGTACATCTCTTTCTTGTGCTGTATCTTTTACAATAGTGATGAACCATTTTACATTTTGTTACCAGTTACATCAGGATGCAGAGAGCCTTCATTACGCTGCTTTAAGGGCTCACAAGCCCAACAGATCAAGAAGACAGAGGAACAACACCGACAGTGAATGTGTGTACTCCAGCGTGAAGCCGTAGTCAAGTCAGATTCAGTTCCCCCATGAGCAAGCACTTGGTTACAGTTACAAGAAATAACTGTATAAGAGCTGGTCATGTTTATATGGAAGCAGAATGACTGAAACGGCCTTACATACAGTCATCAAATCAAAGCAGATACGTTACTGTCCAGTAGGCTGCAACCTCTCATCGGCCTGGAGAAAACACACAACCCACAGTGGTGGTTTGAATAGTATAGGCTAATAAAGTGTATGTATGTAAGTGTGAATAAATTTGTGAGATTGGATTACAGTCAGATGCACAACCAGTAATTGTTACTCCTTGATCTGACATTTTCAGCTTATATAAGTTGCTACATTTGTCAGGAGGCCACCTATGCATGCCGACATGGTGCTGCTGACCTAATAACATCCAACTATCAGTTACAATAGAGATTGACCTTTTGATGAGACGAAATAGAAAATGATCGTAGTTATTTCTAGATGACGTTGTAATTTACCAATATATACAGTATATATATACATATATATATATTGTATTATATATTATAATTAATGTCGAGTTAAGGGCATTAAAATAATTGCACATATGGCCTTCATGGGCTTCCGTGTGTTTCTGTAATTGTTGTAACGACAGTTTGTTTTCCTGAAACATGAACACCATGATTCCACCATATTCTATAAATGTAAAGTTACTTGCTTTGCAATAAACCAAGCAAATGTTGTCTTGTGTCAGAGGTTTTTCTTCGAAGTGATGTCAGCTGTGAAACAAGGGTTGAGCAAGTAACCATCATCTGTGTCTGTTCAACTAAATTATCCCTATCTGTACTCGGTATGGGCCGGGCTTAAACTGGTGGTGGGTGCTGCTTGGACCACAAGTGGGCAGGACCAACCAGAAGTTGTGAGTTAGACATCAGATGAGAAATTCGAGTCTTTGGCCCCATCGAGACGTCAGTCATATTCTGAGAGATCTGGATGTGATGAGGTGGGCACTGTATATGGAGGTCAATGGGGTGGAGGAGGGTCACAAAGATTTTGCACTGACACAACATGATTTTTTTTTGTTCATGAAAATGTTGAACATTATAACTTAAAGGGATTAAGGAGGAGGTAAATGACCACCAGCAACCAGCAGTAGGCCCCGCGATCAATAAGCCAACAGTTTCATACTGTTTTACTCTGTTTATATGTGGCGGACCCTGCCACCTTTCTAGCTCCAAACAGTGTTCTGGCACCTTATTTTCCTCTGAGAACAGCTTGTTTATTCAGAATAAATAAAAATAAATAAATATTTCTGAGTGTATTATTACCTCATTCTGAGTTTGAATCTTCTCCCAAACTACAGTGCCTCTTTAAAGAAAGCAAATGTGAATCAAACAAAGTACATGTGAACCATTAGTGAGATCTCGATGGTGTTGTGTGGATGTGTGGTTGGTTATTTAGATATACCTCTCACCTAATGAGACTCCTCAAGAGCTAAACTCTATAGCAGTGAACATGTGACACTTCCTGTTGGCCAATCAGACACAAGAGTCTTGTCTGTGAAGAGAGGAAAGCCAACACACACACACACACACACACACCTGTGTCCACAACTTGCCAATGAGAGCCTGAATCTTTATTACGATGTCCTTTATTTTCTCATTTAAACTCCAATTATGAGCTGTAATGTTCTTCAAATAGCTTTTACCATGTGAACGTTTTTTCAAAACCCACAACTTAACACGATAGATGGCAGTGAGCATGTGATCATGTTCCCTATATGGGACATACAGTGTCACTTTAGTTGGCCAATCAAATTCAGTCTTGTCTCTGAAGAGTAGAGAAACCATCAATATTCTTTCATTCAGCACAGCAGCTTGAACACGATGACATCTCCAGTGTTTGCTCTCTTTCTGCTCGCATGTTTGTTCTTGATGAAAATGGGTAAGTTGCTCTTTGTGACTTTAATCTAGTGTAGTGTACGCTCTCAAACAAATGTCTCTCATATATTTAACTGATTACCCAAATTTGTCACATTACATTAATGCTTCATTTGTTTTGTCTCTTATTTAATTTCAGCTCAGACGACTGATCTGAAAATCTCTTCATCTCTTCATCAAGAGAGAAGTTTTGTATCAGCCACAACTGGGGAAAACTTGACTTTGCGATGTTTCTACAGAGGTGATGTTGCAGTGATGTTTTACTGGTACAAACAACCTCTGGGACAGAAAGCACAGCTCATGTCTACTTTGTTCAAATATGAAAGAAATGGAATTTTCCATAATGAATTCAAGAACAATCCACGCTTCTCGCTGGATACTGAAATATATCAGAATCACTTGAAGATCACAGATCTGCGCATTGCAGACACAGCTACTTACTACTGCATAAGTAGCTATTTGTACGATTTTGAATTTGCAGAGGGCACTTTTGTCAGTGTGAAGGGTTCAGGTTTGAACATCCCAGCCTCAGTCCATCAGTCAGCTCCTGAGATCATCCAGCCAGGAGGCTCTGTGACTCTGAACTGTACAGTACACACTGGGACCTGTGATGGAGAACACAGTGTTTACTGGTTCAAACACTCTCAAGAATCTCATCCAGGACTCATTTACACCCATGGAGGCAGGAATGATCAGTGTGAGAGGAAAGACAACACACAAACACACACCTGTGTCTACAACTTGCCAATGAAGAGCCTGAATCCTTCTCATGCTGGGACCTACGACTGTGCTGTTGCCTCATGTGGACACATACTGTTCGGAAACGGGACCAAGCTGGACTTCGAGGGTGAGTAACTTTCTAGCAGATACTGTCCCTCATCAAACAAACAAAAAAGAAAACATCAGAAGAGTTTTGTTTCTGATGTCTTTCTCTGTGCAGACAAAGTGGACTCTCCTGTCTTGGTGTATTTCTTGACTGGCAGTTCAGCATTCTCCACCACTCTGTGTGTTTTAATGGCTTTCTTAGTGTGCATGACGAACAAGAGACACGGCTGCCTTTGTACAGGTAATCAGGCCTGTTTTCATGTATGGTGTGTGTATATACATATTACATTATCGTAAGGTTTTCATTTTGCTTTTCAGAGTCTCAAGCAAGATTTACAGCTCCATCTACAACAAATGCCGAGGTATCTTCTGTTTAGAGGACTAAATATGTTACCATTCAGATAAGTTTGTGGCACCAAAATGTTTGTGGAGTTCATTTCTGATTCTGATTTAATGTCCTTTCATCACCAGGGTTACCAAAATGAAGATAATGACTACAACAATGTTTCAAGGGAGAACAGGGTCAACAGATGGAGACGACAGAGAGACGACACCTGGAGTGAATGTGTTTACCTCAGTGTAAAGCAGTAGAGCTGTTTCATCCTTGTCTTTGTGCAGCAGAACATGACTTCATACTGACTCTTTTAAAAAGTATAATCTGGCTTTTGTCTACATGATTTCACCTAAATATGATGACTGTAAAGTGTTGCTTTCTAATAAACCCAATAAACAAGCTTTTGCAAAGACAACACATGAAAAGTGTAAGTATTTCCTCTGTCTCGTACCTCTGTTTTTGGTGCTGTAAGCTACTTGACTGATTGCCTGTCGTCGTGCCTGAAGTCGTAGGAGAAGAGTATAGTGTATTACGCACACAAAAATGTTTGCATCCTTTAAAGTTTCCATGTGGTGAGCAGGGAAAAGATAATATCTGTCTTGTGCATCTCTATAACTGCCCTTATTTTTTGTAATTGTGTATGTGCTGGTTCAAGCAGGATGTGTTCATACATGTAACCACATCATTTTGTAGGGGAGTAGAGGATAATCTTTGATCAGGTTTATATGGGTAATGCAAGTTCAGTGACACTATAGGACAAAGCATTGTGAAGAGCATGCACAAGTGTGTGAGAGTGTGTGCATGTGTGTTTGTTTAGCGACCCAGAAACCACAAAGGTTCTTTGCTGGTGTGGTGAAGAAAATGCGAACTGACAGGATGGGATGGGCCTTTTCTGAATATTCAGATTAAAAAAAAAACACGAGCAAGTCATAGAGGGTCTCCCACAAACCAGTGAAACAAAAATGTAGAAAAGTACAATTCAGCACTTTTAAGCTGCTCTGTGGATCATTTTAAGAGCGCTCTGGGAGAACGGCCTGACATTTAGTTACGAGAAAACAAAAGAAGCTCCAGGATCAGGGCTGAAAATTAGACCGTCCACCTGGGCATCATGTTTTCATCACAGCTGACAAACACATGTGACTACTGCAGAGTCCTTTGACTGGAGAATGAATGTCTTTCCTACTGAAGGCAAAAGCCAGATGTTAGTGGGTGCCTTGTCCAGTGTGAAAGGGGTACTAGTCTGCTGCCATTGTGTCTCTTCAGTAGAGCAGAGTCTTCAGTGATCTGTTTTCATTGCACTATATCACACTTCACTTTAATTGATACACCGACTTTTTCACCTGAGCCAAGTGTAAAAGCTTTTTTGCAATATTTCAAGATTGTTCTTCAAATTTGGGGCTTTGTCACTATTTTTTTTTACGCACCATTTCAAAATGCGCCAAAACTGGTGGATGGAAACACACCTATTGACAGAGCACCTTCAGATCTAAAAATACCTCGCGCTTACCAGAAGTGTAAGTGAAGAGTGCAACCTTGTAACTGGGCAGCTCTCGGCAACTGATGTTTGTTTTGACTCCTGTGGTGACTAAAGTGTGAACTGCTGTGAAAAAGGTTTCAGCTCGTGGAACTTTAGGGCCTAGCTTGAGCACAGGAAGACCGACCTGTGGTCTCGAGGCCACAGCGTACAGCAGCTCAGACAGCAGCAGAGAGGGGAGAGAAGTCATTTTGAAAGGGTGGCTGTAGCTGTGTGAAACGAGGGTCATGTTCACTGCACATAACATGATGTGTACACAAACAGGAACTACTACAAGGATTGGATTGAATGGTTTAAGGTCCAGTTTATAAGATAGTTCATTCTTGAGTCTCATTCCCAATTTGTCAAATACTGACACTTTGGGGTGGTAGGCAGGGCCAGCCACCAACCCAAACTGTCTGTGTTTTGCAAGTTGGGAATGAGACTCAGCAATCAACTATCTAAATTGGACCTTTAGCACTTTAGTGAGAGGGGAGTAGCATCTTATGTTAAGTAGTACCCTCCTGAGACTGAAGCTTTCCTTAATGAATATTAAACAGTATGGAACAGCGCAATTATTAAAGTGTCTTTGGGTGTATCAACAAACAATCATTACCTGCAGCAGTTTGGATGCACAGTAGGACAGAGTCACACCAGTGTTGCACACTTTTCAAACTATTTGGTATGAACTTCATGCACCTGTTTGTACATATAATAATTTTTTATTGATCACAGCTTTGGCACACATTTAGGTTTGTGGCTTGTTTTTCAAAGTAAGTTTTTACCTTGCATTTGTCAGATTTGCTGGCTCTGTGTTGCCAAAACAGGAAAATGAGTCCCCCCTGACTGTAGATAGATATGTATCTATGTGAACAAACTTTCACGTGCCAAACCCTGCACACTATAGAGCCCAGTGTGTAATATGCACTGCCCAGAAAAATAAAGGGAACACTTTAATCACGCATCAGATCTTGATGAGTGAATTATTTAAGTTGAAATTCTTTACTGATGTACGTTGTATAATTTGCTGAGAATAAAATGACTAACAAAAGTCAATGGAAACCAAAATCATCAACCCACTGACGGCTGGATTCAAAATCACACTGAAAATCAAAGTAAAAAATTTAAATCACACGCTGATCCAACAGTCAGTAGTGGGTATGGGCCCCCCGTGTGCCTGTATGCACTCCTGACAATGTCTGGGCTAATCCTGATGACTCGGCAGATGGTGTCCTGGGGGATCTCCTCCCAGACCTTGATCAGGGCGTACGTGAGCTCCTGGACAAAATGTGCCGATACATAATGTCCCATAGGGGCTCAATTGGATTTAGGTCAGGGGAATGAGAGGGCCAGTCAATAGCATCAAGGCCTTCATCGTCCAGGAACTGCCTACACACTCTGCCCACATGAGGCCAGGCATTGTCCTGCACCAGGAGGAACCCAGGGCCCACTGCACCAGCATAAGGTCAGACAATCACTCTGAGGATTTCATCCCGGTACCTAACAGCAGTTGGGGTACTGTTGGCTATGACATGGATATCTGTGTGACCTTCCAAGGATATGCCTCCCCAAACCATCACTGACCCACCACCGTACCGGTCATGCTGGATGATGTTACAGGCAGCATAATGTTCAACACGGCATCTCCAGACTCTGTTCAGCCTGTCACATGTGCTCAATGTGAACCTGCTCTCATCTGTGAAGAGAACAGGGCGCCAGTGGTGGACCTGCCAATTCTGGTGTTATCTGGGGATTGCCAGTCGACCTGCAGGTCTCTGAGCTTCTGCAGTGATTTGCAGTTTCTACTCAGTGTTACATGGCAGATCCCATGTGCCTTTGCAACTGATTTGACTGACTTGCCCCTCTTTGTGACCTCATCAGATGCTGTTTTGAAAACATTGGCAGGCAGACCTCCTTCAGTCTCTCTTTTCCACTGCCTGGGCATTTGGCAGAATTATTAAAATCAGTAATATGTTATTAGTGGTATGTAAGGGGATGGTTGTAACACTAGCTATCACTTTAGCTAGTTGTATTAGCATAGTGGTTTGAAATTAGCAGGGGAAAAATGCATCACATTTTACCTGAGAAACTACAATTTTCAAAAAATGTACTTTCTTCTTCTGTACCTCAAAATCAGTTTTTTCTCTGTAGAATCTGCATGCACCTGTTTCCAGCCTTGCCAACCACCATGTGTGATTGGGGAGGAAGTGGTTACACACTGAAAGGATTGTGTGTCTCCTATCTTATCCCTGATTGGTGGATATGGTGGTGTTAATCTCTCCCCATGTTGTCAGTAGAACAAAAGGTCTAGTCATTTTCAGACATTTTAATGTGGAAATGTTGCATATCACATCTGTAACTGTGGCTCAAACAGCAGAAAGTCAGAGAAACAGTTGACATTTTCTTAAATGTTCCTTAATAATCTTATCTTGGAAATGATCCTTCCAATGCTGTATGTGGCGAGGAGTTATGTTCGAGTCATGTAGCTGTTACTGTCCCAAGGGAGGGGGACGATGAACATGTGTGCACTGTTTCCATAATAGGATGTTCATTCTGATTGGCCAATCAAGTACAGTCTCCTCTGTGAAGAGTAGAGGACGTATAGAGATTCAATTCATTCAGCACAGCATTCGAAGCACGATGACACCTCCAAGCTTTGCTCTGTGTTTCACATGTGTGTTCATGGCCAATATGGGTAAGTTGTGTTTTGTTACTGCATTATAATACTTCAGCATGTGTTGGTTTGTAACATGTTATCATGCATTCTGTGATACAGATGATTACAACATACCGGCATTAGATTAACTGTGTATATGCTTTGTTTCTTCATTTTCTCCTCAGCTCACATGACGACTTTAAAACAATCATCATTAGATTTTCAGTCAGTCGATGTTGGAGCTAGTGTGGCTTTGCTGTGCTCCTGCCAAGACACTAAAGCAGTGATGTTTTACTGGTATAAGCAAACTATGGGACAGACACCAGCTCTGGTGTCTACTTTCTATACACAAAATAATAATGGCACCCTTTATGATGAATTTAAGAACAATCCACGATTCTCAGTGGACAGTGAAAACCGTAAATGTCACTTGAAGATTTCGGATGTGCAAATTTCAGACTCAGCTACTTATTACTGTGTAGGGAGCAATTTATATGACTTTGAGTTTGTATTTTGTGACGGCATAACCGTCCAAGTGAAGGGTTCAGGTTTGAACATCCCAGCTTGGGTCCATCAGTCGGCATCTGAGATCATCCAGCCAGGAGGCTCTGTGACTCTGAACTGTACAGTACACACTGGGACCTGTGATGGAGAACACAGTGTTTACTGGTTCAAACACTCTCAAGAATCTCATCCAGGACTCATTTACACCCATGGAGGCAGGAATGATCAGTGTGAGAGGAAAGACAACACACAAACACACACCTGTGTCTACAACTTGCCAATGAAGAGCCTGAATCTTTCTCATGCTGGGACCTACTACTGTGCTGTTGCCTCATGTGAACACATACTGTTTGGAGACGGGACCAACGGAGACTTGAAAGGTAAGTAAGTTTCTATTAGAGCTTTTCTCATTCAAGAAATAGTCATGTTAATTTTTTTCCCCCATTTTTCTTAATAATCACATGCTGACAGGAGCTACTGGTCATTAACATACTGTCACTGAAGCAATTTTCACTGAGCTGTGAGAGATAAAGATTTTGTTTTGTTTTTAGAATTACCAGTAACTCTTTCAATGTACAAATTTGCATGTCAGCATTGTTCAAGATGGATTTGAAAATAACCAAAGCTATCCTTTAATCAACATTAAGAGAAAAACATCTCAGAGCTCTGTCATGTCTGCCGCTGTCTTTCTGTTCAGATGAGTTGGACTCTCCCCTCTTGGTGTATTTCTTGAGTGCGGCTTTGACATTCACCACCATCCTGGTTGTTTTACTGGCTCTCTCACTGTACAAGATGAACAAAATAAACTGCCAGTGTTCAGGTAACTGATACTATTTGAATCTGCCTGCAAGTATTGAGCATATTATGCATTTTAAAAAAATAAGGTATTTAAATTTGTGTGTCCAATGTACATTTTCAGAAACCTCTACTCCAGATACAGTGGTAAGTAACATTTTCTATTGAAAAGGGAGAATTTTTAATAGCACAGCAATATTTGTTTTACTTGACAGCAGGTGTCATGGGGGGGAAAATTAAATTGTGAAAGTTAGGTTTGTAGGTTTTAGGTTACAATTTGACAGCTCTATAATGGTATGTTTAGTTGTCAAATGTTAACAGTGTTGAATGTTATATTCTGTTCATAAAACACACAAATGCATTAATTAGCCTTTTTTCTCTGTGACACTTGCAGAGTTCTGTAAATCTCTTTCTTGTGCTGTATCTTTTACAATAGTGATGAACCATTTTACATTTTGTTACCAGTTACATCAGGATGCAGAGAGCCTTCATTACGCTGCTTTAAGGGCTCACAAGCCCAACAGATCAAGAAGACAGAGGAACAACACCGACAGTGAATGTGTGTACTCCAGTGTGAAGCAGTAGAGCCGGATATGTTTCAGTTCTTTGTTGTACCGACGCATTTTTTTAATAATTTATTTTTATTAGGGTGATTTGAAGTTGAACTTGTACTCTAACTATGATTCCACCTAATATAGTAAAGGCTTGCTTGCAATAAACTAAGCTTTTGGACTGAAAGAACATCTTGTCTTGTGTCTTCCTTCAAAGTAAAGAGCAAGTTCACCATTTTCGGTATCTGTCCAATAGAACTAAACTGAACGGAACAGCCTTGGCTTAACCAAGTAGTGGCTGGTGCTGAAACCAGACATGTGTGGGACTGAGCAGAGGTTGTTCATTTAAGCCTGAATTTGATATGGGTAGATCCGAAGTTGCTATATTTGTTATTTAATACAAAACTATTTGCTGAACAGCCTCAGAGCTGAGCTTCAGATCAATGTTTTTGATCACAAGAGTAAGAGAACTATTTATAGAACATAGTTTGTTATAAACATGAATGAATAAACGTTAGCCAGCTACTCAATGACAATTTTCCCTCAACCCTATGAAAAACATCCACTGATTTCCACCAGTTGTTGCCAAATCTCAATGAACCACCCTCACAGCCCTATGGGCTGAGCTCCGAGAGTTTGTTCCCACAATTGTAACCGACCCTGCATCATTGGCATCACATGTGCAGTTATTGACACAGTTACAAAGAATATTCCAAAAAATAATATATACAATAAACCCATGAGTAAAATTATGAAAGGAAGTACAATTGACAACACAATCACATCATACAGTCTTTATAAACCTTCTGTCCTGTGTAAGAGGGCAGATACATGTATATTTTGTATGCCAGTGTTACAGCAACAGACAACATATTGTTCAGATGGTGTACGGCTCCACCTTCCTATTTCCCCCAGCAATCTGAGAAAACAGCCAGCACAGTGTAAAAGTTAATCTCATATGATCTTCAATGTGCGGTATATTGCTGGAAGGAAGTGGGTGGATGGATGTATCTGGGTTTATGGTTTGTATTGTGTGCCCTCTTTAGATTGTATTTCAGATGTACAATCATCTCCCTACACTGTGATCTCATCTTTTATGTGTTAGTTCCTGACTCATAAATTCAAGAATATACCACAAGGGGTGATCAAGCATACCATGAGGCTGCTTCGTCTGCACCGAAAGGAAATCCTGCCTCCAACAGGTGGGCTAGGTTAGGTGTAGTAGACCTTACCACAAAGTAGGGATTTCACCTTGGTCAGGTAGAGACTTTAAGGGGACCTTTAACCAAGTCTGACACCCATACAAAATAGGTGATGAGAAAGCAGCCTAAAAAGCAGTTAGTCTGACACAAAAAGGGGCAACGTAAGGTCTAATTCATCACATTGTGTATGTAAGTTATTTATCGGACATGCTGCCACAAACCCAGAGCTGTAAGAAGGTACTTGTGATCTCTTTGCTGTAACAGTGAAGTGATTTCAGACCCTGTTGTGTCTTTGTATCTGTGGTTTCAGGCAGGATGTTTCTACATCAGCGGTTCTCAGTTCTCTGAACCTGGCCTTTAGATTCTATCCGCAACAGAAGTATTTAGATCGTTTACTAAGGTAGAAGAGACGCCACAGTGGTAGTTGAAGTACTGCATTGAACATTTCATTTAAAAATGAACATGATCATGATCATGAGCAGACTAATCAGTCTGTGAGAACAGTTGTATAGTGTCTTCTGCGGCTCTGGAGAAGTTTCAGTCTGAGAAAATAACCCTGATAACTCACCAGTAAGAAACTGAGATGAAAAGACTAATTTCAAAATTGGCCATATTTGTGACTTATTTTTTGTGTTTGTACACTATAACAATCTAGTGTTTCTGTGGGCTTTGCTTGTTTTTCTCTCATGATGCTTATGTTGCCTTGACATTTCAGCTTCATCACAGAAAACAGGCCACACCTTTCACTCCTTGTCGTTTTATAGCAATCAATCGTTGTGGTCTCCAGTAAAAGAATAGAACTGTCTACACATTGGTCGAGTTTGGTCATGCGCCTGTTTAAGATTGTCTTTGTGCTCTTTTTGTGTTTGTATGTAGGTGGTTTTCAAGCAGGATGTCCTCATTTTGTTGCAAGGGACTGTGTAACTTCACAGGAACATTTTTTTGTGTTCAACCACACACGGATGTTATGTAGCGCTGTAATGGTTAGCAAAATCTGAGCAAAGTTACTGGGTTGATTAGACAATAGGTTGAGCGGTTCGCACTGCTTTTTTAAAACTGTATTGTTGTTGTTCTTTATATGTTCTAATTATATCTCCACAAAATTCACGGTCCTCTACAAACCAAAGTTAGTGTATGAGGAGACAAACAATAGCTTTTTTGAAGTAGCTTTTATTAAGAAGTGTAACAAAGAAGGACAATATGTTTTTATACTTATTTTGTGTAATATCTGACAACTGTAACAGAGATTCGGATTTACATGAGCATTTTTCGCCAAACTCTGAATTAAGGACTTTGCCTGCTCTTACCAATGTAAACCAAGAGACAAACAGTAACAAAGAACAAGAGAACCCCAGTTCTGATGATGGAGAGCCAGACTAAGATTCTCATCTGGGCCATTTGGTCCTCAGTGTCACTTTGGACAAACAGCTTGCTTCCATTACCGAACAGTATCCCCCCACAGGAGGCCACAGCACAGTAGTAGGTTCCAGCATCAGAGGAGCTCAGGTTCATCTTCTGCAAATGGTAGACACAGCTCTCTTGAGGAGACCCTGGTGTAGAGACGTGTTTCCACCCATCCCCCGGCGTGTGAAGGATTCCTTGGCGAGACTCATGTCTGAACCAGTAAACACTGTGTTCTCCATCAGAAGTTCCAGTGTGCACTGTGCAGTTAAAAGTCACAGAGCCTCCTTGTGGGACGATCTTGGAGTCTGGACCCTGGATTACTTCCTTGAGGTTGACTCCTACAATCCAAAAGAATTCGCAAGAGAAAACAGTCTGAGAAACTTTTGTATTTAAGTAGCTTTTCTTATGTTTAATTTTTCAACACAAGGTTTATTTAGCCTTTAATTGTATTTTTATTTTATTTCGTATATGTATTTTAAGAAAGCATTCACCTAAAAATGAAAACTCAGTCATTATTTACTTGCCCTCATGCCAATGGAAACTCAGGTGAAGTTTTGTAGTCCACAAACATTTCTGGAGCTTCATAGTCAAACAGCGTTGCAGCATTCTTGGAAACGACTGAAGTAGATGGGGACTTTTTTTTAAATGTAAAAAAAACAACAAAAAAACATAAATTGGCTCCATACAGAGACTCTAGTTTAAGTCTGAAAAGATGATATTTACACCATCAATTCACCTCGGACAGGGTCCATGCTACAGTTTTAGCTCAGCAGCAATTCAGATTTTGCCTTAGAATAACATCTTTTCAAATCAACGTGGGGTCTCGGGGGTTGGATAACGCAGGACGAGCTGCATGGTGCCATTTATGTTTTCTTATCTGTTTTTTGTTTTTTTAAGTTTCAAACAAATCCCCATCTACTTCAGTTGTTTCGGAGAATGCTGCAACTCAGTTTTACTGTGAAGCTCAGGAAATATTTTGTGGACTACGAAACTTCGCTCGTCCTTCCATCAGCATGCGGGGGAGTAGATCGTTTCTAAATCTGATTATTTGGGATGCAAATTTTTTAGCAACCTCTGCATGACATCTATTGTCAAAACCAATCAGAAATAAAAGCACAATACCTCTGACACTTAGAAAGACCCCCTCTCCAAACTCCACCCTGTTCGAGTGTGAGCTCCCACAGAAGTACGTCGCTGAATCTGAGATATGGACCTCAGAGATGTGTAAATGATTCGTCCCGTCCTTCATTTGAACAGAGAATCGAGGGTGCTTCTCCATCTGGTGGATGCCTTTGGATGGTTGGTCATACTTGTAAATACTGGTGAGGAGCTCAGGTCCACCTCCTAAGGTTTGTCGGTACCAGGAGAAGTGCATCGCCACTTGGCTGTCATAGAAACAATGTAAAGTCACATTGTCCCCAACACTGGTGGATATAACCCCAGTGTCCTGTTTGACTGCGGTCGACTGGATCACTGCTGACAGGTGTACTAGGTCAAACAGACAAAATGTAAAAAAAACATGAGCTGAAATTCAATTTTTTAGCCTTAATTTGAAAAACAGATAGAACATATTTCATATCAAGAGACTTACATACTCCGCAGAGGATCATATACAGCTGCATTGTCTCAGAGGGCTAAAGAGCAGAATGCTTAGAGTGAAAAAGCAGACAGCAGCTTCAAAATGGGGCTGCATTTGATTGGTTGTTAATAGGGTCATACTATGTGGCACTTTAAACATCCGTCTTGGCCACAGTTAAAGGTTGAATAACCTAACCGTAACACAGACCTAATGTTCAAACTCAAAAGCTGTGTAGGACATTAAGGTTTACTCAAAAATGTTTATGGGTTTCTTCATTACTGGACTCATACCTTTAATATCCTCTTCGAGCATGTTTAACAGCATAAACACTGAAATTCTTCACTTTGAAAAAAATAATAAATAGAAGTCATCCAGACTTAAAAATGACAAAGGTTGCATCTACTGCCGCTCTCATTAAGGAAAACATAATCAATAAGTTACAGATTGGGTCATGATTGGATTTCAAACTAGTTGTTAGGCCAAAGTCCTGTTTGTACACCCACGTCTCAAAATGTGATTTAAACTCTCCTCCTCCTGTGTATTCCGCAGAGTTCAAGCTCAAACATCACAGTGAAGTAACAATATGCAAATTAACTTTTTAGAAACATTTTTCAGAGCAGGATGTTTTGGTTGACAGGAGTCTGTAGTGCCTCCTATAGGGGACAAGTTGCAATATGTCATGAGCAACAGTCAGATGTGATTTTACCTGCCCTTTTGGTTATACAGTATCTTTATAGTACAGTGATTCGGTTAATGTGAGGGGAAGACTTAGATGATTGTGGAGGTCTGATAAAAGAAGGTCTGGCTTCCTAAAAACAATATGCAAGATTTCTGCATTCAAATGTCTAAAAAAAGACTAGACCTTTTTTATATATGTTGTTTAGTTGTGTGCTTACAATATGCAAAATGTTTCCAACAATGCTCAAGCCCAAGTTCACTCAAGGAAACTCCTGTCGCTATAAATTCCAGGAGGGAAGTGAGGAAGATGGCAAACGAGACAAAATGTAACATGAATAAAACTGGTTGTGGCTGAGTCACATCAAATAGATTTTCATCAGCAACCGTGGTTGTTGAATGGTGCTTTCACCACCAGCAAAGCAAGTTTTTGCCTCACATTAGTCATGCACGTTTGACAGTGGTATCATTTGTGTTTAAACCCATTACTCGCGCAAGTGTTTATTCATCCCTAACAGCCAAATTACTTTACTGTGCATTAGCTGTAAGCTAGCAAGCAACGGCACATACTGAAGACGTGTGTGTCTATCTGTGTGTTTGAATTCAGGTCAACCTCTCACTAAACTCAGCACTCACCAGAGATTCCGGTTCTCTCGGTTATTTATCTCCTCTCTGCATCGTACATTCATGAAGTAAATTTCCCCTCCAGCTCCAGGTTGCAGTAAACATTACAGTATATAAACACCCAAAAATGGAGGTCACCTCTGCAGACCACTGCTGCAATCAGGTTGATAAACAGGGGGTAAGATAAATTGACTTTATGGTAATTTCTAAGCTTGCCTCACATTGGTAAACGACTCTAAATCAGAGCAAAATATGATGTGACTGCAGATGTTTATTCCTCCAGAAGGTCTGGCTCTGCACCTGACCTCCAGAGCTGGCGGGCTTTGAGCTGCCCACACACAACACTCAGCAAACGTTTTTTGTTCTGTGTTGTTTTAGATACCCCATGTGGCAGAAATTGCATATAGCATGTTCTAAGTGCTGTCTCGATAGTTGTTGTTTTTTTCATGTGGTCAACACCTCCCTCCGTCACTGGGAGAACCTGTGAAGTCCCCTGGATGCCAAGTAATTTACAATTGCAAGTTTAATGATGACATAGTCATGGTAGATCGTATCAGCAACAATGATACAACATGAAAATCAATGGCACCAGTGTGCAGAGTCAGAGGCACCAAGTATTAATATCGAGGGGTTAACATCAGAAACATCATTACATACATGGTCCTCCAACACTATCTGTAACATGGTTAGTAATCATTCTTTTCATGGTATTTAGATATTTTATTAATTTCTCTTAAATTTGTTTTTATTTATTTATTTATTTGTTAACTGATTTACCTGTATTATTGTGTTGTTCAACTACTCCTATCTGTGCACCTTGATCCAAGAGAGGAACAACATGTTGTTTAATTGTATTCATGAACAAAGATGTATAACAAAAAACGTGCATGTGATTTATACTGTCTGAGCTGCTGTATCAGACTTTTACAAATGAGGTGAGGATATCTTCCATGATGGCTGTACATTAAACTGTAAGAGCAGCAGAGGAATTGTTACTTAGGGCGTCAGAAAATCTTTGAAGCACATTTTATCTCAGCTTGCATCAGGCACAGACATTCATGGTGAAGATTTGAGGTCTTTACATAAATTATTCAATACCCCGCCCCTTTCCAATGAACGCCCCTTTACAGTGACATAAAGTGCCCTAGCTGTGACACGGTTATACGCACAATGAAGGGCTTCACCTTGATGACATCTTTACTTCTCTGCAGCCTCAGTAAGTACTGGAAGCAGCAAATACGATCAAATGAACTACCCTTAATTTTTACTTACAAATTAGTGAGTATTGAGCTAATTTAGATGTGTTGTTGGTTTATCAGCTAAAGGAATAAACCTCATGTTGTGTCTGCTGTTTGTTTCAGGCTGGATCTCTGTCTCCGGTTCTGAGTCTCACACTGTGAAGGTTCAGCCTGGTGATGAAGCCACACTGCTCTGCTCCAACCTTGCCACAAGTCCAACTCAGACAGACTGGTTCAGAGTGGTTAACAGAACCAAGCCCAGCTGTATCTCCTCTATGTACGGGTCAAATGGTGAAGTTACATTCTGTGATGGATTTCAAAATGAAAAATTTGAAATGAGCTCCAACGTCTCCACTGTTTTCCTGAAGATCAAGCGAGTGGATTTATCTGACACCGGACTGTATTTCTGTGGATTTTACATAAACGCACATACTGTCATTTCCACTGCAACATACTTAAACTTTCAAGGTAAGACTGGGAGTGATCTCTTTTCCTCGTCATATTTACACTATATCTCAAATTTATTGTCACAGAGGTATGAAAACAGCATGAAGACAAACAGCGAACTAATAGGCATCAAATTATTACGTCCCCCTTTTTTTAAAGGTGATGGTTTGGTTGATGACGACAGTTTTCACAATCAAAGTAAGTTTCGCCTCTTCTCTGCTAAGAGTTTCTTAATTCGGAAAGTTATCACGGGTAAAGCCACCAAATTAAAAGTCTAATTCTACCATTTTTCTAGGAGAGGAGAGGGATGGAATGCCAGACCTAATGTGTTTGAGCCTGGGTGGTCTGACTGTCCTCCTCACTATAGTCATCATAGTTCTGGCTGTTAAAATCAAGAAACTTCAGATAGGTACAGTAGATTTACAATTTGTTGCACATCCCCATGTACATTCTGTCTACATGATGGAAAGCATTAAGCATATAGTGAATAACAATGAACAAACCAGACCTCTATCTTTTACCATTTAGCTGTGAGGGAAGAGGAGCAGCCTGAAAGAAACAAGGTAAATCCAAACGTTAACTTATATAAACTGTTTGTTGTGTTTTTTAAAGTTGCATTTAAACGCACACGTGTCTTAATGACCTCTGTCCCGAGCTGCTGCAGGTCGTATCAAACTGTAAAATCAGGAAGGCAAAACAGTCCTCTTTAATGTAGAGCTAAAATTATCCTCATTAATTCATACTTAAACCCTAACTTTTGTTCTCCAAGCTTTAAATGGACAGTTGAGGTTCATTAACTTGGAGTAAAATATGCATTTCGGAGCAACTGGTGATTTTGTTTAGAATGTGAGCACACTAGTCGTAGCTGTACTTCTTCCTTTTTCTTAATATTGATTTATTTATTTATTGCCTCAGAAACGCATGAAAATGCTCCATCAGCTCAACCTGGAGATAATTTGTCAGTAAAGACTTAAAATCATTTGAATTTATATCACTGACTGGTTTCTTTGACCAGAGTTTCAATTTAAATTGTGCAACAAGACATGGATTAGAAATCTGGTTAAATCTGGTTAACACCAACCCACTAATCCACCAGTTTACAGATTTTTTGGTGTCCATGATAGAGTAAGTGACTCTCATTTACAGAATCTGGGCTCAGATGACCTGAACTACGCAGCAGTAACTTTCCAGGCTAAACAGAAAAGAAACCGCAGGCCTGCATCAGCAAGAGAGATGGAGCCACATGTTGTGTATGCTGCCACCAGATAGATTCAGGAAGCAACTGGAACTGTAGCTCGGACTGGAGCTAATGCTTTATCATGTCAACCTGCTGTTGTGTTTTTGTGTGGGTGGAAGGTGTCAAAAAAATAAATTTTGAAGAAGTGTTTGTATTTTATTTTCCGTGTTTCTTTCATTCACTCTTGGTCAAAGTGTCTGCCTTTATTTTTTGTCTGAGAGGACAAACAGCATGCTTAATGTGTGACAGGGGAGGACGAGTCAGAGAGGACACTGATGAGTGAAATGGTTGGTGGAGAGAGCAAAGAGTGAGGCTCACATCACTTGTTTGGCAGGAAGAGACAGCACAGTGTGGTCTGAGAGCAACTGAGGTGAAAATGACGCGGCCTCTGAAGTTCTGTAGAAAGTAGCCTCTAAAAGGAAGCAGTGAGAACCAGTTTCTCGTGACAGCATTAAACTAGCTGCTGTAATAAGACTTTTTTTTAAAAATGTAGAAATAAAATAACAATAGAATAAATCAGCCGTCTGTGGTGACACACATTGTCAGTAAAAGATAAAGTTTCCACCACAGGAAGATTTCAGCCATTTGACCACAAACATCAAAGGTAATGCTGCTCTCACAGAACGAGAATAGTAACCTTAATAATGTATCAGTCACATCTCTTCACCCCTCATTTCTTTACACAAAGGTTCCTCATGGAGAGTTCACTGAATTAGTTTTAGAGCACAGGGAAGTCAGCTGGAATAAGTTACTGGTATTGTCAAAAGCAAGAGCACAAACAGCATAAAGGAGAATTTTCAACATGACAGAGTTTACAGCCATGCTAGTGGCTCTGTGAGGCTGCACTAAGGCTCAGAGACACGTGGTGTTAGCTAAATGACATTTACAATTGGCTAAATGCTAACATGCTCACAATATCAATGTTAGGGGTCGTAAAATTCCATGACAATCCATCATCATCAGTAGTTGCTAGCAGCAGATATCTCATTCAAAGCCATTAAAGTCAGTCTTACAGCGGTGCTACACTTAAAAACATCAGCCTCTCTATTTGTACAGAATGGAAAAATAATGATGAAAAGAAAATAACAGTGGAATAAACCAGCCCTCTGTGGTGACGATCATTGTCTGTCTGAGTGAAAAATAAAGCCCCCACCACAGGAAGACTTCAGCCACGGCCACAAACATCACACAGCCTGCTGTTCTCAAAGACAACCAAGAGTGATGCTACTACTTATAAACTCTATATCAATCTCTGCTTTACACACACTTATTTAGATACATTACTTTCACAAGTGATATCAGCATCTGCCTTTAAACTTTTAAACCTCATTAGTGAGTTGGTGTCACTGTAGCACAAGCTTGACAGGTGATAAAAGTAACTAAGTCCAGACATTCTGGCAGAATAAACACCCAGTCGCATCAGATTCTGCTCTGATCAGGAGCCGTTTACCAACAGAAGGAGAGCTCAGAGATTACTTTTTAACATTATGGATTAAAAAGTGTATTTATCTTCACTCATCTTCACTCATCTTCACCCTGACTGTAGCAGCTATCCAGGGAAATGACCTCCATTGTGATGTGTTTATGTACTGGAGTGTTGACTGCCGACTGTAGCGAGAGGGGAAATGTACTTTACTCCATGAACGTAACAATCCATCAACCATCAACATTGGCCTTGAAAGAACAAACAGCTAGCTATGGGCTATCAGCTACTGCTTTTGTGTCCCCTCAAGTGTTACTTTGAGGCCAGAAAGGGTGTTGCGCACAAAGGTCACAGTTCAAGGAGGCACGGGCTGCCAAGACACAGCAATAGAGCTCGGGGTCAAGTGCTCTCTAGTATGTTCCTTGGTTAAATTGTTGCAAGCATCCAGCCACTTGAGAGGCGAAAAGGATGTGGTATGTATAGAAGCTGTTGCCCCCAAACTGCAAGGCCAGGTCGAGGATCAGTGGCAGGTAATTATCCAGCTCTGACCTGCAGTCAGGGAAGCAAAGGACAGTAGGAAATGAAGGATTTTGGCCGATGAAACCACCATGGGTTGTGGGGGGGGCCTGTGTGGTTGTAATTGCTGGTAACGTGGTGGGAGTAGCTGGTGTGGCCGAAGGAGAGGAAATAGGAAAGGTAGAAGCAAGAGAAGAGGAAAGGGCACTGGGGTGCATGTGCTTGACTTGTTTGTGGCTGAGGGGAAGTAGTGGAAGAACGGACAGTTGTGAAAGTAGCATTTGATACGACCTGGCCCTCAGAGAGAGGTGATGTGGAAGGATGGGCGTCTTGAGGTGTGGAATACGGGGAGGCGATGTAGGAAGTGGGTTGCATTAGCTTTAGTCTGTCATGCCGGGACCTCGAGTATGTTGAGAGAGAGGCATCTAGAAGGATAAGTTTCCAGGCTAAACAGAAAAGAAACCACAGGCCTGCATCAGAGAGAGAAAGGGAGCCACATCTTGTGTACGCTGCCACCAGATACATTCAGGAAGGAACAGGGACTGTAGCTTGCTCTGCTGTTGTGTTTTTGTGTGGGTGGAAGGTGTCAAAAAAATAAGGTTTCTGTATTTTATTATTGTGAGAGGACAAACAGCATGCTTAATGTGTGACAGAGGAGGACGAGTCAGAGAGGACAGTGATGAGTGAAATGGTCGGTGGAGAGAGCAAAGAGTGAGGCTCACATCACTTGTTTGGCAGGAAGAGACAGCACAGTGTGGTCTGAGAGCAACTGAGGTGAAAATCACGAGGCCTCTGTAGTAGCCTCTAAAAGGAAGCAGTGAGAACCAGCTTCTCGTGACAGCATCAAACTAGCTGCTGTAATAACACTTGTTTGAAAAAAATGTTGTAATAATAAATGTTGTAGAAATAAAACAACAATAGAATAAATCAGATTCCTGTGGTGACACACATTGTCAGTGAAAGATAAAGTTTCCACCACAGGAAGATTTCAGCCATTTGAACACAAACATCAGAGGTATTTCTGTTCTCACAGAGCAAGAACAGCTACATTAAAAAATATATCAATCCCCTATGACTTTGTGTAAAGACATGAGGAGTTAATCTCAGGTTGCACTCTCAAATATTAAGTTCTCAATCTTGAGAGGTGTTTACTGAACTGTTTCTTAAGAGCATGAGGAAGTTAGCTGGAATAATAACTAGTTTTCTTATAACTAAGAGATCAAACAGCAACATAAAGGAGACTGTTTAACCAGACAGAGTCCACAGCCATGCTACTCGCTCTGTGAGTACTAAGGCATAGTGATTCTTTGAGCTAATGCTAACATCAGCATGCTAATATGCTCACAATATCAATGTTGGGGGTCATACAACATCATGGCAATCCATCCAATAGTTGCTGAGACATCTCACTAAAAAAAACCTTATGGTGGTCCTAGATGAAGAGTCAGGGGATCTCCAACATCATTAGGATTCATCCTCTGAGAAGCAGGAATGTCTGAACAAAAGTTCAGGGCAATCCATCTGGTAATTGATGAGATATTGCAGTCTGGACCAAGATGGTGGTCCGACCTTGCAATTGCTCTAACCAAAGATATCCCTTCATAGTCAAGTTTCCACCCAAACGTAGCGCAAATTTTAACCAAATTTCGGTTAAAAAAAGACTTAATGGCTATTCGAACAACTATTTTTATGTTAATATGAGGAGGTAATGCATTTAGGTAAACTGTTGGTGGTGCTAATTCTCTAGTCAGATGCCGTTATAGCGTTCGGATGACGTCATTAAAAGAGAGCCAATCAAATTTCAGTCAAATGATGGAAAACAATGTACAAAAAGTGATGTAATATTTGCATTTAGGTAACAGTGTTGAGCCCCTAAGAAGTCACATGGGAATTAATAATAGTCCAAAGACAACTGAGTCCTAGAACTGAACTCTCCTGTGAAGTCGATTTCAGTTTATGTTGTTGGTAATTAGCTGGAGCTTAAATATATGTAAAGGTATTGCATTGTCAAGTCAGTGTGAGCTGTCAGGTGAAAACAAAAGACACCCCGCCTCTAGAAATCCCTTTGTACCAGCTCTGTGACACAAACTCTCCCTGCAGTGACACGATCAAACACACGATGAAGAGCTTCACCTCGATAACAGCTTTACTTCTCTGCAGCCTCAGTGAGTACTGGCGCTTGATTATTCTCAGCACCAGATAATGTAACCAGTAACAGTTGCAGATTAAAATTGAATTGAATTATATTGTTGTTGCCTCATACATCTCATGTTGTGTTTGCTGTTTGTTTCAGGCTGGAACTCTGTCTCCGGTTCTGAGTCTCACACTGTGAAGGTTCAGCCTGGTGATGAAGTCACACTGCTGTGCTCCAACATTTCCACAAGTCCAACTCAGACAGACTGGTTCAGAGTGGTCAACAGAACCAAGCCCAGCTGTATCTCCTCTATGTACGGGTCTAATGGTGAAGTTACATTTTGTGATGGATTTCAAAATGGAAAATTTGAAATGAGCTCCAACGTCTCCACTGTTTTCCTGAAGATCAAGCGAGTGGATTTATCTGACACTGGACTGTATTTCTGTGGATTTTACATAAACGCACATACTGTCATTTCCACTGCAACATACTTAAACGTTCAAGGTAAGACTGGGAGTGATCTCTTTTCCTCGTCATATTTACACTATATCTCAAATGTATTGTCACAGAGGTATAAAATATGAAAGCAGCCTAGAGACGTGTGGTCAACTGTGAATAATGATATTTTACTATCTTACTATTTTTCTAAGGTTATGAATGGGATTATGAAGGGGCTTTTGAGACGAAAGGTAACACATCTTTAATATTCTCAAGATTGTGTTTATTGTACAAGTTTTTAATGTGGAATATGAAAGAAGACTGTCCAGTATAATAATGTTTCTTGTAGATGAGCCTGAACGAACCAAAATCCTGATGATTGTGACCCTGGGTGCTCTCGCTGTTTTCTTCATGACGACTGCCATCGTTCTGGCCGTTAAAATCAGGCAACTTCAGAAAGGTACAGCCGGCCTATCATTTGTTGCAAATCCTGTTGTGAAGACAAAGTATTCGGTCAGTGATCCTTAACTAATCAGAGTTATCTTTTGTCATGTAGCTGCTGATGAACAACTGCATCCTGAAATTAGCAAGGTGAGGTATTACAATATTTAGCAACATATATTCAACTTTTAATTTCATCTTATTTAAAAATAATACGAGCTAAAGTTTGATGAACCAGTTTTTTTGTAAAGTATGTGGCTGAAACACAACCTCAAGATCCACCCTTCTTGCTGTAAACTTTTTGTTTTATTCAGTGCAGATTCTGTGACAAACTTAGTTACAGTGTGTGAGATACATTACATGACCTTAAATACTCTGGTTTACAGAATCTGGGCTCTGATGACCTGAACTCTGCAGCGCTGATGTTCCTCCCAAAGCCAATAAGAAACAGGAGGCCTGCATCAGAGAGACAAGTGGAGACTCACGTTATTTATACTGCCAGCAGATAGAGTCAGGAAGTTATTGCAACACTGATGCTTTATCATATTAATCTGCTTCATGTTTGCTTCTTTTACTTTATTGGCCAAAGTCTCTGTCACACAAAGGACACTGATGACTGTCACACCTACTCATAGGGAGAGTCAAATGGAGGGAGGAGTGAGAGAGAGACACATGACTTCACAGGAAGAGACAGCACAGTGTGGTGTGAGTAAGTCAGAAGACCTCTCAGGTCAAAGCTTTGCAGCAAAGTATAAAAGTAAACAGTGAAAAGTGACCTGTATTGTGTTGAATAAAGTTACATCAGCCTCTGTATTTGTACTGAATGGAAATAAATAGCGATGGAATAAACCAGCCCTCTGTGGTGACGATCATTGTCTGTCTGAGTGAAAAATAAAATCCCCACCACAGGAAGACTTCAGCCACGGCCACAAACATCACACAGCCTGCTGTTCTCAAATACAACCAAGAGTGATGCTACTACTTATAAACTCTTTATCATCTCTGCTTTACACACACTTATTTAGGTACCTT
Source organism: Pagrus major (assembly GCF_040436345.1). Classification (NCBI taxonomy): domain Eukaryota; kingdom Metazoa; phylum Chordata; class Actinopteri; order Spariformes; family Sparidae; genus Pagrus; species Pagrus major. The sequence continues at coordinate 18,926,951 of NC_133224.1, read as the reverse complement.
ACTTTCAAAGCAGCATCAACCTTTAATCATCAGATTCTGCTCTGATCCAGAGCCGTTTACCAACAGGAGGAGAGCTCAGAGATTACTTTTTAACTTTCAGGATTAAAATATGGATTTATCCTCACTCCTGTTTATCACCCTGACTGTAGCAGCTATCCTCCATGTTGTCTGCTGAATGGAGCTGGAGGAGAAACTAACGTAACAATACAGAGATGAGAGGGGAGGAGAAGAGAGAGAACCAGAGTCCTTGTTGAGTGCTGAGTTCAGGGAAGGGTCTAGATGAAAACACACAGAAACACACACCCTCACCGTTGCTCACTAATTTACAGCTACTGTACAGTACAGTAATGTGGCTGTTTGGGGCAAATAAACACTCACGTAACAGTAACAGTACATTTTTGCTCCATCAAATATCCAGTTTAACATTAGTAAGATGACAGGAGGGAGGAATTAAGATCCCTTTGTCTAAAATTTCATTTGTGAAAAAGATTCAACATTAATGTGAATTTATTATTTTCTGGCCAGTCTTTGGTTTTGATTCTCACATGCTTCTTCCTCTCTCGCTCTCAAGATCTATCTTTATCATTTTGTTTGTCCTTGATCGTTGTCTGAGAAAAACAAAAACACCCACTTGACGTTTGATGGAGGAGGGAACTGTGAAGACACTTATGATTGTTGAATGTCCTTATAGGGAGAGTCTGCTGGGAGGTAGGAGGGGTAATGTACACTAATTTAAATTCAAATGTAGAAAATGTTTCCATAAGCCTGTATTTTTCTCCATTTGACAGGAAATACTCACTTTTATTTTCATTCTTTAGTCGTCTTCATTGAACGCTGACAGAGTGAATGTATAAATGAAATAGACAAAGGGCTTGACTTGTGTTGATTGTGTTTGCGCGCACATGTGTGCATGCAACAAGTCTTGTGTCCCCTCCCCCCTGTTATTTTCCACTGTGGTCAAAAACAGGAAGACTAGCCTTCAGCTCTCTGCATTAAAACCACATGCAACAAAAGCTGTACAACTTTCACAGTGACGCTTCAGTATGTTCTCTTAAAACATGAACATATTTTGTTAGATTTTGAATACTGGCTCAGTAGAAGTCTAATAACTGCTTGTGATCAAATTTAAAGCAAGAAACTGGGATTTAATTGTAAAGACTTAACTGGAGTCAGTTCAAAACACAACCAACATTGTTTAGGCCCTAAACACAATAAGAGCATCTCATTAGTGTGTGGACAACATGTTCAAGTCTGAATCAAAGCACAGTACCAAAAAGGTTTCATCCTGTTGCTGCCAATTATTGTCAGAGAGTGTTGAGTTCACTGACACTAATTTAACAGGATGGACAAAAATGGCAAAGTACAAACAACTGGAACATTATTAATGAGTGTAATCCAGCTGCGAGGGCTGACAGTTCTGAGTTAAGTCGCTGCCCTATGTTGTTGTTTGCATTTTTAACACTGGAGACTGCAGGCCAATCAGCTTGCCACTCCACTGGGGTTCCATATGGCCAGTCCAGTCTGGTGAAAACATTATTGCTTAGATAAAGATAAAAACTCATGAGAACAGAAATGTATACTATCAACCACTCTTGTACTCAGGGGTGAAGTGCTCTCTAGAGTGACCTTTCACTGCATAAAACGTGATAATGCACCCTCTAGGGTGCCCAGCCACTGGACAAGACCTGATAAAGTGCCCTCTAGGGTGCCCTTCCACTGGACCAAACGCGATAATGCACCCTCTAGGGTGCACTTCCAAAGGAAAATGTGATAAAGCGCCCTATAGGGTGCACTTCAACTGGACAAAACATGATGATGCACACTCTAGGGTGCCCTTTCACTGGACAAAACGTGATAAAGCGCCCTCTAGCGTGCCCTTACAGTGGAAAATGTGATAAAGCGCCTGATTGGGTGCACTTCCACTGTACAAAATGTGATAATGCACACTCTAGGGTGCCCTTCCACTGAACAGAACATGATAAAGCACTCTCTAAGGTGCTCTTCCGGATACAAAACGTGATAAAGCCGCCACTAGGATGCCTTTTCAGTGGACAAAACATGATAAAGTGCTTTCTCTTCAGTTGCTTGGAGTGTTCTTTTGTCTTCATGGTGTTACTGTAGCCAAGAATACTGATTAACCAGTGACTGGACCTTCATACACCAGTTGTTGTTGATGTAAATACAGTGACTACCCCCTCGGGATTTACCGCTGAGTGCGCAGCTCCTGTCAGCACAAAAAGTAGCCAGTCCCTCGAAGCTGACAACATTGTCCGGGATTGATGAGTTTAGCCATGTTTCTGTCAGAATTAATGCGCAACAGTTCCTCATCTCTCGTTTACTCGTTAATTCCAGCTGTAGATGATCTATTTTGTTTTCCAGGGAACGAACGTTTGAGAGGAAGATAGATGGAAGTGGCGTTTTATAGGGGTTAGCTTTTAGCTAAGCTGCTAGTCCTCCCCTAGAACCGCGCTTCCGCCTTCGGTCACACCGTCTCCGCTTGCTCCTCTGTCGGCTTGTGATGCAAGGAGCGTCCATAGCAACTGGGTCTTGTCGACGTAGCACGTCGACAAGACCCAAGACCCCTGGGGGGACAAGGAATCTGGGGGGTTAACAGGAATGGGACAGCGAAAGGGTGAAGGCAGGTACATATTCAGGAGGCTGGAAAGCACGAAGTAACAACCTGTCATTATAAATACTGACACTGTCATTAGAGAATGAGACACAGATTGGTGGATATTGGTGGATGTGGGACTCAGGATACTGGGAGGAGTGGGAAAGTCTGAGGGCATCTGGTGGATGCATGGAGAACAGCGATGAATGCAAAGCTTTATAGAAATGAAGGGGCCCCTGGGAATGGGAATGTGGTCAAGAGAGGCAGAGCACAACAAGACTGAGGCAGAGTTGTGATAGAACCACTTAGTGAACTTAGTACTTCCTGATACCAGCGAGGAATTCAGGGAGACTGGCTCATCATGAAAACCGTCTTCGTCCTCCAAACTCATGCCAAAAAAGTGACCCAATGACCCAAATGTAGACAACCAGGAAGACAGGAATAGTGTTTTTAATTGTAAAAGGCTGGTACATAAGCTTACAGGCAAGGGTAGCAAGTCAAAACAGATGTAACTAAGTATCCAAAGGTTAAAGGGAATAGGACAGGGACAGTGTGCTGACAGGTATAAATTCCGGTTCAGGTTCAGGAGGCTGGAAAGCAAAAAAGCACAGTGTAACGTTGACGATCTGGCAGCCGGCTGAGGAAAACGAGCTGGTATAAAAACTGACAGGGTGGTTGGAGAATGAGACTCAGGTGAGCAGGTGGACGTTGGTGGGAAAGTCTGAGGGCCTCTGGTGGATGGATGGAGAATGGCAATGACGGCAAAGCGTCACAAAAATGAGGGAAGAGGGAATGAATGGGCAAAACAGGACTGGGTCAGCCATTGTGACAGGATGCACCGGCCTTTATGCATTTCCCTTGGCATCTAATTTCTCTTTATGTTCAGATGATCAGGCAAAGGACTCGACAGGTATTTCTGATATCCCCCAACCCCAGATCAGTGCTGTGGTTCAGAGAGATTAATTAATGCTGGCAGCCCCTCCCTGGCCAGTGCCATTGATCAGAATTGGCATACTACAATTAAATCAGGATGCAGATAGGTCATCCACCAGCAGAGTCTGCAAGGTTAATGGGTCTGTTTTTAGATGTGTTGGCCTCACGCTGGAAAGATGTGGCACTTTCCAACATTTTCCAGCACATTCAGAAGAAAAGTCTGTCTATGGTTGAAGGAACTGACAAATTTTAAAGCTGTAAGTAAAGCAAACCACTCCTCTGCTGTCAATATGGTATGTTTAAAAGTATTGGAAACAAGAATCTTTACAGTAAAGCATGCCATACAGTGTTAGTTGAAACAGTCAATATTAACTAATACTATTAAACACTGTATAACGACTCCTTTTTTTAAATCTAGTTAAAATCTGAAATCAAATTCACTAGCTTAAGTCAGCAAAATACCACCTCCAGCATGTACCACCTTATACTGAGACAAAAAAGGTTTTCCTGTGCAGTATGCTCCATTTGGTTCACTGGTGATGATACAGTCATGAACACAAGGAGGTAAATGAAAATTGCTTCAACACAACTGTCTGAAATGGAAGGCAACATAAGAACAACTTACATTTTTTCAGCAGACACCAGACCAGAAAAAAATGTAAGCTTTAAATTTACAGACAATCTCAGAACTGATGATCGAGAGCATTTTTATTGCCTAGTCTAACAAAAGTTGTGTGTATCTATTATATTGGATGATGTGATTAGATTTGATAATCTTACATAAAGGTTTTGATGTGTCATTTGTACATCACAGAAACTACTTTTGTATTGTACAACTAACATCACCTGAAGAATAACTTAACATTCTGCATCAACACTCCTGACAGCATGTATGTGGTAGGTTTGATGAACAGGATAAGCAACTTAAAAAACACCCCACCTCTTTGCGTTGAAAGCACCCTGACTGGAGCACAGTTCAGTTGCGGACATTGCAGAGTTACAGCCACATGTGCCATGAAGAACTTCACCTTCATAGCAGCTTTGAGTCTCTGCAGCTTTAGTGAGTATTGGCATTGAATTACCGTTCACTTATTTAAACATTTCTTTAAAGGAAAATGTTCATGTTCCTTTTTTTGTTATCTGCTGTTTGTTTCAGGCTGGATCTCTGCCTCAGTCTCTCAGTCTCAGACTGTGGAGGCTCAGCCTGGTCATGAAGTCACACTGCAGTGCAACAACATCTACAACTACGATGTGGTGATATTCTGGTTCAGACTGGTCAACAGAACCGAGGTCAGCTGTGTCTCTGTCCAGATCTCCTCAACTGACGCTCAGAACTGCAAAGGATTTAGAACAGAGAGATTTGAAATGAGAAGCAACGACTCCACTGTCTCTCTGAAAATCAGTGATGTGGCTAAATCTGACGCTGGACTGTATTTCTGTGGATTTTACACTAACGGAAATCCAACTTTCAGTGTAATAAGTTTAAATGTCAAAGGTAAGGTCATTCTAAAGTCTTGTCAGTTTTTGTTCATTTATGTTTATTCTGTATTTCCAGAATTGTCTTCTTACAACACAGTAAACAAAGTGGCTGTTAAAACATTGGCTAAATTTAATTATGATGTAAATCTGTCAAAACAAAATCAAGACTAATTTTATCTTTACTGTTTTTCTTTAAAAGGCAGCGATGAGCCACATGGTGACGAGGACAGCAAAGGTAAAAGTGAGATTCTACTACAGATTTCTTTCATTGTGCAGATTATGAAATGTTTGAAGGTGAAACAGTTGAAGCTCAGTTTTTACTTTTCCTTGGTCTCAAGCCTTTCAGGGGAAATTAGATTCTAACTTAGCGATCTCTCTTGTAGGAGAGTCTGACAGAATAGCAAAGCTGACCAGTGTGATCCTGGGTGGTCTGACTGTTGTCCTTGTACTTGTCATCATTGGTCTGGTTGTGAAAGTCAGGAAACTTCAGACAGGTACTTTTTCAGTTACTGTCTCCGTCTTGTTGCCAGTGGAAATGCTTTAACTTTTGTCAATATGCTGGAAAACTGACCAGATGTCTTCTTTGTGTCGCATAGCTGTTAAGGAAGACCAGAATCCAGAGCAAAGAGAGGTGAATCCAATTTTAATATTTACTTTTATATATTGTTTGATAGAACCGAACAGAAAAACAGCCAGAACTGTATTGTATCGGCTCACATTGACTTCTCCCTTACAGATCAGTGTTTTGTATATATGTACTGTATATATTTGCATCTATGAGGCCTATATATGGGCTGATTAGTCAAAAGATTGCAAAACTATGTTTGAGGTCCACTAGAGAGCACTACCAAGTTTATTTTTGGCATTTAAATGTCCTGCTCAGTAAATTTTGTTGTCACAATCCTTTAAAGGGATTCTGAGTAACAATTTGAAGCTATTTACATGTATTAGTAGATTCATGTGAGAAGGACTTGGGTTGATTTTCTTGGGTGTGTCGTCTCAGTTCCCCTCTTCGCTCCGTTAACACAGAGCAACAGTAGCTGACGTTAGTTTAGAAATGGTGTTAGCAACATTAACGACCAGCTTCCAGCACAACACAGAGCCTCTTTAAAGTATGGATTGAAGGTAGTCTTACTAAGAACATTGTACTGTTTGTAACTGAATTCATTCAGAAGGTGTTATATTGAGGGAATTAAGATCCTGTAAGTCACCATATTAAGACTGTAAATACTCTTTTCACAGAATGTGGGCTGTGATGATGACGTGAACTACGCAGCAGTGACAATTCGACCGAAAGCAAAAAGAAGAGAGCTGGAGCCAAATGTTATCTATGCTTCAACCAGATAGACTCAGGAGCAACTGGAACTGATGCTGTTATATATGAAAATGCTTTGACCTTTTGTATGCCATGTTGGTGAGAGCATTTACCATTCTAGCCAAAATGTTTACTTATGCAATAAAGATCATTTGTTCATCCATTTGTAAGTGTCTTCCTACCACTGGTATGTTTTGATGGATGAGCCAGTAAGGACGATGATGACTGCCCAGGTTGTCTTATAGTGAGAGATAGATGAAGGTCTGTTAAAGTGGAGGAGTGAATGAGGTACACATCACTTGTTTGACAGGAAGAGACAGCACAGTGTGGTCTGAGCACAACCGAGGTGAAAATCTTGAGGCTTGTTAGATCAAAGCTTTCTAATAAAAGAAACTGAAATGAAGCAGTGAATACTGACTGAGAAAAAACCTTGTCTCTGGAGCTGTATACAGGCTATACAGGACATCAATATCAAAACTGAATATTCTAACTATGATATCATAACATGAAAATATGTGCTATAACTCTGAATTAAAAACAGAGTGTATAAAAGAAAAAGTAATTTAAGAGGGATTCATTTCCCTGATCCTAGCAAAAGACAAGGAAGAGGACCTACTCTGGATATTTCCTGGTGAAACATTAGACCCATCCTGGATCTTTGCCTGGAGTGCTTTTATAACCTGTATTCCATTTGCATGTTTACTTTAAGGGGTGATTGGAGCTGGTTAAGCCAGTGTGTGGACGAGGCACCAGACCCATTGAGACACCAGAGGATAAGAGTGTGCATCAATTTGTTGTTCTAATTGTCATAAAGGTAAGTCTTGCAGAACATAGTAAATTAAATAGAACAGCCACTTCCCTTCTGTGGTACTTTCTGTCCATCTTAAACCATCAAGGCTTTGGCCGGACACATTTGCGCATGAGTCAAGGAGTTTGTACAAAGCAGCAAGAGGAAGGACACAAATGCAGACAACCTGGCAGACATGGTCAGCAGGTCAAGTCAGTGGTTTTACTTTTAAAAGTTGATATATAAGCTTACAGGCAAAGGTAGCAAGTCCAGACAGAAGTGACAAGGAATCTGGGGGGTTAACAGGAATTGGAAAGAGAAAGGGTGAAGGCAGGTTCATATTCACAAATCCAAACCCACCTCCACTCTCATGAACTGTACGAACCTTTTCAATCTGGATTTCGCCCCAAACACAGCACCGAAACCGCTCTCCTTAAAATTACCAACGACCTCCTCCTCTCTGCAGACTCCGGCCACCTCAGTATACTCATCCTCCTTGACCTCACTGCAGCCTTCGACACCATCAACCACTCCATCCTCCTGTCCCGCCTACAAACATTTCTCAACATCACCGGCTCCGCTCTTTCCTGGCTCAAATCCTACCTCTCAGACAGACAACAGTTCATCCATGTCAACAACTGCTCCTCCTCCACTGCCCCCCTGCTTCAAGGCGTCCCCCAGGGCTCAGTGCTTGGTCCACTCCTCTTCATCATCTGTCTACTCCCCCTTGGCTCCATCATCCGTCGGCATGGTCTCCGTTTTCACTGCTATGCCGACGACATCCAACTCCACATCTCCACAAAATCCATCACCCCTGCCACCCACTCTACCCTCACAAACTGCCTGTCAGAACTACAATCATGGCTGCAAAAAAACTTTCTCAAACTAAACAGTGACAAATCTGAAATCATACTCATTGGCCCAAAACATCTCACCACATCGACCCAGAACTTCACCCTCAGCTTTGACAACATCACCCTGTTTCCCTCTCCCTCCATCCGTAACCTTGGCATCATCATGGACAGTACTCTTTCATTCGAACAGCACATCAGCCGCCTCACCCAAACTGCTTTCTTCCATCTAAAAAACATTGCCCGCCTCCGCCCACTACTCTCCTTCTCTGCAGCTGAGACTCTCATCCACGCATTTATCACTTCAAGACTGGACTACTGCAACAGCATCCTCTATGGCTCATCTTCCAAAGTCCTCAATAAACTTCAATACATCCAAAACTCTGCTGCCCGCCTCCTCACCCACACCCGCTCCCGTGAACATATCACCCCCGTACTCCAAAACCTTCACTGGCTCCCTGTCCCACACCGAATCAACTTCAAGCTCCTCCTACTCACCCATAAAGCCCTCCACAACCAGGCCCCTCCCTACCTCACGGACATGCTCCACCACCACACTCCTTCTCGAAACCTCAGATCCTCAGACGCTAACCTTCTCTCACCCCCCCTCAGGACCAAGCACCGTACCTGGGGGGATAGAGCCTTCTCCATTGCTGCCCCCTCCCTCTGGAATTCCCTCCCCAAACACATCCGTGACTGCCCAGACTCATCCACCTTCAAGTCATTACTCAAAACCCACCTCTTCAAACTCGCTTTTCATCTGCACCTGTAGCTGTCTGCTGTCCTCAACCTGTTCTCCCTAAAAACCTACACAGATCCATATCCTCATACACTGTTCTTTTTACTACATATTTCTCCTTTATCGCACCATGCACTTGAGTTTATGCACCATGCACTTGATTTTATGTATTCTTGTATGTATTCTATTCTTGTAAAGTGTCTTTGAGAGTTTTTAAAAGCGCTGTACAAATAAAATGTATTATTATTATTATTATTATTATTATTATATTCAGGATGGAAAGAAGAGCACAAAGTAACACCAGACGCAGATTGGTGGATACTGCTGGAAGTGAGAGTCAGGATACTGGGAGGAGTGGGAAAGTCTGAGGGAATCAGGTGGATGCATGGAGAACAGTGATGAATGTGAAGCTTTATGGAAATGCATCGGCCTCTGGGAATGGGAATGTGCTTAAGAGAGGCGGAATGAGCACAACAGGACTGAGTTGTGACAGAACCACTTCATCAAGGGATTGCGTCCAGACATCGCTTCAAGCCATTCAGGATACTGGAATGAGAAAGTACGGATGGCCTGGGTTCTGAAAGGTGAAGAAGCAGCAGAGCTCAGGTGGGCAGCTGTGGGACTGAAGAGCAGGAGGAGGCTGCCTGAGGAAGTTGTCTGGGAACTCTGAGGTGGACTACAACCAGTAGGCAGGGCAGATGGGTGGAGATTCTCTGGAGGGTGGCCCGGATGCTTGTGACATAGACAGGACTGATCTGGAGCGTTACAATGTAGGTGGGACCATTCTGGAGGGTATCTGAGAGAACCAAACAACAGATATTCCAGCAGGAGGCTGGACAGTCTTACCGCTACAATGCAGGGGAGAAGGATGACAACAGGAGTGCTGGGCAGAAGGCCTATAACTGATGATCTAGGTGGGGGTTGAAAGAGGAATTTCTTGCGAGTCATAGGAACATCAGGGTGGCTCCACATCTGGTACATTAAAGGGTCATAGCATTCAGGAGATACAGGATCAGGGCATCCAGGCAGGGGACTAGCTGAACTGAAAAGTAGGCTAGCAGGCTAGGGGGAGACAGACAGTGGGCTAGGTGACTGAGGTGCAGGCAGGAGGCGAGCAGGCCAGTGGCTAGCCAACTAAGAGGAAGGTGAGAGGCTATGATCCAGAGGCTAGCGGACTGGGAGGGAGACCTGAGCTAACAATCCAGTGGCTAGCTGACTGGGAGGCAGGCCTGAGCTAACAATCCAGAGGCTAACTGACTGGGAGGCAGGCCTGAGCTAACAATCCAGAGGCTAACTGACTGGGAGGCAGGCCTGAGCTAACAATCCAGAGGCTAGCGGACTGGGAGCAGAAATTGGAAGATGCAGAGGAGTCTGGAATGACTGGCTCTTGGGTGTTGGTGGGAAAGGCTGAGGGCAACTGGGGGACAGATGGAGAACGTCAATGACAGCTAAGCATCACAAAAATGGGGGAAGTGGGAATCAAATCATGATGCAGATTTGTCCTCCACCAGCAGAGTCTGCACGGTTAATGGCTCTGATTTTAGATGTGTCGGCATCACACTGGAAAGATGTGGCACTTTCCAACATTTTCTAGTACATTCATTAGAAAAGTGTGTCTATGGTTGAAGGACTTGCCTAATTTTAAAGCTACAAAGGAAGCAAATCACGCCTCTGCTGTCAATAAGGTATGTATAAAAGGTACAGTTTTAGAGGAAACAGTCAATATCAACTACTATTATTAAACACTGTATAAACACTCCTTTTTTTAAAATCTAGATAAAATCTGAAATTAAAATCACTAGCTTAAGTCAGCCTAGCAAAAACAAAATACCACCTCCAGCATGTACCACCTTATACTGAAATAAAAAAAAGGTTTTCCTGTGCAGTATGCTCCATTTGGTTCACTGGTGATGATACAGTCATGAACACAAGGGGGTAAAAGAAAATTGCTTCAACACAACAGTCTGAAACGGAAGGCAACATAAGAACAACTTACATTGTTTCAGCAGACACCAGACCAGAAAAAAATGTAAGCTTTAAATTTACAGACAATCTCAGAACCATCTGATGATCGAGACCATTTTTATTGTCTGGTCTAACAAAAGTTGTGTGTATCTTTTATATTGGATGATGTGATTACCTTAAATAATCTTACATAAAGGTTTTGATGTGTCATTTGTACATAGACAGAAACTACTTTTGTATTATAAAACTACCATCACCTGAAGAATAACTTAACATTCTGCATCAACACTCCTGACAGCATGTATGTGGTAGGTTTGATGAACAGGATAAGCAACTTAAAAAACACCCCACCTCTTTGCGTTGAAAGCACCCTGACTGGAGCACAGTTCAGTTGCGGACATTGCAGAGTTACAGCCACATGTGCCATGAAGAACTTCACCTTGATAGCAGCTTTGAGTCTCTGCAGCTTTAGTGAGTATTGGCATTGACATACCGTTCACTTATTTAAACATTTATTTAAAGGAAATGTTCATGTTCCTTTTTTTGTTGTCTGCTGTTTGTTTCAGGCTGGATCTCTGCCTCAGTCTCTCAGTCTCAGACTGTGGAGGCTCAGCCTGGTCATGAAGTCACACTGCAGTGCAACAACATCTACAACAATCGCGCAGTGATATTCTGGTTCAGACTGGTCAACAGAACTGAAGTTAGCTGTGTCTCTGTCAAGATCTACTCAAGTGACGCTCAAAACTGTGAAGGATTTAGAACAGGGAGATTTGAAATGAGAAGCAACGACTCCACTGTCTCTCTGAAAATCAATTTTGTGGCTAAATCTGATGCTGGACTGTATTTCTGTGGATTTTACACTGGTGGAAATCCAACTTTCAGTTTAATACATTTAATTGTCAAAGGTAAGGTCATTCTAAAGTCTTGTCTTGTCATTCTTTGTTCATTTATGTTTATCCTGTATTTCCATATGTGTCTTCTTACAACACAGGAAACAAAGTGGCTGTTAAAACATTGGCTAAATTTAATTATGATGTAAATCTGTCAAAACAAAATCAAGACTAATTTTATCTTTACTGTTTTCTCTAAAAGGCAGCGATGAGCCACATGGTGACGAGGACAGCAAAGGTAAAAGTGAGATTCTGCTACAGATTTCTTTCATTGTGCAGATTAAGAAATGTCTGAAGGTGAAACAGTTGAAGCTCAGTTTTTACTTTTACTTGGTCTCAAGCCTTTCAGGGGAAATTAGATTCTAACTTAACGATCTCTCTTGTAGGAGAGTCTGACGGAATAGCAAAGCTGACCAGTGTGATCCTGGGTGGTCTGACTGTTGTCCTTGTACTGGTCATCATTGGTCTGGTTGTGAAAGTCAGGAAACTTCAGACAGGTACTTTTTCAGTTACTGTCTCCGTCTTATTGCCAGTGGAAATGCTTTAACTTTGTCAATATGCTGGAAAACTGACCAGATGTCTTCTTTGTGTCACATAGCTGTTAAGGAAGACCAGAATCCAGAGCAAAGAGAGGTGAATCCAATTTTAATATTTACTTTATATATTGTTTGATAAGAACCGAACAGAAAAACAGACAGAACTGTATTGTATCGGCTCACATTGGCTTCTCCCTTATAGATCAGTGTATTTCTATATATGTACTGCATATATTTGCATCTATGAGGCCTATATATGGGCTGATTAGTCAAAAGATTGCAAAATTATGTTTGAGGTCCACTAGAGAGCACTACCAAGTTTATTTTTGACATTGAAAATATCCTGCTCAGTAAATTTCTTTGTCACAATCCTTTAAAGGGGTTCTGAGTAATAATTTGAAGCTATTTACATGTATTACACACTTTTTATTGGCCACATGTGAGCAGATTGTAACATGATGTGAAAATGAGACCTTCCCCATCTCTCTTGGTTGCTTATACAAGCCTGTGGATGATTTGTTTAAGCTGTTTAATGCTGCTGGACTGTGGATTTATGTGTGAAGGACTTGGGTTGATTGTCTGTCAGTCCAAAGGATGTGTCTTTATTCACGCTCTCAAGTGCCTCGTCTTAGTTCCCCTCTTCGCTCCGTTAACACAGAGCAACAGTAGCTGACGTTAGTTTAGAAATGGTGTTAGCAACATTAAGGACCAGCTTCCAGCACAACACAGAGCCTCTTTAAATATGGATTGAAGGTAGTCTTACTAAGAACATTGTACTGTTTGTAACTGAATTCATTCAGAAGGTGTTATATTGAGGGAATTAAGATCCTGTAAGTCACCATATTAAGACTGTAAATACTCTTTTCACAGAATGTGGGCTGTGATGATGACGTGAACTACGCAGCAGTGACAATTCGACCAAAAGCAAAAAGAAGAGCGCAGGAGCCAAATGTTATCTATGCTTCAACCAGATAGACTCAGGAGCAACTGGAACTGATGCTGTTATATATGAAAATGCTTTGAGCTTTTGTATGCCATGTTGATGAGAGCAATAACCACTCCTGCCAAAACATTTAAGCTTGAAATAAAGATCAAGTGCCTTCCCACTGCAGAGCTTTAATTCTCAGCATTTTATGTCTTTCAGTGTCTATTTAACAAAAACACATGATCAGTATTTGACAGTGGAGGAGTCTGTCTGGACAATAATGACTGTCCAGAGTCTCATATAGTGAGACTTAGATGAAGGTCTGTTAAAGTGGAGAGTAAGTGAGGTACACATCACTTGGTTGACAGGAAGAGGCAGCACAGTGTGGTCTGAGCACAACTGAGGTGAAAATGTTGAGGCCTGTTAGATCAAAGCTTTCTAATGAAAGAAGCTGAAAGGAAGCAGTGAATACTGACTGACTTTCCTCTGTAACAGAGACAAAAGGTAACACTTAAGACACACACACATGTGAGTAGATACTAAGGAGCGAGTAAGAAATGAATCAGGAATGACTTGATAATTAATGAGTCACTAATGAGTTATTCTTGAAATAACTGATGTGAGGACTATATAGTAGATAATGATGAGTTACAAGAGATCAGACTGGGAGAAACTATATTAATGAATCATTAGGTAATGATTAGTTCATCAATATCTGTGAATCGACATACTACTTTATTCATGAGTTTGTCCTGATTAACTATGAATCAGCCACTGAGAGAAACAAACTAGTGACTACTCAGTAACTGCGAATTACTTAATCATTAGTTACCCTTTTTGTGCCCCCTCAAGTAAACTGATACATGATACTGAGTAGTTTGAGTGGCAGGTTCGGGACAGCAGGATCGAATCGGGGTCTGTAGCAGTGGACATTTACAGTATATTTAAGGTGTCAGCATGTATATGTGGTGTGAGTATAATGATAAAAATACGTTGAGGAGAGTGAACACAACTGAACACCAGACTGGGACTGAACACAGCCTTCAGGCGATGGAGGTCAGTTTGAGTGAGGACGAGGACTATGACTTCAGGGACACGGCAGGTGGGGAGAGACAGACGGTGAATCGGTGGATTTTGGACTCATTTTCACCAAACTGGGGTGATTGATGAAAGACAAACCAAGACTGTCCTAGTGAGTTTTATTTGAAAAATGTGCAAGTTTTAATGGAGAGACTTTCATAACAGTTATGCTCGTCTTAGTCGGTTGTATGACAGTTGTATGTTTCGGTTAAATGGAGGCAAATGTCTTTTCTTGACATTGTGTGAATATATTTTGTTCATTTATTGCGCTAAAAGCTACAGGGCCCCCTCTGGTACAAAGTGGTTTTAAGGAACAGGAGGGACCGGGGCTAGCTGGTACCATGCTAACTTCAGTAGACGTCTCTCAAACACAGGACATAGACATCTTTGACATGATGTTAACACTGTTGTTTCTTCACATTCGGATTATAATGTCAGTTAATTTATTTTTTTCTATGTTAAACTAAACTGCCTATATTTTACATATTTCCCCCTTCACACTTTAAATCCAGCCTTATTTTAAAAGAAAATACTCCAGCACATCTTTGAGATGTAACATCGTAACAAAACAACAGCAGGTGAAGCTCCCATATACATGGACATTGAAAAGGGGCAATAACAATAACATGCAGGCAGGATCCAAACCTTTATTAACAGATGAATTCATGTTTTGAAAACGGCCCATCAAAAAAATAAAATAAAGTGACAGCACAGGAATAAGACCAACATCAGAGTGGTGAGACATTTTGTCTCATCTTTCTTGACGTGAACATTCTGCATCGTCACACACTGCCCTTAAAGTGGTTATGTGGTAAATTAGAGCACCAAGATGAGCTACACAGTAGCACCCGCCTCCTTTTGTTAAGAGCACCCTCCTTGGAGCACAGTTGAGTTACGGACTTTACAGAGCTTCATACGCACGATGAACTTCACCGTGATAACAGTGTTGATTCTCTGCAGCCTCAGTAAGTTCTGGCATTGAATCACTTTCTTCAGCTTCTTCAGTAACTGTGCTGAATTCTCTAAACCAGCAGAACGAGAATTATTTACTTATTATTACATGTATTATGACGTTTCCTCATACTGGTACTGCTGTTTGTTTCAGGCTGGATCTCTGCCTCAGTCTCTCAGTCTCAGACTGTGGAGGCTCAGCCTGGCGAAGAAGTCACACTGCAGTGCAACAACATCTACAACAATCGCGCAGTGATATTCTGGTTCAGACTGGTCAACAGAACTGAAGTCAGCTGTGTCTCTGTCAAGATCTACTCAAGTGACGCTCAAAACTGTGAAGGATTTAGAACAGGGAGATTTGAAATGAGAAGCAACAACTCCACTGTCTCTCTGAAAATCAATTTTGTGGCTAAATCTGATGCTGGACTGTATTTCTGTGGATTTTACAGAGGTGGCAATCCAACTTTCAGTTTAATACATTTAAATGTCAAAGGTAAGGTCATTCTAAAGTCTTGTCTTGTCAGTTTTTTTTCATTTATGTTTATTCTGTATTTCCAGAGTTATCTTCTTACAACACAGGAAACAAAGTGGCTGTTAAAACATTGGTAAATTTAATTATGATGTAAATCTGTCGAAACAAAATCAAGTCTAATTTTATCTTGACTCTTTTCTTTAAAAGGCAGCAATGAGCCACATGGTGACGAGGACAGCAAAGGTAAAAGTGAGATTCTACTACAGATTTCTTTCATTGTGCAGATTATGAAATGTTTGAAGGTGAAACAGTTGAAGCTCAGTTTTTACTTTTACTTGGTCTGAAGCCTTTCAGGGTGAATTAGATTCTAACTTAATGATCTTTCCTGCAGAAGACTGTGTCGGAATAGGAAAGCTGACGAGTGGGATCCTGGGCGGTCTGACCTTTCTCCTTGTGAATGTCATCGTTGGTCTGGTTGTTAAAGTCAGGAAACTTCAGACAGGTACTTCAGGAGAATGTTTTATTTTCACTTGATTGTTTTTACACATTCTGCATAAAATGTGTGTCGGTATGATGAAAAACTACTAAATTGCTTTGTGCCCTTGTCTCTGTCATTCAGCTGCCACTGAAGAAAAGAATCCACAACAGCGTGAGGTGAATCAAGTCCTATCCTTTACTGTCACATGTCTTCACATGTTGAAGATCAGAATCACTCCAGGTCATGATTTAGTTTTATTCACAAAATCAGCTGTTTGACATGTGTAACTGTGTACTGTCTACAGAATCTGCACTCTGATGAGCTGAAGGATGCAGCCCTGAGTTTTTACACAACACCAGTAAGAAGCAGGAGGCCTGCATCAGAGAGAGAAGTGGAGACTCGAGTCATTTATACTGCCAGCAGACAGACTCAGAGAGGTTCAGAGTTGAACTGATGCTTTTATCATGTTAATCTGCTGTTGTGTTCTTTGTTGGCTGGAGGAGTTCACATTTTATTATTGCAAAACGGTCAAATAACCAAATGACTAAATAGCTGACTTTTCAGAGTGCTTGTTCTATCATGTCTTGCTAGTTTTGTCTGACCTTGGTCACTGTCCAGATAGACCATAGATAGATAGAGGTCTACAGCAGTGGAGGAGTGAGTGAGGTTCACCTCACTTGTTCAACAGGAAGAGGCAGCGCAGTGTGTTCTGAGCACAACTGAGGAGAAAACCATGAGGTCTGTTAGATCAACACACTGTGAGAATGAAGTCTGAAATAAAGCAGTTACTGTTTTTGAAGAACATCAATGTGGAAACTGGACATTTCAACTGTTACATGCCTGAATTAAAAAATATAATCTATTTTTAAAAGATTGGTAGTTGTGTTTGTGAATATTTATGACACCCACATGCCTTTTGTTGCACCATGCACTGTGTTGACTGTCTGAATCAGGGATCACATCTGTATCTTCACACTTCTGGCCAGTGTTGTATAAAGTACTTAACAATCACACTCAAGTAAAAGTATCGGTAGCTCTCCAAAAAATGACTTTGGTAAAAGTCAAAGTCACTGACTGAAATATTACTTGAGTTAAAGTCTTAAAGTATCTGAAATTTCTTGCACTTAAGTATTACAAGTACTGTAAAAATAAATGTACTCAAGTAATGTAATTAAAAGTACAAGTAAAAGTAAATAACAAGCAAAGGCAGTCTGAAGTTCCTTTTTTTTTTTATTATGATTTACTTGGTCAAGTACACTATGAGGCTACCAGTTAGGACCAGTTGATCCGTGTAAACCATTTCTCACATGTCAGCCCAGAACATTGCACAACAGTGCGAATCACACCATTAATAGAAAGGTGGCAAGTGCAGATTTTTTTTTTCCTTCTACAAACATGACCAATGGCATCACATCAATACAAGTCAAATAGGGAGAAAACTGAAGCTTATCTGGCTTGTGAAGGAGTCCAGTTTGAAAGCCCTTTTTGTAAACCTTTTAAAAATAAAAAAAAGTCAGCATTGAAAGTGAGGCGAATCACCAAGCAAGGAAAAGCTGCCATTACTGCACTTTAAAACTAGAGGTACACAAAACCAATTGGCATTATTTTAACAAAACACAAATTGGCAGAAGAGAGGAGATCAGTTTGAAACCCCCTGTAAACTCTTAAAAAAGTGCTGGAAATGAGGTCACAGAAAACACTATTGCTACCCTTCTTGCACTTTTGAGCCAAAATCTTAACATTTTACATAGAACCAACTTTTGCAAAGTCAAGCCCCTCATCCCAACCCCCACACACCTTTGCCCTTGGCCTTTACTTTTCTCCCTCTTCAACTTAAACCTTATTTGAGGGCGTCCTTGCTCATAACCCCATGATCACTTGAAACTGTAAAACTTTTTGTTCATCTTCAAAAGCAGCTGGCTTTCAAAATGCCTAGAATTTAGCCGTACTCTTCGTGGGCTGAAAACAAGGCCTGCTATGCTGAAGAGCCTTTCGCATGCTGCCGACGCTGGGAGGGGCGTGTTGAGTTTGACAGACAACTTGCAGACAGAAGGAAAGGACTTAAGCAGGTCCATGTGGTCAGCGGAGCAGGAGAGGTAGGCATCAAATTGCTTGACGCCATCTTGGGTCTTTGATGATGCTTGCAGAGAAGAGAAGAAGTCATCCTCGTCTGATGAACTCGACCTGATCACATCACCTGGCTGCATAGAGGGATCCTCGATATGCTGCTTGATGTAATTGATTCCTGAAATGTAAAAACAAAGAAGGGTTATACCCAGGGATATAAGTCAACTTCTCATCACTAGCTAAATTTGGCTCGTTGATGTTAATTGCACTAGTCAGACATCCACTCACTACCAGTGAAAGTGGCTACTAAGCTTCATTTTCTACCAGCCAAACTGAATTTACCAGAATTTGGCCGGTCGGCGGGTGTTAATTTAGAGCCCTAGTTATAGCACTTATTAATGCAACTCTACCATGTCATCTCTGCCTAAACAAGTGAAACATTAAAGCATTTGATTCTCTCCCCATGTTCCTTTTCATGCACCAACCAATATGCAAACCCAATATGTTGATACTAACTGTCAAGGCATAGACAAACTTAAGTACAGTATATGTATGCCTTACCCATTTTAATGGTAGTATCATCCTTCGTCCATGTCGTCCGGAATTTTGGAAGAAGAATTGCAGCTGCAACCAGCTCGGCATCCATGAACATGTGCCCGAAGCGGTTCTGAATTCCAGACTGTAAAGCATCAACAAGAGGCTTGCAGTACTTCAGCTGCAACTTCACCTTCTCGAGTTTGACCTGCAGCAGTTGAATTGTAGGAAGCAGCCACCCCATTTGTGCCTTGGTTTCTGCTTGCAATATGTTGGTTGCCTGGGCGACAGGGCTCATTACAGCAGCATATTCTGTCAGAAATGCGAGTTCGGCTGGGTTGAACCTGCGCACACACAAACACACACAAAAAATTATGCATGATAGGAAGTGAACAGCGTCTGTGATGCATTAAACCTCTATTATATGGAGCAGTCATTCCACTTTTATCTCATCATTTTTAAATCTTCGGCCTACTTACATTGGGACCTTCAGGTCAGTGGCAATGGCTCTCAACGCTGCTTCTCCCTTCTCTTTAGAAATCCTGAGCAGGCGTTCAACGGCCATGAACAAGGAATTCCACCTCGTTTTATTTGGTCTTAGAAGCTGAAGGGAACAGACATCTTCAATCAGCTCAGCTGCAAGTGTGGATCTTCCACATTTGTTCCATAGGCCATAACACTTTCCAAATGTTGCATGGTGCAGCTTCTTGTATGCGTCGCTGGAGGTTGCAGTAGAGGAATCTTCACTGGCGATAAGATTCAGGAGATGGCATGCACAGCGTTGGTGTCTCGGTAGCTGAAATTCGAACCCATCATCTTCATTCAGAAGAGCTGCTGTGTCAATGTACTCCACATCTTCCTCCTCATCTGCTCCATCCCCTTCCTCTTCAGACTGTGCAGACTCTTCAGCAACTTCTTCATTGTTGTTTTCGTCTTCCCCAAACACACGAAAGGCCTTCAGAAAATTTGAACTGTTGTCAGTGGTTGTTCGCACTATCTTGCCTCTAATATCAAATTCTGCATGAATGTCATTCAAAGCATTGGCCAATCGGTCGAACGTGTGGGATCCTCTCAGCTGCCGGCACGCCAAGGCTGCTGAACATCGCTCGAGATTCTCCGGGTCAATCCAGTGTGCCGTAACCCCAATGAGCCTTCTGACTGACCAACAGTCAGTAGTAGTAGCGATGTATTCGACCCCCTTCATTGTCTCAATCAGAGCTGCTTTCATTTTGTTGAAGACATCTTCAATCTTGGAGGTGAGAGTCACCCGGGACATCATTTTGGCATTAGGGACGAGGTCACTGACAAATTCTCTGAAGGGTTCCTGCTCAACTATTGAGAAAGGTCGAAGCCCATGTACAACATAATTCACAATGGCCTTGTCAACAGTCTTCTGAGGTGTCATGGACACGGTCTGGGTTAATGTGGTCTGCTTGCTGCTGGGGGTGGGTGGTCCACTGGCCCTTTTTCGTTTTGCTGTGGTCAACTCAACATATTTTTGAAGATGGTGCGGATGCTTTCTCTAAAACAGACAAGAAAATGAAATTAAATGTCAACCTGGAAACAAATTGCCTCACCCAGTTACAAAGAGGGGGGGGGGGGCTAATGGCTTTAAAGTTTAAAATAAATAAAATCATAGTATTATTTTGTTTAAAATTACTGTGGCTGTACAATTAAGATAATTGACACGGTATAAGTTGTTTGACGCATCTGGGATTTACAACGAAAGTTTAAACTAGAACTTGCCGGTTCAATTAAACACACACACAGACACACACACACACACACACACACACGCTGGCGGGACAGGTCGCACTGGACGACAAAGACAAATGGATAAATAATACGCTAATACGCAAAATGTAAAAGTAGTACACGTTAAATGTTTTGTTTTTAACATGCATGCCTATCGCTATCGTTTCACTTGGCCTATAGCACGCTTCTTCCTTCCCTAGACCCAAAAGGCTAGCCTGCTACAGCCATGTGGAAACGAAACGCTGCCGCACACGAAGTTAATTCCTTCAGGTTATGCTCAGAATTCCACATAAGTCCATGTAATGTCCATCATATACATACTGGACTGCATAAACTTAATGAAACCCACTTACCTCAATATGTTTCTTCAGGTTGGACGGAGAGTTCCTGTATGATAGGATCTCCACATTTCTTGGAAGGCATAGCAGGCACTTCATCCGGTACGATGAATCCCTGACATCGGAAAATGAAAACAAACGGCTCAAATAAGGCCACGGGTGCTCGTCGGGTTGTGGTTCCCCTTCATTTGTAGTCGACGTTGTCGCTGTCGCTGTGTCTGGCGTCTCCTCTTCTTCTTCCATTGTTGACTGCGAGACTCGCAGGTGTTGTCAATGTCGTAGTTAAGGCAATTGCCAACAAGCCCGGGCATGCACTAACTTCGCTGCGTCAGACAGTGAGGGTGGGGCGGAGCCAAAACACTGTTTCCTTTTATTTCTTTGTTTTGTTTCATTTTTTTTTTTTTTTTTTTTTTTGTAACGAGTAACGAAATGGGACTTTGAAAATATATCGGAGTAAAAGTATGCAATTAAGCTCGGAAATATAGTGAAGTAAAAGTGAAAGTTGTAAAAAAAAAAATCAACTCCAGAAAAGTACAAAGTATCCCAAAATATACTTAAGTACAGTAGTGAAGTATTTTTACTTCGTTACTATACAACACTGCTTCTGGCAGACTGACACCCATCTATCAAACTGATGACAAGATGACTAGTCAGAGTGACACTTTTACAGCCTGATATGAAACCATCCACAATAATCATATTACTAGTAACTACTGAACAATGGAGGGAAATTAGTTACACTACTTGTTACATTAATATCTGTGATCCATCTGAAGTGCTTTCTAACAGCTCCACAGTTGTTGGCCGTTAATATGAGGGGAACTGCCATGTTGTTTCAATATGGGTATTAGAGTGCATTTTCAGGCAGTCTCTCCTACAAGACATTCATAGTGTTGCAGCAGTTGTTCACACAATTGACAGAAATAGATGTGTGAAAAAAGAAAAAAGAGAGAAGTTCAAACTCCGGCTCCTTCCTCACCTACAAAAAGCTGACCCATCAAGGTGTGAACTGGGTGTGAATGTCAGATCTGCGGTTTAAGAAATACAAAGAAAATAGTTGGACACAGATCCCCTTCAAAAGAGTTTAACTTCTGAGAAGGCACAACAATCATCACCTCTAAAACCACCATCTGTGCAAGATTCTATCTTCACCCACTCAGGTGCATGCTCGAGCGAGCTGCCTTGGCCATGCACAAGTGGAGACTCACGTTATTTATGCTGCCAGCAGATAGACCCAGGAAGTTACTGCAACACTGATGCTTTATCATATCAATCTGCTTCATGTTTGCTTCTTTTACTTTATTGGCCAAAGTCTCTGTCACACAAAGGACACTGATGACTGTCACACCTACTCATAGGGAGAGTCAAATGGAGGGAGGAGTGAGAGAGAGACACATGACTTCACAGGAAGAGACAGCACAGTGTGATGTGAGTAAGTCAGAAGGCCTCTCAGGTCAAAGCTTTGCAGCAAAGTATAAAAGTAAACAGTGAAAAGTGACCTATATTGTGTTGAATAAAGGAATGTCAGCCTCTGTATTTGTACTGAATGGAAATAAATAGCGATGGAATAAACCAGCCCTCTGTGGTGACGATCATTGTCTGTCTGAGTGAAAAATAAAGTCTTCACCACAGGAAGACTTCAGCCACGGCCACAAACATCACACAGCCTGCTGTTCTCAAAGACAACCAAGAGTGATGCTACTACTTATAAACTCTATATCATCTCTGCTTTACACACACTTATTTAGGTACCTTACTTTCAAAGCAGCATCAACCTTTAATCATCAGATTCTGCTCTGATCCAGAGCCGTTTACCAACAGGAGGAGAGCTCAGAGATTACTTTTTAACTTTCAGGATTAAAATATGGATTTATCCTCACTCCTGTTTATCAACCGGACTGTAGCAGCTATCCTCCATGTTGTCTGCTGAATGGAGCTGGAGGAGAAACTAACGTAACAATACAGAGACGTGAGGGGGGAGAAGAGAGAGAACCAGAGTCCTTGGTGAGTGCTGAGTTCAGGGAAGGGTCTAGATGAAAACACAGAAACACACACCCTCACCATTGCTCGCTAATTTACAGCTACTGTACAGTACAGTAATGTGGCTGATTGGGGCAAATAAACACTCACGTAACAGCAACAGTACATTTTTGCTCCATCAAATATCCAGTTTAACAAGAGTAAGATGACAGGAGGGAGGAATTAAGATCCCTTTGTCTAAAATTTCATTTGTGAAAAAGATTCAACATTAATGTGAATTTATTATTTTCTGGCCAGTCTTTGGTTTTGATTCTCACATGCTTCTTCCTCTCTCGCTCTCAGGATCTATCTTTATCATTTTGTTTGTCCTTGATCGTTATCTAAAGAAAAGAAAAAAAACACCCACTTGACGTTTGATGGAGGAGGGAACTGTGAAGACACTGATGATTGTTGAATGTCCTTATAGGGAGAGTCTGCTGGGAGGTAGGAGGGGTAATGTACACTAATTTAAATTCAAATGTAGAAAATGTTTCCATAAGTCTGTAATTTTCTCCATTTGACTGGAAACACTCACTTTTATTTTCATTCTTTAGTCGTCTTCATTGAACGCTGGCAGAGTGAATGTATAAATGAAATAGACAAAGGGCTTGACTTGTGTTGATTGTGTTTGCGTGCACATGTGTGCAACAAGTCTTGTGTCCCCTCCCCCCTGTTATTTTCCACTGTGGTCAAAAACAGTTAGACTGGCCTTCAGTTCTCTGCATTAAAACCTCATGCAACAAAAGCTGTACAACTTTCACACTGACGCTTTAGTATGTTCTCTTAAAATGTGAAGATATTTTTCTTAGATTTTGATGATTGTGATGTGGCTCAGTAGAAGTCTAATAACTGCTTGTGATCAGATTTAAAGCAAGAAACTGGGATTTAATTGTAAAGACTTAACTGGAGTCAGTTCAAAACACAACTAACATTGCTTAGGCCCTAAAGACAATAAGAGCATTTCATTAGTGTGTGGACAACATGTTCAGGCTTCCTTCCTTCTTTGTGGTGATTCTCAGAAGTACAGAAAACAGAAGTAGCTGAGTGTTGAAGACGTAGATACAGACTTGATAAGGACTGAGCGGCCATGATGACATGACTGAGAAAGTCTGAATGAAAGCACAGTACCAAATGGTTTCATCCTGTTGCTGCCAGTTATTGTCAGAGAGTGTATTCCAGCTGTGAGGGCCAACAGTTCTGAGTTAAGTCGCTGCCCTGTGTTGTTTTCTGCATTTTTAACACTGGAGGCAAATCAGCTTGCCAAGCCACTGGGGTTCCCTATGGTAAGTCCAGCCTGGTGAAAACATTATTGCTTTTGAAGATAAAACCTCACAAGAAAAGAGCATGGCTTGACTATTTGTTGCACAGACAGAAATTTATACTATCAACCAAATGGTGGACTCGGTGGTAAAGTGCTCTCTAGGGTGCCCTTCCAGAGGACAAAACTTGATCAAGTGCCTTCTCTTCAGTTGCTTGGACATTTCTTTTTCACAAGAACACCCACCTTCCTCTTTAAACCTCCTTCCTGGTGTTCAGTAATTTAAGCTCCATTACAGTCAAACGATCATACACACAAATGATGGGCTTTACTATGATACCAGCTTTACTTCTCTGCAGCCTCAGTAAGTACTGCCATGAAATTACTCTCTAAGTGTTCTCCATGGCTAACGTGATTAGTTTCAAGTTGCTACGACAGTTGTTCAGGAGCATTTTTATCTGTTTGCTGCATTATCAGCTGAGCAATAAATGTCTAAATGTTGTTTCAGGTTGGATCTCTGTCTCAGGTTCTGAGGCTCAGACTGTGGAGGTTCAGCCTGGTCAAGAAGTCACACCGCTGTGCTCCAACTTTTCCAGCTCTCCCTCTCAGATAATCTGGTTCAGACTGGACAGCAGACGGTGCATTTCCTCCTTGTACATGTAACCTTCTTCTTAGTCT
This sequence comes from Pagrus major, assembly GCF_040436345.1. Taxonomy (NCBI): domain Eukaryota; kingdom Metazoa; phylum Chordata; class Actinopteri; order Spariformes; family Sparidae; genus Pagrus; species Pagrus major. The sequence goes on along the minus strand of NC_133224.1, from coordinate 18,902,290 downwards.
TCTCGGGTTCTGTCTGATCAACTAGGTTCGGCTAAGGAGACTGGCAGTAGCACTGAAGCATGAGAGCAATTGATCTCCAACCCACATAACACACAACACAAAATATGGTATGAATGTTTATGTTCAAGAATTAGTTTTGTTTTCTCAACTTAAATTGTTCAGCCTTGCACACATTAAATGAAATGCAGTTCGCTTTCACATAAATTAAATTCACAGAATGAAATAAAATTAGCTGACCAGGTAAGTACCGGTATAGAAAATAATAAAGATAAAATAAAATGTCTCTTTCCCCTTTAATGGGTTGAATTGTCCTTTTTATTCCCTGTTATTCACTGTTTGTTTCAGTTTATTTATTGTCTTTCAGGGTCCTCCAAGGAGAAAACAGTTCTTTAAGTTCCTTTGTCAGTTTGTTTTTTTTTGCAAAAAGATGTAAAAAAAATAGGAAAAAAGTCAAAAATAGGAAAAAATCAAAAATACTGAGATCTCAGAAAAGAAAGTGCAAATAAAATGTGTTACTCCTCAGGACTGAGTCCTGTCCTACCACACTGGTCCCGATGAACCAAGAGTCTCCATGCAGCATGGCGGTGATACAGGTTGCAGTTGAACCAAGAGCCTCCACGCGGCAACGGCGGTGGTGTGGATCACAGTTGAACAGAAGAACTCGTCCCTCAAAAAAACCAGCCTGCATAACATGCAGCGTAATTATTCATCAGCTTAAATGACTGTCTGTTTACTTTTTTTCAGTGCACATTACACAATACAGCTTCATTAAAGGAAATATAAGCAACTCACTACAGGAAATATGAAATACATTAAATGCTGCATCATTTTAGCACCTGAGCTACGGCGACGGCTGTGGAGCCGTGCTCGGCCTCGTTAACAGGCCGCAGCTGAGCTAACAGCTCGGTAAATTGCTACACGTTCGTCACGGTAACACACAATAACAACATATCGTCACAGCATCACAAAAAACATTTCTCAGTACCATTAAACATTTGACTATTCTGACTGGCTTTCTTTCTTTGTGTACTAAACCAGAATGATACTGCTAATTGAGCTAACGAGCTATCGGTGCAGCTAACTCACCAAAATAGTTCAGAAAAGTCCGTGGAAACACTCGTCCGAGTCGCTCCCGAGATCGGTTTCACTTCCACCAGGTAAGTTTCTTTTCACACTCACTTTCTAACAACAGTTTTATCACAACTTCCACGAAATATCATCATGTTTGGCCGCCGAACGGGGACACTTTGCTCTGCGGCTGCATGAGGTTTCTCCTTTCTTTTTCTTCTCTTTTCTCTGTCCCTCACCTTCTCACACACACCGAGGCCTGCAGGTGATGCGTTCAGGTAAGCTCGGAAATTCTACCATCGGACGAAAAACAACTACAATACAGGAAAACTATGATACATTCAGGGAAACTGGTATTTCTGAGTGTTGTAATTCTAACCAGGGTTACATACAGTTCTACTGAGGCTGCCTCATTCTGCAATGACTGGACATGTAGTGTAACAGAACTGAAGAATAGTGATGGTGCATCTGGGACGTTCAACGACGCCCCGACGAAAAGTCTAGCATGTCAGAATTTTTTGTATTTTTAATTTTTTTAATTACTGTTGTTTTCTGTAATTGTCATATATCAGTGCAATTATTTTATTTTATTTTATTTTATTTGGTTTTTCTTTATTGATAATGTTTGTTGAGCTCCCTCAACACGTTCCCCTGTCTTGGGCTATGTTTGTTGTTTGTTATGCATAATAACAATAATAATAATAATAATAATAGATAAACATAGATTTCCTGGGCTAGCAGAGAACCAAGTTGTTCGCCAGAAGTGGATCAAGAATGTTAGAAATATTAGTGATTGATTATTATTATTACTAATTGTAATTTTGACCCTGGAAGAGTTACATCCAGGCCTGATTGACATTTTGCTGCCATGCAATTAATGAAATAATCTTGAAAACCTACAAAATTTAAAAAATATACGGTATGCATTTACTTTAATAGCACAGATCTCTCTCATCGAGCATGGATCATGTTTTTTCTTCTTCTTTCTGCCAGTCCTTTATCAGTGCAACTTCTAATGAAACTCATGGTGAAATAGATTTTACGAGTGTCCTCATCTCCTTCATCACCAGAGGAACTATGATTTTGTATTAATGTTCCAATATTTATGCAACATGTGCATCTTTTTGTTAATGAGATGAGTTTTGTTGCTTCATTTTTTACGGCGTCTTTCCCTTTGGACACAGATCAGTGACCAGACCGACATGGTTGAGGAGTGAATGAGGTTCAGTCACCTGTTTGACAGGAAGAGACAGTGCAGGGATGTCTGAGCAAAACTGACATGAAAATGATGATGATTGTAAAGTCAGACATTTGTAAATAAAACCTGACCTAGCCTCAGTCACAAACAGATACACAATATATTTGTACAGTTGTTTTGAAAAAACAAAGTGTAGAAACAACCAGCAGGCAATAAATAGAAACCACAGGAAGACTGGTTTCCAGCTATAACCACACACATCAGAGACCTAAAGGTGCAGCAAGAAGGATGCTGCTTAAGAGCTACTGCTAAACATTAACCCCTTCAGACACTGTTTCACTGCTTCACCCATCAGTTTACACACACTGACCTTAGCAAGATGCTCAGTGTCTGCTTTGACACTTGCACAGCCAAACATCAGAGCATTCACTATGTGAATCTTTAAAGTAGCAATTTGTAATACTTGGCCAAAATTTTAGTTTAAAACATTCAACCGAGCCATGAGCTAATTAGCTAATGGTAGCTAGGCTTCAGCCAAAGATAGCTAGCAAAGGCAGAGACCAAATGATGCACAGGGAAAAAGACAAACAGCTGATGTGATAGTTCAGCCACACAGGGTCTCTAGGTGAAGGTGAAGTCATGAAGTCAAATGAGTCATCTGATATGAGACGTTCTCAGAAAGATAAAAGGCTGATTTGGCCACATCTCTAATGTCACCGTCTTCATGTGATTGGACAGACCTGGATGTGGGGGTCACAGCTGATCTGTGCTCGGCTGATATGGGAACTGGGACTTGGGACATCTATACTGGGTTTATCCAAGTTTAAGGACACTGTGACATGTTGACACTCTTAATTTACTTTTTGGCATAACACTCATGGTCTGTTATGCACATGCATTTATTTTCCGGATCATAACATAACATAGGAGACAACAAGCAAACAATATCATTTTAATGATGTAATACTTTGAGATACAAACTGGGAATATTGTCCTGCTGTGTGTGTTGCATTTTATCTCATCAGGAGATGATGATTTAATATTTCATCACAAATAAAGTTGTCGGTTCAACTCTTTACCTTTACCTGAAGAAGACCATCTGTGGTTGAAATAATCATATCAGTCAGATCCACATCAAATAAAGACAGTAGTGTGCTTGGTGCTTTTTCATACTGTGGCAGAAACCCTCGTCCATTCCTTCATTACCTCCCGTCTCGACTAGTTCAGTGGTGTCCTGTTCGGGGTCCCCAGCAAGGCTCTGGACAGGCTCCAATATGTGCAAAACTCAGCTGCCAGGGTTCTCAGTCGCACCAGACCTCGGTAGCACTTCACCCCCACCGTCATTCAACTCCATTGGCTTGCCGTTAAGTCCTGCATCCACTATAAAATCCTCCTTCTGACCTACAAATCTCTCCATGCCCTTGCCCCCCCCAGTACCTAACGGACCTCCTCCACCCCTATACCCCATCCTGGGAGCTGCAGTCCTCAGGTTCTGGCTCCCTTTCAACCCTCCACACCCAGCTGTGAAGTTTTGGACTTTTGTGGAACTCTGTCCCTTCTCCAATCCACAATGCTTCATCTCTGGACACCTTCAAAAAACACCTGAAGCACCACCTGCTCACCAAGGCCTACAACCTCAACTAACTCTGTCTACTCTCCATCAGTCCATCCCACTCTGTCATCATCATATCTGTGATCAATATCACAGATATTAATGTAACAAGTAGTGTAACTAATTTCTCTCCATTGTTCAGTCGTTACTAGTAATATGATTATTGCTTTAAATGTGTAACAAGTAACAAGACATTTTTTACATGTGCAGGCAGCTGCATTGAGATTACCATGTACATATCACTGAATATGTTTGTAGCTCTGATCCAGAGTGGATGGTTTCATATCAGGCAGTAAAAGTGGCACTCTGATTGGTCAACTTTTCATCAGTTTGATAGATGGATGTCAGTCTGCCAGAAGTGTGAAGATACAGGTGTGATCCCTGATTCAGACAGTCAACACAGTGCATGGTGCAACAAAAGGCATGTGGGTGTCATAAATATTCACAAACACAACTACCAATCTTTTAAAAATAGATTTTATTTTTTAATTCAGGCATGTAACAGTTGAAATGTTCAGTTTCCACACTGATGTTCTTCAAAAACAGTAACTGCTTTATTTCAGACTTCATTCTCACAGCGTGTTGATCTAACAGACCTCATGGTTTTCTCCTCAGTTGTGCTCAGAACACACTGCGCTGCCTCTTCCTGCTGAACAAGTGAGGTGAACCTCACTCACTCCTCCACTGCTGTAGACCTCTATCTATCTATGGTCTATCTGGACAGTGACCAAGGTCAGACAAAACTAGCAAGACATGATAGAACAAGCACTCTGAAAAGTCAGCTATTTAGTCATTTGGTTATTTGACCGTTTTGCAATAATAAAATGTGAACTCCTCCAGCCAACAAAGAACACAACAACAGATTAACATGATAAAAGCATCAGTTCAACTCTGAACCTCTCTGAGTCTGTCTGCTGGCAGCATAAATGACTCGAGTCTCCACTTCTCTCTCTGATGCCGGCCTCCTGCTTCTTACTGGTGTTGTGTAAAAACTCAGGGCTGCATCCTTCAGCTCATCAGAGTGCAGATTCTGTAGACAGTACACAGTTACACATGTCAAACAGCTGATTTTGTGAATAAAGCTAAATCATGACCTGGTGTGATTCTGATCATCAACATGTGAAGACATGTGACAGTAAAGGATAGGACTTGATTCACCTCACGCTGTTGTGGATTCTTTTCTTCAGTGGCAGCTGAATGACAGAGACAAGGGCACAAAGCAATTTAGTAGTTTTTCATCATACTGACACACATTTTATGCAGAATGTGTAAAAACAATCAAGTGAAAATAAAACATTCTCCTGAAGTACCTGTCTGAAGTTTCCTGACTTTAACAACCAGACCAACGATGACATTCACAAGGAGAAAGGTCAGACCGCCCAGGATCACACTCGTCAGCTTTCCTATTCCGTCACAGAGTCCTGCAAGAAAGTTAATATAGGCTCAACAATACAAACTGAATCTAGCTGAACTGTCGTACCTGGAAACAACTGACAACTTGGACAATATAAGAAATCTTAAGTAGAATCTCACTTTTACCTTTGCTGTCCTCGTCACCATGTGGCTCATCGCTGCCTTTTAAAGAAAAACAGTAAAGATAAAATTAGACTTGATTTTGTTTTGACAGATTTACATCATAATTAAATTTACCAATGTTTTAACAGCCACTTTGTTTTTTGTGTTGTAAGGAGACAATTATGGAAATACAGATTAAACATAAATGAACAAAAACTGACAAGACTTTAGAATGACCTTACCTTTGACATTTAAACTTATTACACTGAAAGTTGGATTTCCGTCAGAGTAAAATCCACAGAAATACAGTCCAGCATCAGATTTAGCCACAGAACTGATTTTCAGAGAAACAGTGGAGTTGTTGCTTCTCATTTCAAATCTCTCTGTTCTAAATCCTTTGCAGTTTTGAGCATCACTTGAGTAGATCTTGACAGAGACACAGCTGACCTCAGTTCTGTTGACCAGTCTGAACCAGAATATCACCGCTCTATTGTTGTAGATGTTGCACTGCAGTGTGACTTCTTCACCAGGCTGAGCCTCCACAGTCTGAGACTGAGAGACTGAGGCAGAGATCCAGTCTGAAACAAACAGCAGTACCAGTATGAGGAAACATCATAATACATGTAATAATAAGTAAATAATTCTAGTTCTGCTGGTTTAGAGAATTCAGCACAGTTACTGAAGAAGCTGAAGAAAGTGATTCAATGCCAGAACTTACTGAGGCTGCAGAGAATCAACACTGTTATCACGGTGAAGTTCATCGTGCGTATGAAGCTCTGTAAAGTCCGTAACTCAACTGTGCTCCAAGGAGGGTGCTCTTAACAAAAGGAGGCGGGTGCTACTGTGTAGCTCATCTTGGTGCTCTAATTTACCACATAACCACTTTAAGGGAAGTGTGTGACGATGCAGAATGTTCACGTCAAGAAAGATGAGACAAAAAGTCTCACCACTCTGATGTTGGTCTTTTTCCTGTGCTGTCACTTTATTTTATTTTTTTGATGGGCCGTTTTCAAAACATGAATTCATCTGTTAATAAAGGTTTGGATCCTGCCTGCATGTTATTGTTATTGCCCCTTTTCAATGTCCATGTATATGGGAGCTTCACCTGCTGTTGTTGTGTTCCGATGTTACATCTCAAAGATGTGCTGGAGTATTTTCTTTTAAAATAAGGCTGGATTTAAAGTGTGAAGGGGGAAATATGTAAAATATAGGCAGTTTAGTTTAACATAGAAAAAAATAAACAAACTGACATTATAATCCGAATGTGAAGAAACAACAGTGTTAACATCATGTCAAAGATGTCTATGTCCTGTGTTTGAGAGACGTCTACTGAAGTTAGCATGGTACCAGCTAGCCCCGGTCCCTCCTGTTCCTTAAAACCACTTTGTACCAGAGGGGGCCCTGTAGCTTTTAGTGCAATAAATGAACAAAATATATTCACACAATGTCAAGAAAGGACATTTGCCTCCATTTAACCGAAACATACAACTGTCATACAACCGACTAAGACGAGCATAACTGTCGTGAAAGTCTCTCCATTAAAACTTGTGCATTTTTCAAATAAAACTCACTAGGACAGTCTTGGTTTGTCTTTCATCAATCACTCCAGTTTGGTGAAAATGAGTCCAAAATCCACCGATTCACCGTCTGTCTCTCCCCACCTGCCGTGTCCCTGAAGTCATAGTCCTCGTCCTCACTCAAACTGACCTCCATCGCCTGAAGGCTGTGTTCAGTCCCAGTCTGGTGTTCAGTTGTGTTCACTCTCCTCAACGTATTTTTATCATTATACTCACACCACATATACATGCTGACACCTTAAATATACTGTAAATGTCCACTGCTACAGACCCCGATTCGATCCTGCTGTCCCGAACCTGCCACTCAAACTACTCAGTATTATGTATCAGTTTACTTGAGGGGGCACAAAAAGGGTAACTAATGATTAAGTAATTAGCAGTTACTGAGTAGTCACTAGTTTGTTTCTCTCAGTGGCTGATTCATAGTTACTCAGGACAAACTCATGAATAAAGTAGTATGTCGATTCACAGATATTGATGAACTAATCATTACCTAATGATTCATTAATATAGTTTCTCCCAGTCTGATCTCTTGTAACTCATCATTATCTACTATATAGTCCTCACATCAGTTATTTCAAGAATAACTCATTAGTGACTCATTAATTATCAAGTCATTCCTGATTCATTTCTTACTCACTCCTTAGTATCTACTCACATGTGTGTGTATCTTAAGTGTTACCTTTTGTCTCTGTTACAGAGGAAAGTCAGTCAGTATTCACTGCTTCCTTTCAGCTTCTTTCATTAGAAAGCTTTGATCTAACAGGCCTCAACATTTTCACCTCAGTTGTGCTCAGACCACACTGTGCTGCCTCTTCCTGTCAACCAAGTGATGTGTACCTCACTCACTCTCCACTTTAACAGACCTTCATCTAAGTCTCACTATACGAGACTCTGGAAAGTCATTATTGTCCAGACGGACTCCTCCACTGTCAAATACTGATCATGTGTTTTTGTTAAATAGACACTGAAAGACATAAAATGCTGAGAATGAAAGCTCTGCAGTGGGAAGGCACTTGATCTTTATTTCAAGTTTAAATGTTTTGGCAGGAGTGGTTATTGCTCTCACCAACATGGCATACAAAAGGTCAAAGCATTTTCATATATAACAGCATCAGTTCCAGTTGCTCCTGAGTCTATCTGGTTGAAGCATAGATAACATTTGTCTCCAGCTCTCTTCTTTTTGCTTTCGGTCGAATTGTCACTGCTGCGTAGTTCACGTCATCATCACAGCCCACATTCTGTGAAAAGAGTATTTACAGTCTTAATATGGTGACTTACAGGATCTTAATTCCCTCAATATAACACCTTCTGAATGAATTCAGTTACAAACAGTACAATGTTCTTAGTAAGACTACCTTCAATCCATATTTAAAGAGGCTCTGTGTTGTGCTGGAAGCTGGTCCTTAATGTTGCTAACACCATTTCTAAACTAACGTCAGCTACTGTTGCTCTGTGTCAACGGAGCGGAGAGGGGAACTGAGACGAGGCACTTGAGAGCGTGAATAAAGACACATCCTTTGGACTGGCAGACAATCAACCCAAGTCCTTCTCACATAAATCCACAGTCCAGCAGCATTAACCAACTTAAACAAATCATCCACAGGCTTGTATAAGCAACCAAGAGAGACGGGGAAGGTCTCATTTTCTAATCAGCCCATATATAGGCCTCATAGATGCAAATATATACAGTACATATATACAAAACACTGATCTGTAAGGGAGAAGCCAATGTGAGCCAATACAATACAGTTCTGGCTGTTTTTCGGTTTGGTTCTATCAAACAATATATAAAAGTAAATATTAAAATTGGATTCACCTCTCTTTGCTCTGGATTCTGGTCTTCCTTAACAGCTATGTGACACAAAGAAGACATCTGGTCAGTTTTCCAGCATATTGACAGAAGTTAAAGCATTTCCACTGGCAACAAGACGGAGACAGTAATAGTTTGTGATAGTAACGTAGCCCGCCGGTAGCCCCACCGGTCCGCTTTCTCCTTCTGGCTCTGGACACTCAGCAGACTGTAGCGAAACTCTACAACTCACGACTACTGACGTTACTGTGAGGCCCAATACGTTAGTGGCAGCTGTCTGTTCCTACGATAAACACTGATTATTAAAGTGAAGGTGCTGCAGGCTATTTAGTGTTTTTAACGGTTTAATCACTTGAAACAAGGTTGCTGATAATATTGATAGGGAAATAGTCAGTGATCAATGTAAGAAGTGTTTGTGTGTGTGTGAGTAAAATTCAGTTAGTTTTATTGCAGGGAAGCACGTTGAAGGGATGGCTAGAGAAGTGTGTGTGTGTGTGTGTGTGTGTAAGCAAGCCACATGAGAAGCTGCAGAAACTGACAGCAAAGCACCGTCTGTCTGAGAGAAAACTGTAGGGCAATAATGGTTGTTTAACTACCAAGTTATTTTACTCTACCTTTTTTTTGTGTTGACTGAGAGATCCCAAGCAGCAGAAAATGACATATTGTTAGATGAAGTGTGTCCTGAAGCTGTCTTTGACAGTTTCTTGTAGAGAGGAGCAGGATATTGCTGTTCAAGACTTAAGACACAATGTAACTGCATCAAGGCCAATATTTTCCCTTTTACTGCAAATGAATATCGGCTCCAAATATCAGTTATCGGCCTCCTTGACTACTAATAATCGGTATCGGTATCGGCCCTGAAAAAAACATATCGGTCTATCTCTACTGTGGAGGTTCAGCCTGGTCAAGAAGTCACACCGCTGTGCTCCAACATTTCCAGCTCTCCCTCTCAGATAATCTGGTTCAGACTGGACAGCAGACGGTGTATTTCCTCCTTGTACAGTTCTACTGAGGCTGCCTCATTCTGCAATGACTGGACATGTAGTGTAACACAACTGAAGAATAGTGATGGTGCATCTGGGACGTTCAACAACGCCCCGACGAAAAGTCTAGCATGTCAGAATTTTTTGTATCTTCCTGCCTAGTTTGCCATCACCTACGATGTGTTCATGATGTTGGCCAACAATCAAAGAGTGCTCTGATGTGTATATGTAAACATGGCGAAGAGGAAGAGGGACGCTGCTGTCAGGTGGAATAATAAAGTAGAGGAACGGTTCGTTGAGCTGTAGCAACAATGCCTCAGCCTTTCAGATGTTTCCTCGAGTGACGACCATGACAGAGACAAAAAATGAAAATGTTTATGCTGGTTGTCTAGTTCCCCCTGTCTTGTCCTATGTGTGTGTGTGTGTGTGTGTGTGTGTGTGTGTGTGTGTGTGTGTGTGTGTGTGTCTGTTTCACATTCCTGGATGGCCACCTCACAAAGCTCACTGGATTGTAGGTTTAGGGCTGATAGATGTTTTTTAGTGAGTGGGGAAGTTTTAATCAGTAGTATTACTGCAATATAGCTTCTGACCAGCAGGGGCAGCACTGAGCACAGAGTTGTTCAGCAACACTCCAGATTGTGAATGAGGAAGAAATCCATTAATCCGACGAAGTACTGGAAGAAGACCAGTCACCATTGCTGCAGTGGCGTAACAACTTTCTACTTTTACCTTTACTTTCAATGTAACGTCAGATACTTCTGGGACATCAGGAAGAACTAACTTGTCAGACAGATACACTTTACATAGATTTCCTGCGCTAGCAGAGAACCAAGTTGTTCGCCAGAAGTGGATCAGGAATATCATAAATATTAGTGATTAATTATTATTATTACTAATTGTAATTTTGACCCTGGAAGAGAGACCTCTAGGCCTGATTGACATTTTGCTGCCATGCAATTAATAAAATAATCTTGAAAACCTACAAAATTTAAAAAATATACAGTTTGCATTTACTTTAATAGCACAGATCTCTCTCATTCAGCATGGATCATGTTTTTTCTTCTTCTTTCTGCCAGTCCTTTATCAGGGCAACTTCGAATGAAACTCATGGTGAAATAGATTTTTTGAGTGTTATCATCTCCTTTATCACCAGAGGAACTGTGATTTTGTATTAATGTTCCAATATTTATGCAAAATGTGCATCTTTTTGTTAATGAGATGAGTTTTGTTGCTTCATTTTTTACTGTGTCTTTCCCTTTGGACACAGATCAGTGTCCAGACCGACATGGTTGAGGAGTGAATGAGGTTCAGTCACCTGTTTGACAGGAAGAGACAGTGCAGGGATGTCTGAGCAAAACTGACATGAAAATGATGTTTGTAAAGTTAGAAATTTGTCAGTAAAACCTGACCTAGCCTCAGTCACAAAGAGATACACATGATATATTTGTACAGTTGTTTTGAAAAAACAAAGTGTAGAAACAACCAGCAGGCATTAAATAGAAACCACAGGAAGACTGGTTTCCAGCTATAACCACACACATCAGAGACCTAAAGGTGCAGCAAGAAGGATGCTGCTTAAGAGCTACTGCTAAACATTAACCCCTTCAGACACTGTTTCACTGCTTCACCCATCAGTTTACACACACTGACCTTAGCAAGATGCTCAGTGTCTGCTTTGACACTTGCACAGCCAAACATCAGAGCATTCACTATGTGCATCTTTAAAGTAGCAATTTGTAATACTTGGCCAAAATTTTAGTTTAAAACATTCAACCGAGCCATGAGCTAATTAGCTAATGGTAGCTAGGCTTCAGCCAAAGATAGCTAGCAAAGGGCAGAAGTTGTCAGTTACTCAATCTGACATAAATCCAGAGAGCTGTGCTTTTTTCTCACTTTCCGTCAGTTTCCTCTTGGATCTATAATATTCTCTAAATGATATCCTAAATATAATCAATACTTTACTATATTGTAGCCTACATATTCTATAAAGCAGTGTTACCTTCATTATCAAAGTAACAAGGGGAAATGTGTAGTCGCAGAAGAGCGAGAGGATCATAGAGAACTGCTGCTGTAGTATACCTTTAATATTCCTACAATATTATCATTCAAGAGCGTCTGTGTTGCTGATGAGGTCGAGTTATGTGGCTCAAGCTGTGTGAATCTTTGTTCCTTTTTTATTGTGCTCCTTCAGCCTAAATGTTTGCATCAACACTCATTTTCCTGAAAGCACGTATGCAGTCAATATGAGCAACATGATAAGCAATATATGACTATATCCATATGACTGTTCAAAGCAGCACAATGGCAGAGGCTGCAGCAGGAGGATGGCTTTCACATCGCGCTGACCGCTAATATTTAAAGATGAGAAAACAGTGCAGAGTGCAGCAGGCTGCAGCTGTGAAGTCATCAGAGAACCGGCTGATAGAGAGCAACAAGTGTGTCTGTTGCATTAAAACGTATAAGTTCATTATTTACATACTTCAAAACTGCTTTTATTCCTGCTTTCTGTCGTAAAGTAGCTAAATATTCAAGCTAACGTGTGCTGATGAAGAGAAAAGCAGAGACCAAATGATGCACAGGGAAAAAGACAAACAGCTGATGTGATGGTTCAACCTCACAGGGTCTCTAGGTGAAGGTGAAGTCATGAAGTCAAATGAGTCATCTGATATGAGACGTTCTCAGAAAGATCTCTAATCTCACCGTCTTCATGTGATTGGACAGACCTGGATGTGGGGGTCACAGCTGATCTGTGCTCGTCTGAGATGGGAACTGGGACTTGAGACATCTATACTGGGTTTATCCAAGTTTAAGGACACTGTGACATGTTGACACTCTTAATTTACTTTTTGGCATAACACTCATGGTCTGTTATGCACACGCATTTATTTTCTGGATCATAACATAATATAGGAGACAACAAGCAAACAACATCATTTTAATGATGTAATACTTTGTGAGATACAAACTGGGAATATTGTCCTGGTGTGTGTGTTGCATTTTATCTCATCAGGAGACGATGATTTAATATTTCATCACAAATAAAGTTGTCGGTTCAACTCTTTACCTTTACCTGAAGAAGACCATCTGTGGTTGAAATAATCAGATCAGTCAGATCCACATCAAATAAAGACAGTAGTGTGCTTGGTGCTTTTTCTTTTTTATTTCTGAAGTTACTCACGTCAAGTCACTTTTTCACTCAGTATTTTTGTATTCTGCTTTAAGTAGTTATTTTGATCACTACCTTTACTTCTACTTCAGTAGGCCGACTTGTTTTTGCAAAGTAACAGTACTTTAGTACAGTTTTTGGCTACTCTACCCACCTCATCCCCCACTGTCTCTGCACATTGACCTCTCAATAAGATGGCTAACTGTGCGGGTGAGACTAAATGAAGAACAGAGCTGAGGAGAAACTTGACTGTGGATTTTTATCACTGAAGAAAAACACAACAGAGTCAGGCATTAACAGATTACAAAAGGATTCAATTAAGTCCTGACTACGGCCCTGGCTCTAGACTGCACATCTTAGAGACACAGCATCACAACAAAACAACAGCAGCTGCAGCTCCATATACATCGAGGTTGATAACAGCCAGTAACAATGACATGCAGGCAGAATCCAAACCTTTATTAAAAACTGTTTTAAAAACGGTCCACCAAAGAAAAAAGAAAAAGAAAAAAATTAGAGTGGTGGGCATTGGTTCGTCCATCCTCCTTGAGGTGAACATTCTGCATCATCACACACTTCCCTTAAAGTGGTTATGTGGTAAATTAGAGCACCAAGATGAGCTACACAGTAGCACCCGCCTCCTTTTGTTAAGAGCACCCTCCTTGGAGCACAGTTGAGTTACGGACTTTACAGAGCTTCATACGCACGATGAACTTCACCGTGATAACAGTGTTGATTCTCTGCAGCCTCAGTAAGTTCTGGCATTGAATCACTTTCTTCAGCTTCTTCAGTAACTGTGCTGAATTCTCTAAACCAGCAGAACTAGAATTATTTACTTATTATTACATGTATTATGACGTTTCCTCATACTGGTACTGCTGTTTGTTTCAGGCTGGATCTCTGCCTCAGTCTCTCAGTCTCAGACTGTGGAGGCTCAGCCTGGTGAAGACGTCACACTGCAGTGCAACAACATCTACAACCATAGAGCGGTGATATTCTGGTTCAGACTGGTCAACAGAACTGAGGTCAGCTGTGTCTCTGTCAAGATCTACTCAAGTGACGCTCAAAACTGCAAAGGATTTCCAACAGGGAGATTTGAAATGAAACACGTCGACTCCACTGTCTCTCTGAAAATCAATTATGTGGCTAAATCTGATGCTGGACTGTATTTCTGTGGATTTAACACTGGTGGAAAACCAACTTTCAGTTTAATACGTTTAAATGTCAAAGGTAAGGTCATTCTAAAGTCTTGTCTTGTCATTCTTTGTTCATTTGTGTTTTAAATTAGATTCTAACTTAACGATCTCTCTTGTAGGAGAGTCTGACAGAATAGCAAAGCTGACCAGTGTGATCCTGGGTGGTCTGACTGTTGTCCTTGTACTGGTCATCATTGGTCTGGTTGTGAAAGTCAGGAAACTTCAGACAGGTACTTTTTCAGTTACTGTCTCCGTCTTGTTGCCAGTGGAAATGCTTTAACTTTTGTCAATATGCTGGAAAACTGACCAGATGTCTTCTTTGTGTCACATAGCTGTTAAGGAAGACCAGAATCCAGAGCAAAGAGAGGTGAATCCAATTTTAATATTTACTTTTATATATTGTTTGATAGAACTGAACAGAAAAACAGACAGAACTGTATTGTATCGGCTCACATTGGCTTCTCCCTGACAAATCAGTGTTTTTGTATATATGTACTGTATATATTTGCATCTATGAGGCCTATATATGGGCTGATTAGAAAATGAGACCTTCCCCGTCTCGCTTTGTTGCCTATACAAGCCTGTGGATGATTTGTTTAAGGTGTTTAATGCTGCTGGACTGTGGATTTATGTGTGAAGGATGTGTCTTTATGCACATTCTCAAGTGCCTCGTCTCAGTTCCCCTCTCTGCTCCGTTAACACAGAGCAACAGTAGCTGACGTTAGTTTAGAAATGGTGTCAGCAACATTAACGACCAGCTTCCAGCACAACACAGAGCCTCTTTAAATATGGATTGAAGGTAGTCTTACTAAGAACATTGTACTGTTTGTAACTGAATTCATTCAGAAGGTGTTATATTGAGGGAATTAAGATCCTGTAAGTCACCATATTAAGACTGTAAATACTCTTTTCACAGAATGTGGGCTGTGATGATGACGTGAACTACGCAGCAGTGACAATTCGACCGAAAGCAAAAAGAGGAGAGCTGGAAACAAATGTTATCTATGCTTCAACCAGATAGACTCAGGAGCAACTGGAACTGATGCTATATTATATGAAAATGCTTTGAGCTTTTGTATGCCATGATGGTGAGAGCAATAACCACTCCTGCCAAAACATTTAAACTTGAAATAAAGATCAAGTGCCTTCCCACTGCAGAGCTTTAATTCTCAGCATTTTATGTCTTTCAGTGTCTATTTAACAAAAACACACGATCAGTATTTGTCAGTGGAGGAGTCCGTATGGACTGTCTAGAGTCTAGAGTCTTGTATAGTGAGACTTAGATAAAGGTCTGTAAAAGTGGAGGAGTAAGTGAGGTTCACCTCACTTGTTCAGCAGGAAGAGGCAGCGCAGTGTGTTCTGAGCACAACTGAGTGGAAAACAATGAGGTCTGTTAGATCAACACGCTGTGAGAATGAAGTCTGAAACAAAGCAGTTACTGTTTTTGAAGAACTTCAATGTGGAAACTGGACATTTCAACTGTTACATGCCTGAATTAAAAAATAAAAT
The DNA here is from genome assembly GCF_040436345.1 of Pagrus major. Taxonomy (NCBI): domain Eukaryota; kingdom Metazoa; phylum Chordata; class Actinopteri; order Spariformes; family Sparidae; genus Pagrus; species Pagrus major. The sequence continues at coordinate 18,886,653 of NC_133224.1, read as the reverse complement.
CTATTTTTAAAAGATTGGTAGTTGTGTTTGTGAATATTTATGACACCCACATGCCTTTTGTTGCACCGTGCACTGTGTTGACTGTCTGAATCAGGGATCACACCTGTATCTTCACACTTCTGGCAGACTGACACCCATCTATCAAACTGATGAAAAGTTGACTAGTCAGAGTGCCACTTTTACAGCCTGATATGAAACCATCCACAATGATCATATTACTAGTAACTACTGAACAATGGAGGGAAATTAGTTACACTACTTGTTACATTAATATCTGTGATCCATCTGAAGTGCTTTCTAACAGCTCCACAGTTGTTGGCCGTTAACATGAGGTGAACTGCCATGTTGTTTCAATATGGTGTTAGAGTGCACTTTCAGGCAGTCTCTCCTACAAGACATTCATAGTGTTGCAGCAGTTGTTCACACGATTGACAGAAATAGATATATGAACAAAGAAAAAAGAGAGAAGTTCAAACTCCGGCTCCTTCCTCACCTACAAAAAGCTGACCCATCAAGGTGTGAACTGGGAGACCTCTGCCTTTGCCTTTTGTTGCACCTTGCACTGTGGTGACAGTCAGTATGAGGGAGGTCTCTGTATAATTACTCCTCTATTAAACCTGTGAAAAGATGGCTGAAGCAGAGCCTCACATGAAACCATCCACTCCGTGGGCTGTACATGTTTAAGACAGATCCCAGCAGAAATACAGCAGGTGCATCTCCCATGCATTTCATCTGTTATATGTACTCAGTTGTCTGGCCATGTTGTTTCAATATGGGTATTAGAGTGCATTTTCAGGCAGTCTCAGAAGACATTCATAGTGTTGCACTCAGTTGTTCACACAATTGACAAAAACAGCTGTGTGAACAGAGAAAAAAGTACAAACTGAGGCTCCTTTCTGACCTCCAAACAGCTGGCACATCAGGGCGTGAACTGGGTGCGAATGTCAGATCTTTGGAGTCAGAAAGATGCAAAAATAGTTGAACACACACAGCATGTCTGATGGACAACACATCCTCATGCCTCAACGACTGAATAGGTTGATTGCCAGTGACTCACAAAACAACATGATCGCAGAACCTTGCAAAGGTGGCTGTGTTCCTGAGCTGCTGCTGCTCACTCACATGTGTGTGCCCATCCTATCTGTTGACATGGAGTCTGCCTTTAATAATAATAATAATAATACTAACAATAATAATATCTTGGTTTTATACAGCGCCTTTCAAGAGACCTAAGTACGCTTTACATCAGGGAGGACGCTGAAAAAATAATAATAACAAGGAATCAGCTCAGTCAGGAAAGAGGGATGGTTGGGTGGATGACAGAGTGGGATGGACTGATGGAGAGTAAACAGAGTTAGCTGAGGTTGTAGGCCTTGGTGAACAGGTGGTGCTTCAGGTGTTTTTTGAAGGTGTCCAGAGATTAAGGATTGTGGATATGAGAAGGGACAGAGTTCCACAAAAGTCCAAAACTTCACAGCTGGGTGTGGAGGGTTGAAAGGGAGCCAGAATCTGAGGACTGCAGCTCCCAGGATGGGTTATAGGGGTGGAGGAGGTCCGTTAGGTACTGGGGGGGAAGGGCATGGAGAGATTTGTAGGTCAGAAGGAGGATTTTGTCGTGGATGCAGGACTTAACGACGAGCCAATGGAGTTCAATAACGGTGGGGGTGAAGTGCTACCGAGGTCTGGTGCAGGTGAGAACCCTGGCAGCTGAGTTTTGCATATATTGGAGCCTGTCCAGAGCCTTGCTGGGGACCCCGAACAGGACACCACTGAACTAGTCGAGACGGGAGGTAATGAAGGAATGGACGAGGGTTTCTGCCACAGAGTTGGAGAGTGATGACCTGAGTCTAGAGATGTTTTTTAGATGGTTAAAAGTAGATTGGGTGATGGATATGATGTGAGCCTCCAAAGAGAGGGTAGAGTCCAGGATGACGCCCGGGTTGCAGAAATCTGGGGAGTGGGAGATGGAGCAGCCTTCCACATCAAGGAAGAGATCTCCAACCTTCCAGGCAGCAGAAAGCAGGAGGGGGAAAGAGAGGGAGGGAAGGAGAGAGAGTGCACAGGAAACAAACTGCCTTTCACCTGTTGTGTGTACCCTCCTTATGTCTGTGACATATTCTACAGATACAGACATTAAAACTGTGGTGAAATGCTGGTATGATCTCTTGGCTGAGAACCACATGCGTGTCAAGTTAAAAATAAGCGACTCCTAATCCCTAGATTACGCGACGCTGCAGCCTCGTTTTGACACGCGCATGAGAAGCGCTACTCCACTATCAGTGTGGCTGCTCTAACCTGTTAATATGGATGTTGAAATGAAAAGCGAGAGGTAACAGCACGCACATGTGCTGCTCACGCATCCAGTGTCACTCACATTCATTCTTCTACCTACAGCTTGTTGGCGCTATTTTATGAAAACACTATTTTATGGGAAAACTCGCTGGAGATGCATCCGCAACATCACCACAAACATCTTTTCAAGTCAGAGCGGAGACAAGGAGAGGAGGAAGACTGGATAGGAAGTAGAGTGAAGGAGACCAAAGAGAACGGCTGTTCTGATTGGACAGATCCGTCTGGTCTGTAGTGTTTCTGTAATATACTTATATAGCAGCTCCATATACATCGACATTGCTAACCGGCAGTAACAATGACACGCAGGCAGAATCCAAACCTTTATTAAAAAATGACTTCATGTTTTGAAAACAGTCCACCAAAAAAGAAAAAGAAAAAAACGAGTGAGTGAGTGGTGGGCATTGGTTTGTCCACCCTCCTTGAGGTGAACATTCTGCATCAACACACACTTCCCTTCAAGTGGTTATGTGGTAAATTAGAGCACCTAGATGAGCTACACAGTAGCACCCACCTCCTTTTGTTAAGAGCACCCTCCTTGGAAAACAGTTGAGTTATAGACTCTACAGAGCTTCATACGCACGATGAACTTATGACGTTTCCTCATACTGGTACTGCTGTTTGTTTCAGGCTGGATCTCTGCCTCAGTCTCTCAGTATCAGACTGTGGAGGTTCAGCCTGGTGAAGAAGTCACACTGCAGTGCAACAACATCTACAACTACGATGTGGTGATATTCTGGTTCAGACTGAACCGAGGTCCGAGGTCAGCTGTGTCTCTGGCATGATCCACTCTGCTGATGCTCAAAACTGCGAAGGATTTCGAACAGAGAGATTTGAAATGAGACAACAACTCCACCGTCTCTCTCTGACGAGTCAGAGTGACACTTTACAAACATAATCACAGTGATATGTTCTCGGTAATCTCAATGCAGCTGCCTGCACATGTAAAAAATGTCTTGTTACTTGTGACTTCTACTCATTTAAAGCAATAATCATATTACTAGTAATGACTTAAAAATAGAGATGTATGAGTTACTTTACTTGTTACATTAATTTCTTTGATCCATCTGAAGTGCTTTCTAACAGCTCCATGGTTGTTGGCCGTTAACATGAGGTGAACTGCCATGTTGTTTCAATGTGGGTCTTAGAGTACATTTTCAGACAGTCTCTCCTACAAGACATTCATAGTGTTGCAGCAGTTGTTCACACAATTGACAGGAATATATGTGTGAAAAAAGAAAAAAGAGAAGTTCAAACTCAGGCTCTTTTCTCACCTACAAAAAGCTGACCCATCAGGTGTGAACTGGGTGTGAATGTCAGATCTGCAGTTTAAGAAATACAAAGAAAATAGTTGGACACAGATCCCCTTCAAAAGAGTTTAACTTCTGAGAAGGCACAACAATCATCACCTCTAAAACCACCATCTGTGCAAGATTCTATCTTCACCCACTCAGGTGCATGCTCGAGCGAGCTGCCTTGGCCATGCACAAGTGGAGACTCACGTTATTTATGCTGCCAGCAGATAGACCCAGGAAGTTACTGAAACACTGATGCTTTATCATATCAATCTGCTTCATGTTTGCTTCTTTTACTTTATTGGCCAAAGTCTCTGTCACACAAAGGACACTGATGACTGTCACACCTACTCATAGGGAGAGTCAAATGGAGGGAGGAGTGAGAGAGAGACACATGACTTCACAGGAAGAGACAGCACAGTGTGGTGTGAGTAAGTCAGGAGGCCTCTCAGGTCAAAGCTTTGCAGCAAAGTATAAAAGTAAACAGTGAAAAGTGACCTATATTGTGTTGAATAAAGTTACGTCAGCCTCTGTATTTGTACTGAATGGAAATAAATAGCGATGGAATAAACCAGCCCTCTGTGGTGACGATCATTGTCTGTCTGAGTGAAAAATAAAGTCTTCACCACAGGAAGACTTCAGCCACGGCCACAAACATCACACAGCCTGTTGTTCTCAAAGACAACCAAGAGTGATGCTACTACTTATAAACTCTATATCATCTCTGCTTTACACACACTTATTTAGGTACCTTACTTTCAAAGCAGCATCAACCTTTAATCATCAGATTCTGCTTTGATCCAGAGCCGTTTACCAACAGGAGGAGAGCTCAGAGATTACTTTTTAACTTTCAGGATTAAAATATGGATTTATCCTCACTCCTGTTTATTAACCTGACTGTAGCAGCTATCCTCCATGTTGTCTGCTGAATGGAGCTGGAGGAGAAACTAACGTAACAATACAGAGATGAGAGGGGGGAAGAAGAGAGAGAACCAGAGTCCTTGGTGAGTGCTGAGTTCAGGGAAGGGTCTAGATGAAAACACACAGAAACACACACCCTCACCGTTGCTCACTAATTTACAGCTACTGTACAGTACAGTAATGTGGCTGTTTGGGGCAAATAAACACTCATGTAACAGCAACAGTACATTTTTGCTCCATCAAATATCCAGTTTAACAAGAGTAAGATGACAGGAGGGAGGAATTAAAATCCCTTTGTCTAAAATTTCATTTGTGAAAAAGATTCAACATTAAGGTGAATTTATTATTTTCTGGCCAGTCGTTGGTTTTGATTCTCACATGCTTCTTCCTCTCTCGCTCTCAAGATCTATCTTTATCATTTTATTTGTCCTTGATCGTTGTCTGAAGAAAAGAAAAAAAACACCCACTTGACGTTTGATGGAGGAGGGAACTGTGAAGACACTGATGATTGTTGAATGTCCTTATAGGGAGAGTCTGCTGGGAGGTAGGAGGGGTAATGTACACTAATTTAAATTCAAATGTAGAAAATGTTTCCATAAGCCTGTATTTTTCTCCATTTGACTGGAAACACTCACTTTTATTTTCACTCTTTAGTCGTCTTCATTGAACGCTGACAGAGTGAATGTATCAATGAAATAGACAAAGGGCTTGACTTTGGCTCTGACTGTTTTCGCGCACATGTGTGCATGCAACAAGTCTTGTGTCCCCTCCCCCCTGTTATTTTCCACTGTGGTCAAAAACAGTTAGACTGGCCTTCAGCTCTCTGCATTAAAACCCCATGCAACAAAAGCCGTATTACTTTCACACTGAAGCTTCAGTATGTTCTCTTAAAATGTGAAGATATTTTTCCTAGATTTTGATGATTGTGATGTGGTTCAGTAGAAGTCTAATAACTGCTTGTGATCAGATTTAAAGCAAGAAACTGGGATTTAATTGTAAAGACTTAATTGGAGTCAGTTCAAAACACAACTAACATTGTTTAGGCCCTAAACACAATGGGTCTCATTCATGAAACGTGAGCAGAACGAATTTGTGTGTAAACTGTTCGCAGACGGAAATTTACGTGCATCTCGCATTCATCAATATTTTAGTAGCTCCGATCTTTTCGTAGCTACTAACAAAATCTACACATGCTGCTGACCACGCGTAGTGCTTGTGTAAATTTAAGAATGCACATAAATAATGCTTGTCACTATTGGAAATTACAATTTAAATTCATATTGCGCTCTGTTATGTACACAATACGCAGATGCCTTTGAAACACGTGATATAGCCTAAACATATGATAAAAATATAACACATTTAGTTAAAGTAGTTGGCAATTGGCAGGTTTAAGATCCAGATTAGGTTCATGATTGTGAATTATCTATGTAAATCGACTCAATAGATTACACGTTCTTTCTACATGTTGAATGATGATAATAAAAATATAGGCTCCAGTGGAGGCATGTCGCTGTCTCCGCCAGTTATAATTCCTGACAGAGAGGTCTCCCCAGTTATCCCCGCGATGCGCTCGTCTGCAGTGGATAGCTGCGACTGTGAGCCTCCTCCTCCTGTGGCTGATATATTTCTTTTGTGTGAGGTTATGCGTTTCTTTGCCTCCAGTTTCATGTCAAACCATTTACGCTTCACCTCGGACATGGTTCTTTGGACTACAGAGACAATATTGACGGCATCTGTCACCTCCCTCCAGGCCTTCGCTTTGCCTGTCCCTGTCACACCACTGCTAACAGATGAAAATACTTTTTTTTTTTCTTAATTCCACTTCACCCAAAAGTATTTCTATCTCCGCTTCCGCAAAGTTCTTTTTTCTTTCTCTCCCTTTCTTCGTTTGCGCCATGACTGACAGGTCGACTGGATGCATCTACACCTCCTTATATGGTGGTCATTGGCAATTCATGGGCGGGGATTTATGCTAATAGCTGATTACCGGGAGCGCGCTGTCACTTTACGATGGATTGGCATTCACGATCATACACACGTGTTTACGATCAGATCTGAGTTTCCCGCGGTGTTCATAAATCCGGAGTAGGTTTTTAGTAGCGTAGGCTTTTATGTGCAAATCTACGCACAAATTTACTAACGTTTCATGAATGAGACCCATTAAGAGCATCTCATTAGTGTGTGGACAACATGTTCAGGCTTCCTTCCTTCTTTGTGGTGATTCTCAGAAGTACAGAAAACAGAAGTAGCTGAGTGTTGAAGACGTAGATACAGACTTGATAAGGACTGAGCGGCCATGATGACATGACTGAGAAAGTCTGAATGAAAGCACAGTACCAAATGGTTTCTGTCCTGTTGCTGCCAATTATTGTCAGAGAGTGTATTCCAGCTGTGAGGGCCAACAGTTCTGAGTTAAGTCGCTGCCCCTCTGGGTTTTCTGCATTTTTAACACTGGAAGCAAATCAGCTTGCCAAGCCACTGGGGTTCCCTATGGTAAGTCCAGCCTGGTGAAAACATTATTGCTTTTGAAGATAAAACCTCACAAGAAAAGAGCATGGCTTGACTATTTGTTGCACAGACAGAAATGTATACTATCAACCAAATGGTGGACTCGGGGGTAAAGTGCTCTCTAGGGTGCCCTTCCAGAGGACAACACTTGATCAAGTGCCCTCTCTTCAGTTCCTTGGACATTTCTTTTTAACAAAAACGCCCAACTTCCTCTTTAAACCTCCTTCCTGGTGTTCAGTAATTTAAGCTCCATTACAGTCAAACGATCATACGCACAAATGATGGGCTTTACTATGATACCAGCTTTACTTCTCTGCAGCCTCAGTAAGTACTGTACTACTACTGTACAGAATTTTTTGTGTCTTCCTACCTAGTTTGACATCACCTACGACGTGTTCATGATGATGGCCAATAATGAAAGAGTGCTCTGATGTGTATATGTAAACATGGCGAAGAGGAAGAGGGACGCTGCTGTCAGGTGGATTAATAAAGTAGAGGAACGGTTTGTTGAGCTGTAGCAACAATGCCTCAGCCTTTCAGATGTTTCCTCGAGTGACGACCATGACAAAGTCAAAAAATAAAAATGTTTATGCTGCAACTTAAAAAGCAGCCCTGATTCAGGACGTCATACCACTTTTTCACATTCCTGGATGGCCACCTCACAAAGCTCCCTGGATTGTAGGTTTAGGGCTGATAGATGTTTTTTAGTGAGTGGGGAAGTTTTAATCAGTAGTATTACTGCAATATAGCTTCTGACCAGCAGGGGCAGCACTGAGCACAGAGTTGTTCAGCAACACTCCAGATTGTGAATGAGGAAGAAATCCATTAATCAGGCGAAGCACTGGAAGAAGACCAGTCGCCATTGCTGCAGTGGCGTAACAACTTTCTACTTTTACCTTTACTTTCAATGTAACATCAGATACTTCTAGGAAATCAGGAAGAACTAACTTGTCTGAGAGATACACTTTACATAGATTTCCTGGGCTAGCAGAGAACCAAGTTGTTCGCCAGAAGTGGATCAAGAATGTTAGAAATATTAGTGATTGATTAATATTACTAATTGTAATTTTGACCCTGGAAGAGTGACCTCTAGGCCTGATTGACATTTTGTTGCTACACAATTAATAGAATAATCTTGAATACCAAAAAAAAGAAAAAAATACATGGTTTGCATTTACTTTAATAGCACAGATCTCTCTCATCGAGCATGGATCATGTTTTTTCTTTTTCTTTCTGCCAGTCCTTTATCAGGGCAACTTCTAATGAAACTCATGGTGAAATAGATTTTACGAGTGTCCTCATCTCCTTTATCACCAGAGGAACTGTGATTTTGTATTAATGTTCCAATATGTATGCAAAATGTGCATCTTTTTGTTAATGAGATGAGTTTTGTTGCTTCATTTTTCAGTTCTCTTGAAAAAATCTGTGTCTTTCCTTTGGAAACAGATCCGTGTCCAGACCGACATGGTTGAGGAGTGAATGAGGTTCAGTCACCTGTTTGACAGGAAGAGACAGTGCAGGGATGTCTGAGCAAAACTGACATGAAAATGATGATGATTGTAAAGTCAGACATTTGTAAATAAAACCTGACCTAGCCTCAGTCACAAACAGATACACATGATATATTTGTACAGTTGTTTTGAAAAAACAAAGTGTAGAAACAACCAGCAGGCAATAAATAGAAACCACAGGAAGACTGGTTTCCAGCTTTAACCACACACATCAGAGACCTAAAGGTGCAGCAAGAAGGATGCTGCTTAAGAGCTACTGCTAAACATTAACCCCTTCAGACACTGTTTCACTGCTTCACCCATCAGTTTACACACACTGACCTTAGCAAGATGGCCAAAACTTTAGTTGAAAACATTCAACCGAGCCATGAGCTAATTAGCTAATGGTAGCTAGGCTTCAGCCAAAGGTAACTAGCAAAGGGCAGCAGTTGTCAGTTACTCAATCTGACATAAATCCAGAGAGGTGTTTTTTTCTCACTTTCCATCAGTTTCCTCTTGGATCTATAATATTCTCTCTCTTTTTTTTCTGTCGTAAAGTAGCTAAATATTCAAGCTAACGTGTGCTGATGAAGAGAAAAGCAGAGACCAAATGATGCACAGGGAAAAAGACAAACAGCTGATGTGGTGGTTCAGCCACACAGGGTCTCTAGGTGAAGGTGAAGTCATGAAGTCAAATGAGTCATCTGATATGAGATGTTCTCAGAAAGATCTCTAATCTCACCGTCTTCATGTGATTGGACAGACCTGGATGTGGGGGTCACAGCTGATCTGTGCTCGTCTGAGATGGGAACTGGGACTTGGGACATCTATACTGGGTTTATCCAAGTTTAAGGACACTGTGACATGTTGACACTCTTAATTTACTTTTTGGTATAACACTCATGGTCTGTTATGCACGTGCATTTATTTTCCGGATCATAACATAACATAGGAGACAACAAGCAAACAACATCATTTTAATGATGTAATACTTTGAGATACAAACTGGGAATATTGTCCTGGTGTGTGTGTTGCATTTTATCTCATCAGGAGACGATGATTTAATATTTAATCACAAATAAAGTTGTCGGTTCAACTCTTTACCTTTACCTGAAGAAGACCATCTGTGGTTGAAATAATCAGATCAGTCAGATCCACATCAAATAAAGACAGTAGTGTACTTGGTGCTTTTTCTTTTTTATTTCTGAAGTTACTCATGTCAAGTCACTTTTTCACTCAGTATTTTTGTATTCTGCTTTAAGTAGTTATTTTGATCACTACCTTTACTTCTACTTCAGTAGGCCGACTTGTTTTTGCAAAGTAACAGTACTTTAGTACAGTTTTTGGCTGCTCTACCCACCTCATCCCCCACTGTCTCTGCACATTGACCTCTCAATAAGATGGCTAACTGTGCAGGAGAGACTAAATGAAGAACAGAGCTGAGGAGAAACTTGACTGTGGATTTTTATCACTGAAGAAAAACACAACAGAGTCAGGCATTAACAGATTACAAAAGGATTCAATTCTGGACCTCACTAATGAATAAGTCCTGACTACGGCCCTGGCTCTAGACTGCACATCTTAGAGATATAGCATCACAACAAAACAACAGCAGCTGCAGCTCCATATACATCGAGGTTGATAACAGCCAGTAACAATGACATGCAGGCAGAATCCAAACCTTTATTAAAAACTGTTTTAAAAACGGTCCAACAAAGCAAAAAGAAAAAATTAGAGTGGTGGGCATTGGTTCGTCCTCCCTCCTTGAGGTGAACATTCTGCATCAACACACACTTCCCTTAAAGTGGTTATGTGGTAAATTAGAGCACCAAGATGAGCTACACAGTAGCACCCGCCTCCTTACGGACTTTACAGAGCTTCATACGCACGATGAACTTCACCGTGATAACAGTGTTGATTCTCTGCAGCCTCAGTAAGTTCTGGCATTGAATCACTTTCTTCAGCTTCTTCAGTAACTGTGCTGAATTCTCTAAACCAGCAGAACTAGAATTATTTACTTATTATTACATGTATTATGACGTTTCCTCATACTGGTACTGCTGTTTGTTTCAGGCTGGATCTCTGCCTCAGTCTCTCAGTCTCAGACTGTGGAGGCTCAGCCTGGTAAAGAAGTCACACTGCAGTGCAACAACATCTACAATAAGAGAGCGGTGATATTCTGGTTCAGACTGGTCAACAGAACCGAGGTCAGCTGTGTCTCTGTCAAGATCTTCTCAACTGACGCTCAGAACTGCGAAGGATTTAGAACAGAGAGATTTGAAATGAGAAGCAACGACTCCACTGTCTCTCTGAAAATCAGTTCTGTGGCTAAATCTGATGCTGGACTGTATTTCTGTGGATTATACACTAACGGAAATCCAACTTTCAGTGTAATAAGTTTAATTGTCAAAGGTAAGGTCATTCTAAAGTCTTGTCAGTTTTTGTTCATTTATGTTTATTCTGTATTTCCAGAATTGTCTTCTTACAACACAGGAAACAAAGTGGCTGTTAAAACATTGGCTAAATTTAATTATGATGTAAATCTGTCAAAACAAAATCAAGTCTAATTTTATCTTTACTCTTTTTCTTTAAAAGGCAGCAATGAGCCACATGATGACGAGGACAGCAAAGGTAAAAGTGAGATTCTACTACAGATTTCTTTCATTGTGCAGATTATGAAATGTTTGAAGGTGAAACAGTTGAAGCTCAGTTTTTACTTTTACTTGGTCTCAAGCCTTTCAGGGGAAATTAGATTCTAACTTAACAATCTCTCTTGTAGGAGAGTTTGACGGAATAGCAAAGCTGACCAGGTTGATCCTGGGTGGTCTGACTGGTGTCCTTGTACTGGTCATCATCGGTCTGGTTGTGAAAGTCAGGAAACTTCAGACAGGTACTTTTTCAGTTACTGTCTCCGTCTTGTTGCCAGTGGAAATGCTTTAACTTTGTCAATATGCTGGAAAACTGACCAGATGTCTTCTTTGTGTCACATAGCTGTTAAGGAAGACCAGAATCCAGAGCAAAGAGAGGTGAATCCAATTTTAATATTTACTTTATATATTGTTTGATAGAACCGAACAGAAAAACAGACAGAACTGTATTGTATTGGCTCACATTGACTTCTCCCTTATAGATCAGTGTATTTGTATATATGTACTGTATATATTTGCATCTCTGAGGCCTATATATGGGCTGATTAGTCAAAAGATTGCAAAATTATGTTTGAGGTCCACTAGAGAGCACTACCAAGTTTATTTTTGGCATTTAAATGTCCTGCTCAGTAAATTTTGTTGTCACAATCCTTTAAAGGGATTCTGAGTAACAATTTGAAGCTATTTACATGTATTAGTAGATTCATGTGAGAAGGACTTGGGTTGATGTCTTGGATGCCTCGTCTCAGTTCCCCTCTCCGCTCCGTTGACACAGAGCAACAGTAGCTGATGTTAGTTTAGAAATGGTGTTAGCAACATTAAGGACCAGCTTCCAGCACAACACAGAGCCTCTTTAAAGTATGGATTGAAGGTAGTCTTACTAAGAACATTGTACTGTTTGTAACTGAATTCATTCAAGAGGTGTTATATTGAGGGAATTAAGATCCTGTAATTCACCATATTAAGACTGTAAATACTCTTTTCACAGAATGTGGGCTGTGATGATGACGTGAACTACGCAGCAGTGACAATTCGACCGAAAGCAAAAAGAAGAGCGCAGGAGACAAATGTTATCTATGCTTCAACCAGATAGACTCAGGAGCAACTGGAACTGATGCTGTTATATATGAAAATGCTTTGACCTTTTGTATGCCATGTTGGTGAGAGCATTTACCATTCTAGCCAAAATGTTTACTTATGCAATAAAGATCATTTGTTCATCCATTTGTAAGTGTCTTCCTACCACTGGTATGTTTTGATGGACGAGCCAGTAAGGACGATGATGACTGCCCAGGTTGTCTTATAGTGAGAGATAGATGAAGGTCTGTTAAAGTGGAGGAGTGAGTGAGGTACACAACACTTGTTTGACAGGAAGAGACAGCACAGTGTGGTCTGAGCACAACCGAGGTGTAAATCTTGAGGCCTGTTAGATCAAAGCTTTCTAATAAAAGAAGCTGAAATGAAGCAGTGAATACTGACTGAGAAAAAACCTTGTCTCTGGAGCTGTATACAGGCTATACAGGACATCAATGTCAAAACTGAATATTCTAACTATGATATCATAACATGAAAATATGTGCTATAACTCTGAATTAAAAACAGAATGTATAAAAGAAAAAGTAATTTAAGAGGGATTCATTTCCCTGATCCTAGCAAAAGAAAAGGAAGAGGGCCTACTCTGGATATTTCCTGGTGAAACATAAGACCCATCCTGGATCTTTGCCTGGAGTGCTTTTATAACCTGTATTCCATTTGCATGTTTACTTTAAGGGGTGATTGGAGCTAGTTAAGCCAGTGTGTGGACGAGGCACCAGACCCATTGAGACACCAGAGGATAAGAGTGTGCATCAATTTGTTGTTCTAATTGTCATAAAGGTAAGTCATGCAGAACACAGTAAATTAAATAGAACAGCCACTACCCTTCTGTGGTACTTTCTGTCCATCTTAGGCCATCAGGCTTTGGCTGGACACATTTGTGCATGAGTCAAGGAGTTTGTACAAAGCAGCAAGAGGAAGGACACAAATGCAGACAACCTGGCAGACATGGTCAGCAGGTCAAGTCAGTGGTTTTATGTTTAAAAGTTGATATATAAGCTTACAGGCAAAGGTAGCAAGTCCAGACAGAAGTGACAAGGAATCTGGGGGGTTAACAGGAATTGGAAAGAGAAAGGGTGAAGGCAGGTTCATATTCAGGATGGAAAGAAGAGCACAAAGTAACACCAGACACAGATTGGTGGATACTGGTGGAAGTGAGAGTCAGGATACTGGGAGGAGTGGGAAAGTCTGAGGGAATCAGGTGGATGCATGGAGAACAGTGATGAATATGAAGCTATATAGAAATGCATCGGCCTCTGGGAATGGGAATGTGCTTAAGAGAGGCGGAATGAGCACAACAGGACTGAGTTGTGACAGAACCACTTCATCTAGGTATTGCGTCCAGACATCGCTTCAAGCCATTCAGGATACTGGAATGAGAAAGTACGGATGGCCTGGATTCTGAAAGGTGAAGAAGCAGCAGAGCTCAGGTGGGCAGCTGTGGGACTGAAGAGCAGGAGGAGGCTGCCTGAGGAAGTTGTCTGGGAACTCTGAGGTGGACTATAACCAGTAGGCAGGGCAGATGGGTGGAGATTCTCTGGAGGGTGGCCCGGATGCTTGTGACATAGACAGGACTGATCTGGAGCGTTACAAAGTAGGTGGGAATATTCTGGAGGGTATCTGAGAGAACCAAACAACAGATATTCCAGCAGGAGGCTGGACAGTCTTACCGCTACAATGCAGGGGAGAAGGATGACAACAGGAGTGCTGGGCAGACGGCCTATAACTGATGATCTAGGTGGGGGTTGAAAGAGGAATTTCTTGCGAGTCATAGGAACATCAGGGTGGCTCCACAACTGGTACATTAAAGGGTCATAGCATTAAGGAGATACAGGATCAGGGCATCCAGGCAGGGGACTAGCTGAACTGAAAAGTAGGCTAGCAGGCTAGGCGGAGACAGACAGTGGGCTAGGCGACTGAGGTGTAGGCAGGAGGTGAGCAGGCCAGTGGCTAGCCAACTAAGAGGAAGGTGAGAGGCTATGATCCAGAGGCTAGCGGACTGGGAGGAAGACCTGAGCTAACAATCCAGAGGCTAGCGGACTGGGAGGAAGACCTGAGCTAACAATCCAGAGGCTAGCCGACAGGGAGGGAGACCTGAGCTAACAATCCAGTGGCTAGCCGACTGGGAGGGAGACCTGAGCTAACAATCCAGAGGCTAGCGGACTGGGAGCAGAAATTGGAAGATGCAGGGGAGTCTGGAATGACTGGCTCTTGGGTGTTGGTGGGAAAGGCTGAGGGCAACTGGGGGACAGATGGAGAACGTCAATGACAGCTAAGCATCACAAAAATGGGGGAAGTGGGAATCAAATCATGATGCAGATTTGTCCTCCACCAGCAGAGTCTGCACGGTTAATGGCTCTGATTTTAGATGTGTCGGCATCACACTGGAAAGATGTGGCACTTTCCAACATTTTCTAGTACATTCATTAGAAAAGTGTGTCTATGGTTGAAGGACTTGCCTAATTTTAAAGCTACAAAGGAAGCAAATCGCGCCTCTGCTGTCAATAAGGTATGTATAAAAGGTACGGTTTTAGAGGAAACAGTCAATATCAACTACTATTATTAAACACTGTATAAACACTCCTTTTTTAAAATCTAGATAAAATCTGAAATTAAAATCACTAGCTTAAGTCAGCCTAGCAAAAACAAAATACCACCTCCAGCATGTACCACCTTATACTGAAATAGAAAAAGGTTTTCCTGTGTAGTATGCTCCATTTGGTTCACTGGTGATGATACAGTCATGAACACAAGGGGGTAAAAGAAAATTGCTTCAACACAACAGTCTGAAACGGAAGGCAACATAAGAACAACTTACATTACACTTACAGCAGACACCAGACCAGAAAAAAATGTAAGCTTTAAATTTACAGACAATCTCAGAACCATCTGATGATCGAGACCATTTTTATTGTCTGGTCTAACAAAAGTTGTGTGTATCTTTTATATTGGATGATGTGATTACCTTAAATAATCTTACATAAAGGTTTTGATGTGTCATTTGTACATAGACAGAAACTACTTTTGTATTATAAAACTACCATCACCTGAAGAATAACTTAACATTCTGCGTCAACACTCCTGACAGCATGTATGTGGTAGGTTTGATGAACAGGATAAGCAACTTAAAAAACACCCCACCTCTTTGCGTTGAAAGCACCCTGACTGGAGCACAGTTCAGTTGCGGACATTGCAGAGTTACAGCCACATGTGCCATGAAGAACTTCACCTTGATAGCAGCTTTGAGTCTCTGCAGCTTTAGTGAGTATTGGCATTGAATTACCGTTCACTTATTTAAACGTTTATTTAAAGGAAATGTTCATGTTCCTTTTTTTGTTGTCTGCTGTTTGTTTCAGGCTGGATCTCTGCCTCAGTCTCTCAGTCTCAGACTGTGGAGGCTCAGCCTGGTCATGAAGTCACACTGCAGTGCAACAACATCTACAACAATCGCGCAGTGATATTCTGGTTCAGACTGGTCAACAGAACTGAAGTTAGCTGTGTCTCTGTCAAGATCCACTCAAGTGACGCTCAAAACTGTGAAGGATCTAGAACAGGGAGATTTGAAATGAGAAGCAACGACTCCACTGTCTCTCTGAAAATCTATTCTGTGGCTAAATCTGATGCTGGGCTGTATTTCTGTGGATTTTACACTGGTGGAAATCCAACTTTCAGTTTAATACATTTAATTGTCAAAGGTAAGGTCATTCTAAAGTCTTGTCTTGTCATTCTTTGTTCATTTATGTTTATCCTGTATTTCCATATGTGTCTTCTTACAACACAGGAAACAAAGTGGCTGTTAAAACATTGGCTAAATTTAATTATGATGTAAATCTGTCAAAACAAAATCAAGACTAATTTTATATTTTTACTGTTTTCCTTTAAAAGGCAGCGATGAGCCACATGGTGACGAGGACAGCAAAGGTAAAAGTGAAATTCTACTACAGATTTCTTTCATTGTGCAGATTATGAAATGTTTGAAGGTGAAACAGTTGAAGCTCAGTTTTTACTTTTACTTGGTCTCAAGCCTTTCAGGGGAAATTAGATTCTAACTTAACGATCTCTCTTGTAGGAGAGTCTGACGGAATAGCAAAGCTGACCAGTGTGATCCTGGGTGGTCTGACTGTTGTCCTTGTACTGGTCATCATTGGTCTGGTTGTGAAAGTCAGGAAACTTCAGACAGGTACTTTTTCAGTTACTGTCTCCGTCTTGTTGCCAGTGGAAATGCTTTAACTTTGTCAATATGCTGGAAAACTGACCAGATGTCTTCTTTGTGTCACATAGCTGTTAAGGAAGACCAGAATCCAGAGCAAAGAGAGGTGAATCCAATTTTAATATTTACTTTATATATTGATTGATAAGAACTGAACAGAAAAACAGCCAGAACTGTATTGTATCGGCTCACATTGACTTCTCCCTTATAGATCAGTGTATTTGTAGATATGTACTGTATATATTTGCATCTATGAGGCCTATATATGGGCTGATTAGTCAAAAGATTGCAAAATTATGTTTGAGGTCCACTAGAGAGCACTACCAAGTTTATTTTTGACATTGAAAATATCCTGCTCAGTAAATTTCTTTGTCACAATCCTTTAAAGGGGTTCTGAGTAATAATTTGAAGCTATTTACATGTATTACGCACTTTTTATTGGCCATATGTGAGCAGATTGTATCATGATGTGAAAATGAGACCTTCCCCGTCTCTCTTGGTTGCTTATACAAGCCTGTGGATGATTTGTTTAAGCTGTTTGATGCTGCTGGACTGTGGATTTATGTTGTGGAGGGGGCGTGGTGCATCGGCTGCAGGAGAGAGGTGTGGGGAGGGCTCAGGAGAGCAGCGCCAGGTGAGAGTGATTGGCACACCGGTTTCCTGTTGAGCTAATCACTCTCTCCTTTAAAACACAGTAGCGTGCTGGACCTGGGAGGAGAGACGAGTGAGCCACACAGGGACGGATGCTCCTGGCGGTCGGCAGCAACGGACGCCTGTGATCGACCCCGAGAGAGCTATTGTGTGGCCCGAGTATTGAAAAATAAAAAGAGCATAAAAATCATCACTCCGTGTGTCTGTTCCTGTCGAGAAACCCACAGTGGCATCAGACCACGCCACATTTGGCGCCCAACGTGATTCGGCAGGCGAACGCAGAGACGGGGGATGACGGAACCGCAGCAACCAATCATGGCGCTGGCGCAGATGCTGGCAGAAGTAGCGGCCATGAACCGAGACCAGGCCGTGCTCAGCAGGCAGCAGCTGGCAGCACTTCAGGGCCAGGCCGAAAAACAGACCCAGCTGTTAGAGGTGATGGTGAACCGGGCGGGGGCAGCGGCACCGGCCCCCTCGCTCGTTGGGTTGGCACTCCATAAAATGTCGGAGCAGGACGACCCACAGACATTTCTGGGGATGTTTGAGGAGACGGCGAAGGCATGCGGCTGGCCGGAGGCGGAGTGGGCCGTGCGACTGCTTCCCCTTCTGTCGGGGGACGCTCAAACTGCGGCGCTCGGCCTGCCTGCCCCCTCCCGACAGTACGCGAACATAAAGAGGGCCATCCTGGACCGACTGGGATTCTCCCCGGAGGACCATCGCCGCAGGTTTCGGGGAGCCAGGCTCGGACCCGCAGAGCGGCCGTTTGTCTTCGCGCAGCAGCTGAAGGACGCGGCAACGCGATGGCTGCAGCCCGGGGATTCCGCCGGCGAGGTCCGGCTGGTAGACCAGATCGTCCTGGAGCAGTTCACGGAGGGGCTTCCAGCTGCCACCTCGGACTGGGTGCACTGCCACCGCCCGGTGGACCTGACAACGGCCATCACACTGGCGGAGGACCATCTGGCCGTGCTCTCCAGAGCCCGGGCACAGGAGGATCGGCCAGCCGCTCCCGCCCGTCCCACGCCGGCACCCCGGAGAAGACCTGCGCCCGACACACACACACACACGCACACACCCGCTCGACCCTCTCCTCCTCCCCGATCTAATCCCCCTTCCCCTCTTTTTCCTTCCCAGGTTCCAGCCGCTACAGGGGCTGCTCTCAGCCCACAGAGGGTTCCTCAGGCGGCAGGGCAGGAGTGCTGGAGGTGTGGACAGCCCGGACACTTCCGCCGTGAATGCCCACTCATGGAGGTCGGTCAAGTGATTCGGGTTGTCGGCCCTCCAGCACCCTCCCCCGGTCCAGGAGGGACGTACAGCGTTCCGGTAAGGATTCAGGGGGGTACATATCAGGCGATGGTGGACTCGGGTTGCATGCAGTCTATAGTTCGCCAGAGTCTGATTCGACCCGGGGCTCTGATAGAGGCTGGATGGGTGGATATTAGGTGTGTGCATGGGGATATTCACAGATACCCTGTAGTACCAGTGGAAATTCGGTTTAAGGGTAAAAAGCATAGTATAAAGGCTGCGGTTAGCTCCCGCCTAACGCACCCCCTGATTCTGGGTACTGATTGGCCGGGGTTTGATAAGTTAGTGGGGCAGTGTGTGGGGGTGCGCTCACGGCCGACAGGGACATGGGATATGTGCGCTGTGCTCAGCGGTGACGCGAGGTTGTCCGACACTGCAGACGGGGAGGGGGAGCCAGCGGAGCCTTCTCAGGAGGCTCCGCAGGTTCCTGTGTTTGACTCCATGGAAGATTTTCCACTCGAGCAGTCTCGTGATGATACTCTACGCTTTGCCTTCGACCAAGTGATAAAAATTGATGGTCACACGGTGCGCCCTGACACAGCGTTAACATATCCGCACTTTTCTTTACGTAGGGACAGACTTTACAGAGTGAGCCGTGACACTCAGACAGGAGAAATAATGACCCAGTTGTTGGTACCGAAAAGCCGCCGGGAAATGGTCTTCCAGGCGGCTCATTATAACCCGATGGCTGGACATATGGGGTGTGAAAAGACACTGAACCGTGTAATGGCCCGATTCTATTGGCCTGGTATTCGGGCGGACGTGCGCCGCTGGTGTGCGTCTTGTCCCGAATGCCAGTTGGTTAACCAACCGGCCACCCCGAGAGCGCCTTTGCGCCCATTACCACTGATTGAGGTCCCTTTTGACCGTATTGGGATGGACCTCATCGGGCCATTTCACCGGAGTGCACGTGGATATCGCTTTGTGTTAGTTCTTGTGGATTACGCAACACGATATCCAGAGGCAGTGCCGCTGCGCACCATCTCTGCAAAGAGTGTGGCGCAGGCGCTGGTTCAAGTTATCTCCCGAGTCGGGATCCCGAAAGAGATCCTGACTGACCAAGGCACCCAATTTATGTCACGAACACTGAGAGAACTGTACGGATTATTGGGCATCAAGTCAATTCGGACCAGTGTTTACCACCCTCAAACTGACGGCCTCGTTGAGCGCCTGAATAAGACGTTGAAGTCCATGATCCGTAAATTTGTTCACGATGATAGTAGCAATTGGGATAAGTGGCTAGATCCTCTGTTGTTTGCAGTACGCGAGGTACCCCAGGCCTCCACGGGATTTTCTCCCTTTGAACTGCTGTTTGGCAGGAGACCACGCGGGGTTTTGGACCTGGTTAAAGAAAGCTGGGAGGAAGGTCCAAGCCCCAGTAAAAACGAAGTTCAATACGTCCTGGACCTGAGAGCAAAACTCCACACACTAGGACAGTTATCACGTGAGAATTTGCTCCGGGCCAAGGAACGTCAGCAGCGGCTGTACAACAGAGGATCTAGGTTAAGACAATTCTCACCGGGAGATAAAGTGCTTGTATTGCTCCCATCTTCCAACTCCAAATTACTCGCCAAGTGGCAAGGGCCCTTTGTGGTCACACGGCGAGTGGGTGAGGTTGACTATGAGCTTGTGCGATCTGACCGGGGAGGGGCTACACAGATTTATCACCTCAACCTCCTTAAAGCTTGGAGAGAGGCGGAGTCTGTTTCCCTGGTGACGGCAGTGGCAGAGAGAGATGAGTTGGGGCCGGAGGTACCAAAATCGACCAATCCTGCCTCGCTCCTATGTGAAAACCATCTCTCGCCGTCCCAGAGAGCAGACATTGCCAGGTTGCAGCAGCGTTACGCTGATGTGTTCTCCCCCCTGCCAGGACGCACAAGCCTTATTCAACACCACGTGCAGACTCACCCGGGCGTGACAGTGCGTTCACGGCCCTATCGTTTGCCTGAACACAAGAGAAAAGTGGTCCAGGCAGAATTGAAAGCCATGTTGGAGATGGGGGTTATAGAAGAGTCCAACAGTGCCTGGTGTAGCCCCATCGTTCTTGTAACCAAGAAAGATGGGTCTATCCGGTTCTGTGTGGACTATCGCAAGGTGAATGATGTTTCACGGTTTGACGCTTATCCTATGCCCCGGGTCGACGAACTCCTGGACCGCCTGGGCACTGCTCGTTTTTTCACGACGCTGGATTTGACCAAAGGCTACTGGCAGATTCCCTTATCTCCAGAGTCTAAGGAGAAAACGGCCTTCTCCACTCCGTACGGTTTGTACCAATTTGTTACACTTCCATTCGGGTTGTTCGGGGCCCCAGCCACGTTTCAACGCCTCATGGACCGGGTGCTGCGTCCACATGCTGTATATGCTGCCGCCTACCTGGATGACGTCATCATCCATAGTAACACCTGGGCGGAGCATGTGCAGCAGGTGGCCGCGGTGCTCGAGTCACTGAGGCAGGCGGGGCTCACGGCCAACCCGAAGAAGTGTGCAGTTGGACGGAGGGAGGTACGGTATCTGGGGTACCACTTGGGCGGCGGGCAGGTGCGTCCTCAGGTAGATAAGACAGCAGCGATTGCAGCCTGCCCAAGGCCCAAGACCAAAAAAGAGGTGCGGCGGTTTTTGGGGCTGGCCGGCTATTACCGGCGATTTATTCCCAACTTCGCGGAGCTGACCAGCCCCTTGACTGACCTCACCCGAAAGGGTGCCTCAGATCCGGTCCAGTGGACGGAGCAGTGCCAGGTGTCGTTTGAGAGGGTTAAGCAGGCCCTCTGTGGGGAGCCTCTTCTCCACACACCTGACTTCTCTCTCCCTTTTGTCCTGCAGACTGATGCGTCGGGCAGAGGGCTGGGGGCCGTTCTGTCCCAGCAGGTGCGGGGCTTCGACCGCCCAGTGCTGTACATCAGCCGCAAGCTGTCCGAGAGGGAGGCCAGGTACAGCACGGTGGAGAGGGAGTGCCTGGCCATCCGGTGGGCGGTCGATGCTCTGCGGTACTACCTGCTGGGGCGCCCATTCACCCTCTGCTCGGACCACGCTCCCCTCCAGTGGCTCCACCGCATGAAGGATGCCAACGCCCGGATCACCCGGTGGTATCTGGCTCTGCAGCCGTTTAAGTTCACGGTGATCCATAGGCCGGGGGTGCAGATGGCTGTGGCCGACTTCCTTTCCCGCTCTCATGAGGAGGGGGGGGGGGGGGGAGTGGGTTAGGCCGGACGGCTCCCCGGCCTAAGTCGGGCGGTGGAGGTATGTGGAGGGGGCGTGGTGCATCGGCTGCAGGAGAGAGGTGTGGGGAGGGCTCAGGAGAGCAGCGCCAGGTGAGAGTGATTGGCACACCGGTTTCCTGTTGAGCTAATCACTCTCTCCTTTAAAACACAGTAGCGTGCTGGACCTGGGAGGAGAGACGAGTGAGCCACACAGGGACGGATGCTCCTGGCGGTCGGCAGCAACGGACGCCTGTGATCGACCCCGAGAGAGCTATTGTGTGGCCCGAGTATTGAAAAATAAAAAGAGCATAAAAATCATCACTCCGTGTGTCTGTTCCTGTCGAGAAACCCACAGTGGCATCAGACCACGCCACATATGTGTGAAGGACTTGGGTTGATTGTCTGCCAGTCCAAAGGATGTGTCTTTATTCACACTCTCAAGCGCCTCGTCTCAGTTCCCCTCTCCGCTCCGTTAACACAGAGCAACAGTAGCTGACGTTAGTTTAGAAATGGTGTTAGCAACATTAACGACCAGCTTCCAGCACAACACAGAGCCTCTTTAAAGTATGGATTGAAGGTAGTCTTACTAAGAACATTGTACTGTTTGTAACTGAATTCATTCAGAAGGTGTTATATTGAGGGAATTAAGATCCTGTAAGTCACCATATTAAGACTGTAAATACTCTTTTCACAGAATGTGGGCTGTGATGATGACGTGAACTACGCAGCAGTGACAATTCGACCGAAAGCAAAAAGAAGAGCGCAGGAGCCAAATGTTATCTATGCTTCAACCAGATAGACTCAGGAGCAACTGGAACTGATGCTGTTATATATGAAAATGCTTTGAGCTTTTGTATGCCATGTTGATGAGAGCAATAACCACTCCTGCCAAAACATTTAAACTTGAAATAAAGATCAAGTGCCCTCCCACTGCAGAGCTTTAATTCTCAGCATTTTATGTCTTTCAGTGTCTTTTTAACAAAAACACATGATCAGTATTTGACAGTGGAAGAGTCCATCTGGACAATAATGACTGTCCAGAGTCTCATATAGTGAGACTTAGATGAAGGTCTGTTAAAGTGGAGGAGTGAGTGAGGTACACATCACTTGGTTGACAGGAAGAGGCAGCACAGTGTGGTCTGAGCACAACTGAGGTGAAAATGTTGAGGCCTGTTAGATCAAAGCTTTCTAATGAAAGAAGCTGAAAGGAAGCAGTGAATACTGACTGACTTTCCTCTGTAACAGAGACAAAAGGTAACACTTAAGATAAACACATGTGAGTAGATACTAAGGAGCGAGTAAGAAATGAATCAGGAATGACGATAATTAATGAGTCACTAATTAGTTATTCTTGAAATAACTGATATGAGGACTATATAGTAGATAATGATGAGTTACAAGAGATCAGACTGGGAGAAACTATATTAATGAATCATTAGGTAATGATTAGTTCATCAATATCTGTGAATCGACATACTACTTTATTCATGAGTTTGTCCTGATTAACTATGAATCAGCCCCTGAGAGAAACAAACTAGTGACTACTCAGTAACTGCTAATTACTTAATCATTAGTTACCCTTTTTGTGCCCCCTCAAGTAAACTGATACATAATACTGAGTAGTTTGAGTGGCAGGTTCGGGACAGCAGGATCGAATCGGGGTCTGTAGCAGTGGACATTTACAGTATATTTAAGGTGTCAGCATGTATATGTGGTGTGAGTATAATGATAAAAATACGTTGAGGAGAGTGAACACAACTGAACACCAAACTGGGACTGAACACAGCCTTCAGGCGATGGAGGTCAGTTTGAGTGAGGACGAGGACTATGACTTCAGGGACACGGCAGGTGGGGAGAGACAGACGGTGAATCGGTGGATTTTGGACTCATTTTGACCAAACTGGGGTGATTGATGAAAGACAAACCAAGACTGTCCTAGTGAGTTTTATTTGAAAAATGCACAAGTTTTAATGGAGAGACTTTCACGACAGTTATGCTCGTCTTAGTCGGTTGTATGACAGTTGCATGTTTCGGTTAAATGTAGGCAAATGACCTTTCTTGACATTTTGTGAATATATTTTGTTCATTTATTGCGGTAAAAGCTACAGGGCCCCCTCTGGTACAAAGTGGTTTTAAGGAACAGGAGGGACCAGGGCTAGCTGGGTACCATGCTAACTTCAGTAGACGTCTCTCAAACACAGGACATAGACATATTTGACATGATGTTAACACTGTTGTTTCTTCACATTCGGATTATAATGTCAGTTAATTTATTTTTTTCTATGTTAAACTAAACTGCCTATATTTTACATATTTGCCCCTTCACACTTTAAATCCAGCCTTATTTTAAAAGAAAATACTCCAGCACATCTTTGAGATGTAACATCGTAACACAACAACAGCAGGTGAAGCTCCCATATACATGGACATTGAAAAGGGGCAATAACAATAACATGCAGGCAGAATCCAAACCTTTATTAACAGATGAATTCATGTTTTGAAACGGCCCATCAAAAAAATAAAATAAAGTGACAGCACAGGAAAAAGACCAACATCAGAGTGGTGAGACTTTTTGTCTCATCTTTCTTGAGGTGAACATTCTGCATCATCACACACTGCCCTTAAAGTGGTAAATTAGAGCACCAAGATGAGCTACACAGTAGCACCCGCCTCCTTTTGTTAAGAGCACCCTCCTTGGAGCACAGTTGAGTTACGGACTTTACAGAGCTTCATACGCACGATGAACTTCACCGTGATAACAGTGTTGATTCTCTGCAGCCTCAGTAAGTTCTGGCATTGAATCACTTTCTTCAGCTTCTTCAGTAACTGTGCTGAATTCTCTAAACCAGCAGAACGAGAATTATTTACTTATTATTACATGTATTATGACGTTTCCTCATACTGGTACTGCTGTTTGTTTCAGACTGGATCTCTGCCTCAGTCTCTCAGTCTCAGACTGTGGAGGCTCAGCCTGGTGATGAAGTCACACTGCAGTGCAACAACATCTACAACAATAGAGCGGTGATATTCTGGTTCAGACTGGTCAACAGAACCGAGGTCAGCTGTGTCTCTGTCAAGATCTCCACAGGTGGCATTACATACTGCGAAGGATTAAGAACAGGGAGATTTGAAATGAGAGACATCGCCTCCACTGTCTCTCTGAAAATCAGTGATGTGGCTAAATCTGATGCTGGACTGTATTTCTGTGGATTTTACAATGACGGAAAACCAACTTTCAGTTTAATACATTTAAATGTCAAAGGTAAGGTCATTCTAAAGTCTTGTCTTGTCAGTTTTTGTTCATTTATGTTTATTCTGTATTTCCAGAATTGTTTTCTTACAACACAGGAAACAAAGTGGCTGTTAAAACATTGGTAAATTTAATTATGATGTAAATCTGTCAAAACAAAATCAAGACTAATTTTATCTTTACTGTTTTTCTTTAAAAGGCAGCGATGAGCCACATGGTGACGAGGACAGCAAAGGTAAAGTGAGATTCTACTACAGATTTCTTTCATTGTGCAGATTATGAAATGTTTGAAGGTGAAACAGTTGAAGCTCAGTTTTTACTTTTACTTGGTCTCAAGCCTTTCAGGGGAAATTAGATTCTAACTTAATGATCTTTCTTGCAGGACTCTGCGGAGGAATAGGAAAGCTGACGAGTGTGATCCTGGGCGGTCTGACCTTTCTCCTTGTGAATGTCATCGTTGGTCTGGTTGTTAAAGTCAGGAAACTTCAGACAGGTACTTCAGGAGAATGTTTTATTTTCCCTTTGTTTTTACACATTCTGCATAAAATGTGTGTCGGTATGATGAAAAACTACTAAATTGCTTTGTGCCCTTGTCTCTGTCATTCAGCTGCCACTGAAGAAAAGAATCCACAACAGCGTGAGGTGAATCAAGTCCTATCCTTTACTGTTACATGTCTTCACATGTTGAAGATCAGAATCACTCCAGGTCATGATTTAGCTTTACTCACAAAATCAGCTGTTTGACATGTGTAACTGTGTACTGTCTACAGAATCTGCACTCTGATGAGCTGAAGGATGCAGCCCTGAGTTTTTACACAACACCAGTAAGAAGCAGGAGGCCGGCATCAGAGAGAGACGTGGAGACTCGAGTCATTTATACTGCCAGCAGACAGACTCAGAGAGGTTCAGAGTTGAACTGATGCTTTTATCATGTTAATCTGCTGTTGTGTTCTTTGTTGGCTGGAGGAGTTCACATTTTATTATTGCAAAACGGTCAAATAACCAAATGACTAAATAGCTGACTTTTCAGAGTGCTTGTTCTATCATGTCTTGCTAGTTTTGTCTGACCTTGGTCACTGTCCAGATAGACCATAGATAGATAGAGGTCTACAGCAGTGGAGGAGTGAGTGAGGTTCACTTCACTTGTTCAGCAGGAAGAGGCAGCGCAGTGTGTTCTGAGCACAACTGAGGAGAAAACCATGAGGTCTGTTAGATCAACACGCTGTGAGAATGAAGTCTGAAATAAAGCAGTTACTGTTTTTGAAGAACATCAGTGTGGAAACTGGACATTTCAACTGTTACATGCTTTAAATAAAAAATATAATCTATTTTTAAAAGATTGGTAGTTGTGTTTGTGAATATTTATGACACCCACATGCCTTTTGTTGCACCATGCACTGTGTTGACTGTCTGAATCAGGGATCACACCTGTATCTTCACACTTCTGGTAGACTGACACCCATCTATCAAACTGATGAAAAGTTGACCAATCAGAGTGACACTTTACAAACATAATCACAGTGATATTTACTCAGTTATATCAATGCAGCTGCCTGCATATGTGAAAAATGTCTTGTTACTTGTTACACATTTCAAGTAATAATCATATTACTAGTAACTACTGAACAATAGAGGTAAATTAGTTACACTACTTGTTACATTAATATCTGTGATTCAGCAAAGATCCATCTGAAGTGCTTTCCAACAACTCCACGGTTGCCGGCTGTTAACATGACTGCCATGTTGTTTCAATATGGTGTTAGAGTGCACTTTCAGGCAGTCTCTCCTACAACACATTCATAGTGTTGCAGCAGTTGTTCACACGATTGACAGAAATAGATTTGTGAACAAAGAAAGAACAGAAGTTCAAACTCACATGCAACAAAAGCTGTACTACTCTCAGACTGATGATTGTGATGTGGTTCAGTAGAAGTCTAATAACTGCTTGTGATCAGATTTAAAGCAAAAACTGGGATTTAATTGTAAAGACTTAACTGGAGTTCAAAACACAACTAACTTTGTTTAGGCCCTAATGACAATAAGAGCATCTCATTAGTGTGTGGACAACATGTTCAGGCTTCCTTCCTTCTTTGTGGTGATTCTCAGAAGTACAGAAAACAGAAGTAGCTGAGTGTTGAAGACGTAGATACAGACTTGATAAGGACTGAGCGGCCATGATGACATGACTGAGAAAGTCTGAATGAAAGCACAGTACCAAATGGTTTCATCCTGTTGCTGCCAGTTATTGTCAGAGAGTGTATTCCAGCTGTGAGGGCCAACAGTTCCGAGTTAAGACACTGCCCTGTGTTGTTATCTGCATTTTTAACACTGGAGGCAAATCAGCTTGCCAAGCCACTGGGGTTCCCTATGGTAAGTCCAGCCTGGTGAAAACATTATTGCTTTTGAAGATAAAACCTCACAAGAAAAGAGCATGGCTTGACTATTTGTTGCACAGACAGAAATGTATATTATCAACCAAATGGTGGACTCGGGGGTAAAGTGCTCTCTAGGGTGCCCTTCCAGAGGACAAAACTTGATCAAGTGCCTTCTCTTCAGTTGCTTGGACATTTCTTTTTCACAAGAACACCCACCTTCCTCTTTAAACCTCCTTCCTGGTGTTCAGTAATTTAAGCTCCATTACAGTCAAACGATCATACGCACAAATGATGGGCTTTACTATGATACCAGCTTTACTTCTCTGCAGCCTCAGTAAGTACTGCACCACTGTACTACTACTGTACAGATTTTTTTGTATCTTCCTGCCTAGTTTGACATCCCCTACGACGTGTTCATGATCTTGGCCAACAATGAAAGAGTGCTCTGATGTGTATATGTAAACATGGCAAAGAGGAAGAGGGACGCTGCTGTCAGGTGAAATAATAAAGTAGAGGAACTGTTCGTTGAGCTGTAGCAACAATGCCTCAGCCTTTCAGATGTTTCCTCGAGTGACGACCATGACAGAGTCAAAAAATAAAAATGTTTATGCTGGTTGTCTAGTTCCCCCTGTCTTGTCCTATGTGTTTGTGTTTGTGTTTGTGTTTGTGTGTGTGTGTGTGTGTGTGTGTGTGTGTGTGTGTGTGTGTGTGTGTGTGTGTGTGTGTGTCTTTTATGGTTATGTATGCATTTGATTTTTTTTTCATTTCTTTTTTTTTAATTACTGTTGTTTTCTTTAATTGTCATATTGTGGTGCAATTATTTTATTTGGTTTTATTTTATTTGGTTTTTCTTTATTGATAATGTTTGTCGAGCTCCCTCAACACGTTCCCCTGTCTTGGGCTATGTTTGTTGTTTGTCATGCATAATAATAATAATAATAATAATGATAATAATAAAAAAAAATTTGATCACAAAAAAAATGTTTATGCTGCAACTTGAAATGCAGCCCCGATTCAGGACGTCATACCACTGTTTCACATTCCTGGATGGACGTCTCACAAAGCTCACTGGATTGTTGGTTTAGGGCTGATAGATGTTTTTTAGTGAGTGGGGAAGTTTTAATCAGTAGTATTACTGCAATATAGCTTCTGACCAGCAGGGGCAGCACTGAGCACAGAGTTGTTCAGCAACACTCCAGATTGTGAATGAGGAAGAAATCCATTAATCCGGCAAAGCACTGGAAGAAGACCAGTCGCCATTGCTGCAGTGGCGTAACAACTTTCTACTTTTACCTTTACTTTCAATGTAACGTCAGATACTTCTAGGACATCAGGAAGAACTAACTTGTCTGAGAGATACACTTTACATAGATTTCCTGGGCTAGCAGAGAACCAAGTTGTTCGCCAGAAGTGGATCAGGAATATCATAAATATTAGTGATTAATTATTATTATTACTAATTGTAATTTTGACCCTGGAAGAGAGACCTCTAGGCCTGATTGACATTTTGCTGCCATGCAATTAATAGAATAATCTTGAATACCAAAAAAAAGAAAAAATACACGGTTTGCATTTACTTTAATAGCACAGATCTCTCTCATCGAGCATGGATCATGTTTTGTCTTCTTCTTTCTGCCAGTCCTTTATCAGGGCAACTTCTAATGAAACTCATGGTGAAATCGATTTTTTGAGTGTCCTCATCTCCTTTATCACCAGAGGAACTGTGATTTTGTATTAATGTTCCAATATTTATGCAAAATGTGCATCTTTTTGTTAATGAGATGAGTTTTGTTGCTTCATTTTTTACTGTGTCTTTCCCTTTGGACACAGATCAGTGTCCAGACCGACATGGTTGAGGAGTGAATGAGGTTCAGTCACCTGTTTGACACAGTGCAGGGATGTCTGAGCAAAACTGACATGAAAATGATGATGATTGTAAAGTCAGACATTTGTAAATAAAACCTGACCTAGCCTCAGTCACAAACAGATACACATGATATATTTGTACAGTTGTTTTGAAAAAACAAAGTGTAGAAACAACCAGCAGGCAATAAATAGAAACCACAGGAAGACTGGTTTCCAGCTATAACCACACACATCAGAGACCTAAAGGTGCAGCAAGAAGGATGCTGCTTAAGAGCTACCGCTAAACATTAACCCCTTCAGACACTGTTTCACTGCTTCACCCATCAGTTTACACACACTGACCTTAGCAAGATGCTCAGTGTCTGCTTTGACACTTGCACAGCCAAACATCAGAGCATTTACTATGTGCATCTTTAAAATTGAATTTTATAATACTTGGCCAAAATTTTAGTTTAAAACATTCAACTGAGCCATGAGCTAATTAGCTAATGGTAGCTAGGCTTCAGCCAAAGATAGCTAGCAAAGGGCAGCAGTTGTCAGTTACTCAATCTGACATAAATCCAGAGAGGTGTGCTTTTTTCTCACTTTCCATCAGTTTCCTCTTGGATCTATAATATTCTCTAAATGATATCCTAAATATACTCAATACTTTACTATATTGTAGCCTACATATTCTATAAAGCAGTGTTACCTTCATTATCAAAGTAACAAGGGGAAATGTGCAGTCGCAGAAGAGCGAGAGGATCATAGAGAACTGCTGCTGTAGTATACCTTTAATATTCCTACAATATTATCATTCAAGAGTGTCTGTGTTGCTGATGAGGTCGAGTTATGTGGCTCAAGCTGTGTGAATCTTTGTTCCTTTTTTTAGTGTGCTTCTGTGTTTATAAGTTTGTGCTCCTTCAGCCTAAACGTTTGCATCAACACTCATTTTCCTGAAAGCACGTATGCAGTCAATATGAGCAACATGATAAGCAATATATGACTATATCCATATGACTGTTCAAAGCAGCACAATGACAGAGGCTGCAACAGGAGGATGGCTTTCACATCGCGCTGACCGCTAATATTTAAAGATGAGAAAACAGTGCAGAGTGCAGCAGGCTGCAGCTGTGAAGTCATCAGAGAACCGGCTGATAGAGAGCAACAAGTGTGTCTGTTGCATTAAAACTTATAAGTTTATTATTTACATGCTTCAAAAGTGCTTTTATTCCTGCTTTCTGTCGTAAAGTAGCTAAATATTCAAGCTAACGTGCTGATGAAGAGAAAAGCAGAGACCAAATGATGCACAGGGAAAAAGACAAACAGCTGATGTGATGGTTCAGCCACACAGGGTCTCTAGGTGAAGGTGAACTCATGAAGTCAAATGAGTCATCTGATATGAGACGTTCTCAGAAAGATAAAAGGCTGATTTGACCACATCTCTAATCTCACCGTCTTCATGTGATTGGACAGACCTAGATGTGGGGGTCACAGCTGATCTGTGCTTGTGTAGCAGTATGAAGTTGTGTGGTGGATTTCAGCTGTGTGGCTCTTCCCGGCCAATGGCTGTGAGAGAGCACCTTATAAAAGGCAGGCAGAAGGCACCTGGTTGTCCTCTTGCCTGACGGAGCCTTGGTCATGTCACTTCCTGACGCCCTCCACTTCCGCTTTCATTTTGATGGCAGGTAGGCTGGCGGCGGCGATTGCAGTCTGTTATCATGCTGTCCATCCAGTTGTTCATTCTGGTTATTATATTTCAGAGGCTCGCTGGGTGTTGCTGCTGGCTGCACGCTGCTCACAGCTCACTGTCCGCTGCTGGACAATCTGTGTGTGTGTGTGTGTGTGTGTGTGTGTGTGTGTGTGTGTGTGTGTGTGTGTGTGTGTGTGTGTGTGTGTGTGTGTGTGAACAGTGGGAGAGTTTCTTATTTTATTTTCTTCATGATCAGTTGCTTTTTATGGTATTTTCTTTATTTTTCTTTTGTAACAATGTCATTGATTATGTAGATTTTGTTCATCCTATGTGATTTGTTATTAGAGACTTTGTATAGTTAACTTCTTGATTTCTTATGTGTGTTTTGTGATTAGTTGTATCTAATTTCTTTTGTTTCTCACTTGCTGTCCCCCCCATTCAGGTGCTGAGTCTAGGGTGGCGGATTGGTGTCCCTCTTTGTGTTAGCACTTTCTGGGTTGATTTTGTTTCACTTTCTGGGTTGATTTTGTTTCACTTTCATTTACTTCACGTGTGGTGTTCCTGGGATTCCCCTTTGTTTTGGACCCATCTGCCCAGTAAGTCTCAGCCCTGATTGGCTCCCCTTTTTGCCCCAGTGAGTGACTTCTTAACATTGGAGTTTTAAAGATTTTGAATTATAATTAATAAATAACATTTGTTTTGTAACCAGAAATGCTGTCTCTGTCTCAATTGTAAAACAGACCTGAGTGCCTTCTTTGGTTTAAAAATAGCTTTTAAAAAAGGTCCCTGGGTGAAACCCCCAGGGTGGCATTGTCTGGCGTGAAATTCATTCTTAATCAAGTGCTGCCCAAAGCACAACCTTGTGCCGCCACACTTTTCTGAGATGGGAACTGGGACTTGGGACATCTATACTGGGTTTATCCAAGTTTAAGGACACTGTGACATGTTGACACTCTTAATTTACTTTTTGGCATAACACTCATGGTCTGTTATGCACATGCATTTATTTTCCGGATCATAACATAATATAGGAGACAACAAGCAAACAATATCATTTTAATGATGTAATACTTTGTGATATAACTGGGAATATTGTCCTGGTGTGTGTGTTGCATTTTATCTCATTAGGAGATGATGATTTAATATTTCATCACAAATAAAGTTGTCAGTTCAACTCTTTGCCTTTACCTCAAGAAGACCATCTGTGGTTGAAATAATCAGATCAGTCAGATCCACATCAAATAAAGACAGTAGTGTGCTTGGTGCTTTTTCTTTTTTATTTCTGAAGTTACTCACGTCAAGTCACTTTTTCACTCAGTATTTTTGTATTCTACTTTAAGTAGTTATTTTGATCACTACCTTTACTTCTACTTGAGTAGGCCGATTTGTTTTTGCAAAGTAACAGTACTTTAGTACAGTTTTTGGCTACTCTACCCACCTCATCCCCCACTGTCTCTGCACATTGACCTCTCAATAAGATGGCTAACTGTGCAGGAGAGACTAATTGAAGAACATTGGTTCGTCCACCCTCCTTGAGGTGAACATTCTGCATCAACACACACTTCCCTTAAAGTGGTTATGTGGTAAATTAGAGCACCAAGATGAGCTACACAGTAGCACCCGCCTCCTTTTGTTAAGAGCACCCTCCTTGGAGCACAGTTGAGTTACGGACTTTACAGAGCTTCATACGCACGATGAACTTCACCGTGATAACAGTGTTGATTCTCTGCAGCCTCAGTAAGTTCTGGCATTGAATCACTTTCTTGAGCTTCTTCAGTAACTGTGCTGAATTCTCTAAACCAGCAGAACTAGAATTATTTACTTATTATTACATGTATTATGACGTTTCCTCATACTGGTACTGCTGTTTGTTTCAGGCTGGATCTCTGCCTCAGTCTCTCAGTCTCAGACTGTGGAGACTCAGCCTGGTGAAGAAGTCACACTGCAGTGCAATAACATCTACAACGATAGAGCGGTGATATTCTGGTTCAGACTGGTCAACAGAACTGAGGTCAGCTGTGTCTCTGTCAAGATCTCCACAGGTGGCATTACATACTGCGAAGGATTAAGAACAGGGAGATTTGAAATGAGAGACATCGCCTCCACTGTCTCTCTGAAAATCAGTGATGTGGCTAAATCTGATGCTGGACTGTATTTCTGTGGATTTTACAATGACGGAAAACCAACTTTCAGTTTAATACGTTTAATTGTCAAAGGTAAGGTCATTCTAAAGTCTTGTCTTGTCATTCTTTGTTCATTTATGTTTATTCTGTATTTCCATATTTGTCTTCTTACAACACAGGAAACAAAGTGGCTGTTAAAACATTGGCTAAATTTAATTATGATGTAAATCTGTCGAAACAAAATCAAGACTAATTTTATCTTTACTGTTTTTCTTCAAAAGGCAGCGATGAGCCACATGGTGACGAGGACAGCAAAGGTAAAAGTGACATTCTACTACAGATTTCTTTCATTGTGCAGATTATGAAATGTTTGAAGGTGAAACAGTTGAAGCTCAGTTTTTACTTTTACTTGGTCTCAAGCCTTTCAGGGGAAATTAGATTCTAACTTAACGATCTCTCTTGTAGGAGAGTCTGACGGAATAGCAAAGCTGACCAGTGTGATCCTGGGTGGTCTGACTGGTGTCCTTGTACTGGTCATCATCGGTCTGGTTGTGAAAGTCAGGAAACTTCAGACAGGTACTTTTTCAGTTACTGTCTCCGTCTTGTTGCCAGTGGAAATGCTTTAACTTTTGTCAATATGCTGGAAAACTGACCAGATGTCTTCTTTGTGTCACAAAGCTGTTAAGGAAGACCAGAATCCAGAGCAAAGAGAGGTGAATCCAATTTTAATATTTACTTTGATATATTGTTTGATAGAACCGAACCGAAAAACAGACAGAACTGTATTGTATCGGCTCACATTGGCTTCTCCCTTATAGATCAGTGTATTTGTAGATATGTACTGTATATATTTGCATCTATGAGGCCTATATATGGGCTGATTAGTCAAAAAATGGCCAAATTATGTTTGAGGTCCACTACAGAGCACTACCAAGTTTATTTTTGGCATTGAAAATATCCTGCTCAGTAAATTTCTTTGTCACAATCCTTTAAAGGGGTTCTGAGTAATAATTTGAAGCTATTTACATGTATTAGACACTTTTTATTGGCCATATGTGAGCAGATTGTAACATGATGTGAAAATGAGACCTTCCCCGTCTCTGTTGCTTATACAAGCCTGTGGATGATTTGTTTAAGCTGTTTGATGCTGCTGGACTGTGGATTTATGTGTGAAGGACTTGAAGGTTGATTGTCTGCCAGTCCAGAGGATGTGTCTTTATGCATGTTCTCAAGTGCCTCGTCTCAGTTCCCCTCTCCGCTCCGTTAACACAGAGCAACAGTAGCTGACGTTAGTTTAGAAATGGTGTTAGTGTCGTATATTCTGTGGCGATGCAGTTGAAGATGTTTGAAGAAAAACTCCGCCGACACTGTCTTAGTTGTATAACAAATGTATTACAATAAGTTCAGTATCGTAATCAAGTAACACGTTACTTGGAGAGTCTCCAGCCGAATAATGAAACTCTGACGAAAATATGCAGACAGCTCCTTATATACCGAGCTTGTTTTGGTCAAAAACTTAGTTATATGGTTCACATCAAAAGAGGAGGCGCCTCTTCACCTCTGACCCAGGACCTCCATGACTCTGTTGAACTAATATTTGATATATGTTACCTTGACCACAGCACCATCATGTCAACGTCCTGGTACCCCTAACCAAATAACCTCCAGGTCAGGAAGGCCCAAACAACAACTAACATTCCAATATATTCTCCTAATACAAACCATTTGTATAAATATGCTGCATCTAACAGCAGACACCTCATTAGCAACATAAACGACCAGCTTCCAGCACAACACAGAGCCTCTTTAAAATATGGATTGAAGGTAGTCTTACTAAGAACATTGTACTGTTTGTAACTGAATTCATTCAGAAGGTGTTATATTGAGGGAATTAAGATCCTGTAAGTCACCATATTAAGACTGTAAATACTCTTTTCACAGAATGTGGGCTGTGATGATGACGTGAACTACGCAGCAGTGACAATTCGACCGAAAGCAAAAAGAAGAGAGCTGGAGACAAATGTTATCTATGCTTCAACCAGATAGACTCAGGAGCAACTGGAACTGATGCTGTTATATATGAAAATGCTTTGAGTTTTTGTATTCCATGTTGATGAGAGCATTTACCATTCTAGCCAAAATGTTTACTTATGCAATAAAGATCATTTGTTCATCCATTTGTAAGTGTCTTCCTACCACTGGTATGTTTTGATGGACGAGCCAGTAAGGACGATGATGACTGCCCAGGTTGTCTTATAGTGAGAGATAGATGAAGGTCTGTTAAAGTGGAGGAGTGAGTGAGGTACACATCACTTGGTTGACAGGAAGAGGCAGCACAGTGTGGTCTGAGCACAACTGAGGTGAAAATGTTGAGGCCTGTTAGATCAAAGCTTTCTAATGAAAGAAGCTGAAAGGAAGCAGTGAATACTGACTGACTTTCCTCTGTAACAGAGACAAAAGGTAACACTTAAGATACACACACATGTGAGTAGATACTAAGGAGCGAGTAAGAAATGAATCAGGAATGACTTGATAATTAATGAGTCACTAATAAGTTATTCTTGAAATAACTGATGTGAGGACTATATAGTAGATAATGATGAGTTACAAGAGATCAGACTGGGAGAAACTATATTAATGAATCATTAGGTAATGATTAGTTCATCAATATCTGTGAATCGACATACTACTTTATTCATGAGTTTGTCCTGATTAACTATGAATCAGCCCCTGAGAGAAACAAACTAGTGACTACTCAGTAACTGCTAATTACTTAATCATTAATTACCCTTTTTGTGCCCCCTCAAGTAAACTGATACATAATACTGAGTAGTTTGAGTGGCAGGTTCGGGACAGCAGGATCGAACCGGGGTCTGTAGCAGTGGACATTTACAGTATATTTAAGGTGTCAGCATGTATATGTGGTGTGAGTATAATGATAAAAATACGTTGAGGAGAGTGAACACAGCTGAACACCAGACTGGGACTGAACACAGCCTTCAGGCGATGGAGGTCAGTTTGAGTGAGGACGAGGACTATGACTTCAGGGACACGGCAGGTGGGGAGAGACAGACGGTGAATCGGTGGATTTTGGACTCATTTTGACCAAACTGGAGTGATTGATGAAAGACAAACCAAGACTGTCCTAGTGAGTTTTATTTGAAAAATGCACAAGTTTTAATGGAGAGAGTTTCACGACAGTTATGCTCGTCTTAGTCGGATGTATGACAGTTGTATGTTTCGGTTTAATGTAGGCAAATGTCCTTTCTTGACATTGTGTGAATATATTTTGTTCATTTATTGCGCTAAAAGCTACAGGGCCCCTCTGGTACAAAGTGGTTTTAAGGAACAGGAGGGACCGGGGCTAGCTGGTACCATGCTAACTTCAGTAGACGTCACTCAAACACAGGACATAGACATCTTTGACATGATGTAAACACTGTTGTTTCTTCACATTCGGATTATAATGTCAGTTAATTTATTTTTTTCTATGTTAAACTAAACTGCCTATATTTTACATATTTCCCCCTTCACACTTTAAATCCAGCCTTATTTTAAAAGAAAATACTCCAGCACATCTTTGAGATGTAACATCGTAACACAACAACAGCAGGTGAAGCTCCCATATACATCGACCTTGAAAAGGGGCAATAACAATAACATGCAGGCAGAATCCAAACCTTTATTAACAGATGAATTCATGTTTTGAAAACGGCCCATCAAAATAATAAAATAAAGTGACAGCACAGGAAAAAGACCAACATCAGAGTGGTGAGACTTTTTGTCTCATCTTTCTTGACGTGAACATTCTGCATTAACACACACTTCCCTTAAAGTGGTTATGTGGTAAATTAGAGCACCAAGATGAGCTACACAGTAGCACCCGCCTCCTTTTGTTAAGAGCACCCTCCTTGGAGCACAGTTGAGTTACGGACTTTACAGAGCTTCATACGCACGATGAACTTCACCGTGATAACAGTGTTGATTCT
Organism: Pagrus major; assembly: GCF_040436345.1. NCBI lineage: Eukaryota > Metazoa > Chordata > Actinopteri > Spariformes > Sparidae > Pagrus > Pagrus major. The sequence goes on along the minus strand of NC_133224.1, from coordinate 18,849,709 downwards.
CTGCAGCCTCAGTAAGTTCTGGCATTGAATCACTTTCTTCAGCTTCTTCAGTAACTGTGCTGAATTCTCTAAACCAGCAGAACTAGAATTATTTACTTATTATTACATGTATTATGACGTTTCCTCATACTGGTACTGCTGTTTGTTTCAGGCTGGATCTCTGCCTCAGTCTCTCAGTCTCAGACTGTGGAGGCTCAGCCTGGTGATGAAGTCACACTGCAGTGCAACAACATCTACAACGATAGAGCGGTGATATTCTGGTTCAGACTGGTCAACAGAACCGAGGTCAGCTGTGTCTCTGTCAAGATCAACTCAGGTGGCATTACATACTGCGAAGGATTTAGAACAGGGAGATTTGAAATGAGAGACATCGCCTCCACTGTCCCTCTGAAAATCAATTTTGTGGCTAAATCTGATGCTGGACTGTATTTCTGTGGATTTTACAATGATGGAAAACCAACTTTCAGTTTAATACGTTTCAATGTCAAAGGTAAGGTCATTCTAAAGTCTTGTCTTGTCATTCTTTGTTCATTTATGTTTATTCTGTATTTCCAGAATTGTCTTCTTACAACACAGGAAACAAAGTGGCTGTTAAAACATTGGCTAAATTTAATTATGATGTAAATCTGTTGAAACAAAATCAAGTCTAATTTTATCTTTACTGTTTTTCTTTAAAAGGCAGCGATGAGCCACATGGTGACGAGGACAGGAAAGGTAAAAGTGAGATTCTACTACAGATTTCTTTCATTGTGCAGATTATGAAATGTTTGAAGGTGAAACAGTTGAAGCTCAGTTTTTACTTTTACTTGGTCTCAAGCCTTTCAGGGGAAATTAGATTCTAACTTAATGATCTTTCCTGCAGAAGACTGTGACGGAATAGGAAAGCTGACGAGTGTGATCCTGGGCGGTCTGACTGTTGTCCTTGTACTGGTCATCACTGGTGTGGTTGTGAAAGTCAGGAAACTTCAGACAGGTACTTCAGGAGAATGTTTTATTTTCACGATTGTTTTTACACATTCTGCATAAAATGTGTGTCAGCATGATGAAAAACTACTAAATAACTTTGTGCCCTTGTCTCTGTCATTCAGCTGCCACTGAAGAAAAGAATCCGCAACAGCGTGAGGTGAAGTTCTATCCTTTACTGTCACATGTCTTCACATGTTGAAGATCAGAATCACTCCAGGTCATGATTTAGTTTTATTCACAAAATCAGCTGTTTGACATGTGTAACTGTGTACTGTCTACAGAATCTGCACTCTGATGAGCTGAAGGATGCAGCCCTGAGTTTTTACACAACACCAGTAAGAAGCAGGAGGCCGGCATCAGAGAGAGACGTGGAGACTCGAGTCATTTATACTGCCAGCAGACAGACTCAGAGAGGTTCAGAGTTGAACTGATGCTTTTATCATGTTAATCTGCTGTTGTGTGCTTTGTTGGCTGGAGGAGTTCACATTTTATTATTGCAAAACGGTCAAATAACCAAATGACTAAATAGCTGACTTTTCAGAGTGTTTGTTCTATCATGTCTTGCTAGTTTTGTCTGACCTTGGTCACTGTCCAGATAGACCATAGATAGATAGAGGTCTACAGCAGTGGAGGAGTGAGTGAGGTTCACCTCACTTGTTCAGCAGGAAGAGGCAGCGCAGTGTGTTCTGAGCACAACTGAGGAGAAAACCATGAGGTCTGTTAGATCAACACGCTGTGAGAATGAAGTCTGAAATAAAGCAGTTTGAAGAACATCAGTGTGGAAACTGGACATTTCAACTGTTACATGCCTGAATTAAAAAATATAATCTATTTTTAAAAGATTGGTAGTTGTGTTTGTGAATATTTATGACACCCACATGCCTTTTGTTGCACCATGCACTGTGTTGACTGTCTGAATCAGGGATCACATCTGTATCATCACACTTCTGGCAGACTGACACCCATCTATCAAACTTGTGAAAAGTTGACCAATCAGAGTGCCACTTTTACAGCCTGATATGAAACCATCCACAATAATCATATTACTAGTAACTACTGAACGATGGATGTAAATTAGTTACACTACTTGTTACATTAATATCTGTGATTCAGCAAAGATCCATCTGAAGTGCTTTCCAACAGCTCCATGGTTGCCGGCTGTTAACATGAGGTGAACTGCCATGTTGTTTCAATATGGTATTAGAGTGCATTTACAGGCAGTCTCTCATACAAGACATTCATAGTGTTGCAGCAGTTGTTCACACGATTGACAGAAATAGATGTGTGAACAAAGAAAAAAGAGAGAAGTTCTGTAGTGTCTGAATGTTTCTTATACCTCCTGAGCTCTGAGTGACAGGACAGGATGGGACAGGATCAAATGCTTTCCTTTAAGTATATTTGGGAAGAAGACAATGTAGAGGTCTCATGTTCAGGATAACAACACATTAGTTCTGTAGTGTGCTTCAGAGAATAGCTAAAGGAAGAGGCCCACACCAAGGACTGAGGAATTCAGAGGTTCAGTGTATACATTTCCATCTAAGGATAGGAGGAGGTTCAGGGTTGATTTAATGTACACATTTCCATTTAAGTATACAGAGACTAACATCAACATAGTAACGCACACACCTCCATGTACACGTATTCCCTTGAGAGAGAGATGTTATGCAGACCCATCCTTTTCTAATAGGATAGATGGGCCCTCAGTTCCCCAAAAAGGAAACAATTAGAGAAACAGGCGGGCCTGAGCGAATAGACTCTAAAACGACACACACACCAGAGAACGGGGGTGATTTTGGTTGATCTCCTAAGACTGATGGTCAGAGAGGAGTTCTGATAGAGCAGAGGGCAAAGTATTTTGGGCATCACTTTGCCAAGATTTGAGAATACCAGGGAGTGCACACTCTGGTTCGGACGCTGGCTTGAAATCTGTTTCAATAAAGATTGCTCTGTCAAATCCACCCAGCCTTGTCTCCGAAGAATCTCTTATCAACATACTACACGCCGACACCTTTCGAGGACGACAGCCCATACACTTCAGTTCAAACTCAGGCTCCTTCCTCAACTACAAAAAGCTGACCCATCAAGGTGTGAACTGGGAGACCTCTGCCTTTGCCTTTTGTTGCACCTTGCACTGTGGTGACAGTCAGTATGGGGGAGGTCTCTCTATATTTACTCCTCTATTAAAGCTGTGAAAAGATGGATGAGAGCAGAGCCTCACATGAAACCATCCACTCTGTGGGCTGTACATGTTTAAGACAGATCCCAGCAGAAATACAGCAGGTGCATCTCCCATGCATTTCATCTGTTATATGTACTCAGTTGTCTGGCCATGTTGTTTCAATATGGGTATTAGAGTGCATTTTCAGGCAGTCTCAGAAGACATTCATGGTGTTGCACTCGGTTGTTCACACAATTGACAAAAACAACTGTGTGAACAGAGAAAAAAGTACAAACTAAGGCTCCTTTCTGACCTCCAAGCAGCTGACACATCAGGGCGTGAACTGGGTGTGGATGTCAGATCGTTGGTGTAAGAAAGATGCAAAAATAGTTGAACACACACAGCATGTCTGATGGACGACACATCCTCATGCCTCAACGACTGAATAGGTTGATTGCCAGTGACTCCCAAAACAACATGATCGCAGAACCTTGTAAAGGTGGCTGCGTTCCTGAGCTGCTGCTGCTCACTCACATGTGTGTGCCCATCCTATCTGTTGACATGGAGTTTGCCTTTAATAATAATAATAATGATAATAATAACAATAATAATATCTTGGTTTTATACAGCGCCTTTCAAGAGACCTAAGTACGCTTTACATCAAGGAGGACGCAGAAAAAATAATAATAATCAGGAATCAGCTCAGTCAGGAAAGAGGGATGATTGGGTGGATGACAGAGTGGGATGGACTGATGGAGAGTAAACAGAGTTAGCTGAGGTTGTAGGCCTTGGTGAACAAGTGGTGCTTCAGGTGTTTTTTGAAGGTGTCCAGAGATTAAGGATTGTGGATATGAGAAGGGACAGAGTTCCACAAAAGTCCAAAACTTCACAGCTGGGTGTGGAGGGTTGAAAGGGAGCCAGAATCTGAGGACTGCAGCTCCCAGGATGGGTTATAGGGGTGGAGGAGGTCCGTTAGGTACTGGGGGGGGCAAGGGCATGGAGAGATTTGTAGGTCAGAAGGAGGATTTTGTAGTGGATGCAGGACTTAAAGGGGAACCAATGGAGTTCAATAACGGTGGGGGTGATGTGCTGCCGAGGTCTGGTCCAGGTGAGAACCCTGGCAGCTGAGTTTTGCTCATATTGGAGCCTGTCCAGAGCCTTGCTGGGAGCCTCGAACAGGACACCATTGCAGTAGTCGAGACGGGAGGTAATGAAGGAATGGACGAGGGTTTCTGCCACAGAGTTGGAGAGTGATGGCCCGAGTCTAGAGATGTTTTTTAGATGGTTAAAAGTGGATTGGGTGATGGATTTGATGTGGGCCTCCAAAGAGAGGGTAGAGTCCAGGATGACGCCCGGGTTGCAGAAATCTGGGGAGTGGGAGATGGAGCAGCCTTCCACATCAAGGAAGAGATCTCCAACCTTCTGGGCAGCAGAAAGCAGGAGGGGGAAAGAGAGGGAGGGAAGGAGAGAGAGTGCACAGGAAACAAACTGCCTTTCACCTGTTGTGTGTATCCTCTTCATGTCTGTGACATATTCTACAGATACAGACATTAAAACTGTAGTGAAATGCTGGTATGATCTCCATGTGACTGCCTACAGGTCATATACAGGTCTATGTTTGCTGAGAACCACGTGCGTGTCACGGTAAAAATAGGCGAGATTCCTAATCCCTAGATTACACGACGCTGCAGCCTCGTTTTGACACGCGCATGAGAAGCGCGACTCCACTACCAGTGTGGCTGCTCTAACCTGTTAATATGGATGTTGAAGCGAAAAGCGACAGGTAACAGCATGCACATGTGCCGCTCACGCATCCAGTGTCACTCACATTCATTCTTCTACTTACAGCTTGTTGGCTCTATTTTATGAAAACACTATTTTATGGGAAAACTCGCTGGAGATGCATCCGCAACATCACCACAAATATCCTTTCAAGTCAGAGCGGAGACAAGGAGAGGAGGAAGACTGGATAGGAAGTAGAGTGAAGGAGACCAAAAAGAATGGCTGTTCTGATTGGACAGATCCGTCTGGTCTGTAGTGTTTCTGTAATATACTTATATAGCAGCTCCATATACAACATCGACATTGCTAACGGGCAGTAACAATGACACGCAGGCAGAATCCAAACCTTTATTAAAAAATTACTTCATGTTTTGAAACCAGTCCACCAAACAAGAAAAAGAAAAAAACGAGTGAGTGAGTGGTGGGCATTGGTTTGTCCACCCTCCTTGAGGTGAACATTCTGCATCATCACACACTTCCCTTCAAGTGGTTATGTGGTAAATTAGAGCACCTAGATGAGCTACACAGTAGCACCCGCCTCCTTTTGTTAAGAGCACCCTCCTTGGAACACAGTTGAGTTATGGACTCTACAGAGCTTCATACGTACAACGATGAACTTATGATGTTTCCTCATACTGGTACTGCTGTTTGTTTCAGGCTGGATCTCTGCCTCAGTCTCTCAGTCTCAGACTGTGGAGGTTCAGCCTGGTGATGAACTCACACTGCAGTGCAACAACATCTACAATTAGGATGTGGTGATCTTCTGGTTCAGACTGGTCAACAGAACCGAGGTCAGCTGTGTCTCTGGCATGATCCACTCTGCTGATGCTCAAAACTGCGAAGGATTTCGAACAGAGAGATTTGAAATGAGACAACAACTCCACCGTCTCTCTCTGACGAGTCAGAGTGACACTTTACAAACATAATCACAGTGATATGTTCTCGGTAATCTCAATGCAGCTGCCTGCACATGTAAAAAATGTCTTGTTAGTTGTGACTTCTACTCATTTAAAGCAATAATCATATTACTAGTAATGACTTAAAAATAGAGATGTATGAGTTACTTTACTTGTTACATTAATTTCTTTGATCCATCTGAAGTGCTTTCCAACAGCTCCATGGTTGTTGGCCGTTAACATGAGGTGAACTGCCATGTTGTTTCAATATGGGTATTAGAGTACATTTTCAGGCAGTCTCTCCTACAAGACATTCATGGTGTTGCAGCAGTTGTTCACACAATTGACAGGAATATATGTGTGAAAAAAGAAAAAAGAGAAGTTCAAACTCAGGCTCTTTTCTCACCTACAAAAAGCTGACCCATCAGGTGCGAACTGGGTGTGAATGTCAGATCTGCAGTTTAAGAAATACAAGAAAAATAGTTGGACACAGATCCCCTTCAAAAGAGTTTAACTTCTGAGAAGACACAACAATCATCACCTCTAAAACCACCATCTGTGCAAGATTCTATCTTCACCCACTCAGGTGCATGCTCGAGCGAGCTGCCTTGGCCATGCACAAGTGGAGACTCACGTTATTTATGCTGCCAGCAGATAGACCCAGGAAGTTACTGCAACACTGATGCTTTATCATATCAATCTGCTTCATGTTTGCTTCTTTTACTTTATTGGCCGAAGTCTCTGTCACACAAAGGACACTGATGACTGTCACACCTACTCATAGGGAGAGTCAAATGGAGGGAGGAGTGAGAGAGAGACACATGACTTCACAGGAAGAGACAGCACAGTGTGGTGTGAGTAAGTCAGGAGGCCTCTCAGGTCAAAGCTTTGCAGCAAAGTATAAAAGTAAACAGTGAAAAGTGACCTGTATTGTGTTGAATAAAGTTACATCAGCCTCTGTATTTGTACTGAATGGAAATAATTAGCGATGGAATAAACCAGCCCTCTGTGGTGACGATCATTGTCTGTCTGAGTGAAAAATAAAGTCTTCACCACAGGAAGACTTCAGCCACGGCCACAAACATCACACAGCCTGTTGTTCTCAAAGACAACCAAGAGTGATGCTACTACTTATAAACTCTTTATCAATCTCTGCTTTACACACACTTAATTAGGTACCTTACTTTCAAAGCAGCATCAACCTTTAATCATCAGATTCTGCTTTGATCCAGAGCCATTTACCAACAGGAGGAGAGCTCAGAGATTACTTTTTAACTTTCAGGATGAAAATATGGATTTATCCTCACTCCTGTTTATCAACCTGACTGCAGCAGCTATCCTCCATGTTGTCTGCTGAATGGAGCTGGAGGAGAAACTAACGTAACAATACAGAGATGAGAGGGGGGGAGAAGAGAGAGAACCAGAGTCCTTGGTGAGTGCTGAGTTCGGGGAAGGGTCTAGATGAAAATACACAAACACACACCCTCACCGTTGCTCGCTAATTTACAGCTAATGTGCAGTACAGTAATGTGGCTGTTTGGGGCAAATAAACACTCATGTAACAGCAACAGTACATTTTTGCTCCATCAAATATCCAGTTTAAGAAGAGTAAGATGACAGGAGGGAGGAATTAAGATCCCTTTGTCTAAAATTTCATTTGTGAAAAAGATTCAACATTAAGGTGAATTTATTATTTTCTGGCCAGTCTTTGGTTTTGATTCTCACATGCTTCTTCCTCTCTCGCTCTCAAGATCTATCTTTATCATTTTGTTTGTTCTTGATCGTTATCTGAAGAAAAGAAAAAAAACACCCACTTGACGTTTGATGGAGGAGGGAACTGTGAAGACACTGATGATTGTTGAATGTCCTTATAGGGAGAGTCTGCTGGGAGGTAGGAGGGGTAATGTACACTAATTTAAATTCAAATGTAGAAAATGTTTTCATAAGCCTGTATTTTTCTCCATTTGACTGTAAACACTCACTTTTTCACTCTTTAGTCGTCTTCATTGAACGCTGACAGAGTGAATGTATAAATGAAAAAGACAAAGGGCTTGACTTGTGTTGATTGTGTTTGCGTGCACATGTGTGCATGCAACAAGTCTTGTGTCCCCTCCCCCCTGTTATTTTCCACTGTGGTCAAAAACAGTTAGACTGGCCTTCAGCTCTCTGCATTAAAATCCCATGCAACAAAAGTTGTACAACTTTCACACTGAAGCTTTAGTATGTTCTCTTAAAATGTGAAGATATTTTTCTTCGATTTTGATGATTGTGATGTGGTTCAGTAGAAGTCTAATAACTGCTTGTGATCAGATTTAAAGCAAAAAACTGGGATTTAATTGTAAAGACTTAACTGGAGTCAGTTCAAAACACAACTAACTTTGTTTAGGCCCTAAAGACAATAAGAGCATCTCATTAGTGTGTGGACAACATGTTCAGGCTTCCTTCCTTCTTTGTGGTGATTCTCAGCAGTACAGAAAACAGAAGTAGCTGAGTGTTGAAGACGTAGATACAGACTTGATAATGACTGAGTGGCCATGATGACATGACTGAGAAAGTCTGAATGAAAGCACAGTACCAAATGGTTTCATCCTGTTGCTGCCAATTATTGTCAGAGAGTGTATTCCAGCTGTGAGGGCCAACAGTTCTGAGTTAAGTCGCTGCCCCTCTGGGTTTTCTGCATTTTTAACACTGGAGGCAAATCAGCTTGCCAAGCCACTGGGGTTCCCTATGGCAAGTCCAGCCTGGTGAAAACATTATTGCTTTTGCAGATAAAACCTCACAAGAAAAGAGCATGGCTTGACTATTTGTTGCACAGACAGAAATGTATACTATCAACCAAATGGTGGACTCGGGGGTAAAGTGCTCTCTAGGATGCCCTTCCAGAGGACAAAACTTGATCAAGTGCCTTCTCTTCAGTTGCTTGGACATTTCTTTTTAACAAAAACACCCACCTTCCTCTTTAAACCTCCTTCCTGGTGTTCAGTAATTTAAGCTCCATTACAGTCAAACGATCATACGCACAAATGATGGGCTTTACTATGATACCAGCTTTACTTCTCTGCAGCCTCAGTAAGTACTGCACTACTGTACTACTACTGTACAGAATTTTTTGTATCTTCCTGCCTGGTTTGACATCACCTACGACGTGTTCATGATGTTGGCCAATAATTAAAGAGTGCTCTGATGTGTATATGTAAACATGGCGAAGAGGAAGAGGGACGCTGCTGTCAGGTGGAAGAATAAAGTAGAGGAACTGTTCGTTGAGCTGTAGCAACAATGCCTCAACCTTTCAGATGTTTCCTTGACTGACGACCATGACAGAGTCAAAAAATAAAAATGTTTATGCCGCAACTTGAAAAGCAGCCCCGATTCAGGACGTCATGCCACTGTTTCACATTCCTGGATGGACGTCTCACAAAGCTCCCTGGATTGTAGGTTTAGGGCTGATAGATGTTTTTTAGTGAGTGGGGAAGTTTTAATCAGTAGTATTACTGCAATATAGCTTCTGACCAGCTGTCAGTTTGTGACAGCCAGGCTGTCCACGCCCTCCTGTCTGCCTCCTCGGTGCGCTGTGCGGCGCCGATTCGCCCTGGCATTGATGGCGCCAGTTTTTTAAATCTCCACCTCTGCCGCTGTGCGGTTGGTTGACAGAGAGTAGTATGCTATCGATGGCGTCGGAGCTCCTATGCTCAGTAGCTAACAGTGACCCGAAAATCCTCACCGCATCATCTGCAGTCTCCCCGCATCTCTTCCCCAAACCTCACGGATTATCTGGCGATAGCGATCCGAACGGATCCCTCCTCCACCGGCAACATCCACAGCATCGGCTGTCTCCTGGAACCCCGCATCTCCCCCCCCCCCCCCCCGACAGATACACAGACAGACAGACTTGACTGACTGATCTCCCAGGTACCGAGCCGTTTTTTCCCCTTCCTTCTTCTCGGCCTGTGTTTTTTGTTGTTGTTCCGAAAAGGGTTTTTTTTTTTTTCTCCTTGAAGAGTTTTTTTTTTCTTCTTCCGTTTTTTCCTCTTCAAAATAAAATGACTGAACATTGATTATTAACGAACTGATTTGCCCTGGACTTTGATTATTGAATTGTTGGCTTTGCATTGAATGAAGTGTTTTTGGATTTATGTTGATTGAGTGCCGTTTTCCTGGTTAATTAATGAGCTGTACACTGTGATGTGTATTGCTTTTGTGGGGTTTGGCTGTGTGTGTGGTTTAAAATTGTGTTTGGGTTAAAAAAAGAGAGAGAAATCAAATAATAACTATCTTATGTGTCAGGAGAGAGACCTGACTGGCACCCCGTAAAAAAAAAAGGAACAACCAAACGCTCCCTCACATTAAAACTGTCACAAGTTGTTCAGCAGCACTCCAGTTTGTGAATGAGGAAGAAATCCAAGAATCCGGCGAAGCACTGGAAGAAGACCAGTCGCCATTACTACGGTGGCGTAACAACTTTCTACTTTTACCTTTACTTTCAATGTAACGTCAGATACTTCTAGAAAATCAGGAAGAACTAACTTGTCTGAGAGATACACTTTACATAGATTTCCTGCGCTAGCAGAGAACCAAGTTGTTCGCCAGAAGTGGATCAAGAATGTTAGAAATATTAGTGATTAATTAATATTATTACTAATTGTAATTTTGACCCTGGAAGAGTGACCCCCAGGCCTGATTGACATTTTGCTGCTGTCCAATTAATAGAATAATCTTGAATACCAAAAAAAAGAAAAAAATACACGGTTTGCATTTACTTTAATAGCACAGATCTCTCTCATCGAGCATGGATCATGTTTTTTCTTCTTCTTTCTGCCAGTCCTTTATCAGGGCAACTTCGTATGAAACTCATGGTGAAATAGATTTTACGAGTGTCCTCATCTCCTTTATCACCAGAGGAACTGTGATTTTGTATTAATGTTCCAATATTTATGCAAAATGTGCATCTTTTTGTTCATGAGATGAGTTTTGTTGCTTCTTTTTTCACGTCTCTTGACAAAATCTGCATTTTTCCCTTTGGACACAGATCAGTGTCCAGACCGACATGGTTGAGGAGTGAATGAGGTTCAGTCACCTGTTTGACAGGAAGAGACAGTGCAGGGATGTCTGAGCAAAACTGACATGAAAATGATGATGATTGTAAAGTCAGACATTTGTAAATAAAACCTGACCTAGCCTCAGTCACAAACAGATACACACGATATATTTGTACAGTTGTTTTGAAAAAACAAAGTGTAGAAACAACCAGCAGGCAATAAATACAAACCACAGGAAGACTGGTTTCCAGCTATAACCACACACATCAGAGACCTAAAGGTGCAGCAAGAAGGATGCTGCTTAAGAGCTACTGCTAAACATTAACCCCTTCAGACACTGTTTCACTGCTTCACCCATCAGTTTACACAAACTGACCTTAGCAAGATGCTCAGTGTCTGCTTCGACACTTGCACAGCCAAACATCAGAGCATTCACGATGTGCATCTTTAAAGTAGCAATTTGTAATACTTGGCCAAAATTTTAGTTTGAAACATTCAACTGAGCCATGAGCTAATTAGCTAATGGTAGCTAGGCAGATAGTTAGCAAAGGGCAGCAGTTGTCAGTGACTCAATCTGACATAAATCCAGAGAGCTGTGCTTTTTTCTCACTTTCCGTCAGTTTCCTCTTGGATCTATAATATTCTCTAAATGATATCCTAAATATACTCAATACTCTACTATATTGTAGCCTACATATTCTATAAAGCAGCGTTACCTTCATTATCAAAGTAACAAGGGGAAAGGTGCAGTCACGGAAGAGCGAGAGGATCATAGAGATTTGCTGCTGCCTGTAGTATACCTTTGTTATGATCCTTCCGGATCATAACATAACATAGGAGACAACAAGCAAACAATATCATTTTAATGATGTAATACTTTGTGAGATACAAACTGGGAATATTGTCCTGGTGTGTGTGTTGCATTTTATCTCATCAGGAGACGATGATTTAATATTTCATCACAAATAAAGTTGTCGGTTCAACTCTTTACCTTTACCTGAAGAAGACCATCTGTGGTTGAAATAATCAGATCAGTCAGATCCACATCAAATAAAAACAGTAGTGTGCTTGGTGCTTTTTCTTTTTTATTTCTGAAGTTACTCACGTCAAGTCACGTTTTCACTCAGTATTTTTGTATTCTGCTTTAAGTAGTTATTTTGATCACTACCTTTACTTCTACTTCAGTCGGCCGATTTGTTTTTGCAAAGTAACAGTACTTTAGTACAGTTTTTGGCTGCTCTACCCACCTCATCCCCCACTGTCTCTGCACATTGACCTCTCAATAAGATGGCTAACTGTGCAGGAGAGACTAAATGAAGAACAGAGCTGAGGAGAAACTTGACTGTGGATTTTTATCACTGAAGAAAAACACAACAGAGTCAGGCATTAACAGATTACAAAAGGATTCAATTCTGGACCTCACTAATGAATAAGTCCTGACTACGGCCCTGGCTCTAGACTGCACATCTTAGAGATATAGCATCAGAACAAAACAACAGCAGCTGCAGCTCCATATACATCGAGGTTGATAACAGCCAGTAACAATGACATGCAGGCAGAATCCAAACCTTTATTAAAAACTGTTTTAAAAACGGTCCACCAAAGAAAAAAGAAAAACATTAGAGTGGTGGGCATTGGTTTGTCCACCCTCCTTGACGTGAACATTCTGCATCAACACACACTTCCCTTAAAGTGGTTATGTGGTAAATTAGAGCACCAAGATGAGCTACACAGTAGCACCCGCCTCCTTTTGTTAAGAGAACCTCCTTGGAGCACAGTTGAGTTACGGACTTTACAGAGCTTCATACGCACGATGAACTTCACCGTGATAACAGTGTTGATTCTCTGCAGCCTCAGTAAGTTCTGGCATTGAATCACTTTCTTCAGCTTCTTCAGTAACTGTGCTGAATTCTCTAAACCAGCAGAACTAGAATTATTTACTTATTATTACATGTATTATGACGTTTCTTCATACTGGTACTGCTGTTTGTTTCAGGCTGGATCTCTGCCTCAGTCTCTCAGTCTCAGACTGTGGAGGCTCAGCCTGGTAAAGAAGTCACACTGCAGTGCAACAACATCTACAATAAGAGCGCGGTGATATTCTGGTTCAGACTGGTCAACAGAACCGAGGTCAGCTGTGTCTCTGTCAAGATCTCCACAGGTAACGGTCAAAACTGCAAAGGATTTCCAACAGGGAGATTTGAAATGAGAAGCAACGACTCCACTGTCTCTCTGAAAATCAGTTCTGTGGCTAAATCTGATGCTGGACTGTATTTCTGTGGATTTTACAATGACGGAAAACCAACTTTCAATTTAATACGTTTAGATGTCAAAGGTAAGGTCATTCTAAAGTCTTGTCTTGTCATTCTTTGTTCATTTATGTTTATTCTGTATTTCCAGAATTGTCTTCTTACAACACAGGAAACAAAGTCGCTGTTAAAACATTGGTAAATTTAATTATGATGTAAATCTGTCAAAACAAAATCAAGTCTAATTTTATCTTTACTCTTTTTCTTTAAAAGGCAGCGATGAGCCACATGGTGACGAGGACAGCAAAGGTAAAAGTGAGATTCTACTACAGATTTCTTTCATTGTGCAGATTATGAAATGTTTGAACGTGAAACAGTTGAAGCTCAGTTTTTACTTTTACTTGGTCTCAAGCCTTTCAGGGGAAATTAGATTCTAACTTAATGATCTTTCTTGCAGGACTCTGCGACGGAATAGGAAAGCTGACGAGTGTGATCCTGGGTGGTCTGACCTTTCTCCTTGTGAATGTCATCGTTGGTCTGGTTGTTAAAGTCAGGAAACTTCAGACAGGTACTTCAGGAGAATGTTTTATTTTCACTTGATTGTTTTTACACATTCTGCATAAAATGTGTGTCAGCATGATGAAAAACTACTAAATAACTTTGTGCCCTTGTCTCTGTCATTCAGCTGCCACTGAAGAAAAGAATCCACACCAGCGTGAGGTGAATCAAGTCCTATCCTTTACTGTCACATGTCTTCACATGTTGAAGATCAGAATCACTCCAGGTCATGATTTAGCTTTACTCACAAAATCAGCTGTTTGACATGTGTAACTGTGTACTGTCTACAGAATCTGCACTCTGATGAGCTGAAGGATGCAGCCCTGAGTTTTTACACAACACCAGTAAGAAGCAGGAGGCCGGCATCAGAGAGAGACGTGGAGACTCGAGTCATTTATACTGCCAGCAGACAGACTCAGAGAGGTTCAGAGTTGAACTGATGCTTTTATCATGTTAATCTGCTGTTGTGTTCTTTGTTGGCTGGAGGAGTTCACATTTTATTATTGCAAAACGGTCAAATAACCAAATGACTAAATAGCTGACTTTTCAGAGTGCTTGTTCTATCATGTCTTGCTAGTTTTGTCTGACCTTGGTCACTGTCCAGATAGACCATAGATAGATAGAGGTCTACAGCAGTGGAGGAGTGAGTGAGGTTCACCTCACTTGTTCAGCAGGAAGAGGCAGCGCAGTGTGTTCTGAGCACAACTGAGGAGAAAACCATGAGGTCTGTTAGATCAACACGCTGTGAGAATGAAGTCTGAAATAAAGCAGTTACTGTTTTTGAAGAACATCAGTGTGGAAACTGGACATTTCAACTGTAACATGCCTGAATTAAAAAATATAATCTATTTTTAAAAGATTGGTAGTTGTATTTGTGAATATTTGTGACACCCACATGCCTTTTGTTGCACCATGCACTGTGTTGACTGTTTGAATCAGGGATCACACCTGTATCTTCACACTTCTGGCAGACTGACACCCATCTATCAAACTTGTGAAAAGTTGACCATTCAGAGTGCCACTTTTACAGCCTGATATGAAACCATCCACTCTGGATCACAGCTACAAACATATTCAGTGATATGTACATGATAGTCTCAATGCAGCTGCCTGCATATGTGAAAAATGTCTTGTTACTTGTTACACATTTAAAGCAATAATCATATTACTACTAATAATTAATTACACTACTTGTTACATTAATATCTGTGATCCATCTGAAGTGCTTTCCAACAGCTCCACAGTTGCCGGCCGTTAACATGAGGCGAACTGCCATGTTGTTTCAATATGGTGTTAGAGTGCACTTTCAGGCAGTCTCTCCTACAAGACATTCATAGTGTTGCAGCGGTTGTTCACACGATTGACAGAAATAGATGTGTGAACAAAGAAAAAAGAGAGAAGTTCAAAATCAGGCTCCTTCCTCACCTACAAAAAGCTGACCCATCAAGGTGTGAACTGGGAGACCTCTGCCTTTGCCTTTTGTTGCACCTTGCACTGTGGTGACAGTCAGTATGAGGGAGGTCTCTGTATATTTACTCCTCTATTAAAGCTGTGAAAAGATGGCTGAAGCAGAGCCTCACATGAAACCATCCACTCTGTGGGCTGTACATGTTTAAGACAGATCCCAGCAGAAATACAGCAGGTGCATCTCCCATGCATTTCATCTGTTATATGTACTCAGTTGTCTGGCCATGTTGTTTCAATATGGGTATTAGAGTGCATTTTTCAGGCAGTCTCAGAAGACATTCATGGTGTTGCACTCGGTTGTTCACACAATTGACAAAAACAGGTGTGTGAACAGAGAAAAAAGTGCAAACTGAGGCTCCTTTCTGACCTCCAAACAGCTGACACATCAGGGCGTGAACTGGGTGCGAAAGTCAGATCGTTGGTGTAAGAAAGATGTGAAAAATAGTTGAACACACACAGCATGTCTGATGGACGACACATCCTCATGCCTCAACGACTGAATAGGTTGATTGCCAGTGACTCCCAAAACAACATGATCGTAGAACCTTGCAAAGGTGGCTGCGTTCCTGAGCTGCTGCTGCTCACTCACATGTGTTCACATGGAGTTTGCCTTTAATAATAATAATAATAATAATAACAATAATAATATCTTGGTTTTATACAGCGCCTTTCAAGAGACCTAAGTACGCTTGACATCAGGGAGGACGCTGAAAAAATAATAATAATCAGGAATCAGCTCAGTCAGGAAAGAGGGATGGTTGGGTGGATGACAGAGTGGGATGGACTGATGGAGAGTAAACAGAGTTAGCTGAGGTTGTAGGCCTTGGTGAACAGGTGGTGCTTCAGGTGTTTTTTGAAGGTGTCCAGAGATTAAGCATTGTGGATTGGAGAAGGGACAGAGTTCCACAAAAGTCCAAAACTTCACAGCTGGGTGTGGAGGGTTGAAAGGGAGCCAGAATCTGAGGACTGCAGCTCCCAGGATGGGGTATAGGGGTGGAGGAGGTCCGTTAGGTACTGGGGGGGGCAAGGGCATGGAGAGATTTGTAGGTCAGAAGGAGGATTTTGTAGTGGATGCAGGACTTAAAGGGGAGCCAATGGAGTTCAATAATGGTGGGGGTGATGTGCTGCCGAGGTCTGGTGCAGGTGAGAACCCTGGCAGCTGAGTTTTGCTCATATTGGAGCCTGTCCAGAGCCTTGCTGGGAGCCTCGAACAGGACACCATTGCAGTAGTCGAGACGGGAGGTAATGAAGGAATGGACGAGGGTTTCTGCCACAGAGTTGGAGAGTGATGGCCCGAGAATAGAAATGTTGTTTAGATGGTTAAAAGTGGATTGGGTGATGGATATGATGTGGGCCTGCAAAGAGAGGGTAGAGTCCAGGATGACGCCCGGGTTGCAGAAATCTGGGAAGTGGGAGATTGAGCAGCCTTCCACATCAAGGAAGAGATCTCCAACCTTCCAGGCAGCAGAAAGCAGGAGGGGGAAAGAGAGGGAGGGAAGGAGAGAGAGTGCACAGGAAACAAACTGCCTTTCACCTGTTGTGTGTATCCTCTTCATGCCTGTGACATATTCTACAGATACAGACATTAAAACTGTAGTGAAATGCTGGTATGATCTCCATGTGACTGCCTACAGGTCATATACAGGTCTATGTTTGCTGAGAACCACATGCGTGTCACGGTAAAAATAGGCGAGATTCCTAATCCCTAGATTACGCGACGCTGCAGCCTCGTTTTGACACGCGCATGAGAAGCGCAACTCCACTAACAGTGTGGCTGCTCTAACCTGTTAATATGGATGTTGAAATGAAAAGCGAGAGGTAACAGCACGCACATGTGCTGCTCACGCATCCAGTGTCACTCACATTCATTCTTCTACTTATCCGCAACATCACCACAAACATCTTTTCAAGTCAGAGCGGAGACAAGGAGAGGAGGAAGACTGGATAGGAAGTAGAGTGAAGGAGACCAAAGAGAACGGCTGTTCTGATTGGACAGATCCGTCTGGTCTGTAGTGTTTCTGTAATATACTTATATAGCAGCTCCATATACATCGACATTGCTAACGGGCAGTAACAATGACATGCAGGCAGAATCCAAACCTTTATTAAAAAATGACTTCATGTTTTGAAAACAGTCCACCAAAAAAGAAAAAGAAAAAAACGAGTGAGTGAGTGGTGGGCATTGGTTTGTCCACCCTCCTTGAGGTGAACATTCTGCATCAACACACACTTCCCTTCAAGTGGTTATGTGGTAAATTAGAGCACCTAGATGAGCTACACAGTAGCACCCGCCTCCTTTTGTTAAGAGCACCCTCCTTGGAACACAGTTGAGTTATGGACTCTACAGAGCTTCATATGAACAACGATGAACTTATGATGTTTCCTCATACTGGTACTGCTGTTTGTTTCAGGCTGGATCTCTGCCTCAGTCTCTCAGTCTCAGACTGTGGAGGCTCAGCCTGGTGATGAACTCACACTGCAGTGCAACAACATCTACAACTAGGATGTGGTGATATTCTGGTTCAGACTGCTCAACAGAACCGAGGTCAGCTGTGTCTCTGGCATGATCCACTCTGCTGACGCTCAAAACTGCAAAGGATTTCGAACAGAGAGATTTGAAATGAGACAACAACTCCACCGTCTCTCTCTGACGAGTCAGAGTGACACTTTACAAACATAATCACAGTGATATGTTCTCGGTAATCTCAATGCAGCTGCCTGCACATGTAAAAAATGTCTTGTTAGTTGTGACTTCAATATTCATATTACTAGTAATGACTTAAAAATAGAGATGTATGAGTTACTTTACTTGTTACATTCATTTCTTTGATCCAATTGAAGTGCTTTCCAACAACTCCATGGTTGTTGGCCATTAACATGAGGTGAACTGCCATGTTGTTTCAATATGGGTATTAGAGTACATTTTCAGGCAGTCTCTCCTACAAGACATTCATGGTGTTGCAGCAGTTGTTCACAAAATTGACAGGAATATATGTGTGAAAAAAGAGAAGTTCAAACTCAGGCTCTTTTCTCACCTACAAAAAGCTGACCCATCAGGTGTGAACTGGGTGTGAATGTCAGATCTGCGGTTTAAAAAAAATACAAAGAAAATAGTTGGACACAGATCCCCTTCAAAAGAGTTTAACTTCTGAGAAGACACAACAATCATCACCTCTAAAACCACCATCTGTGCAAGATTCTATCTTCACCCATTCAGGTGCATGCTCGAGCGAGCTGCCTTGGCCATGCACAAGTGGAGACTCACGTTATTTATGCTGCCAGCAGATAGACTCAGGAAGTTACTTCAACACTGATGCTTTATCATATCAATCTGCTTCATGTTTGCTTCTTTTACTTTATTGGCCAAAGTCTCTGTCACACAAAGGACACTGATGACTGTCACACCTACTCATAGGGAGAGTCAAATGGAGGGAGGAGTGAGAGAGACACATGACTACACAGGAAGAGACAGCACAGTGTGGTGTGAGTAAGTCAGGAGGCCTCTCAGGTCAAAGCTTTGCAGCAAAGTATAAAAGTAAACAGTGAAAAGTGACCTATATTGTGTTGAATAAAGTTACATCAGCCTCTGTATTTGTACTGAATGGAAATAAATAGCGATGGAATAAGCCAGCCCTCTGTGGTGACGATCATTGTCTGTCTGAGTGAAAAATAAAATCCCCACCACAGGAAGACTTCAGCC
Source organism: Pagrus major (assembly GCF_040436345.1). Taxonomy (NCBI): domain Eukaryota; kingdom Metazoa; phylum Chordata; class Actinopteri; order Spariformes; family Sparidae; genus Pagrus; species Pagrus major. The sequence goes on along the minus strand of NC_133224.1, from coordinate 18,830,897 downwards.
ACGGCCACAAACATCACACAGCCTGCTGTTCTCAAAGACAACCAAGAGTGATGCTACTACGTATAAACTCTTTATCAATCTCTGCTTTACACACACTTATTTAGGTACCTTACTTTCAAAGCAGCATCAACCTTTAATCATCAGATTCTGCTCAGATCCAGAGCCGTTTACCAACAGGGTAAGGGGTCAGAGATTACTTTTTAACTTTCAGGATTAAAATATGGATTTATCCTCACTCCTGTTTATTAACCTGACTGTAGCAGCTATCCTCCATGTTGTCTGCTGAATGGAGCTGGAGGAGAAACTAACGTAACAATACAGAGATGAGAGGGGGGGAGAAGAGAGAGAACCAGAGTCCTTGGTGAGTGCTGAGTTCAGGGAAGGGTCTAGATGAAAACACAGAAACACACACCCTCACCATTGCTCGCTAATTTACAGCTAATGTACAGTACAGTAATGTGGCTGATTGGGGCAAATAAACACTCATGTAACAGCAACAGTACGTTTTTGCTCCATCAAATATCCAGTTTAACATTAGTAAGATGACAGGAGGGAGGAATTAAGATCCCTTTGTCTAAAATTTCATTTGTGAAAAAGATTCAACATTAATGTGAATTCATTATTTTCTGGCCAGTCTTTGGTTTTGATTCTCACATGCTTCTTCCTCTCTCGCTCTCAGGATCTATCTTTATCATTTTGTTTGTCCTTGATCGTTGTCTGAGAAAAACAAAAACACCCACTTGACGTTTGATGGAGGAGGGAACTGTGAAGACACTGATGATTGTTGAATGTCCTTATAGGGAGAGTCTGCTGGGAGGTAGGAGGGGTAATGTACACTAATTTAAATTCAAATGTAAAAAATGTTTCCATAAGTCTGTATTTTTCTCCATTTGACTGGAAATACTCACTTTTATTTTCATTCTTTAGTCGTCTTCATTGAACACTGACAGAGTGAATGTATAAATGAAAAAGACAAAGGGCTTGACTTGTGTTGATTGTGTTTGCGTGCACATGTGTGCATGCAACAAGTCTTGTGTCCCCTCCCCCCTGTTATTTTCCACTGTGGTCAAAAACAGTTAGACTGGCCTTCAGCTCTCTGCATTAAAACCACATGCAACAAAAGCTGTACTACTTTCACACTGAAGCTTTAGTATGTTCTCTTAAAATGTGAAGATATTTTTCTTAGATTTTGATGATTGTGATGTGGTTCAGTAGAAGTCTAATAACTGCTTGTGATCAGATTTAAAGCAAGAAACTGGGATTTAATTATAAAGACTTAAATGAAATCAGTTCAAAACACAACTAACTTTGTTTAGGCCCTAAACACAATAAGAGCATCTCATTAGTGTGTGGACAACATGTTCAGGCTTCCTTCCTTCTTTGTGGTGATTCTCAGAAGTACAGAAAACAGAAGTAGCTGAGTATTGAAGACGTAGATACAGACTTGATAAGGACTTGTCAAACTGAGCGGCCATGATGACATGACTGAGAAAGTCTGAATGAAAGCACAGTACCAAATGGTTTCATCCTGTTGCTGCCAATTATTGCCAGAGAGTGTATTCCAGCTGTGAGGGCCAACAGTTCTGAGTTAAGTCGCTGCCCTGTGTTGTTTTCTGCATTTTTAACACTGGAGGCAAATCAGCTTGCCAAGCCACTGGGGTTCCCTATGGCAAGTCCAGCCTGGTGAAAACATTATTGCTTTTGAAGATAAAACCTCACAAGAAAAGAGCATGGCTTGACTATTTGTTGCACAGACAGCAATGTATACTATCAACCAAATGGTGGACTCGGGGGTAAAGTGCTCTCTAGGGTGCCCTTCCAGAGGACAAAACTTGATCAAGTGCCTTCTCTTCAGTTCCTTGGACATTTCTTTTTAACAAAAACGCCCACCTTCCTCTTTAAACCTCCTCCTATTTCCTCCTTGTACAGTTCTACTGAGGCTGCCTCATTCTGCAATGACTGGACATGTAGTGTAACACAACTGAAGAATAGTGATGGTGCATATGGGACGTTCAACGACGCCCCGACGAAACGTCTAGCATGTCAGCATTTTTTATATCTTCCTGCCTGGTTTGACATCACCTACGACGTGTTCATGACGTTGGCCAATAGAATGAAAGAGTGCTCTGATGTGTATATGTAAACATGGCGAAGAGGAAGAGGGACGCTGATGTCAGGTGGATTAATGAAGTAGAGGAACGGTTCGTTGAGCTGTAGCAACAATACCCCAGCCTTTCAGATGTTTCATCGAGGGGCGACCATGACAGAGTCAAAACAGAAATATTTTGGCGAAAAATAGCGGGGGCACTTCAGCAACCCGGCGAGTAACTTGCTTGTTAGCTATGCAGGCTTTGGTAGCCGTGATTGACAATTTCCTGTCCCGCCTCCCCAAAGGACCTATGAACTCACGGAGGGTTGTGAACGGTGATTGGTCGGGGTCATACTCGTAGTGTTGCCAGTCTCTCAGCCAAGACATGGCAAAAATGTATGCCGCTGTGATTGCTTAATCTGACATGGTGACCATCGTTAATGCCATAAATATTGTGTAGTCTGATCCCGTCATTACAGGAGAGCCTGGTGAAATAACAAGCCTGATGATGTGATCCTGGGCGGTATGACAGTTGTTCTCACTAAAGTCTTCATTGTCCTTGTTGCTAAATGAGGTAACCTCCAAAGGTAAGTTTGAGGGCTACGCTCTATTTGCACATCCTCTTTTCAATATCCTGTTGTCAATGTGACCCTAACCCTACTCCAACTCATGATTAGTCAGTCAATTCTGAGAGAACCTGGACTCTGAAGGACGCAGCATTCATTTTCAATCCATAAACAAGAAAGAAGAGGAAACTCCACTTTATTTATGCCGCAACTTAAAATGCAGCCCTGATTCAGGACGTCATACCACTGTTTCACATTCCTGGATGGACGTCTCACAAAGCTCACTGGATTGTAGGTTTAGGGCTGATAGATGTTTTTTAGTGAGTGGGGAAGTTTTAATCAGTAGTATTACTGCAATATAGCTTCTGACCAGCAGGGGCAGCACTGAGCACAGAGTTGTTCAGCAACACTCCAGATTATGAATGAGGAAGAAATCCATAAATCAGGCGAAGCACTGGAAGAAGACCAGTCACCATTGCTGCAGTGGCGTAACAACTTTCTACTTTTACCTTTACTTTCAATGTAACGTCAGATACTTCTAGGACATCAGGAAGAACTAACTTGTCTGAGAGATACACTTTACATAGATTTCCTGGGCTAGCAGAGAACCACGTTGTTCGCCAGAAGTGGATCAAGAATGTTAGAAATATTAGTGATTTATTATTATTATTATTACTAATTGTAATTTTGACCCTGGAAGAGTGACCTCTAAGCCTGATTGACATTTTGTTGCTACTTTATTAAAAGAATAATCTTGAAAACCAAAAAAAAAGAAAAAATTACACGGTTTGCATTTACTTTAATAGCAAAGATCTCTCTCATTCAGCATGGATCATGTTTTTTCTTCTTCTTTCTGCCAGTCCTTTATCAGGGCAACTTCGAATGAAACTCATGGTGAAATAGATTTTACGAGTGTTATCATCTCCTTTATCACCAGAGGAACTGTGATTTTGTATTAATGTTCCAATATTTATGCAAAATGTGCATCTTTTTGTTAATGAGATGAGTTTTGTTGCTTCTTTTTTCACTTCTCTCGACAAAATCTGTGTCTTTCCTTTGGAAACAGATCAGTGTCCAGACCGACATGGTTGAGGAGTGAATGAGGTTCAGTCACCTGTTTGACAGGAAGAGACAGTGCAGGGATGTCTGAGCAAAACTGACATGAAAATGAAGTTTGTAAAGTCAGACATTTGTAAATAAAACCTGACCTAGCCTCAGTCACAAAGAGATACACATGATATATTTGTACAGTTGTTTTGAAAAAACAAAGTGTAGAAACAACCAGCAGGCAATAAATAGAAACCACAGGAAGACTGGTTTCCAGCTATAACCACACACATCAGAGACCTAAAGGTGCAGCAAGAAGGATGCTGCTTAAGAGCTACTGCTAAACATTAACCCCTTCAGACACTGTTTCACTGCTTCACCCATCAGTTTACACACACTGACCTTAGCAAGATGCTCAGTGTCTGCTTTGACACTTGCACATCAAAACATCAGAGCATTCACTATGTGCATCTTTAAAGTAGGAATTTGTAATACTTGGCCAAAATTTTAGTTTAAAACATTCAACTGAGCCATGAGCTAATTAGCTAATGGTAGCTAGGCTTCAGCCAAAGATAGCTAGCAAAGGGCAGCAGTTGTCAGTTACTCAATCTGACATAAATCCAGAGAGCTGTGCTTTTTTCTCACTTTCCATCAGTTTCCTCTTGGATCTATAATATTCTCTCTCTTTTTTTTTCTGTCACAAAGTAGCTAAATATTCAAGCCAACGTGCTGATGAAGAGAAAAGCAGAGACCAAATGATGCACAGGGAAAAAGACAAACAGCTGATGTGATAGTTCAGCCACACAGGGTCTCTAGGTGAAGGTGAAGTCATGAAGTCAAATGAGTCATCTGATATGAGACGTTCTCAGAAAGATAAAAGGCTGATTTGGCCACATCTCTAATGTCACCGTCTTCATGTGATTGGACAGACCTGGATGTGGGGGTCACAGCTGATCTGTGCTCATCTGAGATGGGAACTGGGACTTGGGACATCTATACTGGGTTTATCCAAGTTTAAGGACACTGTGACATGTTGACACTCTTAATTTATTTTTTGGCATAACACTCATGGTCTGTTATGCACATGCATTAATTTTCCGGATCAAACATAATATAGGAGACAACAAGGAAACAATATCATTTTAATGATGTAATAATTTGTGAGAAATAAACTGGAAATATTGTCCTGGTGTGTGTGTTGCATTTTATCTCATCAGGAGACGATGATTTAATATTTAATCACAAATAAAGTTGTCGGTTCAACTCTTTACCTTTACCTGAAGAAGACCATCTGTGGTTGAAATAATCAGATCAGTCAGATCCACATCAAATAAAGACAGTAGTGTGCTTGGTGCTTTTTCTTTTTTATTTCTGAAGTTACTCACGTCAAGTCATGTTTTCACTCAGTATTTTTGTATTCTACTTTAAGGAGTTATTTTGATCACTACCTTTACTTCTACTTCAGTAGGCCGATTTGTTTTTGCAAAGTAACAGTACTTTAGTACAGTTTTTGGCTACTCTACCCACCTCATCCCCCACTGTCTCTGCACATTGACCTCTCAATAAGATGGCTAACTGTGCAGGAGAGACTAAATGAAGAACAGAGCTGAGGAGAAAGTTGACTGTGGATTTTTATCACTGAAGAAAAACACAACAGAGTCAGGCATTAACAGATTACAAAAGGATTCAATTCTGGACCTCACTAATGAATAAGTCCTGACTACGGCCCTGGCTCTAGACTGCACATCTTAGAGATATAGCATCACAACAAAACAACAGCAGCTGCAGCTCCATATACATCGAGGTTGATAACAGCCAGTAACAATGACATGCAGGCAGAATCCAAACCTTTATTAAAAACTGTTTTAAAAACGGTCCACCCAAGAAAAAAGAAAAAAATTAGAGTGGTGGGCATTGGTTCGTCCACCCTCCTTGACGTGAACATTCTGCATCAACACACACTTCCCTTAAAGTGGTTATGTGGTAAATTAGAGCACCAAGATGAGCTACACAGTAGCACCCGCCTCCTTTTGTTGAGAGCACCCTCCTTGGAGCACAGTTGAGTTACGGACTTTACAGAGCTTCATACGCACGATGAACTTCACCGTGATAACAGTGTTGATTCTCTGCAGCCTCAGTAAGTTCTGGCATTGAATCACTTTCTTCAGCTTCTTCAGTAACTGTGCTGAATTCTCTAAACCAGCAGAACTAGAATTATTTACTTATTATTACATGTATTATGACGTTTCCTCATACTGGTACTGCCGTTTGTTTCAGGCTGGATCTCTGCCTCAGTCTCTCAGTCTCAGACTGTGGAGGCTCAGCCTGGTGAAGAAGTCACACTGCAGTGCAACAACATCTACAATGGAGGAGTGATATTCTGGTTCAGACTGGTCAACAGAACCGAGGTCAGCTGTGTCTCTGTCAAGATCTCCTCAACTGACGCTCAAAACTGTGAAGGATTTAGAACACAGAGATTTGACATGAGAAGCAACAACTCCACTGTCTCTCTGAAAATCAATCCTGTGGCTAAATCTGATGCTGGACTGTATTTCTGTGGATTTTACACTGACAGTAAACTAACTTTCAGTTTAATCAATTTAATTGTCAAAGGTAAGGTCATTCTAAAGTCTTGTCTTGTCATTCTTTGTTCATTTATGTTTATTCTGTATTTCCAGAATTGTCTTCTTACAACACAGGAAACAAAGTGGCTGTTAAAACATTGGTAAATTTAATTATGATGTAAATCTGTCGAAACAAAATCAAGTCTAATTTTATCTTTACTGTTTTTCTTTAAAAGGCAGTGATGAGCCACATGGTGACGAGGACAGCAAAGGTAAAAGTGACATTCTACTACAGATCTCTTTCATTGTGCAGATTATGAAATGTTTGAAGGTGAAACAGTTGAATCTCAGTTTTTACTTTTCCTTGGTCTCAAGCCTTTCAGGGGAAATTAGATTCTAACTTAACGATCTCTCTTGTAGGAGAGTCTGACGGAATAGCAAAGCTGACCAGTGTGATCCTGGGTGGTCTGACTGTTGTCCTTGTACTGGTCATCATTGGTCTGGTTGTGAAAGTCATGAAACTTCAGACAGGTACTTTTTCAGTTACTGTCTCCGTCTTGTTGCCAGTGGAAATGCTTTAACTTTTGTCAATATGCTGGAAAACTGACCAGATGTCTTCTTTGTGTCACAAAGCTGTTAAGGAAGACCAGAATCCAGAGCAAAGAGAGGTGAATCCAATTTTAATATTTACTTCATATATTGTTTGATAGAACCGAACAGAAAAACAGCCAGAACTGTATTGTATCGGCTCACATTGACTTCTCCCTTACAGATCAGTGTTTTGTATATATGTACTGTATATATTTGCATCTATGAGGCCTATATATGGGCTGATTAGTCAAAAGATTGCCAAATTATGTTTGAGGTCCACTACAGAGCACTACCAAGTTTATTTTTGGCATTGAAAATATCCTGCTCAGTAAATTTCTTTGTCACAATCCTTTAAAGCGAGTAATAATTTGAAGCTATTTACATGTATTAGAAACCTTTTATTGGCCATATGTGAGCAGATTGTAACATGATGTGAAAATGAGACCTTCCCCGTCTCTCTTGGTTGCTTATACAAGCCTGTGGATGATTTGTTTAAGCTGTTTAATGCTGCTGGACTGTGGATTTATGTGTGAAGGACTTGGGTTGATTGTCTGCCAGTCCAAAGGATGTGTCTTTATGCACATTCTCAAGAGCCTCGTCTTAGTTCCCCTCTCCGCTCCGTTAACAGAGAGCAACAGTAGCTGACGTTAGTTTAGAAATGGTGTTAGCAACATTAACGACCAGCTTCCAGCACAACACAGAGCCTCTTTAAATATGGATTGAAGGTAGTCTTACTAAGAACATTGTACTGTTTGTAACTGAATTCATTCAGAAGGTGTTATATTGAGGGAATTAAGATCCTGTAAGTCACCATATTAAGACTGTAAATACTCTTTTCACAGAATGTGGGCTGTGATGATGACGTGAACTACGCAGCAGTGACAATTCGACCGAAAGCAAAAAGAAGAGCACAGGAGCCAAATGTTATCTATGCTTCAACCAGATAGACTCAGGAGCAACTGGAACTGATGCTGTTATATATGAAAATGCTTTGAGCTTTTGTATGCCATGTTGGTGAGAGCAATAACCACTCCTGCCAAAACATTTAAACTTGAAATAAAGATCAAGTGCCTTCCCACTGCAGAGCTTTAATTCTCAGCATTTTATGTCTTTCAGTGTCTATTTAACAAAAACACATGATCAGTATTTGACAGTGGAGGAGTCCGTCTGGACGATAATGACTGTCCAGAGTCTCATATAGTGAGACTTAGATGAAGGTCTGTTAAAGTGGAGAGTAAGTGAGGTACACATCACTTGGTTGACAGGAAGAGGCAGCACAGTGTGGTCTGAGCACAACTGAGGTGAAAATGTTGAGGCCTGTTAGATCAAAGCTTTCTAATGAAAGAAGCTGAAAGGAAGCAGTGAATACTGACTGACTTTCCTCTGTAACAGAGACAAAAGGTAACACTTAAGATACACACACATGTGAGTAGATACTAAGGAGCGAGTAAGAAATGAATCAGGAATGACTTGATAATTAATGAGTCACTAATGAGTTATTCTTGAAATAACTGATGTGAGGACTATATAGTAGATAATGATGAGTTACAAGAGATCAGACTGGGAGAAACTATATTAATGAATCATTAGGTAATGATTAGTTCATCAATATCTGTGAATCGACATACTACTTTATTCATGAGTTTGTCCTGATTAACTATGAATCAGCCACTGAGAGAAACAAACTAGTGACTACTCAGTAACTGCTAATTACTTAATCATTAGTTACCCTTTTTGTGCCCCCTCAAGTAAACTGATACATAATACTGAGTAGTTTGAGTGGCAGGTTCGGGACAGCAGGATCGAATCGGGGTCTGTAGCAGTGGACATTTACAGTATATTTAAGGTGTCAGCATGTATATGTGGTGTGAGTATAATGATAAAAATACGTTGAGGAGAGTGAACACAACTGAACACCAAACTGGGACTGAACACAGCCTTCAGGCGATGGAGGTCAGTTTGAGTGAGGACGAGGACTATGACTTCAGGGACACGGCAGGTGGGGAGAGACAGACGGTGAATCGGTGGAATTTGGACTCATTTTGACCAAACTGGGGTGATTGATGAAAGACAAACCAAGACTGTCCTAGTGAGTTTTATTTGAAAAATGCACAAGTTTTAATGGAGAGACTTTCACGACAGTTATGCTCGTCTTAATTGGTTGTATGACAGTTGTATGTTTCGGTTAAATGGAGGCAAATGACCTTTCTTGACATTGTGTGAATATATTTTGTTCATTTATTGCGCTAAAAGCTACAGGGCCCCCTCTGGTACAAAGTGGTTTTAAGGAACAGGAGGGACCGGGGCTAGCTGGTTACCATGCTAACTTCAGTAGACGTCTCTCAAACACAGGACATAGACATCTTTGACATGATGTTAACACTGTTGTTTCTTCACATTCGGATTATAATGTCAGTTAATTAATTTTTTTCTATGTTAAACTAAACTGCCTATATTTTACATATTTCCCCCTTCACACTTTAAATCCAGCCTTATTTTAAAAGAAAATACTCCAGCACATCTTTGAGACGTAACATCGTAACAAAACAACAGCAGGTGAAGCTCCCATATACATGGACCTTGAAAAGGGGCAATAACAATAGCATGCAGGCAGAATCCAAACCTTTATTAACAGATGAATTCATGTTTTGAAAACGGCCCATCAAAAAAATAAAATAAAGTGACAGCACAGGAAAAAGACCAACATCAGAGTGGTGAGACTTTTTGTCTCATCTTTCTTGACGTGAACATTCTGCATCAACACACACTGCCCTTAAAGTGGTTATGTGGTAAATTAGAGCACCAAGATGAGCTACACAGTAGCACCCGCCTCCTTTTGTTGAGCGCACCCTCCTTGGAGCACAGTTGAGTTACGGACTTTACAGAGCTTCATACGCACGATGAACTTCACCGTGATAACAGTGTTGATTCTCTGCAGCCTCAGTAAGTTCTGGCATTGAATCACTTTCTTCAGCTTCTTCAGTAACTGTGCTGAATTCTCTAAACCAGCAGAACTAGAATTATTTACTTATTATTACATGTATTATGACGTTTCCTCATACTGGTACTGCTGTTTGTTTCAGACTGGATCTCTGCCTCAGTCTCTCAGTCTCAGACTGTGGAGGCTCAGCCCGGTGATGAAGTCACACTGCAGTGCAACAACATCTACAACGATAGAGCGGTGATATTCTGGTTCAGACTGGTCAACAGAACTGAGGTCAGCTGTGTCTCTGTCAAGATCAACTCAGGTGGCATTACATACTGCGAAGGATTTAGAACAGGGAGATTTGAAATGAGAGACATCGCCTCCACTGTCTCTCTGAAAATCAATTTTGTGGCTAAATCTGATGCTGGACTGTATTTCTGTGGATTTTACAATGATGGAAAACCAACTTTCAGTTTAATACGTTTCAATGTCAAAGGTAAGGTCATTCTAAAGTCTTGTCTTGTCATTCTTTGTTCATTTGTGTTTATTCTGTATTTCCAGAATTGTCTTCTTACAACACAGGAAACAAAGTGGCTGTTAAAACATTGGTAAATTTAATTATGATGTAAATCTGTCGAAACAAAATCAAGTCTAATTTTATCTTTACTGTTTTTCTTTAAAAGGCAGCAATGAGCCACATGGTGACGAGGACAGCAAAGGTAAAAGTGAGATTCTACTACAGATTTCTTTCATTGTGCAGATTATGAAATGTTTGAAGGTGAAACAGTTGAAGCTCAGTTTTTTACTTTTACTTGGTCTCAAGCCTTTCAGGGGAAATCAGATTCTAGCTTAATGATTTTTCTTGCAGGACTCTGCGACAGAACAGGAAAGCTGACGAGTGGGATCCTGGGCGGTCTGACCTTTCTCCTTGTACTGGTCATCACTTGTGTGGTTGTTAAAGTCAGGAAACTTCAGACAGGTACTTCAGGAGAATGTTTTATTTTCACTTGATTGTTTTTACACATTCTGCATAAAATGTGTGTCGGTATGATGAAAAACTACTAAATTGCTTTGTGCCCTTGTCTCTGTCATTCAGCTGCCACTGAAGAAAAGAATCCACAACAGCGTGAGGTAAATCAAGTTCTATCCTTTACTGTTACATGTCTTCACATGTTGAAGATCAGAATCACTCCAGGTCATGATTTAGTTTTATTCACAAAATCAGCTGTTTGACATGTGTAACTGTGTACTGTCTACAGAATCTGCACTCTGATGAGCTGAAGGATGCAGCCCTGAGTTTTTACACACCAGTAAGAAGCAGGAGGCCAGCATCAGAGAGAGACGTGGAGACTCGAGTCATTTATACTGCCAGCAGACAGACTCAGAGAGGTTCAGAGTTGAACTGATGCTTTTATCATGTTAATCTGCTGTTGTGTTCTTTGTTGGCTGGAGGAGTTCACATTTTATTATTGCAAAACGGTCAAATAACCAAATGACTAAATAGCTGACTTTTCAGAGTGCTTGTTCTATCATGTCTTGCTAGTTTTGTCTGACCTTGGTCACTGTCCAGATAGACCATAGATAGATAGAGGTCTACAGCAGTGGAGGAGTGAGTGAGGTTCACCTCACTTGTTCAGCAGGAAGAGGCAGCGCAGTGTGTTCTGAGCACAACTGAGGAGAAAACCATGAGGTCTGTTAGATCAACACGCTGTGAGAATGAAGTCTGAAATAAAGCAGTTACTGTTTTTGAAGAACATCAGTGTGGAAACTGGACATTTCAACTGTTACATGCTTTAAATAAAAAATAAAATCTATTTTTAAAAGATTGGTAGTTGTGTTTGTGAATATTTATGACACCCACATGCCTTTTGTTGCACCATGCACTGTGTTGACTGTCTGAATCAGGGATCACACCTGTATCTTCACACTTCTGGCAGACTGACACCCATCTATCAAACTGATGACAAGTTGACCAATCAGAGTGCCACTTTTACAGCCTGATATGAAACCATCCACAATAATCATATTACTAGTAACTACTGAACAATGGAGGGAAATTAGTTACACTACTTGTTACATTAATATCTGTGATCCATCTGAAGTGCTTTCCAACAGCTCCACAGTTGCTGGCTGTTAACATGAGGTGAACTGCCATCTTGTTTCAATATGGTGTTAGAGTGCACTTTCAGGCAGTCTCTCCTACAAGACATTCATAGTGTTGCAGCAGTTGTTCACACAATTGACAGAAATAGATGTGTGAACAAAGAAAAAGTATGAGGGAGGTCTCTGTACATTTACTCCTCTATTAAACCTGTGATAAGATGGCTGAAGCAGAGCCTCACATGAAACCATCCACTCTGTGGGCTGTACATGTTTAAGACAGATCCCAGCAGAAATACAGCAGGTGCATCTCCCATGCATTTCATCTGTTATATGTACTCAGTTGTCTGGCCATGTTGTTTCAATATGGGTATTAGAGTGCATTTTCAGGCAGTCTCAGAAGACATTCATAGTGTTGCACTTGGTTGTTCACACAATTGACAAAAACAGCTGTGTGAACAGAGAAAAAAGTGCAAACTAAGGCTCCTTTCTGACCTCCAAACAGCTGACACATCAGGGCGTGAACTGGGTGTGAATGTCAGATCTTTGGAGTCAGAAAGATGCAAAAATAGTTGGACACACACAGCATGTCTGATGGACGACACATCCTCATGCCTCAACGACTGAATAGGTTGATTGCCAGTGACTCCCAAAACAACATGATCGCAGAACCTTGCAAAGGTGGCACCGTTCCTGAGCTGCTGCTGCTCACTCACATGTGTGTGCCCATCCTATCTGTTGACATGGAGTTTGACTTTAATAATAATAATAATAATAACAATAATAATATCTTGGTTTTATACAGCGCCTTTCAAGAGACCTAAGTACGCTTTACATCAGGGAGGACGCAGAAAAAATGATAATAATCAGGAATCAGCTCAGTCAGGAAAGAGGGATGATTGGGTGGATGACAGAGTGGGATGGACTGATGGAGAGTAAACAGAGTTAGCTGAGGTTGTAGGCCTTGGTGAACAGGTGGTGCTTCAGGTGGTTTTTGAAGGTGTCCAGAGATTAAGGATTGTGGATATGAGAAGGGACAGAGTTCCACAAAAGTCCAAAACTTCACAGCTGTGGAGGGTTGAAAGGGAGCCAGAATCTGAGGACTGCAGCTCCCAGGATGGGGTATAGGGGTGGAGGAGGTCCGTTAGGTACTGGGGGGGGCAAGGGCATGGAGAGATTTGTAGGTCAGAAGGAGGATTTTGTAGTGGATGCAGGACTTAAAGGGGGGCCAATGGAGTTCAATAACGGTGGGGGTGATGTGCTGCCGAGGTCTGGTGCAGGTGAGAACCCTGGCAGCTGAGTTTTGCTCATATTGGAGCCTGTCCAGAGCCTTGCTGGGAGCCTCGAATAGGACACCATTGCAGTAGTCGAGACGGGAGGTAATGAAGGAATGGACGAGGGTTTCTGCCACAGAGTTGGAGAGTGATGGCCCGAGAATAGAAATGTTGTTTAGATGGTTAAAAGTAGATTGGGTGATGGATATGATGTGGGCCTGCAAAGAGAGGGTAGAGTCCAGGATGACGCCCGGGTTGCAGAAATCTGGGAAGTGGGAGATTGAGCAGCCTTCCACATCAAGGAAGAGATCTCCAACCTTCCAGGCAGCAGAAAGCAGGAGGGGGAAAGAGAGGGAGGGAAGGAGAGAGAGTGCACAGGAAACAAACTGCCTTTCACCTGTTGTGTGTATCCTCTTCATGCCTGTGACATATTCTACAGATACAGACATTAAAACTGTAGTGAAATGCTGGTATGATCTCCATGTGACTGCCTACAGGTCATATACAGGTCTATGTTTGCTGAGAACCACGTGCGTGTCACGGTAAAAATAGGCGAGATTCCTAATCCCTAGATTACGCGACACTGCAGCCTCGTTTTGACACGCGCATGAGAAGCGCTACTCCACTATCAGTGTGGCTGCTCTAACCTGTTAATATGGATGTTGAAATGAAAAGCGAGAGGTAACAGCATGCACATGTGCCGCTCACGCATCCAGTGTCACTCACATTCATTCTTCTACTTACAGCTTGTTGGCGCTATTTTATGAAAACACTATTTTATGGGAAAACTCGCTGGAGATGCATCCGCAACATCACCACAAACATCTTTTCAAGTCAGAGTGGAGACAAGGAGAGGAGGAAGACTGGATAGGAAGTAGAGTGAAGGAGACCAAAGAGAACGGCTGTTCTGATTGGACAGATCCGTCTGGTCTGTAGTGTTTCTGTAATATACTTATATAGCAGCTCCATATACATCGACATTGATAACGGGCAGTAACAATGACACGCAGGCAGAATCCAAACCTTTATTAAAAAATGACTTCATGTTTTGAAAACAGTCCACCAAAAAAGAAAAGGAAAAAAACGAGTGAGTGAGTGGTGGGCTTTGGTATTTCCATCCTCCTTGAGGTGAACATTCTGCATCAACACACACTTCCCTTCAAGTGGTTATGTGGTAAATTAGAGCACCTAGATGAGCTACACAGTAGCACCCGCCTCCTTTTGTTAAGAGCACCCTCCTTGGAACACAGTTGAGTTATGGACTCTACAGAGCTTCATATGAACAACGATGAACTTATGATGTTTCCTCATACTGGTACTGCTGTTTGTTTCAGGCTGGATCTCTGCGTCAGTCTCTCAGTCTCAGACTGTGGAGGCTCAGCCTGGTGATGAACTCACACTGCAGTGCAACAACATCTACAACTAGGATGTGGTGATATTCTGGTTCAGACTGCTCAACAGAACCGAGGTCAGCTGTGTCTCTGGCATGATCCACTCTGCTGACGCTCAAAACTGCGAAGGATTTCGAACAGAGAGATTTGAAATGAGACAACAACTCCACCGTCTCTCTCTGACGAGTCAGAGTGACACTTTACAAACATAATCACAGTGATATGTTCTCGGTAATCTCAATGCAGCTGCCTGCACATGTAAAAAATGTCTTGTTAGTTGTGACTTCTACTCATTTAAAGCAATATTCATATTACTAGTAATGACTTAAAAATAGAGATGTATGAGTTACTTTACTTGTTACATTCATTTCTTTGATCCATCTGAAGTGCTTTCCAACAACTCCATGGTTGTTGGCCATTAACATGAGGTGAACTGCCATGTTGTTTCAATATGGGTATTAGAGTACATTTTCAGGCAGTCTCTCCTACAAGACATTCATGGTGTTGCAGCAGTTGTTCACACAATTGACAGGAATATATGTGTGAACAAAGAAAAAAGAGAGAAGTTCAAACTCAGGCTCTTTTCTCACCTACAAAAAGCTGACCCATCAGGTGTGAACTGGGTGTGAATGTCAGATCTGCAGTTTAAAAAAAATACAAAGAAAATAGTTGGACACAGATCCCCTTCAAAAGAGTTTAACTTCTGAGAAGACACAACAATCATCACCTCTAAAACCACCATCTGTGCAAGATTCTATCTTCACCCACTCAGGTGCATGCTCGAGCGAGCTGCCTTGGCCATGCACAAGTGGAGACTCACGTTATTTATGCTGCCAGCAGATAGACTCAGGAAGTTACTGCAACACTGATGCTTTATCAAATCAATCTGCTTCATGTTTGCTTCTTTTACTTTATTGGCCAAAGTCTCTGTCACACAAAGGACACTGATGACTGTCACACCTACTCATAGGGAGAGTCAAATGGAGGGAGGAGTGAGAGAGAGACACATGACTTCACAGGAAGAGACAGCACAGTGTGGTGTGAGTAAGTCAGAAGGCCTCTCAGGTCAAAGCTTTGCAGCAAAGTATAAAAGTAAACAGTGAAAAGTGACCTATATTGTGTTGAATAAAGTTACGTCAGCCTCTGTATTTGTACTGAATGGACATAAATAGCGATGGAATAAGACAGCCCTCTGTGGTGACGATCATTGTCTGTCTGAGTGAAAAATAAAATCCCCACCACAGGAAGACTTCAGCAACGGCCACAAACATCACACAGCCTGCTGTTCTCAAAGACAACCAAGAGTGATGCTACTACTTATAAACTCTATATCAATCTCTACTTTACACACACTTATTTAGGTACCTTACTTTCAAAGCAGCATCAACCTTTAATCATCAGATTCTGCTCTGATCCAGAGCCATTTACCAACAGGAGGAGAGCTCAGAGATTACTTTTTAACTTTCAGGATTAAAATATGGATTTATCCTCACTCCTGTTTATCAACCTGACTGTAGCAGCTATCCTCCATGTTGTCTGCTGAATGGAGCTGGAGGAGAAACTAACGTAACAATACAGAGACGAGAGGGGGGGAGAAGAGAGAGAACCAGAGTCCTTGGTGAGTGCTGAGTTCAGGGAAGGGCCTAGATGAAAACACACACCCTCACCGTTGCTCGCTAATTTACAGCTAATGTACAGTACAGTAATGTGGCTGTTTGGGGCAAATAAACACTCATGTAATATAAACAGTACATTTTTGCTCCATCAAATATCCAGTTTAACATTAGTAATATGACAGGAGGGAGGAATTAAGATCCCTTTGTCTAAAATTTCATTTGTGAAAAAGATTCAACATTAATGTGAATTTATTATTTTCTGGCCAGTCGTTGGTTTTGATTCTCACATGCTTCTTCCTCTCTCGCTCTCAAGATCTATGTTCATCATTTTGTTTGTCCTTGATCGTTATCTGAAGAAAAGAAAAAACACCCACTTGACGTTTGATGGAGGAGGAAACTGTGAAGTCACTGATGATTGTTGAATGTCCTTATAGGGAGAGTCTGCTGGGAGGTAGGAGGGGTAATGTACACTAATTTAAATTCAAATGTAGAAAATGTTTCCATAAGCCTGTATTTTTCTCCATTTGACTGTAAACACTCACTTTTATTTTCATTCTTTAGTCGTCTTCATTGAACGCTGACAGAGTGAATGTATAAATGAAAAAGACAAAGGGCTTGACTTTAGCTCTGACTGTGTTTGCGTGCACATGTGTGCATGCAACAAGTCTTGTGTCCCCTCCCCCCTGTTATTTTCCACTGTGGTCAAAAACAGTTAGACTGGCCTTCAGCTCTCTGCATTAAAACCCCATGCAACAAAAGCTGTACAACTTTCACACTGAAGCTTTAGTATGTTCTCTTAAAATGTGAAGATATTTTTCTTAGATTTTGATGATTGTGATGTGGCTCAGTAGAAGTCTAATAACTGCTTGTGATCAGATTCAAAGACACTGGGATTTAATTGAAGTCAGTTCAAAACACAACTACCATTGTTTAGGCCCTAATGACAATAAGAGCATCTCATTAGTGTGTGGACAACATGTTCAGGCTTCCTTCCTTCTTTGTGGTGATTCTCAGAAGTACAGAAAACAGAAGTAGCTGAGTGTTGAAGACGTAGATACAGACTTGATAAGGACTGAGCGGCCATGATGACATGACTGAGAAAGTCTGAATGAAAGCACAGTACCAAATGGTTTCATCCTGTTGCTGCCAATTATTGTCAGAGAGTGTATTCCAGCTGTGAGGGCCAACAGTTCTGAGTTAAGTCACTGCCCTGTGTTGTTATCTGCATTTTTAACACTGGAGGCAAATCAGCTTGCCAAGCCACTGGGGTTCCCTATGGCAAGTCCAGCCAGGTGAAAACATTATTGCTTTTGAAGATAAAACCTCACAAGAAAAGAGCATGGCTTGACTATTTGTTGCACAGACAGAAATGTATACTATCAACCAAATGGTGGACTCGGAGGTAAAGTGCTCTCTAGGGTGCCCTTCCAGAGGACAAAACTTGATCAAGTGCCTTCTCTTCAGTTGCTTGGACATTTCTTTTTAACAAAAACACCCACCTTCCTCTTTAAACCTCCTTCCTGGTGTTCAGTAATTTAAGCTCCATTACAGTCAAATGATCATACACACAAATGATGGGCTTTACTATGATACCAGCTTTACTTCTCTGCAGCCTCAGTAAGTACTGCCATGAAGTGTTCTCCATGGCTAACGTGATTAGTTTCAAGTTGCTACAACAATTGTTCAGGAGCATTTTTATCTGTTTGCTGCATTATCAGCTGAGCAATAAATGTCTAAATGTTGTTTCAGGTTGGATCTCTGTCTCAGGTTCTGAGGCTCAGACTGTGGAGGTTCAGCCTGGTCAAGAAGTCACACCGCTGTGCTCCAACTTTTCCAGCTCTCCCTCTCAGATAATCTGGTTCAGACTGGACAACAGACGGTGTATTTCCTCCTTGTACAGTTCTACTGAGGCTGCCTCATTCTGCAATGACTGGACATGTAGTGTAACACAACTGAAGAATAGTGATGGTGCATCTGGGACGTTCAACGACGCCCCGACGAAAAGTCTAGCATGTCAGAATTTTTTGTATCTTCCTGCCTGGTTTGACATCACCTACGACGTGTTCATGATGTTGGCCAATAGGATGAAAGAGTGCTCTGATGTGTATATGTAAACATGGCGAAGAGGAAGAGGGACGCTGCTGTCAGATGGATTAATAAAGTAGAGGAACGGTTCGTTGAGCTGTAGCAACCATGCCTCAGCCTTTCAGCTGTGTCCTCGAGTGACGACCATGACAGAGTCAAAAAATAAAAATGTTTATGCTGGTTGTCTAGTTCCCCCTGTCTTCTCCTATGTGTGTGTGTGTGTGTCTTTGTATGGTTATGTATGCATTTGATTTTTTTTTTTATGTTAATTACTGTTGTTTTCTTTAATTGTCATATTGCGGTGCAGTTATTTTATTTTATTTTATTTGTTTTTTCTTTATTGATAATGTTTGTCGAGCTCCCTCGACATGTTCCCCTGTCTTGGGCTATGTTTGTTGTTTGTCATGCATAATAATAATAATAATAATAATAATAATAATAATAATAATAATACATTTGATCAAAAAAAAAATGTTTATGCTGCAACTTGAAATGCAGCCCCGATTCAGGACGTCATGCCACTGTTTCACATTCCTGGATGGATGTCTCACAAAGCTCACTGGATTGTAGGTTTAGGGCTGATAGATGTTGTTTAGTGAGTGGGGAAGTTTTAATCAGTAGTATTACTGCAATATAGCTTCTGACCAGCAGGGGCAGCACTGAGCACAGAGTTGTTCAGCAACACTCCAGATTGTGAATGAGGAAGAAATCCATTAATCCGGCGAAGTACTGGAAGAAGACCAGTCGACATTGCTGCAGTGGCGTAACAACTTTTTACTTTTACCTTTACTTTCAATGTAACGTCAGATACTTCTAGGACATCAGGAAGAACTAACTTGTCAGACAGATACACTTTACATAGATTTCCTGGGCTAGCAGAGAACCAAGTTGTTCGGCAGAAGTGGATCAGGAATATCATAAATATTAGTGATTAATTATTATTATTACTAATTGTGATTTTGACCCTGGAAGAGTTACATCCAGGCCTGATTGACATTTTGCTGCCATGCAATTAATAAAATAATCTTGAAAACCTACAAAATTTAAAAAACATATGGTTTGCATTTACTTTAATAGCACACATCTCTCTCATTCAGCATGGATCATGTTTTTTCTTCTTCTTTCTGCCAGTCCTTTATCAGGGCAACTTCTAATGAAACTCATGGTGAAATAGATTTTACGAGTGTCCTCATCTCCTTTATCACCAGAGGAACTGTGATTTTGTATTAATGTTCCAATATTTATGCAAAATGTGCATCTTTTTGTTAATGAGATGAGTTTTTGTTGCTTCATTTTTTACTGTGTCTTTCCCTTTGGACACAGATCAGTGTCCAGACCGACATGGTTGAGGAGTGAATGAGGTTCAGTCACCTGTTTGACAGGAAGAGACAGTGCAGGGATGTCTGAGCAAAACTGACATGAAAATGATGATGATTGTAAAGTCAGACATTTGTAAATAAAACCTGACCTAGCCTCAGTCACAAACAGATACACACGATATATTTGTACAGTTGTTTTGAAAAAACAAAGTGTAGAAACAACCAGCAGGCAATAAATAGAAACCACAGGAAGACTGGTTTTCAGCTTTAACCACACACATCAGAGACCTAAAGGTGCAGCAAGAAGGATGCTGCTTAAGAGCTACTGCTAAACATTAACCCCTTCAGACACTGTTTCACTGCTTCACCCATCAGTTTACACACACTGACCTTAGCAAGATGCTCAGTGTCTGCTTTGACACTTGCACAGCCAAACATCAGAGCATTCACTATGTGTATCTTTAAAGTAGCAATTTGTAATACTTGGCCAAAACTTTAGTTTAAAACATTCAACTGAGCCACGAGCTAATTAGCTAATGGTAGCTAGGCTTCAGCCAAAGATAGCTAACAAAGGGCAGCAGTTGTCAGTTACTCAATCTGACATAAATCCAGAGAGCTGTGCTTTTTTCTCACTTTCCATCAGTTTCCTCTTGGATCTATAATATTCTCTCTCTTTTTTTTTTCTGTCGTAAAGTAGCTAAATATTCGAGCTAATGTGTGCTGATGAAGAGAAAAGCAGAGACCAAATGATGCACAGGGAAAAAGACAAACAGCTGATGTGATGGTTCAGCCACACAGGGTCTCTAGGTGAAGGTGAAGTCATGAAGTCAAATGAGTCATCTGATATGAGACGTTCTCAGAAAGATCTCTAATCTCACCGTCTTCATGTGATTGGACAGACCTGGATGTGGGGGTCACAGCTGATCTGTGCTCGGCTGATATGGGAACTGGGACTTGGGACATCTATACTGGGTTTATCCAAGTTTAAGGACACTGTGACATGTTGACACTCTTAATTTACTTTTTGGCATAACACTCATGGTCTGTTATGCACATGCATTTATTTTCCGGATCATAACATAATATAGGAGACAACAAGGAAACAATATCATTTTAATGATGTAATACTTTGAGATACAAACTGGGAATATTGTCCTGCTGTGTGTGTTGCATTTTATCTCATCAGGAGACGATGATTTAATATTTCATCACAGATAAAGTTGTTGGTTCAACTCTTTACCTTTACCTGAAGAAGACCATCTGTGGTTGAAATAATCAGATCAGTCAGATCCACATCAAATAAAAACAGTAGTGTGTTTGGTGCTTTTTCTTTTTTATTTCTGAAGTTACTCACGTCAAGTCACTTTTTCACTCAGTATTTTTGTACTCTAAGTAGTTATTTTGATCATTACATTTACTTCTACTTGAGTAGGCCAACATGGTTTTGCAAAGTAAAACCAAGATGAGCTACACAGTAGCACCCGCCTCCTTTTGTTAAGAGCACCCTCCTTGGAGCACAGTTGAGTTACGGACTTTACAGAGCTTCATACGCACGATGAACTTCACCGTGATAACAGTGTTGATTCTCTGCAGCCTCAGTAAGTTCTGGCATTGAATCACTTTCTTCAGCTTCTTCAGTAACTGTGCTGAATTCTCTAAACCAGCAGAACTAGAATTATTTACTTATTATTACATGTATTATGACGTTTCCTCATACTGGTACTGCTGTTTGTTTCAGGCTGGATCTCTGCCTCAGTCTCTCAGTCTCAGACTGTGGAGGCTCAGCCCGGTAAAGAAGTCACACTGCAGTGCAACAACATCTTCAACGATAGAGCCGTGATATTCTGGTTCAGACTGGTCAACAGAACCGAGGTCAGCTGTGTCTCTGTCATAATCAACTCAGGTGGCGCTAAAAACTGCAAAGGATTTCCAACAGGGAGATTTGAAATGAGACACAAACCCACTGTCTCTCTAAAAATCAGTTTTGTGGCTAAATCTGATGCTGGACTGTATTTCTGTGGATTTTACAATGACGCAAATCCAACTTTCAGTTTAATACGTTTAATTGTCAAAGGTAAGGTCATTCTAAAGTCTTGGCATTCTTTGTTCATTTATGTTTATTCTGTATTTCTATATTTGTCTTCTTACAACACAGGAAACAAAGTGGCTGTTAAAACATTGGTAAATTTAATTATGATGTAAATCTGTCAAAACAAAATCAAGTCTAATTTTATCTTTACTGTTTTTCTTTAAAAGGCAGCGATGAGCCACATGGTGACGAGGACAGCAAAGGTAAAAGTGACATTCTACTACAGATTTCTTTCATTGTGCAGATTATGAAATGTTTGAAGGTGAAACAGTTGAAGCTCAGTTTTTACTTTTACTTGGTCTCAAGCCTTTCAGGGGAAATTAGATTCTAACATAACGATCTCTCTTGTAGGAGAGTCTGACGGAACAGCAAAGCTGACCAGTGTGATCCTGGGTGGTCTGACTGGTGTCCTTGTACTGGTCATCATCGGTCTGGTTGCTAAAGTCAGGAAACTTCAGACAGGTACTTTTTCAGTTACTGTCTCCGTCTTGTTGCCAGTGGAAATGCTTTAACTTTTGTCAATATGCTGGAAAACTGACCAGATGTCTTCTTTGTGTCACATAGCTGTTAAGAAAGACCAGAATCCAGAGCAAAGAGAGGTGAATCCAATTTTAATATTTACTTTGATATATTGTTTGAGTTTTTGTATATATGTACTGTATATATTTGCATCTATGAGGCCTATATATGGGCTGATTAGAAAATGAGACCTTCCACGTCTCTCTTGGTTGCCTATACAAGCCTGTGGATGATTTGTTTAGGTGTTTAATGCTGCTGGACTGTGGATTTATGTGCGAAGGATGTGTCTTTATTCACGCTCTCAAGTGCCTCGTCTCAGTTCCCCTCTCCGCTCCGTTAACACAGAGCAACAGTAGCTGACGTTAGTTTAGAAATGGTGTTAGCAACATTAAGGACCAGCTTCCAGCACAACACAGAGCCTCTTTAAAGTATGGATTGAAGGTAGTCTTACTAAGAACATTGTACTGTTTGTAACTGAATTCATTCAGAAGGTGTTATATTGAGGGAATTAAGATCCTGTAAGTCACCATATTAAGACTGTAAATACTCTTTTCACAGAATGTGGGCTGTGATGATGACTTGAACTACGCAGCAGTGACAATTCGACCGAAAGCAAAAAGAAGAGAGCGGGAGCCAAATGTTATCTATGCTTCAACCAGATAGACTCAGGAGCAACTGGAACTGATGCTGTTATATATGAAAATGCTTTGAGCTTTTGTATGCCATGTTGGTGAGAGCAATAACCACTCCTGCCAAAACATTTAAACTTGAAATAAAGATCAAGTGCCTTCCCACTGCAGAGCTTTAATTCTCAGCATTTTATGTCTTTCAGTGTCTATTTAACAAAAACACATGATCAGTATTTGACAGTGGAGGAGTCCGTCTGGACAATAATGACTGTCCAGAGTCTCATATAGTGAGACTTAGATGAAGGTCTGTTAAAGTGGAGAGTAAGTGAGGTACACATCACTTGTTCAGCACAGTTCAGTTCCTTTTGTTGCACCTTGCACTGTGGTGACAGTCAGTATGAGGGAGGTCTCTCTATATTTACTCCTCTATTAAAGCTGTGAAAAGATGGCTGAAGCAGAGCCTCACATGAAACCATCCACTCTGTGGGCTGTACATGTTTAAGACGGATCACAGCAGAAATACAGCAGGTGCATCTCCCATGCATTTCATCTGTTATATGTACTCAGTTGTCTGGTCATGTTGTTTCAATATGGGTATTAGAGTGCATTTTCAGGCAGTCTCAGAAGACATTCATAGTGTTGCACTTGGTTGTTCACACAATTGACAAAAAGAGCTGTGTGAACAAAGAAATAAGTGCAAACTGGGGCTCCTTAGCCAATAAGACGTAACAAGACGTACTTTGTATCAAATTAGACAAAAACGATACACTAATAAGACGTAACAAGACGTACTTTGTATCAAATTAGACAACTAGAAATAATGTTATGTTAATTAGACAGTAAACAAGAAAAGTTAAATTGTTATTAGACACCATATAGCCTACCCAAATTATGCTGTAATCAGAAACCGCATATAAAGTCTTATTACTTAAAATATAGGCTACTATACTGAGACACTATTATACCAAATTATACTGTAATTACAAACCAAATCTGAGATCCTAATACATTATAAGACACCATTTTACAAGATCTTAGTCTAATAAGAAATCACACACAATGCCATATCAGATCCAAAATATGCTAGTTATTCTACCCTCACTACCAAATTATGCATTTAATGCTAGATGGTTAAAAGCGGATGAGGTGTTGGATATGATGTGGGCCTGCAAAGAGAGGGTAGAGTCCAGGATGACGCCCGGGTTGCAGACCTCTGGGAAGTGGGAGATGGAGCAGCCTTCCACATCAAGGAAGAGATCTCCAACCTTCCAGGCTGCAGAAAGCAGGAGGGGGAAAGAGAGGGAGGGAAGGAGAGAGAGTGCACAGGAAACAAACTGCCTTTCACCTGTTGTGTGTATCCTCTTCATGTCTGTGACATATTCTACAGATACAGACATTAAAACTGTAGTGAAATGCTGGTATGATCTCCATGTGACTGCCTACAGGTCATTTTCAGGTCTATGTTTGCTGAGAACCACGTGCGTGTCACAGTAAAAATAGGCGAGATTCCTAATCCCTAGATTACGCGACGCTGCAGCCTCGTTTTGACACACGCATGAGATGCGCGACTCCACTACCAGTGTGGCTGCTCTAACATGTTAATATGGATGTTGAAATGAAAAACGAGAGGTAACAGCATGCACATGTGCTGCTCACGCATCCAGTGTCACTCACATTCATTCTTCTACTTACAGCTTGTTGGCGCTATTTTATGAAAACACTATTTTATGGGAAAACTCGCCGGAAATGCATCCGCAACATCACCACAAACATCTTTTCAAGTCAGAGCGGAGACAAGGAGAGGAGGAAGACTGGATAGGAAGTAGAGTGAAGGAGACCAAAGAGAACGGCTGTTCTGATTGGACAGATCCGTCTGGTCTGTAGTGTTTCTGTAATATACTTATATAGCAGCTCCATATACATCGACATTGCTAACGGGCAGTAACAATGACACGCAGGCAGAATCCAAACCTTTATTAAAAAATGACTTCATGTTTTGAAAACAGTCCACCAAAAAAGAAAAAGAAAAAAACGAGTGAGTGAGTGGTGGGCATTGGTTTGTCCACCCTCCTTGAGGTGAACATTCTGCATCAACACACACTTCCCTTCAAGTGGTTATGTGGTAAATTAGAGCACCTAGATGAGCTACACAATAGCACCCGCCTCCTTTTGTTAAGAGCACCCTCCTTGGAACACAGTTGAGTTATGGACTCTACAGAGCTTCATATGTACAACGATGAACTTATGATGTTTCCTCATACTGGTACTGCTGTTTGTTTCAGGCTGGATCTCTGCCTCAGTCTCTCAGTATCAGACTGTGGAGGTTCAGCCTGGTGAAGAAGTCACACTGCAGTGCAACAACATCTACAACTACGATGTGGTGATATTCTGGTTCAGACTAGTCAACAGAACCGAGGTCAGCTGTGTCTCTGGCATGATCCACTCTGCTGACGCTCAAAACTGCAAAGGATTTCGAACAGAGAGATTTGAAATGAGACAACAACTCCACCGTCTCTCTCTGACGAGTCAGAGTGACACTTTACAAACATAATCACAGTGATATGTTCTCGGTAATCTCAATGCAGCTGCCTGCACATGTAAAAAATGTCTTGTTAGTTGTGACTTCTACTCATTTAAAGCAATAATCATATTACTAGTAATGACTTAAAAATAGAGATGTATGAGTTACTTTACTTGTTACATTAATTTCTTTGATCCATCTGAAGTGCTTTCCAACAACTCCATGGTTGTTGGCCATTAACATGAGGGGAACTGCCATGTTGTTTCAATATGGGTATTAGAGTACATTTTCAGGCAGTCTCTCCTACAAGACATTCATGGTGTTGCAGCAGTTGTTCACACAATTGACAGGAATATATGTGTGAAAAAAGAAAAAAGAGAGAAGTTCAAACTCAGGCTCTTTTCTCACCTACAAAAAGCTGACCCATCAGGTGCGAACTGGGTGTGAATGTCAGATCTGCGGTTTAAGAAATACAAAGAAAATAGTTGGACACAGATCCCCTTCAAAAGAGTTTAACTTCTGAGAAGACACAACAATCATCACCTCTAAAACCACCATCTGTGCAAGATTCTATCTTCACCCACTCAGGTGCATGCTCGAGCGAGCTGCCTTGGCCATGCACAAGTGGAGACTCACGTTATTTATGCTGCCAGCAGATAGACTCAGGAAGTTACTGCAACACTGATGCTTTATCATATCAATCTGCTTCATGTTTGCTTCTTTTACTTTATTGGCCAAAGTCTCTGTCACACAAAGGACACTGATGACTGTCACACCTACTCATAGGGAGAGTCAAATGGAGGGAGGAGTGAGAGAGACACATGACTTCACAGGAAGAGACAGCACAGTGTGGTGTGAGTAAGTCAGGAGGCCTCTCAGGTCAAAGCTTTGCAGCAAAGTATAAAAGTAAGCAGTGAAAAGTGACCTGTATTGTGTTGAATAAAGTTACATCAGCCTCTGTATTTGTACTGAATGGACATAAATAGCGATGGAATAAGCCAGCCCTCTGTGGTGACGATCATTGTCTGTCTGAGTGAAAAATAAAGTCTCCACCACAGGAAGACTTCAGCCACGGCCACAAACATCACACAGCCTTCTGTTCTCAAAGACAACCAAGAGTGATGCTACTACTTATAAACTCTTTAGCATCTCTGCTTTACACACACTTATTTAGGTACCTTACTTTCAAAGCAGCATCAACCTTTAATCATCAGATTCTGCTCTGATACTTTTTAACTTTCAGGATTAAAATATGGATTTATCCTCACTCCTGTTTATCAACCTGACTGTAGCATCTATCCTCCATGTTGTCTGCTGAATGGAGCTGGAGGAGAAACTAACGTAACAATACAGAGATGAGAGGGAGGAAGAAGAGAGAGAACCAGAGTCCTTGGTGAGTGCTGAGTTCAGGGAAGGGTCTAGATGAAAACGCACAGAAACACACACCCTCACCATTGCTCGCTAATTTACAGCTAATGTGCAGTACAGTAATGTGGCTGTTTGGGGCAAATAAACACTCATGTAACAGCAACAGTACGTTTTTGCTCCATCAAATATCCAGTTTAACATTAGTAAGATGACAGGAGGGAGGAATTAAGATCCTTTTGTCTAAAATTTCATTAGTGAAAAAGATTCAACATTAATGTGAATTTATTATTTTCTGGCCAGTCGTTGGTTTTGATTCTCACATGCTTCTTCCTCTCTCGCTCTCAAGATCTATCTTTATCATTTTGTTTGTCCTTGATTGTTATCTGAAGAGAAGAAAAAAAACACCCACTTGACGTTTGATGGAGGAGGGAACTGTGAAGACACTGATGATTGTTGAATGTCCTTATAGGGAGAGTCTGCTGGGAGGTAGGAGGGGTAATGTACACTAATTTAAATTCAAATGTAGAAAATGTTTCCATAAGTCTGTAATTTTCTCCATTTGACTGGAAACACTTACTTTTATTTTTATTCTTTAGTCGTCTTCATTGAACGCTGACAGAGTGAATATATAAATGAAATAGACAAAGGGCTTGACTTTAGCTCTGACTGTTTGCGTGCACATGTGTGCAACAAGTCTTGTGTCCCCTCCCCCCTGTTATTTTCCACTGTGGTCAAAAACAGTTAGACTGGCCTTCAGCTCTCTGCATTAAAACCACATGCAACAAAAGCTGTACAACTTTCACACTGAAGCTTTAGTATGTTCTCTTAAAATGTGAAGATATTTTTCTTAGATTTTGATGATTGTGATGTGGTTCAGTAGAAGTCTAATAACTGCTTGTGATCAGATTTAAAGCAAAAAACTGGGATTTAATTGTAAAGGCTTAACTGGAGTCAGTTCAAAACACAACTAACTTTGTTTAGCCCCTAAACACAATAAGAGCATCTCATTAGTGTGTCGACAACATGTTCAGGCTTCCTTCCTTCTTTGTGGTGATTCTCAGCAGTACAGAAAACAGAAGTAGCTGAGTGTTGAAGACATAGATACAGACTTGATAAGGACTGAGCGGCCATGATGACATGACTGAGAAAGTCTGAATGAAAGCACAGTACCAAATGGTTTCAACCTGTTGCTGCCAGTTATTGTCAGAGAGTGTATTCCAGCTGTGAGGGCCAACAGTTCTGAGTTAAGACACTGCCCTGTGTTGTTTTCTGCATTTTTAACACTGGAAGCAAATCAGCTTGCCAAGCCACTGGGGTTCCCTATGGCAAGTCCAGCCTGGTGAAAACATTATTGCTTTTAAAGATAAAACCTCACAAGAAAAGAGCATGGCTTGACTATTTGTTGCACAGACAGAAATGTATACTATCAACCAAATGGTGGACTCGGTGGTAAAGTGCTCTCTAGGGTGCCCTTCCAGAGGACAAAACTTGATCAAGTGCCTTCTCTTCAGTTGCTTGGAGTGCTCTTTTTCACAAGAACACCCACCTTCCTCTTTAAACCTCCTTCCTGGTTCTCAGTAATTTAAGCTCCATTACAGTCAAACGATCATACGCACAAATGATGGGCTTTACTATGATACCAGCTTTACTTCTCTGCAGCCTCAGTAAGTACTGCCATGAAATTACTCTCTAAGTGTTCTCCATGGCTAACGTGATTAGTTTCAAGTTGCTACGACAGTTGTTCAGGAGCATTTTTATCTGTTTGCTGCATTATCAGCTGAGCAATAAATGTCTAAATGTTGTTTCAGGTTGGATCTCTGTCTCAGGTTCTGAGGCTCAGACTGTGGAGGTTCAGCCTGGTCAAGAAGTCACACCACTGTGCTCCAACTTTTCCAGCTCTCCCTCTCAGATAATCTGGTTCAGACTGGACAGCAGACGGTGTATTTCCTCCTTGTACAGTTCTGCTGAGGCTGCCTCATTCTGCAATGACTGGACATGTAGTGTAACACAACTGAAGAGTAGTGATGGTGCATCTGGGACGTTCAACGACGCCCCGACGAAAAGTCTAGCATGTCAGAATTTTATGTATTTTTAATTTTTTTAATTACTGTTGTTTTCTTTAATTGTCATATTGCGGTGCAATTATTTTATTTTATTTTATTTTATTTGGTTTTTCTTTATTGATAATGTTTGTTGAGCTCCCTCAACACATTCCCCTGTCTTGGGCTATGTTTGTTGTTTGTCATGCATAATAACAATAATAATAATAATAATAACAATCATAATAATAATAATAATAATAATAATAATAATAATAATAATAATAGATAAACATAGATTTCCTGGGCTAGCAGAGAACCACGTTGTTCGCCAGAAGTGGATCAAGACTGTTAGAAATATTAGTGATTGATTATTATTATTACTAATTGTAATTTTGACCCTGGAAGAGTGACCTCTAGGCCTGATTGACATTTTGCTGCCATAAAATTAATGAAATAATCTTGAAAACCTACAAAATTTAAAAAATATACAGTATGCATTTACTTTAATAGCACAGATCTCTCTCATCGAGCATGGATCATGTTTTTTCTTCTTCTTTCTGCCAGTCCTTTATCAGGGCAACTTCGTATGAAACTCATGGTGAAATAGATTTTACGAGTGTCCTCATCTCCTTTATCACCAGAGGAACTATGATTTTGTATTAATGTTCCAACATTTATGCAAAATGTGAATCTTTTTGTTAATGAGATGAGTTTTGTTGCTTCATTTTTCACTGTGTGTTTCCCTTTGGACACAAATCAGTGTCCAGACCGACATGGTTGAGGAGTGAATGAGGTTCAGTCACCTGTGTGACAGGAAGAGACGGTGCAGGGATGTCTGAGCAAAACTGACATGAAAATGAAGTTTGTAAAGTCAGACATTTGTCAGTAATACCTGACCTAGCCTCAGTCACAAAGAGATACATGGTATATTTGTACAGTTGTTTTGAAAAAACAAAGTGTAGAAACAACCAGCAGGCAATAAATAGAAACCACAGGAAGACTGGTTTCCAGCTATAACCACACACATCAGAGACCTAAAGGTGCAGCAAGAAGGATGCAGCTTAAGAGCTACCGCTAAACATTAACCCCTTCAGACACTGTTTCACTGCTTCACCCATCAGTTTACACACACTGACCTTAGCAAGATGCTCAGTGTCTGCTTTGACACTTGCACAGCCAAACATCAGAGCATTCACTATGTGTATCTTTAAAGTAGCAATTTGTAATTCTTGGCCAAAACTTTAGTTCAAAACATTCAACTGAGCCATGAGCTAATTATCTAATGGTAGCTAGGCTTCAGCCAAAGATAGCTAGCAAAGGGCAGCAGTTGTCAGTTACTCAATCTGACATAAATCCAGAGAGGTGTGCTTTTTTCTCACTATACATCAGTTTCCTCTTGGATCTATAATATTTTCTAAATG
Organism: Pagrus major; assembly: GCF_040436345.1. Classification (NCBI taxonomy): domain Eukaryota; kingdom Metazoa; phylum Chordata; class Actinopteri; order Spariformes; family Sparidae; genus Pagrus; species Pagrus major. The sequence goes on along the minus strand of NC_133224.1, from coordinate 18,800,740 downwards.
ATATCCTAAATATAATCAATACTTTACTATATTGTAGCCTACATGTTCTATAAAGCAGTGTTACCTTCATTATCAAAGTAACAAGGGGAAATGTGCAGTCACAGAAGAGCGAGAGGATCATAGAGAACTGCTGCTGTACTATACCTTTAATATTCCTACAATATTATCATTCAAGAGCGTCTGTGTTGCTGATGAGGTCGAGTTATGTGGCTCAAGCTGTGTGAATCTTTGTTCCTTTTTTGCTTCTGTGTTTATAAGTTTGTGCTCCTTCAGCCTAAACGTTTGCATCAACACTCATTTTCCTGAAAGCACGTATGCAGTCAATATGAGCAACATGATGAGCAATATATGACTATATCCATATGACTGTTCAAAGCAGCACAATGACAGAGGCTGCAGCAGGAGGATGGCTTTCACATCGCGCTGACCGCTAATATTTAAAGATGAGAAAACAGTGCAGAGTGCAGCAGGCTGCAGCTGTGAAGTCATCAGAGAACCGGCTGACAGAGAGCAGCAAGTGTGTCTGTTGCATTAAAACTTATAAGTTTATTATTTACATGCTTCAAAACTGCTTTTATTCCTGCTTTCTGTCGAAAAGTAGCTAAATATTCAAGCTAACGTGCTGATGAAGAGAAAAGCAGAGACCAAATGATGCACAGGGAAAAAGACAAACAGCTGATGTGATGGTTCAGCCACACAGGGTCTCTAGGTGAAGGTGAAGTCATGAAGTCAAATGAGTCATCTGATATGAGACGTTTTCAGAAAGATCTCTAATCTCACCGTCTTCATGTGATTGGACAGACCTGGATGTGGGGGTCACAGCTGATCTGTGTTCGTCTGAGATGGGAACTGGGACTTGAGACATCTATACTGGGTTTATCCAAGTTTAAGGACACTGTGACATGTTGACACTCTTAATTTACTTTTTGGCATAACACTCATGGTCTGTTATGCACATGCATTTATTTTCCGGATCATAACATAATATAGGAGACAACAAGGAAACAATATCATTTTAATGATGTAATAATTTGTGAGAAACAAACTGGGAATATTGTCCTGCTGTGTGTGTTGCATTTTATCTCATCAGGAGATGATGATTTAATATTTCATCACAAATAAAGTTGTTGGTTCAACTTTACATTTACCTGAAGAAGACCATCTGTGGTTGAAATAATCAGATCAGTCAGATCCACATCAAATAAAGACAGTAGTGTGCTTGGTGCTTTTTCTTTTTTATTTCTGAAGTTACTCACGTCAAGTCACGTTTTCACTCAGTATTTTTGTATTCTGCTTTAAGTAGTTATTTTGATCACTACCTTTACTTCTACTTCAGTAGGCCGACTTGTTTTTGCAAAGTAACAGTACTTTAGTACAGTTTTTGGCTGCTCTACCCACCTCATCCCCACTGTCTCTGCACATTGACCTCTCAATAAGATGGCTAACTGTGCAGGAGAGACTAAATGAAGAACAGAGCTGAGGAGAAACTTGACTGTGGATTTTTATCACTGAAGAAAAACACAACAGAGTCAGGCATTAACAGATTACAAAAGGATTCAATTCTGGACCTCACTAATGAATAAGTCCTGACTACGGCCCTGGCTCTAGACTGCACATCCTAAAGATATAGCATCAGAACAAAACAACAGCAGCTGCAGCTCCATATACATCGAGGTTGATAACAGCCAGTAACAATGACATGCAGGCAGAATCCAAACCTTTATTAAAAACTGTTTTAAAAACGGTCCACCCAAGAAAAAAGAAAAAAAATTAGAGTGGTGGGCATTGGTTTGTCCACCCTCCTTGACATGAACATTCTGCATCAACACATACTTCCCTTAAAGTGGTTATGTGGTAAATTAGAGCACCAAGATGAGCTACACAGTAGCACCCGCCTCCTTTTGTTAAGAGCACCCTCCTTGGAGCACAGTTGAGTTACGGACTTTACAGAGCTTCATACACACGATGAACTTCACCGTGATAACAGTGTTGATTCTCTGCAGCCTCAGTAAGTTCTGGCATTGAATCACTTTCTTCAGCTTCTTCAGTAACTGTGCTGAATTCTCTAAACCAGCAGAACTAGAATTATTTACTTATTATTACATGTATTATGACGTTTCCTCATACTGGTACTGCTGTTTGTTTCAGGCTGGATCTCTGCCTCAGTCTCTCAGTCTCAGACTGTGGAGGCTCAGCCTGGTAAAGAAGTCACACTGCAGTGCTACAACATCTACAACAATAGCGCAGTGATATTCTGGTTCAGACTGGTCAACAGAACCAAGGTCAGCTGTGTCTCTGTCAAGATCTTCACAGGTGACGCTCAAAACTGCGAAGGATTTCCAACAGGGAGATTTGAAATGAGAAGCAACTTCCCCACTGTCTCTCTGAAAATCAGTGATGTGGCTAAATCTGATGCTGGACTGTATTTCTGTGGATTTTACACTGAAGGAAAACCAACTTTCAGTTTAATAAGTTTAAATGTCAAAGGTAAGGTCATTCTAAAGTCTTGTCTTGTCATTCTTTGTTCATTTATGTTTATTCTGTATTTCCAGAATTGTCTTCTTACAACACAGTAAACAAAGTGGCTGTTAAAACATTGGTAAATTTAATTATGATGTAAATCTGTCGAAACAAAATCAAGACTAATTTTATCTTTACTGTTTTTCTTTAAAAGGCAGCGATGAGCCACGTGGTGACGAGGACAGCAAAGGTAAAAGTGAGATTCTACTACAGATTTCTTTCATTGTGCAGATTATGAAATGTTTGAAGGTGAAACAGTTGAAGCTCAGTTTTTACTTTTACTTGGTCTGAAGCCTTTCAGGGGAAATTAGATTCTAACTTAACGATCTCTCTTGTAGGAGAGTCTGACAGAATAGCAAAGCTGACCAGTGTGATCCTGGGTGGTCTGACTGTTGTCCTTGTACTGGTCATCATCGGTCTGGTTGCTAAAGTCAGGAAACTTCAGACAGGTACTTTTTCAGTTACTGTCTCCGTCTTGTTGCCAGTGGAAATGCTTTAACTTTTGTCAATATGCTGGAAAACTGACCAGATGTCTTCTTTGTGTCACATAGCTGTTAAGGAAGACCAGAATCCAGAGCAAAGAGAGGTGAGTCCAATTTTAATATTTACTTTATATACTGTTTGATAGAACCGAACAGAAAAACAGCCAGAACTGTATTGTATCGGCTCACATTGACTTCTCCCTGACAAATCAGTGTATTTGTATAGATGTACTGTATATATTTGCATCTATGAGGCCTATATATGGGCTGATTAGAAAATGAGACCTTCCCCATCTCTCTTGGTTGCTTATACAAGCCTGTCGATGATTTGTTTAAGCTGTTAAATGCTGCTGGGCTGTGGATTTATGTGTGAAGGACTTGGGTTGATTGTCTGCCAGTCCAAAGGATGTGTCTTTATTCACGCTCTCAAGCGCCTCGTCTCAGTTCCCCTCTCCGCTCCGTTAACACAGAGCAACAGTAGCTGACGTTAGTTTAGAAATGGTGTTAGTAACATTAACGACCAGCTTCCAGCACAACACAGAGCCTCTTTAAATATGGATTGAAGGTAGTCTTACTAAGAACATTGTACTGTTTGTAACTGAATTCATTCAGAAGGTGTTATATTGAGGGAATTAAGATCCTGTAAGTCACCATATTAAGACTGTAAATACTCTTTTCACAGAATGTGGGCTGTGATGATGACGTGAACTACGCAGCAGTGACAATTCGACCGAAAGCAAAAAGAGGAGAGCTGGAGACAAATGTTATCTATGCTTCAACCAGATAGACTCAGGAGCAACTGGAACTGATGCTGTTATATATGAAAATGCTTTGAGCTTTTGTATGCTATGTTGATGAGAGCAATAACCACTCCTGCCAAAACATTTGAATCTGAAATAAAGATCAAGTGCCTTCCCACTGCAGAGCTTTAATTCTCAGCATTTTATGTCTTTCAGTGTCTATTTAACAAAAACACATGATCAGTATTTGACAGTGGAAGAGTCCGTATGGACAATAATGACTGTCCAGAGTCTTGTATAGTGAAACTTAGATGAAGGTCTGTTAAAGTGAATATCTGTGAATCAACATACTACTTTATTCATGAGTTTGTCCTGATTAACTATGAATCAGCCACTGAGAGAAACAAACTAGTGACTACTCAGTAACTGCTAATTACTTAATTATTAGTTACCCTTTTGTGCCCCCTCAAGTAAACTGATACATAATACTGAGTAGTTTGAGTGGCAGGTTCGGGACAGCAGGATCGAATTGGGGTCTGTAGCAGTGGACATTTACAGTATATTTAAGGTGTCAGCATGTATATGTGGTGTGAGTATAATGATACAAATACGTTGAGGAGAGTGAACACAGCTGAACACCAGACTGGGACTGAACACAGCCTTCAGGCGATGGAGGTCAGTTTGAGTGAGGACGAGGACTATGACTTCAGGGACACGGCAGGTGGGGAGAGACAGACGGTGAATCGGTGGATTTTGGACTCCTTTTGACCAAACTGGGGTGATTGATGAAAGACAAACCAAGACTGTCCTAGTGAGTTTTATTTGAAAAATGCACAAGTTTTAATGGAGAGAGTTTCACGACAGTTAAGTTCGTCTTAGTCGGTTGTATGACAGTTGTATTTTTCGGTTAAATGTAGGCAAATGTCCTTTCTTGACATTGTATGAATATATTTTGTTCATTTATTGTGCTAAAAGCTACAGGGCCCCCTCTGGTACAAAGTGGTTTTAAGGAACAGGAGGGACCAGGGCTAGCTGGTACCATGCTAACTTCAGTAGACGTCTCTCAAACACAGGACATAGACATCTTTGACATGATGTTAACACTGTTGTTTCTTCACATTCGGATTATAATGTTATTCTCATCTTTCTTGACGTGAACATTCTGAATCATCACACACTGCCCTTAAAGTGGTTATGTGGTAAATTAGAGCACCAAGATGAGCTACACAGTAGCACCCGCCTCCTTTTGTTAAGAGCACCCTCCTTGGAGCACAGTTGAGTTACGGACTTTACAGAGCTTCATACGCACGATGAACTTCACCGTGATAACAGTGTTGATTCTCTGCAGCCTCAGTAAGTTCTGGCATTGAATCACTTTCTTCAGCTTCTTCAGTAACTGTGCTGAATTCTCTAAACCAGCAGAACTACAATTATTTACTTATTATTACATGTATTATGACGTTTCCTCATACTGGTACTGCTGTTTGTTTCAGGCTGGATCTCTGCCTCAGTCTCTCAGTCTCAGACTGTGGAGGCTCAGCCTGGTGAAGAAGTCACACTGCAGTGCAACAACATCTACAACTATAGAGCGGTGATATTCTGGTTCAGACTGGTCAACAGAACCAAGGTCAGCTGTGTTTCTGTCAAGATCTCCTCAACTGATGTTCAGAACTGCGAAGGATTTAGAACAGGGAGATTTGAAATGAGAAGCAACTTCTCCACTGTCTCTCTGAAAATCAGTGATGTGGCTAAATCTGATGCTGGACTGTATTTCTGTGGATTTTACAATGGTGGAAATCCAACTTTCAATTTAATGAGTTTAAATGTCAAATTCTAAAGTCTTGTCATTCTTTGTTCATTTATGTTTATTCTGTATTTCAATAATTGTCTTCTTACAACACAGGAAACAAAGTCAAGTCTAATTTTATATTAATTTCTTTAAAAGGCAGCGATGAGCCACATGGTGACGAGGACAGCAAAGGTAAAAGTGAGATTCTACTAAAGATTTCTTTCATTGTGCAGATTATGAAATGTTTGAAGGTGAAACAGTTTCAGATCAATTTTTACTTTTTATTTCTTTTATATTAGCCTGGTCTGAAGCCTTTCAGGGGAAATTAGATTCTAACTTAATGATCTTTCTTGCAGGACTCTGACACGGAATAGGAAAGCTGACGAGTGTGATCCTGGGCGGTCTGACCTTTCTCCTTGTGAATGTCAACGTTGGTCTGGTTGTCAAAGTCAGGAAACTTCAGACAGGTACTTCAGGAGAATGTTTTATTTTCATTTGATTGTTTTTACACATTCTGCATAAAATGTGTGTCGGTATGATGAAAAACTACTAAATTGCTTTGTGCCCTTGTCTCTGTCATTCAGCTGCCACTGAAGAAAAGAATCCACAACAGCGTGAGGTGAATCAAGTTCTATCCTTTACTGTCACATGTCTTCACATGTTGAAGATCAGAATCACACCAGGTCATGATTTACCTTTACTCACAAAATCAGCTGTTTGACATGTGTAACTGTGTACTGTCTACAGAATCTGCACTCTGATGAGCTGAAGGATGCAGCCCTGAGTTTTTACACAACACCAGTAAGAAGCAGGAGGCCGGCATCAGAGAGAGACGTGGAGACTCGAGTCATTTATACTGCCAGCAGACAGACTCAGAGAGGTTCAGAGTTGAACTGATGCTTTTATCATGTTAATCTGCTGTTGTGTTCTTTGTTGGCTGGAGGAGTTCACATTTTATTATTGCAAAACGGTCAAATAACCAAATGACTAAATAGCTGACTTTTCAGAGTGCTTGTTCTATCATGTCTTGCTAGTTTTGTCTGACCTTGGTCACTGTCCAGATAGACCATAGATAGATAGAGGTCTACAGCAGTGGAGGAGTGAGTGAGGTTCACCTCACTTGTTCAGCAGGAAGAGGCAGCGCAGTGTGTTCTGAGCACAACTGAGGAGAAAACCATGAGGTCTGTTAGATCAACACGCTGTGAGAATGAAGTCTGAAATAAAGCAGTTACTGTTTTTGAAGAACATCAGTGTGGAAACTGGACATTTCAACTGTTACATGCCTGAATTAAAAAAGAAAATCTATTTTTAAAAGATTGGTAGTTGTGTTTGTGAATATTTGTGACACCCACATGCCTTTTGTTGCACCATGCACTGTGTTGACTGTCTGAATCAGGGATCACACCTGTATCTTCACACTTCTGGCAGACTGACACCCATCTATCAAACTTGTGAAAAGTTTACCAATCAGAGTGCCACTTTTACAGCCTGATATGAAACCATCCACTCTGGATCACAGCTACAAACATATTCAGTGATATGTACATGGTAGTCTCAATGCAGCTGCCTGCATATGTGAAAAACGCCTTGTTACTTGTTACACATTTAAAGCAATAATCATATTACTAGTAATAATTAATTACACTACTTGTTACATTAATATCAGTGATTCAGCAAAGATCCATCTGAAGTGCTTTCCAACAGCTCCACAGTTGCCAGCCGTTAACATGAGGTGAACTGCCATGTTGTTTCAATATGTTGTTAGAGTGCATTTACAGGCAGTCTCTCCTACAAGACATTCATAGTGTTGCAGCAGTTGTTCACACGATTGACAGAAATAGATGTGTGAACAAAGAAAAAAGAGAGAAGTTCAAACTCAGGCTCCTTCCTCACCTACAAAAAGCTGACACATCAGGGCGTGAACTGGGTGTGGATGTCAGATCGTTGGTGTAAGAAAGATGCAAAAATAGTTGAACACACACAGCATGTCTGATGGACGACACATCCTCATGCCTCAACGACTGAATAGGTTGATTGCCAGTGACTCCCAAAACAACATGATCACAGAACCTTGCAAAGGTGGTACCGTTCCTGAGCTGCTGCTGCTCACTCACATGTGTGTGCCCATCCTATCTGTTGACATGGAGTTCGCCTTTAATAATAATAATAATGATAATAATAACAATAATAATATCTTGGTTTTATACAGCGCCTTTCAAGAGACCTAAGTACGCTTTACATCAAGGAGGACGCAGAAAAAATGATAATAATCAGGAATCAGCTCAGTCAGGAAAGAGGGATGGTTGGGTGGATGACAGAGTGGGATGGACTGATGGAGGGTAGACAGAGTTAGCTGAGGTTGTAGGCCTTGGTGAACAGGTGGTGCTTCAGGTGTTTTTTGAAGGTGTCCAGAGATTAAGGATTGTGGATATGAGAAGGGACAGAGTTCCACAAAAGTTTGCAGCTGGGTGTGGAGGGTTGATAAGGAGCCAGAATTTGAGGACTGCAGCTTCCAGGATGGGGTATAGGGGTGGAGGAGGTCCGTTACTGGGGGGCAAGGGCATGGAGAGATTTGTAGGTCAGAAGGAGGATTTTGTAATGGATGCAGTACCTAACGGGGAGCCAACAGAGTTGAACGACGGTGGGGGTGATGTGCTGCCGAGGTCTGGTGCAGGTGAGAACCCTGGCAGCTGAGTTTTGCTCATATTGGAGCCTGTCCAGAGCCTTGCTGGGAGCCTCGAACAGGACACCATTGCAGTAGTCGAGACGGGAGGTAATGAAGGAATGGACGAGGGTTTCTGCCACAGAGTTGGAGAGTGATGGCCCGAGTCTAGAGATGTTTTTTAGATGGTTAAAAGTAGATTGGGTGATGGATTTGATGTGGGCCTCCAAAGAGAGGGTAGAGTCCAGGATGACGCCCAGGTTGCAGAAATCTGGGGAGTGGGAGATGGAGCAGCCTTCCACATCAAGGAAGAGATCTCAAACCTTCTGGGCAGCAGAAAGCAGGAGGGGGAAAGAGAGAGAGGGAAGGAGAGAGAGTGTACAGGAAACAAACTGCCTTTCACCTGTTGTGTGTATCCTCTTCATGCCTGTGACATATTCTACAGATACAGACATTAAAACTGTAGTGAAATGCTGGTATGATCTCCATGTGACTGCCTACAGGTCATATACAGGTCTATGTTTGCTGAGAACCACATGCGTGTCAAAATAAAAATAGGAGATACGCGACGCTGCAGCCTCGTTTTGACACACGCATGAGAAGCTCAACTCCACTACCAGTGTGGCTGCTCTAACCTGTTAATATGGATTTCGAAATGAAAAGTGAGAGGTAACAGCACACACATGTGCTGCTCACACATCCAGTGTCACTCACATTCATTCTTCTACTTACAGCTTGTTGGCGCTATTTTATGAAAACACTATTTTATGGGAAAACTCGCCGGAGATGCATCCGCAACATCACCACAAACATCTTTTCAAGTCAGAGCGGAGACAAGGAGAGGAGGAAGACTGGATAGGAAGTAGAGTGAAGGAGACCAAAAAGAACGACTGTTCTGATTGGACAGATCCGTCTGGTCTGTAGTGTTTCTGTAATATACTTATATAGCAGCTCCATATACATCAACATTGATAACCGGCAGTAACAATGACACGCAGGCAGAATCCAAACCTTTATTAAAAAATGACTTCATGTTTTGAAAACAGTCCACCAAAAAAGAAAAAGAAAAAAATGAGTGAGTGAGTGGTGGGCATTGGTTTGTCCATCCTCCTTGACGTGAACATTCTGCATCATCACACACTGCCCTTAAAGTGGTTATGTGGTAAATTAGAGCACCAAGATGAGCTACACAGTAGCACCCGCCTCCTTTTGTTAAGAGCACCCTCCTTGGAGCACAGTTGAGTTACGGACTTTACAGAGCTTCATACGCACGATGAACTTCACCGTGTTGATTCTCTGCAGCCTCAGTAAGTTCTGGCATTGAATCACTTTCTTCAGCTTCTTCAGTAACTGTGCTGAATTCTCTAAACCAGCAGAACTACAATTATTTACTTATTATTACATGTATTATGACGTTTCCTCATACTGGTACTGCTGTTTGTTTCAGGCTGGATCTCTGCCTCAGTCTCTCAGTCTCAGACTGTGGAGGCTCAGCCTGGTAAAGAAGTCACACTGCGGTGCAACATCTACAACAATGGCGCAGTGATATTCTGGTTCAGACTGGTCAACAGAACCGAGGTCAGCTGTGTCTCTGTCAAGATCAACTCAGGTAACGCTCAAAACTGCAAAGGATTTCCAACAGGGAGATTTGAAATGAAAGACGTCGACTCCACTGTCTCTCTGAAAATCAGTTCTGTGGCTAAATCTGATGCTGGACTGTATTTCTGTGGATTTTACTCTGACGGAAAACCAACTTTCAGTTTAATACGTTTAATTGTCAAAGGTAAGGTCATTCTAAAGTCTTGTCTTGTCATTCTTTCTTCATTTATGTTTATTCTGTATTTCCAGAATTGTCTTCTTACAACACAGGAAACAAAGTGGCTGTCAAAACATTGGTAAATTTAATTATGATGTAAATCTGTCAAAACAAAATGAAGACTAAATTTATCTTTACTCTTTTTCTTTAAAAGGCAGTGATGAGCCACATGGTGACGAGGACAGCAAAGGTAAAAGTGAGATTCTACTACAGATTTCTTTCATTGTGCAGATTATGAAATGTTTGAAGGTGAAACAGTTGAAGCTCAGTTTTTACTTTTACTTGGTCTGAAGCCTTTCAGGGGAAATTAGATTCTAACTTAACAATCTCTCTTGTAGGAGAGTCTGACAGAATAGCAAAGCTGACCAGTGTGATCCTGGGTGGTCTGACTGGTGTCCTTGTACTGGTCATCATTGGTCTGGTTGTGAAAGTCAGGAAACTTCAGACAGGTACTTTTTCAGTTACTGTCTCTGTCTTGTTGCCAGTGGAAATGCTTTAACTTTTGTCAATATGCTGGAAAACTGACCAGATGTCTTCTTTGTGTCACAAAGCTGTTAAGGAAGACCAGAATCCAGAGCAAAGAGAGGTGAATCCAATTTTAATATTTACTTTATATATTGTTTGATAGAACCAAATCGAAAAACAGCCAGAACTGTATTGTATCGGCTCACATTGGCTTCTCCCTTATAGATCAGTGTATTTGTATATATGTACTGTATATATTTGCATCTATGAGGCCTATATACGCGCTGATCAGTCCAGAAATGGCCAAATTATGTTCAAGGGTCCACTAGAGAGCACAAACGAGTTTATTTTTGGCATTGAAAATATCCTGCTCAGTAAATTTCTTTGTCACAATCCTTTAAAGGGGTTCTGAGTAATAATTTGAAGCTATTTACATGTATTACACACTTTTTATTGGCCATATGTGAGCAGATTGTAACATGATGTGAAAATGAGACCTTCCCCGTCTCTCTTGGTTGCTTATACAAGCCTGTGGATGATTTGTTTAAGCTGTTTAATGCTGCTGGACTGTAGATTTATGTGTGAAGGACTTGGGTTGATTGTCTGCCAGTCCAAAGGATGTGTCTTTATGCACATTCTCAAGTGCCTCGTCTTAGTTCCCCTATTCGCTCTGTTAACACAGAGCAACAGTAGCTGACGTTAGTTTAGAAATGGTGTTTGAAACATTAAAGGAGTAATTCACTCTAGAACGAAATTCAGTCATTATTGACTCATCCTCAGGCTGATGAGAAGTCCGGTGTAGTTTTTTTATTCCTCATAGTGCAGCTGGAGACCCGCGGGGGTACCGTCCTGCAGCAAAAATATCCCCGAGGGTGAGTCAATAATGACTGAATTTCGTTCTAGAGTGAACTATTCCTTTAACAACCAGCTTCCAGCACAACACAGAGCCTCTTTAAATATGGATTGAAGGTAGTCTTACTAAGAACATTGTACTGTTTGTAACTGAATTCATTCAGAAGGTGTTATATTGAGGGAATTAAGATCCTGTAAGTCACCATATTAAGACTGTAAGTCCTCTTTTCACAGAATGTGGGCTGTGATGATGACGTGAACTACGCGGCAGTGACAATTCGACCGAAAGCAAAAAGAGGAGAGCTGGAAACAAATGTTATCTATGCTTCCACCAGATAGACTCAGGAGAAACTGGAACTGATACTGTTATATATGAAAATGCTTTGAGCTTTTGTATGCCATGTTGATGAGAGCAATAACCACTCCTGCCAAAACATTTAAACTTGAAATAAAGATCAAGTGCCTTCCCACTGCAGAGCTTTAATTCTCAGCATTTTATGTCTTTCAGTGTCTATTTAACAAAAACACATGATCAGTATTTGACAGTGGAGGAGTCCGTCTGGACGATAATGACTGTCCAGAGTCTCATATAGTGAGACTTAGATGAAGGTCTGTTAAAGTGGAGGAGTGGAAAAGTGGAAAGTGGATCAAAAAGAAGCTGAAAGGAAACAGTGAATACTGACTGACTTTCCTCTGTAACAGAGACAAAAGGTAACACTTAAGATACACACACATGTGAGTAGATACTAAGGAGCGAATAAGAAATGAATCAGGAATGACTTGATAATTAATGAGTCACTAATAAGTCATTCTTGAAATAACTGATGTGAGGACTATACAGTAGATAATGATGAGTTACAAGAGATCAGGCTGGGAGAAACTATATTAATGAATCATTAGATAATGATTAGTTCATCAATATCTGTGAATCGACATACTACTTTATTCATGAGTTTGTCCTGATTAACTATGAATCAGCCACTGAGAGAAACAAACTAGTGACTACTCAGTAACTGCTAATTACTTAATCATTAGTTACCCTTTTTGTGCCCCCTCAAGTAAACTGATACATAATACTGAGTAGTTTGAGTGGCAGGTTCGGGACAGCAGGATCGAATCGGGGTCTGTAGCAGTGGACATTTACAGTATCTTAAAGGTGTCAGCATGTATATGTGGTGTGAGTATAATGATAAAAATACATTGAGGAGAGTGAACACAACTGAACACCAGACTGGGACTGAACACAGCCTTCAGGCGATGGAGGTCAGTTTGAGTGAGGACGAGGACTATGACTTCAGGGACACGGCAGGTGGGGAGAGACAGACGGTGAATCGGTGGATTTTGAACTCATTTTGACCAAACTGGGGTGATTGATGAAAGACAAACCAAGACTGTCCTAGTGAGTTTTATTTGAAAAATGTGCAAGTTTTAATGGAGAGACTTTCATAACAGTTATGCTCGTCTTAGTCGGTTGTATGACAGTTGTATGTTTTCGGTTAAATGGAGGCAAATGTCTTTTCTTGACATTTTGTGAAAATATTTTGTTCATTTATTGTGCTAAAAGCTACAGGGCCCCCTCTGGTACAAAGTGGTTTTAAGGAACAGGAGGGACCAGGGCTAGCTGGTACCATGCTAACTTCAGTAGACGTCTCTCAAACACAGGACATAGACATCTTTGACATGATGTTAACACTGTTGTTTCTTCACATTCGGATTATAATGTCAGTTAATTTATTTTTTTCTATGTTAAACTAAACTGCCTATATTTTACATATTTCCCCCTTCACACTTTAAATCCAGCCTTATTTTAAAAGAAAATACTCCAGCACATCTTTGAGATGTAACATCGGAACAAAACAACAGCAGGTGAAGCTCCCATATACATGGACATTGAAAAGGGGCAATAACAATAACATGCAGGCAGAATCCAAACCTTTATTAACAGATGAATTCATGTTTTGAAAATGGCCCATCAAAAAAATAAAAGGACAGCACAGGAAAAATATCAACATCAGAGTGGTGAGCCTTGTTTTGTCTCATCTTCCCTGATGTGAACATTCTGCATCAACACACATTTTAATGAAAGCACTAATGTGGTCAATCAGAGCAACACAATAAGCTACACAGTAGCACCCGCCTCGCCTCCTTTTTTTAAGAGCACCCTCCTTGGAGCACAGTTGAGTTGAGGACGTGACAAAGCTTCATCTATGCACAGCGATGAACTTCACCGTGATAACAGTGTTGATTCTCTGCAGCCTCAGTAAGTTCTGGCATAAAATCACTTTCTTTCGAACAGGGAGATTTGAAATGAGACGACTCCACCGTCTCTCTCTGACGAGTCAGAGTGACATTTTACAAACATAATCACAGTGATATGTTCTTGGTAATCTCAATGCAGCTGCCTGCACATGTAAAAAATGTCTTGTTACTTGTGACTTTACTCATTTAAAGCAATAATCATATTACTAGTAATGACTTGAGTTACTTTACTTGCTACATTAATATCTTTGATCCATCTGAAGTGCTTTCCAACAACTCCATGGTTGTTGGCCATTAACATGAGGGGAACTGCCATGTTGTTTCAATATGGGTATTAGAGTACATTTTCAGGCAGTCTCTCCTACAAGACATTCATGGTGTTGCAGCAGTTGTTCACACGATTGACAGAAACAGATGTGTGAACAAAGAAAAAAGAGAGAAGTTAAAACTCAGGCTCTTTTCTCACCTACAAAAAGCTGACCCATTAAGGTGTGAACTGGGTGTGAATGTCAGATCTGTGGTTTAAGAAAGAAAGAAAAATAGTTGGACACAGATCTCCTCCATCTGACGTCAGAAAGGTGTCGGGGGAGAGGGTTTCTGAAGCTATGGGACCATCCAACAAGCATGTCTGATGGACAACACATCCTCACACCGAAACCACTGAATAGGTTGATTGCCAGTGACTCCCACAACATGATTGTAGCACCTTGCAGACCCTTGCAGTCACACACTGGCAGATTTGTTTGGAAACAAAAAACTACCTGGTTAGTTTTAGGTCAAATAACTCACCGTTGACTTTTAGTCTGAGACAGGACACCATCAGTGGTCTCCTGTGTTTGCTTTACCCATCCATCCACCTCGTACTATCCACCCTATAGTATGTGGACTTTTTTCACTCTTTATACCACCACTTCCTCCTTTGCTACAGTAATTATCACTACGGCCAGTTAAACTGCTTTCGCCCGATCTGATCATTTTTCTGAGGAGGACAGGCGTTTCTTTCACAATGTAGCCACAAAACACAGACAAGAAAAACAGAACTGTTAACATAGTTTGTTTTGATGTCACATTTGATGGATGTGTTGCTGACAGACTTCCCATGCTTTAGAACACATCCCAACAAAGCTGTTAGGACCCATTTGGCTGAGAACAACACTTTTGCGTTTTAAAGGACAACTGCAACTTGTAGTGCTTGGATGCGGTGAGGGTGAACGCTACAATGTGTGAGTGTTCTCACAGAGAGAGAGGTAAAACAGATGAAAGGAGTGGAACTTCTGAGAAGACACAACAATCATCACCTCTAAAACCACCATCCGTGCATGACAAGATGCAGTAATGCTGATTTTGAAGGAAAGTTTGCCATCTGCAGGCAGTGAATGTTATCTTCCCCTGTGTGAGTGTTTTTGGGCTTTTGGGACTAACTTACACTTGCAACTCAACAGAAACTTTGAAAAAAAGTATTTTATTTAAAAAAAAATATATATATATATATACATATATATATATATATATATATATATATACATATATACATATATATATACATATATATATATACATATATATATATATACATATATATATATATACATATATATACATATACATACATATACATATACATACATATATATACATATATATACATACATATATATACATACATATATATACATATATATACATACATATATATACATATATATATATACATATATATACATATATATATATACATATATATACATATATATATATACATATATATACATATATATATATACATATATATACATATATATACATACATATATATACATATATATACATACATATATATACATATATATATATACATATATATACATATATATACATATATATACATATATATATATATATATATATATATATATATATATATATATATATATATATATATACATATATATACATATACATATACATATATATATATATATATATATATATATATATATATATATATATATATATATATATATATATATATTTGTATCATATTAATCTCTAGTGGAAATAAAAAATGAAATGTGTAAATGTACTTTCTATGTCTTTGCTATTGCATACATCAATGGCCCACACACTTCATAATCAGACAAGTGAGTCTAACAGGGAGATACTCACTCATAGCCACATCAATTACGTTTTATTTGTATTGGCCAAAATCACAAATTTGACTCTTTCTATTACTCTCCATGACTTTCTGTGGGTGGAGAAGGTTGGGCTAGAAGTATTACGCCTTCGTATCTTAAAACAACACTGACATGTTGATATGTAGACCTAAATTGTATGTTTTGTGACGTTTATTGTCTATATGAGCAATAATGCATGCTTATTTTAAATTTTATCGTTTACTTCTTCAATTTTCTCTATTTATCTGTAATTATTTCAGCCCTTTGTGCCACCAAAACATCCGAATTCCGCCTCTTATCGTATTTACAGTGTCTCACTCTCCTTGTGGCTGTGACGTCCATTTATATGAAAACATTCAGTTCGAGCAGCCAGAGAAACACCCACCTTTATACATCGAGACCACTCTCAGTGGAGCACAGTTCAGAGCTGCAGCCATACTGCACACATCATGATGAACCTCACCTTGGTAACAGCTTTATTCTGTAAGTATATCTACCAACATCTTTTAATACAACTTTACCTCTTGTCAAAATAGCAACCCAAACAATCGTAATTGTTCGGTTCTTGTTAAATTACTACTTTATGGATAAATATCATGTTGTTTGTTTCAGGATGGATCTCCGTCTCAGTCTCTGAGTTTCACACTGTGGAGTCTCAGCTTGGTGAAGAAGTCACACTGCTCTGCTCCAACTTTACCAGACATCCCTTTCGCATATACTGGTTCAAATTAAGTAACAGCCTCAACAACAGCTGCATTTCCTATATGATGGTCTCTGATGGAAATACTTCATTCTGTGATGGATTTCAAAATGGCAAATTTAGTATGTCATCAAACACCACTACTGTCTTTCTGAAGATCAAACAATTGGAATTATCTGACTCTGGACTGTACTTCTGTGGATTTTACTCAAATAGAAACTCAGTTATTGTCAGTGCAACATATTTAAAGGTTCAAGGTAAGTCGTGTCTGTCTTTTGAAAGAAACGGATATGTCTACACACAAGAGATAAAATATTTTTTTTAAAGTTTCATTTAATCATTTCTCTTGTAGAAATGTTTGATGGAATAGCAAAGCCAGTGAGTGTGGTCCTGGGTGCTGTCATTACTGTCCTTGTTATAGTCGTCACTGGTTTGGTTGTCAAAATCAGGAAACTTCATACAGGTATTTCTTAATTTTTAATTTGAAAATGAAAGCTTTCCCAAAAAGTATTCACAACCACATTTTTTGAACAACTAACTGACGAGATGTTCTGTTTCTGTCATGTAGCTCATAAAGAGGCAAAGGATCCACAACACAGTGAGGTGATGAATTAGATTGATCAAAGTCTGACTTCTATCAGCTGTCTGGTTTATCATCAATAATGATTTTATTTTTTCTGACAAACTCAGCCGTGTTTGATGAGTGACATGAATATTTTTATTTACAGAATCTGGACTCTGCTGAGCTGAATAACGGCACCCTGACTTTGTATTCACCAACAATAAGAAGGAGGCCTGCATCAGCGAGAGCAGTGGAGACTCATGCTGTTTATTCTGCTTGCAGATAGACTCAAGAAGCTTATTTAACTGCAGCTCATGCTGGAACTGGACTTCATTTTGTCAACAAAATCTGGTTTTGTTTTGCTGTTTGTGCCCCCATATCCCCACTGTCTCTCAGCCAAAGTGCGTCATGTCATTTTGACAAAAGGATATGTGCGAGAGTGGAGGTGTGAATTAGTTTCGCCTCACTTGTTTCACAGGAAGAGACAGCATGGTGTGGTCTGAGCCTGACTGAGGTGAAAACCATGAGGTCTGTCGACTCCAAGCTCTGTGAGAATAAAGTCTGAAATGAAGCAGAGACTACTGGCTGACTTTCTTCTGTCACAAAGACAAAATCATCAGCTTCATTTGAAAAACACTGTGATATTGTGATTTCAACATAATTGTGTATAATAACATGATCTTTGCATATTTACAACATAATTTGACCCCATCTGCCCTGTTGCACACCATTCTGTGGTGACTCTGTCTGTTCAGCATCTGTGAGGTATCTGTGTCTCTATCATTAATGAGTTCTCAACCAGAGGAGGCTCGGCCTTCAGCTCTCAGCACCCTCACCTCACACCTTGAAGGCCTTCATGCTCCCACAGAATACCTTATAAAGTGAAGATATGCTTTATGTAATGATCTTAGAGCATGTTGTTGGAGTTGTCACTGCTCCCCTCCTCGCGGGTCACACTTGAAAGACTAAGCGCCCGCACAGTCTCACACTTTCTTGTGAAAAGATTGCTGTTGCAAAGTGTCACTTGCACGTTCTCATATCAAAAGCATTTACTCTGCTAAGGGCTGCACAGATCACAGCAAAACCACGGCAGATGAAGGTCCCATCCATCTCCACTGCCTTACAAACATTAATCCACGAGCTCTCATTGGGCAGGTAAGATTTCAACTGATATTAATGACACATTTAATCAACTTATATCGGGTGTACATTATAGTCAAGGAAGGATCATGTGCACTTTTTTTAGACTCAAGAAGATTATTTAACTGCAGTATTTTCTTCAATAGTATGAATGAAGTACATCACAAAGATCATTTTTAGGTATGAATATGGCTCCCTGTTAGATTTACCAGCTTTGATTTATTTTTTAAGATTTGTGTGAGTGAGAACAAATCACATCGGTCAATTAATAACTTTATGCTGAATTCTAAACTTCTCATAACATGACCACAGAAAATACTCATTTCTAAATGTAGAGCAGGTGTCTCTTAAAGTTGCTGTATGCCTTGTTTTCTTTTTTAAAACAAGTGTTACATAGCTCTATATTACAACAGTAATAAAGGATAGAGTGTTTGGTCAGTAACCCATGTTACTATTGTATATACATAGTTCCTCTGGTTTAGTCACAGCTCTTGATCGAGGTATATATAATAGAAGGGCACAATAGTTTGTGTTGTGCTGTGTTACTCTCACACATGAAAGCTGGCTCACCACCGGTTAAATACAATGCAAAATAATTCTACAATATAACCACAGCCTCTGATTTTGTCTGTGGTAAGTAAAGGTGGTATATGAGCATGATGCAACACTCTGAAGTGTCCTGATGTGGAAAGCATCTTAATCGGCAGAGAATCTCAACTATATCATTATTTTATGGTACAGTGTGTAGGATTTAGTGGCATCTGGTGGTAAGGTTGCAGTTGGCAACAAATTGAATAACCCTCGTCTAACCTTTCCCGACAGTGGCTGCTAAAAGCCCAAAAGGCCCTCTCTATGGCCAGTGTTTGGTTTGTCCATTCTGGGCTGCTGTAGAACTTTGGCAGTGCAACATGACGGACTACGTGGAAGAGGACCCACTCCCTCTGAAGAAATAAAAGTCTCATATCAAGGTAACGAAACATAATGGTTCTTAGTTTCAGGTGATAATACACTAATGAAAACATAACCATGAATATTATATTCCATCTCTGCCCCTAAACCCCCCTAAATCCTACTCACTGGACCTTTAATATACTGTACCAGGACACTTTGTCAAGTACTATCACAAATATTTTTATGACTGAACATTGTGCAGATAGGACATAACCTCTATCTAGAGGTCTGTCAACAACAAGTCCAGTATATACATGAGCTTATGGGTCTATTTGTAAGATATGGCCAGAATTTTAGTCTTAAACATTAAAAAAATGACACTTCCCAACACTTCTCCTTAACCAGCCCGTCGTGTCTTCTCGTCCCCATAGCTACAGCCGTGGTAAGAGCTCGCCTCTGTACTATATCCACTGTCTTCAAAACTGATCTCAGTCGGTCTTGAAGGCTGTGTTCAGCCCCAGCTCAGTGACCAAATGTGTTTACGCCACTAATCCCAGTTGAGCTGAGACCCCGTGATCAAAGGCCTCAATCCAGGCAACCTCAAGGGCCACTGGCACCATGGCTAACTGAGTCAAAAGCCAATTGGCCAATATTAACTAGCTATAGCCAGGGATGGCAAACAAAGAGCAGCAGCTACTCTGGTGACAGGCTTTCCCCTAGATTTTAAGAGCTACCTTCAGATTTTGTTCATATTTTACAAATTACACCTTTAAATTGAATTGTCTATTGTATTTGTGTCAAAGTACATCAAAGATTACACTTCCTCATAGTGTATAGACATATAGACACTAATGTTTCCTTTGCTAAAACATGACCTAGATTATAAGTGTTATCAAACAAGATATTTTCTTTTTCCTTGCAGGCGTCAACTTGTAACCATTTTCATGAGAGCATTTCTTTTGTGAGCCTTAGCGGCCGGATAAACCAGAGAACTCTCCGCCCCTTTGCGTAGAGACATCTCTTTGTGGAGCACAGTTCAGACAAAACCATTGCAGTGGTGCAGTCAACCTGTAAGCACAATGGTGAACTTTACCTTGATGACAGCTTTACTCTCTACCTTCAGTAAGTACACCAACTGAGTTTTTTCTCAATACAACAATGGCTAATTTTGCTTCAATAATCTGCCAAAGCTTAAATTTAGAGACCATTCATTGCTATTGTTTATGAGCATTGTTCGGGTCCCGTTGAATTACAAGTTTATGGATAAATATGTTGTTTGTTTCAGGCTGGATTTCCGTCTCAGTCTCTGAGTTTCACACTGTGGAGTCTCAGCCTGGTGAAGAAGTCACACTGTTCTGCTCCAACTTTACCAGATTTCCCTCTTACATATTCTGGTTCAAATTAAGTAACAGCACCAACAACAGCTGCATTTCCTATATGATTAGCTCTGATGGAAATACTTCATTCTGTGATGGATTTCAAAATGGCAAATTTAACATGTCATCAAACACCACTACTGTCTTTCTGAAGATCAAACAATTGGAATTATCTGACTCTGGACTGTACTTCTGTGGATTTTACTCAAATACAAACTCAGTGATTGTCAGTGCAACATATTTAAAAGTTCAAGGTAAGTCTTGTCTGTCTTTTGAAAGAAACAGATATGTCTACCCACAAGAGATAAAATATGTTTTTAAAGTTTCATTTAATCATCTCTCTTGTAGAAATGTTTGATGGAATAGCAAAGCTGATGAGTGTGGTCCTGGGTGCTGTCATTATCTTCTTCCTCGTTATAGTCGTCGTCGGGCTGGTTGTCAAAATCAGGAAACTTCATACAGGTATTTATTATGATTTCATTTGCAAGTGAAAGTTAAAAATGCAACTTCTTACTTTCTAAAAAAAAGTACCAACAGCAATACTTGAACAGTTAACTGACCAGATGTTCTGTTTCTGTCATTTAGCTCATAAAGAGGGGCTGAATCCACAACACAGTGAGGTAATCACATTTTAACCAGAGATTAGTTAATGATTTGATTTTTGCTGACAAACTCGGCCATGTGAGATGAGTGACTGTCAGTATTTTTATTCACAGACTCTCACCTCTGATGACCTGAACTATGCAGCACTCAGTTTCCATTCAAAAGCAAAAAGCAGCAGAAGGCCTCCAGCAGAGCAACGGCTGGAGTCAAATGTTGTGTATGCTCCCACCAGATAGACTCAGGAAACATCTGGAACAGCAGCTCAGGGTGGAATTGTTGCTTTATCATGTTCAACATGCGATGCTGAGGTTTTGCTTGGGCAGTAGTCAGATGGACTTAATATCACCATGAAAAAGTCTCTTTTTTTTACCTATGTTGTTTGTCTTAGATCTGAATCTGAGAGCAGATACAATTTAGTGTTTGATGGAGTAGTCAGCAAGGACACTGATGAATGTTTAGTGTCTTGCAGTGGGAGTAAGATGTAGGCCTGCAGAGGTGGAGGTGTGAGTGAGGTTCACATCACTGGCATGACAGGAAGAAACCGCACAGTGTGGTCTGAGCGTGGCAGAGGTGAAAACCATGAGGCCTGTGAGCGCTGTGAGAATAAATCTTAAAGGGGAGCAGTGAATTAATGATAAGTCTCTTCTGTAAAGCAGTCAAAATCATTATCTATCTCTATAAACAGTTATATAGATATATAGATATATGCTCTCGCCCTCTCTCTCTCTGTCTGTCTCTCTCTTTGTCTGTCTCTCTCTTTGTCTGTCTCTCTCTTTGTCTGTCTCTCTCTCTGTCTCTCTCTCACAGTACATTAACACATGCAAAAAGTCTTTGCTATGATCGTCATCATCTGCTTTCTCTCAGGTGAAATTGGCTCCTTCACTGGCTATACCTCCTGGCTAGTAATGCTAGCTGTAACATTAGCTTCATGGCTATTGCTACCCTCTTTTACTAAAGCAACAATAAATAAAATCTATATTTTGTGTGAAAAAGTAATTGTGAGTGTCTTTGTTCAAAATAGCGTTTGGTTATCATTGCTTATATGTTGTAGAAACATTATTATTGCTGGCCTCCATAGGCCCTTCACAATGTGGTGTGTTTCTGTAAATAAATAAACTTCCTATTCACTAGGCATCTCTCTTCTAAAAGGCGTGAGAACATTTAGTTTGACATTTGTATAGCCTCAGCTGAAACCATTCACTCTACAGGCTGCACATCTTTAAGACATGACAAACCACAGCTGAACTACAGTACAGCAAGTGCAGTTCCCATCTATGAAAACCTTTATTCACACCAGTCTTCAGAGTGACGTAGTTTTGTACTGCCTCATCACTGGCCCTAAAAATCTAACCTTTTAGAACCAAACTTAACTAATGTTAACATTATTGTGAAAGCAGCGTTTCAGTTTCATAATGTAAATACAACAGCCAACTGCATAACTGTGCAACACTTTTTTCGGCTAATTGAACATGCCTAAGGTGCAGCAGAAGTACTGTCTCTTTGCAGTTTTAACATAAACATGAAGAAAATCTCTGATCTGTCTCTTTCTCTAAAGCATGCTGCTGTGCTGCTAGCACAGATGGTGAAGACTAGGAAGTTAACACACAGTAGCTACGTACACATGTGAGCCATGTCAATAAAATTATTGAAAACAGACTTTCTTTCCCACTTGTGCACACTTGGCTAATTGCTGCAGACAGGGGCCTTCACTTCACTTTGATCGTTTTCGTTTCATACATTGTGAAGGTTACATATCTGAGATAATAGCTGATGGTCAGTCTTTTTGTGGTTGAAACTTAACCATATGCTGAAACAGATCTGATCAACTTATTGACATTCATTATCCAAAGACAATGCTAACCTGAATTATAACAATGGCTTGAATTTGTGATGTTGCTGAACGTACAACCCCCCTTTTCTTCAGCCTATTCCATTATTCATCATGACCAGGGGTTTTTTGCTCATAATTGAATCGCCCAGCTCCCATGCATTAATTCCCTGGAGCCACAACAGTGCACTGACCAGAGTACAGGAGAGCTAAGTTGTTGGAGTAACATTAAAGTGAAACTCTCGCCAAAATGCAACCTAGGTTTTTTTTTGTAAAGGAACCCGAGTCAAACCTTCGTGTAAAAGCATAACTACGACGAAAAAGCCACTTTTAAGCTTTACCGTATTTTCGTTTCCGGGTCAAAATCATTTTCAATGGTGTGCTAGGGGCAACATTATGGTAGCGTCAAAATCGCTATTTTTAAAACACTAAGAAGACTCGACACAACATGAAACTTTGCTCGTAGTGTCACCAGGGTCTCTACACATGAACACAAGCATTGAGAACATTGTTTGTGTACACAGAGTTTACTAAAAAGAAGGTTTTTGAACAACTCACGCTAGCAGTAGCTTGCTCCGCTCGCTGCCGTCCTGCCAGTCGAGAAGCGTCGATCCCCGAGTGCGACGCAACCTGGAGGAGAGTAAAGGTGGAAAGCTCCTAAAGCTTAGTTCCATATAAATGCACGGATAATTCGTTGTTTTTGGCTAACGACAAAACAACAAATTATCCGTTGTTTCAGCGCCAGAGAACATGGATTTTTTCCCCTTTTTTTCCAAAGCATTATATATTTTATTGCTGTCTGGCTGTTAAAAGATTTTATACAAATCTAATAATGTAGCCCTCTCACTCAACTCTGTTTTATGATTTTCATGAATACCCCTTTTATATATCAGACTGCATGGGAGCGAATTGGTGAGAGCTACTAAAATGTATTTGGGATGTTTCACAATAATTAACACACATTGAAAATGACTCTGTCTAAATTGCAGAGAGGCCTGGTTAATTTATTTACTGCAACTAAACTGTTATTGAGCATTATTTTTTTCCATGCAGTTTACTTAACTATAGCTCTTACTCAATATAAACATCATCAGCATGAAAACACCTTCAAACAAGAATTTAGCAATAATAAACAGTTTTAATGTCTAAACCTTGTGGCTCATATCTTTTCCCTTTGATTTGAATCACCTCATAACCAAGAAATACACACACATTAGAAACATTCATAGTACTACCCCAGGGTTTTTGTAGTGTTTCAGTTGGTACCAGTGATAGCAGGCAAGCTGGAGCTCATATAGAAATGCACGCCAGGATACTCACCCGAACCACGGAAAAGCGATCCTGCAATTTACTCCAAAACCTCTTCCCAGAGGCAGCGACATGACCAGAGACCCGTCCCGAGGCTCGGTCCTGTCCCGATGATTGGTCCTGCACCGACGACTCCTTCCTGCAGCAGCAGGTGGCAACGTCAAATGTCCACCCTCATCCAAGGCGTCTCCTGATTAGCAGCTGGCGATGCTAACCGCTAGCAACAGTCCCATCTTGGTCTTCAGCTTGCGCCAGTAACGAGCCCTCACTTCTAAAACACATTCGGTTACACTCACCGAAAATAAGCAAACACTCGTATAAACTCCTGGTTGATAACGGTAAATAATACTTTTTCATGAAGTTATTTGACCGTTTGCTCGGACTTAACTTCTTTCCGCTTCTCTCCGCAGCTTTCGCTCTTCATTTCCCTCACTTTCCCTCTGGTCCCGCCCCTCTAACAATCCGACAGGTTAATCCCCAATAACAGAGACAGTGATTGACACAGATTGACACCTGCCAAAACAAATGAGAACCCAAATAAGGGAAACCTGAGGCGTTCAAAGGCCTTTCAAAACATAGGACATTTATAGGCCCACATCAGAACACTTTACCAGCTGAAATAAATGTAATAAACCCATATAAACAAATTAGCAGGGCGCTACAATAAAAAATGCTTCTGAACAGAATTACCAACCCCAGCTTTAAGGCTTTTGTTTTATGGGAGGTTTTGTGTAGGTCAATCAGACGCACAATGAGAATCTTCATCCTGTTAACATTTTTACTTCTCTGCAGCCTTAGTAAATACTGGTTTTGAATTACTGTACTGCTAAATCCTATGAAACCAATGATCCCGTCAGCCAAATGACGACTTTCTGCTGTTTGTTTCAGGCTGGATCTCTGTCTCAGGTCCTGAGTCTCAGGCTGTGGAGGTTCAGTCTGGTGATGAAGTCACTCTGCTGTGCTCCAACTTTTCAAGTGCTCCCACTCAGATAATCTGGGTAATCGGGTAGGAGGAATTAAGATCATGTATGTAATATGAAAATTGGCAATATTTTTGATAAAAAACAAGACATGTAAATGTGGAAATTGTACCTGTACTACGATATCATGCATGTGTGTAAAAAATGCTAAATAAAATAATTTTATTATAAAAACAAAATGTATTTTTAATTGATAAACAGTTGCGTTTGTCAAAACAAATACATAGAAGCTCCAACTGCCCATTATCCCTCGTGGTGCTGCGCAGCACTCATGACTCTTGAGATCTCAACCACAGGAAGTTTGGCCTTCAGCTCTCTGCATCATGACCGCAAGCAACACCTTTCATGTTCACAGAGAGAAAAATCTACCTCATTAAGAGCTTTTTACAGTAATGTAAAGATAAACAGATTATTCATAGAGATGAGCTTACATGTGGAGGTAAATCAAGCTCTTCTTAAACTGTGTGACCACGCCATTTGTCACAGATCACACTTAGCACTTCAAACTCAAACCTCCACACGTTGCACCAGTGTCTTACAACTTGTGAAAAGATGCCTGAAGCACGTGACAGTTGCTCAGCCACAGATGAAACCATTCACTCTGCTTCAGGCTGCACGTTTTAAAGACATGACAGATCACAGTGAAGCTTGTGAAATGAAGAAAATTGGGATTAACAAGCAAATGGCTGTCTGACATTATATTTATCTTAATTCTATCTGTAGCAATCACAAATCACACTTTGATGGTAAGATGGTGAAATATTTGTTTCATTGTGTAGACTGTTGAACCCTTTAATGATCTCAGCTAGATTCTGTTTTTTCCATTTTAATGTTAGCCATGACTGAAGCCACCAAAGGCAAAGCAGAGTTTAATTTAATATCCTTTTTAGAGTCTCGTCCAATAACAAAGCTGGTGAGTGTGTGTGATCCAAAAAAACAGGGGTGTGTTACAGAGAGAGGGGGAGAGCTGGTGCTAAATGTTGAGTCTGCTGCCACCAGTGAAACTCAGGACACAACTGGAACTGCACCTCTGGGTGGAAATGACCATCTGTGTTATCCTCAGCACAATGTACTTACACAGTGAGGCATTTTAACATTGCTACTGGCTGAGAAGTGGGTCGTTCTAACTAGCTCAAACACATTTGTGTAGTCTATAATAATATATCACATGTTAAACCTAGCGTGAGATGTTCAGTGCTGTCTGTGGCAGCCTGTAAGAGAAGTCTCAACCACAAGCTGCTCTCACAGTGTGAGCAACAGCCACAAAACACAACTCACAATAATTGCATTGGTAGATGTGATAGTCGATGATAGTCGATAGTCGAAGACAAGACATACATTTGATCATTGCAGTATGCTACAAGTCTGAGTTAAATACATAATGTATCAAATGGTTTATGTATTTGCAATGAAGAATACAAATGTATACGACACCCACATTGTTGCACTGTGGTGACAGACTTCAGTGAGCTATCTGTGTCACGATAGGTCACGTTCTCATACAGGACAAAATGAAGTGACACAATTTTGCTTTTATAACAGGCAATCAGCCAACATGTGGTGGTCAACCAGCAGCTCCAAAGCGCTTGAATAATGGAAATCTTCACACACACACTCCGCCTCTTCAAACGCCCTGACAGGAGCCCAGTGTTATAAAGCACCATCACAGTGACATGATCATACGCACAATGAGGAACTCCACTGTGATTGCAGCTTTACTTCTCTGCAGCCTCAGTAAGTACTGGTAATGAATTACTGTACTGCTAAATCCTATGAAGCCAATGATCCCCTGTCAGCTAAATGACGACTCTGCTGTTTGTTTCAGGCTGGATCTCTGTCTCAGGTTCTGAGTCTCAGGCTGTGGAGGTTCAGTCTGGTGATGAAGTCACTCTGCTGTGCTCCAACTTTTCAAGTGCTCCCACTCAGATAATCTGGTTCAGAGTGGTCAAGAGAAGCCAGCCCCTCTGTGTTTCCCACATGTTCAAGGCTACTGAACCTGCGAGACTCTGTGATGGATTTCAAAGTGAAAAATTTGAAATGAGCTCCAACATCTCCATTCTGTTTCTCAAAATCAAACAAGTGGACTCGTCTGACTCTGGACTGTATTTCTGTGGATATTATTTGAACGGAGCCCCAGTTATTGACAGTTCAACGTATTTACAGGTTCAAGGTAAGATTACTGTAACAATGTAACATTTAGTTTCGGTGACCTAAGTGTGAGATTTTAGATTCATCAGATGGTTCAGCTTTTTAAATTCTCTTCTTTTACAAAAATGTAATTTGTGTCCATTTAAATATCAATCAGATCTGAAGTCACTAGAGATAAATGTCTGATTTAGTGATCTTTCTTGTAGAAGTGTTTGATGGAACAACAAAGCTGACCTGGGTGATCCTGGGCTGTCTGACTGTTTTCCTCATGATGGTCATCATTTATCAGGCTGTGAAAATCAACCAGCTTCAGAAAGGTAACTTGACTTAGATCATGTGATCATGTAATTGATGAAAAACCTATTTAACAGTGATTGTCCGTTAACTAACAGGGTATTGAATATCTGTCTTTCAGCTGATAATGAAGAACAGAATCCACAATGAAGAGAGGCAAGTCCAACATTGAGATTCTTCTGATATATTGATTAAAACTTGATGCTGGTAACTAATCTGAGAGTTATCTGATTCTTATTTACAGATTCTGGTCTCTGATGACCTGAGGGATGTAGCACTGAGACGGTATTCAACAGCAATCAGAAACAGGAGGCCTGCATCAGAGAGGGAAGTGGAGACTCGTGTTAGTTATGCTGCCATCAGATAAACTCAGACAGAAACTGTAACTGCAGCTCTGAGTAGAACTGATGTTTATCATGTGAATCTGCATTAGGGATTGTTGTCTCTAAGTGATGGGTAGGAGGAATTAAGATCATGTATGTAATATGAAAATGTAATGTTGTAATAAATATATTTGTGCAAAATTGGCAATATTTTTGATAAAAAACAAGACATGTAAATGTGGAAATTGTACCTGTACTACGATATCATGCATGTGTGTAAAAAATGCTAAATAAAATAATTTTATTATAAAAACAAAATGTATTTTTAATTGATAAACAGTTGCGTTTGTCAAAACAAATACGTAGAAGCTCCAGCTGCCCATTATCCCTCGTGGTGCTGCGCAGCACTCATGACTCATGAGATCTCAACCACAGGAAGTTTGGCCTTCAGCTCTCCGCGTCATGACCACAAGCAACACCTTTCATGTTCACAGAGAGAAAAATCTAGCTCATAAAGAGCTTTTTACAGTAATGTAAAGATAAACAGATTATTCATAGAGATGAGCTTACATGTGGAGGTAAATCAAGCTCTTCTTAAACTGTGTGACCACGCCATTTCTCACAGATCACACTTAGCACTTCAAACTCAAACCTCCACACGTTGCACCAGTGTCTTACAACTTGTGAAAAGATGCCTGAAGTACGTGACAGTTGCTCAGCCACAGATGAAACCATTCACTCTGCTTCAGGCTGCACTTTGTAAAGACATGACAGATCACAGTGAAGCTTGTGAAATGAAGAAAATTGGGATTAACAAGCAAATGGCTGTCTGACATTATATTTATCTTAATCCTATCTGTAGCAATCACAAATCACACTTTGATGGTAAGATGGTGAAATATTTGTTTCATTGTGTAGACTGTTGAACCCTTTAATGATCTCAGCTAGATTCTGTTTTTTCCATTTTAATGTTAGCCATGACTGAAGCCACCAAAGGCAAAGCAGAGTTTAATTTAATATCCTTTTCAGAGTCTCGTCCAATAACCAAGCTGGTGAGTGTGTGTGATCCAAAAAAACAGGGGTGTGTTACAGAGAGAGGGGGAGAGCTGGTGCTAAATGTTGAGTCTGCTGCCACCAGTGAAACTCAGGACACAACTGGAACTGCAACTCTGGGTGGAAATGACCATCTGTGTTATCCTCAGCACAATGTACTTACACAGTGAGGCATTTTAACATTGCTACTGGCTGAGAAGTGGGCCGTTTTAACTAGCTCAAACACATTTGTGTAGTCTATAACAATATATCACATGTTAAATCTAGCGTGAGGTGTTCAGTGCTGTCTGTGGCAGCCTGTAAGAGAAGTCTCAACCACAAGATGACGGGCCGTCAGCTGCATGCTGCTGCTCTCACAGTGTGAGCAACAGCCACAAAACACAACTCACAATATTTGCATAGGTAGATGTGTTTGTCGATGTCTCGTGTTGTTGAACGCACCACGGATAAAGACATACATTTGATCAATGCAGTATGCTACAAGTCTGAGTTAAATACATAATGTATCAAATGGTTTATGTATTTGCAGTGAAGAATACAAATGTATACGACACCCACATTGTTGCACTGTGGTGACAGACTTCCGTGAGCTTTCTGTGTCTGTATCATGATTGAGGTCTGCAGCGCTCTGAATCAAACGCACACAGCAAAGGCCCTCATGTTCCACAAGAGCAAGAATGCTTCATAATGCAAACAAACTTCCAATTCTCTAAAAATACATCTCTCCTAAAAGTGTGAGAAGATGTAGGTTGATCAGGGCCGGCTCTAGCCATTTTGGTGCCCTCGGCGAGATTAGGAGTTTGACATGCTACATGCTTCAGAGAGTGGTGTAGATAGCAGAGTAGAGGGCTCTTCCCCAGTAGCTGTTGGAGGCTTCTGCAAAAATGTCCCGAGTGCATCTGGATAGTTATAGAGTAGATTAGCCTAATTAAAACTGTACAAGCAGAAACATGAAGCTGCAGCAGACAGAGAAGGACAAACAATTATCATAAAGTACTGGTGATAATGCCAATATACAGTCACTGTTTTAAGTAGCGTGCACAGTGTACACTATATTTGCTGTAAATTTCACAACTTAAATAAAACAACAACAAAAGAAAACACTCACACTTGTTTAATTGAACATGGCTGCGGTAATTGTTCTTTCTTGTTGCAGTGTGAACATATTTACAACATGATCAGGAACATAAACTTCAAGAAAATCCCCCAAAAACATGGACGCTCATTGTGGTTTCCATGATTTGGCCCTTTTGTTTAGAGTTAGGGTCACGTTTTCATACAGGACAAAATGAAGTTACACAATTTTGCTTTTAAAACAGGCAATCAGCCAACATGTGGTGGTCAACCAGCAGCTCCAAAGTGCTTGAATAATGTAAATCTTCACACACACACACTCCGCCTCTTCAAACGCCCTGACAGGAGCCCAGTGTTATATAAAGCACCATCACAGTGACAGGATCATACGCACAATGAGGAACTCCACTGTGATCGCAGCTTTACTTCTCTGCAGCCTCAGTAAGTACTGGTAATGAATTACTGTACTGCTAAATCCTATGAAGCCAATGATCCCCTGTCAGCTAAGTGATGACTCTCTGCTGTTTGTTTCAGGCTGGATCTCTGTCTCAGGTTCTGAGTCTCAGACTGTGGAGGTTCAGTCTGGTCAAGAAGTCACTCTGCTGTGCTCCAACTTTTCAAGTTCTCCCACTCAGATAATCTGGTTCAGAGTGGTCAAGAGAAGCCAGCCCCGCTGTGTTTCCCACATGTTCAAGGCTACTGAACCTGCGAAACTCTGCGATGGATTTCAAAGTGGAAAATTTGAAATGAGCTCCAACATCTCCACTCTGTCTCTCAAAATCAAACAAGTGGACTCATCTGACTCTGGACTGTATTTCTGTGGATATTATTTGAGCGGAGCCCCACTTATTGTCAGTTCAACATATTTACAGGTTCAAGGTAAGATTACTGTAACAATGTAACATTTAGTTTCAGTGACCTAAGTGTAAGATTTTAGATTCATCAGATGGTTCAGCTTTTTAAATTCTCTTCTTTTCCAAAAATGTAATTTGTGTCCATTTAAATATGAATCAGATCTGAAGTCACTAGAGATAAATGTCTAATTTAGTGATCTTTCTTGTCGAAGTGTTTGGTGGAACAACAGAGCTGACCTGGGTGATCCTGGGCTGTCTGACTGTTTTCCTCATGATGGTCATCATTTATCAGGCTGTTAAAATCAACCAGCTTCAGAAAGGTAACTTGACTTAGATCATGTGATCATGAAATTGATGAAAAACCTATTTAACAGTGATTGTCCGTTAACTAACAGGGCATTGAATATCTGTCTTTCAGCTGATAATGAAGAACAGAATCCACAATGAAGAGAGGCAAGTCCAACATTGAGATTCTTCTGATATATTGATTAAAACTTGATGCTGGTAACTAATCTGAGAGTTATCTGATTCTTATTTACAGATTCTGGTCTCTGATGACCTGAGGGATGTAGCACTGAGACGGTATTCAACAGCAATCAGAAACAGGAGGCCTGCATCAGAGAGGGAAGTGGAGACTCGTGTTAGTTATGCTGCCATCAGATAAACTCAGACAGAAACTGTAACTGCAGCTCTGAGTAGAACTGATGTTTATCATGTGAATCTGCGTTAGGGATTGTTGTCTCTAAGTGATGGGTAGGAGGAATTAAGATCATGTATGTAATATGAAAATGTAATATTGTAATAAATATAATAAATTTGTGCAAAATTGGCAATATTTTTGATAAAAACAAGACATGTAAATGTGGAAATTGTACCTGTACTACGATATCATGCATGTGTGTAAAAAATGCTAAATAAAATAATTTTATTATAAAAACAAAATGTATTTTTAATTGATAAACAGTTGCGTTTGTCAAAACAAATACGTAGAAGCTCCAGCTGCCCATTATCCCTCGTGGTGCTGCGCAGCACTCATGACTCATGAGATCTCAACCACAGGAAGTTTGGCCTTCAGCTCTCCGCGTCATGACCACAAGCAACACCTTTCATGTTCACAGAGAGAAAAATCTAGCTCATAAAGAGCTTTTTACAGTAATGTAAAGATAAACAGATTATTCATAGAGATGAGCTTACATGTGGAGGTAAATCAAGCTCTTCTTAAACTGTGTGACCACGCCATTTCTCACAGATCACACTTAGCACTTCAAACTCAAACCTCCACACGTTGCACCAGTGTCTTACAACTTGTGAAAAGATGCCTGAAGTACGTGACAGTTGCTCAGCCACAGATGAAACCATTCACTCTGCTTCAGGCTGCACTTTGTAAAGACATGACAGATCACAGTGAAGCTTGTGAAATGAAGAAAATTGGGATTAACAAGCAAATGGCTGTCTGACATTATATTTATCTTAATCCTATCTGTAGCAATCACAAATCACACTTTGATGGTAAGATGGTGAAATATTTGTTTCATTGTGTAGACTGTTGAACCCTTTAATGATCTCAGCTAGATTCTGTTTTTTTTCCATTTTAATGTTAGCCATGACTGAAGCCACCAAAGGCAAAGCAGAGTTTAATTTAATATCCTTTTCAGAGTCTCGTCCAATAACAAAGCTGGTGAGTGTGTGTGATCCAAAAAAACAGGGGTGTGTTACAGAGAGAGGGGGAGAGCTGGTGCTAAATGTTGAGTCTGCTGCCACCAGTGAAACTCAGGACACAACTGGAACTGCAACTCTGGGTGGAAATGACCATCTGTGTTATCCTCAGCACAATGTACTTACACAGTGAGGCATTTTAACATTGCTACTGGCTGAGAAGTGGGCCGTTTTAACTAGCTCAAACACATTTGTGTAGTCTATAACAATATATCACATGTTAAATCTAGCGTGAGATTTTCAGTACTGTCTGTGGCAGCCTGTAAGAGAAGTCTCAACCACAAGATGACGGGCAGTCAGCTGCATGCTGCTGCTCTCACAGTGTGAGCAACAGCCACAAAACACAACTCACAATAATTGCATTGGTAGATGTGATAGTCGATGTCTCGTGTTGGTGAACGCACCACGGATGAAGACATACATTTGATCATTGCAGTATGCTACAAGTCTGAGTTAAATACATAATGTATCAAATGGTTTATGTATTTGCAATGAAGAATACAAATGTATACGACACCCACATTGTTGCACTGTGGTGACAGACTTCCGTGAGCTTTCTGTGTCTGTATCATGATTGAGGTCTGCAGCGCTCTGAATCAAACGCACACAGCAAAGGCCCTCATGTTCCACAAGAGCAAGAATGCTTCATAATGCAAACAAACTTCCGATTCTCTAAAAATACATCTCTCCTAAAAGTGTGAGAAGATGTAGGTTGATCAGGGCCGGCTCTAGCCATTTTGGTGCCCTCGGCGAGATTAGGAGTTTGACATGCTACATGCTTCAGAGAGTGGTGTAGATAGCAGAGTAGAGGGCTCTTCCCCGGTAGCTGTTGGAGGCTTCTGCAAAAATGTCCCGAGTGCATCTGGATAGTTATAGAGTAGATTAGCCTAATTAAAACTGTACAAGCAGAAACATGAAGCTGCAGCAGACAGAGAAGGACAAACAATTATCATAAAGTACTGGTGATAATGCCAATATACAGTCACTGTTTTAAGTAGCGTACACAGTGTACACTATATTTGCTGTAAATTTCACAACTTAAATAAAACAACAACAAAAGAAAACACTCACACTTGTTTAATTGAACATGGCTGCGGTAATTGTTCTTTCTTGTTGCAGTGTGAACATATTTACAACATGATCAGGAACATAAACTTCAAGAAAATCCCCCCAAAACATGGACGCTCATTGTGGTTTCCATGATTTGGCCCTTTTGTTTAGAGTTGGGGTCACGTTCTCATACAGGACAAGATGAAGTGACACAATTTTGCTTTTAAAACAGGCAATCAGCCAACACGTGGTGGTCAACCAGCAGCTCCAAAGTGCTTGAATAATGTAAATCTTCACACACACACACTCCGCCTCTTCAAACACCCTGACAGGAGCCCAGTGTTATATAAAGCACCATCACAGTGACACAATCATACGCACAATGAGGAACTCCACTGTGATCGCAGCTTTACTTCTCTGCAGCCTCAGTAAGTACTGGTAATGAATTACTGTACTGCTAAATCCTATGAAGCCAATGATCCCCTGTCAGCTAAATGATGACTCTCTGCTGTTTGTTTCAGGCTGGATCTCTGTCTCAGGTTCTGAGTCTCAGACTGTGGAGGTTCAGTCTGGTCAAGAAGTCACTCTGCTGTGCTCCAACTTTTCAAGTGCTCCCACTCAGATAATCTGGTTCAGAGTGGTCAAGAGAAGCCAGCCCCGCTGTGTTTCCCACATGTTCAGAGTTACTGAACCTGCGAAACTCTGCGATGGATTTCAAAGTGGAAAATTTGAAATGAGCACCAACATCTCCACTCTGTTTCTCAAAATCAAACAAGCAGACTCGTCTGACTCTGGACTGTATTTCTGTGGATATTATTTTAGCGGAGCCCCACTTATTGTCCATTCAACGTATTTACAGGTTCAAGGTAAGATTGCTGTAACAATGTAACATTTGGTTTTGGTGACCTAAGTGTAAGATTTTAGATTCATCAGATGGTTCAGCTTTTTAAATTCTCTTCTTTTACAAAAATGTAATTTGTGTCCATTTAAATATGAATCAGATCTGAAGTCACGAGAGATAAATGTCTAATTTAGTGATCTTTCTTGTCGAAGTGTTTGGTGGAACAACAGAGCTGATCAGTGTGCTCCTGGGCTGTCTGACTGTTTTCCTCATGATGGTCGTCATTTGTCTGGTTGTTAAAATCAAACAGCTTCAGAAAGGTAATTGGAGTTTTGTTGTATTTTTCACAGCCTCTTTTTTAAAGTTGTCTATGTGACAGACAAATCCACAACTTCCCATTCCATAAAATGCATCAACAGCAATATTTAAAACAGTGTCAACTAACTAAACATTTTGTCGCCGTCATTTCTAGCTCTTGCTGAAGGACAGATTCCACAGCAAACAGAGGTGAAGTTTAAGTTTAATTTTAAAATCTTTGTATTTCAGCACAATGGCTTCAAGTCCTTTGTCCGCTAAGTGAGATGAGTGACTGAAAATACTTTCATTCACAGAGCCCAGCTGAACTGAACTATGTTGCAGTGACATTTCGACCAAAAAAATCACACCGGAGGTCTGAAACAGAAGTAGAGACTGCTATTTATTCAGCGACGAGATAGACCCAGGAAGCACCTGAAACTGCAGATGCAAGTGCTCAGGCTGATTTTATTTTTATTTTTTGGTCAGCTTCTTTATTTCTTGCGTTTTGCCTTTCTTACTTCAATCTGGGAGCAGAAGCACATGATTGGAGTTTGATAAAAGAGGAATTAGTTAAACAAACTGATGACTATCAGCAACAGTTGTTTCAACCATAAAAATGAGTTTAAGTGAGTGACTTTAAAAACTAACAGGATAGGAAGAGACACAGTGAGGTCTGATCAAGACTGAGGTGAAAATCATGTGGCCAGTTAGATAACAGCTCTGTCAGAGTAAAATCAGTAAAGAAGCAGTGAACAGGGGTTTACTGTCATCTGAGATCAGCCTCAGGGAACATACAGTAAACGTTTACAGTAATGGTACGGTTGTGATCTGTATCACAAGGGAGGTGTCAACTTCTAAGACTTGTGAAAAGATGCTGCACACTCTCACATCATCCAGTCTACAGGCTGTGTATGACAGATACCATCCATCTCCACTGTGATATGAACTCAATGCAAGTGTGTCTGCACCTACATGGAGGATCTAAGATCAGGTCAGACACAGATCAAATGTGAAGTTTAATTCAAGCATGATTTCATATTTGCCAGCCTGCCCCTCAACATCCATGTTTTAAACCAACTTATCACCTGGTAGCAACTTTTAACCTATTTTAAAGGCCCAATATTGTTTCTTTTTTCAATCATAAAGCAGGTCTAGGTGCTGTGTAAATACTTTGAAATTATCAAAACGTTTAATCCACAGAGAAACGCACAGAATCTATATTCTATATTCTATCTATATTATACTCAGACAGAGGGTGAATAGAGGTACAGCATTTTTGATCCATAGAACTTGGCCCCATTTCCACTATGTACAACTCTTTTGATCATGTTTCACCCTGTAATAGAACTTAAATGAACAATTTTAAAAATACAACAACAGGTCCACTCTCTTTTTCATTTAGATAGATGTGTGCTTTGTGTGGGTGATTTGATTCTGTTTTTGTTGCTTTTGCACATCCTTGCATTGTTATGTTAAAATGATTAGCCAATACATCATCCTCATTGTTGATCAGACTAATTATTTGTTCTTTAGCAAATGATGAAGAGCATCATTTAGAAAGACATTGAAAATCCATATTTTCAAATGATTTTTGTATGGTCTTAACTCATGGTTATATATTTATTATATTGCATATTGTTTGCATCCATTTTAGATATCATCTTACTATGTTTGTGCAGTCCTATATGGGAGAGTTGTCTGACGGTTATTTGAATCTGGACTCTGATCACCTCAGAAATAAGTGGAGACGGCACACTGTTGCCTCAATATAACTGAGGTAAAAACGATGTGGTCTGTTTACTTGAAGCTTTTTTGTCCAGTTGACAACATCTGAAATATTTATACTGAAAATATAATGCTCTACTATATCATGCATGTGTGGGAAATGTATGCTACATGTCTGAATTAAAAATAAAATGTGTTGTATGAGCTCCACCTTCCCTTTGTTCCACTGTGGTAACAAACATAGCTGTCTGTGTGTGAGGTATCTGTATCATGGCTGAGGTGTTATCTACAGGAAGTTTGGCCTTCAGCTCCGCCTCTTCAAACCCCTTGACAAGATCTCAGTGACATGACCATAGGCACAATGAAGAACCTCACCGGGATGACAGCTTTACTTCTCTGCAGCCTCAGTAAGTACTAAAACTATTAAACTACTATTATTAAAGCCATTGATTACTTTCCTGCTGTTTTAGCTGTCGGCTAAGTGATGAATCTCTCTGCTGTTTGTTTCAGGCTGGATCTCTGTCTCCGTCTCTGACTCTCAGACTGTGGAGGTTCAGACTGGTGATGATGTTTCTCTGCTGTGCTCCAACTTTTCAAGTTCTCCCACTCAGATAATCTGGTTCAGAGTGGTCAAGAGAAGCCTGCCCTGCTGTATTTCCCACATGTTCAAGGTTACAGAACCTGCAACACTCTGTGATGGATTTCAAAGTGGAAAATTTGAAATGAGCTCCAACATCTCCATTCTGTTTCTCAAAATCAAACAAGTGGACTCTTCTGACTCTGGACTGTATTTCTGTGGATACACTGTGGCCAGAGCCCCACTTATTGTCAGTGCAACGTATTTAGAGGTTCAAGGTAAGATTGTTGTAAAGTGTCTCTCTTCTGAGAGATATGGCTTATTTGGTGCTTGTTTTGTTTAATTTGTTTT
Organism: Pagrus major; assembly: GCF_040436345.1. Classification (NCBI taxonomy): domain Eukaryota; kingdom Metazoa; phylum Chordata; class Actinopteri; order Spariformes; family Sparidae; genus Pagrus; species Pagrus major. The sequence continues at coordinate 18,763,290 of NC_133224.1, read as the reverse complement.
AATTATTTAATGTCCATTTAAATATGAATCAGATCTGAAGTCACGAGAGATAAATGTCTGATGTAGTGATCTTTCTTGTAGAAGTGTTTGATGGAACAACAGGGCTGACGAGTGCGATCCTGGGCGGTCTGACTGTTTTCCTCATGATGGTCGTCATTTGTCTGGCTGTTAAAATCAGAAAGCTTCAGAAAGGTAATTGGAATTCATTTTATTGTATTTTCACACCGTCTACCTATTTGCTGTCCTGTATGGCTGTCAGGTTAGGGGGGTGAGCTTACCTAATGGAAACACCAGTGTGACTTTCAAAGGAGGAGACGAGCAGCAGCCTCCGGGGCTGAGAAACAAAGCCAGTGAGGAAGGAACCAAAAATTGCAGCTCCTCGAATGGCCACTTGAGTCTGTCTCCAGAAACCCCTGTAAGTGCCCATGTAAAAATGCCCAACTTTACAGCAGAAATAAACAGACAACCGACCTGAGGAGATAACGCCCACAGAATCAGTAACTTCTTTTAAATCACTTCTTAAAACCCACTTCTAATGAGCTGCTCTTGTATGTAGACACCCGTTTTCCCAATTCTATTAGTCCTTCTTTCCTTTGCTCCATTGCTTTATCTCTCTAATTATTCATTATTATTAAGATATACTTATTTTTATTCTTTTCACTGTCTTAAAATCAGTGTCTGAGTATTTTCTGTGGTGTATCGGGGTGCGTTGTCCAGCTGGGGGGCCGTTGCCCCGACACCAGTGTTTGGGTGGTTGTTGGGTGGCGCCCCCTTGGGTGCCATGACCAGGACCAGAGCCTTGCTGGAGTGGCCGGTGAGGTTCACTTCATCTGTCGGTGGTTTTGATGCTGTGGCTGATCAGTGTTTATACAGTATATGTAAATGTCTGTGTTTTATGTGTGTATGCCTGTATGTGTATGTATGGCCTGACTGTTAAGCAACGCTGTTTTGAAAGGTGCTCTATAAATAAAGTTGTTATTATTATTAATATTATTGTTATTTATTATTTAGGCAAAATTAGATTATTATGGTCATATATTTTCACTTTCTTAAAAAATGAAAGGTGCACTTTATAGTTTTGGGGAAGAAATTTTGCATCAGGTCAATATATAGAGAGGAGATGGGTAAAAGATGTTCCTCACTATCTTGCTGATACGTAGAGTATAGTATACTGTCCGTTCTGTCCACTATTTTTTCACTGCTAAGTGTTTGGTTAAAGTTACTGTCTGCGTGTAAATATCTAGGAATGAACTGTTTGTTGTTGGATTGCCAACACTGAAACTGGCTGGGTCGATCAGGTCAGCAGAGAAATGATGGGTAAGCTCACTTTCTTTCACCTCTAGCCTAAAGCCAAACGCAGTTCCAACTTATGCGCAGGCAAACCAAGCCTAGGAAGCCCTAAACAAGTGAGGATCAAATCTCAGTGGTCGTGTGGCTGTGACATGTCTATATGAACCAGTGACTTCCTGTTAAATATAATGCATTAACAGCAATATTTAAAACCGTGTCAACTGACCAGACATCTTGTTTCTGTCATTTAGCTCCTGATGAACAGGAGGAACAGAATCCACAACAGACAAAGGTGAAGTTTATGTAGTTTCACTGTTAAATCTTTGTATTTCAGCACAATCACTATGAGTCATTTGTCGGTTAATGATTTTGTCTTCTCACGCACTCAGCTAAGTGAAATGACTGACTGGACGTGCTGTCTTTCACAGAGCTCAGATGACCCGAACTATGCAGTAGTGACTTTTCATCTGACGTCAAAAAGAAACCACAGGCCTGCAACAGAAGGTGACTGCAATTTATTCAGCGTCCAGACTGCAATTTAATCAGCCACCAGACATGGAACTGCATCTCAAAGATAGACTGATGTTTTAGTGTAGTTGGTGGGTGCACCATCACTTTAAACCATCACCAATAGCATCAAAGTTACTATCAGGTTCTCATAAGAATTCTATTTTGTGACATTGCAGAGGAAAATGTTCATGTTCCTTTTTTGTTATCTTGTTCTTGCTTCTTTATTTTGTCGTTTGTGTCATACTTTTTACTGCCTTACATTTCAATCTGAGAATAAAATACGCACGACCAGGCTATAAAAAGTGACTAAACATCAGCAACTCATCACTTGTTTGACAGGAAGAGACGGCACAGTGAGGTCTGATCACGACTGAGGTTAAAATCATGTGGCCTGTTAAAGTCAAAGCTCTGTTGGAGTAAAAACAGAAGCAGTGAACAGTGGTTTCCTGTCACATGACATCAGCCTCATATATATATAAGTGTAGAAGCTTTGGGGAACATACAGTTAATGGTTACAGTAATGGTACGGGTGTGATCTGTCTCACGAGAGAGGTGTCAACCACTAAAACTTGTGAAAAGATGCTGCACACCCTCACATGAAACCATCCAGTCTACAGGCTGCAGATGTTGACAGATGCCATCAAATACCCTCTGTGATATGAACTCAATGCAAGTGTGTCTGCAGCTACATGAAGGATCCCAGATCAGGTCAGACACAGATCAAATGTAAAGCTTTAAGCATGTCTTCATATTTCCCAGATTGCCCGACAACATCCACTTTTTAAACCACCTTATAATGGCCTGGTAGCAACATTTAACCGATTTTACAGATGCTACAGTATATAAATACTTTGGAGTAGGCTCAGGCCTGTGAGAGCTGACCAGTCAGAGCAGGTTGGCCTTAAGAGACAGGCACTAAAACAGAGCATTAGAACAGAGGGTGAATCGAGGTGCTGCAGCAATGGAAAGTAAGGGTGAACAAAATGTGTTTTGAACATTAAAGCACGTAAACATTTTTCAGTAGGCACCAGAAATAAAAGTAGAAACCTGAAAATTAGCATAATGTGGAACTTCAAGCAACTTATCAAGCCTCCATTATGAAACAAAGATGCCTGTATGAAGTCTTTTGACAGCTGCTTTGCTATTTTGGTTTGGTTTCTTGTGGACCCTGCAGTGACAATCTGTGTTTGGAGGAATTGATCATGAGCAGAAAACCCCTGATCATGATGAATAATGGAATAGGCTGAAAAAAAGGGGGGGGGGGGTCGCACGTTACCGTCATCAACATCACAAATTTAAGCCATTGTCGAAAGTTATAAGTGCTTAATAACTTCATCCGTGTGCACTGTTTTAACGCACTAGTTGCATAATTTGAGCAACGACTGAATGGATGTTACATGTAATGTCAGGGCAGAGACAAAGTTCAATGTTAGCAGCTCCTTCAGTAATAAGCTGGACACATTATTTAAGATTGGGTTTAATAAAAGCTTTAACTCAGCTTCCTTATTAGATCAGTTACCCTTGAAATAAATGCTGGAATATTAGGTTTAACAAGAACATGTTAAAGAATACCTGTGTTGTTTAGTGTCAATTCTTCATGAGTGTCTTTGTTGTGGGAGGTCAAATCTGAATAGTCGGATCCTTGGCGTCTATTTCTCTCATAGTGGTCACCATTGGTCCTGCTGTCAAAATCAGGATACTTCAGACAGGTAGGCTACTTTTGAGAGTTACTGAATCCGTCTCTAGTTTTATTCGCTTATTCATCTTTAAAGTTGTGTAATACAAGGGGCTAATCCCAAACTGACTTTTTGCCCAATGCAATTAATAAACTGTTGAACTGACACTTGTCTCAGTGTTATATGAAGCTCAAAATGTATAATACAAAAAAACCCTGTATCCTTCCAAAGACAGTGAGACACTGCAGGCCTGCATCAGAGAGAGCTGAAGACAAATGTTGTGTTTGCGGCCACTTGATATGCTGTACACAGGGAGCAGCTGAAACCACAACTCTGAGTGGAACTGTTGCTTTATCATATTCATTTGTGAATGTGCAATTGGTGTATGGGAGAAGCTGCCACCATTGTCAAAACCTCAATTTTTGTAATAAAGATATTTTATCTATGATAAACTGACTTTTTTTCTTCTATCAGCAAAATCCATCTTATTTTGTGTGCCTCTTCTGAAGCCACTGATGACTGTCCAGATTCTCTTGTAGAGTTTTATATGGTTAACAGCAGCGGAGGAGTGAGTAGGGTTCAGATTTATTCTCTGGCAGGAAGCACAGTGTGGTCTGAGCACAGATATGTGCATGCATGCAACAGTGGGCATGCAATATGCAAGTATCGATGCCATGTTTGTTATTTCCATTGTGGTGATAAACAAAGCTGTCAGTGACGGCTTAATTTGAAGTTACAACCACAGGAGCCTTTAGTTCTCTGCATCATACCCACACACAATAAAGACCTATTGATTTTTAGAGTCACATCCCTTGAAAAATGTTTTTACATAGTACAAGTAAGTCTTAACTTGTTATGAAGCAGTCTTAATTTAGTACTGATACATGTATACACAAACAAAACCATCAGCAATAAGTTTTTTCCATTCCTATTTCTCACAACCTGAGGAAATAAGCTGCTCTGAAGTCTGGTGGTACATCTATATCTTTCTCTTGGCTTATTATTATGAAGATATAACACTACTCAGTAATGTTGTTAACTTAAGCTTTGGCCGTGTTTAAAAGAGAAATAGTACTAAGATAATCTGCTAATAGTGCAGTATAATTAAGTATAGTGTTACCTTTTATTCACTCCTTTCCTAAACTAATGCACACAAGCCAGACCAAGATGCACTTTTAACTGTTTCCCATGCATGCTCTTGTACAGCTGCTTGTTATAAATATTTTTGCTGAAATAAAGGTTTTGTAGAAAATGTGTTTATACTGGCCAAAGTAAGGGGACAAAAAGTATTCTTTTGGTTTCAGTATCACCCATAAAATGATTTAACTACATCCACTTCAAATTATAACTGTAGATGTATCAGTGGCTCATTTGTATTGTATTATGTTGTAGCCTGACCCTGAGGAAGCATACCTCTGATAAAATCATTTCCCATCCAAACACCAAGTTAGACATGTTTTTAAAACTTGAGCAACTTTTCTAAAAGGAAGCCATAACAGTGACACTTTTACTTGGTAAAATACATCTACAGTTTTAATGGCAATATATTACTAACACAGAGTCCATGTTTATGTTTTAAACATTTTATTCATGCAGGTCAGATTTACAAAATAGCAATACAAAGCAAAGTACTGCAAGTTGTCCCTTCATCAAAATTCTGTGTAAAATCAGTTACTATAGCAAGTTCATTGTTTCATTGTTAATTGACTTCATGTTTTACAAGGGTTTAAAAATGTCTGCAAGAAATGGATTTTCTTCCTAGTCCATTCAGTCAAAATATTAACCCTTGTCCAGCTGAACCAAACCAAGCTTTATTGAATGCTTTTCCAAATTTCCACACTTAAAAACATTTACCCGAAGCCAACTATGGTCCCCAGATCCAGCAGGATTTGGAGACCGTAGTCAGTATTCTATTTGCTTGGAGTTCCTGAAAAGGGACTACATTTTGAATTATTTCCCAGCAAACACTGGGAATAGAGTAGCAGATTTATAGCAGAATGGATAGTTCTGTGTACAGGTAATGAGTAAAAGAAAAAACACTTAACTAGCCACTACTGCAGTGTCTATAAATGATCAATCTTACTACAAACCTCTGTAGTAAATGACCACTAAACTTTTATCCATAAAAGTTCAATGTGAGCATATGCTGTCTGCTTTACTTTTTACTTCAGTGGTTCTTAAACCCTTTCACTTACCTGTTGACTCTGAAGGTTTCCAGCATCCTTTGAGGTCATCTCCCCACAGACTCATGGTAAACTAGTCTCAGCTATGAAATCTCACCAGGTTGACTCTGGCTGGAGTGTTACACCCAAGCTCTAAAGTGGAGACTCAGTTGGCACTGAAAGGGACAAGCTACAGGGTACGCTGAAGATGAAAACTTGGCATTTCAGACAAGACCAGAGGAGATATTTCTTTAATCAACGTGACGATTTTAACAAGTTTGCTGGACGTGATTTCATCATTAATGCTCATTAAATGTAGGAGCTGGTTATTTTTTTTCGAAAGGTCCTTGCACAGTGTTCGAGTTAATTCAAGCGGTTACACTGATGAAGTGCTTTAGCGCTGGGCATTATTTTGAGCAAATCTCTGAACATCATAACTGCACAACTCCGTTTATTAAAAACAAGTTCGACAATGGATAGGTACATGTGAGCGATTTGCGGTAACTGTCCTATTAACAGTTACTTTATACATTAATCAAACCCCTTACGCCCTAGAAGTTTTAATTTTCACAGCAACGCCACATGGAGGTTTGGTTGTCGATGAAAAAGCTTAACATGATGGAACCAACGTGCAGATTGGATTTAATACCAAGCATGACTTAGTTCAGTTAAATCTACAGTCACAAGTATCGCCTAGAAACTTATGCTGAAATTATTCAGCGGTCTACAGGTCACACACAACATCAGAACACTAATTATTCAACGTAAAAGTACAAATTAAAAAAAGGAAACGCCTAACTCAGACGTCAAGCATTAAAAATACTACAGCACAATAACAAACAATAAGGGGAAAAAAATTCGAGTGTAAAAATTGTCCCAAAATAAAGCAAAAACAGACGTGGACGTCGGCAATTAACGTCCTCCTGTGAACATCGTAGGGGAACGCAACGCGCTCAGCCACAGACAGGAAGAGGATAGTGTCACGTGCATCAGGAGGCGGCGAGCGGCGACGCAGTCGGACGACGATCCTGGAAAAAGAGCAAATGACACAAATGAACTGTCTGCAACTGTAAAAACAAGCACGCTGTTCCATCTTAGGTATCTACATGTTGTCTTTAGTTCGAGGTCTGCATCTTGAGTTCCGTTCTGTAGTCAGAGATCCCAGACTCATTAGTTTGTCTTTATCAGATTATGGCACACTCTTACAACTGATGACAGCTGAAATCCAAGTTAGTGCACAGACGTGTATTAACAACGAGTTAACAGCTTATTGAACAGCACCTCGTACGCATGCTTTTTTAGACCTGCTTTTCCACACAAGCTCTGGACGGTGAAGAACAAGTCACAAGCTGCCTCTGCCTTTACAGGGACGAAAGGTAATTTTAGAAAAGATATGAACACCAGTCTATCTCAGACCTATTCTCACCTTCACATGCCCAGGCCTTGCTTAATAAGCGTAGCGTGCAGGCGGTGGCGGAGGCAGTCGGTCTGCGTAGGGGTCCCTGGCACGTGGAACTCCGTAAGCCGGGACCCGGGATACCGGAGAGAGTCGGGAGCGCTCGTAGGAGTAGCCATTGCTGGCAGGGGGCATTGGCGTGCTAGGCGCTCTTCTGAGGGGACTGCGATCTCTGGCGTAGTACGAGGACGGAGGAGGTGGGAGGGGTCGACGCTCGTACAGGTCAAGCGACGAAGTCATAAGACGGTCTCGGACAACGGCTGATGGGGGAGGGGGAGGAGGAGGAGCGCCGGCACGTTGGTCCTCGTAGGAGGCCATGCCATATGGGCGTGCCCTGTACTTCTCATAGTAATCTACCACGCCATACCTGTCCCTCTCGCCCTCATAAGGACGGTCAGGATAAACAGCTCGTCTAGGGGGAGGAGGTGGCAGAGGGGGGGCAGGGTAACCTGGGGGTATATGGCTGAGGCGGCCTCTCATGTAGCTGGGTGGGGGAGGCTCGTGCCGCTCTCCTGGATAGCGCGGGGGCCAATAGCCACCCCTGTCTGGGGGAGGTGGAGGATAGTCATCCCGTTCATCATGTCTGGGGCGGCTTTTGGAAATCTGGACATGGATGCGTTTACCTAAGTTAAAAAAATATATGTAAGGATACAGAAAATACAAATTAAATATTTAGGTTTAAAACGTGACAGGTGACACCTTCATCTGTACTTCCTTTACAAAATTACTTTTTCCTTTACCTTGAAACTCAGTGTTGTCCAGTCCCTTGATGGCATCCATGGCCTCGTCTGAGTTGGACATGTGTACAAAAGCAAAATTCTTGACAACAGCACACTCTGTAACTGTGCCATACTCTTCAAAGAGAGCACGGAGCTCGTCATCAGCCCCCTTTTCTACATTTGCTACATGCAGTTTGACTGAGCCCTGGTTCTTCCCATGGCTGGCCTCCACGTTGATTGGAGTGCCGTGGAGCTTGTGGAGGTGCAGATTCTTGATGGCCTTGGTAGCAGCCTTGCGGTCATCCATGTGGACGAAGGCGTAGTTCTTGATGATGGCACATTCTGTGACTGTGCCATACTGGGTGAAGAGTGCCTTGATTTCATCCTGGTCTGCCTCCCGGGGGAGGTTTCCTACAAAAATCTTCACCATTGTTCAAGATCTGTTTCGGGACAAATCAGAGAAATAGCGTGTACAAAGAGAAGGGGAGAAAAAACAATATGTCAAATGTTATTTGTACTCTTATTAGCGAAATAAGCCTGGATATTTGTTCTCAGTATAACGTTACTGTAGTCGCAGCGGTGAATTAACCGGTCCGGTCATTGCAAAATGGCTGACGTCAGTTGAACTACTGCAGCAACACTACTAGCCTTTATTCACACATTTTTAATGAGCTGTCGAATTTTTGTTAACAATACAGCGTTTCTATCCATTGTGTTGCTTTAACGTATGGATTTTTACATAAGTCCAAAACATTATTCCAGGTCTTTGTTTAGCAAATTCGCTAGTGCTAGCTGTTAGCTACGGTTAGCTTGCTAGCCAGGCCACGCTACTGCACAAAGCCCGGCTGTCCGTCTTAGCACACAGGCGAAGAGTGGCGAGCAAACGCTCAAACGTTTGTAGATATTCCAGGAACGTGAAATGTCGGGAACTCTAAATATGAAGACAGCGGTGTGTTAATTTTAATTTAAAGTTACCTTTTCACCGGGCGGCCTCTGGAAAGGACTTGGAGCTGCAGTTGAAGCCGGTTTCGAGAGTTTTCCTTCGGCCGACTTCCGTTTGGTTTCTGCCTGCGTCGTTTTCCTTCTTCTTCGTGGGCCCTGGCGGATCACAGCCACACCGCCCCCCACAGTCCAGGAGTGTGCGACAGCTTTATGGACATAACGTAAATTGACATTGGGATTACCCGCTTTGTTTTTTGTTTTTTGTTTTTCGATTTTTTTCCCCCTTTTTTTTTCTTTTTTACATATTTTCTGTTTTACAGCATGCATTAGAATGAGCCCCCGGGCATGTTTTGTCCAAGCTTGTCCGAAATCCCCTTCCAGTACATTCTTGTCCCAAGTTTGGGAATATCTCAAATAGCGTCACTATTTTCTAACACTGCTCGATTCATGTTGTTACCTGACACTACTACATTTTTACCTGCAATGTGGTTATGACTACTCTTAATCAACCTCCCTGGGTCAATGAGTAACGGTTCGGATTTACGGCAGGGCTGTTTGCAAACATCACTGGGTCAGTACTGAATGTGAAAGCATGCAGCAATCACAGGACTCAGGCGGGAACTTCCTGCCTGGTTAAGTTACACCATCGGGGAATTTTCGGTGCCGGAATGCTACGTTCAGGTGCTCAACTAAAAATCGTAAATTAAAGAACAGCAACCCATTCATGAAATGTTTCATCAGAAAAGTCCAAAAGGAAACATTGAACAAGTGTAGTAGTGTCTCGAGAAGTTTTTTGTTTTTATCCTATAATGCTAGTTCCTCGCGCAATACAATGATTTTAATAGTCATGCAACAGTAATATTTTGTATTATTTAATAATCTGTTGATCGTTTCAATTGTTGATTATTTTCAATAAACAATTAGTCTGTCACACATCAGAGAAGTATCATAATTTCCCAAAACCAAAGGCAGCATCTTCATATTTCTTTTATTGTCCAGTCTAAATAACAAATATATTCAATTTAGTAGGATTGAAACACACCAGGCAGCACATCTTCATACTTGATAAGCTAAGCAGTGCATGGTTGGCATTTAGCTTGATAAATGATTATTCGTTTTTATTCAGAAATTGTTAATTAATTCTCTGTTGATCAACTAACAGATTCATTATTTCTCTTAGTTAAGCCATCTAGCATGGAATAAATTGTTTCATATTATGCATTGTTAAAAATGTATGTACATTTAGTCAGTGGTCCTCTGAACTTGTATTATTGTGTGAGAGTAATTTAATTGCTAGACATTTGTGGCTAAAATTCTTACTTCTTCCTAGTTGTTGGACAAACCTTCCATGCTCACCGGATGTCAACAAAATTAAATGAAAATCCAGACTTTTCCTTTCTGTTTGCCACAGTTACCTCATCCACAATCAACAACCGCTATTTTTATCACTTGAACGCAGCATTGCTTTTACTGGGTCTTGTGAGGGTGACGAAACTCAAGAGTGTGTTAGAGAACAGGCTGCAGAGAGCAGTCAGGAGGAGTCTGTTTTCACACCAGCACCGTTAGTCAGTCGGTTCCCTCTATGTGCCGAAAACAAACAGCATTTGGTCTACTTCTCCGTGGAAGTGAAAGCAACCATCTGTATCGCCTGATTAAAAACTTCTACATTCAGGTAAGGCACACACATCTAGCAGTAGGAATAACTGAATAACTTTACTGTTTGTTTTGAATGGTAAACCACCTCATCCCACCAGATTCTAATGTTTGTCTTCTGTTTTGACAGCCCTTTATCACTGGTGGTCTGATTTCATCAAGGGCTGTGGAGCAGGATTTTGTTTCGCGATGAATGTGTCCCAGACAATGGAGACAGAGGAAGATCTAACTTGCCTCCATATAAAGCTTTACCACCCTCAGCAGAGTTGTAAGGGCCTTTACGGGCTGCTTCCTCTGGGGATCAGGAGCAGACAGTCAGCAGATGACCCTCTCAGGCTGGGGCGTGACGCCCAGACCTGCACCCTCGCCCTGGTTGACGCCCGGGTGTCCCGCAAACAGCTGGCTCTCCACGCCTACCGATCACCCAAGAACCCCGACATGCTGTTCACCATCCAGAACTTGAGCCAGAGGGGTAAGCTGTCAGTGAACAGCTCTACACTGGACTACCTGGAAAGGGCAGACCTCCCAGATAAGGCCCTGATCCGGTTCGGAGAGTATGAGATGCTGATCATCCGTGAGCCCGGCGTGGCCAAGGGGAACTTCGAAGTGGAGCTTGAGGTCCTGGCTGTCCCTCCGTCCAGAGAGACAGGCACGGGTGTGCCTAGTATGACACCAGTCATGGACACAGGCTCATGTGCGATGAGCAGTTTCCCAGGTGAACTGAGAGCACATGGGCCCCTGGAGACCGATGAGACACTGTGGTGTCATTCATGATGAACCATCACTGCGCTGTGAGACTCTTTAGTCTCTTTTTTGCATCTGAAGGCAATAACAAAGTACTGTGTAGCTGTTACATTAGAGCTCAAGCATGTTTAGATCCCACATTGTAATGTGAAATCATTGTATTAATTTGCCCTGTGTTTATTACCTCATTTCTACAACTCCATTTCTACAGATAAAACAAGCTGTGATCTTAATATAGTAACTCCTTCTTTGATGTGAATGCTATTTAAAGCCATTTATTTCTACATATTCAACCTGAGTACATTAAACTGTCTTTTTGTTAACATCTTTTCATCAGTGTTGTTATTCAATACTGCATACCAGCAATTGCTCGACCACCAGTTCAGGAAAACATACAATTTATTGCAATCATCAATACAGCACTTTTCTAGGAACACACAGCAGAGAGGTTTAGAGTCTAACACTTTAGAAACAGGTTTATCCAGATTTGCTTGAGATAACAACGACTTCTTTTTTTTTCTGCTTGGGCTCAAATTACAGTGATAGGCTGAGACAAAAGCAGAATTCCCACCTCTCTCCTTGGTGTCAAATTCTTGGAAACTTGAGCAGTTCCTCACATTTTCTACCCGTGTCACTCTGTGGTGGAAGGTGTATTCAAGTATTCCCCTGACTATAGCAAGAATCATTACAACAATACTTAATTAGTCCATCACAAGTTCAACTTTCACAATTTCCCCTTTCAAACCAAAATATTGCAGCAACACATCCATGGGAGGTACTTGTTAGCATTGCCCCAATGCAATATCATGTAAAATTGGATTATTAGCACTGGCACATTGATGTGTTATTAATATTTTAATGTTCTTATAGCTGTTAAAATAATGTAGTGGAGTAAAAAGTGCAATATTTCCCTCTGAAATGTAGTGGAGTATGAAGTATAGTATAAGTTAATACCAAATACCACATTTTTACTCTACATCTATTTGATAACTTTATTTATTTACTAGTTACTTTGCAGATTCAGATTATTTCGTGTTGATGTTAAGATGATTTTTTTTTTTTAAAGTGTAATCAATCAGAGCATCTTGTTTGGGTCAAGTCAAGAAACTGCTATTTCTTAAGTCTGAGAACAAAGTGCAGTGTCCTTCAGAGAATCCGTAATCCACTATATTGAACTTCAGAGCAGGAAATGCAAAATAACATCTTTATCTACTCGTGGATAAGAGCAATAATTGTTATTGTACTTGTTAAACCCAGACTTCAGGAATGAGTACAAGAGTCATAAACGTTTGGTATGTGATCGTTGTCTTGGAGGTGGCCGTGGAACCAGTCCAGCAAACACTATAAAACCATTTCTGGTTAACACAGTAATGACACGCTAACCAACACCCCCCTCAAGTCCAGTGCTTTGAAGGAAACCATAACCCTTGAGTCAGCAAACTAAACTTCTGAAAAGGAAATGGGGGGTGTGTGTGTGCATGTGTGCACGTGTGTGTGTGCGTGACACTTCTGACTCTGGAGGATTTACTTGACAGATTGCTTTGTCTTGTTTAGTAGCACATCTATCTTTACATCTATCACTGGTACCTGTTCAGCCCACAGTAACTACAAAAAAGAAAATACAGAAAACATACTTTCAAAAAGCTGAACAAGCACATCTGCAACTTTTATCAGGAAAAAGGACATTGCCAAATCTTCCAATAAATCAAGTGACTTGACTCATAGTGAAAACAGTTTGCTACCGTCATGTATTGAAACCAGACTCTTTTTGCAGGGTATGACATTAGCTGAATAAGTAAAAGCCATGGATTTTGCAACACCTCAGATTTTCCACTTAACTTTTACACTAACTAGAGGAAAGTTTGTGTCAAACTGGGAGAACTTTCCCTGGCATCTTAGGCAAACGTCATCTTTCTACAGTCACAATAAACCACCTGGGATTAACATCAGACTACAAATAATGAAAATATATAAACCTCTGTTATCAAACAGCGTCTAACATTCTGTCAGTAACATTGTGAATCTTTTAAAAAGGCACACCAAGAAGGTTTAAGTAAGCAGTATACAGTAATTAAGAAATGGGTTTAAGTTCAGATAATGTTGAAACAAAGGGTTTAATTTGTGCTTAGAAGGTCATGCAGTGGTTACAAGTATACATTTCAGGCCATATGGACTGCAGTCCAGTCACAAATGCAACACCATATGGCTTAAGCAATACTTCAATTTCAGCAGCTGTACCGTAGGTGGGGCAGAGTCTCTCTTGACAAGTTTGAGAAGTCTTGAGTAAATAAGAATCATTCCAAGATGTGACCTGTAGGATTGATCTTAATATTCCCCTATTAAACATCATCCATTACTTTGGTGTCGGCAGCAAACACGGATGTAACCATGCAGGTTTTCTCTGGACCGGACATTCACCCTGGCTCACGAACCCACGGGTCCAACTTTCACCAAAGGAACATATCCACTTCCTGTAAAAACAAAAGACACTTCACTATGAAGTCCATAAGACACTATTTTGTAAACGTTAGGTGAACTCGTACTGCTTTACCTCTCACTACACGACAGTCTGATCCGGTCTTTCCCCGGCTTGTAATGTTCAGAGATGTCCTGAGAAGCGACTCCAAGAGCCATTACAGCTCCCAGAGCAGAGATGGCCTGCAGACAGAGAGACAGGGTCAGTGATCTCACTCCTTGTCACTGAAACACTCAAACATGTTATCTTGTCCAGTACCTCATACCTGGGTTGCATTACCAAATATTAGTAAGAGCAACCCAAAAGTGAGCACCAACTTTACTCAAGACTCCCTAAAGTAATAAAAGCCACTCCTTCAAAATACTTTAAAAGAAGTTTAATGATTAATTTGAATAATAATAAATCATTCACAATAAATGCTTTACTAATTTAAAAACAAAAATACAGGAAAAAGTTGGTCAGCAAGATGAATAAAAATACATTTTGATGCAAGGTGCAAAATTTGCTTTAAAAAAACCCAATAAAAATCAATGCTTTCTGATTTTGAAAAACTGTACTGTAGTAAGAGAGTCACAACACAAGAGGGAGGCAGGAGACAGGCTAATGCATTGGTAAGAGTTGCTATGCAGTAAAGTTCAAACAACACCTACCTGTTCTCTACAGGATGCTGCACATCATCGGAGGACAACTTACCATGAGCTGGCATCTCCTGCATAGAGTCTAACAACCTACAAAGAGCACAAATACTAAGAATACCAAACCTGCATGCAATTTCTGGTACAAATACAAAGCTATAAATGTTGAGTTAAGACAATAATGGAAAGTGTGACTAATGTGTAGCGTGAACTCAATGACAGAGGAATGAAGAATGCAAATCCAGACTATTAACAACTGTCGCAGGACAACAAACACGTGCCATCGCAAAGCTCAGTTTATTTTTATTCTGTTTCTAGGAAAACAACTAAAGGGCTCGACACAAGGTAGGCAATGAACGACTGTTATTGAGGAAAGATGCAGCCCCCCAGGGAAATATGTAGCAACGAATGAACGTAGCGTAACATCATGTGGAGCCACAGAAATAGATACAGGAACATATTTTAAAGCAAATTCATTTGGCCATTGTTTAATTTACTCCTGGGCTTGTGGACAGCTAGATATTTTATTTCTCTAAGTAGGAACCAATTTAACCTTTCACAAAATCAGGTTTTTCCTTACCTCGCATCGCAAGCCTGATTAATTAACGTGCATCAACACAAGATCTCAATGGAAAGAACATTCGGTGTTGCTCCGCAAAGAACTACATTATGGACATTATTACCGCAAGTGAACAGGACAGAGAAAACATTACCTACCATGTGTCAAGCTGATAAATCTTAAGGGTGTGAACAGTGAAACAGAAAGCGAACAAGTTAAACGGCTTGGTATAACTTAATATAACTGGTCTGGTGAAGAGTGTGTCGGCCAAGTCATTAGTCTAAGAAGGCCTACCCAACGAGGAATAATTTCACAGTTAAAACGTTGTTGTTGGTTTGATTTTTTTATTAAAAAGCCTTCAAATGAAAAGCAACTTGTAGGGTAAATAAAATCATACATAACGGTGCAGCTATGGATTCTATTTCCGCATGAAAAAATAACACAAAGAGTAAAAAGAACAAAACCACACTGGAACTTTTGATTTGTCATGCTAACATGTCGCAAACCTCAGATTACTGTACAACCTTCCACACCAAGTATTATATTAAAGCCTCCTCAACACTAAAAAATCTTTTAAACTTATTTTGATGAGCATTTCATCATCAACCAACAACCTTAGTGTGAACAAATTTTGTTTACAAAGTCTACATATATTTTCATTTAAATGATTTCCCTTGTTATGAATTATGTCAGTTTCCCAGAGGCTGTATCCATTTAAAAAAAGATTGAACAGCAGAGTGTATGTGGCCATTAACAGCACTGCGTCACACTGAAAGAGACCAAGCACCTAAACCAGCATCCTGTTCTGCAAAACATGTTGTAGGATTTGAACAGTAAAACAAGCAGAAGGGAAAAAAAGGCATAAACAGCTCAGAAGAATACGTGAACTGTAGACATGGGATCGGGTGTTTTTTTAGTACGGGACTGTCCGCAAAACAGTATCTTCCAGTAAGTCTCAGGCGAACGCAACGCAATCCGCCATAGACGAGGGGGGATGCATAGCGCCACGTGCATCAGCAGACAACGACGATCTTGTCATATTCTAAACCTGGGAAGAGAGCACACCACACATGTCAAGGAGCGTGTTTTACTCGCGCAAAGGCTGATTTTTTTTATGTTAGAGCAGCAATATTTTAGGATTCTATCAGCAATGTTTAGTTGTTGTATGCATTGATCACTTGGCTGGACTAGACCTGCAGGTATTAAGAGGTCTGGCTGATGGTGATGGTTTCAAACGAATGGTTTCTGCCTCAACACATCGATACAGCTCCAAAATTGATTTTGGTAAATTTCTTAGATATTTTCTCAATGCCTACTTATCAATGTGATTTGTGATGATGAAATGAAACACCCACTCTTCTCACCTTGTATTACACTCTTGTAGGCCTAATAGCCTGCATATCGAGGTGGTGGTGGTGGCAATGGCACTCTGTCTGCGTAGCTGTCCCTGGGACGAGGGGCTGCATACATCGGAGGTCTGGACAGCGGGGAGAGCCGGGACCGCTCGTATCCGTACCCATTACCAGCTGACGGAGCAGGTGGAAGCGGGGCTCGTCTGATGGGGCTGCGGTCCCTCATCATGGATGAAGAAGAAGGGGGAGGCAGACGGCGCTCGTATGGGTCATGGTGCCCCATTGTGAGACGTTCTCTAACCAATGCTGAGGGAGGAGGTGGCGGCGGAGGGATAGCACTGGAACGCCTGTCATCGTAGCCTGACGGGCCATCGAGACGGGTTCTGTATTTCTCATAGTAATCAACCATCCCATAGCTGGCTCGCTCACCATATCCACGGTCAGGGTAAGGCGCTCGTCTTGGGGGAGCAGGCATCGGAGGCGGGGGAGGGTAAGCAGGCATGCGGCCTCTGTAGGGGGGCTCAGGCCTCTCCATTGGGTAGGGAGGAGGATAATAGCCTCTGCCAGGTGGAGGGGGATAGTCCTCCTCCTCTGGTGCCCCTCTGGGTCTGCTCTTTGAGAGCTGAACATGGATGCGCTTTCCTGAGAGAGAGAAAACATCATCCCTCTAATGTCAAAGGCTGAATACAAACAGTACGAAAACCCTTACAACTTCCAAACCTTTCGATCATGGAGTGGAGAATCAACTTACCTTGAAACTCTGTGTTATCCAGGCCCTGTATGGCATCCATAGCCTCATCCGAATTGGGCATGTGCACAAAGGCAAAGTTCTTGACAATGGCACACTCGGTGACGGTGCCGTACTCTTCAAACAGCTCCCGGAGCTCTTTATCGAAGCCCTTTTCTACGTTGGCTATGTGGAGCTTCACAGGGCCCTGGCTGTTCTTCCCTCTGCTGGGCTCCACGTTGATGGGCCTGCCATTCAGCTTATAATTGCAGAGCTCACGGATAGCTTTGGTGGCCGACTTGCGATCTTCCATGTGGACAAAAGCATAGTTTTTGTACTTGGCACATTCTGTCACAGTGCCATACTGAGCGAACAGAGCTTCCACTTCCTCCTTCCCAGCGTGCTGAGATAGGTTCCCAATGAAAATCTTCACCATTGTTGCTCCAGTGTAGTTCTCTAGAAAGGGGCAAATACAGGATGAGCCCAGTGTGCACTAACAGAAAATAACCAGTGAGAGAGCAGATGGTGAATGCATAACGTCAGTATCAGGAAATAGAAAGCTTGTAATCGAGGCGGCTGTAAGCACCCACGCAAAACGGTATTCAGAATCTCAAAGTGCCACTTTTACATTTTTTCTCATCAACCTTTCATTTTGCATAGTTTTAAACTATACGACTTCAAACAAAGCTGACTTCTAAAAACCTAAAGCTGAAAAAGTTTCCGTGTTTTCACTTCCTGGTCAGAGAGCTGCTCGCCCGGCTCGTATCATTTGAATAGCTGCTAG
The DNA here is from genome assembly GCF_040436345.1 of Pagrus major. NCBI lineage: Eukaryota > Metazoa > Chordata > Actinopteri > Spariformes > Sparidae > Pagrus > Pagrus major. The sequence continues at coordinate 18,745,605 of NC_133224.1, read as the reverse complement.
AATCAAGCTAACATTAGCTTCGAGGTGTTAGCCATTTTGTCTCATGTGATTTAACCAAATAAAACTCCGTTCAACTATTGACACTGTGTGTAGTCGCGTTTGGAGACGTGTGTAAACTCACGATAAACTGATAATAAAAGCGACGAAAGCGAACAGAGAAAACAAAGACGGCAGTACTCACAGCTTGTGATCGGCGCCACAACGTAGTCTTCTCCCTCACCTTCTTCTTCTTGTGTCACGGCGCCGGCGGGCATCCGGCTTATTGGCGCATTACCGCCGCCCTCTGTTTCGGGGTGAGAGTGAGAGGGGGGACATCTGATTGGTAGATAGATGTGTCTCTCAAAAAGTACGGGCTGTGATTGGGTAAAGGCGGTGTTGGTATCTGTGGTTGGTATCATGAATGCGTGGAAGCCCATAGAAAACCAAATGAGGTTTCTGTGTACTGTTTACTTCATTTGTGTCATTTTCTTCTCTTTTTTTCGGTCTTATCTTTGTTTCTGTTCTCAAATAACTTATTTCTTTGATTATATAGATATAAATCATATATTTTTTTTATGTATATCTATTCTTTGCAATGTGTTTATATAGTCTAGCCAATAAATTATCATTATTATTATTATGATGATGATTATTGCAGTGTCAATATGTAAAGCCTGATGTGTGACATAAAACCTTTCAGAGTAGTAGTGCCATAGTGATATATAAAAAAAGGCAGAAATCTCACCACATCCAACATGATTGAAGTTCAGGATCATTGTGATGAGCAAATTAGTCTTTAGGACATAAGTCTCTCTTTCTTTGAGTAAAGATCAATATTATAAATAGGATAACTTTACTCACTACACTGTTAAAAGTCAAACAACATAATACTATTCTATTCCATGTAAAACATAGTCACTAACATGATTATCTGATCAGATGCTGATGTATGTGTATGTGTAGGGTAAAAAAAAAAGCTTTTACCACTTGCAAATTACATCTGAAGGTGCTGAAAAGCCATCTTTGAGTCACCTAACATTACAAATAACAGCAATCATAACACCTCTTTATAGAGGGCTTCCTTTAGGTAAAAATGTTCTGTACAGTTCAGACCAATGTATTTCTCCCAATGGGCCATTTGAGGTAAGCAAGTTTGCAAGAGAAAATACACAAGCCATTCATGGACACACATAAATACAAGCCAAAAATACAAATATGACAATGTTGGAATGAGTTTAAATACAAAAGGGAGTAATGTCAACAGACAACTAGTTGCTGTCCCATTATTTCAGAAAGGTACTCATTCACTTTCTGTTTGTTATACAGGTAAACTAAAATTCATTCCTGATGCATCTGCTTATAGTAATCAGAGGCCCAGTGGTTGAAGTATTCAGATGTATTGCTTAAGTATAAGTACAAATACCACACTGTGAAAATACTCTCCTGTATTCAAAACTTACATAAGAGTGTGTAAGTATAATCAGCAAAGTTTACTTCAAGTCTGACCAGTACAAATACTCAGTGTGTGCTAAAGTAGTCCCTGTCAGTGTTTTACTATCATATCTGATGTTTTGGATTAATATTACTGCTGTACTAATGTATATGCTGCTTTTTGCTGCTAAAGATGTTAAAGGATAAGCTACTTTTAACTCCTTTATATACTGTTGAGTAGTTTAATCTTTCCAGCTCTGTTTGGAGCTTTGTGTTAATGCATTTTCCAGCTAATCCAAGAGGGGTTTTGAGAAGTTTATTTGGTGCCAGAGGTAGGAGAATCGCCATAAATTGGAAATTCTCAAGTTTAGTACAAGTGCTTTGAATTTGTGCTTCAAAATAGTACTTGTGTAAAGTGAATTACTATTCACAAATGCAGCTGTGATTTATTATCTTGTGTTTTTGCCACAGGGGAATCCTTTTAGAGCTGAACTCAAGAACACCTCGCAATCAGTTCCTGGCCTTTTAAGACAGATTAATTACCAGAGGTTGCAGTGAGCGATTAAATATAATTCTCGAAAATGTCGGCAGAGGATCGGAGTGTGAGTGAGCAGGTTGTTTGTGAGGGTGAAGCTGTGTTTGGTTTAAGATTTCCATGTGAAGGAGGGAAGCTCTCATGGGGACAAAAACTGTATTGGCATAGCAACAACATAAGCTGTACAACAACATGAGGTCAGGTAAGGTCAGGTGTTAAATGACAGGCACAGTAAACAAATAACAACTCCTTTATGAGTGATATTAATAGTCCAAATAGATGTTAAGCAATTACATGTATATAATATTGAAAGAGTGAATACGAGTTAACACTAGTCAATTTCCGAATTCCTTTCTGTCTTAAACATGTGTCAGAATTCAGCAAACCAGGCTCCTATTATCATGTATAAACAGTTAGGCAATGTTACTAATGTGATCTGTGCATCCTCCTCATAAAAGAAACATTTTCCAGCAGTTCATCCACCAAGACCGGTGGATCTGACTCCAGCAGTAAACGTCCAGCAGAGGGAGACACAGGCTGACAGAAGCGAAGTCACAGACAGGGATGATGGAGTTTCTCTCCTGCAGCATCCTCCTCAATTATTTACAAGTCAGCACACTAACATCTTTGATAGTCCATCGTCGTGGACACTGAGTGAGTGGCCATGTGTCTCGTGGCTGAACAACCCATTAAATAAAGAGTCTCAGTGATTCAGCAAGCTTTAAATCTGTTTGTTTCTGTTTTGTGTAACTTCAGGGTGCAACACTAACTCATATTCTGGACTTTCATACGTCTAACACATGCAAATCTCTGCAGGCCCCAAATCTCTTTTGCCAAATAATGCAACCACCTCTCATATACATGTATAGGCCCATATATGTTGGTCCAGAAGACTTAACTTAATAAATAAGTCAACTATCCCTCCAGATTTATTCATGTTTTGTTGGATGTGAACTAATCTATGGGAAGAGAAACACAGCAGCAGTAGTATTCACCTCCTTTTAATATACAGTAGAGGTACTTTTGGTATCAAATATAACCTTGAATCTGCTTTGTGGGTAGGTCTTTATTAGTTTTGAACATCTGGACATCCCAATTTCCCCCCATTGTTCTGTGAAATCTTCTCAAACTGTCATGTTTCAGGAGATCCTATCAGAGGCAGTTAATGTCGTCTTGAAGCCACTCCTGGCTTTCTGTTTGAAGAATTGTCTTGCCAGAAAATAAACCTTCAACCAGGGTTTTCCTTTAAGATTTCCCAGTATTCTGCTGCGTTCAAGTACCCTCTTGTCTTCCCAGGCATTTCAGGGCCAGCTGCTACAAAGAGGCATTCTCACAGCACCGTTCTTTATGAGCAATATTATTGCCAAAAACCACAAACTTGTCCTCATCACGCTGCGGAATATTACTTCATTTTGGTTCAGTATCTCCCAAATGCAGTCTCACTTAACCAGATGTTAGAAGAGGCAAGTAGCTTGTCATGCTGCCATAAAGCTGATAAAGATGTCTGGTGAAGCAGCCAGCCAACAGTTGGTGTATGCACGGCAGTGTCTCACTGTGTTCTTGGTCTTCCTTACTACTGCCTTTCTCCTCATTGGTATATTTCACTACTTTTCACAGATTTGGTTTGAACGTTCCCTTATTGGATATTTTTTAAGGATTTCTTTTACCCCGTTTTATTTATTTTAACAAAATGCAGTTACATGTTTTGACAGAAAAAAGTGAATATCAAAGTCTAAGGGGGAGAAAATACTGTTGATGGGCCTTCCATGTGGCCCAGAACATCATTTACAGACTGATACATCCATTAGAGGGAAAAAAGATGTCCGGTGTCTCTGTGGGTCTAGAAACAGTCCAACAGCAACCTGCTGAGTCACTGTGCTGTGTGAAGTACCTGATTCAGATCAGAATTACATAACAAAACAACAAGGATAGTCTTAACAGTAATTTTCATTAGAGAACTGTTACACAAAATGCTAAAAATGACAATAATAGCTGGACTTCACTGATGCTTCTATAAACTCAAAATTAGGATTGCTTAAAATAGCTTGCGACAAATTTAACACTGGTGACGCAGTTACATCTTTCTCAAGGAAAGTATAATATATAAACCCTGGAAAATCTTTACTTTACATTCTCTCAGGCTGCTGTTTGAGTTTGGGCGTACATTAAAAAGAAAAAACTGTTCAGAAGAATTTATACCAAACAATGAAAAGTCCTTTATTGCCATCAGAACATGAGTGAGAAAACCAGAGACAAAATCTGACAGAGTGGAGTCGACTGTACAACCAGCATCCACACAGACGCACACAAACACACACACATACACACACACACACACACACACAGCGGCCAGCAGTCTTCCAACAGGACGCGAGGGATACAGATACATAAGGAAATACAGTACTCACACAATGAGGTATAAAGGTAAACACAAACATACCAGATAGGGCTTCGTCCTCCACTCACGCACATGCAACTGAACCAAGGTACAAATACTCAAGTGCTCGTTCGCTCTTTAAAAACACAACATACAGGTGAGCAGAAATGTATAAGAGCAGCATCTGGGTCATCACGATTCAACCACACTCCCATTCATCTGGCTCTCAAAACCTTTGGTCATGTGGACGCTTGTTTGTCATGCACAATGTTGCCCTCGTCATTTAATACTCTGTGAGACTCTGAAACTTGTGAGGGAAGGAGTGGGTCCCTTCCTGACTCGCGTCCACCGACAGAAACTGGGCCGTTCCGGGCAGACGAGCGGGGGTGGGGAATTGTTTTTGTCTTTTTTTTCTTTTTTTTTTTAAAGTCACAAATAAGTTTTTCTCTCTTCAAGGTAGAGCTTCTACGTTAGTTGGACATTCAATGTGTACATTAGCAGCAATTCTAGTGAATGAAACAATGGCTCTGTAAGTCAGATTAATAACACCCTTTCCTCATGCACAGGACAGGCACCACCTACTACTCGTTAACTAAATGCCATGCAAGTTAGAAAAATAGACTGCAAACTCACAAGACAGAGAAATCAAAGTTCGTCTCCAGAGAAGATTTCACTTCAATTTTTTATTTCATATTTTCTAAGATGTGGAAATAGCAACAAAAAAAACTTGAGAGCGGTAACCAAGACAACAGTAACAACATGAGCAGAGAGCCACTGAGGTTTGAGTCCCCTCTCTTACTCCATTTGCTAACCCAAACTGCCAGGTACAAGACAGACACTTTGTTTACAGGTTTCTGTTGCGGTCCTCTGCTTTGCGCCACGCGGGCGACCACGCCGACCTACACGCGCCTGGTGTGTATGCCTATTGTGTGTGTGTGTGTACCTGTAAGCGTGGGCCTGTGTGTCATGTGGCTCTCATGTCATTTGAAGCTGTCCCATTCCCACAGTCCGCAGTCTCCAGGCCCTTTTCCCCACCAGCAGCACCCGTCCGAGAAAGGTGGTCGCCCTCGTGTGCGTCCGGAGCTGCGCGCTGCAGTGGTTTATCAAGACACTAGTGTGGCTGGAAGCTAGCACCGCCGCCCCCTCCGACACAAGAGAAAGAGGCACGGTATAGTTCTCTTATTGTCTAAATCTATAGTTCAAGTCTGCCTGGTCTCAGCCTGTTTACGAGGCTGTGTGGGTGCCACCCTGGACCCTCGAAGGACCTAAAACAGCTGAGAGGAGGAAGTGACAACCTCCCTCAGGCCTGCTGATAAATAGAGATGCCTCACCGTGCGACCCGCCCAGGGCTGCGTTGCGTTTTTGTTACCTCCCAGTTTAGTTTTGCGGTTGCCAAATATCTCAACTGTGCACACACAAACACACACATACGCGCGTACACGCACGCACTGACCCCGACGCCGTCCATTCTACTCGGAATGAGGACAGGCGCCTTGAATTTCGTGTTTGGCACCAGACTTTTTTCCCCTCACGTTGGCCAGCCACTCTTTTTTCTGTACTCATTTAACTCATCACTCCCTCAGGTCTGTTCTCTTCTTGGAACCAAAAAAAAAAAAAAAAAATTGGAAAGAAAACCTCTCCCTCTTTTCTTCCTCACTGGAAACAAAAACAAACTTAATGGAAAAAAAAACTCAAGTTTTTTTTTTATTTATTTTTCTTTTTTTTTCAAATTCAAGGCACAATGTCTATCAATATTCCAATCTGTCTGTCTGTCTCCACTCCCAGGTACAGTGTGCGAACATCGCGTCACATAAGCTATTGGACTGCCTGCTCGTACGCCACTCCCTACAGCTTACATCTCTCGTCTGTACTTTAACACTGTTAAGAGAAGCGTCTGTTTTGGTTGAGAGAGCGACCGCCAAGTCCAAACCAGTGATAAACAATGAACAAAATTAACATAACAAAAAAAAAAAAAGGACACAAATAAAGACAACCGTTTCGAAAACAAACAAAAAAAGTCTCGTCCTGTTTCTCGTATTTCAGTATTTTTAAAAATCAAGTCATATCCACCAGCTCTTTTTTGGCAAGCTAGTTGTTTTTTTAAATAAGCACTAAGTACTGATAGATAGGATAGCATACACCGTTAACGTGTGTTTTTAAGTAGATGCGTTTGTCGTTTTTTTGTACTTTTTCACTCTCATAGTATGAATTCAGGTATTTTGTCAGGTACTTTTCACTCATCTGTTTAAGGTTTAAGTTAATGCAAGCAGGGACAGAGTTTGCCATGGAGTCTTGCTCTAGACTTGGGTTCGCGAGGGGCATGGCCGGCTCTTTACGAGACCCCGTTGACCAAGGTCAGGGTCTCGCTGGGCGAGGTCATGCCTTTGCTGGGGGAACGCTTGGAGGGCGTTCGCTCAGGTTTCGGGGCGCTGGTCCCGTTCTCCTGTGGGTACAAAAGGTGGGGAAAGGTGAGAATGGTACAACAATCTTAAGGAGATTAAGACTAAAGCAGAGGTGAATGTGTGCGTTTCTGTCTGTACCTTTGGCTCGGCGCCAGCATGGTTTTCCTTCTGGGGCAGGTTCTGTCTGCTCTGGGACTCAGCACGGGATATGTAGTCAGCAACAGTCACTGGAAACATTGAAATCTGTTTGTTAGAACTGCTGGAGGCTACAAACAGTGTAGATACAGATCCAAGGAACAATACAAGACAAACAATAAATACATAAATAACAAAGCTGCCCAGAGTTAAGCAGATTAAAAGCAAATTATAGAGGTTTATATTGATATAGAATACTGTCCTGAAGAGAAATGTGTTAACTAGAAAAACATGCTGACTTACCATTCTCAGCTGGCTGTCTGTCACGGCTGGTTGAACCTCCCTCTGGGCGGTTGCCACGATTGCGACGGCGGCGACTTCTGTTGCGGCGCTGAGGTCGGGCTTCCTCATCTAGTAATCAAATGAGAAAATAAGGGTTACACACTCTAAGACCTCCCAGTTGTAACTTACGTTTTCACAATGGTTATATGAATACAACGGTGAAGACTACTCACCCAGTCCGTTCTCGCTGGGGCCGGCCTGGCCGTCAGACTCTGCGGCAGCATCCATCACGCTGGGTTCTTGGTCGTTGCGGCGGCGTCTGGAGCGTCTGCGGCGATCTCCTCCCATGCCTTCGCTGAGGTCTGCGTCGGCCAGTTCTCCCTCACCCTCCAGCAGGGAGTATGGGTTACTGTCTGGGTCCCTCAGCACTGGATATGCCACAGAAAATCAGTAATGAAACTATACTTCCTTTATCTTCTATCATTTTTATTTATTTTGTCCAAGTTTAACACAAAGACTCCCAACTCACATTCTCCATCTATTCTCCCTCTGACTCTCAGGTGAGCTCTTCTTACTTTATCATGTAAGAACACTCCTCAAATACAAAAAGCTGCTTCTTAGAAAGACTTGGACACCTGCTTAGCAGCACCACACTCTAGGTTTATTTCTTATTCTAACAACATTGTAAGACCACATGAAATCTCCTTCCTCAGTGGACTACAGGTTGAAATTAAAATCATTACCAGTTTGCAAATTTAAAACGTTTATTATTTACCATTTTACTTTACTTATTTACTATTACTGCAATGACTACTTGGGAAAGTGCTCAAAACTCAAAGGCTGAAATATTGAAGAACAAAATATGACCAGTTATCATTGAAGCCGGTATATTCCCTTGTCTGTTGGTCACCTGAACATGGGCTGCACCTACCTGAGCTGATGGAGTTCGAAGGCTTGGACCCCGGCCCTCCACGGCCTCGTCCTGAGTTGGCGCCTCGGCCCCTGCCGCCCCTTCTGGAGCCTCTTTCATCACCACCTATGCCACGGGGCCGCTGGTCTCGGTCGTTAACATCCTCGGACTCGGAAGCATTGGACAGTTCAGAGTTTGTGCCTGGGTCGAGCAGAGAAAAGTAGTGTGAAGAGAAATAACTTCAGCATATGACTCTCAAATGTGTCAAAGTGAAATTATGCGTCAGCTCCTTCATTCTCACCATATCCAGAGTACTGGCTGTTGGAGGCCCTGCGCCCTCTGCCGCGGCCCCCGTAGGTGCGAGAGGTGTGGAGTGAGTTGTTGCTGTCGTCTGTCGAGTAGCCCTTCTCCCGCTCAGGGCCAGGGCCCCCGGTTCGACTGGGAGGAGCGCGGTATCCAACCCCGATCTGACGGAGCTGCTCGTCAATCTGGAGGCGCTCCATGCGCAGCTGCTCCACCTCCTACAGGAGAGAGACAGGGGGAGGTCAGTTGTACATAGTGTGCGTTTCATAGCCTGTTCCTCAGCACATGAAATGTTTCAAATCCAATCCTTCTTCCTGCTTCACCACAACCTACTGTAGACATTGTTGTCCATCATAAACAGCAGCGGTTGAGTATCAACATATTACCGATAAATACCCTTAAAAAAATAACTTATGAATCTGAGTCATTAAGTGATGCCAATAAGATGGTTAGATTTGCAGCTAGCATGATGTGGTGTTTAAAACATTCAAAAATCCAATAAAATTGACTAAATTATCATTAGAATGTGAAGAAAAAACAATTCTGCCCTCATGTCAAACATGTCCATGTCTTTGGTTGCAGAGATATCTACTTAAGTTAGCGTGCTAACCAGCTTAGCAGCAGTTAGTGCCAACTGTCCCCATTTGTTATGTCGTATAAATTTGACAGGTGGCCTGTCTTACATATTGCACCTTTAAGTGAAACATAAGCTCCCTGAGCCATTTACAATGACAAGGTGACCTGGGCCTCTTCCCGTCCAAAAACATAATGCGACGTGCCAAAATTGTTGTAAGTGCTTTCATTGTATGCAGATCATCGGACCAACAGGCATTAGCAGGTTTAACTACAAACAAAGGATGCGTGTTGCTATTTAAATCAGATGATTCACATGTGTAGGGAAAAAAAAGGTTAATGCTATCAAACAGGGATGATAAAAATAGCTAAAAGAATAATTACGCAAAAAAAAAAATCAGTTGTAGTATTACAATGCTTAGAACGCAGCAGTTACTTATTCTTTTTTTGACTCACTTGTTGGACTGTCATTGACTGTAATTATTTCACACGTTTGGTCAGCCAATAAAATACCACACACCAACTCTGCAGCACTGAGCTGGGACAAGGCCATGGTCTTAAAACATCTGCTGTGGGCCAGGGCTGGTTTTTCTGCCTGTTATTAAATCCATCACTCCACCACTAAGTGGCAGTAATGTGTAAAGTTCAGCGTTCCAAACTGACTATGGGCAAATTCAACCCAACACCCACTTCTGTTGAAACACCTACCAATCTCTGACAGATGGCTGATTGGTTGAGTTTAAGCGATAGTTTGTAATGGGATAAGCAGCTGAATCTATCAACACAACCATTACCCTGCTGCAGTCTATATAGACTCATGTCCTTTTCCAAACCACGGCCAGATTTAAAATGAGGAAGGGACTGTTTTGGCTAAGACGGATGACATTTTCTGGATGTGATAGCACACAGTTTAAATGGAAACTATCCCCTCGCTTCTTAATCTCTCTGGACAGAGACTGCCAGACCTTGTGGTAGAAGAGGAGCTGAAAGACATCCATAGTGAGTTTGATGGCTCAAAAGTTCTCAGCCCCACATACTTGTTTAGACAGATAAGCCCATTTGGCTGTTCAGATTTGTCTCTGTGCTACAGCTGCATTACTCAATTTGTTGTCAACTGTTAAATTAATTGCCAACTATTCTCACAACCCATTAATTGGTTTGAGTAATGTTTTTAAGTAAGAATTTTCTGATTCGAGCTTCCTAAATGGGAGTATTTTGTGGACAAAAAAGACATTTGACGATGTCATCTTGGGTTTCGGGAAACACTGACCACACACTGATTTCACCATTTTCTGAAATTTTACAGACCAAACAACTAGTCTAGTAATCTAGAAAATAATTTACCTATTAATCGCCAGTGAAAAAGATCTTTAATTTAAGCCCCATCAGGCGACCAAAAAATGGGAATAGCAGCTGTTGTCAAGGGAAACGAATAACTACATATCATATCATTCTGTCGGGGATCCATTGGACCACCACACCGACCCTGTGACAACCAAAGCTCTCACTCACAGCAGTCTCCAAACACAAAGTTACAACCAGGATAAAGTTAAAAGGTATCAGTTTATCCTGACACTTTGATGTCATCCTTTTAAAAAACCCTTCAGGAGTATCACAATTTTTCAGCTAAGCCATATGTGCCATCTTCAAAGTTGAGGGGGGTGGGCATTGCCATCTTAATGCTATGACAGCAATTTCCATGGTGTTCTAGTGGTGGGTGATTTTGAAGAGGGGGTCTCACTTCACGGTGTGACAGCTGCCTCCACCAACGACAGCTGAACCTCCAGGGAGGTGTGAAGGAAGTGAGGCATGGAGGGGGGCTGTCGTTATTTTTGGAAGCTGAGGGTCCAGATAGCTGGTAATCTAAACTCCAGCGTACCCTTCAGCCCATCCCAGAGAGAGGAGCTATTTATAAAAGCACATGAGGTAAGGGCAAAATGAGGTGCTCTCAGCAGCTTTCCTCATGTGGTTCAGGGCAGGAGGAGGGAGACAGGTGACCAATATAAAATGACCCTCTACATACGCCCACACTTCTCAACAACCACCTTACCTCACATGACACATGAGGGATGTGTGCTTCGAGACATAGTCCCTTGACTAAATGCCCAGCTATATAAGAAACACATTTATGGATACAAATTCAAAGAGAACAGAAGTCAGTATTTCTGTTTTTTTGAGTGACATGAACAGAGAAAACGGTTACTGCCGCCATCTACTGGTGAACATAGAGGATTGACTAACCTGGAGATAGGACACATGGTACTCCAACAGAGCCTGAGCATTGCTGATGTTCTCCTTAGTTCCCACAAACACGAAGGGAACCATGCCCTGATTAAAAACACAAAGAGAGGGAGAGATGAAGATTTAGGTGTCTTTTTTAACAAAGCAGATAATCACCACTTTGAAGACTGAGCCCCATTGTTGGGGAGATATCAGTAACTTGGAAACAGCGAAGACCTTACTCAAAAATCACATTTTAAGTGGTGAGTTGCAGACCATCTCTGTAATAATTGGTATGCTTAAAAAAAGACAAACCAAAAAAAAAAAAAAACAACAACAACAAAAAAAAACACACACACACACAAAGCACACTCAACAGAAACATATCAACCCATCAGAGACTACAGACAGATAGTGCCCACACATACCCAACATAACTGACATATGCTGTGCAGTGGGCTGTGTGTACCGAAAGCGATGAAAACAGAAGTGCCAGTGACAAAACAAGAGAGACAAAGCAGCAGAACGGAACAGTGTCAAAGCAGACGTCTACACTGCTGCAACTAAGTAGCTTTGCTTTTTGGAGAGCGGGGGCGAGGGGGAGTGGGGGATTTGTAGGGGACTGGGAGACAAGCTGAACAGGTCCATTCACCTCTTTGCTGCTGGCAGTGTCGTCCCTGCCTGCCCCCTGCCTGCCTACCTCCTCCCGGGGAAGCTTTTTGTCGTTGTCTCCTTCAATCCTGACGCGGACCACGCCCGACTTGTCCACAATCTCCTGAATGACTTTGCCGCTCTTGCCGATGACTTTGCCTGTGCAAGAGATAAGGAATGTCATGATAATGAGAAAATATATAAGGGTAGTAAGAAGGAATGTGCTGTGGTGATGAAGTAGGCTGCTGTCATCAACAAAATGAGCTCTCTCGGGAATGTTACGTAGCACACTCACCTACAAGGTTCCTGGGTACCTGAAAGTAGTCTTCTTTGAACTCAAGATACTCTCTAGCCTGCTTTACTGCCTCTGGAGTCTGGAACACAACACAAACAGTAAACCAAATTACACTACAGCATCTATCAATATAATGGGACAAGAACTGACATACCCAGGACATACAATGACACAAGCTCATTAAGCGGCGTACCTCTCCGTAGATCCTGAATGTGCAGCTCTCCTCCTCCAGCTCGATTGCTGTGACACCTGGCACCTTCCTTGCCTGTTGGATGTTGGCACCATGAGAGCCGATGGCGAGGCCCATCAGGTCCTCCCTGACCTTCACCTCCTCCTGGTATGCTGATGCCAACTGCTTACTTGTCTGAGAGGGGAAACACAGAAGTGGTTTAAGTGCAAATGTGTAAGCTAAAACGTTTCGCTAGGGCTTTTTATTTGTCAATCACAAATATCCACGTGGAAGTGTAATGTCAAAAGAGTGTGTTTACCTCCAAGTGTTTGGTGGCTTCTTCGTTGCGGGACATTAGCATAAGCTTGGTACGGATGCTGCGGAAATGCATGTCGCTCAGAAGTGTTGCACGCTTTACTGTGGTTTCATTTGTAGACTGGAAACATAATAAAGGAGGGAATAAGGCGCAATTAAGTAAAAGAGGAGTCTATAATAGGCAATTACAAAGTTGCTAAAGATATGGATTCAGAATGTTGTCGTTGTATTCGTTATTTCAAAAAAAGTTATCATTTAATGGGTAACTCCACCAATTTTGCACACTACTACTACTACTACTACTACTGCATATGCAGTATTGTACTACTGCATATGTGACAATAGTATAATAAAGCATGTTGTGGCTACAGAGAAAGCTGCATGTTATCTGATAAATTCCCTACAGTGATGTCACTCAGTGGCTACGTTGCATTGTGGGTAATGTAAGCGCCAGGTTTTGAAAAGAAAGAAGAATGCGTGGAATAAAAACAGGTGACATCTCTGGTCCAGCAGTGTTACAGGGGTGCAATGCTAGATTGGTGGACTGCTTTTCAAAACCTTGTGCCTACATTACCCATAATGCAACTTAGCCACAGACTGGCATCTCTTGAGGCAATTTATCAGATTCATCTCAGCTTCCTCTGGAGCCCCAAAACACTTTATCCTACTTTTTTCACATATACAGTAGTACTCCCCAGGACCTGTAAACACACTTTAATGTGTAAAATTGGTGGAGTAACCCTTTAAAGTGACAGGAACAGGAAACAAGATATGTAGCATGGGCTGGATCCAAATCTCCACCTAATAATAGCTTAATACACAGAAAATCCCTGACATGCAGTGCATTTAAACCTTCTAGATTTTCAGCTCCTTTGCCCTCCTCTCCCCAACTGTGGAAATGTAACAAGGGCATTCACTTGTTGATGAGGTGTGACCCAGCTAAAGTGTGTATTCTGAGTACTCACCAGCACAATGAGTTCGTGTGTTTGGGCACTGTAGAAGATGCAGTTGGCTCCGATAGCTTTCCTGAAGTCTTTGTGAATGTTGTCATTTGCACAGCTGTTGATAAGAAAACAATCCACAGGAGAGTCAGCTTGGTTATTCATTTGGCACCAGCGGGCTACCATAACATTACTGCTCACTGAGACAACTAATGATAGAAAAACTTGACATTCAAAGAAAGGTGTTTCCACAGGTGAAATACAAGAAACCCTCAATTCATCATTCACTTTTTTTACTGAACTCTCTGGCCCAGGTCTTAAGCTTGGTGCAATGCTGATGTTAATTCAATCAAATCTGCAGGATGTAAATGTGACACTCACATGTCCCTCAGGTCTTCTGGGATAGGGATTGGGACCTTGTGGAAAGAGTTTCGTGAGGATGGGCTGTTGGGGTTGACGGGCCTGATGCGCTCCGCTGTGACAATCTCGTTGTATGTGGCGTCGCATGCCGCGTATTCAATCACATAGAACTGAAAACAGCACAAGAGACACAGATTTTCAATTATGTTGCATGAAATATCAGACACAACAGGTTAACAGCTCAGATAACCAAAAAAACAACACCATCTGGCCATCATTTAAACTGAGCAGAACTGCTGTATTCAGTCCATTTAAGAAAGCTGTATCAATCAATTGATATCTGCTATAAAATCATATATTCTATAGCTTGACTCAGTTACTATTCATGAGGCTACACTACACTTTTTTCCCAGTTTCTGGAACAAAGAAGGTGTACCAGAGGGAGATGTAGAAAACGATGAAAAAATATAGCGAAAGAAGAAGGGGAACCATAAGAGAGTGAGGCAGTGAGATGAACACTGCACACTCCATGCTCAGAAGGACAGAATTAAAGCCATCAGTCAATGCTAGACATTCCTGCAGGCTCTTATCAGACTGCTCCAAATAACAGCACTACACCAGCAGCAACCCCTCTGGCACAGTAACACTACAAAGCTGTCCTTTCCATATCCCACTGACCCACTATTCAACCTGCAGCCCGTCCTGGTTGAAATGATCGGGAAAATTAAATAAATACGGCAAAATAAACCAACTGTGCATGTTAGACTGCGCCTGGTGCAAATCCAATTTGACACAACAAGTCGGTGTTAATCAAAAACACAGGGTGTGTGAGAAATATAATTTGAAGATACAATGTCAGACCACATCAGGACATACTGACTCTTTGAGCTCATCACCCTGCAATAGTCATCTTACTACAGGCTTGTATTTACTCTACATCCAGCATACAGCAGTACTCAGAGCTCAATAAACAGTTACCGACAAAACAACAGAACACTGAGGCAAAGTAAAAGATGATTGCTTTGCCTCTATTACTGATTATTAAATACTGGGATAGAGAGAAAGCTAGCCTAGCTGGATCTTATCACTAACACAAGGTATTATATTCCCAATGACATAAGTCCATTATGACTCAATAGCTTCAGAAAATGTAAGCTCCAGGAACTATAACTCAGGAACTAACACATCCTCAGTGCACTGGTGTTTCCACCACTTCCGAAGCACTGTGGGAGATTAGGCAAATTACATGGGATTAAAATACAAACACCTGGGTCGTTTCAAATTTATCTTTGAACATGAGAAGACAACAAAACAGCATGTTGTTCTTTGTTATTTTCTGTTGTGTGTGTGATGTGTAAATTAATAGAGGCATGAAGAGGTGGACAGGGGATTTGAAAACACCATTATAGCAAAACACATGTCTCCAAAATAGAGTGTAGGAGTGGGCAATCTGATGATTTTAGAGAGGCGAAGTCCCTCCCCTTCCAGTGGACCACCATGGGACCCTATTTCAGAAATATGTACAGTAGTAGATGGCACGAGACAAATACATTGATTGATTTGTGCCATGAATTACACATTTATTATCTCTCTTCTCTTTTAAATTTGTCAATTAAAAAAAGAATTTTCTACTCAAGAAAGTCGCAGTTTGTCTTAAAGAGTGTTATTTAGTTTTGTGTGAAAGCGCTCAGTAAATTACAGTGTCTCGCATGATATACATCACTAACAAATATGTGGCCTTCACGTTGGGGATCAAAACAATTGTGTTTCTCACCATTAACTAATACATATATTTTTCTGAAACAAGGTCCCATGAAGGAAACCGCAAGGGGGCAGGTAGTTTGTCTCACAATGATCGATCTTGAAGGCGTTCACAGTCTACTTTTCAGGTGAATCATAGAGATAGAAGTATTTAATGTCCTCTTACTCGTGTCTCACTATGTGGAAATACCAATAATGTGACGTAGCCAACTAGATGGCAATGCTGACAGAGACACAGTCTTCTGCTTTAATGTGCATCATCAATGACAGAACTTGTACATTTCCCACCTCTCATTTTTGAAAGATAAAGTCCATTGGTTCCTTGCAACCACTCACCTCTCCCTTCATCATTCTGACCCGCGCAAGCCACCAGCCACATGGCTCCTGTTCGTTGGCCCTGGAGTAAACCTGTAAAGAGACACATGAATGTCAGCTGAGTCAGAGACCAAAAATACAGCTATTACACCCATTAACTGTTCCTGTGGTGGTAAACGAGATGTGACAACAAGCAAATACCAGACTTACTCTCGGTCGTGGATGTGATCCTACCAATCTACTGCCTAGTTTTTAGTAAAGCAGTCAGAATGCATACTGTACAACTACGCAGTGTTGTGTGATCTGTCAAAATGCAAAATATATGAAGAAAAACTGCAGGACATAAATTATATAAAATAAAATAATGTGGAATGTTGCAAAACAAAGACTAATTACAAATTTTGACTGAAGCCGTTTTACTGTTTTACAGTAATACAAATATTTTAAATATATAGTTTCATTTTAAGTTTTTAAAGCCAGGACAGCCTGGAAATGTCAGTAAAAAGTCAATACTAGCCAACACTGCTCCATCTGATGAAGAGCAAAGACACCAAAGCCTTGAGACATGAGGTTAGTAAAAACTCAGGTGGATAAGCGGAGTGTCGGAGTGACGCAAGGCGGCAGGCCTTACCTCCACTTCCTCTCCTTCACCAATATCCTTGTTATAGTCGGTTGGAGGAGGCAACCGCACGTCGCTGAAGGGCAACTGTCTCTCTGGCTGCCAGCTATGGTGAGACAACACAGAGACAGACATATGTCAGCTTATCAACAGTCGAATCGAACCCAATTGAATACTAGGACATAACTGTGGCTCATTTTCACTCATGTCTTACTGGGGCTGCAATGACATGGACGTATTACCCACTTACTGCTACGCAGCACATTAACCGACATAATGAAAATCAAAATTAAAATGGCTCATTAAGTTTAATGAGGAAGTTCAAGGAACTGTGTCTGGACAGTGAGTTACTATGTTCATTGTATGATGTCCTTTTACATTAAATAAGAACTTGGAAATAGCTCAACAGAGTGCCATAAAGTTCAGTAAATGAGTTTCAAAGGTGAAACTCAAGATTATTACACCAGACACATAAAAACCAGCTCATTTCTGTGTTCATTCAGTATTGATATATAAAAAACACTCTAAAACTCATGCTGAACGCTAGCTTTAAAATGTTTTTTCATTTAAGAGCCTTATAACGATCATTATAGACCAAAAGGTGTTTATTCATTCACCATCTTATACAAGCAACACCATGTGCTCGGGGAAAGTAAAAGGAGAAGGGAGGGGGTAGGAACAATCCCAAAATCGACACAGGCCACCATACTGCCACCCCTCCCACCCTGCATACCTCAGCTCACTATTTTTAGGGGTACTGTGCTCTACACTCTGAGCCAAGCTGATAAAGAGGGACCAGAGGGTTGCGTGGGGTGGTGTGGGGGGTGGAAAGGGATAGTAGGTGGGGCTAGTAGTATAAGAAAGCATGGTATCAGGATAGCAAGGGCAGGAGGGGGTCAGAGCAGGAGGTAAAAACTGTTAGAGACATGTATGGACAGCTGCATGCCAAGCACAGGTGCTGAAAAGGACAATTTTGAAAGTGTGGGGAAAGCGCTCGCCTAGACAAGCCGCTGTAACTCTAAATTACAACAGCTTCATTCCCCTTTGTGTGGACTATTTATCTTAAAAGCACACATACAGGAGAGGCTAATAGAGCAAACTTACTTGTTTTCAAAAGCAATTGTGAGAGAGTCTTCGTGGACATCTTTGATGAAACCCTGAAAGAAAAGCAGAGAGATGGAATTTTATTCCCACGAATGCTGAAAGACAGAGACAGTGATGAGGGGTGGGGTTGTGTGAGCATTTGAATTTTTGCATGTAAACAACGGAGACAGCTGGCTTGTGAGCCATGCTAGACCAATACTGTTGCTGAAAAAGGAGCATCGAGGGCTTTTTGGAAGCCAAGGCATCACATCGCTGACACAATTCTCTGGCTGCGAATTCTGTGCTGGATAAAGTGACGAGGAACACTGACTCCTCCTGACAGCACGGACAGCCTGGAAATCTCTCTCATACACACACACACAAAAACAGAATGGAGATGCACGAGCTCTGCATTTGTGTGCGAGTCAGAAAGCTATAGTTGTACAAGAGGCATGTTCATGAGGGCACGTGTATGGGAAAGGCAGCATGGCCCATATGGACAGACAGGCCAGAGACAACTATTACGAGAGCAATCACTTCAACTACTTGTCCAGTATGACCATCCACAAATCTGTCACAAGAGCCTGAAAGTTTGACCAACATCCCCCAACGGTGAGCAATGAGAAGATGGGAGGAAAGTGGTGGGTGTGGCCTGTCTCAGTGTGACACTACCATATATGGGACAGAGAAGTCAGGCAGTAGCTTCACTTGAGAGCAAGCATGGGGGTCGGGAAAGTGGGAGTGGATTCACCTGCTGGGAAGGTGCTGCCTTAGTTTTAGTATTTTACATCCTTTTACACCCTTTAGGCAGCTGTCTCCGACTACAACTACTGCCTCTGTATCAACACAAGTGGTTAGTGTCTGTCTCTCACACAGCAGGCTCCCATTGACACTAAAGCAGACTAGAAGAAGCCAGCAATGACAACAGGTCTGACTGAAAAAGGGCTCATCCTTCAATTTCCAAAGGTCACATCAGGAGACAGCTGCATGTGCGTGTTATGTCAAATTGAGTACTGCTTTCACCAAGTGCTACCAGGTCAAAGGGCAGGCAAGCCCTCTTTCGAGCATGACATGACTGGTTGAAATGTTAGGGCAGAGAGGGGTTACAGGCATCTCTGTAGTGACGTTGCTTCATCCTCAGGCCAGTGGCTACATGCAGGTCCATGTGGTGACCATGACGTTTCAGCGCAGAGGAGCTAGGTTTGCAACCTTCCTCTCTTACGAAAGATGGGATAGTTGTATATTTTCCAACTAAGTAGCCATAGTCTTCAGATATAACACTGTATATATATATATATGATAAAATATACATAAAAGTGGAAAAACTGATTTTTGCAAGATATTCAGCAAAAAAAAGAAACAAATGTGGAAAATCCCATACAATTAATCTTTGAATCCTAACTTAAGCTTTTATCAGCTTACATGTATGTGCTTGCTGCTGCAGAAGACAACCAGGTGCTGTACTGCTGTGACAAGTTAATAAAAATGATTTTGATTCATAGTTAAAAAGTATAAAAAAATAACACTGACAGCCTCAGACTGGCACCAAGGTGAATGGGATGTTTTCAAAAAGATGAGTCCTTTTACCCTGTGTGTCAATCACAACAGGGAGGAAAAGCAAGAACGCTTTTTGCCCCACTCTCTCCCCATCAAGGACAACATATTTCTGGGAATATGACATTTGAAATGTCACCAGCACATTTAAAGTGTTGTCCACTAAATGAGAGCTGTGAGATGATGGACGTAACAGTGATGAGTGGAAAGCGTTCATTCATGCCAGAGCCAAACTGTCACCCTGTAAAACGGAACGACAGGTGAAGCAGCATGAGGAGAGTAAATATAGGCTCATCGCTAAACCGCCATGTGGCCGGCTGACCAGCTGAACACCCGAAGACAGGAGAGAGACGAGGAGCACATGGAGAAATACAAGTTTTTCAACGGAGCGAGCAAAAAAATAAGATATCACAAAAGAAAACAGGGAGGGGATGAGAGGGGTTATTTGTTTATCCCTAACCATCACAGAGTCTCCTCTGGGTGGGATTGCCTGCATCAGGTTTTTAGCTAACATTCTATGAAATCCCACATTCTGTCAGGGGGCTACAATGTTCACCAAGACCAAAATCTGTATGACTGTCAGATTGATGTTCAAGCTGCCTTTTTTTAATAACACGAATGTGCAGAATTTAATTTGAAATTCACACAGTTGCCACCTCAGTGTGCTGGGTGAAAACAAGCTGTGACACAGCAGCAACAAAGACCTGAAGTCATGTGTCTGCATATGAGAGTACACTTTCTTTTGAAAATGAGACGGAATTGAAACAGAAACCGACACTCAAATTCTTCTTCGTCGGGGCAATAAACACGAGATCCAAGGTTTAGTGGGGGCCGCCAGAACATGGGTTGGGCAACAAAACAAATACGAACTATGTGAGCTTTGATGTAGCATCTCATCGTACTTGTACGCTGGAACTGCAAAACAGCTGTATGATTAGCAGCTCGCTTCAGTTATAAATGTTTGCATCCCACATTTTGAGGCTAAGCAATATGTTAAGAGAAGCAATGGATCTCCTGTCGAAACAATGGGACTCTCTTTCATACGGTACAGCCTGTATTCATATTGACATTTGCTAAAAACGACCAAATATAGGCCATACATGGTGATGACAAGTGTACCTAGCTTAATAGCTAGCTGCAGCTAGCTACCCACCCCACAATGGCCAACCCTAATGGAACGCAAAACCATCCCTGTTAGTCAGAACTGGATCTAAGCTAACAGTACTCAAGTGATTGCTAGCTAGGGCTGGGCTCAGAAGAACCAAACCACACAGTTTTCCTGAAACAAAACTTTTAACTGGGACAACTAGAAACTACGACTGTAGCCAGGTTACCTTGTAGAAGGCCCCGTTCGAGCCGCGAACTTCCACGGCCAGCCCGTCCATACTCGTCGGTAGATCCCCACGGCTGAGCTTGTCTGTAGCCGTTACGACTCCGTGCGAGTCCGGTAACGTTACCACCCCCAGCTTCGCCGGCCCTTCGCCGCTATCCGGCCGCTTGTGGATTTCCAGTGTTTCGGGTGGAGGGAGAGGGGCAGAGGAGAAGGGGTTGGGGAGATGGGTGTGATGGTGTCAACTAATGCAACGCAGACGCTGTCTCCAGCAGCAGCTAGTTAGGAAGCTCCGTTGTCTGTTTTTGTCTGAATGAAGGATTTGGTGCTCGCGAGCTGAAAGGCACCGCCACGAGCGACGGCCAGGTCTCGACGTGCGCGAGGAGGAAGAGCAAGCTAATGATGCTACGGCTGGAGGATGCTAGCTGATGGATAATTAGCTGGGAGGCTAGCTATCAACACCTTGATCCCGTCAGTTTTCAGGGATGCTAGCTGGCTAGCATTTGATAGCCTGGTTGCGTTTGTTGGTTGTGCGTGTGGCGCAGTCGTTGCGTTGAGTAATTTCCCAGAAGTAGTCACCGGGGGTCGTTTCTTCAGTCTGTGGTGCAATTTTCAGCGGCGTTTCTTTCCCAAAAAGCGTTTGGAGAGATGCACTACCGCCCGGCGACTCCTTACTCCAACTACCCGTCCCCACAAACACACGCCGACAGAGTGAATCAGAGTGGGACTGAATGACCTCGAACACCCCACCCCTCCACGACAAAAACCCACCCATTAGGAAAACCAGGCTTGTGATTGGTCAAAGACATCAGCAATCAACTCTAGCTTTCATTAATTGGTTTAGAAAATAAGGGCTGGTCCATGAGCGTGACCAATCAAATGCAGAGAGTCGCATCCTAACACAATCCATTGGCTTTATTCCGTGTCAATTATAATTTCACTCGAGTTGACTGGCTCCCATATCTAATTTTGCCCACTCATTGATGAGTGAGGACCACCAGCCATTGTGTAAACACCACTACAGTGTAGCTACTATATATATTACGGTATGTATCAAGCAAAAGTTACATCACATGCTAGGAACAACCATTTTCAGACTGGAAAAGGGAAAACCCCACTCTGGATTAGGGATTCCTGTTATGTTTACTGGGACATCTTGTCATCTTGTGTAGACCCACAAAACTGTGGCTGGCCGCATGTTATTGCAGTAGAATACTAAAGAAGTATAAAACTGTGGGCAAAATTATATAAGGGTATACTTATAAAGCAGCAATAATGCAGCACCAAGAAGACCAGATATGGGCAGGGACTGTTGAGAGAAACAGCTGTGAGAAGCACAGAGGGCAGAGGTCATGGGGGGAAAACTACACAGTACGAGAATACTCACAATTGTGAATCCCCATATTCATTAAGAATAGGAGAGGATAATTCCTATAATAATAATAACTTTACAGATATAGCACTTATCTAGACAAGGTTACAAAGAATACATAGATTAAAACAAGCTTCACAAAATACATGAGAATAAAAAGAATAAGAACAAACATACAAAATAAAGTTACTTATAAGAAAAAATGAAAATAAAATACAGCAGCATGGAAGTTACAGATCATCCATCAAAAAAAGCTTTTCTATAAAAATATGTTTTAAGCAATGATGTTAAAACAGGTAATGTGTTTGCGAGCCTAATCTCAAGCAGGGAATCCCAGAGTTTGAGGGCTCTGATGGCAAAAACCAGGTCATCCTTGGTCACCAGCTCTGACCGAACAAGTAGCAAGGGCAGACAGTCTTGTCAGGCAAAATTACTGATAATGTGTCCTAATGGAAGCATGTGAAGGGAAAACAAAATTGGACCAAGAATAGATCCCTGTGGCAACCCGCACATCAGGGGGGCTGAAGATGAGACACAATCACCAATGGAAACAGAACATTCTCTATTTGAGAGGTATGACTCAAATCATTTAAGGACAGTTCCAGTCATGCCTACACACTGATTCAGTCTATTGATAGAAATGTAGCAATAAAACAGAATGATCCCCAGTATCAGAAGTGGTGACCGATACAAGACTTGTTCAGTTAGGCTAACTGTTTTATGTCTAAGCAATCTTGTAGGAAGTCTTGCCACAGCTAATGAAATCGTGAATAACAAAGATTTATAAATAAAAAGGTTCAAAATAGATGTTATTGACAATAACAGGTAGATGAGTGCCTGTGGAAGCAGCAGCCTGAGAGCCCAACAAATGAGGCACATACGCTCTAATCAACTTTCAAGTACTGATAATAAGAAGTCATTATAATCATTATTTAAGTATGAGTCCAGCTCTAGATAAACTTGCAGATGGATATTGCCACTAAAGCTAGTTACCTCTACTGGCAACATCAACAACAACAACCAGCCATGCTGGTGCCAAATGATGGTCAGAGCCAAGGGATAAAAAACATCTAATCTAAAATGATGTTGAGGAGGATGATTACAAGGCCTAATGATTCTGAGTAGTAGTAGGAGGATTTATGGATACACACTTATTTTGCACCCCTTGATAATAACATGAGACACTTGCTTTGTACATTATAAAGTTAAAATGTCAGCGTCATCAGATAAAAAAAAGCTGCTAACATTGTCACTACCAAACTAAACTGATAAGCAACTATTTGGCAGCTATAGGAACAAAGTTCAAAAATAAGACCAACACTCATTTATATACCATTTGTACTTTATGTCTATATGTTATACACATAGTGTTACTACAACCAACATTGATAGGATTCAACTTTCTTCAATCCACTATGAAACACCTAACTGTGTTACAAGATGTTATTGTTGTAAATTGTGTGTTTTAAATTGTTGGTGTACACTTTTAATGATTTTCAATGCTTTAAATTGAGTCAAAGGCCAGTGAGTGAATTTTTTTAAACCTGGAACAGTATTTATCATTAATAATAATGAACGAATATAGAGAAAATTACTATGAATTCAAATGAATGGGATTTATTTAAAGATGTTGAGAATGTTACTGTTTACTGATCTACTTCTAGTAGTCAGCTACCCTGTCATAATTCTCCCAGATTGAATGAAAAAAGGCAATCACACTCCTCTCCTCCCTCACATTGCATTCATTGTGCTGAAGGAATGATTCTTCTTTCTTCTGCACTTCTTCCTGCTGCCCATCTTCCAGGTCATCATCCACTCACACGACATCACTGGTCTCCAATCTGACTGAGGATGTGTCCTCTGACTGTCAACACAGAAAAAAACTGTATTATTAATAAAGTGTTTTTTTCCTGCAATGTGGAAACTGCCATAGTGGCCATCTCTTCATCCAGAGAGACCCTCTCCTCCAGAAGTCCCTCTTCCATCCCATCTAAGCAGTCTGCACATTATGGATTGTAGAGATGAAGCCCCTCTCTAGCAGAGAAAAAACATTCGTAGTCCATCAAGTGGAAGGACTTTCGAGCATTCATCAAACCTCTTTGAGATGGCTTTGACCGTGAATCTGGCTGCCAGTGCAGACCTCAAGCAGTAGAGTTTTATATAGATCCAAACTGAGAGGGGCAGAGAGCTGAACAAGGTGACTGCTAAACTGCTGTGAAAGGTACTTTTCTCTGTCCAGTTGTTACTGAGAGCTCTCAGAGTATGAAGTGCCTTGTTTTGATCCAGGCTTGCAAAATAGGCCTAATGTTTCTGACAGTGGACATATTTTTTTTATAAGTGAAGATGCAGTCTGATAATGAACTGTGTATATCTTGTCTCATCTTATGACACCTAGTGTGATGTGCAGGAGGACTGTCTCATACTTGTTAGTTTAGCCGTGAGGAAGACATGTCATCTCTGTCACGTCACAAAACCTGCAAAGTTTACAAAATACATACATGTAGGCTAAATTTGGGACAAAAACGGTTAGTTATTCAGAGAATAAATGCTCAATTTGATAGAAATTTAGAC
This sequence comes from Pagrus major, assembly GCF_040436345.1. Classification (NCBI taxonomy): domain Eukaryota; kingdom Metazoa; phylum Chordata; class Actinopteri; order Spariformes; family Sparidae; genus Pagrus; species Pagrus major. The sequence continues at coordinate 18,721,122 of NC_133224.1, read as the reverse complement.
TCAATACTAAGTGTCATTATTAATGTAAATGATAATTATATTATTATTAAACGGTGGTCTAACTTTCCCTCCTTAGAAATCATTTAAATGTACAATAACTGTCGCTTTCACAGTGCGCGTTCCCGCAAGTGGCACGCAGTTCTCGTGGGCAGGCTGTGGTGATCACATGGGTCACTTCTTAGCCAATAGGAACGCTTCCTACAGACGCGCGCAACTTGATTCAGGAAGTACGCATTTTAATTTCAAGTCGTGTTCGTGATAGCGAGAAAAGTCGTCAGAAATCACAAATTGAGAAGTTTCTTGGTAAATAAGAAAGACAGCTCAGGTTAAAATGTCCGCTGGTTCCGAGTCTACACATATATCGTCGCTTGGGAAGGCCGACAGCTTGCATCAACGTGGTAAATAAACAAGTTTACTAGCTTATGTTAGCTGCAGCGTTGACTGTTTGTCTGACAAAATGGAGGAATTGTGGCTTAAAAGCTTTTTTTTTTTTTTAGGGAAGCTAAAGTTGCATTTAGTTAAAGTTGGTGTGCTGTGCTGTTGTGAGTCCCCATTATGTCATTATGTTTGGCCACTAATAATAACGTAAGTGTGTTTACTGTCCTCCCACCCAGTTCTCGCCTCCTTCCCTCTGTGTGACATTGCAGAGGAGGATCTGACCCAGAACCCTCAGTTCTGTAAACTCCTGGCCACCCTGTCACAACATGTGGACCAGACTGGACTCACTGTCCCACTGAAAACGGAGCTGGACAAGGTATCAGCAGGCACTGTGCTCACACTGGGACAAATCCTTCAGTAATGTTACCTTTTACATCTGCTAGAAGACAAGCTCCTTGGTCTGTAACTCAAGCTGAACTTATAAAGTTATACCAAACAACTAAATGTTTGCTGCACTTTGTGAAGAGTTATACATTTTTAATTACACAGTAAGTAGTCTATCACTTACCGACCTCTACTGGTAACCACTAACAATTGCAGTTGCATAGATGGAACCTCTGTCATGCTGTTAGCTTTTGTGTATCTGTGAGCACTTCCAAATGTGTTTTTCTAGGCTGAGCAGAAGCTGCAGAGCCAGAGGCGTCTCTGGCTGTGCTCCGAGAGTCTCCACAATGGGCTCAAAGAGATGATCCAGGACCATTGTATCAGGAAGCATCATGCCACTGTACCCCCTGACCAGAACATGGTACATTTCACAGTTGCACCATCCACAAGTGCACAAACAGCTGAGATTGATTACAGGACACCATGTGGACATTAAAGCCACGCTAGGCAGCTTATTTGGGACATTACATCTAAAGGTCACAGTTCGAGGCATTTGAACTTCCCTATCCAGTAATCTGTCATGTAATATATTTGTAAACGGCACACTGCATGTTCTTGTGTACCAAAGTGACAAAAGATCATTCGCGGTGGCCTAGGAGACAGACATTAACAGTGTTTTAATTGAGTGGGATGACACTTTATCTGATGGTAAAAATAAAACTGTAATATATAACTAGCTGTGTGTGTTTGTTTGTGTGTTTAGTTCTATGAGACGATGGAGAAGTCTCTGCTGGTGTCTCAGTGTATCAGACAGCTGGATCCCAGTAGCACTACCAACCAGGACCAACCTTCTATTTTGGGCCTGAACCCTCAACAGGTGATGGAGCTCATGCCATCAGAGAAGGTAAGTCATAAAAATACAAAATTGCTAAGGTGTTATGTGTGAAATATAAAGTAATTGATGGATAGATAGTTCATCACACAGTAGTATTATTGCAGATACACAAGTTGTCCATCAGTAGACAGATACTTCAGTAGTTTGACACAAATGTTGCAGATTGATGCTTAAATGTAGCTTGTCAACGATGCTGTATTCATCTTTACCAGAATGTTCAAAGAATGAAACAGAGTCTTCCCAGAGAGCTTGAGAAACACCTGAAGAAGAAGTGTTGGGGCCTCCTTTCTTACTATCAACCTGAATGGGGTACAGTATCTAGACATTGACTTACATGTTCCTACAAAATCTCATTCACTTTCAGTACCTTTTATATCACGCCATTGTTTTGCACTTACATGAAAACAAGGATGTTGTTCTGTTATTTTTTGCAGAGAGTGAGAGTGATGGTCTGAAGAACACCAAGTTGTCTCATCTGTCAGCCCAGCTGGACAGAGAGAAGAAAAGAGCAGAGAGTCTGAAGGAGACCTGCAGGGAAAACACAGTTCTTCTGCAAAGACAGACTCAACTCTACCTCTGTGTAAGAGCTCTATCAATCAACATGTAGCTAAGAACAAGCCAGTATGTCTTTGTTTTTGGGAGCTTGTCACATATATTAAATGTATATAATTATGAGCACGCTGTGTTTTTTTGCAGGTTTACTCACTGGAAATTGTTTTAAAAAAATATTTAAAAGGGTAAATGTGGGTACAGGCCCTAAATGTATATTTTTTTAGTTTGTTAAAAACAATATTTTCCTTTCTTTTTTTCCCCTCCTTTTTGACTTGTGTGTCCAGGAGCTGATCAAGTGTATTCAGCTTCTCCAGTCTTTCATTTTGGACCACAGGCTGAGGATGCAGACAGATCTGGACAGGAAAAAGTTAGACTACTTTGAGGGAAAATGTGAATTAGTCTTACAGAAGATTAAGTAAGTCAATTCTTTTACCTGCTTAAATATATTTTAATACTGTTGATTTACTGGTGCACTTATTCAGAAAGACGTACAATGAAAACAAATGCTTTTCAGGTTTTACACATGTTTTCTCTTCTTTCTTTAAAGGACTGAGATGGTGGAAATTCAGTTGGACACGTACACAGCTGACTCGATATCTGCTCATAGAAAAATAAGGCAAGAGGCTTTGTGTTCATCTGACTGATTCCTTATTTTGTCCAGTAATTCAAATGTTACTCATATCGCTCCACTCCACATTCTGGCAGATCCTTCTCTCAAAACAATCTTTTGCTGTTGTGTCTTGTTTCAGAGAGAAGCTGGACTCTGAACTTAAAGCCTGTCGGGGGGAGAAGCAGTCTGTCGAGTTAAAACTGGCCTCCTTTGAGATCTTGGGCAAAGAGTTTGAGGTCCTGGCGGAGGAGTACTGCAGGTTACGGCAGGAGATAGAAATGAAGAACTGGGCTCTGAAGGAGTTCACGCAGTACAATGACAAGTGAAGATGAAAGAAAGAAAACAGCCAGACATTCCCTATTCATAGCGTGTCCCTGGTCACAATGACATGCTGGCGTTTGGACACTTGACAAAGAAACTCTTTGGACTATGTAGTAAATACAGTCATGAGTGGGCCAAGCACAGGCTCCCACTAGCACTTCTAACTTAATGTTTATTAACTTCAGTAAGTTCAGTTTTCCTAAAATAGTCCAGCCTCTTCAGTGCATCACCATGGTAATTCTGCCTTCTTTGTTTCTACATAAACCCATTTAGTGTTCAAGGCTTGTTCAGTATTCATGACTCTTTTAGTAAGATGCAGTTTAACACAATCTTTAACTATCTTGCATGTGACTACATGGTCACGTTTGACTACTTTCTATATCAACTTAAGGAAGTGAGAATCACTATATTCATACTGAAAATGCAAAGTACTTTTGCAGTAAAATGTGCTTCCTTCTAACAGTGAAGCTTTTGTTCAGTGACTTGATTTAATTTCACCTGAAATAAAGGTGTTAAGGTATGTTTTACCTCAGGTATCCGGACACAGAAAAATCAGCCAAAAGCTGGGTGTGCGTTCCTTTGTAAATAAATTAAAGTATCACCACGAGTCTGGAAATGAGTTATGTCCTATATTCTGTGTATATATATGTATGTTTTTACTGCAGTTGTCTAGTGGTTTAATGTATACGGGAAAGGTCTAGACTTGTAAGCAGCATCCTTTCAGATATGGTGGGTGGCATACACAAACATAACACTCATCTGATCCTTTCTTGGTGTGTCTTGGGAAACATCCTACAGCCTAATTGAGTTAATTTACCGAAGCTGCTAATGTGTTGTCCTTTGTAAAACAATGCTTTTAAATAATCCTCGCAGAAGATTAAAACAACCATAAGTTCTGTCTATTCATCAAATAAATCGTCTAAGCAGTTTCCATGTTGATTACTTATTAAATCCCGAAGATATGCTACCTGTCACAGCAGGAGTTGTACATGAAGGATGCAAATTTGTACAAAGGGAGTGGCATATCCTAAATTCTTTACATTTGGTGTATGTGCTACATATGTATATAGGCCAATAACATGACTTCTATGAAATGGAATCCAGTTTTCTTGTAACTCACATTAAACCTGCTGTCCACTAGAATTTTGTTCAGTAAAATAGCTGAGAACACGAATAGGCTAGTGCTGTTTTCTTGCAGTAGTCAGCATGCTCCACAAGATGGCAGTGCACTTTCATGTTTCAGGGTCAGCAGAGTTCAATAATAATAATAATAATAATAATAATAATAATATAAACTATAAAGTAATTCTGTACTTTTACTTTATATGGTGAACTCCTAGCAGGTGTCTTTATTTAGCTTTTCTATGAAACTACTACTACACTTCTGCTTTAGAAGTGACATTTTATAATTTGTCCAATTTACAACTTACAACAAGAGTTTAAAGTTTACAGCATTAAGCACTTTAGACAAAGTAAAATATGTTTTTCATTGTCTTTAAAAGGTTTCTTCATTTTATTTCACAAAATAATTTCGGTATTCGCTGTGGTTGAGGATGTAAGGTGAACGCCCACTCTCGTCTTCGCATCATTGACGATCTTTGGTTAAGTGTGTTCCATTGAGGGCAAACGGAAGTAGGTAAGAGTGAAGCATCTCGCGCTGCTACACCCTCTCTGTCCTCTCATCAGCAGCACCAGCAGCAGCAGCGGCCCCGCCTCGCTACGCGAACCGCTGGCTGGTTCACATCCAACACAACCCACATCTGGCTGTCACACAACCAGCGCTGCCGCTCCGTCCGGTACCGCGGCATGCTCGTATATCACACCGGGAACTCAAGGAGTGGATTTTATAACCAGAGACGGGCACTATGTCTGAGGTGCGAAAATTCACAAAGAGGTTGAGCAAGCCCGGGACGGCCGCGGAAGTCAGGCAGAGCGTGTCGGAGGCTGTGAGGAGCTCCGTGGACCTGGTGGTGAGCAGAGCATGAACACTGTCTGTGGACCGGCGGCGGTCATTTTAGCTAACAGGGCGAATGTAACTAACTGGTTAGCTTGCTAACTCCCCTCTTCCCTCTGTCCTCCCAGGGGAGTAAAAGCTTCTTCATTCCTCTTTTCTACATTCCTACCATTCCTTTTGGTTTATCCTAACATTCTCCATACTCTTTCATTTAATTTTTTTTTTTAAATTGCTTTTCCAGTTTTTCATTCTTGTCCCAACAACCTTAACCTATAACATTAGCTGCTGTGACGCGCTCTCTGAATGCACTGAAACAATTTTCCCGGCGTTGTTGGCAGCGCTACATCCCCTCCAGTGTTAAGAGGCAGGTTATTATGGAGACATTATTACACCGCGAATTAAACAGCTCGGTTTTTTTCCCAAATTGCAGGCGTTACAGAATAGTGTGACATTGTGCTCATGAACACATGGTTTTCAGTCTTGCGCGGCTCCTTTTGTGTGCTGGCGGACGAGGAGCGCTGCCAGTTGGACAGCTGCAGCATGGCTTCCCCCTGTCCCTGCCTCGGAGCGGTCTGCTGTGAGCCTCTTTATTTCTACCAGCCACATTGTGCAATAGAAGGCAGTTCACGCATGTCTTCAAAATTGATGTATTGCTCATGACGAGTGTCTAATGCAAAAGGGAAAGAAAATCTTATTGTTCCTTGTGAATGAAGAGCAGTGCTGCCGGCTGATGGAGCAGACTGCAATAATGCGGGATTAGGCGCAGCGTGGCTTGAGATGAATAGCTTTGGGGATCCTGCTGATACAGCACGTGTGTGTGTGAAGTTATTCAGATGGAGTACATCAAAGGGGAGACATTTGTCTTGAAACTTGCACTGATGATGTCACTTCAGATCTGTTTTCTTTTTGTAATAACTAAAACCATCATCCACTTTCTCATGATGTCCAACTTGAACCCAGAACACATCAGTCATACAACTTCATCTGTTTAGAGAGTGCAGCTGGATCAGTTTGGATAAGAGATAAACCCTTGTTCCCCTGGGATTAGGCATCAGTCTTATGATGATCATCTTGAGGATGAGCGTGAGGCAAAGAGGTTATCAGAGCCATAAAGCTGTGATTTTTCATTTCCACAACAGAGCTGGGAGTGTGTGTCTGTTTGAGCCCGTAGCCACGTGTTTGGTTTGTGTCTCCTGCTGGGTTTCAGAGTCGCAGGTTTTGGGCTGCTCATTTTAAGAAGTAAACGGGTGGCTGAGAACAAACGTCGTCTTGTTGCATGGCCTGGCGGTGTTCCTCTCACATGGGGATTCCCTCGGGCATGCTGTGACCCTGCTTCCTCTGTGACTGCATGTGTTTGTGTGTTCTGTCTGAGCTGCTTCTTCATCTCGATAAAGTCAGTCTTATTTGCAAGTCTTTTACGTCAGTGCCCTTGTTTTCAACCGAACAAGCAGGTTTTACACGGTTTCCAAGCAGAAAGTCAAATAAAACTGTGTAAAAGGAAACAGGAGGGTGAACAATATGGAAGTATGATTTTCTCTAAATGACTCAGACAACCCTCGGGCCGTGAGAAGTTGCTACATGAGAAGTCCCGTCAGCTGATAATGGTATTTCATGAAGTCCATGTCTGTTTCTGTATCAATTGTCTAGGAAACAGTGGACAGCGATTGTCAGGATGATAATTGGAAGAGACCATGCAGACCTTACCCAGTGGAGTATTTGATCTGAAAAGATGATCTGTGAAGCTGTCGTGTAGGCGACAACTTCCTCTCCAGTGTCTCACCAGTGTTTTCAGTACGGCGCAAAACAAAGACTTGATTCTAGTTGAAACATAGTTGGGGGTTGCCACATGTTCTCATGTTATCTGAAGGCCAGCAGGTACACAAAGTTATTGACTAATACTCACCGATGTATCAATATTTTCACAAATGTAACATTATCGGCAAAATCTAAGCAAATAATGTGCCAATAATTTGACCTCAGACAAACTGCCTAGAGCAGGGGTTCAGTGAATGCACATTAGATCACAGAACCCAAATTTGAGAGGATTTTGTCTTCAGGACTTTCCCTCTTAGTAATCAATGATAGAATTAGGATCACTATAAATGACAAAGCGTATTTCTTTCCAAACTTTCCAACTTCCAAAAATCTGATAAAAGTTAAAATATTCTATTCCTCCTTATCATAGAGTAGTTATTCTGAAGCAGGGCTGCTCAAAGTGGGTTCTGCGGGCCAACATTGGCCCACCATAAGGTTCAGTTTGGCCCACCAGATGTTTCTAGCATCCAGCTGTTTTGTTGTTTGGGAAGTAAAATGCTCTTTAAATATGTAGGATCCCTGATTACTACTTTTCATAATCTGAGCACGGTGGGTAAAGTGACACTGCACAGGAAGCCAGTCAATAAAGTAACTGTATCCAAGTACCATTTTAAATCTTAACAATACAGTACTGTACAATACAAAAGGAGTTTGCTTTTGGTCCATGGCCCACCATCCAGTTTCAGCTTCAGTCCTCTAAGGGAAAAGGTTTGGGCACCTCTGTGCTACAGCGTTGATGATTAATTTATTAATTTATTAGTTTCGATCAGCAGAAAATTAATGGGCAGCTGTTGTGGTAATCAACTAAGTTTGAAATGTATGCTTAAAAGTCAGAACTTGCTAGTTCCAGGTCCAAGGACTTGACTTTCCTTTGTCTTATATGATGGTAAACTTAACCTCTTGTGGCTTTTGAATGCTAATTAAAAAATACCCACAGCATTGGAATACATCTCGTTAAACTGTGGGGATTTACAGGACATTTTCAGATTGTTTATTGACCAAATCATTAACTGATTAATCGAGAAAATGATCAGCAGGTTAATAAATAATGAAAATAAATGTTACTTGCAGCCCTCAAACTTGGAGGGTGGGTATGAACACTTTTTGACCAAACAGGTGTAATTAATTACTTAAGTCTTGAATGGTGCATTGCAGTAATTGCTGGAACAGAGCCATCGTTAATGTCATTAGTTCCACCTAATTCCACCTGTTAAATATCTGCTGTGAAAAAGTTCTGTGAATTAGGCTTACTATTGAGCAATAAAAAACACAAGATTGCTCTGATGCACGCAAGACTGTCAAGATTCAAGTTAGCAAGATGTGTGCATGTTGGACAGATTGTTGACAGAGAAGAAAATAAAATCAGGTGAAGCTCGTCAAGCAAACAGGTCAGTGGAATCTAAAGAAGTGTGTCTTGCTCTTAAAAGCCACTTTCAGTACAGCTCAGGAGTCTTGTGTCTATTGGTGTGTTCACATTTTCATGAAAATTCAACTTGGCTCCTTTAGTAGTTAGTTTCCCCAGTGTTGTGTTGTTATCGGTAAATACAAGTGGAGTCTATTTATGGGGTGGGGGGATGTGAAATCTCTTTGCTTTCAGTTCATATGACGAAAAACGTTTGGGAACCACTCTGTAGGAATGCACTGTTGACATCTAGATTGTAGAGGGCACAGGAATACCAGTGTCCATGTGACTGTGCAACCAACTATGTATGACAGTGTATAGTCAGCTCAGTAGGAATGCCACCCTCTGAGGATTAAATACATCTGGAGTGTGCTCATGCATACATACATCTCTATATTTGGTCATTTTTTAGGTGGAGCTTTTGCTGAAGGTATATATAATTCTGTATATGGAGGGTTGATTAATGTATGTTTTAGGCTAAAATTATGCATCATCATAAAGCTTGAGGCAGGTCGTCTTTCGTGTTTTATTTAAAGTTGACATTTTGGGGATATATAGTTTTCATTGGATGGCAACAGACTTCTAGTAGTCAATTATAGGCCACTATCTGTGTAATGGGAAATGTGTTGGATAATGGAAACTTAAAGGAAAAGTTTACTTAAAAAATATAATTCACTTACTGACAGTACTTACCTACCCCATGCTGATGGGAAGTCAGGTGAATTTTCGTTGTCCACAAAACATTTCTGGAGCTTCACAGCAAAACAGCGTTGCAGCATTCTCTTAACAAATGAAGTAGATGGGGACTTGTTTTAAAATGTATGAAACAACTAAAGATAAACCATAAAGTGGCTCCATACGGCTTGTCAAATGTAATCCAAGTCTGCGGATGCCCTGAGATCCCAAATTGATAAGATGTTATTTACACTCTTGTAAATCTGAAATCTTCAGTGTAGCTGCTAAGCTAAAAGCTCTAGCGTGCACATCGTGTGTCGTGGTTTCATTAGCTGGACCGCACGTCAAGGGTGTAAATAACGTATTTTCAAATATATTTGGGATCTCAGGGCTTCCGTAGACGTGGATAACACCTGATAAGCTGTATGAAGCTGTTCTATGTTTTTATTTTTATTTTTTCTGGTTGTTTTTTTGCATTTTAAAATGAGTCTCCATGTACGTCAGTTGTTAAGGAGAATGCTGCAACGCTGTTTTGCTGTTTTTGAGTAGATAATGACTGAATTTTCACTTTTGGGTGAACTTTTCCTTTTTAATTTCACAATAATTAGCTTTAAATTTGGTGTTTAAATACTATATCTATCTGTGGATCCCTAATGCAAATGCTGCAAGAGTCTCTATTTATACATTATTAATAATCATTTTGGACTAGACAGTTTTTGGACTAACACAAGGATAAAAGAGACCAGTGAAAATCCTTTTTTTCCCTTGAGTGAGCTGCCATGTGTCTAGGCTGCTCATATACACACAGATTGGAGCACTTAGTGGGGTCAGCATTGGGACAGGGATCTGCTTCATACTGTATGTGACTCGCATGTCAGTGTGTGTGTGCCCCGCTCATCCGTTGTTCATAAGTGTAAGCTTCCCGAGCAGACGTGATAAAATGCACCTGGCTGTGTTGGAGTGCCTCACATCTGCTGAAGCGTAATGGGACACAGACGTCTGGAAGTGCACCCTCGCTAACAGCACCATCATCATCATGATCATAGTCCTCTGGAGGCACACTGGGAGTCTTCACAATGCTTTGTACTCAGTAATTGGTGTGTGAGTGTTGTCCGGCCAGGTTGAAAGCGCAGTGGACATAGACTTAAGAGAGTGTCTTGAATGCTTGCACCATACAGTTACACCCAAGTCTTAGGCCATGTCCTTCAGCGTTTTTGCATCTCACTGTTTCTCAATCTGTGAGACTGTGACTTGACAGCTGCCTGCTTGTGATTCTTCAGCTTCTTTCTTCTGTGAAAGCAGAACTATTTCTCTTTCTATCTCTTTCTCTATTTCATTCTCTCTCTGCTTGCTTCCCCTCCCTCCTTCCCTCTTTCTCTCTCTCTCTCTGTAACATGATCAGCGTTGCAGTCGAGCCACCGTGTGCCTCCGAACGGTTGCCTCTGACTTGTAGCGCTGCGGTTGAGCTTGTTGCACATGACAGGAAGCAGAGCTGCTGCTGTGGGTGCAGGGGCGACACAGTCATGTGTAATGCTTTCAACAGACTCGTAGGTGTTGAGTTTTGCAACTGCTCAGGTTGCTGGTTGTCCACTAAAGGGCTGATCTTTATGTAAAAAGAGACACAGAAGAATGGGCAAATATTAAATTTCAGTATCATTAGGGTTAGGAAGTAGTTGTTTCGATAAGTGGTTAAAAAAATGCTCGAGGCAGTCTTCATGTAGACATGTGAGAAAGTCGGGGTCTGGTGGAAAACTCTGCAGAAAACGTGTAAGCAGCTTGTTTCACCAAATTATTGGTTGGTGAACATGGAAAGGGAGAACTTTCTTTCCTTTATTGGCTTGTGCACTGATACCAAGATATTCAAGAGGAATATTTTTAACCCCTTGAACGTCACTGAACCAGACAAAGTTACCAGACATGTCAGGAAATTAGTAAAAAATGAGTAGAGCTACAATGATTAGCCGATTAATCAGTCTTCAACTATTACATTTATTGCCAACTATTTTGATAATTGATTCATAATTTTTAGTCATTTTTAAAGAAAACAGAAGTTTTTTTAAAAATGTAAATGTAAAATATTTTCTGGTTTCTTAACTCCTCTATGACAGAAAACTGAATATCTTTGGATTTTGGGCAGAACAGGACATTTGAGGACATTATCTTGTGCTTTAGGAAACACTGATCAACATTTTTCAAATTTTGGACATTTAACGGACCATATAACTAATTGATTAAATGAGAAAATGATTGTCAGATTAATTGATTATGAAAATATCGTTAGTTGCAGTCCTAAACATGGTAAAGAAAGCTTGCATCTTTCCATATGATGGACTGATGCAGTGAGGAGCTAAAACAAGCTGATGCACAATATATACATCTGATACAGTCAGTCAGTGTTATTCGACAATTTTACAGCTATACCTCTGAAAACTTGGTTTTAAATCTTAAGTATTCTTTTGTAACATCTAATTTTTATGACTAAAGCAGAAAATGAAGGCTGACTCGTGATCTACTCTGTTGTTCCTAGTTGCTACTTTGAGGAAAACTGAAAGCGATCAGATACAGCTTTGTCTGTTTCCACTTTAAGTATAATTTGTTAAGTAGTTAATGTGAGATTACAAAAACTGTTCAACCTTCGGCAGAAAATTGTGTGTTCATGTTGGTCCCTATTGCTCGTAAGAAGAAGAAAATATGTTGTAAGGGTCTTTCAGGGAAAACTACATGTTAAATGGTTCCCTGGGCACATACAGCTTAAAAAGACCTCAAATACTGAAATATAAGTGCGCATGAAAACATGCCCAGTAGGGCTGCAAATAATGACTATTTTGATTAATCTAAAATGAATTATTTTCACAATAAATTGAATCATCTATAAAATAAAATAAAAGCTTATTTTGTCCAACAAACAAACACCTGATTCACATGAATAGGTAGTGATCAGGCTTCTGCAGAGCTTGATAACGAGCTGATCATTTGAATCAGGGAAACATCTAAAACATGCAGGGCAGGAACAGGATTAAAAACACCGGATTGAATGATTATCAGAACAGTCGACAGTTAACTTTCTTTCAGTTGACTAATTGATTAATTGACGGCTTTAGCTCTACTGGTGAGTTCCATTGCAAGTCCAAAATCGGAATTTCCCTGTCAGTATTTTCCGACTTCCAATCTGAAAGCGTTCCAGGGCATTTGCTCAGAAAAACATGGAGGCTCGTGTTTGAATGGCAAGTCTGCCAACTTCACAAGCAACTACAGCAGCTGATGATGAACAGTTGAGGACACTTATTCTCAGAGACTTCTATTGAGCACAGATCAACTCAATGAAAGTGAAAATGACAACTGCAAAGTTCTATTTACTCCATGTTTTTACAAACAAACACTACATGAAGTAAAAATTGATGAAGAGGAAAACATTTTATTGTTCACTGTGTGTGTGTCTGTGCTTATGTTGGCGAACTCGAGCTACGCGGATCTTGCCCAAGTTTCTGACTTCGGATTCCGACTTGGATGGCCGCTGCATTGCACTTTTCCGTGTTGGAGGTCGTTTTTTCCAAATTCCGAGTACAATGGAACGCAACATAATGCCCAGAGTTTTTGTGGGAAGGCAGTAGATGGGAGGGGAGACCAGCAGCAAGCAGAGGGGAAAAAGCAGCAGCCAAACTACTGCTGAACTTTATTACTAGCTTGCTCACTCTGCCCACTCCAACAGTGGTGCAACAGAAAAACAAAGCTGTGCATTTCATTAAAATAGAAATATGACAAGGTGGAAAATGACTCAGTCATACACTCCCAGCTGTTTCGCATAGTGCGGGTTTTTCGTGACAGTGGCTCAGTAATGTGGCACAGAAGCTGATCAAATCCATCCAGTCTGATTTCCTCTTCTCCAGTCCAAATGGCTTGGTGTCGCTCAGCCAGGGCTTATTGGCTAAGCTATTCATCACCATCTTCACCGCTTAGCTCGAGCTTAAAGTGCCACTTTCTTGGAATTAATTCTGAATCTCTCCAAGTGGTTTGTGATCACATCTTGACCTAGTTGTTGAAGGCTAGCTTTTAGCCTGTAGGCCTCTTTAAGTCAGAATGATTTCATATCTTTTACTTCTCCACGAAAATCAAAACAGGAAGTTATGATCTGTGGCTGGAACCATGCTGGCATGTGATTTACTTCTTGTGTTTTGTTTCATTATTACATATCTTTATTTATCACATGACCATCAAGTCAAATATCATTCGTCCATTTCTCTGCTGTTTTTTCTCACCTTTCTTGCCCTTCCTGTCTTGTGTTTGTTGTCAGTTGCTTCCCTTTTGTCATCTTTTGCCTTTTTTTTTCATCCGCCCACAATTCTCTGAGCCACTGTTTCCGTGCTCTCTGACAGTCCTCTGAACTTTGTGGTTGTCTCTCTGATCTCTTGTGGCTCTGCTTTTGCATGGATGGTGAAAACGTCTGGGGTTGAGTGCTTGTTAACTGCCTTCAAATAGCAATGGCTATGGCAAGGAATGGCAAGGAAAGACAAAATGATCAGAATTTAACATCAAAAATAATTGTGTGTGTGTGTGTTATTTGAAACGGCATGTGTTTATGTTCTGTCTATCTCTCCCTCTCAGGAGCAGCCAAAGATCATTGAACCACTTGACTATGAGGCTGTGGTGTTTCAGAGAAAGGCTCAGATCCACAGCGACCCCCACAGAGACCTGCTGCTCTGCCCTGTGGACGATGTATCGGTGAGTCCCTTCATCCCTTCCCCGCTGTGTCCTGTCCTCTGGGGCTGGCGCTCACCCAGGTCATCTTCCTCAGCTGTGCAGTTTACCCAGTCGTCTGCTGCTTCTAAACAGCATTTTATAGGAGTGTGGGGCTAGTTCAAGTTATAATACTTTAATTTCTTTTCAGTGTGTCCGCAACTACTCTAAGTTTTTCAAAGTTGTCATATCTTATTAAGAGTCAAAGTTGTAGTTGGCTGGCTGGCACATTAGATTAAAAAATACAGTAAAGATGTTTGGTCATTGCTTAAAGGATAAATTAGATTTTTGCAAATATCTATCTGGTTTTGAACATTATTTTTATTGGTTATAACAACATTGTACCCAGCAAATTAATATCTTGGACAGCTGTTACATACATAGCTGTTATGTTACATAGGTCAGGTGTGGCAAGAAACATTAGCAGTCCAATGATGAGGAGGTTTCTAAATGAACCCCCGTGCCAATGAGATTGAACCCATCGTAACATCATCTACTGGTTTGTGGGCAACCGTTTTGAAGTCTCAAATGTGGCATTACGATTGTTGCCATCTTGGTTTTTTGGAGCCAAGAGTGACCATATTTTACTCTTAATGGGACCATAATTTTCAAAATGATCATGCTGTGTTGAAAAAGACTTAGAACTGGTGATTGAGAACATAACTCTTCAGGAAACTGTTAACTGAGGTGGTAAATCAAGTGAGAACTAGGGTCATTTTCTCAGAAACCTACATATAATCTGACTTCTTTTTGAGACCGGTGGAGTTGCCCAACGCTGGCCATTTGAAAGAATGCATGTTTAAGGCACTTTCAGACCCTGAAGCTCTGTCTATTTTATACAATCGGTGGGTTAAACTGTTGGTTTAAAAAAATCTACATTCTGTGTCTTCTTTTTTTCCTCTTGACTTGTAAAATGTATTTGTCTCTATTACTTGGAAGCAGAATCAATACTGGATCCAAACTTTTCTCCTGCATCACTTGATCCAAATGCAGCCAGTAATTTGAAGGTTAAATACAGAGTCTCATGCTCAACACACCTGTGCTGAGATCTCCACAGTAAACAGTCAAATCAGCGGCTTGTTTCTTGTAAAACTGTCTGAGCCAAATGGGAACAAAGAGCTATAAAATATCCTTTTCTAAAGAAAGGTTTCCCGTCATTAATCACTGTTCTCCCAGCACACCAGACTCAGTTATTTACGGGTCAGTCCGACCGGTCAAATCCAATCCAGCCAGGTAGCTCTGCTCTGGATTTATTGCCGCTGCTTCAAACACATGTGGTTTTGTTTAGAGGCACGTCTCGCTCCTTGTCTGTTTTTTTCCCCTGATCCTGAGACACTCGTTTGACACTCATCTATTTCTTTGCATCTCTGACTTCTGTTTTCTCTCATTTACTTTCTCTTTGTTTGTGGTTTCCTGCTGTGCTACTATTTGATGAGAATATAAAGAGCTGTCATGACCAACATTTCATGTATACATGTTTGTTTTTGACTTGTGTGTGTGCAGGAGTCCCAGATCTCTCGGCAGAGGAGGACTGTTGCCCCCTCAGTGCCTCAGAATGCTGAGCGGGAGGCCAGGAGTCTGTTTGCCAAAGAGGTACGGCAACCTAGCAGTCCCATTATGTATATGGCTTAGTCCCCACTCTGTATCAGATGGCATGCTTGTAGCGATTGTGTCCAGTCCTTTCTAAAAAAATAAAAAAGTTTAATTTTGCAGTGAAAAAATGGGCTAGTGTTAATAGTCGCCATTAAATCTTCTCAGTAATATGACTTTTGCTTGCTAAAAAGCAGTGAATAAAATGCTTTCCTAGCATAAATTATGATTTCTTGATGACTTCACACTTGCATCATGCTGCCCCTATGATATATCGTACTAGCGATGAAAACCTTCTGGCATGATGTGGATCTACTCTGCTGCTCTGCCAGGCATCTGAATCTGTGTTCCTCAGCCAGCTCTCATGACTGTGATACAGCATGGAAACAACTGACACAGGGATTGTTAAAACAGACCTTAGGCTTACTCAGCTTCTATTGAACAAAGATCCTTTCAGCTGACTTTCTGCTCGCAGTTTCACACTGAATAAAAAGCAATATGTAAAATGAAAAAACATTGTGAGTGATACCAAAGAGAAATCAGCAGGGCAGTGGTGACTACTTCTGCTACTTGGCAGACTTATTTTGAGTTCATAAACGAGTCATATCAATCTGGAATATTTTCCCCAGAAAAGGGAACCGAGGGCTGCGTCCTCCTCCATGAGTCACAGTCCGCCTGCTTGGTTTCTGTCATTTTGCTCATATGCCATGCTTGTTATATTTGAGTGTCTCTGCTGCCCCTAATCCAGCTCTCTGTTTTGACCTGTTTGGCAGTGCATCAAGAAGTACAACACCGACTGGCATGTCATCAACTACAAATATGAGGCTTACTCTGGTGACTTCCGCATGTTGCCAAGGTAAGGAATATAAGAAAAAAAAACACTTTGACAGATAAAAAAATGAGAAAATGTAGAGGTTAGGGATCAGAGTCTGTGCAAAACAACATCGCAGTTCTGGATTGCTAAACATGTACAAGAGATTTACTCTGCTCACATGGCTCTCTGCTGGATGACGACATGCAGTGAATCACTGTTCCTGTGTATTAATACAACTCTGGTACTACAGAGTTCAGCCAGATTTCCCTCTACAACATAACAGGTGCAGGCCAGATGTTATGAATTTATATGTAAATGGTGATAAAGCTTCCTTCCATATTATTTTTAGCACAGCAAACTTCACTTGAACTCTAAATTGGAGTGAAAGAGATGAATGTGTAATAGTATTCTCCAAGTACCCTGAAAAGTCCAGAAAATATAAATGTAATGCAAGAACGGACAAGCTGGCACGAGAATTTGGGAATGCACTGATTGTTAAAGTGGGCCGATACTACACAATAATTGGAAGTATTTATATAGCTTTACAAACTGATGGCAGCAATGTCACGAGCCAGTAGCTCATAAATGTACCTGCTTAAAATATGACACAAAAGATAAACATCAGCCACTGCCATTCAAAGCAAATATTACCAGCATGTATCGGTGCATCCCTATATAAGATTTACTATCCAATACAGCACATACAGAATGTAGCAAAGGAGACAGTGCAAGATGAGTAGATCAGGGCAGTGATTTGTTGCCTGCTTTACAAAGAGTAAAGATGTAGAGAGATAGCAGACCTCACCACAGGGGAAATGCAGTCGGGAGGGGGCTGATTTATTGCAGACTGCTGACCCCCTCTCACTGTCTTTTCATAGCAAAGGCCTGAAGACAGACAAGCTGCCGGCTCACGTGTTCGAGATCGATGAAGACGCCAAAGACGAGGTGAGTAGAGGGGTCCGAGTGGCGTTAGATCACAGACATTGATCACCGACTGCAGTGAGGATGAGTGGTCTGCTATTGACTCACTGGGCCCATCGTGGACAGATGCACCATACTAGTTGTGATGTGCAATAAACCTTGCTTGGAAATGACAAAGATCCCTTCAGTCTTTCTGAATCATATAGGTAGGACACAAATTTGGCTCCTTCAACATGCCTGAAAATGTAAGCACACAGCGCTGCCTTTGAACTGGTAATTGTGCTGGAAGATTCAATGTGACTTATGGTCCGTCAGTCCTTCAGTCCGACCAGCAGTGTGACCCCTCAGAGACTGAGTGTGGAGCAGAGAAACCAGCAGACCTTATATGTCCTATAAATAGCCCTCATCGATCCTCCTCCCAGGCCTTATGCCGGATGCAGATAAACTTAGACAGAGAGGGTTTAATTGACGGAGAATGAATGCTGCTGTGCTGCCAGGACTGTGAGGGCTCTATTACTCCTTGAAATGACCAGTGCTACTGTTCCATTACCTCTGCACAATCAATTCTGGCTGTGATGGCAAATATTTAAGAAGAGAAAGAGAAAACACACATGCATATAAACAACCATAAATGTTAGTTTTTCTGTGCCCTTTATCTGATCTCACATATCCATCCACTGAGCCATAACAGTTAATCCATAATAATGAAGTCAGGGCAATTATACATTAGGTGACAGTGCTAAGTATGCTACCATTCCTGATATGAGGGTGTGGTGGGGTGTGTATACATAGTGGCTGCTGTCAGTTGTCTGAGAGAAGTATGGAAGCTGTGGGAAGAGAGAGCAGCCAGCCAATTAGATTATAGGACAAGGCTGGAGATAGAGGAGGAGGCCTGACACTCAGAGGACAAAATGCCACTTCAGTGTGATGAGGCTCATCGCCACTGTGCACAAACGCCCCTTTTTCACTTGATGTCATGATATGCGTGTCATGTTCCAGGCTTACATTAAGCTAATTAGGCTGCCTCGTACTGTGAATTCCTCCCAAGTGGGCAGACGTATTGGTGGTTTTTATGTGCGTATCAGAGTATCGTATTCCCTTGTGATGAATGTTTGTGTTTTCTGTCAAGCTGATTAATAGTCCCATGATAGTTATATGAGATAGAATGGCTATACTGACAGGATGGAGGCTGAATTATGATGGGAAATCAAAGACATGCACCGTTTGGCTGACAGTATATGATTAGAATTGATTAATTATTTTAATTTACTTTAACTGTGACGAGTGAACATTTCTCACAACCAGCTGCTTGTCAGAAAAAATATGAATGTTTCATGCAGATATGGCAATAAAAATTGACTATAACATTAAGCTGTTGAGACTGTCTGCTGTCTAGAAGCACAGTGATGCTTAATATGTTAGAGCCATTAACCTGAATTAACCTGCATTATAACATGCAACTGTCTTGATTGACTCCCAATGTCTGTTTTTATGTCTTTCTGTCAGGACTCAGCGTCGCTGTGCTCCCAGAGGGGAGGCATCATGAAGCAGGGCTGGCTTCAGAAAGCCAACATCAACAGCAGCCTGTCTGTCTCCATGAGGGTGAGTCACCAGCAGACCTCCTGTCTGTTATCCACACAACATAACAGCAACAAATGACACAACAACAGCAAAAATCGTTGGGTTCACAGCAGAGCTACAGAGACGTGGCAACTCTTTGTTCTCCTGCATGACTGGTGCACCATTAAAACTACACTTTTCTTTATCAGCTTCTGCATTGTTCTATCCCATCATACTGTACTGTATAATATAATCAGGACTTTCATCATTGCCTACATTTACACTAACATCAACATTTACATCTTTAATATTTGATATCAGAAATCTGCTATTGCACTTTTCAATGGTGCTTTATAAAATAAGACAAATACCATAAATGCACTGCAGTGAAAGCAGTGTTGTAAATATAAAAATAAGAAAAGAGGCATAGACATAAATGATAGGGTGGTCAGAAACATCTAGTAAAGTTGTTAACAGTGCAGCATCTTTCCTCCAACCAGGAGAGTAAATCCAACATAAATTTAGGTAATATCAAATGTATTTAAGCCATATTTCACAGTGTAGTTCTCTAAGTAGGAATACAATGATTATAGATGTTGATGGTTTGATTATAGCTAGAGGGACAAAATCCTGATTTCACAGTTTCACATTATAATGCATTAATTTGTGTCATAACGCTGTGGATGTGTATAAAATCACATGAACATTTTTATTAAGGGGTTTTATTACATTTTGGTTTGTAAGCTTTGGTTTTAGTTTTTAACAGGTGCTGCATTTTAACCAAATAATAAAGTGAATTAAAAACAGTCATGCCAAAGTGCAGTGTTGGTAAGCCAGAAAGGAAAGTGAAACATCTGTTATGTATGTGTTACATCTTTGAGGAGATTACGTGACAGCATGAGTGAATTACCTGACGTTTTTGCTGCATGACATTTTAAGCTGTCGCACGAGGTTCATTTTCATCTCGCCTGCAGTCTGCCAATTGCACTGGCAATTGTCTATGTTTGTTTAATTTGAACTACTGTTCAACCGTGGTTCATAGAAGCATAATGTAGCATAATGTCCCTTTTTAAGTGAGAGCAGAAACACTCGGTGTAGCTGAGCCTTTACATTTAAAGAATTTTAAACCGTGGTTAATAGTGAAGTTGGTTAATCGCTGCATTCCTGATTACAATTTCTTTGTACTTAGATATGAAGCTGCCTGACTTGCTCTCCACTGCTGTGAATTACAGGTGTTCAAAAGGAGATACTTCTACTTGTCTCAGCTCCCTGACGGCTCCTACATCCTCAACTCCTACAAGGATGAGAAGAACTGCAAGGATACCAAAGGATCCATCTACCTGGACTCATGCATAGATGTTATTCAGGTACAGGGGCTGGAAATAAAATCAAAGAAACATCAAATGCACAGCTGAGAATACGGCAATAACAGTTTGACCAACACTTAAGCTTTCAATATACCATACTGTTTGTTTAATCAAACTCCCCTGGTGTATCTGTGCCAACAGTGAGTTTTCTGTTCTTGGCACAAGCTCTCACCCTCGTGAAAGTCAATGTGTTTCCTAGTCTCGCCACGCTCCAGGGGACTTTAGCTGCTTTGATTGAATAGATTTACTGCATTCCACCGTCTTGGGCAGAAAAGTCCGGTCCTAGCAGATTATGAGGGGGCTGCTGCTGTTGGCTCATGGCACAGGCTGGTACCTCGTTCAGGTCTGCACTGAGCGGACAGGCTGCCAGGAAGCTTTCAGTGTGATGAACACATTCACAAGATGAATGAGAGGAGTGAGGAGACTCATTCCGGCTAGTGGGTTTAATGAGGAAGCTTGTGGAGTATGGTGGGTTGACGTGTGCAGCATGTTCTGCACCCGAAAGACTTTGTGTTCACGCTGCTTTCAACAACAAGTTTGTCGTGAGGACCCTGTATGTTAAAATCCATCTGAAGCACTGTGCAAGCAAAAAGCTGTTGCGAGGTGTTTGGTCAGAAGTAGACTGTACTTACATAAGCTAAAGGATAAAAGTACTCCCGAATATGGGATGCCCTTTTATCCATTGAGAGTGTTTTGTTGGGGAACAAGATAAAACAAAACATTTTAAACATATGCAATAAAATACAATAACTCTTCTCCCATCAGAGCCCTAAGATGCGGCGTAATGGCTTCGAGTTGAAGATGCAAGACCGCTACAGCCACTTCCTGGCTGCAGACAGTGAAGCAGAGATGGAGGAGTGGGTGGTCACACTGAAACAGGCTCTGCAGGGCAGCACTGATGCCAGCCAGGACAGGAGGAATGGTGCAGAGACGTTGGACGGTGCCCTGGGTGAGTCAGACCATGCCTATATCTGAAGTACATTTACGCAAGTATTATACTCAAGTACAGTTTTGAGGCACTTGTACTTTTGTAACAATCTCCCTCAACTATTAACACTCAAAGGAAAAGTACAACGCAAATTCTTAGAGGACGGGCGGACCTGATAAATGCAGCTAATGGTCACTACCGGCTGGCCGAAAACTAATTTAAACCCCCCAAAATTAAATAGCAAATCTCTCCCTTACAGCTATGAAAATGACGGAATAAATTATAAAGAAACGAAAACACACAGGAGGTTAGATTCCTTACACTGTATTAACAGAGAATAAATTAAATTATGTCCGACCCGGACACACACACCAAACAAAAGGAAAGAGGCACACCGCAATACAATCAAACATTTCGCCAATAAACCCACAATAACCCCGAAAAATCCCCACAGTTCAAATGTCCAAAATCCAATGTAAAGAGTCCAAGAAAGAATTAGTTCCAAAAGGAAAGTATCAAAAGAAAACTACCTTGCCAGGTGGACGCGTGGCAAGCCGCCGTAAGTCTAAAGCCTGCAGTACTCCAGTGGTATATTATAATCCAGCTTCGGTTTCGTTTTGAATATCCTGAGGAGATCCACTGGACAATGCTGCTGTCCACGTCCTCCAAAACTCTGCCGTCTCCACCCGCCGCACGCGTCAACTCTTGCGACATTTCCCCTCTCCCCCATTTAACACATTGCCAGGAGAAAAAAATAAAAATAATAGCTGTCCATATGAATGATCCGTGTCCATTAATGATCCCCGACCATAGGCTCCTGATACGTTTGGTAATCATGGTAATTAAAATTATGGCAAAAGACTACACAATAAAACATGTTCATCACCATAATTACTACAGGTCAAGGTAGACTTGGGCGACCTTACACTTTACTTGAGGATTTCCATTGTCTGCTACTTTATACTTCTACTCCACTCCACTTAGGTACATTATTTGCTGAAAAAAGTACTTTGGATTCTTAAGTACATTTATGGTATTTTTAATTTTTACCTTTACATTTACTGAATATGACTTTTGGGCGCTCTATAAAACACATAAACATAATAAAATATACTTGGAATACACACGTGCCTGGATCACCTTTCAGTCAACCTATTATCTACAGTCATTTTGAACAGTCCCTGTACAGTCATAGTCCATCTGGCTATGATACTAATAGCATGTTTCAACTGACCCTGTTTTAGCATTGTTCAGTGTTAGTAATCACTCCTCCCTGGCAGTGGAGGGAGTCCAAAACGCCCCTGAATTTAAGTCTGAGTTCTGTGTTATGACATGTTAATGGCTTCCATATTACAATTATACATAGGCAATAAATATGCTCAACACTATTCCAATAGTTGCTGCCAGTAGAGAGATCGAAGTGCTGTAAAAATGCTTGCATCTGGCATAAATTCTTCTAAAAGATGTTCAGCTGTGCAGATTCAAGTAACTCAAAGCCCAGAAATCTTTTTCCAGCTGCTCCAGTATATTTGTTAGTTTGCGCTCCTTAGTTTTGCTCCCAAATTCCCTCAAGTGTGTGTTTCTTTAGGGGGCAGTTAACGGTGAATTGCTGAACTCACGCTTGTCCTGAACTGTGGACAAATGCCAGCACTTTTATGCAGTTTGCGTACGTCTTGCCAGCATCTCTGGGCCATTTTTTTCTTATATAAAAATATACTCTCCTGAGAACGTTCTAGTGAAACCAAATAGGCCTAGCTTGGTCACAAATCTCCAAGATGCTGATGAGCGAGTGGGAGGCCGTCCAGAAAGATGGAGAGTTCACTCAGTCCCATCACCTGGGAGTCAGCAGAATAGCTGAATGGCCTCTTCTTAATATGGCCAGTAGACTGTAAGATATTAGTGTAGCTCAGATAGCCACTGAGGGAGTCATTAAGGAAATAGTGAATGGGCAGAGCTTTATTGGACCTGATTTGCAATGGAGTGATTTCTTGTCTCACTGGGTTTCTGTGCATTCTGATCAACTTTATTCATGTCCTGTTCAATCAGATGACGACACGACCAGCCAGGGTAAAGGTGAGAGCCTGCTGGAGAGCCTGGGGAGGAGCTTACACCCCGAACTTGTGAAGGTATGAATAATGGATCGACTGTAGATTAGCTAATTACGGCCGTTGACTAAAAAATGGACAGAGCCACTCCAGCGGTTTCAAAGGAAGTCTGATTGTACGTAAGCTTATAAGAAAATGACCCTAATTCTCACTTGATTTATTCCCTCAGTAAACAGTTTCTTAATGAGCTTTTGGCATCAATCACTAGTGTGAAGTCTTATTCAATACAGCATAATGTTCAGAAAATTCTGGTACCATTTTGAGTAAAATACGGTTCTAAAGAACAAGATGGCGATGGCCGTAATGCAAAATTTGTGGCTTAAAAACAGTAGTCCACAGAACAGTAGATGACGTCATGATGGGTTCAGTCTGATTGGCATCGATTTACAGAAACTTTTTGAGATTTCACATTTCAAATGTGTAATTTTTTGTACCTGATATGTCTACATCCCTTGTGGATTATTATTATTATTATTATTATTATTATTGTTATTATTGTTATTTGTATTATTTGTATTATTATTATTATTATTATTATTTGTACTATTATTTGTATTATTATTATTATTATTATTATTATTATCATTGTTGTTGTTATTTGTATTATTATATTATTATTATTTTGTTATTTATTTATACTTTTTGTTGTGCCTGTCACTACACAGTTGGTGCAGATGATATATAAAAAAAATCAACAGAAAAATGAGCTTTTGTACCAGAGCATGTTTATAAAATCCTTTGTTTATAAATCTTAGAGGAGCAGCTCTTTTGTTGGACTCTATGTGTCTGAGTCCATTTTCTCAGCCTGAGAACAGCAGTGTTTATTCCACAGAGGACCAGGCCGTTTTAATATGCCTGTAAACCCAGACAGACAACAAAGCCCTCTGTGCTCTGTGCTGCTGTTTCACTCCGTTTGCTCTGGGCCACTCCAGCACAGCTTTTTTCCCTCTCCACGCAAAAGATCATTTGAGTTTGCCTGCAGGCTGGTCACAGTCAGAGGAGAAACAAGGGGAAGGAGATGGATTAGGGCTCTTACCGTGACCTGAGGGTTTGATTTGTTTGTCTCCATTAGACGCCCTTCTTTCTCTGTCTGGGTCTGTTGACGGCTTATCTCCTTCTCTGTCTTACTTGTCTTAAAACACTGGAACACAGGAAGCTCAGTCCTCAGACTGATATTGTGTGAAATATTACTTTTGTGTTAAAACCAGGTTATATTGTCCCATTTTTAATTCACTTACATTCTTCTTGTGTGTGTGTGTGTGTGTGTGTGTGTGTGTGTGTGTGTGCAGTACGCCAGGGAGACGGACCAGCTCAATAAGATCAACAGAAATGAATGCAGGCAAAAGCTTTACTCTCTGGATCCCGAGACACAGGTACACTGTAGCTAGAAGATGCTTCTTTATACACATGGTTGTCCTCTGATTTATTTATTTCACTATTGATTCAGACTATTTGATCTCCCCTCCCTTTTCCACCATTTATACTGTTTCCTTCTCCTTTTCCTCAAACATCCTCTCTCCTTTCAACTGAATCAATCTTCTCTTGTTGTTAATCTCCCTGCATTCATGTCTCCTGCTTCCCTCTTCGCTCCTCTCCTCCCTCCTGTCTGGTAACCAGAGGCTGGACTTCTCAGGCATCGAGCCAGATGTGAAGCCATTCGAGGAGCGTTTTGGCCGTCGAATCGTGGTCAGCTGCCATGACCTGACCTTCAGTCTTCAGGGCTGCGTTAGCGAGAAGGGTGACGGCGTCCTCACCAACGTATGTCATCACCTTACTTCCAGTTTATATTCTCCTTATATGACTCTTCTGTTATCCCCTGTTACTTTGTGCTTTACAAAGTGCTACCACACTTTTCATAGAAAAATAGATAACCAAATACCCATGAAATAAATAAAAACTAGTTTAAAAAAAGTAAGGTTTTCCTTTTCACACCACACAACTTTCACCTTCCTCACCCTCTGCTGTGCTGCCCCAGTTAAAACACCTTCATTATTCATGTTGGCTGGTCTGGAGGCAATGGATGTAACCGGGCCAAAAGAGGATAACACAATTAGATGTTGCAGCCTCTCATTTAGTTAAGGATACAATCAGTGTAAAAACAAAATATATTAAGTACTTATATTAAAGCAGTTCTACACACTGATGTTGCTACATCGTTTTACGTTTTAAGAAAAATCTAGAAGCTACAAGCTTTAAACTTTGTGGCTCTAAATGATTCATGACTTAAGCTTATGTAAGAAGTCAGTCTGAATATGGAAATGTCTTGAGTATGTTATCAGTGAAGTGCTCCTGGCAGCATGAGGCAGCAGTTTGTGTGAGCGCCGCCTTTGTCAGAGTAGATTGCTGTAATCATAAAACATTGAGTTAGACCTCCTCCTCCTGCTGCTTGCTGGTGCATTAAAGGGGCTGCTGGGAGAGCTGAACTGAGTCATTTTTGTGGTCTGGAAGCAGCATGCGCTCTCTTTCCCTCCCCTTCTTCCTCCCCCACTTTCCCTCCACAGTCTTCGATAGGTTCAATGTTCATTGGATTTACCGAGGCTTGTCCATCATGCAGGAACCGTTCAGCCTGGCATAAGTGCACTCAGACATTCAAAACTGTGTGGGCGGCACTGCTGTGGAACCAACATTTGCTTCCAAACTAGGGGTGAACTAATAGTAGTGGAGTCTGTTACAGAGAAAGTATTTACATTATTCAGTGTTTATTTAGTATTTATTCCTACATACTTAGGCTCAATTTACTGTTGTGGCAGATTAAAACTCTTGATTGTAAGTCATACGAATGTTAATATTATAGTTACTTTATTCAGCTTCTTAATGCAGGCGGACGCAGGTTTTAAACAGATTCGAGACACAATGACCTTTAAGGTGTCATGTTGCAGGTGTCTATTGCAGGTGTGTCTATTGTTTTGATTTTCTGTATTAACCATTAACTAATTGCTTATTGGTTTGCATATTAGAAGCATATCAGCTCTTTATTAGTCATTATAAAGAACCTATTAATGTCTTATTCTGCATAAACATATTCTACAACTATTAGGACAAAGTTTTCCTTCAATGATCTCCTGATTTCTTGCTGATAGCAAGATAGGTAGATAAATTAAGAATCTTATGTCACAAAACACAAAACTACAGGTGTTCATAATGTCAAATTTACACTTTCTAACTCAGAATATGTTCCACATTCTAGAATGAGGCCTTCCTCATTACATTCACTTGTTGTTTGACACTCATTAACCCACACAGATTATTCTACTAGTGAATTAGTTATATAAGGATGTCCTCACTTTAGAATGGGGAACATGCTCTGAGTTAGAAAGACCTACTTTAGAGTTATTAACACTGTAGTTTTGTGTTTTGCAACATAAGAATAGACCATATTTAAGAAGTGTTATTAAGGGAGAATGACTCTTTTTGTGGTACCACCTTAAAAAGCACATTAAGATCATAATAAATGTACAACAGCTTTCTGACTTACGATCAATAAGCAGTCACTAGGAGGTTATCAATGTGGGAAAACTCTTAGTTAATGGCCTAGTAGTTGTAGAATAAGGTCATGCAGAAGAAGACATTGATAAGTGCTTTACAATGACTGATTAAGTGCCAGTATGCCACTAATATTCATGCTAATAAGTAACTAATTATTGGTTAATATGTGTATCCCAATATAAAGTGTTAGTGCATCCAAACATTTTGTGCTTGTAAGTAATTTTTGCATTACATCAAACTGCTTAGCAAATATGCAATGAGCATGTTAACTTGGGGTCATCTGATGTATAATCATAAAGTTCTGAAAAAATGGTGAATTAATGGAGGGATTAATCTAAATAAATCTAGTGTGAAATGTGATAAACAGTAAATGAGTCCAGGTATATTATAAACCCTAGCTGATGTGTTCTAGTGTGAAAAAGCCCTTAAACCGTCTCTCTGCTGAACCCCAGGTGGAACCATTCTTCATCAGCCTTGCTCTCTTTGACGTCTCAAAGAGCTGTAAGATTTCGGCCGACTTCCACATTGACCTCAACCCGCCCTGCGTCAGGGACATGCTGACCGACGCCTCAGGCCAGCTCTCTCCTTCATCGGACTCAGAGGGCGGAGGAGGAGGCGGAGGAGGGGGAGGTGGAGTCATGGTGAACGGAGACTCAGGGAAAGGGAACGGCCTGCCTGCTCTTCAGAGGGTGTCAGAGGCTCTGCTGCGCTTCCCCACACAGGTAGACACCCGACTGCAGACAAAGCTGTTTGATTGAGGAAATGACTTTACCTGACTCACTGAGAGTCAACAGTCGGAAATGGGTGTGAAACCTGAATCATTCTTGTGTCATTCATACAAATCAAGGTGTGAACAACACAATGTTCCATCCTTTGTGAAACATCTTTTGACATCTATTTCTTCTGGAAAAACAAAAAACACAAACTGATTCAAAATAACATCAATTCATCATTCATATTCATGATAATATCAAATAAAATGGCAGAAAATACAGATACACTCTTAAAACTATAGCACATTTGATGTGATTAACAAGATTATTAGATTGATATAAAAGATGATAGTAATTATGCATTTACATAAACTTTTAAGGCAAATGTCTAGTCGAGCTAATACGTTTCTCCAGTCTACATAATACCAGAATTTGCTGTGTTGCATTTTAGGTTTGTTTAGCTATTTGCTGTTCAATTATAAATGAAAGTCACATGGACTCTGGTGCTGCAGCTCACTTATTAGCCAGAGTTTTGGCAGCCCTGTCATCCTGTTGGGTTAGAGGTTTTGCTGATGTGGGTTTTACTTATTTGAAACTGGCTCAACATTTTTTTTTTTTTGAGCTGCTCTTTTCTCACATGAGGAAGTGGCTGGAAATTAGAATCGGTTCTTCAGTGTCAATAACTCAGCCTCTGGAGTTATTCTTATTGCTTTTTGGCAGTTTCTTAAGGCATCTAAAACGTACTACAAGGAGTTTTTAATGGGTTATGAAACAGTCTCAATTTAATATCCAAATCAAAAATGAAACATAGTATTAAAAATGCATTGCATCTGTAATTTACTCGCTTTCAAAACAAATGCACCCATTAGCCGGATCAATATCTTTCAACAGGAGGCAGTGGTGCTCATGCCATTTTTGTCCACAGGAGTCACCAGAATCAACAAAAATGAAAGTCCCTTGTAGCCGCTTTAATATACTTTACTACATAAAACACAACTAGACCAAAACCAGTAACAGGTAGGAAACACAAAAGAGAAACCATTAATCTAAATCAAACTGTGTAAAAGCATGTTCTTTTTATCTCTGTGTCCATCCAAAGACACTAGTGAATCAACTTTTTGAAGCACATCTGTGTAGTTCATAGGTTTACATATATTTACAGGAAGCCACCCTGTGTGATCTGTCCTGAGAGGAACTTTCAAAACGGAAGTCTTTTGAAACACAGCGAATAAAAGCATTAATACAAATAGTAATACAAATGTATTGCAAGTAAATGTAGTCAGTGATGGAATTTAACTAAGTACATGTACTTAAGTACATTTTTGAAGCACTTGAGTATTTACATTTTCTGTTACTTTATACATCTACTCTACAACATTTTGGTGGAAAATATTTTACTTTTTACTCACTACATTTATTTGATAAGTTTAGTTACTAGTTGCTTTGCAGATTGCATGCCAAAGTAGTGCATTTTTAAATGAATTTATTTTATCAGCAGTTGATTAAAAAAAATTAACAAAACAAAACAAAACAAAACAAAACACAGATTCCAATAATCAGAAAAATGCTGAATATTGGATCTGATAATCGACCAGGCTGATAATCAGTTGACTCTTAGTATACAGTATATACATACTTGTAAATATATGTATAATTTACTTTTATTTGTAATTCTAGTACATTTAATATCAGATACTTTAAGACTTTTTCTTCAATGCTATTTGTATGGGTGACTTTTACTTTTACAAAAGTAATATTTTCACATTATATCTTTACTTTAACTCAAGTAGCTACTTTTTACCACACTGACTGTACTCTATTAATAACCAGAGTTCACTGTGAATTGTCACCATCACACCCTATATAACCTCATCAGCTTGTGGTTGGATGCTGTCCTCGCTCCTGCCTTAGACCGCTCAGTGAGGTGACAGACTGCCGAATTGTTATTTGTGTCTGTAACATAGCTTAGCATTCCCATGCTGACTGCAGCTGACCTCAGTGGGGACAAGGGATGAGTCACCAGTTGATGGATTCCCTGCGTGATGATAGTGTCTTTCATATAGATTTCTCTCTTTTTTAATCAAAGTGCTGTGCTTTCAATTTTCATTCCATTGTAGTATTTCCAGATGGCGAGTGTCTCCAGACAATGCTTGGTCTGTGTCCAGCATTTTAAAAACTCTGAGAGGATCCACATGAGGCCTCAGTTTAGCTCATTCAGCTCGCATTTGCAAGTGATTTCAGACCTTTTTTCAGCTCAGTGTTTGGTGATGTCATCGCTCTGTCTCTTCTCTTTGCTGCGTTTTAAGTCCAGAGTTTATTTAGGAAAGAGTAATGCCCATGTGTGAGTGTTACTCTTGGCTCCGACAAACTCCTGCAGGTGCTGTGAGATCAGCACGCGCACACACACACACACAGTCTTTTTCCTCATCTCTGGCTGCTTGGCCTATTAATACGATTAACTCACTCAGCAAGACTGGAGCCTGTTGTAAATTAGCTGGTGTAAGGTTATAAAAAGTTCTTAGACACTCACTTTCCATTTTCCTGACAAGAGACATGACTGGGCTTTAACAGCAACAGATTGAAAACAGAAACAGCTTGATGGTGAGAAGATGAATAGGGAAGAGTACTCAGAGCTGAAACAGTATTTGCAATAGAGAGTGCAGCAACCAGAGGCAGGATGCATGGTAAAACAGAGCTTAAAAATTTTAAAAACAACTTTTCAAAGCATCTGTATGTTTAATTTGTGGTCTTAATGTTACGTTCTGCCAACCAACATCTGTGAAAGTTCCACACCAGCCGAACACACACTCACACACGTCATCCACACCCACACATACAAACACGTGCATACAAACAGAGCAGGCTCTACCTCTGTGATTAGTGTGCCATTATAGCTGGGCAGACCACAGTTTAATTTCAGTGCATTGGGTGTGGTCCAAGGACAGAACCTCCTCTTCTCATATCTCTCCGCTGCATCAGCAGATTTTGGGAGGCCACAGCCTCCATTCCAGTTCATTACATAATTCACAAACCTAATGCATTTGTCTAAGCACGTATATTAAGGAGATGTGGTGGAGCTTTTCCCCCCCAACATCCATGGCAGTGAGTTATAAACAACAAATTATAATGTGAAAGATTGAAAACCAGAAGCTGCTGCCTGTGGTTGTGCAGGCGGGAGAAGACAGGCGGTGTTCTGTGAATGTGTCTGTCTAACTGGCACTGCGCTAGTCTCTTCTAACGTGTATTATTAATGCACCGTTTGTGACATCTACATCTATTTTGATGTAAAGCTACATTAGCTTCTTAGATGTTGCAACTGCTCGCTTGGTTTCAGTTCTTATGCTGAAACTTTAATGGTTCCCAAAATGACTTCCTGCTTCTTCTGTCTACATTTTTGTTTCTGCTCCCGCTAACATCTGGCGATTTATTTATTTATTTTTTTAATTGTACATGTGCACATGAGCGGCATGTTTTCGTCTGAGTTCTGTCTACTTGAGTTGTTTGTGTTAACTGACACTACGAGCTTAAAGACAGGCCCATCTGACCAAAAATAGATGTAAGCCCCCATGTGGTTTTCCTGTATAACCTTCAGCTAACAGCAGACACTTCCTCTGCACTTGCCTTGTAGAGAAGCAGTTGATGAAGACTGACACGACATTTCAAGTTTGAATTGCTGATGATTTGAGCAACAGGTGGTTTGGATGAAGTGGTTTCTTGTATCAGTCAAGTGATCATTTCTCCTCTTCATGTTGCTAATAAAGAAAACCGAGAAGGAGCATTGAAAGACACTGACAGTGTTTATACACATATATTGTATACTCTATGACATCACGTAGTGTACCCTCATACCATTTATCCCTCTATCCTCCAGGGTATCTTTTCAGTGACCAACCCTCACGCAGATATCTTCCTGGTGGCCCGTGTGGAGAAGGTGTTACAGAACGGCATCACACACTGTGCAGAGCCGTACGTCAAGACCTCCGACATCAACAAGGTCCGCTTCCGTGAACTCTTTTATTAAATCACTCAAACACAAATGCATAATAAAAACAACAGCAAGCTTTCCAGTTGAACATGTCTGGCTTTTCTCTTCCGTATTGATTTTGTTTTTTCTGTTTGTCTGTCCCTGCAGACTGCTCAGAAGGTGCTCAAAGCTGCCAAGCAGACATGCCAACGCTTGGGCCAGTACAGGATGCCATTCGCCTGGGCTGCCAAGTAAGACAGGAATAATCCATGAGTCAAAATATTATCCAGTAATGAATCTGTTTGGATTCATCTTTGGAATGGCCTGATACAAATGCATAAAAGATGTCATCATAATATAACCCTGATTCCAAAAAAACACTGGTTCTGCTCATTTTGTGTGTTTGCAGGCATTAAATTCATAAAGAGTGTTTATTTATAAAAACATTAAAGTTTGAATATTAAATATCTCGTCTTTGTACCATATCCAATTGGATACGGGTTAGGAAAGGATATGAAAATCATTGCATTCTGTTTTTATTACTTACGTCTCCAACCTTTTTTGGAATCAGGGTTATAAAATAATGCATTGGATTTTAGAAAGCTTGAAGTCTATTCATTTAAAATGTATATCTATAAATGTCACACATCCTCTATATACTTTGACAGGTCTCGAGTAGGTGTGGAAAAAAAGGGTTATGATCATTTTGCTACAAAGATATTACAAATATTACATTTAGCAAACTAGAAATGCCTCTGAGATGGACCAAAAGCTTAATTGAAACACAGGACATGTTAGTCTGTGTCTAGAAGTTGCCCGCTTCAGGCAGGTCTAATGGAACAGATAAACTTCTATTTTAGTCAGTCTACCTCTCTATACAGGCTGCATGGCCGTCAACAGAAACGCAACCCAGAGCACATTTTATTTATCTATTTCATCCCGTTTTATCCATGTAGTGTAACGACACTGATTCATGTTGGGCCCAGGTGACTCTACTCCTACTGCTCCTTAATGCATCCTGTGTAGACACAGACAGGAGTGAAGTTGCTATGCTCATAAACACAATATTGTGTTGTAACAACCGGTGTAATACTGATGCAGTGAAATAAATATGTGCAGTCTAACTTCCTTCAGATGAAAATGGATTGTACTACATTAAACTAGCATGAGATTTTTCATAAAACTCCATCATTTTTAGCCTGATACATTCATATAACCCTGATCAGAAATGTGAATATTTGGCTGTTTGTATGAGCCGGTCTCTGTAGCCATGTGCAATCTGTTTCCAGGCAGGTGTTCAAAGATGCTCAGGGCAGCCTGGACATGGATGGGAAGTTTTCTCCTCTCTACCGCCAGGACAGCAGCAAAATCTCCACTGATGACATCATCAAGCTGCTGGCCGACATCAGGAAGTGAGTCATCTCCGCTCTTCTGCTATTTTAGCGTGTGCTTGGTTACTGTAGCTCAAAACACTCATGCCTGTGCACATTTATGCTTTTGCTGAATGTGTATTTCAAATGGTATTGCTTAGCATACAACCTTTGTGCCAACTCAGGATTTAACTCATCCAATCAATAAAAAGCACTTTATACATTTTCGATAAGTCCTTTATTCAGACCTGACTGCACTTTGTTTCATATTTTGAATCTCTTTCCTCATCAGACCTGAGAAGAGCAAGCTTCAGACCATCCCTGGACAATTGAATGTCACCATTGAGTGTGTCCCACCTGACTTCTCAAGTATGTTGTCTTTTCAAAACACTCCCTTGATCCTAACATCCCTGCATTCATACTTTCTACAGAGAAAAAAACGCTATTTATATTAAATGACTGTTAAAAACTAAAAGTAGGTCGCTTTGTGAGCCTAATCTGGAAAACACACACATGTAGCTGTAGATTCATTCATTGTAATCTGCTGTAGTGAGTTTTGTGAGCCTGCTGTTGGATAAGAAAAAGCCCTGCCTTCTTGTGATCACTTGAGCATCTGCAGTTCCACCTTTTTCACTGCTGCTGACCTAATCTAGATTATGTCAAAAACTGAA
Source organism: Pagrus major (assembly GCF_040436345.1). Classification (NCBI taxonomy): domain Eukaryota; kingdom Metazoa; phylum Chordata; class Actinopteri; order Spariformes; family Sparidae; genus Pagrus; species Pagrus major. Next base: position 18,687,913 of record NC_133224.1, on the reverse strand, counting down.
GTAGAAGAAACTTGAATTTCTTTATGACCAAGATAACCATAAAACAATGATAACAAGTGCAATGAACAAACCTGTGGTTCCCTCACAACACGTGCAGGAAAATGTTCCTGATCCTAGAATGCAAACGATACAGACTGGCAGTGAATGAAAGTCAGTTTTTGGGTTCTCAAAGGAAATGTGGATAAAGAGAAGAAAAGGAAAGAGGATTTTGGTTGATGGGGTGTACCCACATGGAAGAAAGAACATGATTAGGGAGGTACAATAAAGGATAAATGATGGCCTCCAGCATCAATGGCAGCAGTTGAAGGAAGTACTTAGAAACCCTGCCAGGATGTACTTAGGATAATTGTAAAAAAAAAAAAAGAAGAAAAAAAAGCTGTAACTGGTGCTTTCTGTGCAGCCCCAAAACCATGTACATTTGATTTGCAAGCTTTCAACTGTTGTTGTAATCAGTATCTGAGTTTTCACTGACTAACAGTTTGGTTGTTTTTATGTACTTAGCTAAAAACAAAGAGAACACCTGCACTCACAGAGAGATAGTCTTCTAATTTATTAATTGAACATCCATGAATGAGCCGCCCAGAATCAACCTCTCCTAATAAAGAAGGCATGATGGCAATATTCAGCAACAACAATGACAAGTTTTACAAGATGAGAGGTGATTAATATATAAAGCTGAAGACTGGACACATTCAGAGCTATATAATCCAGTTTAACAAATGAAACTGCAATATTATTAACAGTAACTAGAAGACATAATTCAGAAAAAACCTTCATTAAGTTCATTCATCACAGTTTATGACCTTTTTAGAGAAAAAAACTTTCTAAAATGCAAAATGCTCAAGGGCTCAAAGCACCCAGTTAATTAGCTCACAGATACACTGGATGACCTTGGGTTGACTCTTCGGGATGGCACCAGAAACAGGAACACTTCAGTGGAGCTTTGGTCCCGTAACTCCTCTGCTCCCATTCCACAGATACAGTCACTTCCTCTTACATTCCCGTCAAGCCCTTCGAGGACGGCTGTGAGCGGGTGTCGGTGGAGGTCGAGGAGTTTCTCCCCGACGAGGCCAAGTACAACTACCCCTTCACCACCTACAAGAACCAGCTCTACATCTACCCCCATCAGCTCAAGTACGACAACCAGAAGACCTTCACCAAGGTGAGCGGTGATGATGGGAATGAATATTGAAAATATCGGTGATTTGACTCAGTGGGTCACTTATTTATTATTCGCCCTGCTGTATGCATTGATTGACTGATGTTATGTTTCCTCCACTCCAGGCTCGAAACATTGCAGTCTGCATCCAGTTCCGAGATTCAGATGATGAAGGTGCAACCCCTTTAAAGGTGAGTTGTATGAACTGTGCATATTTTGGTATGTAAGCTACTGCACATCCTAGTAATACACACGTCTGACTTTGTGATGGAGGAGTAAATTCACATATCAGTTACCTGAAGGTGTATTTTATCTTTGAACAACAATCCGATCTTCGATGCCTGAGCAGATATTAATGTTATTACTGATGTGTTGGTATTTAAAAAAAGCAGATGATGGGAGGAAATAAAGATAACCGATGATTGGAGGATCACTTTATTCTCAACAGATTAGCAGGAGCCTGTTGCAGAAACAGTGATAATGTCATGAATGTCCAAAATGAGATTTGATCAACAGCAGTGCTTCACAACAGCATAACACATGATAAATTATTCTTTTTATTGCATTTTACAAAGTGGAAGTCAGGGTGCAGCCGAGGGGCCAGAGAAGGGAGAGAGGAAAAGCTCCCAGAAGCTGGTTATTATAGCTGGCAGGAGAAGATAATGAATGGTCACTCTCTCTCTCTTCTCTTCTCTCTCTGTTTCTCTCTGGCCACACATGTCAAATATCTGTGGGTGGAAACAGTCATCAAAGCACCGCGGATTGTTTTCCTTTTCACTTTTCCAGAAGGACGGAGGAAAACAGAAATACTTCAGCTTGAACCGCCAAAACATTTACACTTGATGCTCTCGATTGTGACAGTCCAGACAGACAGATCAGCGTGCAGTCTTGCGAAGTATATCTCAGATACTGTAGTTAACTCACACACACACACACAAACACACACACAGAGTGTGGTCTCAAACAATGCTAGAAGTACAGCAGGGAGGAAGTTATTTACAAACAGTGATCAGGACCCAGCAGCACACCTCTCAGGAGATTTTAATCAGAGGAGGTGGAAGCTCAGGGAGGTTCTGGGATTTAGAGACTCAAATCTGGGAGGAAATTCTTTTGAAGCTTTGGGAACAGGAATGTGAAAAACTAAGGATATGGGATGTCCCAGAGGCTGTGAATTGAAAATGTATTTATCTCTCCTGCCTCTAAACTGTTATCTTAGTCATGAATCATGACTTGTTGACCAGTCAAACCTACACTCATGAGCCCAGGTGTGACTTATTAGTGGGCTTTCCAGAAAAATGAGTTGCTCCACCAGTGCAGCCAGTAGAATAGAATGGTACATTACATGTATGAACAAGACTTCCTCGATGACTGATAAGATCCGAAGCAGCTCCTTGTAGCCACATCTCGACCCTCATCCTGAGTCAGGTAATCAGGACTCCTATCAGCCCCCTTTGCTGCTGTAAGGACTTCCTGAATGGGTTGTTTTTCCATGGCGCTACACAAACCAGGCACCACCTGCAGTCCCACTGTACCTCGTGATCTGCAACAACAGATCTTTGCAGAAATCTGTGTAATCCCCCACCCCTCCTTCTCCTCCACCACCACCTCCTCCTCCTCCACCACCTCCAGCTTCTTCCCAGACTGAGCTGAGAGCTGAACCCTGTCCTCTCTCTCTCTGAGCCTCTCTCATCCTCCAGGCTCCTCTGTTCCTCCTGCAGAGGCTCCAACTCTTTTTTTTTCTGATCCTGGCTCCTATCAGTCTCAATTTCAATCAGTTGGCTCCAAAGCTCATTCCTTCCTCTGGCCAGCACTGCTCATTATTGTTCATTAGAGATGACTGCAATTGTTAGCTTCCTAATTACAGAATCCAACCAGCCATCTGAACAGGTTTGAGTTTTTTTCTTTCCTTTTGTCGCCCCCTCATTAGAAAAATCCAGGTTGATTTTTTTTCCCACGGTAAGTGGCTGCTGCTCTGCCACAAAACAACTTTGGCTATTTAATGGCTGAGGGTGCATTCATAAAGCATCACACATTTGCATCTACCAATGGCTCTAGTTGCTATTTGGAAAAGAACGTGAATATTTACTGTATGTACAGTTATCATATATGGAGTCATAATGCTGTAATTGTTGGTTTTCTGTCATCAACATACAGAAAAGAAGGGCGCATATTGTCGCCTTAATTACGACAAGGTAAACAGTGCTTTGTAAGGCCTGAGAATGTATATCATTATTCATGATGAGGACCCTCTTTTGTAGTCAGAGGGCATGCTTTTGATGATTTCGGGTTCCTCTTTATAGTTTCTCAATTCTTTGTTGAAGCTGGTGGTGCTTCAAAGATACACATGATGAAGGGGTTACACACATTTTCTCCAAATATTGTCAGCAATCACAGATTTCTAAGCACTTACTCACCGCTGTGCCCCATCATCAAAGGGCCAGAGTTTCAATGACCGATGCGTTTGCTTGCCTTTCAGTGCATCTACGGCAAGCCGGGAGACTCACTGTTCACCAGCAGCACCTACGCAGCCGTCCTGCACCACAATCAGAGCCCGGAGTTCTACGACGAGGTGAGACGATCGGCTCGTTATCCCAATTTCATTCACGCAAGAGTTCATATCACTTTAGATACATTGACCAGTAGTTTTACAGGCATGTGACGAATCATGTGTGTTTAATAAACACCTTTACACAAACAACAAAAAACACAAAAAAAAAATCATCAGGTGATTGAAACTGAATTAGACATAAAGAGGAAATAACTGGAGCGACAATGAAGAAGCACTATTTTTTTTCCGTGCTCTATACTCAAATTCTTCTGCCAGTTCTGAGATAATCCCATAAATCTGTCTCAGGGCAGAGCTGTGATCTCACACTAGACTGGTCAAACAGTCACACAGCCCACTACACACACACACACACACACACACACACACACACACAAAGCCAGGAGGTCAACAAAAGAGGTACAGTCAGGATACTGTTAGAGTGGTAGAGCAGAGGGGGTCCATATGGCCCTGATATGAAACGGATTAGGATCTTAAGAGTCCTCACATACACCCGCATGCACACATACTTACACAGAGGCACACTCACTGGGATTTACCCCCACATGCTTCAGCTTCCAGTCACATCATGGGGAGTTTCTACTCAAACAGGACAACACTGATCTTTATCTTCTAAACATATTTTGCTTTGATCTGTGCTCTTCTTATCCTCCAAATCCTCTTTTAGCACTGTATAAGATTGATTATTTTTACTAGAAGTTGTAGTATAATCTTATGGATGTTTCCAACTTTCCCAAGAGAGAACTTTCAACACACTAACTGACTAATGACTGAATCATGTTCGTGTCATAAATTAGAGAGTCATGATCTTCATTCATGACTTTCTTCAGGAATGTGTTGGTCACTAGATCTGTATTAGTGGCAAATAAGTTTAGTAGTATTGTATGTGTCACTTCCTGTGAGAAAATCTGCATGTACAAACAAAAAAATAAATTTCCTTGCTTCTACTGCCCTCTGGTGGATAATAATATGATTTAGGTTTTGCTTAAATTCACAAATACCTACACAGCATGTCCCATGGGTATAAGAGCTAAAAAAAACACTGTAATTTACTATGCAAGCAAACCTATTTTATTTATTACAGAATATTAATGTAAGGTCAAAAGACAGGGGAATGAAAAGTTTCACTGTGTGCATGATAGATGACACAGATTCAAATAAATTTACACCAGTATTTTTCTGGCAAATAAAAACATGAACATGATACCACTGTTCCTGAATTAGTGTAAAATATAAGAAAGCTACACTTTTCTAAGAACTAAGGTACTACATGTCCAACATGAGTAGGGCTGCAACTAATGATCATTTTCTTTGTTTATTAATCTGTTGATTATTTTCTCGATTCATTGATTAGTTGTTTGGTCCATTAAATGCCATTAAATGTTGAAAAACGTCAGTCAGTGTTTTCCAAAGCCCAAGCTGACATCCTAAACTGTCTTGTTTTGTCCACAACCCAAAGACTAAATCACTCAAACTGATTTATCAATCATCACAATAGTGACATGAGTATTTTAGTTGAAATCAAAAACAGAGTGAATTCACAAGTCTGGTGAAATCACAGTAGCTGCTGATGCTTTCCAGCTGTCATCGCTTATGCAAGGGTGCTTTGGGAAAAAGTGTTTTATGAGATAAAATACACTTTCTGCTGAGATGAAACCTCTTCAGTGTGCCCAATAAAGCATGAAGTAAACCTCTTAGCATTGAAGGCTGTTGATATTGTTACAAGTACCACTCTGTATCATAACTACATCAAATCTATTATTTGTATCAGTGTGTTTCTATCCTGGTGTCAGCATAAAGACTGACATTATGTCGATAAATCGATCTTAAAACATTCACCTGTTCTACTGTGCTCAGGTGAAGATTGAGCTGCCGGTCCACATTCATGAGAAACACCACATCCTCTTCACCTTTTACCACATCAGCTGTGAGTCCAGCAGCAAGGCTAGCAGCAAGAAAAGAGAGGGAGTAGAGTCACTGGGTGAGTCTGCTGGAAAAAATGTCTCTGTATTTAAATGTGTCCTTGAATCCAGCTTAGTCAGGAGAAAAGAGAACCACATTGATGGCTACAGATGTTTGAAGAGAATTTGTTTTCCTGTGTTTTCAGTCAAGTAAACAGTTCCAGTGATGTCAATATGCTTTTTAGACTGTTTATTCTTTCACTTATTTATTGAAATCAGTTTGTTTGTCTGTGTCGTGTGTTATATATCCTGATAAATGAGGCCCAATAAGCCCAACACTGCTACTTTCATGTGTTCCAGTGGGTTATTCCTGGACGCCTTTGCTAAAAGAGGGGAGGATGCAGTCAGTGGAACTCCAGCTACCTGTAGCAGCCAGCTTGCCTCCTGGATACCTGTGTCAGGACACTAGGAAGGTAAAAGACTTAGTGAGGAGCATCACACACCCCACTTTCTCTATCCAACTCCTAATGGTAAAGCAAAATGCTAAAGATAAAATAAAAGCTAATAGATATTCACTTGACATCAAATTGTATAATAATGCTGATTCCTGGTTCAGCGGTTTGGTTGCTAACCCGTAAGCTAAATGTCCACATATACAATTGTCACTTTTGTTCAATACTGTATGATAACACTGTCTTTCTAACAGCTGACATGTTTGTTCAAATGTTGTGTCTCAATCAAGATACTCATCCATTTTTGTGTACATTAACAGTCCCAACCAGATATCAAGTGGGTGGAAAATGCCAAAACACTGTTCAAAGTGAGGACCCATGTAGCATCAACAATATATCCTCAGGTAATCATCCATTCTTTAAATACCAGTATAGATGTATAGTCTGCAGTGTGTGGATGACAGTGTTATTGGTCTGTTTCCTCCTCAGGACCTGCATCTACACAAATTCTTCCAGCACTGCCAACTGATGAGGACGACGTCAGAGGGCAACCCAGCAGAACTTGTCAAATACCTGAAGGTAAGATACTGTGAGGCAGCGCACAGTCATTTTAGAGCAGGGGTCATGTTACAGATATGGATCATTTACGGGCACAAGCTGCCTAAGTACAGCTTCAGATTATATAGTGGTTGAGCTTGTGGATTCTTAGTATGTCCAAATCATTTTTTCATGGCACTAACAGACCTCCCATCTACAGTACAGCCTGCACTAAAAGGCTTTTTTTATCATGTGGGAAGTTTTTCCTCACTCTAGTCGAGGGTCTAAGGAGAGAGGATGTCGTTCACTGTACAGACTGTGAAGCCCACTGAGGCTATGTGATTATGATTTTAGGCTATATGAATAAAATTGATTTGATCTGAGCTTTTTGTTGCTATTTTGTGGTTTCACAGAAAGATTCATCAAGGCAGTCATTAAGTGAATTTATTATTACTTATTCATTATCAAATTATTTATTATTATTTATTTGTATAATTTTTTCTGCATGGCGTGAGGCATTGTCTTTTCTGGTTGTATGTCGGTCCGTCCCATTCTTGTGAACGCGGTGTCTCAGGAGCACCTTGTGGAAATGTCTTCAAATTTGGCACATTTGTCCACTTGGACTCGAGGATGAACTGATAAGTTTTTGGTGGTCAAAGGTCAAGGTCAATGTGAACTTAGAAAACACATTTTTGGCCATTATCAACAATTCATATAATAATTAGAATTATGACATTTTACAAAAAAATGTTGAATAGGATACATTTATGAAGTTATTAAATTTTATATCCAAATGATCAACGCTCAAGCTCAATGTGACATCATAATATTTTCATCTACATAAACCTTGAAAAGATTACACTACCTGAACTGAATATAAAGATTGATGACATGACACCTCCCCAACTTCTTCCCTCCTATAGTGCCTGCATGCCATGGAGACTCATGTAATCGTCAACTTCCTACCAACAGTGCTGATGCAGCTGTTTGAGGTGCTCACAGCAGCGACCAAAGAAGCACATGAGATTGCTGTCAACTCTCTGCGGTCAGTTGATCACTTGTGTAAAATGTGGCTGCAGTTTCTGCTGTTTGATACTGATTAAAGTGCTCCCAGTGTAACACTGCCCTGCTCTGCGTCTTCAGTGTGATCATACATATAGTGTCCAGATGTCATGAGGAGGGGCTGGAACACTACCTGCGCTCTTTTGTCAAGGTAGATGACCAACACAAACACAGCTACAGTTTTTATTAAATCTAAATAATCATACACCTTTCTTGCACTTGTGCAAAGAGAGAGTTACAAAATACTTGGTTTGTGTCAGTTTCAGTTTAAAGTGCATCTTGTGTGTATGGATTTGTGCTATTTCTCTTCTTAGTATGTGTTTGTGACCAACAACGCTGTGTCAGGAAACTCGGCGACCACTCACGAGGTGCTGGCGACCGCTGTGACAGCCACCCTCAAGCAAACTGCTGATTTCAACACCAGCAATAAACTGCTCAAGGTGCGTGCCCTTTGTCACTTCCATGCAGTTCCTGGATCAGGCCAGTTGTAGTACCAAATCAGAACAGCAGGTAGCATACTTGCTTTTAAAATGGCTCATCATGTCCTCAAAACAAAGTAAGTTTCACCCACTTCTACCACTTCCACAGAAGGTTAAGCAAGTTGCTGCTTGTTCTGTTTACTCATATCTCAGTAACATGTAGGATGACATTTCTCCCTGTTATCACCATTGTTATGTTTCCTAGGAAAGATGCATATTGGGAATTGGGAAATACCAAAATGAGTTTTAATCCAGTCATTTTATATCCCTTTCTATAGTATTCCTGGTTCTTCTTTGAGACCATGGCCAAGTCCATGGGCCAGTACCTGCAAGAGGGCAACCGCATGAAGGTTGGTACTAAGTCTTTCTTCTTCCTTTGTACAGTTGAGACTGAGCAGATTGTGTCATCACAATGTATTTCACATCTGTGTGTTTGCCAATGTCAATGTCTGACCCAAAGGTCAGACGTTTATATCTGGTGTGGATCTCACAGGCAAATTTATACCACATGTGATGTTACAAAGCTTGTCAACACATTTAAACAAACATTCTGAGAAAGAGCAGGAGACCGATGGTTAATCATTAAGTTGTGTACATGTTACACATTCTGATGCCATGAGTCTGTATTTTATCTGGGTTTAATAAACAATGCCAGATGGTAAGCAAAGTGATGGCTGTTTCTGTATGCTGCTATTAAGGACAAGTTAAACTGTGGTCTGTTTAAATCAAATGTATACCTCTGAGTTTATCTATATATTGGTAATGTGTCTTCATAATGTTTGTAGCTGTTTGACATTTTAACTTCCGTTTAAGCCATTTATCATGACATATTTGTCCGGACCATCTTTCCAGATGCCCCGGGCCCAGCGCTTCCCCGACAGTTTCCACCAGGCGCTGCAGTCCCTGGTGTTATCCATTATGCCTCACATCACCATTCGCCACATGGAAATCCCAGAGGAAGCTCGCTGCATCAACCTGAGCCTGGCCAATTTCATCAAGGTCTGAACACGAAACCAGCTTCATTTAACTTCACCAAAGGCAGTTTGATGGGGACAAACGTCCTCCATCTATCTGATGTGTGAAATGAAAGTCAGTCACTCAGTTTTCTACCTGAAAGTCTACCTTAGATTGTCTATGAACCTCTAGCGTGGCTGTTGGCTCTATTGCGCAAAAGAATTTTTTTGTTTGTTTGTTTTATATCACAACTGCTCTGTCTCTAGGTGCTTATCTTAATCTAAAAAATGTCTGTTTTGTCTGGGATCACACCTATTTTCCTTACCTCAGCAGTGTGTGTGCTAATCATGCTTTCCTTCCTCAGAGGTGCCTGACCGTCATGAACAGGGGCTTTGCCTTCGGCCTGGTCAACCACTACATGTGCCACTTCGGTCTCAAAGATCCCAAGGTACATACTCTGACTCAGTGGGCCAGCGCTGCACACAACTGTACATTTACTAAGATTGTACTCAGTGTTGTCAAAAGTACCATACTGGGGTAAGACTTGAGTGAAAGTCTGAAAGTATTGGATATTCGGTGTATTTGATATATTTAATTTCCTGGCAATATAATGTACTAAAATGTAAAAGAACACATAAAAGTAAAATATATTTATATTTAAATGTATGGAATCTAAACTATTCGTTGACCAGTTAGTGGGCTGGTCATTTTTGGGAAACGATTTTCAGCATTTTTCTGTCAGCTTTTTTAATCTGTTTGCCGATAAAATTAATTAATTTAAAATTATGCGACTTTGGCTCTGATCTGCAAAGTAACTTGTAACTAAAGTCATCAAATTAATGTAAAAGAAAAAGTACAATATTTCCTTAAGTACTTTCCATCACTGCTTGTACTCAGGGTGTAATTTGTACACCGCTATGTTACATGTTATGTCTTGTTATGTGGTGTTATTTTGTCTGAAAGGTAAAGTTGTGTATTTAATCTACACATAACAGATAAACATCTACCGTTTCTCCTTCCCTACCTCTCTCTCTTTATCAGTAGCACATTTGATTAACAAATGAAACCACCACAGACGACAAGCCTGCTTTGTATGAGAGGCCCTGTCTCCAGTGTCCAGGATTATATTTGAACAATGAGGAGAACTGTTTCTATGCACCGAGGCTGTTGGTAAAAATTTGCCTAAGTGTGTGCAGGGAATATGCTCATGTCTGTATGTTTGGCACAGGTGCTGACGGAAATGAAATTTGATTTCCTCATGGCAGTGTGTAACCACGAACACTTCATCCCTCTTAACCTGCCCATGGCTTTTGGGCGCACCAAGCTGCAAAGGGTACAAGGTGAGAGTCTGATATCATTATCTGCCTTCCATTGAATGCATTATGCTTCCTACCACACATGTAACCACTGACTAGCTCTCACACAAACCCAACCCCGCACTGACCTCGTTCCGACCTGCATCCACCACACCGTTCCACTCTATTAACCGGATTGTCTGGCCCATGGATATACAGGTCTATAATAAGCAGGTGGCAGGTTGCACCTAGCTGATCTCTACCTGCTGAACAAGTTTATCCAACACTTGTTGACATGTCTTATAGAACCACAAGTGACAAGCACAAAGTGCTGTGGAAATGCTGCATGGATTGTTTGTATTTTTACCCCCACTTCCTTTATTTTTACCCCCCTCCCCTCTCTGTTTTTTGTGTTTTGCTTGTGGTCAGATTTTATTCCGTATGCGACGGAGCTTTTTGGCCCTGTAGGTAGGTGATGCTCACCGTACCATACTGTACATCAACGCCGTCTGCAATCAACCCGCACCTCCCTGTTCTGACCTGCACTAACCTGCCATCCTGTCAACTCCCTTCTTTTTTTTTCTCATAGAGGACATCCATTCACTCACTACAATGCTAATGCTAGGCTAACGCCTTCATGTGCCTGGGCCTGTGTGTTGTAGAGGAGAGGAGCTTGGCTGTTGTGGGAATCAACTGACCCTCTTTTCTTAATGCTTAGTTGACTCGATACTTGTAAACACTAGACAGAAACAACTTTCATGGCGCTGCGGTTCTCTCTCTCTCTCTCTCTTGGTGTTTGTGTCTGTTCTCTGTCTGCCTCTCTTTCTCTCTCGATCTGCCTGTCCGTCTCTGTCATTGGGGAAGATAAGATGTTTACTCAATTCCAGGCTGCATTGCCTGTTCTGATATTAATGCAGCATTATTATCAAACTGTACGTCACTGTTTGTGTCAAAACAGAAAACCTCTCTCTTGATTCCTGTTGATTTATTGCTCTTCTCTGAATAGACACAATGAAAATTTCAAACATTAGACATTTCCTGATGTAGGCGTGTGAGCTATGAGTTGTCTTAATTCCTCCTTTTTTGTGTGGCGCGAAAACATTAGTGTCTGAATGAATGTGTTGTGTGGTTCTGTTGAGATTCTGTTGCATATTTGATTGCACTTTGAATGATTTGAATGTCAGTTTTTCACATTTTGTTTGTTTTAAATACATGTACTGAACTACACATAAAAGACCTGCAACTATTGGTCATTCACAAGCTCATTTATTCTTCATTTTTCAGAGATCTTCTGTACAAGAAGTGCTAAGGAGCTACAGCTTTAACAACAAACAGGAGACTAGTTATCAGATTGTCTCCAAGTCAGTACTTCAATCTGAGTGTCCCAATGATAATACTTAATGTACTGACACTTCCTGTTTGGCTCAACCACAGAGCAGAGTCTGGAGTTCAGCCTGACAGAGGAATACTGCCGTAACCACTTCCTGGTGGGTCTGCTGCTGAGAGAACTGGCAGAGGCCCTGCAGCAAGGGCCCGAGGTCCGACAACTGGCCGTGAGCGTTCTCAAGAACCTCCTTATTAAACACGCCATGGACGACCGCTACACAGCGTACAAGGTGAGGGAGGGTGGGGCAGTTGATGATGGGAGGAAGAGGAGACTGAACAGAAGGGGGCAAATTTTGGAACAGGAGTGAGGGTGGGACAAAGAGTCAGTGTTTGGAATAATACTAGAATGATATACAACGTTAAAAATGCTTATCACAATATCCTGAAACAAAAAGTGACAATTTCAAATTGCTTCTTTTGTCCAACCAACATTTAAAAACCCTGAAGATTCTTCTTTTTTATTATTTTATAAATTACAAAGACATAACATAACATACAAAAAGCAGAAACCAGCAGATGTTTGATATTTTTGCTTGAAAAATGACGAAAAGGAATAAAGATTATCAAAATAGTTGGCATTTAATTTTCTTTCATTAGATTAATCAATACATTGGTGCAGCTCTAAACTAATTCACCATCAAACGAGTTCAGATTTTGACCAGATTAAGTCTGTGTTTTCTATGGGGGTAAAAGATATTTTACATTTTATGCATTATTTTGTTTGTCTATCTTGCATTAATTTCTTAGCAAAGTGTCCCCCACAGTGCAAACTGCTGGAATCAGAACCCTAAAATGTTTGCATGCAAAGAGTTAATGCATGATGTGACACAGGTTTGACACAGTTTAACGGTGTGTTCACTCCCCCAACGAGATAGTAACATCTGTTATGCAAACAAGCCTGTGTTTAGAGTGCGGCAGTCACAGTTGATTGCTGCTGGGGACAGATGGCTTTCGAGTAGTGTGTGAAGGGCTGGCAACAAGGGTGTGTTTTAATATGAACCTACAATAGTCTTCCCTCATCACGTGTAGTCAATCTGTCGGCCTCTGTAACTTCATGTCATGTCACTCACACAAGTAAGTGTGACATAAGTATTCAGACACATGTTTGTCAGTTTCCTTATTGTGTTTATTATCAAAAAAGCTCATCTAGTCCTTTTTTAATGTTTCAGAACCAGCAGGCCAGGATCTGTTTGCTCTACCTGCCACTTGTCGAGCTGCTCTACCAGAACTTGAAGCAGCTGTCCGCCCAGCCATACACCTCCAGCCCCGGACTTGGCCTCAATGTGAGTCTCATCGGAACACCGCATGTCCACAGTTGGCTTTTTTTCTGATTTATTTTTATTTTTTGAATGTATTTTTCATTTTCAAGTGCATTGATATTACGTCCTCTGGCTGTACAAGCAATGAAGGAAACAATAGATAGCCTGATATCCTTGGAGCATGACGTCCTGCACCATTTTTTCCCAGCGTTGTGTGAAGATGTCCATCTTTAAGTTTAGAGAAAAGCAAACCTTTTTCATCATGTAAATGTTTATTGTCACATCTATCCAGTTAGTTCAACATGTATCATCCATCTTTTGGTCCATCTTTGGTCAGAGCCTTTCCCCCTTTCTAACGCAAACACTACTCGTTTACTCCTTTCTTTCTTGTTTATTACATTAAAAAAACTGTAAAGATTATAAAAGCGCAAATTGATGCTTCATTAGGTCCACAGGAACCTTGATTCAAATAAAGAGAAATCTTGCACCTTGGTTTGAACCATTGTCCTTTCCTAACGTCATAAAGAAATTTAAACAAGAGCATAAGACAATGTTGCAAGTCCTTTGGGAGAAGTTAGTTTCTTGGACTCAGCATTTGGAAAAAGATAGATGTGTGCATATGTCTTTTCACATTGACAGCTTAGATGTAATGCAAACTTCAAGTGCTATCCATCTGAGAGTGTAGCTGTAAACTCTGTATGTTGAGTCATGGACTTTATCATAAAGTTTCCTCTAGTTTACTTGACTAAAACTGAATGCATGTATTCCGTATGTAACAGTTAATATCCGAACAGTAACCCAGTTTCCTCTTTTTTCCACCCTGTGGTTTTCCAGGGCTCCAGAGATGACCTGATATCAACCGTATCCACAGACAACAGGAGAGTCAGCACTGCAATAGACAAAGACCACGGTACAGTGCAGCACATATGGCATCCTTCCTGTTAACATCATCCATTATCATCAGCACAAAGGCCCTTAGCGATACAGCTTCTCATAGATACGCAATGTTTATGTTACGCATACACTCCATTAGCAGCACTCTGTCTGAAAGCAGCTGTGGGCCAGACATGTGCCACACACTTGTTCTGGGATGTGGCACCACATACATCCTAGCACTTAACCGAAGATGGCTCTTCTGTGATGATGGAGATTAGGCTGCACCTAACGACTATTTTCATCACCAATAAATCTGCAGTAGGGCTTGGCAATATACACTGTACAATATATTGTTATCATGATATAAGACAATATACCGTCTGAGTTAATGGCATAGGTGTTGTCTTTTCCTGGTCTTAAATGCTGCGTTTCAGTAAAGTGATATAATTATTTTTCAACTAACCAGACTGTTCTACTTGTTTGAATACTTGTCTTTACCCACTTAGCCATTATATTTACATTACTGGTGATTATTTATCAATCTTATTGTGTTAATGTTTTGTGAAAGTACCACTAGTCATCCTTACTATATTATTGAAGTATCGATATCGAGGTATTTGGTCAAATGTGATATTTGTTTTTTGTCGTTCAATCCAAGCATTTATGAAGTGCTTTTGAGGAGATTACAAAATACTGAGCGATATATCGTATATCACAATACAGCCCAAAAATATTGCGCTGTTGTTTTAAGGCCATTCTGTCAATCCTAATTTGCAGATTATTTTCACAGTGAATTAATTCATTGTTTAGTGGATAAAATGGTCTAAAATGACCCAAAAGTGATGTCTGCACATTGCATAAATGACAAAGAAAAGCAACACATTTTACATGAAATGAGCTGGAACAAGCAAATGTTTGAAATTTCTGCTTCAAAGCGACTGAAACAATGAAACGATTAGTAAAATAGAAGGCCGTTAATCTTCTTTGGAATCGTTTGATTGCTTAGTCGATTTATTGTTGCATCTCCAGATGGAGACATTTGAGTCTGTACACCATCTGTATTGACCTTAGTCGATTGCTGTCGAGATTAAAGGAAGGACCCAAAGAAGGACACAAGTTCAAAACACAACGAACTGAAGATATTTTATCTTTAATTTAATTTCTGTTCAGTCAGGGGCCTCACATGAAAATGATTAAAATATAATCAGTGGTTTAAATTAAATCAGTAGAAGATGAGATACCCTGACCTCTAGTAGTCCCGAGTGCCAGCCCTTCACACACTTCCCACAATGTGATTCAAGAGCTTCTTTTCCCTGGTGACATAACTCGGGTTATGTTCTCAAACTTGACAAAGTTTCTTCAGAGCCACAGAAGACTTTAAACAACTGGGCTCCCAGGCTCAGTTATGTTTCTGATCTTGTAAACTGATCTTGTCGAGTCAAACCAGTGGAGTTCCCCCTTAACTAATGATTATTAAGTTCTGTTTGATATCATATCAGTAGAAATTGCCAACCAATTTACACGACTATCGAGTGTTTCAGTCCATCTGGTATTTATTTCTGCATTCAATATAAGCCTAAATTCATTATTGTAGCTTAAGAGAGTATCTGTGTCTCCCGAAAATGTGTTACTGGCAGTGAGCTTGTAAGTGTGGGTGCCTGAGTATACTTTATTGTGCTGCTTTCTGTTGACATTAACAATCCTGCACTGTGTTGGCTGAAGGTCTGCCAGCTCAGAATGGCCATGTTGTCAGGAGAGAGGACTCCAGAAGCTCTCTGTTTATGGACTCAGGGACACCAGACAGCATTGAGGTGAGGACATTTCACACCGGGCTGACCCGCTGTTGAACACTTCATCAATTTAGCTCCAGCACAGCCTGACACATACTTGATTTGCTGCTGTTTCAAAAGTCTAAATTTTATTGGATCGGTTCCGTCAATCATTTTCTCATGCCACGTATACACACTGTTTTGATCCAAATCTGGCCATGTTCCTTTTGAACACTGCTACATTGTCCTCTCAGTGTGACGGTCCTGTGGTCGGTGAACAAGGGGCCAACATAACAAACCCTTCTCTGTTCCCGCTGTGCAACTGCAGTACATTAAATAAGATGGAATTGGAATCACTGTTGCATAGCGTTACTATTCATTTAAAAGGTGCCAAAGATTGCTATTGACTTAATGCTCAAGTTCTTTTGATCTTGGCACCCTGCACTGAGTGATACCATATGTTCTATGCTAAAGAAGACAGGGTAGTAAAAAAAAAGGAAAACATCAGGCTTCATGAGAACACGGACTTGTTCATGTACCAGAGCTGAGTGTGCATCTGCTGTCCGGTCAGGCACCCAGATGTTCAATCTACACTGACTGGAGTGGATTATTTATCATCTGTATAAATACGTATTTATGTTACTTTTCAGCAGGCTATCTCCGGTTTATGGTTGCTGGCAACAGTCACATCTAACTTCTTTTGTTGCTACACAAGGTTCCGCGAACCTTTAGCCATTACATAAACTAATATGCAGATGTCTGCACTTGTCTGATGGTAAACTCCAGACAGCTTCATGAGGTAAACACATGATGTTTTTCGCACTTGTCATCAGAAATGAGTTGCTCAACAATGCAAATGTTATTAATTTTGTTTAATAGAAATTCTGAAAAAAGGACTTTCTCTCTTATTGGAATATAAGAATGTATCATAATGTCCTCGAACACTCTTTGTTAAATGATAAAGTGGTGGGATAGTTCTTACCGTCAACAAATCCTGTGTCGTAGTAGGTCCCACATAGATCTTTCCCTGTAAATACTCACTAGTGCCCGAAATATGTAGTTAGTCACAGCTAAAAATAGTCCCTCACAAATAAGCTATGAAGTCTTTAACTGTCTGAGTGACGTTCGCTAAGAGCTTAATTGCCCAGGCACCCAGCAACTTTGTCTGTCCCTGAAGAGCAATTGGTCTTGCAGCATGAAGTGCAACACAAAAAGAAATGTATGAAAGGCTGAAAACAATATTTTCTGCCATTCTGTCATTTGCATAAAGAATAACTATATCAATAATTAACTGATTATCAAAAGTCAGCTAATTGTTGCAGCTCTACTAAATACCAAAAATAGCTTATTTCCCAATCATAGGACTCCAAGCAGATTGTCCAGTCATGATTACGACTGTTGTTGGACGATGTTCACCGATCAGCCATAACATTAATACCACAGGCATGTGAGGTGAATAGCATTGATCATCTCGTTACAATGCAATGCCCTGCTGGAAAATCAAACACAAGTACACCTCCTCATGGTAGCGACACTCCCTGATGTCAGTCCCAGCAGGACGATGCGTCCTGTCACACTGCTCAGGGACGGCCCAAGGAACGTGACGAAGAGCTCAAGACGTCTGTGGCCTCCAAGCTCCCTAGATCCCTATCCAATTAAGCATCTATGGGATCGTGGGATGGGATGTGGTAGAACAAGATTCCACTGGACACCCGCAGAGGTCTTGTGCCTCAACGGGTCAGAATATTTGAAATTTGTGATTGGAATGAGAAACAAGTATTAAAGTATCGTGAATAAATACGACATAAATAGAATAATACCGCTCAACCAAAATAATAAATGAGATGAACTCTCAAACTCTTTTAACAAGATGTGCATGTTAACACAATGAACACTATTAAACTTGATAAAATATGTTTAATAACATATGTATGACCAGTTAATAATGTTATTATTGTGACAGGCCTACAAACAGATATCAAACACAGTGTCTCTCAGAAAAAAAACATATAGAATAATGCCAGATAATTTGATGCAACCTCTGCCTATTTTTAAACTAAATCTAGAAAATGTGACGAGACACACTGTGACTGTGTGTGTTGTACTTTGTTCTGTAGCTACAGAGACGTGGATCTACGATGAGCAGCAGCCCCATGCCTCCCATCGGCAGACTGGGACATTATGAGATCAAGGGCCTCCTGCTCTGCTTCCTGCACATTTTCAAGACCTTGTCAGAGGGTCAGTGATGATCTACACCCCCACCGCACAGTTCGGCCTTCACTCACCATACACAGGATATGACGTCTCTGTCCCTTCTGCTATTTTGGGATGTAGTCTACGTGGAAACTTGGCTCGGCTGTAACACATACTGTAACATTGCTGTTTGGGAATGACTGATTGTCAGCCAGGCATCTCCCATTGAGGATACTCCAAAATCAACATGAAATGTTTATCCCTGTTGTCTGCAGCTTGATTATTGCCTGTCTAAAACACATCAAAGAGTTTGACTTTCTGTTTTTCCGCAGACACTCTGAATGCCTACTGGAACAAAGTTAACCCTCAAGACATCATGAACTTCCTAAGTTTGCTAGAGTAAGTAGTGTATTAAAAAAACAATTCTTTACTACAAGATGGCCTGTTGTAATGCAGTGAAAATGACACCATTTAAACCATGTATCTGATCCGCTAGAATGAATGTGAAAGGTGACTTGGAAAATGGAAAACTAACTGAGTCATCCAGAATAGATCTGGACTGACTCCCTTCCCTGCTCTATATGTAAATATACACCTACATCGCTGGAACAAACCAATACCTATAAAGTAGGAAATATCTTCATGTGGAACATTTGCCAAATTAACAAGTAGGCCCAAACATTGCGGAGGCTTCAGTTGAAACCATAGCAAAGTCATTAAAAAGCAAAAATAAATGAATGTCCTTTTTAATGTTGCTTTACTGTAAGAGGGGAGACAGTAAAGTAATACTGAAGAGACACAAGAGCCAAAAACGCCTTTACCAACCAAACACAAAGGGCCTTGTGTTTAAACAGAAACTAGATGATTATATTCGTCAGACACTACATTGCTACCTTATTGCTCAGCAGCCAAAACAATATAAAATCAAAGATTACAAAGTTCTGGAGAAACCAAGACTGAATAATTCATTGAACAAGACGTCAATGCACTCTGTCTGCTAATATTTTCTATTATTTGTCACTGTCCCTGCAGGGTCTGTCTGGTTCAGTTCCGGTACATTGGAAAAAGGAATATTGGCAGGTAAGGTTAGGGATACCTGACGCATCTTTGTCTTACCTGTCATACCAGCTTTTATCTGTCAAACATCTGAAATTTAAAACCCAGCTACACATAGTTCAGAGCAATGCAAAAATGTCTTGGCCGATTTGACATCATTGAAATGTTTGTGTGGTTTGGGTAATCATTACATCTACCATTGTTCCTAATGGAGAAATATGCAGTGTTTTAACGATCTGTCTTGTTTTTAAGAACAATAATTCTGTGTTAATCAGTAATAGAAAAGGTTAGATGTCTGCAGCTTAGTAAGAACATTTCTGTAGCTGATACAGGATCTCATTTCCTTCTCTCCCTGTCTTCAAAACACATAAATGCATCCTTTCTCTCCCTCTTTCTGTGGATGTATTATTTATATAGGAGTCAGGAAGTGTGTGTGTCGAAGCTGTTCTCCTCGGACAGGAAGTCCCAGACAATGCCGGCTATGCGCTGCAACCGAGCCAGCCTCATGCAGACAAAGATGCAGCAGTTCAGCACCATGGAGGCCTCATTCACTCTCAACATAGGTAACCACACACACCAGTTCATTTGCAAATCTCTTTGTCAAATTTTTTACACCGATGTGTTTAAGCAAATCCAGTAAACACTGAATAATTTGCCTTAGTGACAATATTAAAATGAGCAAACAGTGGTGATATGGTGTGTGTTCAAGGGACGGGGCCTTCAGAAGCAGAAATCCACCATCAGGCTCTGCTGGAGGGCAACATGTCCACCGAGGTGTGCCTGAGTGTCCTGGATGTCCTCTCCCTTTTCACTCAGTGTTTCAAGGTCAGAACACACACACACACACACACACACACACACACACACACACACACAGGTGTGGTGTATGGGGCTAGCTGGTTTATGTTGCTTTCTTGGTAGGGGTGAGCCATGTTGCTTGTTAATTGCATGATTGTTTGTTAATAATTTATATAATTGATTCTCCAGATCTCTGCTGATTTTATTTCTGTTTTATTATGCTGAAAATGTGGCTTTCAGGCAAGTAAAACACTTTTTTGTATGTTTGTGTGTATCAGACCCAGCTGCTGGACAGCGACGGTCACAACCCCCTGATGAAAAAGGTGTTTGACGTTTACCTGACTTTCCTTAAAGTCAGCCAATCAGAAGCTGCCCTCAGACACGTCTTCTCCTCACTCAGGGCTTTCATTAACAAGGTACGTCAGCACACTCATACATACGCACACAGGGAGAAGCACAGTGTTGCTTCAGGGGTGAAATCGATATGACTGAGATAGTGAGTAATGAAAAATGCTTTTTGTTATTTGGAACGCCCCTACAACATTTTGCACCACTAGTTAATTAGGAACTGACGTGTGGCTTCACTTGTCGAGCCTACTTGTCATGGCTATCATCGTTACTAACATCCAAAACAATTTGCAGGGACATGCTGCAGAGTGAAGTCTCATTCATCACTGGGAAGAAAAACGGATGCATGGAATAAATATTTTATCATTCCTGTGTTTGTTGTTGCCACGGCTTCCTCGTTCCCATATTCACGTTGCCTTCTTACACTTAATCTCGTGTATTTTTAGACATTATTTTCAAACACTTTACTTAGGAACTTAAAGCAAGCTCTAACATGACTAGATCTCAGACCAATGAGGGAGCACATTAAGTTCCCATGGGAGGGGACCACCCACTCCTCTGATAGCATCAGAAGTATCAGTGTCGGCTGCTTGCACGATGAATCAGAGGAGAGCGGCAAGGGAGACTCTGTTCTGGCATGTTTTCTTCTCTTACGGTATTAGTGAGAGAGTAAAAGTGCTGCTTCTGGAGATCAACAGACAGTAAACACCTCTCTGGGGCTATGAAGAGAAACTTCACAAAATGCAGAACAATCCCACTCGGGGAGGTACCAGATAGAATATTAAAAATGAGGAAGAAAAGCACAATGAGGTAGTGATATTCTTCCTTTTTTATTCTCAGAAAATCCAGCAAACAATAGATTAATCTGATTAACAAATGTTGTGTGTATATCAAAGCCTGATAAATCTAAATCTTATTCCTCTATGAATAAGAGCTCTATTGTTGTCCAAAAACTATTTAAAATGCAGTATTCTTTACCATGAACACACACACACACGCTGTAGTCGATTAAATTTGAACATAACATGGGAAACTGATAGAAAGACTTAAAGGCTACAATATAAAAATGCATTTTGATCACCTCTACAGCCTGTGTCTACATATTTCTGTTTCAAAACTACACCATTGCGTCCGTATTGCATTGAATTGTGGGTAATTCTATAAGTGAAGTCCGCTGAAGTCTGCACCCAGAGCAGACTCTCTGGAATTCTTGAGGTCCCTAATGGACTGGATGAATTGTGATCTTGGACAGCCCTCAGCACTCACAGACTTCTCGCACTCGTCTGGACATTTGGATTGTTTTTTAAAGTTTATTAACTTTTAGAAAAGGAAACTCCATTATTCAGATTTGTTTTTCATTTCGGTTGTGAAATATAGGACTAAACTGTAAAAACTGATAAAAGATCTTTTGAAATATTAAAACATCAACAAATGTATCGTGTGATCAAAAACTTGAGTGCTACTGAAGATCTACCGCAGCCATGGTCAGTGTTTGTTCTACTATAAGTACACTGGCATTCTCATTCTACTTGGTAGTAAACCTCATAATTCTAAAAAAAAGCAGCTGGCAAATGACACAAAATGCTTCTAGTGTACAACGAGCAGGAAAGTAAAATCACACTCTTCCCAGGATTCAGGGTGTTTTTGGGACTTCCCAGCTCCTGTTCCTTTCTAATGTCTTGCTGCCAATTTTCCTGCTGCTCCCCCTTACATACTGACAGTATTCCTCTAATGCCCTCTCTTCCCAGAATGTGCCTTTAACACACTAACATGTTGTCCCGCCAGTTCCCGTCGGTGCTGTTTAAGGGCCGCGTGACGCTGTGCGAGGCTCTGTGCTGCGAGGTGCTCAAATGCTGCGTCTCCAAGCTGGGCTCTCTGAGGGCCGAGGCATCTGCCCTTCTCTACCTGCTGATGAGAAACAACTACGAGTACACCAAGAGGAAGACCTTCCTACGCACGCACCTGCAGGTAGAGTGGAGTGTTGGTTTCTGAGGTAGAGAAAGAGGAAACCAGTTGCCAATCTATAGATCCGGCCTCTGTTCGTGTTAAATACTCATTGAATACTGTCATCATTCATCACACTTGGTGGGCTATATTTTTCTTTCTTTCTATATTGCCTTTTCTTTATCTCAGTGCTTATTTGCCCCAACATTCACCCATACCCTGTAGCCTCTTGTCTACACAAACTCCTCCGAGTCCTTCAGTTGCTTTCATTAGGAAGATTAAGAATGTGAAGAGGGTGTTTAAACAGTTTAAACACAGATGGACTGCTGTGTTTTCCGGTTACTCTGTCCTCTGTCAATACAAATGTCCTCCAGAGCATTTGGTCTGAATGTGTTTTTCCTCCTTTTGCTTTCATCTTTATTCTTCTTTCTTACCCACTCCATTTCTCCCTTTTCTCCTTCTTCTTTTTGCTATCCATCAGCTCACTTTGTCCTCATTTTGCTCCCTTTCCTGTCCAGATCATCATCGCTGTAAGCCAGCTGATATCCGACGTGGCGCTGACTGGCAGTTCACGTTTCCAGGAGTCTCTTTCCATCATCAACAACTTTGCAAACAGTGACAAGGCCATGAAGGTATGGTAGAAGTCAACAAAGCTAGTGTAGGAAAAACAGAAAGTCTAACCACAGCTCTGAATCCAGTATAATTGAACCGAGAAAGGATAAAAAACAAGAAAATAAATGATGTGATCTTAAATGATGCATTCTGAATAATAATAATCTTTCTATATTAGCCTGCGGTGCGCTATCCAAGCCAAGAGAGGATTCAACCCAAAAATGACAGGGAGCCTACATGTGATCCAAACCTTTGTGTCTGTTTTTTATTTCTCTTCAGCCACCGGATCCCTGTCTAAAATGCTCCCCATTGTGAGATTGAATAAGCAGTATTGAAATACAACTGATGTGGTTTGTTTAGACTGTAAATATGTGTGAGGTGAAGATGACGACTGATAGATTCTTGTACACTTTACTTTAGAGGTTCAGTGGTTTTACTATTTTTGTGTTTGACTGATTTTGATTTTTATACATGTTCATGCGTATTACTGTGGAAAGTATGATGGAGCATCAAAAGGCATCTATCAGCTATATCAAATGTCTTAGCTAATTGGAAGATAAACAGTTTTAATTAAAGATCCACTTTGTAAGATTTAGGGGGATCTATTCGCAGAAATGGAATACATTATTTGTAATTACATTTTCATTAGTGTTTAATCACCTGAAACTAAGAATCATTGTGTTTTCGCAACCTTAGAAGGAGCGTTTTACATCTACAGAGTGCTCACTCTGTAGATGTAAAACGCTCCTTCTTTTTTAGCGGCCACCAAATGAGAGAGTGAGATGAGAGGTGCTCAGTTGGTTGCAATGTGCAACCTCACCAGTAGATTCCCCTGAAATCCTAGACACTCGACCTTTTGAAAGGACAATGGTTGACAAACCAAGTTATCAAGATAAGAATGCTGACAATTTACAAATGCAAATGTCCCCTGTTCTGAGAGAAATTATGAAAAAAGCATGATATATAGATATATTTTGAGAGACTATAACAATTTGTTGGTAATATTACCACCATTTAATCTGCATAACAAAGAGTTACATCTTTATTATACATGATAAAATATGTACAAAATAAAATATACACTTGAAGCAGTCCAAATTTAGCTTGGGATGCTTTGAGCAAAACTTTTTCACACTGTGACAAGACAACTTAGCTAAAACATCTGGTATTTACTGCAATTAGATGGGTATATGTCGTTTTAACACATGAAATTTAATTTCATAGTCAGAATATGTTTATGAAGATTCTGTATCTTCAATACAGTGAAATAAGGACAACAGACTTTGTGGTGCGCTAGAAGAGAACCTCACCAATCTAACACCCCACACCACATTAATCATGCTATCAAGTTGTTTAACAGTAATGTTAGTGTGGAAACATTGAGAATCACAATATAAAACACAGTCACACCGCTAACAATACACAAAGTGAGACTTGCACTCGGGGGTCTTTTGCCCCTTTGCATGCTGGGAGGCTTTCCTGCACACCCACCTCTGCAATCAGTGCAATCACTCAGTCTCGACCAATGATAAGAGCGCAGATTATGGTTTGGACTCTCTCTTCCTGTTGTCCTTATTTCACTGTATTGAAGATTACTTGATCTAAGAATAGCAAATCAAACTGCGCTTAAGGAATTCAAAAAAGCTGGATGAGAACTCACAGGACCAGTAAGACTTAAAACAACATGTAAGCCTGGATCAGTTAAGCCACATTTAAAGGAAAGTGTTCTGTTTTTATTTTTCTAATGGATGTGATCATGTTTTCACAAGTCTGTGTGTGTTCGCTTATCTCTGCATGATGCAGTCCACAGCATTCCCCTCTGAAGTGAAGGGTCTGACCAAACGGATCCGCACAGTTCTAATGGCCACGGCCCAGATGAGGGAGCATGAGAAAGACCCGGAGATGCTGCTGGACCTCCAGTACAGTCTGGCCCGATCCTACGCCAGCACCCCTGAACTAAGACGGACCTGGCTGGACAGCATGGCCCGAGCACACCTCAAAAATGGAGATCTCTCTGAGGTATCAACAGGAAGACTCTTTGTTTGATTTTGTGTCATCTGTCTCTTTTATAGTTTTTTGTTTTGTTTATTCTTTACATAATGTGAACCAACTGGGCAGGCAAGTCCTGGTATTCATGTCCGTTTAGTCTCTTGACTGTGTTTTGATAACTTTGCACACAATCTTATCTCGTCACTTACAGCAATAATATCTCCAGGCACAAAGCACACTACAATGCTGAGTGACAACGCCACGAGCAAACACCTTGCACAGTGTCTGACTTACGTTCATAAGCAGTCAGTCCTTTTGTCTCTCACAACCCACAAGGTTTCAACAAAGCATTACTCTCTATCGCTCCTGGTCCAGTTCAGTACAAAATGCAGCAAAGAGGCTGATGCTTTAATGAACTGAACACATCGAAATATATTCACTTACAACTTTTACATAGTTGTACTGCTGGGACGTAGGCCACAGGCTGAGTAACACACTTGGAGAGTTATTTTCAGGGTCGTTTTAGTTGTTGTTTTTTAACTGTTCTTAATGGCTTTATTTGATAGGACAGCTTGAGATATGACAGGAAGCATTACATTTACATTTAGGGCATTTAGCAGACGCTTTTGTCCAAAGCGACTTACAGTAATTCATACATACATACACTGATGGCGGTGGCTGCCATGCAGGGTGCCGACCAGCACATCAGGAGCAGTTTGGGGTTCAGTATCTTGCCTCTACCCCTGAGCCACAGCTGTGTGGAAGCAGGATAAGAGAGAGGGGGGATGACATGCAGCAGGGGGCCACAGGTCGGACTCGAGCCCTGGGCCGCTGCAGTGAAGAGACAGCCTCTGTACATGGGGTGCACACTCTACCAACTGAGCTACTTTGGCGCCCTGTGTTAATACAATGTTTACAATGTTTTGACAATATCAAACATTAAACAGAGAAGTCAGGTCAAGGTTTGTCATTTTATTACTGGTTACTAAGAAATAAACGTTGGCTGTTCCTACCTGGTTCAGTGTAAACAGTGGAATCTGATATAGAGTTACAGTAACAGTCAAAGTTTATATAATTATAGTATTAACATTTTGTCCAGTCATACTGTTTGGTTAAGATAAATGTTGGCTAGCACTACTCTGCTATTACAACCCCTTTAAAGTTATATAATAGTAATGTGATTTTTGTGTGTTTTGGTTAAGGCAGATTCTCTTGCTCCTCGCCAGAAGAAGGTCAAATGTCAGGACCGATGCAGAATGATGGTTCTGTTGTCTTACTGTTAACTACAGTTCAAGTGCATTTATTTATATAACAAGATTTGTTAAAAGCAAGGCTGAGAGGCCTTTTCACAAACAGGAAACCAAGATTAAAATGCAGCAAACCTAACCAATCTATCCCAGGACCTTGACTGATTTTGACATGTAATTTTTTTGTGTGTGTGTTTAATGTTGTTTTTGATTCAGTCTTATTTTTATGTTGCTTTTATTTATTAGTTTTATTTAGTTTTTATTTGATTTCAATTTCTATTTCTAAATTTGCAATTATTTTGACGGCTGTGATTGCGATATTATTTACAATTAGTAAGAAAATGGTCATTTTGATTTTGATATTGCAATGAACCATTGTGCAATTATAATTTCACATTGTATAATTGTGCAGCCCTATTTGTGTTTCATTTTTAAATTTATGCTTTGTTTAATTTTTGTTTTATTTAATTTTGTTTGATTTAAAAAAAAAAATGTTTTCCTATTCTGTTATTATTTTCACTCCAGTTTGGTTTTTATCTTAGTTTGCATTATCTTTTATTTATGTTACGCAATTCTTTACACAACAAAAGAAAAAAGAAAAAAACTAAAGAAAATAAAGAATACATTTTTTTTCCTTCCCTGTATATTAAAAGAGACTCATAAAACATCTATCCAAACAGAAAAGCAGAACCATCGTACTATCTGTCATTGCAAGTAAAGACAGTTAAATATGCCGATCAAAAATAGATAAGGGAATAACTGTAGGAATACAAACAAACTTTTTTTCCTGCTTCATGCCTACTGTTGTTTCACTAGTGATGCGTTGCCAGTTTGGTTTGTAGGTGTGAACCATCATGTGGTAAATTTACAGTAGTCTCTATTGTTGCAGTCCCTACCATTTCACCTTTGTCTCACTGACTCCATGATGAGGTTTCCATTTTCACATTTATGTAAAGCTGCATGTTTTCACCTTTGGTGCTTCAGCTGTAGAAATGTTCAATTAATCTGCTGCTGCTTGTTGTGCTCTCCACAGGCGGCCATGTGTTACGTTCATGTAGCTGCGCTGGTTGCAGAATACCTGCACAGGAAAAGTAAGGCCCTCCGCCCATCTACACACACACACACACACATCCGCAATGTTATTTCATCCATTTGTGGCTTACACATGTACTGTAATACTAAATAAACACCAAGCGCTTTGTGGTTGGCTCATCAAGAAAAATAATAGTTAGCCAAGGTTGGAGGTAAGAAAAATATTTGCGTAAGTCAAACTTCCACTAAAATAGCAGAGTTTAATTTCATTCTTAACCAACACTATAAGGATGTGGCTATGGACAGTATACACAAACAAACAACGCACCTAACCTCACCTGCAGACAGGATGATTAATATGCACTGGTGATTAAAGACATACCAGTATGTTCACCAACTGTTGTTGGATATAGCGTGCAAAAACTCCACAGACTGAGACAATTAGACCGGCGCAGCGATGTCTGGTAATAACAAAGGCTCACTTTGGTGTTTTGGTTGTTTGTTCATGGTCCTTTTTATCTGATGCAAAACCTGCCGTCAAATAATCCTCCAAACAAATGTGAGCTGGTGTTTGTCTTTTCGGAATGCCAACGGAAAATTGTAGTGATTAACAGTTGGCTGGCAGCGCATGCTTTTCTCTTAAAAATGTGTTTCCCGGTTGCCTCGACAGCAGTACTTATCATTTGATTAGATACACAAAGGCTTCCAAGCATCGTGTAATATTTAATCTTTCACTGTGACAAATGCACAGAACAGTTCCGCAAAAAATGAGTCAGTTCATAGATTTTCATTGTTCTTAGAGTCAGTTGCTGAGAGGCTGCACCTGTAACAAAATGTTATGCTGCGAAGCAGAGTTTTTTTTACCCTGACTTTGCTGTTCATTCCCCAGAGTTGTTCCCGAGCGGCCTTGCAGCATTTAAGAAGATTACCTTGAATGTTGAAGAAGAAGCTGCCATGAGGGAAGACACAGGAATGCAAGATGTCTATTACACCGAGGTGCGGCCGTCGGCACAGGGTTTGATTTCTTGCCCAAGAGAATAGTCAGTCAATACAGTCACCATAATTCAACCTCGCAAACAACAACTGACTTGATTTTCATAAATTCTATATTTTTTTTCCTGACTGGGGCTGCAGTCAATACTCAATACCTTTTTTTTTTGGTTGTGATCAAAATGTGTCTGCAGCACTGAGTAGCAAAAACTGTCAGGTGCTGAAAGCTGGCCAGATGTCTTGTCAGATTCATAGTTTTGTTTTTGCAGTAATTTACCCCATTTCAGATGATTTAATCAAGCAAAGTTTATGTGCAGAACTTGGACTTCTTTTGTGTTTATTTGTCAAAGTAAGGTATCAAAAATAGTATAGTTTTGGTAGAGGTACTGTAACTTAGAGGTCAACCGATGAATTGGTTTGGCCGATTAATCCGTGTAGATATGACATTCTACTAACAGTATTGGTGGATCTTGGCTATGATGGTGGCTGATATTTATATGGAATAATGGACTTGGAGGGAAAATAATAGCTAAAAAAATAAAAATGGCTCCCACCTAGATGTTTTACAAGTAGTCTGATGTCAAAGATCAAAATGATACCCTGTTGATGTTGATATAAAAAAATCTAAATTGATTGATCTGATGACACTCTCATATTGTAAATGTGAAAACCTGCTAAAATCCCTCTGTTATTCCTTTTCTCCCCCTTTTAGGAAGTCTTGGTCGAACACCTCGTGGTGTGTGTGGAAGCACTGTGGAAAGCCGAACGCTATGAGCTCATCACGCACATTGCCAAACTCATCATCCCCATTTATGAGAAGCGTCACGAGTATGAGGTACTGTAGCAACATCTCCACACTCAGATACATATCTTCCATAAAGATGCAGCCACTGTGTGTTGCCTTCTCTTGAGAAATGATTCATCCATGTCCTTGTGCTTATGAAGTTTGAGTCATCACACCATTGTAAGGAATGTAGGAATATTTTTCTAGAAGTACATACGTTTTTGCAAAGTAAATGCGATTAATTTTCCACTCAACATTAAACTCACTGGCTTCTTAGACCTGTTTAAAAGCGTTAGCCAGCATTTCAAGCTACTGGATTGCAGGGTTCACATAGGTCATGGAAGTTTTTTGACTTTTAGACATGGGTCATTGAAAATGCTTTATTTTGGGGGATTTTGTGCAAGAACAGAAATGCTCTCTTACTGTATTTTTTTTTACTTAATGCAAATCAACATTGATCCATGTCTGAAACTATGGGACTGCTTAAGGCACATAAAAGCACCTTGTAAAAACATGATACCAGTTCAACCGTTCAATATTTTTAAGTATGACTTTCTCACCTTTTTGGAATGCAGCTTGGGCTTTCTTACATGCTTTTAATAGCTCTTCCCTCTTGCTCTTACCAGCAACACCAAGGTGGGGTAGGTGGTAGCATCAGTCCACTGGTGCCTTGAGCGTGGTTATAGACACGCTAACATAGTCTCATTCATATCTACAGGCAATTAAGCGTTTGCACACTGTGGCAGGAAACCCACGCAGAAAACATACAAAACTCCTTCCCTTTCCTGGTGTCATGAGACAGTGCTTTATTCTGAGCCTTCTCCTGCCGATTGTAAAAAGATTCTTGGAAAACACAAACTGCTCTGTGTGACAACCTCAAGCCAAACTCCTCCTTACCACCTGTTTGCATGCTCACGCCTTTACACACAGTTTACTACCTTAACCAAATGAAAAAAGGCATGTAATTGTCTTATGTGAAACTGAGGTGGCTGCCAGCGCTCCCTGTGAGCATTGAGCATATTTATTGACACAGAGCTTTACTCCTTGCTAGTGGTGTACTATGTGGTCATGAAAAAAGGACCAATGTATAAGGATTACAAATGGGCATCACAGCATTATGCCTTAAGTGACAAATCTCTAGTCAAAGTATCAAATAATTGACATACAACATGTTCAAACACAATTTGTCGGACATTACATAACTGAAATGTTTTTGCTTGTTTTTGCACACTCTGCCAAGTTCCTCCAATAACACGAACAATCTGATGCAGATTTGTCTCATTTTTCCAGAAACTAAGCCGGCTGTACGACACTCTGCACAGAGCCTACAATAAGATCATGGAGGTGATACAATCAGGCCGCAGGCTGCTCGGGACGTACTTTAGGGTGGCCTTTTATGGACAGGTGAGATCAACAAGGGGTCTTATTTATTTAAGCGTACTACAAGGAACTTTAAAGGACTTTGTCATGAAACAGTCTCAGTTTACGGTGCCTCTGTATGACCTGCGTAAGCAAACGAGACCATCAGCAAGAAGACTGGCTGTTTCTGTACAGTAAGTCATAAATTAAAACTGTTTTTTATGGCAGAGCGCTGAGGATGAAATGTGGAGTCTCACAGCCTGAGGAAAGTAGCTGCTCTGTAGTTTACTTTCACCTTTGTTATCTTTTGTCAAAAGGATCACCAAAATCAACAAAAAAAATTCTTGTAGCAGCTTTAAGCTGCTGTTACAATGACAGTGCAGGTGTGGTGTGCACAGACAGGGAGGGCCCTTTGAAATGTATTTGCATACAATAGTGTTGGGTGAAACGGAATGTGCGTCAAATGGGTGTTGTTATAAATCACTCTTCATCTCAGGTTGTCAGGTTGTTTATTTGATTGTATCATTATTGTGCGGTTTCACATCATCACCCTGATAACACGTGAGCAATAAAAAGCATCCTGAAACATCATAAACTGGCATAGTTCTTGAATCTTGAATCTTACCGTACATCACAACTAAAAAACTGCATTTCAGGAGGTAAAAATATCTTCCACCTTTGCCAGACGGCGTTAAATATGGTAAAGTAGAATAGATATTTAGAAGTGAGGAGAATGGAGTGAACTTGTATTGATGATAATCTTACTTGTGCAGTGCAGAGATATTCCTTAGGGTAAAAAACAGCTCAAGCTAGCTGTATTTGCATTCGTAGTATCTTAAAAAAGGCAGAATAAGTCTAATCCATCCATCTTTATAATGATATTGGCACATTTTGTATTGAAAACACAAAAGAAAAACTAACCTTTAAAATGAATTACTGAACTAAATGGGTTCTTTTAATGCAAACTTTTTCCGGCACACTTTAGATGGACCGTCTCTCATTATTTTGTATAACTGAGTGAACATGTATTTTGCACAGGGCTTCTTTGAGGAAGAGGACGGGAAGGAGTACATTTATAAAGAGCCCAAACTCACAGGGCTGTCCGAAATCTCTCAGCGGCTGCTGACACTCTATGGGGAAAAGTTTGGGCCGGAAAACGTCAAGATAATCCAGGACTCAAACAAGGTGCGGTACATAAATAGAGGAAGGAAAAGGTGGGAGGTGTTTGGAATAAATAGTCTTGATGTGTGTCCACTGACCTTGTTATTTTTGTTGAAATGCAGTCAGAAATGCAAGTAAGCCATTTGGCATTGCCACCCCACTGTTGTGTTTACTTAGAAAATATCTTTGTCCAATATAATGGGGTTTGTTCTCAGCGGAGTCATTGTGAAGTCTCAGTTGACAGATTGCGAATTGATTTCTTTGAATGCTTGATTGTTTTACCTAAACGTTGTGGTCTGTTGAAGAGTCAGTGGAGGTCAGTGAGGCAGCATGTGTTGAAAGAAAGGGAGTGATTTATTACCATGGTGATCTCAGGAAAGTTAAAGTTTCTTTTGGACGTTTTCATTAATCTTCAGCAGTTCACTTTCATGTGATTTAAACCTTACTTACTGCCCGACTCTCACACATGTAGTGCTGCTATATATTTATTAAAGGCCATCGCTTTCCCACAGGTAAACCCCAAAGAGCTGGACCCAAAGTTTGCCTACGTCCAGGTGACGTTTGTCAAGCCGTACTTCGAGGAGAAGGAGGCGCCAGAGAAGAAGACAGACTTTGAGAAGTGCCACAACATCAACCGCTTTGTATTCGAGACACCTTACACGCTGTCGGGCAAAAAACATGGTGGGGTGGAGGAGCAGTGCAAGAGGAGGATTGTGCTCACAAGTATGTGAAACACACTGGTTCACAAAGACTCTGACATTTGCATTTAATTGTGACAGGAGACTGACAGATTCGTCAAACTGGTAGGGTAAACGTTTAGAAGTTAGCATGTGATGACTAAACTATCACACTAGCTCCACCACATAATGCATTGTTCTTTATTATCATGATGACATACCTCACAGAGTCATCAAAGAAAACCTCAGCTGTTCATCTCATCTATTTGAAGTCACAATTAAAGGGACAGTCAACCAAAAAAAAACACTACATATTTTTCCTCTTACCTGTAGTGCTATTTAACCATCTAGATTGTTTTTGTCTGAGTTGCAGAGTTGAGGAGATATCAGCTGTAGAGATGTCTACCTTCTCTTCAGTGTAATTTAACTTGATGGTACAAGTGTCAAAAACATTAATTGGGAAAACTCAACAGCAATGACTCCTTCCAGAAATCATGACCATGTTACTCAAGGTTATCCACAGACTTTGTTGTGAGCAGTTAGATTCAGGAACTACTCTCCCGGCAACCATGTCGTCATGCAGAAAGGAAGCATGCAATTAAACATGGACGAGAGGCTCATGTTGTAAACAATGGCAGGAAATGGTAGGAAAAAATAAGCTGTAATGTTGGCTAGCTTATTTAGCATGGTTAGCTTGCCTCTCATCCATGATGAGAGGCAAGCTAACCATGCTAAATAAGCTTCTTTCTTCGCGGTGATATGGAGAGAAAATAGTCCCCTATTGAAACTCCTCAGAAGGTCCATGGATTATCTTGAGTAACCAGGTCATGATTTCTATAAAGTGACATTACTGAGTTTTTCAAATGTATATGAGCACCACAAGCTGAGTGCCATCTAGTGTCATTATATTCTAGAGAAGGCAAACATCACCATGGCCGATATCGCCAAAACTCTGCGAATCACACCAAAACAATTTAGATGAATAAATAGCACAGGTAAGAGGAAAAATATGTATTCTGGATTTTTGGGGTGAAGTGTCCCTTTAATGCATTGTTTGTTGCATCTATTGTTCTGTATATATGTGCAGTGCTGGGAAGTGACAGCAAACATTAAAGTGTCATCGACCAGCTGAGTAATATTATTCTTCCTTATTAACTGCATACATGTTGTTGTCATTGTGGCCATAGAGTTTTCATCAAGAGAGATAATACTTAGCATCTCAATTACACACTAAAGAAAACAAAGATACTTTTGTTGTTTATGGTGCTGCTCGTTTGCAGTGCCATCAAAGCAAACATTAGGTTGCCACAGAGGCTGCGAAAGCTTTTATAGTGTGCCTGTCATCACATTCGATTGCTTGCTCATGACAAGCAACCAACCGAGGGATCACCCTGAAGATGACCCTGTAAAGAAGCACAATTCACTTGTGTTTACTTTAGTTTGTTATATTTGCACGCATGTCTCAGGCTGCTCTCTTGTCCCCAGCTGCCAACACTTTCCCGTACGTGAAGAAGCGCATAGAGGTGGTGGGGGAGAAGCAGGTGGAGCTTAAGCCGGTGGACGTGGCCATAGATGAGATGAAGGCGCGAACGGTCGAGCTGACCAAGCTCTGCTCCAGCCAGGAGGTGGACATGATCCAACTGCAGCTCAAACTGCAGGGCTGCGTCTCTGTGCAGGTAAAGGCTTGAAGTCACTTCAAGACACACCAAAGGGTGTAAACACGTGCT
Organism: Pagrus major; assembly: GCF_040436345.1. Taxonomy (NCBI): domain Eukaryota; kingdom Metazoa; phylum Chordata; class Actinopteri; order Spariformes; family Sparidae; genus Pagrus; species Pagrus major. The sequence continues at coordinate 18,654,301 of NC_133224.1, read as the reverse complement.
GCATGGTGAATCACTCGCTTTTATTGCATTTTTATAGGTAAAATCTGACTAGACATCAAATTTGTATTTAGAGGAAACATGTCTATAAATGTACGGTTACTTTGCAAAACTGGACTGGGATCACCAGTTGTGTGCCGTGCGAAAGTACAAAGCATACCTGCTGATTGGAATCTGTCTGTCTGTGTCCGTACTGAGTATAAGAATGCTTATGTTTTGCTGCAGGTGAATGCAGGTCCCATGGCCTACGCCAGAGCATTCCTGGATGACAGCAAATCCAACCAGTCTGGCAACAAGAAAGTAAAAGACCTCAAAGACATTTTCAGGTAACATATGACCTTTGACTATCTTACTAAGCTGCTTGTTTATTCTCAATTATTTGTCTTACATTTTTTCTCATAATGTTGTTCCACTTCCTCATTTGTTGTTAACACGTATTGTTAACTATTGCCAACAGTTAATAAGTGATCTTATGAACAGTCATTGAAGGTTGTCACGAAGTTTGTCATTTTATTTTTGATACTTGCAGGCGTTTTGTCCAGGCATGCAGTATTGCTCTGGACATAAATGAACGTCTGATCAAAGAGGACCAGTTTGAGTATCATGAGGGCCTCAAGTCCAACTTCAAAGACATGGTAAAGGAGCTGTCTGACATCATCCACGAGCAGGTAAATGTACTTTTTCACACAGACGCTTAGTTTGCCTTTGATGTGCCATTGGTCAGACAAGCTGCTGCTGAAATGAAACACAGGCCTCCTGTGAATTCTGCCACCACTAATAGCAAATCCTGTCGTTATCACTTTAAAACCATTGGCACCATTTTGTCTGCAAGAAAAACAGAGAGGGCATGCTGGGTGTGAGGATGGGTGAGTGGAAAGTGTTGTGCTACAGTATGTTGTGGCCAAGGGGCTAATGATCACTGTAAGACGACTGATAAATCTGCCACATGTCATATGTCACAATGCCACATTCAGGTAATTCATATTTTGTAAATTATTTCATTGTCTTCAAAAATAATCAAGACCAAATGGCTCATGTTCATAAAGTAAGGGTCAGTTCACGCTGTAATAAAATAATAAAATCTGCAGGATCCCTAACTATTAGATATTTTTTATAATGTAATCTGAGCACAGTGGGCAGCTTGACACTTGAAAACAGCCAATTGTGAAAGTGAGACTCTTGCCAAAATGCAACCTAGGCTTTTTTTGTGAAGGAACCTGAGTCAAACTTGTCGTGTAAAAGCATAGTTACGACGAAAAAGCCACTTTTAAGATTTACCGTACTTTCGTTTTCGGGTCAAAATCATTTTCAATTGCGTGCTAGGGGCAACATTACGGTAGCATCAAAATCGCTATTTTTCTTGTTTCAGTGCTGTAGGCTCCACAGACAAAGCTCTATCAACCTCTGTAGTGCTGTGGTTTTGGGCAGAGAAGATAGTAGATATTATTAAGTTAAGTGATAAATATATCTTTTCATAATATGGGTGAAATCTTTGAGCCGAAGTTACTATAGTGACAGTACCAACTACTGTATTTGCATTATAGTCGGCCTGGCTCTATGTAAAAGATATGTTAATGAGATTATTGTCCACTGTGAGCCGCGTGGGGAATCGCACATAAACTGAGCCAAGTCAAACAATGAATCATACATATGACAAACATTGTTAGAACAATCAAATTAGAATATTGTTGCCAGGTTTTCTGTTTTTCACATCTTCTTTATATGTGAGTCTATTATTTTATTGTACCCATAATTACCTCGAGCAGCAGCAAAGTTAAAGTTCATGCACAGTAGTTTACTTTTATGCCTGGTACAATGCAAATGATCAGAAAGGGGACTTGAGGCTGTAAAAGGCAACAAGAAGAAAACCTGAGTGGTTCACTTTTATGGCCGAGAACACGACTGGCACATTATCACTCTGTGAACCCCGCTGGTTACGTTTCATTAATAAACTCCTTGGCCTTGTTTACAAATGTTCTCAATAACTTTCAGCAGCCACTGTGATGTAGGGTTGGCTCAAAAATCAACATACTTCCTTATCCTTCTTTCTGCGGGTGTGACTCTTAACATTGGTCATGGTCAGATTTGAAGTGAGTCATGATGTGTTGCAATTGGAAACTGCGTTAATGTCCAGGGATAATTGTAAACTGAATTTCCTCATAAACATTTCCTGGAAGAATGACTCCCAGAATCACATACAGTAAGATGGTAAATACACTCTGTTCCTGTTCTTAAAATCCTTGCCAGGGGAACTATCTGATTCTCCTTAGGTTGAGTTGAGTGTAAAAATAGATTAGAAAACCATTATTGTGTACTTTGTTCTCTTGGCCTCAGTAAAATTGTGTCATGGCTATATTGCAGCATAGCTACCACAGGTTGGGTCATGTTATCAGATTGAGTTTCAGTGTGTCATTGTACATGCTGACATGTGATAATACTTTGGCTGCTCTTACTTTATCAAACTAACTGGTGCACTTTTTCTCTCCAACGTGCTGGCCATTAGCTTTGAGGAAAAACAGGTAATGTGATCATCAAGTGTGTTCAAGCTCAGTTTGTGTTTTTGTCCGGTTCTGAAACACATTCATTATGACTGTGCACATTCTGTGCAAGTTCATTTCTTTGAGACATTTCATGGTTTAAAGGTAATTAGGCCTTAATTATAAATCAGGGGGAATTAAAGAGAATGAATCAGGCACATGCAGCAATGTAATGTCAAATAAAGTGCACTCAATTTTTTTATAAGGCATTCACAGGTTTTGGCAGGTGTTGCAGACATTCACTGAATCAAAACTTTTCAGATCACTCCGAGACATGAAAAGGGATTTGCATTATAGATCTTGGACAACACTGGCCCTACAGATGGTGTCGAAAACTATGCAAATGAGATAGACCATCGATGCTATAATCAAATTCTATTTACCTGCACAGCGGTTTCCTGACGACAGGTATAAAAACTACTTCCTGGTTGTAGATTTACTGCCAAGAGTACTGACAAATGAACACGTCATCCAGGTTTCTCTCATCAGTCCTGCAGTTGTGGTTGCAGTAGCAAAACAAGGATATCGAAATGGCAACGTTGACACTAGAATGACAGCTGATAAATAAACAAGATGACTCAAACTGTATGTTCAAAAATAGTCCTGATAAAATCAAATACTCAGCTGATGTATACAGTAGGGCTGCATATAAACACTGAGTCCAGTGACTGGGTTGGAAACAAACACAACAGATTTAGCAGATGAAGAGTTTCAACCTTATTCAGTTCTCACATTAAAGCATGTAAACATTTTGTAGTAGACTGTCAAAATTGTAGTAAATATCCTATATGATGCTCATATTTAGATTCATGAAGTACACAGATCTACTTAAGTGAATTAGATGGTGTTCATCTTCATAACTTAGGAACAGCAGAGTAGGCGTCTCTGGCACAACCTGACCTACTTCCACACTGCATGGAGAGGCATAAAGTCTGGAGAGATCAAAACTCCAGAACACCTGCAGTGTAAACAGCTTTATTGTGAGATGAAAACGTTGCAGCTCGTGGCCTTCATCGGATGACTTCCTAACATATAACCAGGACCACCAGTGTTCACTTTCATTCCACTAATTAATACAAAACCTGATATAAAAATGTGGCTTTTTAATAGCTTTACTGTATATGAAAGCTTCTCGAATGCCATTCTTTATATCAGCCCCGTAAATTTAAATTGGTTTTAATTCTGATGACTCTTTTATTTCCAACTACAGAAATAAAAACTATAGAGGAACAACTGAAATCTGTATTACAAGTGAATGCGTCAGCCACTAGGGGTCTGTCAATCAAAACAAAACAAAAGACATCTATTTATGTGACTGATGCAGAAATGTTCACAGATGAGGTAATATTTTAAAATTCTATTCACATTATGTTTAGTCACATTGGTTGACTTCCCTGCCCACTGTCTGATGTATCATCTGATGTTTTCCGGGAAGTTATTGCTTCAGGCGACCAAATGAAACGCACTGTTACCTTAAATAAGATACAGATTTCTCTTTGTAAGAACATTGTTGAAAACGTTGAGGGTAAAGATACGAGATAAACACGATAACCAAACATATTGGGTGTTGTCTGTATTTGTCTGGCTGGTAACCTGATCTGTTCTCAGAGGACAGTATAATAACATGTCATTTGATCATCCTGTCCATTGTTGGGAATGTTTTTAAACTGCTGTCTAGAAGAGTGTGCATAGCGTCAATAACATTCATTAATCAACTCGTAACTAAATTAATTGAATAAAATAATATATACAAATGTGTCTCACCCTGTAGACCTTTCCATTTACTGCTCTGAACACAGTGTCAAGTCATACATTTCTTGCTCTGCTGCATGGATACGTTTGGTAATACGTTTCTGCTGCAGCTAGAGCTGTTTGGTTGGAATAAATATAAATATTTAGTAAACACAACTAGCCATGTTGGAAACCTGCTGCCTCCCTCTCACATCTCAGATTTGTTCAGCGATTAGTTTAAGATTAACATAGTGTGATAATCAGCCTGCCACAGTGGTTGGACATGCAAAGCGTTTGTGCAAACCAGGACACAGACAGACATCAAAACAATTCTGATAAGTGTTTGAAAACCAAGGTGTGGTGCAAGGACTGCATGATTTTCCATACAGCAATGAGGAATAATGTATGGACTCTCTCCATGTGAATGTGTAGTTCATATTTACTTTTGTTGCAATGTAATTGTGAAAGATGTGACACTTTTGGTTTATTGTATTCCATCACATAAACATCACATTTATCTGACTTGAGTTTGGTGTGTGTGTGTGTGTGTGTGTGTGTGTGTGTGTGTGTGTTAGTGTGTGTGACCTCTGCCTTCATGTGAGAACTGACACTCGTCCTGTGTGTTTTGCTTCGACCCCAGATCTACCAGGAGGATATGATGCGCTCGCTGCTACAAACCTCCCACCATGTATTCCGTGCCATCAGTGGTACGTCCACCGACCTGGGCTGACCTCTGTCCCGCTGGCCTCCCTCTGCCGTGCCACCCGCCCTCATGCATATCCTCTCACTTTTCCCTCAAGGACCTGAATTAGATGATAACAGGGGCGGCTCTTCGTGTTCATGGCTGCCTGGTAATGCTTGCAAAATACACCCCCAGGCGGAGATGCCATTCAGCTATCCTCAACATCAGAAAATGACCGGGCTGGAAGAACGCAGCACAGCAGTTGGATATAATGTTCAAACCACAGCAGCAGTATTTCTGAGAATGTATCGAAGCAGAAACCAACTTAATGTCGGCATGCCAGGTATCGGTGTTCTGCTGAATCATGCTAGGTTGCATTGCACTTTTTTCTGCCTTTTGCGATGAACTTTAGGATTTGAATATTGTTCCTTTAGAGGGAGATACTGGACTAAAACGTATTTTTTTCACCCTCTCTCTGCAATGTTGCCCTCCATATCTATGCAGGACACACCACACTTCTCCAAAATGAGTTTTTAATACTTGAGTAGACTTTTCTTTGTACCAGAGCAGTGTTTTTTTATGTTGAGCCTGCAAGGTGAGCAATATCCTTACTCAACCGGTTTTGTTTTAATACGTACCCAAACTGAAAGCATGCGGTTGAATCATTCATGCCAAGGGTTCGTGTTTGAGGGCTAGAAGGGCATTCCAGCCAGGTAAACTGGTTGTAGTGAGCACTGGGCCAAAGTTACGACCCTGTTTGTTCAATGACAAATGTAAAAACCTTAAAAGAAATCAAAGACAGACCTCAGGGTTGTATTAAAACTGTGTGAAAGAGCTGCTCTTAAGAAGAGTTTGCTTAGTTTAAAAGCAGCTCAGTTACTATTGTTGGTAATAACTAATGTTCAGGATTGTATTAGAGGTAATTAACAATGTCATAGCAGAAAAAATATAATGTTAAATTCTATCAGAGCTGTAACACAATCATTGAAACAGTATTCTCTGTGGGCTCATTTTATGGCCTGTATACATTGGAAGCCAGAAACAGGATTTGAAGACAGGACACACTGATCACAGCAGTGTGATAATATTTACTTCAGTGGAGTGAGTGAGTGAAGAGTTCCTCTCATCTGGTTTATGATCCAGTGCCTTTCTGCTCAGCCTTCTGAAAAGACTCCCTTATCTCAAGTAATAAGACCTTCATCATGTGCTGGTTATACACAGTATTTCACAAGTGCTACACTGTAATTAGCAGATAGATGAATAATATTTAAGCAAATGTACATAATTTGTTGTCATGCTGTAAAGTGAATTCTGTATCCATGTATGTACTGTATGTATGTATGTATTTATATTTGAAACATTTTGGACTCCCGTTCAGTCCAAATCTGTCCTAGCAGAGAGATTTTTTTTGTTTTTATTGCATTATATACTGAAGTGCGGCTGCTTGTCAAACTTACTTTGTAAAGTCTTTTTCCAATAAAACCTGGAATAAACTATTGAGACGGAAAAGTCTTTCTTGACCTTTACACTACAAAACAAAAACAGTCTCCATTTAGATGCTGTTCTCGAGCTTTCACAAAACATTCCTCTGCTGATGAATTCATTCTCAACTTCATGGCTAACTTAAATGTAACCTGATGTGCCTGATTGTTTGTGACACAAAACCATATGGTTTGTTTCACAGAACCATCTGGTATCTGAAACCAAAGGCTATAAAAGAAAAATACTTACCAAGTAATTTTACTAACTGTCTATCACATGCTAACTTCAATCAGATCAACAGTAGGCGAACGCCACCAGCGGAGTCAGTAAATCAAACTCTTGCTGAAGCCACTCAAGAGAAGAGTCAAAAACATCTCTACCACTGGTAAGAGCCGTCAGTGCCCTTTGCTCTTCATTCAATGAAATACACTCTAGAGTTCTGATATAACGGATGCTATAGCAGCAGCAACGCTTACCTCGAACCTCTTGAGGAGCTGCCGTTGTTTTCAAAGGACCAGTCACTTCTCTCGCATGTCCTCAGACCTAACCCACGCCTGTGGCTGCTGTGTTCAGCTGCCAGTAGTCCCTCAGAGGACACTAATTGGTCCGAACAACCACCAGCACATAGCTTGCAGCCTGGTGATATAGAGTCTCGAGATCACATGATCTTGCAAATCCATCTGCCTCGCAAGTTATTCAACACCAGGCAGGGAAAATCGAGTCCTTATGAACCAGTTTTATGCACAGGTGGCACTGTCATGTTGAATGACACTACGGTAGATATAACTTAATGAAGTGCCCTCTAGAGCTCTGCAGGAATGATTACATAACCTGGAAATTAGTTAGCACTTCTGCACTTCTGGTTTCTTCGTCTTAGATGTCTGAAATAAGGTTTGTGGTTCACACCTTAAGAGATTTTCACAGTTTGTTCTGCAACATAAAATACTTAATTAAGTATTACTTAAGCATTTATGTGTCTTTAAAAGGTGGTTGCTAATAAGAGATAAGATTAGAGATTAATGAGATGACAGAGGTTGTTGTGGACATTAAACTTAATTACCTTATTACCGAACACGATGACTCATCTATTCACTAGTCCATCTTCACAGGCGGACTTAAATTGCAAACTATTCGAACTCAAACTTTTCATTTGAGATTGAGCAGTTTATGTGGATTGTCTATAATGTAAGAGGCTTAGTGGTGGTGACACTGAAGTCATGCAACTGCAGTGTAGTTTGTTTATAGCCTAACATTAGCTTCTTACATCTGATGATTTCATTCATGCTTCAAAAATAAAAATGGTGCACAATTAAGATAATCTTGCTGAACAAATCTTATTTTCTGCAGTAATCTTAAATCCAATAAAAAAATCCCACATGCTTTTTGGAAAATGGAACCCAATTGGGTGCACTAAGTACTAGAAAATGAGTTGGCCTCTGTGTGCCTGTGTGCCTCAATTCTAGCTTCACCATCACAACTTTCTGCTCGCTGGTGCCCTTTTCATTTTTTGCACTCGTGCCCCTCAGACAGCCTGAGTCCGCCACTGCTTTTGACCACCGAACCTCACGACCAACCCCCTTTAAAGACACCCTACCCACTGAACAACATCTTTATACCACATGTACACTAAATAATACTTTGAGTCATACACTCCTACATCCTGTTAGAGGGTTTGTGAGGTAAGTGAAAACTTGCTCACTCACTTATCCTGACAGGGTTTCAGGAAATACTGCAGGGATCAAATGTACTGTATGTCTCTGTTTGTTTTTTCACGGCTTTGCAGTTTGTCCACTCTGTACAGTTTGTTGCTGTATAAATCCATTACCATGCACATAATCAGCTTAATGATTCACAGACTCATTTAGAGCCTATTTCCTGGAGTAATGGAAGGACACTTGAGGTTTGGGGGGATATTGCACTTAAGCTCACACGCATGCGCGATCTGCTTTCATTGAGGGAAACCAATGGGGCAGCTAGCTTTTTTTTTAATTCTGTCTTTTAATTAACGCACCGTTTTGTAGACGGTTATGTGTTTTAGGTGTTACACCGTTGGAAAGAGCAGAACTGGTTTAACATTCCTGCTTACTGAGTGTCACTGACGTACGGCCACCGCAGCTTTCCTCCCACTTCTCGCACCGACTCCGCCCCGCTGTTCCCGCAGACTGAGCGGGCACCGCGGAGCACCCGGGACACATCAAGGTGTCTGATGACTGCTTTGCTCTGCATTCTCCAGTGAGACCCTTTTTTTTTTTAGTGTTTTTCCTTTCTTCTTTTTGTTCCCACGTCATTTGTCCTGAATTTTCCAGTTGTGTGCAGGAACTTAAACTGCCCCCCAGCTTTGATTTTGCTCGGAGTGTCGTCTGAGGAGCACCGCTGACTTTCTTCCAGATGAAATAGACGCTCAGACGCCCCGACGACAACATGACTCCTCGGGGTTTTCTCACCTCGTTAATATACACCGCCATGATAATGACGCTTCACTGTAAAGCAGGTAAGGACTCCTTCATCACCTTGGGGTTGAAGTTTCAGTTAAAAAGGCTACTTGACATTTTACCTTTTATGGTTTTGAAGGTAACACAGCTAACGTCGGCTCGGAAAGTTTGTTAAGCAGGCGTTAATGACGCACATCTGACAGGAAGCTAAAGGTGTCATTTCAGGCATATTGAAAATATAAAATTAGTTTGAGAATAGTTTAAGAAATGCATGTTTAACTATTCATATGGTTCATGAGGCTGTAGGTAAATGTTGAGAGGTTGCCGTGGTGTTTTTTTGTGGCTGCCCGTCGTGTAATTAGCTTTTGTACATGAAACACCCTCCTGCAAAGGTGTTGGCTGAGAAAGGTATGTTTAGGGGGAGGGCGGAAGTCTTATTAAGACCACAAACACCTTTTCAAAGACATTTCCTAAAGGCCTTTTCTGGGGAGTTAATTTTCTCCTGTTGCTCAATAATATAATGTATGCCTCGTTTTACAAACAGCGCTCAAAAACCAAGGTTTAGATTTGGTTGCGCATTTAGTTGTAATTACGGTTGCAGGCGCTGATCGCAACCACGACCTCAAACTAAAGGCTCTGCGGTGAAATGCATGTCATGTTCAGACATGCCATGAAAAATGTTTGGTTGGAAAATTAATGTGACAGTATAGAGGGAAGAAAGTCGTGTTAAAAAAGAGGATTTACAGGTTATTTTACCTGGATTTTCTCCAAATTGTTACAGTGAAATCATTTCATTTTTAGAATGGTCACGGAAAATTACATTCTACTGGAATATAACAGGAATCTATAGGAACTTTTAGTAAACCTGTAAAGGAAAAGTGTTTATTGAACATGAATATTTCAATAAACACCAATTAACCAATTACATTTACCCAAGTACTGTGGGCTTACCTCAAGGTAATTTTGAGGTACTTTACTTGAGTATTTCAGTTATATGCTTTGATATTTTATATGTATTGTAGTTTGAAGTCAATTACATTTATCTGACGGGTGGACTTATTTGACAGAATAAGCTTTTACAAATAAAACATAGAATCGGTTTATAAAATACATTGTGCTATGGAGTAAACTACCCAGCAGCCTGTATAATGTGGGCTATTTAATATGAGCTCCACCCCAGCTGTTAGATTAAAATGCTACGTCAGTAATAATATTCCAATAACATGCTGTTTACATAATACAATTCTCTGAAAGGGGCTTTCATCCCTACATGCACTGTTGTACAATTTACTGTTTTGATCATACTTAAGTGTAATCTTTAGTTAGGGACTTGTTCCAGAGTGTTTTCACACAGTGATATTGACACTTTGATTTAAAAGACCTGAGTCCTTGGTCCACTGCTGCAATCAACTACCTCGATTGTAGAATAGACGCGCAGACAAAATGTAAAGTGCGTCAGATTCGTATGAGTTTGCGACCATGCAGGCGGAAATGAATCGTCTTTTACAACGCATCACTACATGGAAAAGACATATTTAGGTAACATTTCATAATAATCATCATTAATATATGTTAAATTTATGGTTAATTAAACGTTAGTTATCAATTATTTCACATTAAACAACAATGACATGCTCTATAAGCTCTTTATTGAGCAATTGTTTATTGTTAAGTTGCAACTGATGTTTATAAAATTTACAAATACATGCTTTACAATTGGTTAATAAAGCATTTATTTATTAATGATGGCTCTTATTAAGGGTTACCCATTTTTTTCATAAATCTCCTTTCTGCTTAATGCATTTTTCACGCATGGACAAATATTTAATTTTACTGTGATGCCACTAGATAAAATGTGTTCGTCTGATCTGAAAAACATGAGAAAATGAGGCTCCTGACTTCAGCATTACAGAAAATGCAACCTGATGAGGTTTACTCTGGAGTTAAAAGACGGTTGGCAGTAATGAGTGTTGTCTGTGAAAGACGAGCTCTAACATTCTATTGCAAAAGATGATTAGTCACGTTGACACTTTTACACAATACACCATGTGGTCTCGTATCCTGTCGTCACAAAGCCAAAGTTTGAGAAGGTAGTTAAATGTGTGTAAGGGTGAGAAAAGAATGCCATAATTAGAAAAAATGGTACATTTATAGTCAATTAAACTAACTATTATTTAGTTATTTCACAGTTAACAAACAATGAAATGCCTTGTAAACCCTTTATTATGCAATTAGTTGTAGTAAAGTTGTTTATAAATCTTTACAATTGCTAAAAAAATATTCTATTATAAAGCATTTCATTGTTTGTTGACAGTGAAAGAATTATAAAATTAAGTTTAATTAACTATAAATTTACATTTTTTTTAACTTTTTATTTTAAACTAATTAAAAATATCATGGCCGCTCAAACCTTCCAAGGGCCCTGGGGCAGAAATTAGCTTGCGGCCCTCATCTGGAAATGTATTCAAATATTCAAACCAGCGGCAAGTGTTGTCAAAAGACTTGTGGTTTTATTTTTTACAAAGAGACAAACAGTAGCACATGTGATTCAATTGAATTGATTACTTAGGCTGATGGAAGCCTCTTGTGAATCTTTCAGCCTAACAGTATAATTAATTTTGAACAGGTGAGATTAATTCTACTTTTTTAAAATCTCTTGTCCTACAGTTCTGCTGCTTCCTCCACCAACAGAGTTGTCACACGAGTGGCTGGACGAGTTTACTCTGAGGTTGTTCTGGAAGAAGCCCGAAGGTCTGCCAGACAACAGCGAGCTCAAATTCATGGTGATGGAGAACAATAAAGAAGAAGTAGGCAACATGTTGAAACTTGGTGTTTTGGGTATTGGTGGCGGGCCCTGGGGCCCCCAGGTTGCAACAATATCAGTCGAGAAATAATAATAATACAATAATTAGATTATTACTCGGTCATAGGACTTCTCTTTCTTTATGACAACAAAACACACACTTGAATTAATTTCAAAATACAGTATTACACAGTGATAGAGTATGCCCTTCACTGCAGGGGAAAACACTCATTTGACTTATGTTATAAGTCATACTGACTTAATCTGAGTGAATTTAGACTTCAAATAGGATGCCGTAATGCGTTTTAATAAAATAAAATGTATAACTAAAACAAATTCTCGGAGAAATATTTTAGATTGTCGGATTTTTATTGGCACATTTAAGCAAGTGTTCTCATTTCACTGGCTGTTCTCTCACTCCGACAGCTACCTCAAGGCCTTTATGCAGGTCTCTGTCTAGAATCATCCTTTCTAATAACATCTGCTAGTGTAGCATCACCTACCAAAGGCTGTAATATTCTATGATCTAATATTTCCATGACTGCCACGTCCCTCTGACTGCCTCTCATATAAAGGGCAGTCACACAGTCACAACAAAAACTATAAAAAGGGCACTTTTTAAGTGGATGGATATGTATGATGTATATTTATGTTCTTAAGTTTGACAATGATCTCACATGTGTTATGTATAGCGACTAACGGGTAGAGACAGGATAACAAGGGGGCGTCTTACACAGTATTGATTTGGACACTTATTACTGTGAGATCGCTGTCAAATACTTTATATTGGACTAAATTAACTGAAAGAACACTGAGTAGGATACAAGAATGGTAGTTTTAACAGCCTTTGACCTATTAATCAGGGAATATACCCATGGTGACATGCTCCAACAAGCTAGATGTAAATACATCCTAAGAGAAAATACAATAAATACAGCTACAGCTACAACCACACACATAAATATACAAACCTTGAATTAGTGTGAAACCACAGTGGTTCATGTTGTTAAAATAAGAAGTCCAGAAGACAAATAAGAAACAAAAACTGAAGAAAATATTAGGGGGGGGGGAAAGAATGTTGATATTGATGTCATTAGGTTTCATTAGAGCTGATATTGTTTTCCTCCTGTTTCAGGTTTGCGTGGGAGGGACAAATTACACAAGATCTCTTCTCACCGAAGAAACAGATTCTGATTGGACGTACAGCATTTGGACTCTGGACAAATGCTGTACTAACTGTAGTACATTTCAAGAAGATTCAAAAGGGCACACCCCTGCCACCATAACCATTAAACCCCCTAAGCCCCGAGGTAAGAAGGAGAAAGCTGAAATGACTGTAATGTGATACAGTATTGAGATTGTCCTGTGCTTCCATTGTGATGCTCTAAAGCCATTGAATCTTGCTTCATGTATGTATGTAACACTTTTCCCTTTGTCTTGTAAAGCTAAAGTGGTGAAGGACTTCAGATGTTTCAATGATCCCAACATATTGAACTGTTCCTGCTCAAACCTTCTAAGGGCCCTGGGGCAGAAATTAGCTTGCGGGCCCTTATGTGGAAATGTATTCAGATATTCAAACCAGCAGCAAGTGTTGTCAAAAGAGACAAACACAACAAAGAGACAAACAGTAGCACATGTGATTCAATTGAATTGATTACTTAGGCTGATGGAAGCCTCTTGTGAATCTTTCAGCCTAACAGTATAATTAATTTTGAACAGGTGAGATTAATTCTACTTTTTTAAAATCTCTTGTCCTACAGTTCTGCTGCTTCCTCCACCAACAGAGTTGTCACACGAGTGGCTCGACAAGTTTACTCTGAGGTTGTTCTGGAAGAAGCCCGAAGGTCTGCCAGACAACAGCAAGCCCAAATTCATGGTGATGGAGAACAATAAAGAAGAAGTAGGCAACATGTTGAAACTTGGTGTTTTGGGTATTGGTGGCGGGCCCTGGGGTCCCCAGGTTGCAACAATATCAGTGGAGAAAAAATAATAATACAATAATTAGATTATTACTCGGTCATAGGACTTCTCTTTCTTTATGACAACAAAACACACACTTGAATTAATTTCAGAATACAGTATTACACAGTGATAGAGTATGCCCTTCACTGCAGGGGAAAACACTCATTTGACTTATGTTATAAGTCATACTGACTTAATCTGAGTGAATTTAGACTTCAAATAGGATGCCGTAATGCGTTTTAATAAAATAAAATGTATAACTTAAACAAATTCTCGGAGAAATATTTTAGATTGTCGGATTTTTATTGGCATATTTAAGCAAATGTTCTCATTTCACTGGCTGTTCTCTCACTCCGACAGCTACCTCAAGGCCTTTATGCAGGTCTCTGTCTAGAATCATCCTTTCTAATAACATCTGCTAGTGTAGCATCACCTACCAAAGGCTGTAATATTCTATGATCTAATATTTCCATGACTGCCACGTCCCTCTGACTGCCTCTCATATAAAGGGCAGTCACACAGTCACAACAAAAACTATAAAAAGGGCACTTTTTAAGTGGATGGATATGTATGATGTATATTTATGTTCTTAAGTTTGACAATGATCTCACATGTGTTATGTATAGCGACTAACGGGTAGAGACAGGATAACAAGGGGGCGTCTTACACAGTATTGATTTGGACACTTATTACTGTGAGATCGCTGTCAAATACTTTATATTGGACTAAATTAACTGAAAGAACACTGAGTAGGATACAAGAATGGTAGTTTTAACAGCCTTTGACCTATTAATCAGGGAATATACCCATGGTGACATGCTCCAACAAGCTAGATGTAAATACATCCTAAGAGAAAATACAATAAATACAGCTACAGCTACAACCACACACATAAATATACAAACCTTGAATTAGTGTGAAACCACAGTGGTTCATGTTGTTAAAATAAGAAGTCCAGAAGACAAATAAGAAACAAAAACTGAAGAAAATATTAGGGGGAAAAAAGAAAGTTGATATTGATGTCATTAGGTTTCATTAAAGCTGATATTGTTTTCCTCCTGTTTCAGGTTTGTGCGGGAGGGACAAATTACACAAAATCTCTTCTCACCGAAGACACAGTTTCTGATTGGACGTACAGTATTTGGACTCTGGACAAATGCTGTACTAACTGTAGTACATTTCAAGAAGATTCAAAAGGGCACACCCCTGCCATCATAACCATTAAACCCCCTAAGCCCCGAGGTAAGAAGGAGAAAGCTGAAATGACTGTAATGTGATACAGTATTGAGATTGTCCTGTGCTTCCATTGTGATGCTCTAAAGCCATTGAATCTTGCTTCATGTATGTATGTAACACTTTTCCCTTTGTCTTGTAAAGCTAAAGTGGTGAAGGACTTCAGATGTTTCTATGATCCCAACATACTGAGCTGTTCCTGGATCCCAGTAAATCCATCTCTAAACCTGACGCTCTCATATAGGTGAGAATTACAGCAACAGATAAAGTAAAGGAGATACAGTACATGTATGCCTCCAAATATGTGCAGTAAAGTTTGATGATGATTGTCAAAATTCTTTAATCCTGTCAAGTGATGTTAAATTAAAGTGTCAGGACAAACCAGGTGTAAAATGGGATGACCAAAAGGCAAAAGATAGGCCTGTTATGGAGGCCTCAGTGTACAAAAACTTTGGCTAAAGTCCCTGTTGAATGTAAGATGGTCACCATTATAAATGCCATTTGGGTTAGCATAGCTCCTATAGTTCCTCTTAAGAGAGTCATTTATGCAGAAAGCTGTCCCTTTTCATAGTGCTTATCTGATCATCAGCAATGCAAGAGCCTGCATGTGGATGGGATTTCCATGCTACATACAGGGCTGCCGGTGGTGTAAATTTAGCAACATAATTCAGGAATATTTACCAGTCCACAGATACTAATGAGCAGCAGAAAATCAGTCAGCTGTATGGACATCTAGTGGTGTGTGGAGGGATTGCAGGATCCAGTGAGGAAAAAGAGGCAACACTGATTCCACAATAGCTGGGACGCTTTTTAAAATAATCGTGCAATCATACGCAAACAAGTTTTGTTTACTGACAACTGTTCACAGTTCAGTGTTTCTGAGCCCCAACAATCCCCAGTAACCTCATCCTATCCTTGCTCATGAACAACTGAGCATTTGGAGAATGCCCCTTTCATATCCAGTCATAATACTATCACCTGTTACCAATGAACCTGTTTACCTGTGGAATGTTCCACTCAGTCGTTTTTGGTATTTTGTAGCCCCTGTCCAAACAAATTCAGAATAAGCATACCTTGACAAAAAGTTGAGATGTTGAGATGAGGTAAAACATTACATAGTATAATGTCTTTGTGCTGTTTTCAGTGGAGTATAGGTCAGAAAGTTGTTATATTCATGTTTTACACAGCATCTAAACTATTTTGGAATTGGAGTTGTAATGAAAGCAAACCAAAGCAATTTTATGTTGTTGTTTTTTATTTAGGTGAAATACTTTGAATAAAGCGTGCATGCAATGCCTGTTTGTCATTGCAGGATAATGGGAGAATTGGAGGAATGTATAAAAAGTTTAAAGCGGTGTGATCAGCCTTACAGCCTGGGAAAGAAGAATGGCTGTGAACTACACATCGATCCTAGCAGCAATAACATCTTCGTCCTTGTGGAGACTGAAGCTGGAATGAGCACCTTCAAACCTGTACTTGGTTGGTGTTACCTCTAATATTTTTTTGTTGATGTCAAATTATGAAATTAATATATGAGGTATTTGCTGTTAAAATACCTGTAGAACCAGTGATTGAATCTTGTTTTCTTTTGCTGCCAAGGACAATTCAGTAAATATTGGATATTTGTTATATCTCCTTAGTGGTACGTCCACCAGAGCTGAACATCATAGAAGAAGGAGATTCCCTCAATGTGAATTTGACACCTCCAAAGGTCGGAGCCGCTGCGTGCTGGGAATATGAGGTCTGCTACAAGCAATGCATGGTTATGGTAAGTTGTCAGATGTAACTGTTTATACTAACATTTTTAACTCCTCTTTCATGTTGTTGTTGTTGTTTTGCATTTGCTACACTGATACTTAATGTCTTCACAGTTGAGCATTGAGTCCATCAGTAGCAAATACCCCAAATGGGAACTAAGTTTTGTTTTCGTGTTGTTTTCACCAAAAAATGTGTATTCATTATTTGCCCAATGGCATATAGTTTCTCTATACCTGACGGAGAGCAATACTTTGTTTTTTTGTGCTTACTATATTATAGGAGACATGCCAGAACACAACCGGGAGCAATTCTGCCATAAAGGTGCCCTATGATAAACACTGCCTTTATGAGTTCAAAGCTAAAGTCAGGAGTGTTAACTTATGCAGAGATCTTCAGATCTTCAGCGACTTCAGCGAAGCTGTACCTTACGGTAACTGTCTTATTTCACTACACAGATTTTTCATGCTGCATTTATGAAGTATGCTAAACCACATTTCTATTAAGTCACTTAGTTTTTATGTTGATTGTTTGTATGTTATTAACCCTTGTGCCCTCCTCAAATTTACTAGTAGTTTTGAGCAAGTTTGAAGTTGTTTAAGTGATTTATGAAAAAAAAAGCAGAAAAAAATGTGGATGTATGATGATTTAATAGCAGTTTTTTGTGCGTATACGTACGTTTTTGCTACGAAGGTGTCCAGAGGGTGCAAAATGCATCAATAGAGTATAAAAGACATGTGAGAGTAAAAGAAATTGGATTTCAAAAATTTTACTAAAAAGAAAAGTTCTTGCCACAAGCTGAATTATTGAAATATATCGATTAGGGCCTGGAAAGTTCTTTAAAAGTCCTTGGATTTGATGTTTAAGAAGGTGGGGGAACAAGAGCCATCAATTAATGGATTAGTTGTCAACTTCTAAATTAATCAACTATTTTGATAATCAATTAATTGGTTTGAGAAATTCTGATTCCAGCTCTTTGAATGTGAATATTTTCTGTCTTTGGACATAATTTTGGGCTTTGGGAAATGCTGATCAACATTTTCATCATTTTCTGACATTTTAACCAAATTGATTAATCGAGACAATAATCAACAGATCAATCAATGATGAAAATGATCGTTGGTTGCAGCCCTAGGGGTAACACTGAAATTGCCCTCTGGATATCAGTGTATAGCCTTACAGTAACATCAGTCATTAATGAAAGGATGTTCACTAGATGTAAAGCACAAAATGTCTCTGCACTACTTGCCACATGACAGCAAAAAGCTTGAAATTGTCCACAAAACTGAAGAAACTGTGTCACTTGTTCATCACAGGTAAAAATGAGCCTCCTGACAGGACACTGACTGTGGTTGCCATTGTCATCCCCATCATTCTGTCCATCTGCGTCATTCTGTCTTGCTATTGCCTCAGGAGGTACGTCTTGGAAAGAGAACAGTTGGCCTATGTAGGCTTAAGACAAAGAGTTCCACCTAGGAGTGTTTGTAGATGGTACGAAGTACATTTCTGGGTGACCAAATTTCGCAATCTAGTATATCAAAAGTCAGTGTTGTAAAGCATACCTTTGTGATAGAGTATCTGAGATCTGCAGCATGTCACTGAGACTATTGCAACACCTAAACCTTTTATAAAAGCTGATTGGGTGCCATTGACACACATGCCAAGAGTCAAAGTTTATGTCTTTAACTAACGTTTCTCAATGACTAATAACCAGATTATCTGCACAGCTGCCATTTAACATGAAAGAAACCTATAGCTCCTGTGGCCCTTTCCTTTCAACAGCAGGCAAACCGTCAAACTAAATTTTAACTGACCTGACTTTCTCTGAATGCTGCCAATGTAGGGATTTTGTGTTTAACCAGTGGACAGGCATGGCAGTGTGTGTAGGTACATTCTGAAGATGTTTTAAGTACAGCTGTGATATATGGTACAGTTCACTAGAAGCCAGAGCAAAGATCTGACTACAGATGTGAGGTGTTAACAATAAAATGCATTTCAGGAATCTGTTACAGAGAGAAAAAAAAACATTCATTTTAAATATTATATTCTGGTGGTGTAGTCCTTGTGTGCTGGTTGTTGCTTTCTGTCATTGACATTCTTGTTGTGGTCTGTCTGTCTGTAGGCACAGCACCATAATTTGCCCCACCATACCAGATCCCTCTACAATATTCAAGGAAATGATGATGAACGGACCAAAAGACCCTAAGGTATTTTCTAAGAAAAAAATAAAACTGCTATATTCATCTGCTCTCTCTGTCTCCACAAAACGCTCATTACGCTGTTCTTTTTTATTTTTCAGACTGGACAGAATCTGTACATGCCGGTGCCAGAACGCTTGGAACCCTGCAGAGTTATTCTAGTGCCCGAAAACTGTGTCCTCCAGCAAAACTCCTGATGTGTACATGTACACTGCAGTGCGTGCAGCAAAGCTGGACTTCCACTCTGGTCAAATTCATCGAGAACATTCACAAATTAATTTAACACCAGGCAAAAACACTTTGTTTCACTTCTGGCTGAAAGATTTCAGGTCTCTTGCACGTTTAACAGGTGTGGTGTCAGGACAGAGCTCTGCTGCACCTTTACTGTACTGACCTGAGAACAATTCTGTATCACTGTTGCCAGAGGAGAACTTCAACCACCAGAGGTCGGCAAAAACAAGATTTTCAGCTTCTATTATTTTTCAAGTTTGTACAGATGTAACCTGCTGAGGCCAGTCAAGGACAAGACAGAAATGCACTGAATCCTTGGAGCCATCTTTAAAAAGACAAGAACATGTGTCATGCCTGCACTGTTCTGCTGTGGAGCACTGAGGAGGGAGATGAGGATGAGGGCAGGCCATATGTTTGGTTGGTCTGAATGGAGGCCTGCAAGTGGACCAGCGGAGGCAGAGTCTACTGGGAAATGTTGCGCCTGTAAGAAGAACTGCTGTATCCCAGTACTGTATATGCTGCACACAGCTACGAGGGAATAAAAATTGGAGGCTAATGTTGTCACAGCATGAGCCTCATCTGTAGGAATGATATGCAAATGCCAGTATGACTGTCACAATGGCAGCTACACAGTAGGCGGAAGCAATAACATATGTCGTGGGTGAGCATACTTCTGAGTCATCCCACGACTGGACAGGAAGGCAAGAGCTACAGTGGCACACCTCTTCGAGGAAAACAGCTTGTTTTGTCCAGTTTGCATACATACAAACTCTTACAAGGAACAGATGGGGTGAGTGGGTGTTAGTGCTCTGAATCCTTCCATCCTGCCCTAAAAACAGAGAGTTTATTATGTCAAATTTAATGAAGAAGGACAGTTATGGTGAAATTGTGAATATGTATTCTTGGAACCAAACTTAACAGGGCTCTTTGTAACAATTTGCAGTAGTTGACAAGTATTAATCACTTTTTCATTTGCCATATGTGAGCGGACTGTAAATTGTCAGAAAAATGACTATGTCTATACAAGCCTGTGGACAATGTGTATAAGATGTTTAATCTGGATCTCTCTGTAAATAACTCAGGTCAGACTTTCTGTGACAGTCCAAAGGATGTGACTTCATGCATGTTCTCAAATTCATCGTCCGAATGCCTCTCTCCCCTCTGCTAACAGAGAGCAGGGTCCACTAACATCAACTAACAACTGGAGCTCCACTGAGCCCCTTTAAGTGAAACCATTGTGAGTGCATGCTAAAAGGATTTTGAAGATAGACCTGCATGAACTTTGCTTGCAGACACTGATGACTCTAGATACCAAATGTCTTGTATATTTTGGACAGAATAACAATTTTCTTTAAACTACTTATCTGATAAGTCTCTTGAAAAAATCAGACCCGTGGTGCTGATTTAACCTTTGTACAACACACACTTTTTTTGGAAAGAGAACTATAATAGAGAATTGTGCCGTCATCTGTGGGTACATTAAACTGATAACAATGTGACTGGCACTCTGTTGATTCTGTGTTAACCTTCGTGTGCTTCCTCATTCACCAACACTCCCAGGGGAAGTTTTTTTTTCTTTTAGTCTTTGATTGCTTTGTTTCATTTATCACCTCTCTTTTTTGGGTGACTGATGACTTGACTGCTTTGTTACGTAATAAAGAAAGAGAAAGTGAAAATGTCTGTGCCCAGTGGTGCTTTTCAGTTTTTAGCCGTCTGTGTCAGTTCAATAAGAACTAACTGACTTGTGACAGCTAGTAGATGTTGGATTCTTTTGTAAGCGGGCAGGTCACAGCTTGAAGCATTGAGATGTGCTACTGAAGTAACCAAAAAAACATCAACCCAAGTCCCCAATAGATTGGTAGAAGGTGCCCTTTGTAAAACATTTAGGAGTTGTAACTAATGTCTTATTTATTAATGTTAATAAGTCATACTAAAATCATACTAATACTTCATAGAGTTATAAACCATGGGCGTGGACAATCTCTTGGACTGACATTTAATCTACTTCAATATGATACTTTGTATTTTTAACTCTTAGGTTCACCTGGAAGTTTCAGCATTTCATAATGTAAATATGACTTTATTCATTATTTAAAGTTGCTACAAGGAACTTTATTTTTTTGTTGATTTTGGCAGCCACTGTGGAAAAAGAAAAAGAAAGTAAAGTTTGTTTTAGTGCTGTGTCGTACCATTTACATTTAGCAGACGCTTTTGATTGGTGGTGGCTGCCATGCTAGGTGCCGACCAGCACATCAGGAGCAGTTTGAGGTTCAGTACCTTGCCCAAGGACACTTCGACAGGCATACTCTACCCCTGAGTCACAGCCGTACCACTAGAGTAAAGAGCAGCTTCTTTCCTGAAGCTCGGAGACCCCTCTAATCTACGGAGCCCCTAAAGTCCCCAACTGTTTGTCTTTTTTTACTTCTTTTTTTTTAATCTTGTACACACAAAAATAATTTTCCAATGGGCACCAGAGAGCCTAACTTATGCAGAATAATAACTTATGTGGACAAGATAAAAAAAGATATAACCTTTTGGGATGTTAAGGGCTCTGTTTTCTTTTTGTGACTTATTCAGCTCATTTGCTTATGTGGGTCGTATAGAGGCATCGGTATTACATTGAAAGACTTTCACAAGTAGTTAAAAGTTCTTTGTGTCACGTAGGCATGTATAACGAATTTATATTTAGTTTTGTCCCTTGAAATCCTCCATACATGGGCTGTTGGACCTCGCGGGGAAGACGCGTTCAAATTAAACCAAAAAAAAATAGTTTTTTCGAACATGTGTTATATGTTTATACCTACCGTCGTTTTAAAAGGCCAGTCACAGCAGTCCTGGTCCGTGAACAGTTAACTTACTCTTCTCTGCCCCACAGTCTTCCACAGTACAGTCTGGCATACAGAAGTGTAACTCCCTAGCTAAAGAAAAAAAAGAAGGGGAAGTCATCCGCCCAATTCCAACCTCCTACTGTTTTAAGCCTTCCTGCGAAGAGACTAGAAGCGAAAGGCGAATTGAGACAGAGACATTTGGACCAGCCGTCTTCCTTTTTTTATTCATTTAAAGCCACGACAGGCTGGTCAGCACACGGCCGTCCTCAGGAGCGGGAGTAAACCCTTCTCACCAGCGACTGCGGCGACATTAAGTCGAGGGATACGACGCAGGAAGGACCTGGACCTGTCAAAGTATGGACCTGCTCGTTTTATGCCTCTTCTCCACGTTCGAGTCCACCACAAGTAAGAAAATATACTCAACCGTCTTACATTTCCCTACCTTCCTTGTCGCCTGTGTTCTTGACGAATTTTCCCGTTATTATTTTTTTGTTTTTTTCCCCAAGTAACTTTATTTCCCAGTAATGACGTCACAGCTGCGTGACGTTCATGAAGACGCCACGAGAAGCGTGTAAACGCAGCAGAGAGGGTATGAAGTTGTTTTGTGACAAAGGATAATCAATATCTAACTCTTGTCTTCTCAAAAGGTCAAGTCTTACCGCCACAGAATGTGTCCCTGCGGTGGATTGATGATTTTTGGCCACAGCTGTCCTGGACGCCACCGCGGCATTCAGTGGAAAACTGCACGTATGAAGTAGAGAGAATAGCAACCAACAACATGGACCAAGGAGGAAAATTCTGCGTGAGTATACAGTCTGTATTCAGTAGTATGTTTCATTTAATAGCCATAAGTGCATACCATCAAACTTAACAATACTGTTTAAATCTTATTAGGGGATCCCTGTAGCGCCTGCACAAAAGTATCCCATTAATAATGATAATAATAATACCCCAAGTTCTTTTGCCCCTCTGCAGTGGCTCCCTGTGGCTTTGACATTTTCCATGGAAATGAGATTATTTTTTATCATCATCACTGTTTTAGGTCTACAGTGATTCTTACATTCTCAGCCTACACACTGCATTGTATCTGTTCCATCAAGTTGTGGTTAATTGAATGATCCTGAGTTAATATCATTGTGTTTTATTGCTGTATGTGGCTGAGGATAAAAAAAGAGAAGGATTAACTCAAACTGAAATGGACTAAAATACAATTTAAACTGTCCTGTGTTTTTATTATTATTATTATTATTATTATTATTATTATTATTATTATTATCTGTTTTTAATCAATGCTGCTGCTATGTGTTTTATTTATTATCAAATGAGGCTACTTTTTATTTTGTACATTTTCACAAACACAGGGAGGACTTAAGTGGGTCTGCATATATAGTTCTGTGTTGCTCCTCTGTTTCTATGTATTGTAGGTTTCTTCTTTTGTTTCATGAATGCACCAAAACATGGCATCATTGAATTGGAAATGCAAAGTTCAAGTTATACTGTAAGCATAAGTAGCCCACTGCAGAGTTGCCACATCATGTAAAAAAATATAGATGAATGCTCATTTAGGCCTATTAATAATCTTGATAGGCTAATTTAGATTTTCTAGGCTGCCTTACCTTCATTATAAGACACAAATATGTTTTGCGGCTCCAGACAGATTTTTTTGGTGAGGGACGAGGGGAAAAATGGCTCTTTTGATAGTAAATGTTGCTGACACCTGGTCTAGGGCACTAAGGTATTCCAGGAGTTCAACTATTTCCTGAAAACACAGCTGCTCTGTAGCAGTTTAATCCCTGCAGTCAACAGAGTCAGCAGCAGTTTACCAGAATCGTGATGAAGACACTTCAGGGGATTATTTTTCTCACAAATTTTACTGAAAAAAAAAGTAACATAGTCTCTTCATTTTGGATAGACAACTCTCATCATTGAATAATGACTTTTTTTTAAATTATTATAACAGCTGCTCAATAGAAAATAAACACTGCTGCAGACAGTCAACTGATGCATATACAGATCATGATTTATGCACCGTTTGGGAGTATTTCCAAAAACTTTACTGAAATCTAGCGCTGCACAGTCAATCGAAATAAAATCGAAATCGCAATGTGGCTCGGTGCAATATCCAAATTGCAGGATGCTGCTATTTTTTTGATGAAGGTGTGACAAAAAAAGCATCATAATGAAGGACTGTGCTGCTGCAGAGTTGTCATATTGTTCTCCAGTCCTTAGAAAACATTTGCATGATCTCAAAGTTTTGCATAGACAACAATGGTAGCTACAGGATGACACTGGCTTTATCTTGTTAGATCTTTTTTGTATTTGTTTATAGAATTATTCAAGCGTGTGTGCCAGGATATTTTCGACTTGCCTCTGATACTGTCTAACCACTGAATTTTTAGAGCAGATGCCGATAAGGATAACAGGGAGTATAAAATGTTGATTTCGATTCTGACGTACACACATTTTTCCAATTATCCCTCAAATGTGCTTGTCTAACACTTGTGACACAGATATATAACGAGGGGCAGGATATTTTACAGTTTAACTTAATTGTCTAAAATGACATTAGTGCACTGAAACAACAAACCTAACTGGGAATCTTTAATTATATTTAATAATTAATAATCCCCCAAAGCATAATTGTCTGCATTATAAACTCTTTTAAAAAAAATGGTATCATATCGAGGCATATTGGACAACATATACGATGACACTGACATCAATATATTGGTTGGGCAGGCTCCTAAGAAAAAATTATATTGGAGCATTTCTACATTATATACTGCTGGGTAGTTTTCTGCAAGAATTAATCCTGTTTTAGAGTTGATCATATGTTTATACTATATGTAAAGTCTTATTTTGCTAAGTCACAGGTAACTGTAACTATCAAATAAACGAAATGGAGTAAAAGTGCAATGTTTTCCCTCTAAGTCATTGGGGAGTTGAAGTAGAGAGTGGCATCGGATGTATCAAAGTACAGGTCTTGTGTAAATGTGCTTAGTTAAATCCTACCACTGGCTGTATAGAGATAGATTTCATCATAGACTACGTGCATGAATTCTTGCTTCACATGGGTATCCAGGGTTGCAAGATTTTGACAGAGCCATATCTGAGAAAATATCATGATATTACACAGTTATTATTTTTCATCAGTGACAAGGAGCCTTAAAGGAATGGAAAGATAAAGGTTTTCTTGGTTTCTTTATCATACTTTCACAAAATATTATGTACTGAAAACATGAAACTTGTTATAAACCTGAAATATATTGTTTGAATTAGACTAACAATGTAGAATTCAATACTGCAGATAAGCAAATGTACGCAGAAGAAGACCAAAACCAACACACAGAAGATCCATAACATGGCATATGTTGACACCAAGAAATGAGCAGCACGTGGTTGTTGTACACAATTGCATTTTTTGCCTGTAGTCATGTTACATGTACAGCACAATGCTGGGTTCTCTAAGTGTTAATACTTCTGATGATGATGATGATAATGATGGTGTGTTTTTTCTGTTTCTCTGCTCTTGGTGGATTTAGGATAAACAACCATTCTGGATGCAGCGCACGGTGATGCAAGGACGACAGCTTTACCTCTCTGTCAAAACTGTCTGCAATACCACACAAAGTGAACCGTTTGAGTTGAACATCACTTACCCAGGTATCCCGTTTTACTCACCATTACCTTTAATAAGACTGATATTGTTTCAAAGTTTGATTGCTGATGAGCAGACAAAAAAAAATGCAGGCTGAAGCACTCAGAACCATATATGGACTGCAGTATTGCCTGCGTATTTGTTTGTTCATTAAGATGTGAGTATGTGTCTCTGTTCTTCCCAGAGCTGGTGAGAAATCTGAACTGCTTCATCCATTCCTCCAAACTAACAAAGTGCTCCTGGCTCCCAGTCAGCAACGCTCCGGATTTCAGTTTTTTCTATGAGTATGTATGTTTTTGTTTTTAGATTTTTAATAATATATTTAAATGTACACAATAAATGGACATTGGGAAGCTGTGCTGCAAATTCAAAGTTATTTCAGAGTGAGATAGCCAGACCACCCCAGTGGAGATAATGAGCTAAACTTCAATTTAGGCCAAAATCCTCATGCTAAACAGCTCAGCTTTTTATCAGCACAGGCCTCAGGCTGGTGACAGTTTGAGGTTAGGCATTTATGTTGACTATGTGAGGCTCGCACTCACAGGCCCGAACCATGTTTGGTAAAATAATGTTAAATTAGGAGGGTGACTGTTGCCCCCTGGCAGCCATAACCAAACTACCATCAGCATCGCTGGAAATCCATAGCTGAAAAAGCATATTCGTCAAATTCTAAATTGTTTTAAAGCTCGGAAAATTGTTGTGGCTCAGAAAATATCATCAGCGATATATTTTTGATGACATTTAATACATGTTTATATATATTTGAATTCACATGGTTACATTTATATTGTATGTTAATACCATGTGAGGAGGAGAAGTCAGGTGTAGTCTGTAGTTTTCATATTGTCCACACATATTGTGAACACTGGTGGTTTGTCTTTAGTCTGTGGCCAACAGGTAAATCAGGTGTAACCCAATTCTAGTGATAGTGTTCTTCTCATTAATGAGATATTAAAGCATCGAACATGAATTTTAATGAGTTGCATGCACTTATAATAACGTCATGAAAAATGTTAATTAAGCAAGCCATGCAAACGTTGTGATTGGTTATATAGTGTAATTATTTCTTTGGCGGGTGCACAGACTTCCTGGAGTAGCATTTTAGGAACTGTGTGCAGTATGAAAGTAAATCACCTTTTCTTTATCTTTCCAAGGTTAGCGGATATATATGGCTCTGACGATTCTGACACACCCTTACAAGCGTGCTCAGCATACAGTTACACGGCAGATGGCAGAAGGACTGGTTGTGATCTGCAGGCGGACATCAACCATGATATCCAAATCTTATTTAATGGAACGCTGAACAACAGGACTGTCAGGAATACCTACACGAGAATGCTTAAATGTTATGGTATGTAGCAAGTGGATCAACCACTTCTAATTTAGTATCAAGAGTCCTGTGCAGGAAACACTGTGTTGAAATACGTCTCGACTAAATGGGGAAATTGAGTCTTGGATTGAGATATAAGAGAAGTTACTTTCTGTTCTTGCTTGGTAATGTTGTAGCGGTTACCATGGTGTGGAGATGTGCATACATGTGTATATGTGTTTGTGTAATGGGGGGGAAGGGGGGGGGGGGGAGAGGAGGGTAATGACACAGTCCATAACTTTGAACTTTGGACAATACACCATGCAGCCATTTTAGGAGAATAAATATAAACATGTGCGTGTCTTTTGTGCATGATTTTTAAAACACTTTATTTGGACTTACAGCATTTATATGATCGGAATGTAATTACTAACTCTCTGTCATGTCTTACTTGATACAGCGAAACCTCTACCGCTGAAGTGGACAGTCATTAAAGCTGGGGATAAATTCAATATCAGCTGGATTCCTCCTGACTTTGGAGAACTATCTCATTGGAAGTTTACAATTAAACATACCGCGTGTAGTAAAACAACGGTACGTCACACAACTGTACAATATTTGGATTTTTCTATTTAATGTCTTTTAATTTAAGTTATCTTTTGTTTAGTTTGTTTATCTTG
Source organism: Pagrus major (assembly GCF_040436345.1). Classification (NCBI taxonomy): domain Eukaryota; kingdom Metazoa; phylum Chordata; class Actinopteri; order Spariformes; family Sparidae; genus Pagrus; species Pagrus major. The sequence goes on along the minus strand of NC_133224.1, from coordinate 18,626,783 downwards.
CATAAGAGTTCAATGGATGCAACTACTAGCTGTGATAATTAGAATCTTCGATGCAACTGAAAACCTAAATGTAAAATTTTACCGCTACTACTAATAACACTAATACTTAAAGGGCAACTCCACCAATTTTACACATTTGAGTGTGTTCACAGGTCTTGGGGAGTGCAACTGCATATTTCAAAGAAAGACGAACCCATTAAATTAAAAAGGCGATATCTCTGGTTCTGCTGTATTGATTATGACCGTTTGTTGTACAACTGTCCACAATGAGTCCAGCAGTGTTATAAGAGTACAATGCAAGACCAGTGGATAGCTGGTCTATTTGATGCCCACATTACCCATAATGCAATTTAGCCACTGAATGATTTAACGAAAGGCAATTTATCAGATTACATGCCGTGTCCTCTGGAGCCACAAAAGGCTTTATACTGTTTTTTTCATATATGCAGTAGTACTCCCGAAGTCCTGAAAACACACTTTTATGTATAAACTGGTGGTGTTATCTTTTAATGTTGAAATTTAAACATTGAACACTGAAGTTCATGCATTGAAATATTTTACTCTAAAAACCATCATTGGTTTGAATTTCCCTGTATGAATTTTTCAACGAAGTCACTTTTAAAGATGCATTTGGACCTTTCTTCTAAACTAACAAACATTCTGTCAGTGTTTCCCCCAAGTCTAACAAACTTACTGTGTGGAGGCATTTCCTTCCTCCTAAAGACATTAGGAAAGACGATTTTTTTTAAAAAATATATATTTTTGCAGTGTGTACATCCATGTTTGATAGCATATTTTTTCTTTTCTTTGTTTTCACACTGCTATGTGCCACCAACCGATCAGTGGAGTAGCAATTCAAACTCAACAGGGACCCTCTTATAAGAAACATTACTCCATAGTGCTACTAGTGGTGAAAGACTCCACAGTGTACCTTTAATGTGGTGCAGTGTTAAAAACTCTATATTCAAGTTTTCTCAAATTCAGTTATGGTCAAACTATTATATAACATTAAAGTCAAATAAATATAAATAAAAGAAAAAGAAATGAAGTTGCTCAAATTATATTGGTCCCAATTCAAGTGGAAATATTTAGATCAGAATTTAAGCACCTTGAATATAATTTGATTCAAGCACCTTTTGGGATGGCAGTGTCGGTCGACCGCCAACCACTTTGGTCCAGACTGAAATATCTCACCAACTATTGGAATGATAACCTTCCTGTATCCTTTAGGATGAAGCTTCTTGTCTTTGGTGATCCACTGACTTCCTCTAGCACCACCACAATTTTACCGCTTTTGTCATTTACTGAAATATCTCAACAGCTATCGCGTTGCTTTTGATCAAATTAGGTAAGTGCGTCCATGGTGCACAGAGGATGAACCCTAAAGACATTTGTGATCCCCTGATTTTTCCCGTCGCGCCATCAGCTGGTCAAAATTTCCTCAACATCTACTTGATGTATTGGCACCAAATTTGTGCTGACATTCATGGTCCCCAGAGGTGAGCGTCACCATGACGTTTGACATTGTAATTTTGAGTTAAATGTCTTGACAACTACTTGGCTAATTGCAATGACATTTGGTACATTCATGTTTCCCTCGGGATGAATTGAGACCACTTTGCCGATCCTCTCTGACTTTACATCTAATGCCATCAGCAGGCCAGTTTTTTCTTTTTTTTAAATTTCCCAATAATTTGGTTGCAGCTGTAGTTTGCTATCCTTATTTTGGAGCCCCCTCCCCCCCAAAAAAACTGCTATTGATAGGAGGGGTGAACCACATAAAGCAAATCACATACAATCATATCTATGTTTCTTAATATCATATCTCTCAATGCTTTAAATTCAGTGGCATTTCAATTTAAACGTTATGTAACTAGAGGTGCTTAAATCGCAATAAGGTATGCAGTTGTGCCGGCAATTCATATACTTACAGCTTTGGTTTGCTTCCACAGAATTCAGTCACATAGTTATATTCACTGTTGTGACAGTAATAGTCGTAACAACTGTACAAATTTGTCAGCTAATTAATAAGTCGATCTTACAGTTCCTTCGTTCTCTCAGTTTTTTGACAGAATTGATACATCAACTGAGCTGAACGTGGTCCCTCATTGTGAGCAGTGCTTGGCTATTAAAGTAGAACGGAAGGTAACGGGAGGAGAGTCGGAGTGGAGTGACGAGCAGTGTTTTGGTATGATCTTCATCTCTTTCTATATTCTTATGTTGTGAAATGGTTTTATTGCAATTCTCTGTAAAAGCACTGGTTCTAATTGTAATTTGAAATACAACACAGTAGCTGTATAAGGCACCCTCAGCTGATCATAATGTTAATGATGTCTTTGCCTGCAGATAGCGAACCTAATGCGTTGGTGTATGCTGCCATTATCATCCCGTTGATGTTTGCTGTCCTGGCAGTCCTGACTTTTGCGTGTTGCAAGAAGTATGTTAAGTCTTCGTATTTTCTCTCAGCTCCTGTTGATTTTAGTTGTTTCCTCTGATGTTGAACTCTCTTTGTGCAGGAACAAGGACATTATTTTTCCCAAAGTACCAGAACCTCGGGACTTCCTCAGTGATATTTCTGACAACAACAACAAGGTGACTGTATATATATATATATATATATATATATATATATATATATATATATATATATATATATATATATATATATATATATATATATATATATAATTTATTATTTTTCCTCTAAAAATGGATTTATAGATGCAAACAAAAATATTATTTATTTTCATTCTTTGGACCCTGCAATGATCACAGGTTTAATCCTGTTTGAATTAATCTAAATAAAAACATAATAACTAGAGCATTCATTCTTTTTGCAATAGTCAGATAAGGCCTTTATCTTACGCCATATCACGTTGCATGTGTGTGGTGATGTCATTATACTACTGACGTACATGGCATCATGTGGTGACAACATGCAGTGGTGGCAGAGAGTGGCGGGAGGTGGGTAGAGATGCAGGATCATAGTTTTCAGAGAGAGAGAAATAGTCAAAGTAGGTAGTTTGATTATGGTGTATTCTGTAGTTGTGAGCATATAGAGCATATGAATTTAATCCAAAAAATCGCATCACAATTAGCACAAATACCATTGACGGCACTGTTGAAATATTTCTATTGCAGATTAAACTTTTAAGAACCTTTGTACACTGTTCATAAAATATTATATATATATATATATATATATATATATATATATACACATATATATAATATATATGAAAATATCTTGCTCATGTGTCTTCATTTAGAAATCTTTTCAATCAATATGTTAGGTTTTTTTTATAAGATTTGATGAAAAATGTCAGATGTTCGTATTTTTTAAATTTATGGCATAATTTCAGTACTTCACTCGTGTGTTATTGTTAATTGACTTACATAACCTTTTAGCCTATGTTGTACAGATTTCAGAAATATGAAGATATTAGAAGATATTCATGATGACATCAATAAGCAAAAATACAGACGTTGGCACCTGTGGACCATTTCTATTGCAGAAATAAATAGACGTATCAGTATCAGTATCAGTATCAGTCAGGCTAGCTGTTTCCACTTTTTCCAGTCTTTGTGCTAAGCTAAGCTAACAGGCTACAGCTTGTCACCATGTACGGGCATGAATGTTATATATGTATTTTTTTTATCAAACTCTTAGCAAAAATGTGAGTATGCCCAAATTGTCTAACAATTCCTTAAACAGCAAAAGCTAGAAGGGCAGTTCATATCATCTCAAACCAAACATGCATAACTGCAACAATTGTACTAATTAATAGCATTTCATCTCCTTTTTTTTTCAGATCACTGTGCGCAATCTTTGCATTCCGGCAGAAGAAGACTGTAAAATCACTCTAGTGATAGACCCCCTAAACAACAAACTTCTCTACTGACACTCCCACATTCTTGTTCTACTGGCTCAACAAAATTGGAAGACTTCACTGTTGAAGTGATAAATGTTGTAATTTGGGTAGGGTGAAGGGGGATTTCAACTCAATTCTTTCTCACCAAAAACATTGGCAGCTACTGCACTCCTCCACATTGTTTTAATCAACTTTTATGAACTGATGCAGCTGAAATCCAACTTCATAAGGCTTGCTTGCAGAAGCGTGTCCCACGCCATTACATGAAACTAAAGGGACACCCTTATAAGGACACCCTAAATATGTCGGCACATTAAGCCAAACCCGCAGTCACAATATCTTCAATTCCTTATCCCAATGTTATGTTTATGCACACCAGCAGCTCCTTCTTTGGACATATGTTTAGTTGCTGTGTTTACATTTGCCCTTGTTTTTTATCATTAATTAGCATTTACAAAACAATTAGAGGCATAAATGCTAAACACTTGCTGTTCTAAGGTTGCCAGAGGATGTGAAGAATTTCTGCTTTTCTCTACATTTGAGTCATTGTGAGTCATCATTATTTAAAAAAACCTTTTGTCAGAGCAGTTAACCTTCCTGTTGAATTGAATGATCCATTGTTAGTGTCCATCCTTTGCCTCTTTACGACATGGACATCTGTCACCTGTAGTCTTGATGATGTCAATGTCACTACTGAATTGTGTTAAAGATGTACATTCATATGCCTCTGCGCATTTCATATCCCAAATGTCAAAGGTCAACTTCACTGTGACATCAGAATATTCTGCAAAAAAATGTTGTGGCTATTATTCAATGCCACAGCTCAGGAAAAGCGACCTAACTGGTGCGTGGAGGCACACAGTTTTTTATATATAAGATGTATATTTTTTACTTTTTTAATGACTAGGCAGAGACAAACCCAGATTTTCATTCTGGGTGTACTTCTGTTTCCTGTTGACCAGTGAGCACAGTCCCTGTTAAATAAACATGTACAATACTTTCACTAACAGAATAGGCAATAGCCTGTAAGTTACAGTCAGTCAGTCTGCTATATACACACAGACATTTGTTTTCTTAGATGTTATATACATGTTACAGTCAGTTAAAGATGGGCTACAATCACCCACATAATCATTTGTAAAACACATGTTGTTATTTACACTTTTGCACTTATTATCCTGCTTCTGTTCACGTTCATGGCCAGTCGTTAGCTGTGGCCCACTTTGGTGGCCGCCTCCTATGAAGAACACAGTCTACAAAGATGTGGCTTTGGTGAGGCTACACGTCCTCAGGAAACCAGATGGCTCTCGCAGAATTCCCTGGCAAACAATGGCATTGTTTTGTGTTTTTTTTTATTTCTGCTTGGACAAAGGTTAGGGATACACCGGACTCTCTCACAAAACGGAATACCTGAGGCTTTAGTTACTACTGTATGTAAACATTTATGGGATGGAGAGCTGCCCGACACAGTCTCAAACTCCATCGAGCTGGGACTGTAGGGTTAAGTTTCCATCTACTGTAGCTGTTATCTCCCTTTTTGTCTGTAGCGGACTCAGTGTGAAATAAATGGTGGCACGTGCGAAAAGATTTTTATATCAGTGTTGGTGCTCTACAGTGAATGTTTCAATGATGCTCAGACACGCTGATGCTGGGTGAACACATCTGATTGTATTATAACTCATTTTTTTGTCACTTCCTTTGATAATGTTTCAATAAATGTTTGACGTTTCTGCACTCAAAAAATGCAGTTGTTTCATGTCTGTTTATCAGTCATTCATTGTTGCTGACTTAAAGACGTTTTAGGAAAAGAGCTCGTTTCATTTTCTTGCCAACAGTTCGATCATAAGCTTGACACCACACTAACATCTCCATGACACCCCTCAAAACATGGTCCAGTAAATAATCCTCCTTAACAACACAATGTGTTGCTTGTTCTGAAACAGAGTAAACAAATGTTAACATACTCATGAAGTAAACTGTTCAAGTAACACATTTTTACTTTTTTTAGCTGAACTTGGCAGTTTTTGTTACCTTTTGATAAGTTAGCTCTCATATTTACTGGTCAGAAATGAGAGTGGTATCAATCCTATTCCAGCAAAAATGAGTCATTCCTGCACACATTTCCCCCTCTGCATAGTTTGTTTGAGTTAATTAAGGTCAACATTTCACTCACGAGACCATTTTCAAGACATAACATTTACAAAGTGGCTCGGCGCATTAATGCAGCCCACAATTACACAATAGACCACAGCTGTGTCCACAATCACATCCAACAGCTCAAGATCTTCATGAACTGTCAAAGTGTATAACATCTATAATCCCTGATTTGAAGGAGGATTTCAACACTTTTCACTTTTAGTACCGCAAGAAATGGTAAAGTCCATGGCGTACAAATGCCCCAGGTGGTCTGACAGCTCTAAAGTCATCCATATACACAAACACACATTTTCAAAAGGATCAGTGTGGAAAACAAAAGAACAGAGGAAAGAAAAATATGCCATATACCACTGATAAACTTGGCAGTAGATGTGGTTTCATTTCACAGGACATGTCATAAGAAGACCCTTAGATCCAGGTCCTCATTCATTCCTAAAGGTGTGGGAGTCTCTGGTTCAGTGATCCAGTGTGCCTCACGTTTCAGGAGGGCTTCCTTCAAGTCAGCATGCCAGAGTTAAGTTGGTGGGTGCTCATTTCTGCAAAATGGAGGGCACCTGGACTGTCTTTATTCACAGTTCAAATAGCAGAACGATGCTCCGCCGTGCTAGTCTTTAAAGATCAGGTTGTCATGATGATGTAACACACAAGAACACTTGATAAGATAGATGACTCAGTGGTTTTCTTAAAAAGAAAAAAAAAATTACATCAGCCTTTTTTAATAAATACAGAGGGGAAAAGTGGATGAGGGAATTATTCTTTTGGACTAGAATTTGACTTTGGGAGGGGATTTGATTCCCTGCACTGTGTGTGTTGCCTTGATCCAAATATGTAGCTGGATCCAGTAGCCAGGCTTAGCTTAGCATAAAGACTGGAAACAGTGGGAAACAGCTAGCCTGGCGCAGGAATCTTCAGTGTGTTGCTCAACATGTTGATCTGTTCCTTTAATACAGTGTTCAGGACTTTTTGCCATGCTTATGCAATAACACATTTGTAATGTTTGTACGGTACCTTTTCTTCTTTGTTTTCTAAGTTATTTTATACCATCTGTCATATTTGTCCTTTCCCTTTTTTAAAGTGCAGCATCGCACATCAAACATCTGTTTCTGAACAAAGCATTACAGTAATCAATAGTGAAATAAGACTTTACAAGCTTCAGCGACTTATTTAAAAAATCACAAAACCTCCGCTGTTTTATAATTATTGTATTCATATTATCAGGTCCTGCTGTATGGTAAGAATTTCACATTACAGTTGAAACAGTTTCACAACCTCCACTTTTGCAGTTCATGACAGTAATGTGAGTCATATTTGTGTCTTTTTGTAGGATCAACATGGTGAATGACTGCAAGCCATTGTGTATTAAGTGTCCTAAAGCTGATTCATGAATATGGAATATAACTGGTCCTATTGCAGACCCTTATGTCTCCTTGCAGATTATCTTTGGGTGACCTGGACATTCTGATATCATCGTCATCAAGTCCTTTAAGAAGATTGGTGCAATTAACAGAAGTGACAGCAAAACTGAAGTCTAAGAAAATAAAGGCTGGTATGGGGGTACATTTCCTGCTGCTTGAAAACTATCAATTATAGAGAAGTTGCAGTTCTCTTTACAGAGTAACTTAATGTGCAGAAAGTACATAATTTCTCAGTAACTTTGACCTGATAGGGAAGTTTCGAAATTGACTCAAAATTGCAAAACTTGTGGCATTTCATAGAAAAATTGAAGAAGTTCATTTCTGATGGTGGCCATCTGGTGTTGATGTACAACTCCAAATAGAGCCACATCCTCAGTTGAGGTCTAAGTGCAGAGTCTAAACTTACAGAGGCTTGGCTGTGGACATTTACCATCCAAAGTGAGTAGAAGGACACAACAACCTCGTGTGATGGATAGACTCTGTCAGGTTTAAAGGCATTGTGAATTTGACTGACACTGGTGAAATAACTATAGCCATAACATAATATCTCCTCACAAAAAGCTGCATAAAAAACAGAAAACCAGGCTCTGTGTTCCACTTGTCCTTGAAATGAAACGTGCACAAAGACCTCGTGGAAATGAAAGGAGCTGTCACACTGTGGTGAAGGAAGTGTGTGTGTGTGTAATTGGTTATCTGATGCAATCTCGGTGCAACCCCACTCGTGTTATTCCACACAGTGACAGCTCTGCAGCTATTTCCACACAAAGGAGTTCTACTGACTAGACACAGGCCTGCATGTGACAGGAAAATAATAAGTCCAGTACTGTGAAAAGGCAAAAAAGGAACGTCTATTTTCCATTGAATTACACAAATTATTAATATGGATATCAGAGAGCATCCGCTGCTATTTCGTTTTTAATAAGACACTTTTATTTTTTCTGTGCATTGGTTCAAAATGTCTGTACCCGGTCAACCGCCGGACTGGCTATATTGAACCCAGCTTATTCTGCTTTTGTTATAAATCACCGAGCTCCGACGGGCACCATTTTGGCTCTGTGGTGGCGATTTAACCGATGAGCGTAAAGATAGCTTCAACAAAAACACATTTCCCAGTGGCGTACTTTCAAAATAAAAGCCTCACTTGAGAATACATACTAAAAGCGCCCTCTACAGTCGCGGTGACTTTTATTTTTACACACTCGGAAGCTACACTTCCGGTTGTACGCCCGTCAACTTGACGCACCTCCGGGAGGCTGTATATAGCAACAGCGCCCTCTGGTGGCCGACGCAGGTATTACCAACATGTCGGCTCAGACTGGTCCTGATGCTGCGAGGATGCAGAGCAGCGATACGAGAGGATATGAGGTATCTAAACCGTGACAGACCCGAGGTATCCTGGCGCAGTCTCTGTGGCGCAATGGAATAGCGCGCTGGACTTCTAATCCAGAGGCTCCGGGTTCGAGTCCCGGCAGAGATGAGTCACTCTGTGTGCCACACGGCAGACCTGCGGTCACTTTTGACGATGATGGAGACAACGGTGATGTTTTGGTTGCAGATTATTGCACGAGTCGTTTCTCATTGTCTGCACTGTGATGTGGGCTGTTCTGATGTAACTGAAACACTCCCCATCACTGCTCCTCCATGCATCCTTTGAGTAAGGTACATTTAAGCTGGAAAATATATTAGATAGTATAGATTCGTGTCATGATCTATTAGGTTTACTAATACCAGACCGTTTGTTCTGTACTCAAATCATCTTATTGGGAGTGCATATAAAATGTACGTATTCACATTTTCCCTTGACTTGACCTGTCCTTCAAATCTTGATTTTCTGGGACAAAATTTTTCGTGATAAAATTCTGATCTCTCTTATCATTTTTTAATAGATTCTGCTTTTTGAGCAACAGCTAAGAGATTTGATATCACTATAGCAGTAACATGAGTAATGGGGTAATGAATAGTTTTTTAAAAAGACCTTGAATTTGACAATGTGGTAGCTTTAAATCTATTTTTCATCGGATTACAATAGCGTTGGCATTGAACTACACCAAAAAATGTACAAAGAAATAATCTAAATAATAAAAAAAACACTTAACAGCATAACTTAGAACATTCAGGCTGAACATATTTTCTCCAAAGGACACAAGTAAAAATGAACCTATTTTTCAAATAAATTCATACATGACTTGTAATCTATCTATTAACAGTCCATCTCTCACCAGGATTACACCTGAATCCTCCCAATAACAGTGCCAGTGAAATGTGCGTGTGTGCGTGGGCAGATATTTTAGGATCCTATTTGCTCCACTTGTGCTCGGTGCACGCTCTGGGTCGTCCTGGGTCGGGGACGCAAGGGGGCGCTCCAGCACCAGTGTAAATCACTTTCCCCAGGAGGAACCGGCTCACTGTGCAGACCCAGTGAGCTGTGACAGCAACAGTATCACAGGGAACCATCACCCAAACCTGTAGCCTACATTATGTGACAGGGATGAGGACATGGTTTGTGGATTCATCATCTGCTCGGGCTATTTCATCATAGTGACATCACTGCTTCATCCCACTAAATAGTCATTATCATTCTTGGAAGTAAGTGTCAGTGAATATTCCCGTAGTGTTTTTACCTCCTATGACTTCCTATTTACAGTGCACACTGTCTCCTTTAATATTTGTAAGAATATCATGCTCTTATTATGATATTTCTGTGACATTAGTGTAGCTATGTATTTATATTCCCACATCCCATCATTCTTAAATGAATTAGGTGGGTGTGCAGTAGGTGTTGGGGTAAGTTAAGGTGTCAAAAATGACTTCATCACCTTACAGCACACTGTGAACAGCAGAAACCTAACAGACCCGACTACAGCAAATGTGTCAAAAATGATTATGCCTCCCTAAGCTGGTTTATTCTTTATTTTATTTTATAATGTTTTGTGTGTGTGTGTGTGTGTGTGTTTGTGTGTGTGTGTGTGTGTGTGTGTGTAAAATCCAAAGGGAGAGAAAAAAGGGGGCAGTGCTGTGGTGCTGCTGACGTGAGTGAGAGAGAGAGAGAGAGAGAGAGAGGGAGAGAGAGAGAGAGGGAGAGAGAGGAATGCCCTGCTAATGAGAATATGACGTCAAGTCAGACAGATTACAGCGAGGACAATACCGGAAGTAGAGCGTGGTCACACTGGGTGAAGTTTTATTATATTTCTTATCTTATTCATTTATTTTCATTTTATTTCATCTAATTTGTCAGAAGATGTTAAATGAGAGGGGATTTAAAAACATGTTCCAAGAACTGTCTTATTGTTTGAGAAGAGGAGATTAGGTTTTTAAGGTTTTAAATTTGCATGTTGTATTTTTCAAAATAATGAAGCAATCATAAACATTACTTTGCTACACAGTCTCTATAACAGAAGAGTTAGCAGACACTTGTAGTGTCTCCAGGAGAGTTTCTGGGTTCAGCACGAATAAAATCAGGCCACACAGATGTCATTATTATAGGCTTCTAAAATAGATGGTTTTAAGACAAAAATCTGTGGAAGCTTTTATTTTGAAAGAAACGTTCTTAAAGAAAAATGTAAATTTCCATATCAAGACATTATCAGTATCATGTGAATATTACATTTACAACATAGATTACTATAACTTGTAATTCGAAAGAAACTCATCTCTACCTACGTTAAGCGTCTTCTTCAGAGTGGGTTTTATTTTGAAGAGACTGACCGGAAGTTCGTCGTGTCGTCGCTGCTAGCTTGCAGCCTCAGTGTGGAGTAGAGAGCGGACTGTAGCTGGAGAGAGAGAGCGAGAGAGAGAGAGAGAGAGAGCGAGAGAGAGAGAGAGAGAGAGGTGGAGGAAAAAAAGCAGTGAAATGGTGTAAAAGCTGAACGAGTCCAGCCCGAGTCAGGGGACAAACGAGCGGGGGACGACGCAGGAGGATTATTCTTCTTTGTACAATTGTCACTAAAGTCAGCAAACTCCCGCTTTTTGATGCTGTCCTCACGGAGGTTTGAGCCAATAACGGACTTATTGGTCGGCTGAACCATGCAGAGGCTGCTGCTCCTGAGTTTGCTGTTGAGTTTTCAAACTGGTAAGGCTGCGTTTTCTCTCTTCTCTTAGCGCACGGTACACTGCGAGGAGCGTTCAGATGTGATATTATGTGAAACTACAGAGGCTCGAGGACAGACACAGCCCTGTGTGTGTGTGTGTGTGTGTGTGTGTGTGTGTGTGTGTGTGTGTGCCGGGGAGAGAAAAAAGAGAAAGGCATATAACATGATTTCATAGCATTCCCATATGAACCGCAGTAATGGATCACCTTAGGCGTGTGTGCGCGCGCGTGCAGCTACGTGTGTGTGTGTGAGAGAGAAAGAGAGAGCGTGCGCGTGTGACTGCGTGTCCGCACCGCAGCGATGGATCACCGCACTTTTTTTTTCTTTCTTTTTTTTTTTCTTTAATGATCATTGTCGCGAGCCTCTGCACGCGTTTGGGCTGTGCGCGTGCGTGCGTCCAACTTGGAACATGACTGGTGCACGCGGCCTAAATGACCTTTTGCTTATGACAAACCCCCGGTGCGGTGCGGTGCGGTGCGGTGCCGTTGTTCAGACGGGCCGTGGTGAGGCGCTGAGGACGTGACGGGAATGACAGTGATTGACCAGCGCTGCTCTACATGCCAGCAGCACTACCACGCTGCTATCGCATCTGAATGGCTTGTCAGTCAATGAGACCAGTGCTACCAGCCCCTGTAGTGATCCTGTAGTGAAAGGCAGCTTATGTAGCCCCCCACCCCCCTCTGCTGCTCCTGTCCTGGTGTCCTACCTGTGTGCCTGACACAAAGCCCATTTCCCCCCTCTCTTGCCTACCTCTGTGCATTTCACCAGCACAATGAGGCATGTGCAGCAGCAGCATCATGCATCTGTTCCCCCTCCATACCTGTGGGGTGCCAGGTAGGCTATTGGCTTATGATAATCACAGCTGTAGCCGAGTTGCTGGGAGACAGGAGGCTGAGGGAGGTGGAGGAGGAGGAGGATGGGGATGGGGAGGAGGATGGTTGTAATTTCTATAAGCTACCTGTTTGATCGAGGCATATTTTTACACATACGCCGCAACCCCCACCACCACCACCTTTTTTCTCCCCCCTCCCATTGTCTACCTTGGCTGACCGGGAGCGTGCACGGCCGTCCATTCAGCCGACCACTTCATCATAGGTAGGGGGCGTGTTCGTGGAGAGGAAGGTATGGAAAGGGATGATGTCACCGTGTCTGCCAGGCTTTGTATCGCTCAGCCGTGCTCAGCATCCACCCATGGTGCGTTGCTGAAGGTTCAGGCAGACGCGTACATCCACATACCGTAAGGAGGATGCTCTACGGATCCACATACGACACAATGTGGCAATCATGGCAATAAACAAACCCCCCCTCCTCCTTCAATCCATCGAGCCCCCATGTTAATGCCACATGTTCTTTGTACTGTTTGTCCACTCATGAACCGTTCAGTCCACATGACAAGCTCAGTAACACATGCACTTACAGACGTGCGTACACACACACACACACACACACACACACACACACACACACAGACACACAGATCGCCTATTAATGTGTGAAGCCATGTGTTCTATTGTCTGTTGTAGCTCTGTTACAACTGTATAATCCATTATTACTCCATGTTGGGGCTCTCAAACACAAAGATATTTGCTCTCGGAGGCTTTCCCGAAGACGAGATTAGCAGGCTGTGCATGAGGGCCGCATTTTGTTCTGTAAGATTTAAAAATGATGTAATAAATGTGAGGTCTCAAATGATGCGCTGTGGTTTTTTATGCATTTTTGGGTTTGAAAACATAAGAGGAGTAAACATAATCCAGACACTGCTCAAAGGAATATCACCTCGAAAGAGCATTTTTCCTTAAGAGCTCCCAGACTCTTATCTCTTCATTAGACAAGTAAAACAGTATTTCATGGCCTGCAATTTGCACACATGTAATTGCCTACTCGTGCTAATGATTGGATGGTTATTAGTGGAGCGGCTAATTAAAGCTTTGGTGGATCTGAATGTTTTTAAGTTATTTAGATTCAATGCAAAAAGGACTAACTACAGAAGCAACAGCACACTGGAGGGATTGATTTAGTATCCCAGCCTTGTATCTACATACCAACCTGGTAATAAGTCCCAAGCAAGCACCGCCATTAACGCAGCTGTTAAGTGTTACTGCATAATCAATCATTGCCAACACACTCCTTAAACTTCATAATGAGCAGGAGGCCTTGAGGTTGGACTTGCAGCACTGCACTTCTAGCCCAAACGCGGGGCCCAAATGCTGACTCGGACAAAGGCTCCAGTGCAGGTGTACTATTTGTCAGCCTCTGTCCTTTGGTGCGGACCGAGGCCACGAGCTGCTGCTGCTGCTGCTGCTGCCTGTACTGTACGCTCCGGCTCTGAATCACACAGCCGAGCTGTGAATCATAGACCTCAGACGGATTCCTGTGTTGTGCTCAGCAAAGAAAATATTCAGACGCTTGGAAGAGTCAGACACATTCGGGGGGCTTTTACACTCAGAAAAAGAAGGGTTCCTTAAGGGGTTGTTTGATCAGGAAAGTAGTGGTTCTACTACTAAATGTGTAATGTTAATGACACAAAGTGGGATTTAATAGTTTGAATTAGGGGGCCTCATAAAGAATCCAGCACTGTACTAAAACACCCTTAAAGATTTACAACATTTCATGCATTCTTGCCAAAAAAATAATCTGACATTTGCATCCAAATAAATTCAGATATTTCCACTCTCTACCACTGATTCATATACAGTGGCTGTAGATCTTGCTAGTACATGAAATCTTTTCCATTTGCCGGGGAAGAAATCTGCTATCACACAGCAAGCGATGAGTTTTATGTCCTCACAAAGAAAGAACTGAGTAGCTACTAGCCTGAGCTAATCTCACACAGTCGTCTCATTAAGCTCATGCAGATTTGGAGAAATTCAAGCACTAAAGTTGGTAACAAAAGGATGAGGACACATGGGGGCTGTAATAACCACTAACACTGTACTTGGGTGAACTTGTTTCTGTTCAGATAATGGCTCTGGGAGATTAAAGTCAAGCAGTAGCAGCTACTGTGGCTGCGTGAAAAAAAAAAAAGTGCCATCTTCAGAAACTTCCAACGAGGATGTCGTGGACTGCCACTTGTAGAACTATTTATAGCTCCGCCAACCTTTCTGAAAGCGTTCTGCCATGGTTTCAAGGCTAACGAACCATTTTGCGGTGCCACAGTGAACCCTCTCCGGCTCAGAGTGTAGATCTGGAGTGACATATGTAGCGAGGCAGAAGTCTGTTTTTAATTTTCGAAATCCCAGCGAGTGAGATGTGGCTTCGGAGCATCCTACCGTTAATATGCGAATTCGGGTCATGGTTTTAACGGGATCTGAATGAAGCCTATTTACCGAAAAGCATCTCTAATTGACATCAGCCACTGAAAGCAATCATTGAACCAGTTGGAAAGCTCAATCTGGGAAGGGAGCCCGTAATGTTATAATGTACATCCACGCCTGTTGTTCCCCATTGGGTTCTGTTCAATCAACAAATTCTTGGCATTTCCGTCCCGACGGGTGTTTGTCAATGTGTGACATGTTGATTGCTTCTCTCTGTTGATATGTTTGTTTAGGGGGCATTCCTCTGGACACGAGTGTCCTATAAAGCTTTTTTGAAGTGGCGCTCGGAGAAAAAAGAAGCCGCTCACATGCTTTCAGATGATCCAGTAAAAACCTGATCGGGTACAGAAGAATCCATCAGATTATCAAACTTGTGACAAGGGATAAATTCAATCCAAAAAGTGTAAACATTTCCTTTGAGCGTCCTCAACAGCTACACGAGCGTTCCTCTAGTGAAGCCCGAGGATTTAAAGGCCCCATAATCTGATTGTGTTTGACAGGCCGGGGGCATCTAAGTTATAAAAAGAAGAAGGGAAAAAAAAACATCCCCTTAAAAATGTTTCTTTATGCAGAGTCCCCCAAGCAAGAGAGGAACACTTTATCACATCTGACTGAATCTATTGGCCTTGTTTTCCCAAACTGCACGGCCACATTCTGCAGCGAGGACCAATTTGGGGTGATGGAGAAGAGGGGGGTGGGGCGGGTTACAGAAAAAAAGTTGGGAGAGAAGGAGAGGGGGACAAAGAGGGGCTAGTCTTGCGGGCAGGTGGGTGAAGCTTGATCGAGAGTGATTAGACTTTTTTTGTGTTTGTTTTAGAGGTGGTGAGGTGGAGGGGGGGGGGACAGTATTGTAGTGAGGGTGGAGGGCGTGCTGGATGAAAAGAAAAGCGAGCCGCGAGAGAGGAGAGAGGGACGAGGACGAAGGAGGAGGAGGAGTGGTCGGGAGGCCAGTGGCGGAGAGAAAGGGACTATTACTCAGGCTTGACTGCTCCCTCAGTGGGGACAGTGAAGCTGCTCATTCAGACAGAATATGGTCGAGGCCGGTTCAAAGGCTACATTTGCGCTGGAATCGGGAGTGATTGAACCCACATCTAAGGTGCCAGCCGAGCTCTTCTCCTGCCCCCGTCCCCGCTGAGGTTAATTGGCATTAATCGGTGTTGCTGCTAACTTTCTTTTTCGCTTCTTTGACTTTCCCTCCCAACATGAGCCCTTTTCTGCTTACCAAAGTTCATTCCTCCTCTCATTCTGTCCCCTCCTGGACTCCTTTTTTTTTTTTTTTCAGTCTGACTCCGTTTTTCTTCTTCTACTCCCCCCCCAGCCCCCAACCCCACCACCACCATTACTTCTCCTTCTCTTTCCATCTACCCCTTTTCTCTCTTGCTCGCTGTCTAATAAGTTCCAGATGTGGTTCTTGCATTCCTCTGGTCGGTGGAGAGAGAAAGACAAGAGGGGAGGGGAAGGGGGGTGGTATGAGTAGGGGGAGGAGGTATGGGGGGGAGGGGGCAGGAGGAGAAGCACATGAATTAAAACAGGGAGCACATGATGAGGAAGAGGAGCCCATGTACTGTAACACACACACACACACTGACGTGCACTGGAAAACATGCGTACACACAAAAACAGAAAGAGAGAGAATGGATGCGTGTGTGTGTGTGTTTAAGGGGATGGGGGAGGGGGGATGTCGGTCCTGTAACCTCAAAAGTTTTGGGACATTCTCCTCCTCCTCCTCCTCTTCTTCCCTCTTCCCCCCTCCTCCTCCTCTTGCCCCTCGCCCCCTCCCTCCGCAGGAATGTGTCTGACGCTGATGATGTCACTTCATTTCTCCGCTCTCCCAGTCTCTGCTCCTCTACGGGGACAGGGCGGAGGAGGGGGGGGGGGGGACTCGACTTGCTCCATCCATCTTCCCTCTACGATAACAACATTAGGGTCAGCCGTCCAACTAAATCGGTTACCACAGCACCGCAGCGCTCGCCGTCCCCTCGTCATGTAATAAAACAGCCTGCAGGCTAAATTGTTGCAGACTACAAATAATGAGGGAGCCATCTCTGAGTAGTAATAATCATCAATGGCTTTGAAGTCCAGTCATTAAAACCATTTTGTGCATATGCATTATTTTCTCAGACTGCCACTGCCAACTTGATATGGTACCCTCGAGGGTCATTCAGTTTACCCATGTGTTCAGTTCCAGATTCAGCTTTGCCTAGTTTACATCTTAACAAGACATGTCAAGTCGATCGAGATACAGAGTTGATCAAGGAAAGATACACGCTACATGGCCAAAAGTATGTGTACCACGGGCATTAATATGCTTATACCACTCCCCACTCCAGTCACAGGCTGTGTCAAGTCAACTCAAGTGGAGTGCTGTGTTTACGAACGTCAAATCCCAAGTCAAGTCCCCCCAAGATAGTGCAGTCTTGGGGCCCAGACACACCAAACCATCAGTGAAGAACGAGTGTTGGTGAAGGCTGACTGTTGCGGTGCCTCACATCGCCTGTGTCTCGGCCAATAAGCTGCACTTGAACACACCACAAACACCGCAGGCGATGGCCAACTAGCTTATACGTTCTGTGCCTGCGTGAGAGGAAATACCTCTTCATACGACCAGTTGGCAGTAGTCTGTATTCGTCATTCAGAAAGCAAAACCGGAAGACTCCAGGCTGTTGATAAGTTGTAAGAAGAAACAGAAGCTCACAGATGGCCCTGACATTGGCTAATCACTGACTGTCAGTCTAGTGTGGCAGGGCCCTTACCTGCAGTATCTTTATAAAGAGAACAGACAACTTATACGTACCTGTCTAATAATATTACTGGCCAGTTAATTTTAGCTGTGCAACAACAACTTAATAACAAATGTCATACATTTCTTAATTTCTTCTCAATCACAGAATCAACAGAAATTAAAGCTAAAAAGCGAAACTGAAAACTAAACACAGACAGAGACAGAGTCATCATGACAGAGTCATCATGTCCCAAGTCAAGTTCAACTTCCAAGTTCAAGTCCTCATAACAGTGACTCGAGTCGACTCAAGTCCAAGTACAAGACTCGATACCACATCCCGCCCCCAACACTGATGCTGGGTGTTGCGACCTAGCAAAGCTTTATGATGGGGTTGAGGTCAGGAGTCAGTTTGTTCCTCCACACTGAACTGGGAAAATCATTCCTTTATGGACCTGGCACTGTGCACATGTCATGTTGAAATAGGACAGGGACAAACACAAACCGTTTCCACAAAGTTGGAAGCACATTGTCTAAAATATCACTGTGTGCTGTGGCATCAACATGACCCTTAATTGGAACAACAACAGCACTAGACCAAGGCCATGGACTTATGCAGACACACCTTTGGACATAAGGTATTTTGATTTGAAAAAGTAGAAGTCTTCACTGTGTAAGATTTTGGTGCATGTTTGTCTCATGAGAGAATGCTTCTTACTTGCTAGACAAGCTGCACTGTATTTTTCTAATGCTTTCCAAAGGCTTTCAAATTAAAAGTCTACAGTGCTCAACCCAGATTTATTATCACCCCACTCACTTTGCTTTCTAGTCATTTAGTGTTCTTGCTATCAACAGAGAAGCCTCCTCTTCAGAGCGACAGTATGCTCTGGTGGTAATATTGGCGAGGCGCTCTGTATGAATATTGCTTCACTGTAGGAGGTCAAGGCCCCGGGCTTTTATTGGATGGTTTGTGACAGATGACATTGCGAGGAGCTACAGTACATACCAATAAAATTAGATTGCACCGGATTGAATTAACGCAGACCTTGGAGGAGGAGATTTATCGATGGGACGCTGCTTGTAAAATAGTCCTGCTGGATTCCATTACCATGCCGTGCTGTAACGCGAGGTGGATCGGCTGACCATCTGAGAGCTGTCACAGTTGACGGCGCTGATGTTTACTTGCTAGATCACGTGGCCTTTGGAGGCAGAGTGGCTTTAGGAATGGGTCGCTGCCCAAAATCAATGAGGAACCGCTGCCGCGAATTATCGATTCATTATGATATCGATTGTGCCAGTTGAATTCTGTGGCGACCCCTGCGCCACGAGCTGCACAGCACACTGCTGCAGAGTAGCAGCTTGATATGTATGTATCCCCTTGTTCGAGCTTATCCAGAGGACGGCTATTGTTAGTTCTGGTCACCCTTGGTTACAGCAGAGTATTCTTTGTCAGCCGCTCGGCATGTTGGCCGCACAAAGGCTCGTGGATTACCAGCGACGGGCCGGCTTTCCAGCGCTTGAGCATATTCATGTGCCCGTAATGTGTCAGATGCCTCATCCATGAATTATCATATTACCCAGCACTGATCCCAGGGTTGCCATGGCCACTGTGTCTGTCATTGTGTCAGTGGTCCTCGCTGGCTGTAGCCATGGTAACAATGTCTGTAACAGAGGTTTGGTACAAATAAAACTCTTCAGATGTGAAATGCATGTATGAGAGGAGCCCTAGAGAATGGGACACACACGTACACACACTCCCACTGCACAAACACGCACATTCATAGAAACTGAGTGCACACCTTCACAGGAGCATATGCACTCTCATTCACACGGCGGCATCGAAATCGACAGACAAAGCGCAGGAGTAATTTTCCTCCCGCCATTTCCAAATAAACGTGTTTCCACAGCTACCATTTTGATAGTAATGTAGGGACGGAAGGAGAGGGAGGACTGATAGAGGGGAAGAGAAGCTTGAAGGTGGAAAGGTAGCCCCGAGAAGGGAATACGGTGGTAGGTGGAGGGAGGAAGGAGGAGTGGTCATTTATAAGTAGATGCTTGTCAGACAAAAGGAAGTGAATGGGGAATGAGAAGGGGGCAAGGCCACAAAAGACATGAAGAAAGAGCGAGGTCGCTGGCTGCTAGTAAGGGGGAGGACGGCAAGGTAGGATGACAGAGGAAGGGAGCAAGCGGGCGGACAATGCGGCAAACAAAGGAAGGAGTCTCCGCGTCTTTCTCTCTCTGGCTCCTTCTCCCCTCTGCCCTGATCTTCCCTCCGCTCCGTCCCCACCTCCAGGAGTCACCTTTGTGTTTGAGTGACATGCTGTCAGCGGGCTCAGTGGGTCGCCTCCTTTCACTCCCTGCTTCGTCTCTCCATCTATGTCTCTCGTTTGTTCCTATAGCGCCGTCACCATGGTGACGGGTTATTATGGCCATCCTGCCAGGCGGCCATGTTGTTGAGAGAAGGCAGGCACAGGTGGTAGAGTTCCCACAGCCAGACAAACAGAGGGAGAGACTGCGCACACTCGTGTACTATGTGGATACACTTTAGAGCTGAAACGATTGGTAGATTTATTGATTGGTTGGCCTATTAGAACATTAATTGACAGCAGTTTTGATGAATGAGTAAAAATCCTGAAAGATTGTGCTTCCAGCTCCTGAAACATGAGGATTTGTTGCTTTTCTTTGTTTTATATCATAGTAAACTGAATATGTGTGGGCTTTGGACTGTTGGTTGGACAAAAAGCAATTTGAAGATGTCAAGTGGAATTAAGGAAATTGCAATGGGACTTTTTTCCACTATAGCAGAAAAATGGAAATAATTGTTGTTTGCATGTCAAGCTACAGCGATAAGTCGATCAACAGAAAACGAATTGCCAATGTCGATAATCGCTGAATTGTTTAAGTCATTTTTTAAGCAAAAATGTCATTTGCTGCTTTTTCCTGTTATCTTAGATAGTAAATGAAGAGTCTTTGGATCTTTGGACTGTTGGTCGGACAAAGGAAGCAATTTGAAGACGATGTCTTGGGCTCTAGGAAATTGTGATGAGCGTTTTTCAAAAATGTTTGACATTTTATAGACTAAACAATTATCGATCACTTGTGAAAATAATCGGCCTACTAATCCAAATGGAAATACTCATTAGATGCAGCCTTTCTTGCAGGTCTGCATAAATTATATAGTGCATACACCATGAACATATTTACAAGGTTTCACGGTGCGACTGTTTTGGTCGCACATGCACCCAAAAATCTGTCAAGTGTGACTAAACCTTGTCATTTGTCGCACTGGCGCGCCTGAAATTTAGCAGGTCAGATTAAAAAACAATGAAGCCTATAAAAATATTTGAAGATTGTGGTGATTTGTGATTTAAATTAAGTAAAATCGTTTTCTTTTATTCCTCTTCACAACCATTTGCATAATGTGTGAAGAAATTAGATTAAAATGAATTGCTGGGTGCACAAAAATTATGTGCTGGAGCAAATAAATGAAAATGTAAGGCGCACCAGTGCAACCAGTGTGAAAAGTTAGTCTGGAGCCCTGGTTTATAAAATGTAGGCTACATGCACACATAGTGCACGTATACATTAACAATGCCAGTGTGGTACTACGTTCAAACTTAAAATCTCCAAGTTAGCTTTTCAAAGCTAAAACAAACATTTGTGTTTTTTGAAGTCTTCTGAATTAAAGAGAATTCGAGCAGTAAAGTCCGAAGGGTTTCATGAAAACACTGACAACGACGGATCAGCCAGCGTGCGGACTGACTGATGGACTGACGTGAAGACGTATGTACAGTCATATACACAAAAACAAGGAGGGTGAGTCAGTGCCGCATGACTCCTATGGCTGCAACTTTGTCCTGAAACAATGATGTCATCCTCCTCCATCACACTTCACAGCTCTGTGTCTGTGGACCTCGCCGTCCCTTTGTTCTCCTATTCCTGCATCTCATTGTCAGGCAGCCCCTCCATAACACCAACACATCGGCCACACGCGGCGGCGATATGGAATTAGACTGATAACAAAATCAATTTGGAGCGGATTGACTAACAGTGAAGAGAGAGGGGAGGGAGGGTGAGAGAGAGAAATAATGAGAGACCAGTGCAGCCGCCTGACTATTAATTGGATAGGTGGAGGGAGGATGAGGTCATTGAAAAATGTTTTTTTCATAGAAATGGGTGTACCGAGCATAAGGGAGGGTTTCATCAGACACACAGATGCACATACGCGTGTGCGCTCACAGACACGCTCGTACAGAAAACTTTTTTTTTGGGCAGTTACTTTACACGTCAGCTGTTGCTATGGTGACGCAAGTCTGTGATCCAGCCGAAGCGCGGGATTGGCTGGAGAGGAGCGAGGGGAGAGGAAGGCAGGGGGACTTTGTTGGAGGGGTACAGACAGAGGGGTACGGGGAGCGGGCCAGACACAAAGATAATTAGATCGATGCATAACAATCCATACAAATGCCATTTGATTTAATAGCATCTGATGCATTGAGACTGAATGCCACCAGTGAACCTTTCCCAGAACTCTCTGCTGCATGGCATCACTTCCAACGTCGTCTCCTGTCCCGTACAGAAAGGCGAGGCGAGACTGTATTTAAAAGCTCTGAAGCAAGGTTTGACATTCAGCACCTAACAGCAGGGTGTGTGTCAAATTAAGAAATGCAGGGCATATGAGCAGCACACTTACTAAAAATAGCTCCAAACATCTTTGCATGCATATACCCTTTCAGTAATTTTCAGCAACAAATTGACGGTTCATTACCTTGCTATTAAAACACCATTGCGTGGTGCGAGAGGTGCTCTCGGGCTAAATTGCTGTGGTGGTTCACACTATGGCGGCGTGTGGCCATGCTTTTGGTGAGTCACCCAGCGAAGCTGTGCGTGCTCGCCTTTGGCTTTGTGTGTGCTTTGACAAGCCGAGGTTGGTGTCACAGTGTCTGCAGGGGCTGTTGTCCTAGGCTCCAGATTAATCCTAATCCCTTTCCAAACTTTGACTAGTGCCGTACTTAATCCTAGACTAAACTGAGACCCATTCCCAATGGAGATGGAGATGCTCCTCTGCCTTGACACTTTCAGTCCGAGTCGTGGTGTAATCCATGTTCCGGAAACCGCCTCTACGTGTCGATTATATGTTTGGGGTTTACAGCGGTTGTGTTTGTGTGTGTGTTGAGAGGATATGGTTAGCCCATGTGGTGAAGGTTAGGTCATCAGTGCTGCCTGTTTTTGTTTGCGTGTGTGTGTGTGTCCATGTGCATGTGGTCATGGTCACAGCTCTGTGACCGTGGTCTGTGTGTGGACAGGGTGCTCGGAGTCTCCCGGTGGTATCTTGGGGATCAGTGACTCAAGGAAATCAGGACACACTCTAAATTTGTCACTGCAGCATAACCCACATAATGAAAGAATACAAGCTCCCTTGCATACACTCTCCTGTCTTGCCTTTGCTCCGACTGCTCTCAGCGCGTAGCTTTCCTTCTTAAAACACACAGACACACACCCGCAAGCACATACACTCATGTTGACAAGTGTTAACTGGGTAATATGGAAATCAGAAGGCGATGAGCACATGTTTAAATGAGTCAGTGTTTTCAGTCCTCAGCCTTTTGCATGGGTGTTTTCTCCACAGATTGTGTAGCCTCCACTCAGGAGTATTCAGTTTGGATTATGTTTGTGGTTTACTGAGGCAGTTGAGGGAATACCTCCAGCTAGCATATCTGAGGTGGTGGAGGAGAGGATTTGCTTGCCCTCGGGCTACTGTCAATGTTGCGGGGTACTTTAAACCCGGCTAAACTCTCTTTACACCCATGTATGTCTGAGAAATGGCTTTTCAAGCTTTCCAAGATGCTGTAAATCCACACTGTACATTCCAGTAATTGGCATTAGACGGATGCGAGTTGCTATATACTGCACCTTCTTTCTAGATTTCCCATAAAATCTTGACAAAATAATCATGTGAGATAACAGATCCCAGCATCCTTTTTAATTTGTCTGCACAATATGGAGCATTATACACGTTTTAAACATATAGC
The DNA here is from genome assembly GCF_040436345.1 of Pagrus major. Classification (NCBI taxonomy): domain Eukaryota; kingdom Metazoa; phylum Chordata; class Actinopteri; order Spariformes; family Sparidae; genus Pagrus; species Pagrus major. The sequence continues at coordinate 18,603,189 of NC_133224.1, read as the reverse complement.
TATAATCCACACTTTTTATATTTACAATGGTTCCCATCATCTCATAATTACCAACTCATTATTTTGGTTTTCACAGCCTGCAACTCTTCTGTTTCAGTTTACTCCACCACTTTCATCAGCATTGTTTTCATCGGCAGCAGACAGCTGTTTCAGTAAAAAAAGCCGTTGTTGTCTGAAATGTGCTGATATGAAAAGTCTTGACTGTTTCAGTGAATTGATGTCATTTTGGACAATAGAATTTATTGTAAAACTTATAAAAAATATCCTGACTCCATTAACAACATTTAAAGGATCATTGCAAAATATGTGTTCTATGTATATCGTATATCATGTCAGTGTATATTCTGTATATAGAATAAAGTGTAAAGAAATCAGCTGATATATCAATGTCAGAACAATAATATTGGTAACAGCCCCCCCAAAAAATCTGAATTGGTCGTGCTCTATTCCAAATTAATGTTTATATCACTCTGTATTCACTGAATGTGTAAATATGCAGTTGTTTGCTGACAGATTCTCTTTAATAAACTGATGATATGTCAGTGCTGTGTGCAGGCTTCAGTCTTGAAAAAATACAAATAATGAAATTATTAGTAGAGCCCAACGGATATATCTGTTGGCCGATACCTTCAGTCTATATTTGGCCTATCACAGATATATCAGTATCTGCATATATGGATTAAAGATCAAGGATCATCTTTATTGTCATTCAGGCTATAAACCAGACAGGTACACAGCAGAACAAAATTATGTTGGATCTGGCTCACGAATTAGGGCCAGCGCAACCACAGCATACCAGGGTGCTGATGTGATGTTGAAATTGGCCAGTATGAACACTTTTTGGTTTTAAAGAACACAGTGCTGAGAATGATCCTTGGACTGATTTATAATTCTCTATAATAATCTTAAATTTCCAGTGAAGTTCACTGGTGCCTTTTTAGACAACAGAGTTTATTGTTGAACTGTAGAATATCCTGCCTCCATTACACACTTGGTCACAAGTGTTTGATAACCACAATTGAGGAATCACTACAAAAAAGTTGTGCATATCAGTCGGTATATTGATATCAGAATTTTTTACACCCTAATATCGGCATTGGCCCCCAAAAACTGTATATCGGTCAGGCTGTAATTATTAGTTGTTAAGATAAGGGTGATTTCTCTGTTATATTAGATATTCACATAAATAGTTGACAGAGCTTGCATATCTGAAAAGTGAAACCAATGTGGAAGAGCCTTAAATCTGCATTCTTTCTAAAGGCCAGCAGAGGGCGACGCCACTGGTTTCAGAAAGAATTCAGATTGTATGTGAGCTTATGATCAAATAACTCTACTTCTCATGTGATTTATTACCTCAGTAAACAGTTTCCTGATGAATTTGTGGCCTCAGTTGCTAGTTTCAAGTCCTCTTCAATACAGCATGTTGTTCATTATGTACATTACGGCCCCACTGAGAGTATATGGACAATAAAGCAGACCATGCTTTAGACACAGCATGTCCCCTGGTTCTTAGTCAGATCCAATTAGGACAGGACTGTGACTAAACATTACATGAATATAACCTCTATACATTACCTCATTTGTGCAACAATTCTGCCTGAATCACGTTGATATATTTCTCCCAGCAATGTTGTCTGTTTAACACTAAAGACAACATTTCACACTTATGTCTTTTGTTTCATTTTAACTGAGACCTCTATCAGCAAAATGACATATTGTGTGATTGATGTCCTCATCATGTTCAAAATCTCAATCAAAACACACACGAAAAGAAGTCAAATGAACTAAGCAGATCTTAAATTCTCATGTAAGGAATATGTTGTCTTTGTATTGCTGTTATATACTGTAGTTATGGGCTGTAGTTATAGTAATAGTCATCTCCAAGCCAGCATGTAGTGGCCATTCAAAGAATTATTTAACTAGGGCACTTCTGTACTGACTTCAGCGTTGAGCTATTGGTGGTAGCTGGCTGGTAAAAGCATGCATTCTTGTCTCGTTTCGTAATGTGAAAGGCTTTGTGACTTGTATGTGATGATTTTACTTCCAGCCTTTCATAGCCAATCGTTGCTTTGTTTGCTTTGTTTATCTTCATTTATTAATCCAGTTTATTTGGGTGTTCCTCAGGGAGCAAATTAAGGGCCGCTGTGTTTTTTTCTTTTTTCGGTTCAGTGCTAAAATTATTCTAGGTATGCATGCTGCAAAGCTCCATCTGCATCTGATTCCCTTTTCACCGTGCATCCTCGCACATCTCCTTTATCTTCAGAATATTAATGTGCTGCACTGTCAGAAGCCATTGTTGTGATTGGTAAGGAAATCTTTTTGCATGACTGGGTTCCTTTTGTATTATCAGGCATATTGTACCTCTGCAAATCACACCAAATCTGACATGATAGGGGGAGAGTGCATGTCTGTGTACAGGAAAGGGGAGGGGAAACGTGAGAGATAGGGACCGAGGGTCATGACGGGGGGTGGGGGGTGGGGGGGGGGAGTGGGAGGTTGGCCGCAGAGGCATATGGCATTTGTTAAAAAAAGTGAGAGAGATGGGAACCTTCAGAAAAAACGCTGGAGGGCTCAGAGGGAGAAGTGTGAGGGAATGAGAGAGGGAAGAGAGGGGGGAAACAAGTGATAAAAAAAAAAAGTGGAGAGGACAAGTGAGAAGGAGAGATGTAAATGGTAGGAGGTGAAGAAAAGGGAGTGAGGAAGATAAAAGTGAGAGAAGAGAGCGACGGGTGAACGGGGGAACGAGGAAGAGAGGGAGAGAGAAAGTGCTGGAGGGCTGATATTTAATGTGATAAATGAGTTGTGACAGTCCGCCTCTAACCCCCTTCCAACCAGCGAGGAGGAGGAACACAGAAATAGAAAGCATTATGGGTAAAAGGACATATACAGCATTATATATGTATATAGAAAGAAGGAGGCGCGTACATGCTGGGGAGAGGGAGAGGCGGAGGAAAATCAGTGCAGGCAAAAGGACATTCATAGACAGCATTATAGATGTACAAAGTGAAGGAGGCGAGTGGGGATGCATACATATAGAGGGAGAAGCAGAGAGTGAAGCAAAGCAATTTGGGTAAAGGACATACAACATTATAGAGAGAGAATAGATGGAGAGAGGTAATGGCTGAGGTGGAGGGAGAGGAGGATGGAGGGGGGGGTGCACAATGCAGCATTGGGTGAATGATCTACTGCACGAGAGATTCTTGGAAATAAGTGGGAGAGGGGGAGAAAAAATGAAAGCAAGAGACAGGATGGAAAGAATGAAAATTTAAAGTGAGATGCAAATCCGGCACGGCGATTGCCTCTCCTCTATTGTATGGGTGTCATGTCTTCAAGGGACAGCTAATTACAACTTGTCATCATACAGCGTGGGACAATAGCAGAGGGTTTTTTTCTTGTTATTCCCTTGTATCAGACAGTCGGTCGGTGGGCCAGCTCGGCGCTGCTCGATCTGCTGTGGCAGTGGACTTCAGACTGGAGGGAGAAAGTCTAGTAGACAATGACAGCCACTGTAGTTTTGGTTTGGGGAGTGGAAGCCTGGGAGATGACTCATAGGGAGGAATGAAGAAGGGAGAAACAGAGGGAGAGAGGAGAGGGAGGGCCAGAGAGTTTTTGAAATAAGAAATAAAAGTCAGGAGCGAGAAGAAAAGGGGGTGTGAGAGAGACCCTATGGCTGAAGTTGCCTGTTTGATCTCCCTCGTCGTCTCTCCTGAGTCAGCATTAACCACCACGTCTTTCTTTGCGCTTTCTTCTCCTCTAACTCTGTTCTGATTTCCTCGTCTTTGACACCTCCATCTTTCCAAGCCGCTCTTAACTCCTCGCCGCTCAAGTTAATGGCCGCAAGCCAACGTGTGATCAAAGATGGCAATCGTGGCATTCCATTTCTGCTGGGGGAATGCAGTTATCAATCAATTAACCATAAACCGCAGATACAATAATATGTGATATGCGGTTGGGGGGATTTTACAGTAGCTTTCCTTAAGTATGTGCGCAGTGAGAATGAGAAAGTCCCTAACTTTTTCCCTCTTTTTCTTCCAATCCCTGTTCTCTGTGTCTCTCCAGTGTGGACAGCGAGGTTCTCTCAGGAGCCGGCAGACCAGTCGGTGGTGCGGGGCCAGAGGGTGATCCTGTCCTGTGTTGTCTTCAACTACTCAGGCATTGTTCAGTGGACCAAAGATGGCCTGGCTCTGGGCATCGGAGAAGACCTCCGGGGTGAGACATCATACAGCCTCCTCAGGCTTCCTTCACTCTGCTCAGCATGTGACTAAGACAGGCTTTTCAGAGCTGATTATGATACTTTTGGATTGGAGATGCTGATAGGCAGAATGTTACACTGCATGTTTAAATCTAGAGAAGTTGCAATTTTGTGAACGTCTTCAGCTCTTCCTGGTACTCCTTATGCCACAATTGCAAAGTTGGCTCACCATTTACCCATTTAAGTTGTTATACCACATTTCAGAGAGCCGAGGAAAGATGTGTTTATTGTTTAAAGCCTGTTTCATGCTTACAGTGTGGCAGCTGCAACATTTGCAGTGCAGAGGGTCAGATCTGTGCTTTGCTCTGGAACCCAGCTCAAAATGAAACTCTTTGGAGGCCACACCTAAAATGTATGAACTTTGCATAAAATGTGATATTTCCACTTCAAAGGAGATCATTTATGTCAAGTTTACACCAACCCCCAACAAAAACTACAAATGCACAAGCACCACAGTTGTAACATGTGTGCCAACAATACCATTAATACGGCATAGACCAGTAATTTCCTACCAGGGGTATCTCAAGGGGTATTTCTGCAGTTATCAGGGGGTAGATTATGGACAAACTCAGCTTATATGAAACCAGACTACAGCCATTCTAGCAGTTCTATGAGGCTGTACTCTAGAGGCTAACGTCAGCTCTCTATTTATTATCACAATAACCACTAAACTACTAGCTACAATAGACTGACTGCACAGGACCAACCACCAACCTGAGTCACTTGTGCTGTAATTGAGAGAAAGTGAAAACTGGTAACAAGAGAGTGAAGATTTGAGTTATCCAAAAGTAATACATCGATGAAACCAAACCAAATCTACGGAAAAATACTGTGGAATAATTAACAGCCAGTTTAGTCCTTTTTATCCATGGTGTGCAGTAGAGTACAGAGGTATTTAGTAGCCATCTTTAACTACTTAAACTGGAGTAAACATGTCCCAATCACCAGTTGGCAGACACCCAAAGTCTTGTCCACAACTCCATTTAATTATTATCTTTGTAATTTTTTCATAAAATCAAAGTGTCTCTGGAATGTCAGTTTAATCTTCTTATTCTGAGAAAACCAGACAAATTTTTTTGCAACTAAATCATCTGTTAGAAACACTTTTATCCAAAAAAATGTTCTTTTACAAATATTTTTTTCTATTATGTGTTTAGCTTATTAAGATTCCACCTTATTTTGATGTTTTAATTGAAATGATGATATCATTTACACTTGAATAGTTGTATTAAACAGCATAATAGTAATTATTGTAGTTGTAATTTTTTCTAAAAAAGGCTAATTTTATCTAAATATGGCAAGAATGTACCCTTTGGTGCATAACGTCTACTTGAGTGGACAGTAAAAGTCACTTCAAGAAAAACGTACAAGAAAGATTGTATTAAAATCTGGATAAAAGTGTTTGTAACGTCTCATTTCAAACAAATAAATGTGGTGGCGATGATGACGGGGGTGCCTGAGCTCATCTGACTAAACTACAATTTGGTAGTTTAGACTACAAAATTGTCAAAATGGAAGCTAACTGGAATGAATCTATGTAAGGTGATCAGTCACCTTTTCAATGATCGTTTTCTCCCTTGTCCCAACATTAAGTTCATGCTAGGCCAACATTTGACCCACGCCAAAAATATCTCCCACCATCAAATCGTTTCTGCAAAATTACACTGAGCTAACAGTGCTGCTTCAGTGCTCTCTCGCCACATTTTAAATGATACATGCTTCCCCAGTGAGACCTTGCGTGTATGTAACTGTGGTGGCTAATGTATGCTGACAAAATGTTTTTGCTGCTGAATGTTTGAGTTACAGCTAGATTGAGCCAGCGGAGCAGTTTTGGCCAAGAGCTGTAAGAGACTACCGTTATGCTAAATACAGCCACAGCAGCTATCCCATCACACCATGTTGGGACGACATGTGCACTTATTTAGGTTGTCTTTGGCCACCTTCTGCACATGTCATCCAGCGTTCGATGGGGAATTCTAAGCTCCCTCAGGCACATTTTACTGACACCCTTCAACTTGGTTGAGGAGCATCACATCATCACCCCTGTCAGATCATCAGTGGGTGACACAGACTGGTTGATTTTGGATATTTATTGAAAGGCTGATTCATCGATGAATATCTAGCCCTCTTTCTGCTATTCAGCTCTGTGCCCCTCACTGTTCACTCCAGTCTTTCTCGTTGCATTTTTGCCCTCAGTGATAAAATTTCCAGTTTGATTTATTAACTCTCCCGCTCGTTGGTCTGTCAACAACACAATTTAAGACACAGCCTTTCTGACTTTGACAAAACTTGGGGGAATGATGCATCTCATCGCTGTGCTGCAGCATTTGCAGAATTGCACTGATTAGCCCGAAGGGGGCTGTGCAATTACTGGTCAAAACAAGTGGGCATATTTTTAACTGATTGGTCCAGAGGGAGACTGCATCATTTGTGACATGCTGTTGGCTTGTTTTTGGGGGATGTGACTGTTGTTTTCCCCCGACTTAGTCATTTAATATTCTGTTTTCCTCTTATTTTCCTCCCCCTTTCCTTTGGTTATCTCTCACAGTTTTCCCTTTCCATTTTTTTCTTGTATTCTCCCTTCTCATCTATTGTAATGCTATGATTTTGGATTTTATTCTCCTCTCCTCTCCTCTCCTCTCCTCTCCTCTCCTCTCCTCTCCTCTCCTCTCCTCTCCTCTCCTCTCCTCTCCTCTCCTCTCCTCTCCTCTCCTCTGTCATGCTATTCCTTTGCGACCTCCTCATTCGAGCTCCCTCGTTCCTTTCTCTCCCTTCTTTCAGCCGCCTCTGCTGTGCTGGGCCCTCTCTCCTATTCTTCATTTAACTTCTCTACCTTGTCTCTCTCCTTACCGTCACCTTGCCTGACACACACTCAGCTCATGCTCTCCTCTTTCTCTCAATCTGTCCCTTCTTTCTCTCTGTTCTCGTCCGTCCCCTTCTCCTTTCTTCCTGTCTCTCCCTCCTTTATTTTAATCATATTGTTACTGTAATGGTCCGGTGCTTGGAGCCAAAGCTTTTAAATAAAAACATGTGAATGAACACTGGCCGCTTCATGCACACATACACTCGGTGGGGGTGTGTGTGTGTTTGTGTATGAGGCTCTGTCCCTCTGCTCCCCCGCCTCGTTCTCTGGGCCTTTTCATACGCTTTCTCGCTCTCGACATTTCACATGCAAATGCACGTATATGCCAGGCACACACACTCGCACACACACACATGCTCACACGCATGCAGAAACAAGGACACACAAGGTTAGGCAAGCGGCAAAGCTCAGTGCATGGAAACGGCACAGATAATTTCACATGCAATCTACGTCTGGGCAGCGAACATGAATTCTGCACCATGGACTGGAGTCGATTTGAGTCCTCTAAAACGTTGCTGTCATAATGCATTCATCTTTTCCCCCTGCTGGTGAGAGAGAGCATGGATGCCACCTAATGGCGAGAATGCACAGCAGTGACACAGCTGGGCTGTGTGGCGGATGGGGGAAGGGGAAGAGGCCGTGTTGCCTGTGTGTAATTGTGTGTGTATCGTGCAAAAGGGTGTGAATGTGTGTTTGGTCATGCGTTTGTGTTTGTGCATGTCTATCGCATCATGTGGCCGTGCATCTCCCTGGTGTCAATGAGCCTGATGGGGGGGGAAAGTAGGATTTTTGCTTCATATGACACAGATCTGGTGTTTTTTACCATCAACACCAACTGGAAATATCTGCGTGGTATTGAATTATTTCAAATTTAATACAGACCACGAGGGTAAAATATCCTGATTAGCATTTAAGGAAATTAATTTTGTTTAACATGTGACGAAATGTGAAGAATAACCAAAATGTGTTCAAGCAGAAAAAAGAAGAGGGAGCAAAAACTGAATGTAGCTCATTTTTGTTGCCATCTGTGTAACTTTATATTGTTATCAGATCAAGGCCGTCACTTGAAGCTGAGCTCAGATGAAAAACTTGTGTTTTTTAAATGGTCTTTAACATTTGTGATTTTAGGCAAAGGGGATCGTAGTAGATTGAAGTCAGAGTAGCCAATTATGACGGTAAAACAAGTACAAAATGGCACATCAAAATTAATTTAATCTCATTTGTTAGTTAACATTTTGCTTTTAATTAAACGATGGAGACAAAATTGGTCATTCAAAAATCCCCAGTGAAAATGACACTGTATCATATAGTGTGTACTGTATAATGTAACTTTAAATAGATAGGAAAAGCCGCACAAATCATAAACAAAATTCATCATAAAGGCTGAAATCATGCTTATGGTTAATTATTTAACTCTAAATCTACCATGTCTGTGTCTGTGTGTCCCAGCCTGGCCCAGGTACCGTGTGCTGCGCGTGCAGGAGTTGGGCCAGTACAACCTGGAGATCCTGTCAGCTGATCTGTCTGATGACTCCCTGTACGAGTGCCAGGCCCCTGATGCCGCCCTGAGATCCAGAAGGGCCAAACTCACCGTCCTCAGTACGTTTGTGTGCCAGTGGACATGTGGATAGAAAGAGTGTGAGATGTTATGTGTTTCTAACGGTCTCCTCTCCCGCTCCAGTCCCCCCTGATGACCCAGTGATCGATGGGGGTCCGGAGGTGTTGCTGAATGCGGGGGAGTCCTACAACTTGAGCTGCGTGTCTCGAGGGGCTAAACCACCTTCTATGATCGAGTGGCTTAAAGATGGTCTGCCTGTGGAGGGCGCCGCCAGCACCACTGTGAGTCTAAAATAGAGACCGCATTCACCAAGACAGACATTCAATATGTGTTTTTACAGTTTCAGTATTTCATCTGTGTTGTAAATCTTTCATCAATCCATCATCTCTCTGCCTTCCATCATCAGGAGGTGCTTCCAGACAGGAAGAGGGTGACCACACGGAGCTACCTGCCAATCGCGCCCGTCGACAGCGACACTGGGAGGAACTACAGCTGTGTGGCCACCAACCTGGCTGTTCCCACCGGCAAAAGCACAACTGTCACCCTCAACGTACACCGTAAGCATTTCAATGATACTATGACGACGGCTGATTTTATCTTAAGGAGTATGATTGTTTTTCATTACACAAAAACAGTGAGAAAAACACGAGATATATTACATTACAATTACATTTTTTAGCACAATGTATAACTAATACCCTTCTTTATACTATGAATAGAAAATTAATTACTAAAAGTTATAAGCTATAAAAAGCAACCTGACATATCTCTGAACATTAAGCATCTGCCTGCAGTTTTATTGCTATTATTAAGTAATGCATGGAAGCCATTTTGCATCTGACTGTCCTCCAGATTGCAGCATGTATTGGATGTAGTAAGGCCGTTGTTATGTGAGTCTCTCTCTGTATCTTACAGATCCACCGACAGTGACCTTGTCCATTGAGCCTCGCTCTGTCCTGGAGGGGGACAGAGTCACCTTCACCTGCCAGGCTCATGCCAACCCTCCTATTATGGGCTACAGGTCTGTATCCACATACAAGCACATTGTCCTTTTTCACTGCGCCTCTTAAAGTAGCAGGTACTGGGCCAAATTGTATTGCAGAGATTCTTAGAAGGATTTTTGCTGAAAATGTCCATGGTCTCAAACTGTTGTTTCTGTATTTTGCTCTGAAAGGAGCGTCTATTCCTAAATAAAGTGGAGTATCTCAGAAAAACAAGACATTTTAATATTGTGGTTTCCAGTTCTGGCACATATTCTTCCAGGGTGTGTTTAAATTTTTCATTGTTTATAACTTAGTGTGTTTTAACCCTAGGTGGGCGAAGGGTGGCGTGGTGCTGCAGGGTGCCAGGGAGAGTGTGTTCACCACCAAGGCCGACCACTCCTTCTTCACCGAGCCTGTCTCCTGTCTGGTTTTCAACGCTGTGGGAAAGACCAACGTCAGCATCCTGGTGGACGTGCACTGTGAGTCACACAACACTCATCTCACCTTTTTTCAGTCGCTTGTGGCCCACTTCACTCACTACAGTCTGGAGTCAGAGGGATAAAACACACCATTGTTGTGTTTCTTCTGCCTATGAGTAGCTTCTCCCCTTTTTGTCCTATTGCATTATTACTCAAGCACAACAAAGAACATCTCTTTGTGTTTCTCTGTCTCCAGTCGGTCCGATTCTGTTGGTGGAGCCGCAGCCAAAAACGGTAGACGTTGACTCTGATGTCACCCTCAACTGCAAATGGGCGGGAAACCCTCCACTAACACTCACCTGGTTCAAAAAGGGTTCAAACATGGTAAGATGCCAAGAGCCCACACTTACAACATTTCTCTGCTTTTGTATTCACAAAAAGCAGCCTGTCATTCAAGGGCATTATCTTGTCTGTCGACCTAAATGTCCTTCTTCTCTTCTTCCTCGTCATGACGTCTATCTTGCGATTTCACTTTTTTTATTCTTCTCTTCTCCTCTCTTATATTATAACAAAAGGTTAGATTAAGTTTAATAAGTTTCAATTACTGTGCTTTAGTCATATAGTCCTCCTAAATGTGAATGTTGCAGCAGAAACAGAGGGCAATACAATGTCTGGTAGCCATATTTCATAATCTGATTGCATCTGTTCATACCAATGTTTTATTATTACAATTTTAAGATTTTTAGTCTTTATTAGACTGGGAAATACACTTATTTGCTCCTTTGCAGAAAATTAGATGAGAAGATTGATACTACTCTCATGTGTATAGAGTAAAAATAAAGCTACAGCCAGCATCCCGTTAGGACAGCTTAGTACAAAGACTGGAAACGGGGGAAACAGCGAGCACGACTCGGCCCAAAACTAATAAAATCAGCCTACCAGCAACATTTATGTTCACCAGCATTAATATTTATTTAACTTGTTCAATCCAAACAAGAACTGTAGTGTACAGGGGTTTGTGTGTTAATTCGCTTCAGCTAGTAGTCGGATGTTGTTACCATCGAACAGAACCCCAGACTAGCTGTTTCCAGTCTTTATGCTCGGGTAAGCTTTGTGTCTGCTGGCTCTTAGAGAGTATTATCACTGAAGTCCCAACAAGAAAACAAATAAGCTTATTTCACAAAATGTCAAACTTTTCCATTAACCACAGAGTTCAATTTACTTTTAGTTTTTTCTGGTTAGCTTAACCATCACTTCTTTGTCTACTATGTCTCAATGCTCTTCAATAGTTTCGATTTACTTCAATTCTTATTTTATACACATTTAATTATTTATTTTCTTTAAGTTTTTCAATTTATCTGCACTTATTTTGTCCTTGTGCTGCTATAACACCCAAATCTCCCCTCTGGGGCTTCAGTAAAGGATTATCTTATCTTCTCTGCTGTGTGTAGCTAAATACATGGCTAGTAGGAGTGTAAACATTCATATTTTTGCTTTGACCCCTGGCTGTTTGGCTGGCAAACAGTCTGTTCATGTTAGCCGCTCTGACTCTCATACAGCTACAGAGTGCAGACCAGGACAGTTACTGCACATGAAATCTGCCATAGCAAACTATGGACTGAGTCTGCTACACCTACATCTATATAATCAGTCTTGCTCAGGTATTTCTCTCTCTCTAGGTGGTTACATATTTAGCCATAATTTTTACACAGCTAATTTGCCAGTGGATGTGGTTGCTAGGCAACTGCAAAACCTTTGTGATGGGTTAAAAGCGGATGTGCAAGTTTGCATTGTTAGCCAGTAAGGGTCAGAGTAGTGGAACACATATGCTCAAATAAGAACAGACATGCAAATTTACAACACAATATATTAAAATAATGAAGTACGCAGGTCGAGGTGCAATAGTTCATTAGCCTCTCCTCTACTTGTGTTCATGTGGGCTTTTATTTTGTTTATCCCCTCCTGCTGTTGAGCAGATTTGCCTTGTTTATATTTGTGTCCTTTTTATTCACTCCCCCACAGGTTCTGAGTAACAGCAACCAGCTGTATCTGAAGTCGGTGAGCCAAGCGGATGCCGGCCAGTACGTATGTAAGGCCATCGTCCCACGGATTGGAGTAGGAGAGACTGAGGTCACACTCACCGTCAACGGTCAGAAAACATCCACACAATTTAATGTATCACTGCTTGTGGCTGAATAACTTGTACTTTCTAAAAGGTCAGCTTGTCAGTAATTGAAAAAAAATGTTCTATGTTGAAAGTGGTGGCCATTTATTTTTAAAATCATACAATCCTCTTGAACAGGCCTGGTAAGGTCAATGACTTTATAAAAAAAAAGTAAAAGGACCAGGCTTTAATATGTTCTTTGCAGTTTGTGGCGTTTAAAGTGTTATTTCTTTCATTTCTCTTTCACACGCACTCATGTATCCTCTCATTTTTGGCCACTGCAGGTCCTCCCATCATCTCCAGTGACCCCGTCCAGTATGCAGTGAGAGGGGAGAGAGGAGAGGTGAAATGCTACATAGCCAGTACACCTCCTCCAGATAAGATTGTAAGTCAAACAAAAAGAAAATGTGGATACAAAACAGTGCTATGAAGCCACAACGGAAATGTCTAAATCTTAGCCCAGTGTTAAATTATTGAGAAACAGGTTAAACAAGAAAAAGCTTTGGCCACAAAGAGCACAAGTTTGTACCTTTTTGTCTGACAGCGATTTGTATTTTACTGTTACTGTACGCTCCTTTTCCTAAATGGCTCCACTCCTGCACGGTAAATGCTTTCAGGCGCTGTCCCCTTTTCTTTTTGAGTGGTGACTCACCCTTCAACTCTCCCAGAATTTTCCTCCATCCCATCACATAAACAAACCAACACTAACACTAAGCCGGTCCGCTTTTAGCTCCTGCGTCAGAAATCAGCCTGGATGCTCTCTCCACTCGGCTGTATCACAGAGACGCAGTAGTAGTAGTTCCTCTGCTCCCCAGCCTCTGTGACTGATCCATCCTGACTTGCGGTGCGCGCTCCTAATGCAAGTGGCGGAGGATGGGACAGAAAAAGATTTATAAAATATAAAGGACTGGAGAGGAACAGTTGTCCCAGTAAACGCCACAGCCAGGAGATTATCCTCCTCTAGAATAAGTGGGCAGATTATGGGAACATGTGGGCTTATGCATAATTAACTCGCCTTAGTACTGTACTTCAATGTTGAATAATACAGTTGCTTTTAGTGGCTTTAAAGTTGGAGAATGTGCAAGATTCGCGCCAGCTCAGTCACCCCCACCCACCTGCACTTCAGCCTACAGCAACATACAAACTGTTGCTGGTTTAGCAAGTCGTGCAATGTGTGTGTTTACATGCAAGTGTGTAAATGTATCTGCTCTATTTCTCCAGAATGTGCTCAAGTTATAGATATATATTGCATTAGATATATATGGCAAATAATGTCTTTTCTCTAAATACCATGTCAACGAACCTCGAATCCGATAGTGTATTGATTTTATCCTTTATTGTACGTTTTTGGTTGCTCTTCTTTTACAGTTATTCATATTGAGATGATTTTATAATGTTTCATGTCGCAATAAAAACAGAAACCCACATACATACACATTAATTTTTGTACACCATTCGTGCAACTGAATAAAAGATTTCCATTAAACCCAATGGAGAACTTTTATTGAAATCCTCTTTTGGCTTTCTTAAAATAACACATCCTCATACCTAATTGACTGAATAGGTCGGTTGCCAATGACTCTCAAAACAACATGTCCGGTGCAGCGTGGCGTACTGGACCTTCATCGTTTCGTCACAGTTTGGTTAGGTTTAGGAAACTTTTCTTACGTCATGTACATAATGTAAGTTCACTCCTCTATTGACTTTTGGCTTCATGTTGGACAAACCTAGCCGTCTCCTCGGTTTTAAGTCCTGTTTTTCTTTTAACCACTAGTCCACCCCGACCTCTTCCCAATTCAGACTTACTACTTTACTGTAAAACTATTTCACCTGACTTCCTCCATTGCTGCTGTAATAATAACTATGGCCACTAGAGGTCACTGTCGAACAATAAACGTAAAATGGATCATCGTGAGCAGCTTGCACAGTGGACCTATACAGCCATTTTTAGCTTAGCACAAAGACTGTAACCAGCGGGAAACAGTTAACAGGGCTCTCTAGAAGTGATATCTATTGTTTATTTGACCTAAACAAAAACTGAAATGTAAAAAGAATCTGTTAATACATTTTGTGGTTTTACAGGGAGTTAGTTAGCTTCAGAGGTTCTTGTAGGTGGATTTTGTTAGCTTGGGACAGAGCCATGCTAGCTGTTTACCCCTGCTAAGCAAAGCCAACTGGCTGCCAACTGTCGCTTCATATTTAGAATATAAACGGGACTGTCTAGATGCAGTAAAACAAATATACTAATACTATTATCTGATATATTTGGCCTTCTGTGTGCTGCAGGTGTGGGCGTGGAAGGAGAATGTGTGGGAGAAGGAGAAGGGGACGCTGCTGGAGAGGTACACGGTGGAGCAGAGCAAACCGTCAGCCGAGGGCGGTGGCGTCCTCTCCACCCTCACCATCAACAACGTGATGGAGTCGGATTTCCTGTCCACCTACAACTGCACGGCCTGGAACTCGTTCGGCCCCGGCACCATGATCATCTCGCTGGATGAGACCGGTGTGTTATATTAATTTATCATTTTAAGTTTCATTTGACAGGGACAGAGTGCAGTGGTTTCATCAGGATAACAGCAAAGCAGAAAACAATGGATTTTTAGTTTGGAAAATGCTCCAAATTAGTTATCACACCATTTCTATATATAAGAAAAGAAATTACTAGTCACTAGTTTTTAGTGCCTGTCTCTTTAAAGAGCCCAGTCTGCTCTGATTGGTCAGTTCTCATAAGCCTGAGCCCCCATGTTTCCATATCAGCTCTGCCATTGTTTTTGCAACCACAGTTATGCTGAGGGTGGTGACTGTATAATTGTGCCATCACAGCCTCACAGAAGATCTGACGGCTCGTTGAAGACACAGTTTCTAAATACAGGCTCTGTGCATTTCTCTGTGGATTGAGCGTTTTGATACTTTCACAGTATTTCTAGCACCATGACCTGTTCTGTAATAAATCTCACTTTCTGCAATATGGAAACTTAAAATAAATGGGGAGAAACTTTCAAACCTGTTACATTAAAATCTTGATTTTACAGATGTGACAGACATTTGAATCCTCTCTCTCTCTCTCTCTCTCTCTCTGTTTGTCTCCCTCGCCCCCTCATTTCAGAGGAAGTCCCAGTGGGGATAATAGCTGGTGGGACGGTGGGCTCTACCATCCTCCTATTCATTTTTCTGCTGGTCCTCGTTCTTATCTTCTACCGGCAGCGCAAAGGCAGTGAGTCATACTCTTCTTATGCTTAACACATACAGTACAAAGACCCGATCTGCATGTACACTAGAAGTTGTCATGCTTTCTAGAGGATTATGGTGTAAATGCTCGTCAATAGACCAAACAACTTGCAACAATCCAAAGAAAATCAAACACCTACAGCTTCCTCTCCACCGTATGGATGTAGGTCCCCTCTGAACTTGCCCCTCCAGCTCATGAAAACACAGATTCGCGTGTCCAGCTGTATTCAACCTTGCCATGTTTTGCTTCCAGGTCGGCGCGGGGTCACCCTGGGTAAGCCCGACATCAAGGTGGAGACGATAAACAAGGAGACCCACAGCTTAGAGGAGGACTCCGGCAGCGTGTCCACAGCTTCGCGCATGGTCAAGGCCATGTACTCGGTGAGCAGCAGCAGGATATGTGTGCTTGGGCCGGATACTGTTTACACAGCCTGTAGTCATAGAAAAAACCACAGATTAACTCAGTAACCTCTCCCTACGCCACACTGTACCTTTTTTGACTAAAAACAAACTATGTGCTTTCCCCTGTAACTGCTCCTTTTAACACTTTTAATTCCATTTTCTCTTTTCCTGTCATACTCTGTTGCCTCCTTCCCTCTTTCTGTTTTGTTACGGCACCTTCTCTCCTCCTTTTTGTTTTTGTTTTGTTGTTTGACGGTTTAGTTTCTCCCCTCTGTGTCCTTCTCTCCTTCCAATCAGCCCTTTAAGGATGACATAGAGCTCAAGTCTGACCTCCGCAGCGACACCCTGGACACCCGTCAGGAGTATGACCTAAAGGTGAGTTCACACAGAAACACTTGCTAATATCAAATCAAGGAGCAGATTGTCTTCAACACGTAAACAAATCAACCTTTTTTCCTTCTAAAAGACTCAAAAATGATAAAGCACAGAGAAGGGTTACAGTCACTTTTATTGAAATAGGTGGAGAACACAGATATATTGAATATAAAGCCAAAATCAACAAACCATTGATAATAAAACGATGCCAAAGTCAGAGGGAGGTCTTGTGGAGTTCATTTTGGAGCAAGGTTTCATTCTAATTATACCTCAAAGGGCTGCAAATATCCTAATCGTTACTGACATGGTGACTCTGAGTGATGACTTTCATCCAATGATGTACAGTGTTTCTTCTCCAATGAAGTGATGTCACCCAGGATGACACTAAGAGTACAGAGTATTTTTTTTTAGAGTTTTATACTATAAATGAAGCGATCATTCATTAATGTATAGGCCCACCTGACCATTGATTGATCTAAAAATGTTTCCTTTGCCTTTTTTTCGTTTTATTTAAGGAGATAGCTAATTGTACTACCAGTACAAAAGATTTGGTTTAAAATTTTGTAAATGAAAGTGTTTTAATATGTTCTAAAAGGTCAAATTCCATTCGAAAAAATCCAAAAGGTCATTTTAAATTTTCATTTTCAACCCTCTAGAGCAGGGCTGCCCAAAGTGGGGCCCACCATGAGGTTTGATTTGGCCCGCCAGATGTTTTTTGTAAAAAAAACCCCAAAAACAAATAAAAATGCAGTTGATGCTGTTTGTTTTTTGTGAGGTAAAAATGCTCTTTAAATATGCAGGATCCCTAATAATAAATTATTTTTTATAATCTGAGCATGGTGGGCAGGGTGACACTTGGTACAAGAACTCAGTCAATTCAGGGAACTTGTGATCCTACGGAAGCCCCGAGAGGCAAGTGAACTTTTCTTTTTTTTTTACATATTTCTTTTGTCTTAAACACAAGAGAGAAACCAATTAATAAAATGAATCACCAGAATTTTCTTTTTCTCCTATCCCTCTCTGGGCTTCCACACGGTACCATTTTGCATCTTAACACAATAGATGCATGCTTTTGGCCCGTCGTCCACCGATAACTTTCAGTTTTGGCACTCCCAATGGGAAATGTTTGGGCATCATGTGCATCTGAAGTCACCAGACAGACAAAGACAAAGAAAAGGGATATTAACTATTTGAGCAACGAAGCCCCAGTCCATCTAAACTGGATAACAAAGTGGTTCTTGGAGGACCAGTAGAGTTGTCTAACAGGCTGCTTCTTTACTTCACATTTTCTCTTCAAACATTGTTTTGTTGTGCCGCTGTACATATAATGAACTCATTAATTATCCATTAAACATCCACAGTTCACACAATTGTCAATGGAACATTTTAAAGCTGAATTGTTGGTGATGAAAGTAGCATTAAAGGGTTTCAGCAGCTGTTACACCTTTGTTTGAGTGTAATTTTTTGCAGCAACTATTATCTTCTTACAGCGTATAAGGGCATAGGGAAAGAAGCTGCTGCTTATCTAACTGTTGTTAGCCAGAAAATATGACTTATTTGACTTACAGATACGACTACAGTCCAGTTAAAACAATTCCACCTCTGCGTCAGTACAAAATCTCCTCTCAGTGCAGCTGTCTCAAGCCTCAAGAAAATCTAGACCTCCTTCTGTCCTCTAGTTTTCCTCATTCAACTGTATATTAGGTTTGTGTTGACGCTTTTTTGGCATCAGCTGCTCTTCTCCTCTGAGCAACATGTTGGCTGTTAAAAGGAAAGAGAAACAAAGCATTAAAGTCATTTTTCACGCCAGGCTTTCATTTGCTAACAATCAACAAAACCATCAAGTTCACCGTCTGCTTCAGCACAGATGTGTTCTGCCTCATGCGCTGGTTTCTTGGAGGCCTTTTAAACTCATTGTTAGTGTTGCACTCAATATCTGTGGGAATATTGGAATAGGATATTTAAGACAAAAGCAGTGCAGTCGGCCGTTCTTTTAATTGCCGGCGCTGCTTTGGTCTTCTCTGCCCCTCACTCTCAGTCCAACTGTGAGGCTTCTCTGATTACTTAGGAAGTTGGCTCACTCATCTTGAACATATTCAAAGACAAGAGAGAAAAAAAAGACAACTCAAATTGGAAAGAATTTTTAAAGGGATAGAGGATGTTTAGGCATACCCTGCCCCTTCAGCTGGCATGAATGATTTATACATTTTGACACCGTGGGGCTGGGTTTAGGTGATGAATGTATTTTCACGCGTAAAGCTGCCAAAATGTTCTGCTGATACTCCCCCCCATGAATATTTTGTGAGGGCAAACACACCACCCCTCTAGCTGGAGTGCTGCCTTGGATCACTTTGAAGAAACACAGACATGAATCCACCCCAGGAGGTGGTTAGATCACCCCGACAACAGCCTCAGCCAGACTGTTTTTTTTCCCCTCCTTGCTGCCTGAAGCACCAAAGCAGTGAAACAGAGTTGGTCGGGGGGAGAAGTACGGATACGTGAGAGACAATGAGATGGCAGAATCTTGTCAGAAATGATAGCAGAGCATCATTAGAGCAGTCGGCAGGGGGTGTAGTGAACAGGGAGAGCATCCTCTCTTCACCCAGGCAATCTGGGATCATCGCTGCATGCTGGCAGGGATCCACTCTGCTGGAGATGCCTGGAGTAAATTTATGAGCTCAAACTCTCGACGGCTTTGAGGAAAAAAGGACAACTGAGTTTTTTTCTGATTTTTCTTGTTAACCTGGTCAAAAAAATAAAAAATGAAAGCTGTGCTCTCAGTTCTGTACCAGAAAATGTCATATTTTAAAGCAGGTTTCGAGTATGTTGTGTGCTGTACTGGAAAAGTGACTGGACACTGAAGTTGTACAAAAAGTTCTGTATGCATACCAAAAAATATTTTAATGATGTTCTGTCGTTGGATCGTTTTATTATATCGGGCAGTGGCATTTCAATGCTGTTTGATTGAAAGACATTGACACTAGTCTTGTTTTATTATATGTTTAGTACCATAATTTCTTGCATATTCACCACAAAAACATTATACTATGAAATCGGTATGTAGTTTATATTATTAATGTGTAGTATAAAATTAGGATACAGCGGATTGACTCTCAACCTAGGGGTTCATTTCTAGGGGTTGCCAGATGGTTTGGTTTTACATTACATTACTTGCACTGGTGACATAATTTGCCTTAAAACATATTTTACTGAGGGTGTTTGTGTGCGTCAAAGTGTGTGCACAGGATTGAACACACACACACACACACACACACACAAAACACTCCTCATTTTTCATTTTGGCACTTTCAAGATTTTGTGAGGAAAAGTCCCAGAGCTTTTCTGAGGGGTTGGGACTCGAGAAAGGTTGAGAACCCCTGGATGAGAGCCAAACATTTCATCGCTGGTGTGAATGTTTTTAGCAGTTTTAGAGGAAGACAACACAAGTGCAATTAGGAATACATGTTCTGTGCGGGTTCAGAGAGGAGGGGGAAAGTTTTAACACAACAAATCTCACGAGACCGGTGGAATATTAAATCATCCATCTTTGCTCACTGTATCTCAGCCTTTCTTAGCCTCAGGTGTACATTAACTACAAGTTAGCGATAACGGCTGAATAGAATCCATTTTCGTGCATCACTAATAATTTTGGAGGGTGCTCTGGGATGCTGGTCTGTTCTGCATATCTTGATCCGCATAGATTTCTGAAAAGAGACTAAGACCTTGATCTCCAGCAGCTGAGTCACACAAAAAGACAGCAAACTGCTCTCACAGCACAATCTTAATGAAACTGAACCTGGATGCTGAACAGCTCGAAACACACAGTTCACCCTGACCTCTGACCGTCTACAAGAAAGAAAATTTCTCTTTGGGGATCAAGAAGGAACATAACATTATTATTATAGAATCTATAACTTTTGCAAAATAATTTTCAAAATCACCCTCATTATTTCATTTCTTAATGCTGACTCTGTGTTTTTTTTTCTCTCTGCTTCCCTCCTCAGGACCCCACCAATGGCTACTACAATGTGCGAGCCTCCACCCACGATGAAGGCCGCCCTGCATCCCGCTCCACCATGCACTACTCTGACTACCGCTCCCCGACTGGAACACCAGGGGGAGCTGCATCTATCAGCAGCAGTGCCGGCGGCTCAGGAGCTACGGCCAGCGGAGGAGCACCCGGTCCTCCTGGCCCCCTCACTTCCCCTGGCCGCCCCCAGGCCTGCTACGACCCCCGGCCCCCCTCTAGACTGTCCCACATCAGCTACGCCCAGTTCAACACCTTCACCCGTGGGGGCCAGAGCCAGCAGCCCCCGGCTAACCCCGCCCCCGTGGCCAGCGACTTCCCAGGGGACTGCAGCCTCCTGGACTCCACTTCCCAGCTGGCCTACGATAACTACGGATACCCCTCGCATTACCAGACCTACCGCATGGGTTTCGCCCCGTCCAGCCTGGCCCCCTTGGAGGCCGGCCCATCCTATGAAATGTATGGGGTGGGATCCGGGGTGGGTCCCGGGGTGGGTCCCGGGGTGGGACCCGGGGTGGGACCCGGGGTGGGATCTGGGGTTGGGAGCCCTGTGGTCGGTGTGGGTCCTGGGGGTCCTGCTCCCTCGGGATCAGAGACTGGACTGGGGAAGTACGGCAGCTCCACTCGCTTCTCCTACACCTCGCAACACTCTGACTACTCCCACAGCCGACACACACAGAGGATGCAGACTCACGTGTGAGACAGAGAGACGCATAAACACCTCACAGTCTTAGCAGAGCATGAGGACGCATCTTATAAATAGTGTCACACCTAAAAACACACACACAATCATAGATTTACACACACATTTTCACACAGTAACACGACCTACTGAACACAAACACACAAAAAAACATCACACACACACATACACACACCCATGCACAGAGTCAGAAGACCATGCCCATGAGACGGGGAGGGTATGAGAAACACAGAGGCACGGAGAGAGCGAAATAGACGAGTGGAACAGAAGGAGTTTTAGTGAGACAGGGAAGGGAAATTCCACACAATTTTGAATTCCCTCACTCCCAATGTGTTTGTATATCTGAGCTCTGAAAGAGCGGACGGCGCAAGTCACAATCAAGACTGGGAAAGAGAGCAAGAACCAGAGAGAGGACGAGAGATCACAGATCTTTGGAGCCCTATAGCTTTTGCTATGAACTGACTTTGTAAATGATGAGAGAGAACGTCTTAAGACTGTCAAATATGGTACACCCTGATCTGGAGAAACCTCAACCAGTGGAAGTCATTTCTGGCCGCCATTTTTAAACATTTTTTTTCTTTTGCTTCATCATTGAATTTGACCACTGTCTTAATCAATGACCATAGAGCACATATATATATAGTATCCCATAAAGCCCTTCTGTACAGTGGTACATGCCATCATGCCTGTTAGGCAGCGTGGGGGGGGGAGTGTGTTGGGGCTGGGGCGGGGTTGGGAGGGTTGTCATCATTTTGCACTGCATCTACAGTATTCATGCTTAGACGTCCCTTATCTATATCTGTGTAATGTCTTCTTTTTATTTGCACACCAGACTAGAGCTTTGTATTCTATTTTTTAACATTACAGAATTATTTTTGTCAATGTAAAACATGTAATGTGTATGTATGGACCAAAAGTTTGAACGTGAGCGCACATAACTTGGGAGTTTGCCTGGGCGATTCCACTGAGAAAGAGTGAAGAGTTGTGCCAACAGCAGGAGCCTGAATTCAGGACGTATTTCACACAAGAAGGGTTTATCAGTGTATAAAAGAAACCTAGTGCCAAGTGTTCATGTTGTTCTTCACCTTAGACCATGTATATGCAGTAGAAGCTCCTTCTATTGGTGACTGTTGCTTTATAAACCAGGCTCGGGGCCTTGAGTCATTCCCAGACATTTTCGTAGGCTGGAGACTTTTTCTCTGAGCTCTTAACTACAAGCCTGGTGCAGACAGAGAGAAAAACACAGATGTTGGGTTTAGAACTGAGTGGCCTTATAGGGGAACATGTCGTACATTTCCATTTTGAATCATTCCTCATCGTCTGTCTGCCAAAAACGGCCAGAGGAGAATGTGTATGGAGAGGTTCAATGAAGGCTTGTCCACAATATTGACATGTAGTAGTGTATGACTGCGAGTGCGTGGGCGTGCGAGTGTGTGTGTGAGAGAGAGTTCAAGAGGGAGTGTGTGGGCGTTTGCGCGCACATCGATTTGTACAGTGTGTTTGTATAGACGTGTGAATGACTGCGTGTGTATGGGAAGCATACTGTAAACACGCAGCGCCCGGCTCGAGTGTGCGCGCGGCTATTGTATGCATGTCAGTGGGTGAGTGTGTGAGTGAGTGCGTGCGTGCATGTCTGTGTCTAAGTGTGCGAGTGTGTGTGTTTCAGTATATGTCCATATCATTTCTCTCACAATCCTGTTACAGTACTTTTATACCTCTGGTAGGACTGTATCCTGTATTATTGTGTCTTTGAATTTAGAAAAATCCAATGTTTATCTTATTGTACTGTTCTTCGTAGCAGAGAAAACTGTTCAAAAGATGTACAACGAACATTATCAAACTCTCATTTTTTAATTTCATTATCTTCAATATTTTTTAAAAATGGTATGTAATTATTTTTCCACAGTATTACATAAATAAAAGCACTGTTTTTTATATAAAGCAGACTGTGTTTTCTTTGGGTAGATAGGTTAAAGTGGACATGTTCATTGTTTTGACATTTGGAGACTTATATGAAATATATTTAATATCATACGTAGTTTGATTTTACCCATGTTTCTTCATGACAAAGTGCAGCGTGGGCTCTAGATAGAAAGCAATACAAACTGGTGAGAGGTATACTGTGTGCGAACAGGGTCTTTTCAAGATAAAAGTAGGGATTCAATTTTCAATAAAAAAAATACATCAAAATAATGATTTTTTCTGTTTTCAATAGTTTGCTTCACCATGTTGTTCACCTGCTTTGAAGATTGTGATCCATATTACGAATAATTCCTATATTCATCTTATACGTTTACAGATATATTTTCTAATGTACTAAAAAGTCATTTAAAAACAAAACACTGCACACAAGCCAGTGAGTGTGGTAATCCATCATACCGATAGGGGGCAGACGCACACGTTGTTCACGTAATACGACTGTAAAAAAACAGAAGAATATTCGCCTCTACGTCATTGGCTAGAGGTTGTCCGACAGCCAAGATGGCGGCCACGATGTTGAGGTCGCTTACTAAACTAGGACGTCCTTCAACAAAATTAATATTGAGCAATAATTTGCTGAGCCCTGGCTGTACTGTCCTGCAAAACAGGTAAGCTAACAAAAAGACAAAACGCGACGCTTCGTGTGACCATTATATCACCAGTCGTATTAGGTTGAGCGCCACATAAACATGCACACTGAACAGCTAACGCTAGCTAAATGCTAAAAAAGCCGACTTTGTCTCTTCAATATAATTCGAGTCTTCTGCAGCAATCTGTATTTTGTTTCTGAATGATAAACGTCTTGACAAAGCGCATACAACTATTAATGATGTAGCAATGTCATTAAATCCGTCGTTCATTGTAGGATAGATTAGCTACCTAAGCTGTAACTGTTAGCCTTCAGCCAGCGTGTGTCAGTGTTTACCATACTGGGTTTATTCATCTTTTATGCTCTGAGTGAATAGTTATAAACAAAACTGAGCAGTGTCTGGTTAAACGGCTGGAAATTAACCCACAGCCAGGCGTAAACAGTGTCTCTTTGGAGCTATTCTAGCTAAATTTGGTATGTTACAATTAAAAGAAAGCATATCTATTAATAACTACTTACAGTCAATAAAAAAAACTTATAGGTCTTTGAAATTGTCTTTGTCCCTTCATGTCAAGTCAAGGAGACTTAGGTTTGTTATTGACGTGTTTTACCGCAGGAGATCCACAGTTACTTGAGTTGATCTTTCTTAATATTGCCATGCTTTGCGATGTTGCAGTATTTAGCATTATTAACCATAGTTTCTTATCCCAGTAGGACCTATATCTATCCTCTGCATGTTTACCTCATCAGACACATCTGATTATCGCTTGTCAGGTTGGCAAGCTTTATGTAGGCCAGATCATCATCCTCTCCAAATGTCAGCCTAAACAAAATGAGATTAAAGCCTCTCAGGCAACATGCAAGGAGCCTGAGAGGTGGCACCAACCTAATCGTATTGTTGCAGCTACTCAATGGTCTGCGTTGGCTAGAATCTGAAGGCCTGCTAACACAGCTTTACCTCATGTGAAGAATATTTTTGTTGTCTTTGTTGCAGGCAGAAACAATGGCAGCCAGATGTGGAGTGGACAGAGCAGTTTGCCGGGGCAGTGATGTATCCCACTGCCATGAATGAGAAATGGGTTCCACCCCCCTGGAATGGTACCATTCTCACACACACAGCCATACTTTTATTAGGAAATTTTTAAATGCCAAGTCAGTGTAAGGTTGACAAAATTCTAATATATTTATGAATACAACATATCCAACTTTGTCAGGGCTAGAAAAATAAAGTGCTTGAGGGTCTGCCATAAGATGTGACCAAACACTGACAGATAATTTACACAGCACACTGGACTTAATATCTGGGTGTTTGCTTATGCATTTGGCAGGTCATTCTATGGGTTTATAGTTACAGGTCATAATAAGAGATGCATTAAACATAAACATTGTTCCAAGTCAGACCTATTTGATTGGATCTGGTCTGTGGTGCCAGAATGAGTCACATTCGTTCACTCGGCAGTGGATAATCTTTCACTTTCAATTATTAATTAGAAATGTCAACAGCAGCCACTCTTGCAATTTCATTTTTTGGAAAATCACATCTGGAAAATCTTGCAATTTTATTTTTTGGAAAATCACATCCTGAAGCCTTACTCAGCTTTTACTCTAAACGGTTTAAATTACCTGACCCTCTCCTGTATTGTCCTCCTGCAGACAAAGATCCTCCTGCAGAGAAGGATGTGTCCAACCTGACCATCAACTTTGGTCCCCAGCATCCTGCCGCTCATGGTGTGCTGCGTCTAGTTCTGGAGCTCAGCGGAGAGTCCGTCAAGAAATGTGACCCTCATATTGGCCTGCTTCACCGCGGCACAGAGAAACTCATTGAATACAAGACCTACCTGCAGGTACTGAACCGCTTATAATATTTGTAAATAATGTTTCTTTATTCTTTAATTCATATTTATTAAGTAGTGACATGTAGAGATGTGGAAATTTCTCGATTGTAAGATGCATCGCAGTGCGGAAGTGGAAGATTTTCCATAGACCGAGAGAGAGCATAACCAAGAGTTTGCAGCTTAAGTTGATTGTTGATGAAGTTGTAAAGTTACGTTGTCACTTTGCTCTCATGCTTTGAATTGTGGGCAGACATTGGGCTAACGCTATATTAAATGGAGGCAGATGTCAGCAGCGAGTGATTTAAAAAAAAACGCACCCCAGGATTTTAAATGTGGATATCTGGGCATGTGTCGGACTTTTGGAACTTGCTGGGAAACACGAACTGGACGAGACACGCACTGTGTGTAACTTCTGACCCCAACAATCACTTACCACGTTAGCTGTTTTCAACTGAAGCTAACATCTGCAGCCATAAAGATTAACTATTACTGCCAGCCTAGTTTATCAGCCAAGGTTTGGGGAAGCACTGTCAACTGTACTGTTCAACTCTGAGAGAGAGGTCTTGCAGCAGGGTCACGTCTGTGATGTTTGCCACATTCAGAGTGTGCCCTGTCTCAGTGATGCTATCTGAAAATGTTTTTGGAGATGTACAGATTTTTTTTCTTTTCAAGATTTTTGTTTCTGTGATGTTTATGTACTGAGGTGGGTCACACAAATACTGGTATTGAAAACATGCAGCTTTTATATTGTAGACTGTTGTCTGATGAATGAATAGCTCTCTACTGCATAGAGGTTGTAAAATCAGGAAGTGTAGAATCAGTGGTGCTCTTCTCTGTTTTGACCAGGTTAAGAAACGGAGCTGTTGTGGTGTAGTCAAAGGACAGAGCAGTAAATTACAACACAACATCTTACAGAATACTTGTTTATTGTGTTTGACACAAGAACATACCGTGGAGAATGAACACTAAATGAGCTGGATTTAATGTGTAAAAACTAGATGGTTGAAGTGAATGCCTCACCCCCTCAATTGAAAATGACTAAATTAAACTGTTGTAATGTAAAGGGACCTTTATCTGGCATTGCATCATTCATGGAAATCCCTTGCCCAGTAAGCTTCAGTTCCTCTTCTCTTTATACAACAGGCTCTGCCCTACTTTGACCGTCTGGACTATGTTTCCATGATGTGTAACGAACAGGCCTACTCTTTGGCTGTGGAGAAGCTGCTCAACATCAAAGCTCCACCCCGTGCAGAGTGGATCAGAGGTACACATCAGAAATTGTCAGGGTGTCTTCAAATTCTTTAAAGGCCTTCTGATTTTTTTAATATATATATTTGTTTAGAGATGTTAATGATTCGCCAGTGATGGCAGGCCTCCCTGTAACATGTCATTTTGATGTACTGTACATATGGAATTACATAGCTGTTCTATGATACTGAATTTAAATAGTTTTTTAGGGTGAGACAGTGTGCCAACTACTCAGCATATCAGCTGTGTTGCAGGTGTCAGTTACTGTTGGCTGCATCTAATAATGGTCTGTAGAATATCAGAAAGTAGTTAAAGATGCCTATTTAAATATCCCAGTTTACCACAAAGTAAAAATGTGAATCATCACATTTGAGCAGCTGGAACCAATGGAATATTTGTTACATATTGTTTTTTTCATCACAGCTTTAAATGGTTGTATGTTGTGTTTGCAGTTCTGTACGGGGAGCTGACTCGCATCCTTAACCACATCATGGCCATCACCACGCACGCACTTGACATTGGCGCCATGACCCCCTTCTTCTGGATGTTTGAGGAGAGAGAGAAGGTCAGGAATGCCACTGCATGATATCATGTCAAGTCCCTAATGATGGAGACTAGCCCAGAGTAAATAATAGAAACCTCTCGGTATAATACAGTTCAAACAGTTTACAGAGGTGTTGAATCCTGTCCAGAACATTCCAACCTTTGAGAAGGTCGCATTTATTTCATGGCTGTTGTATTAGGCTGCATTAGTCGTAGCTAATAAACTGGCACCGGTTAAAGTTGTGTCACTAATCTTCAGGGTACTGAACAGGAACTGACGTGCATTAGAAGACCGTGTGAAACATTTATACTGAAATATTCAGTGGAAAAGTTGTTGTAGGTTTTCTCTGAGCTAGCTTTTTGCTGACACAACTACTTTGACTCCCAGTGATGAAAACAACTTCCAGAATCAGTTTGCCATCAGATTAAAGGCATACTCAAACACCCTGTAAAGCGAGAAAAGGACAGAGACACTTGGAATAATTATTCAGTCCCGAAAACAAGACACAGAGCCCAACCCTCGAGTCATTTATCATTTAGATGTTCACTGCTGAAGTCTGCTAACGGTGGGATCCTTGTTTCCTCTCAGATGTTTGAGTTTTATGAACGAGTGTCTGGGGCCCGAATGCACGCTGCATATGTCAGACCTGGTGGTGTTCATCAGGTGAGAGACTTCAATAAACAATGCTCTTCTTGTGTCCGAAGAGCAGCAAGAAAGATGTATCAAGCCTTTGACATGTAGATCACTCATCAGTCAGTTTATGATAAAAATGAGCATGATAGATAGTGTGTTAATGATCTTATATGTGTTGCAGGATATGCCCCTTGGCCTGATGGACGACATCTATGAATGGTGCAAGAATTTCTCCATTAGAATCGATGAAGTAGAAGAGGTGAATGACTAAAAACTATAGTTGTTTTAAAGTTTAAAGCTCTTAGCAAGATAAAACAGAATAAGGATGTGTTGATACTATCTGAATGTTCAATTCTGGTGTTTCTCCTCTATGCAGATGTTGACCAACAATCGCATCTGGAAGAATCGTACTGTTGACATCGGGGTGGTCACTTCTGAGGAAGCCCTCAACTACGGCTTCAGGTAACCTGCTAGTGAAAGTGAAAGGACCCCTATTTTTATGACATTCATAAATAATTTAGCGCCACCACAATTATGGAGAGTCTTCAGCTAGTAATATTAAACATGTGGCAGACGTGTGTACAAACTGTGATATCTATCACTTCTCTCTTCCAGTGGAGTGATGCTGCGAGGGTCGGGCATCAAGTGGGACCTGAGAAAGTCTCAGCCATACGACAAGTACGACGAAGTGGAGTTTGACGTCCCTATTGGAATCAGGGGAGACTGCTATGACAGGTACAAGACTAGCAAATGGGTGTAGTTATTATTTAAAGATGCCTTTAGTTCCATTTTGTTTCTGTGCCTCTCCTTTTTCTACCTCAAGTCAGGGGCCCATTTCACCAAATTTAGAACATGCAAGCTGCGACTTGTGAAATGAGATAATTTCCTCCTTTGACATGTGTAACTATTGGAAGGAAAGACCAATACGTGCAAACCATGCACAGGCGTGTGAGAAAGACTGAAAGACTTGAGTGAGATGTGAGTGAGATCATTTGCTATACTGGCCCAAATATAACAACAATAACAACTTTATTTATAGAGCACCGTTAAAAACAGAGTTTACAAAGTGCTCTGACGGAGCAAAAGCAGGACACTCTGGAAGATAATGTAACAGGATAAATGCTTCACATTCAAGCCAAACTAGGAGAA
The DNA here is from genome assembly GCF_040436345.1 of Pagrus major. NCBI lineage: Eukaryota > Metazoa > Chordata > Actinopteri > Spariformes > Sparidae > Pagrus > Pagrus major. The sequence continues at coordinate 18,574,237 of NC_133224.1, read as the reverse complement.
ATTAAAACAAGAACGCAAAAACAAGGAGGAAAGAGAGAGCTGCAACAACTCCTTTTATTAGTCGTTAACTAGTACTTGATAATTAATCGGCAACTATTTTGATTATCTGGTAATCTGCTCGAGTTCTTTTTTAAGGAAAAGAAGTCAAAATTCTCTGATTCCAGTTTCTTGTATGTGAATATGTTCTGCTTTCTTTACTCCTGCTTTACAATAAACCAAATATCTTTGCATTGTGGACATAGATGTGTAAGGTGGGCTTGGGCTTGAGGAAACACTGATCTACCCTTTTCACCGTTTTCTGACATTTTAGAGACCAAACAACTCATCTATATCTAACTAATTATATATATCTACAAATAATCATTGGTTGCAACCCTACGTAGTTTTCAGCGACTGACAAAGATATTTTGATTGTTGATTGCAAGTGTGAGGTTGGGTACCCTTAATGTGCATCATACTGAGGTAATTGGTTTTCTAAAATCAAATACAACAACAAGAGTTTATCATTATATTAGAAAATGGATCGTTGTGGTGCTTGGCTGATTGAAGCAAAATACAATTATAAATTAATGTGGCACTTCAAGTCATCATCTTACCACTGCTAATTTATTACATATTAAACACATTATTTAGACATTGAACACTCTTGTGAAAAATACAATATTTGATTTGCAGTGGTTAGCCACTGCTGTTTTATAAAAGCTGCATCGAACTAACATACAATTCCACAGCGAGTATCCCAAATCATTTAAACACTGAACATTGAATGTGGCACTATGTCTAGAAAGGCTTTTATGGCATTACATGACAACCATATGTAAATAAATCATAGTTTATATGGAGACTCAGCTGGTAGTGTGAGTTTATGCTGCTGGTTTGAGATTTTTATTGAAGCAGAATTGGCAGTGTCTTCTGTCCAGCACAGTTCACTTTGTCTTCATCATACAGTCTGAGAAATAAATCAGATTGAGCTGTCAGTGCTGAATTCAGTCCAATAATCAAAAGATCTTTGGTCAGAGTGGAAAAATGTCTGTCTCCGTTTCAAAGGACGGACACATAGCTTGTATTCTGCATGTGTGATATATGTCGCCAACGATCTTTACAGAATGTCTTGGCTCATGGCTGATTTCAGGGTTTGGACAGGCATTTTGAAAGTTTGTGGATTGAGGAAACTATCAAGGCCTTGAAACTAGACATGAATAGATAGGGGTCAATGAAAGTGCTGATGTGTTTAATTTCTGCAAGAATACAAGTTAAGGTTCCTTTGATTTTTTTTTTTTTTACTTGGTGTGAGTTAATGGGTTACGACATCAGGCTCACTTAGATTGCGCCGCCAATATAGCTGAAGCCTTGCTAACCGTCTTTTTAGATTACACACACTAATGTGTATATTATCTGTAATAGCAAGGCATAATGCTATTTCAGCCTGTGTCAGGCCTTGATTGAAAAGATTTGTGACGCGGTGATCGATATGCTCCTGCTCCTCTGACATTGCTACACTGAATGATGTTTCCTGCAATGATTTAATATACTACACTATCGTTTTTTTTTCTCAAGATCTCGAATTAATTATATCGTTATCTCGGGAAAATTATCCCATTATCTCGGGAAAACGGCAGTTGTTATTTCAAGATAATAACTCGATATCTCGAGAAAACATGAAATTAACTCGTTATCTCAGGAAAACAAAGTTTCGTTATCTCGAGATCTCGAGAAACTTATCCCGTTATCTCGGGAAAACGGCAGTTGTTATTTCGAGATAATAACTCGAGATCTCGAGAAAACAAATGAAATTAACTCGTTATCTCGGGAAAACAAAGTTTCGTTATTTCGAGATAATAACTCGAGATCTCGAGAAAACAAATGAAATTAACTCGTTATCTTGGGAAAACAAAGTTTCGTTATCTCGAGATCTCGAGATCTTGAGAAACTTATCCCATTATCTCGGGAAAACGGCACTTGTTATTTCGAGATAATAACTCGAGATCTCGAGAAAACAAATGAAATTAACTCGTTATCTCAGGAAAACAAAGTTTCGTTATCTCGTTATCTCGAGATCTCGAGAAACTTATCCCGTTATCTCCCCCACCACAGCACAACTGAAAAGTGTCCACACATTCAAGCCTCTCTCTCTTTTTAATTCTATGAGCTTTTCACAAGCCTGCTTGTTCTCATTATAAATATCTCAGTGTTCTAACAATAATTAACCTTGATCCGAGTCTCATGCTGTGCCATATTGGGTCCTTGAATTTGAAGGAATTGGGCCTCGAAAGTCCTTTGAAAAAGTCCTTGAATATGATGTTTAAGAAGATGTGGTAACCCTGTGGTTTTCTGATACAGTGTTAGCAGTATCTGTAGCTTACTGCTATTATCTATACGTGTGGTCCAGATATCTGTGCAGAGTGGAGGAGATGAGGCAGTCCCTGAGGATCATGCACCAGGCGCTCAACAAGATGCCAGAAGGAGAGATTAAGGTGGATGATGCCAAGGTTGCCCCACCCAAAAGGTCTGAGATGAAGGTGAGCCGAGTGGAGAGCCTTCGTCTTTTCCTCTCAGTCTGTCAGATGGCGTTCGAAAGCCTGCAGGATATTAAATCTTTAAAAATTTCATATTTCCTGTCTGGGTTTTCCCCTGCACTTTATCACTTCTGTGTTTTAATTAAATTTTAGTGGTGTCACTAATTTGTCTTCGCACTACATTCTTTATATAATGAGGCCAGTTCCGCTGTAAAATGCACTTTAATTTGGCCCCCTCAGGGCTTGAGATCACCTCTGGTTCACCTTTCTGTCACAGTTTCACATTTCAGTCAAGCTACGCACATTCAACTCCCTCTAACTCTTGTGTGCATCGTTATCAAAACGGTGCCCGAGACATATCATGTTTTTGTGCTTCTCATCCTAGACGTCCATGGAGTCTCTGATCCACCACTTTAAACTGTACACAGAGGGCTACCAGGTCCCCCCAGGGGCCACATACACAGCTGTGGAGGCACCCAAGGTGAGACCACTCATAATGTGCATAATTTTTGGGAAAATTCTGTATAATTCTGACTAGCCCCATAAAGTAAATAATCTGTAGATGCCCTCATAGTTTATCATGTTAACCTAACAAACAAAAGTCTCACTTTGTACGACTCTGTAGTTCTTTAGTATACAGTAGGTTTTTGTTTATTCCTAATTAACTGGTAAGCTTTTGTAGGCCTCTAGGGACTTGTGATGTAATATGCTTACTTGGGTGTATTTGTGTGTCTGTGTGTCGCTTGCAGGGAGAGTTTGGTGTTTATTTGGTATCAGATGGCTCCAGCAGACCCTATCGCTGCAAGATCAAAGCTCCTGGATTCGCTCACTTGGTGCGCACTTAAAACTTCACAAGACACTGTGAAATATTAAACACAGCCGGTATCAATTATTCAGCACAGTTAACGGCTTGTCCTCAAGGCTGCTTTTACTTTATTAAGGACGTTTTATAAAGTACTATAGAACCATTTTTAAAAGCGTACAGAACCCTCCCCCCTCTCTCTCTACTTCCTGCTCATCTCTTAGCTCATGGGTACATGAAGTGCTGTTTAACGTAGTCAGTTGAATTCGGTCTTCTAGGCTAAAAATGTCTTTTAAAGTTGCATAAACAAACTATTAGAGTAGTTAGTACATTAACTTCAGGCTATAATCTCATGAATTATGAATATTCACTTTTATAAGAGCTCATCTGCCCTGAATAGTAGTTGCTGGTCTTCATTTATGTGTTGTGTTGATAAATGTTTTCCTCTTTCTAGGCTGGTCTGGATAAAATGGCCAAAGGACACATGCTCGCTGATGTTGTGGCCATTATTGGTAAGAAAGCGATTATTTTTCAAGAATCAAGCTTCAGAAAAAAGAAAAATATCTCCTCAGTGAATCTTGTAAAAATGCAAATATAAGCTTTTGTATGAAGTTTACTGAACCTCTTCTTTTTCTTCTTCTTCAGGTACACAGGACATAGTGTTTGGCGAGGTTGACCGCTAACGTGATGCTACTTATGCGAACGTTCCCCAAAGAGGAGAATTCATTCTTTCCTCCCCACATCTGTTAGTCAGGTTCTCTTCCTGTTCACCATTCGCTGTAGTGAGGCTTTGACAGATGACTGTGCTTATAATCAATGATGTACAATGTCCAAATAAACCTATTAAATATTTTAAGACTGAACAGAGCAGTAGCATGTTGTTTTTCACTGTCACATTGGTGTAGGGTGATTTATAAGACCAGAAACTCTTTTCTTTTTCAAATGCATCATTTCCTTGACTTGTCTGAAAACATGAGCGCAAATCAAGTTTTAATGCTGGCAGCAGAGACCAGAGCTTCGATTGTATGTCCTTCCTCTGGTTTGGTGTTAGAAGGGGAGTGGTCTGATGAGATCTGAGAAAAATGGACTTAGAGCTCAGACCACAACTTCCCCTCTTGGCTGTGAGGTAAGCAGCATCGAGTGTTTTATCAGAGCACAGAGGGAAAAAAAACACCCACAATTCGTCGTGTTTGCTGTTTGCTGGTCGCTTAAGGAGCCCAGTTAAGTGTTGAGCCTGTTTTACCATGGTCTTGTGTGGCAGGAGCCTGTTACTGATGGCGAATCTGTGGGTGAATTTTGGGAGTGCTGGTGAGTTGTAACATTAAATTGGGCAAACTTAAATTTGTTTATTTTCTCTAGGTTTTGTTCTGGTGCTTTTAAATTTAGGATAAGAAAAATAAACAACCTAAATGAGATACAGTAGGACTGAACGGAAACTGTGCTGTTGAGTTAAAAAAGTTCATCAGAGTGAAGTTTTTTTGATTAGATTAAACACTTCTTCTCTGTAGAACTCACCCAGACCAAATTAATTGTTGAAAATACTACTTCTTGATCTTGGCAGAGGGTTACAGGTTTATTCAGCGTGTTGTCGTTTTCTGACTCTTGGCCTCATTGCTGTCAGTGTAGGCAGCCGAAATGTAGTCACCACATAGGAGTTCCTGTGAAAAGAGAAGCTGACCCCGTCAGCTCTTGTTGCTTGTGGCAAAAGACGCTGTGGCTGCCGTGCATTGCCACTTCTTTAACTACCGCTCTTGTTAAACCAGTTCTCTCACACCCTGCTTCAAACAAAAAGTTCAGTTTATTCGATTAGTGTCAGGTTCCTGATAATATCAGCTGCCACCAGAGTTTGTTTTTACTGTATTTATTAGTATATATACAGGATAAAGTAAACAAATTTACAAATTTCAATTCATTTTAATGTAAACTATAGACATATATTCAGCCTTCAAATTCAGTTATCAAAAGGTTTAAAGGTTTCTGCATCTCAAATGTATATAATAATATACTAACTAAATAATTTAGGTTTTGGACTAATGACTCCTGACATTTCAACGACATCTTGTTGCGGTCCAGGAAAATGTCATTGGCATTTTCCACTTTTTTCTGAAGTTTTCTAAACAAAATTCTTAATCTATTAAGAAACAATCGTATTATAACGGAAATGTTGCAGCCATAAAGAGCGCCACTATGAAACTCAAACTGGATCACTCTGTGTGTAAGAGATGTTACACCTTAGAATTTTCTGTTTTAAATGCAAACCACATCCAATACAGCCTACTTTTAGAATCTGTTGTCTCCAGCACAAGGCAAAGTTACAGCCAAATAGTGTGTACAATTTTAAAAGCGAAAACACCTTGACAAGATGGTGTTGGTGACGCACTCCACATCTTGTCTGCTGGCCCTCGTCTCAGAGGCATATTATATTTTAGCCTTGAAATTTAATATAATATACCTTTTAATGCAATACATAGAACTGCACACAGACACATCCGACTTTCTAAAATCGGTATTTTAATCACCAAATCATAGTCTATTGCAGATATCATTAAAAACAAACATGCACTTATTTGAAAGTGCATGGACATCCACTTGTGAGCCTCCATTAGTTATACATATGACTGCAGCTCAAACTAATTAATGGGTTGGGACAAATTCTGGCCTATTAGTCACACTTAAAGATCACGCTATCAGTTATTTTAGATGGGGTAGGAGTCTTTGCAGTTTCCTTTAAAAACCAAGCTACATGTGAGTTGCGGAAACCAGAGGAGATATAAATGCAGATAACAGACCACATCTCTCTGGCGCTCAGGCAGTAGTAACATGTACAGCTGAGAAGAGGATTTCAAAACTGTATTTAACATGGCTTCACTTGACTCTACAGGATAATTATCCATCCATAACCCATAAGACAAACATGTTCAACAATATAATTTCTATATCAAGTGTAACATAAAGCACATAGGCTAGGGGTTTTCCAAATTGTAGTCATTGTAAATGACTGTTACTCTGTAAAGGAGACATTATTTGGAAGTGATTCTTTATAAGGGAAGCAATCATGTGGTCACAGATTTCAGAAATTTCCTTGAATTTGTGGTGTTACATCTGCTGTCTGTGGATTTCATCATAGAGAAGTTCTTGTATCCAATGTAAGAAGAAAAACTTTAGAGTTTTATACATTAGTTCATGTATAGTTCCTGTATGAACTGCTTTTTCTTCCCAATTAATAGGTGGTGCTCAAAAATCTCTGGGTCAAGTTGAATGGCTCAGCTGACCAAATCACATTTATCTTCTATACAAATCTAATTTGATTTACAGTACTGAACACTGTCAAATTTTGTAGGCTGAAAATTAAACAAACAATTACACAGACATTAACACACCAAATCTTAGTCTAAATGATTTTTAATGGTTATTTACAATGAGTCAATAAATGATGCATTAAAAATGTGTCAAGTAAATGTACATGTACTTTATTGATACATTTTATTGGAGAAAACATTTGGAGAAAAATTACTCTCCATAAATGTATTGCGGAATTAAGTCAAGTTGTGCTTTTGAAAGACGTTAAGTTAGTATATCTACTTAATTGTTCTTCTTTTTATTAAATTAAATTTTAATTTTTAAAAAAAAAAATGTAATTCAAATTGAAGGTCAGTTAAGGAAGTCCGACACTTAAGAACTCTAATTGGCCAGCATTACTGTCGGGTAGTGTGAGGTAGTGCTTCTCTTTCCATCGTATCAGAGCGTCATACTTCTCTCTGTGTTGGATTGCCCTCAAATATTTTCTGCATGGCACAGTGGCTGTTTATTTCCAAATTAAAGAGAAGTAACTTTAAAGAAGTCGTTAATAAAGCAGAAGAAAAAGAAATTGTTAGATGGAAGACACATTAGCAAAATGAATAACAAAGTAACATGTAGAAGCCCACTGGGGGAAAAAAAAAGAATAATTGGATGATCATTTTACAGCTTTGATTAGTGGTCCTCAGACCATTTTTACCTGATGGTCTGAGGATTGAAACATTTTATTCAGATTTACATTCACATTACATTAATTACTTGTAATTGCGATCATTTTATGCATCAACTGCTTCGCAAATTATAATGAGTCAATTAAAAGGAAGGGTGGAAAAGGAAATCAACGACGTATATAAATCTAAAGTCCAAAGTAGTTATCTTTACAGCAGCAAAAATAAAATATTTTTACATTATACCGTACAAATCCCAAAGTAACATTCTCAAACAACCATTCACTATAGCGGCTGACCTACAGCCAATATATTCCAAAAATGCTGAATTGTAATTCCTCCGATGTGTAAACCTGAAATATTTTTTGTTGTTGATTTATCTTTATTAAGGTTTTAAATATTACAACATGTATGGTGTATGACGCGCATGTTGCGTACCACCAATTCCTCTTGCTGCGATCCAGTAGATCCACTGGTTAGGCCTGGTGGAGGGGGTTCACAGGTGAAGTCAGTTTTAGCTTTACTGGAGAGAGGTTACAATTTTTTACCTTTAATGTTCTGTATCATGTTATAAAGATCTGATTAACCTAGACTGGATACGGTAGACTTGGAGAGACAGTCATATCATTGTGATATCTACATGATATTTGTCCTTACAATGACTGCCTTTTCTGGTTCTTCAACAAAACTAAACTCTTATAACTGTTGAAAGAATATGGTTGCATGAACAATTAAGTTGATAAAAAAAATTAAACAACAGGAATAGAAATAGGAATAGCAATCATCTGTAAAAGCTTGTCAATCTCCATGTGATCATACTACGACAATTATATGCCCCAAATAGTTATTTTAATGAAATAATATCTTATTCTCTCATGCACCACATATGAGAGCCCTGCATGTACTTATTTAAAGCCCCAGCTTCACCCCCAGCTGTCTCTTTATCCCCCGCAAGTCAGGCTCCTCTATGTGCATGTGTAAGATTAGTCAATGAGTAATGTCTCAGTGAGAGTCCGGAAGTGAGATATGTGATATGAGAGTGTTCGTCGTGTCCCCCACCGTAATAATTCTATGTAATTTTACCGATTCATTTTTAATTTTCCCATGTATCTTTATATCAAAGTAATGTTTGAAATGGCATAAAGGGTAACACCCCAGAAATATTTCTCCATAAACTGAATAATCACTATTTAAGATAATACATAGTTTGCTCTGCACTTTTGCTTCCTGATGTAATGGCTGTTGTTGCTGATCATTTCTCAATCTAAAGTGTTGACACTGTTAGTTTCTCAAATTACACTGAAACAGCCCCATCATCACTAAGAGCAATGATCGTCACATTAGACTTGTGAAATGGGCAACAAAATGGTTGTCCCTTTCTGTTTTGCCCTAACAGCAATGAGAAGCACCAGATAAATTGCAGGTTAAATTTATGAAATAATGAAGCAACTTAAGGGAGACAAACAATTGATGAGTCTTTTTATTGTGAGCCCTTAAAATGAGTTGTAACTTTGTGTGCTGTTATTATGTTTTTGCTCCTAACAAAGTGTTCTCTTGTGTTTCCTCAGCTGCTTTTGCAGAGCCAGAGATCTGTTATGTGCTGGATGGTATCCTGTTCCTGTACGGCATCATACTGACAGCTCTCTACTGTAGAATTAAGGTTTGCATGCTACATATTTGCTTTACCAGAAACATACATGGTCAAGAACTGAACATAAATAAATAAATGTATATCAAAGATGTATCACACATTATGTATACAGTATATTGCACTATATGCAGAAAATAAATACTTTTTAATTGGAACTGAACCTTTTATTTTGCATTGTCTGATGAAAGACAAGATGTAGTATCATAAAATGTAATCTGGTACATTATTGATCTCCGGGTGAATACTATGGTGTCGTCTGCAAAATAAAGCATGCTGCACATTCAGGAACAGAGAAAAGAGTTAGACATCTAAAATTTTACTAGACTCCATTTATATAATCTACTGATGTACTTTAGATTCGACTTGGTGATGTTCCTCTGCTCCATGTACTGCATATTTGAAAAAAGTGTGTGTAGTGGAAGGCATTCACCATAATGGAATATTTAACATTTGCCCCAAAAATCAAACTTAAATGACAATCAGCTTGTTTGCTTTTTACATGTGACAATTGATGTTCCAAGAGCATGAAGTTCAATCTTCACTGATGTACCAGCATATTCTTATGGCCAGTAACCTGAGCTGGAAAGTTAACTAAAATACAAGGTCAGATTAAAACTACAGTAAGTCTTGTGTCTTTTACAGGTCTACAATGCTAAGGAGGCTCAGGTTGAGGCTGGGAAGGTAAAGGCCAAGCAGGTAAGATTAAACATACACAGCACGCCTATGACTGAAATAGTTACGTGACATGTAGTCTAAAATGCATGTGAAGGGGTTAGCAGAGACACAAACAATTGCAAACACTTGACCACAGCACAAACCGGAGTTTCAGTGAACAAACCAATCAAGATAGAGCTCATCTTGTGGCTAAAATATTCTCATAAGTCAGCTCAGACCTCAATGGACAAACACGATAGTAAAAGCACAGACCCAATGTTTTTTTTATCAGCTGCCCAGTAGTGGCAGCTGTCTGTGGCGGGTTAAACTATTTTGACGGCTCTGCTCTGAAAAGTTTCGATTTCTTGAAACCACCACGATGCCATCACACCAACCAGCTGTCACATCACAGACCAATGAAAAGCCCCTGATGCTTTCATTGGTAGCTGCCTGCCACCAAATTGCTCACAAGCCCCTTTAATTGCTCATTTTAAATGACTTGATTGAATGAACATAGCAGCTTTGACAACATCTTTCTTGTTTGTCCAGTCATGAGCATGGTATGCATGTTCCAAGATTTGAAACCAACTTGCTAAGCATGCAGAGATAGAGTTTTACCTTTCGTTACAAGAGCCCTCAGCCTGCTGATTTACTGCTTTGCCTTTTTTAGTCTATTATTTCCTATTAGCGGCCGCAAACTGCGCACAGCTCAACCCACTGTGGAACACATAATCTCACACTCTCAACTGTACAGACCTGGTGGCTTGCTGGCTTGCAGCACTTCTCACACAGCTTCTCCTTTCCTTCCTCTTTCATATATGAACCCTGTTGCAGCCATTTACCAAGGAAGAATAGACACTTTTGTTAGATTTAAGTCACAATGTGTGTTTTCATTCAGTTGTACCATTTCTAATGTTCTTTTCTACCTCCGACAGAGTGCGGAAGAGGGCATCTATACTGTGAGTATTGATGCTGTGAATGATGTCAGAATATTGCTTAAATGATAAATTACAGTAGTGTAGTCTGATTTTTTTTCTTTTTGCGTCTCTGTTTTCCTCTCAGGGTCTGACTCCTCACGCCCAGGACACATACGAAACTATTGGCATGAAGAAGTAACGTGACGAGCGAAAGTACAAGACAGATGTTTTCCTTTTTTTTTGTATTTAAATATTGCATGTCTTTCACTGCTTTTATTTCGAGATTTCGAGACTGTGTGCGCCAGTGTTCATTTCCCCTTTGTATAATTTATGGGAAGTTAAGAAGGACAAGACAGAAACAGGGAAGTCTCAAAAATGCTCACCCTTGTTGGTATAAGGTATTCTAGTTGCTCTGTTGCACATATTTAATTGTTATGCAGACATATTTTGATACCTGTGTTGCTTCACAGACATTTTATATTGTTATACATAGGCTTTAAATAAAAGATGAAATAGGTATTACATTTCTTGTGTATAGCTGAATTCTGTGCCTGGCTGCTAACAGGCACTGACCCCCTGCAACAGTCTGTCCACTCTCTTCCGCTTTCAGGCCCTTTGAATGATGTTAATCTTTTTATATAGGAAGACTGTAAAAAGTCATATGGAATCAACTTATCTTTTCTCATTTACTCATTTATTTCAAGTTGATTAAACCTAAAATTTCCAGTTTTTTGTAGTACCACTTCAGAATATATATAAGCTACAAGTTCTTCTAACTTGACATGTTTTGAATTGAAATGATCAGTTGGATGAGTGTACTGTACAAATTTTAATCAATTCATTAAAATCTGTTTCGAAAGAAACATGATCACTATATCAGCAGACTTCCAAGCATACATTGTTCAAGAGTTAAAACTCTTCTGAGACCATTCTTTTTCATAGTTTGAATAAAACATAGGATAGAAACTTGTTGTGTGTCTTTAATACATATTGAGATAAGTCAATATTGTTTGCTTTTACAATAATGAAAACATTGCAAACCATTATAAAGGCTAGTAGTGAAGTCACACTTTCACATTAACAGTATTGCTGGTGATTTCATCTTTGTACAAATGCTGGAATAATTGAATAATTGTATAGGAACTAAATTGTTATAAGGTACGTAAACTTAATAATTTAAGTACGGCTGAATTAATATCAAGCTTTGTTTTGAATCATTACAGAATTTCCTCAACCTGTCTTCGTAAATTCAGGCGACTTAAAATGTGAAGACAGCCCCGACACTATCACTTTTTTTAAATTGCAAATAGCTCCAAATGTGTTCCAGTTTTGTGCAAGATGGTAGATGGTGAATATAGTTATGGTAAAGCCATATGGCCAGGATCATGCTCTACAGTGAGCAGTGTGTCCTACACACCACAGGATGGCAGTGAAGGTGTCTTTGGTGAGGACCTTACCTGTTTATACTCAAACATATAACACACATTACACACAGACTGCTGTTAAGGTTTGTATGTAAACTTCTGCTTGTAGTACAAATAGAGCCGTACACAAACCTATTAAATGTTTAACTTGCGTATTAAATAATGTTGTCTCTTTTGAAACTGGTGTACAAACCTGTCTGCTAGATATAACGTTTATATAGGGAGTGGTAAGCCTCCAGTCGTAAGGTAAATAAACACAAAAAGACATGAAAACAATCATTTTCTGACGGTGGTTTGACTCCTGTCTTGTAAAGGCTTATGCAAGCCTGTTGAGATTAAATCTGTGCCTGATTAAAAACCTGTTTGACATGTAACCAATAAAGGAGAAAAAGATTGTAATCTGATAATGGGGAAAAACATATAGTCTAATGTACTATTATTGATGTATGAGCTGGCTGTACATGATGACATTCTATTATACATAAACCATCAAATGTCTTGATTAAAAATGGACATTGGTTCATTCTTAGTTATCAGAGTTAGATGACGAAAACCTGCATAGTGTCTCTGTGTTTGTCCTCTTTGCTGGTATTTGTGTAGATCCCTTTTTGAAATTAAAGGATCAATTTGTTTTTATCATAAGGGAGGAGGTATCTTTTGTTTTGGCGTCAGCCTGTAGTAGCCTATTATAACACACAGCCTGTGTCATTTGGAGGCAGTTAAAACTGGCTCTCCGTGCCTGCTTTTCACCTGCCTCTCCTCTGAGCAGAGCAAGTAAAGACGAGAAAATAACTGTCATGTTGCCTCAACCAAACCGGAATGGTGACTTTTGGTGCAAACGTGTGTGTATCTGCGTGTGTGTGTGGGAGAGAGGGAGAGGGGGAGAGGGAGAGAGAGAGAGAGAGAGAGAGGTGTAGCACAAACAGGTGTATCCCAAACAGGTAAAGCTGCGCCTTCTTTTTTCGAAAGGACAATTATGATGGCGTGTGCATGACAAAGCAACAGCTCACCGAACTAAAAAGGACTTTTATTCTTCACAAGGACTGAGTTTATACAACTATAACTTTGAAAAGGGAACTGGTACTGAAAGAAACCCTCAACCACCACCACCACCAAGGATGATCTGGCAGCACGAGGCATGAAGCTGTCTCAGCATTTCATGCATGACTGTCTGTCATGATTTAGGATACTATTACCTGGACTGATGAGCTCTATTTCAGCGCTGAAATTGTCCTAACTTGTGCGCAGTTAACAGTAACTGAAGAGGAGAATGACATCCCTGCTGAACACACTCTCTCTGTGTCTCTGTGTCCTCTGGATCTTTGGTAAGATGGCTTTATGTGTGTCTGTCCAAAGGGATATCGTGTAAAAAACTCTGCTATTCTTTTACAGTATGTCTCTATTTTTATCTGGTGTTAGATATGATATTCTTACAGGGCTGTACTGTTTTTATTCAACAGTGAGTTTGTAGTTGTGTGCCATTTCATCTCAGATATGTATTCTTACAATGCTCCTGCCTAGTAGGCCTACTCCCTGATGCCATTTCAACAGACTGGTTTTATATGTGGTAATGTTTGGAAGACCATGATGTGTAGGTATGTAAAATGTGGTCTCAAAAGAAAAAAGACTTCTGCATCAGTGACCTTTAGTTTTCTTGATTATCAAAGCTGGCCAATAGCTGGCCCACAGTATCTCATGCATATTCATACGTCGAGGTCTGTACACCCTGGGCATGTTGCCAGCTTTTCACTGGGACAGACTTAAGCTGGAGCAGTGCGGTTCAAGAAAACACTTGTGGCGCTGTCTGATATTTCAGGAAGAACAGGTTGCTGTTGATCAGTTCCCCTCCTGTCTGATTCAGAGGGACTGCACTGGACCCTCCTACTGTGTGTGTGTGTGTGTGTATGTGTGTGTGTGTGTGTGTTGCCAAAGCGTAAATGTTTGCACATGTGATAAATGCAGGACGCCTTTGCCTCCTAGCCTCAAAAAAATATTTCTACTGTGCTGTTGTACCTTATAACACAATGTTATTAACCAGTATCAGTCTGGTGCTGATCAGATAGGTAAATTCAGGATTGTATCTGGCAAAATACGCATCATCAAACAGGGCCAGACAATGATAAGAGTGAAGCATTAAAAGAAAGGCAGAATAGGCAGTGGAGTGTTATGCCAGTAATGCAGCGCAGGCAGATTCCACAGTAGGCTTAAACCTCAGGCTGACAACACACGCACACACATTCATGGAAAAACACACCTGTCTGTTGAGCACACTCATCACCTCTGATGGTAAATTTATGAATCACGTCCTACCCGCCGACATATCTGAACTGATTCCCACAACAGGTATTGAATCAGCACCTGTGTGAGACTGATACTCATGTGTCCCGAGACTGTGAACTTGTGCTCCCATAAAAAGCTATGTTCTTGGGTGACTGCTTGGTATGTTGGATGTTTTGCAATATTACGTTTCCACAGAAATCAGTGTGGATCAAAAGAAACATCCATCATGTTCTGTTGAAACATGAAAAAGAGATCTTATTGATAACAGTGTTGCCAAAACTGTATTAATACTATGCCAGTGCTACAAAGGAAACAGAAACAGAGTGTGCCAGAAGCTTTTTTATTGCTTTACCATGTTCTGGCTATTTAAAAGACACATTTTATGCTCACTTTCAGGTTCCTAGTTTTATTTTGGGTTACTACTAGAATAGGTGTACATGTTTTAGTACACAAAAACACATCAGTTTTCTCATACTGTATTCCCCGTCAGTCTGAAACGCTCTGTTTTCGCTCCTGTCTCTTCAAGCACCGCTAACAACAACAGGCCAGCTTTGCTAAACTTAATTCTTACTTGCCAAACTAGGCATAAATTATGCAAATGTGGGACATGGTGACTTGGTGGGATGACACAAAATCACAGAATTCAAGGCGAACTACTGACGAGGCGTTTCAGGAGCATTGTTTTCTGTGGGAGAGAGGAGCTTCTGTTGGCGCAGACCTTCGACTGTTTCAACTGTCACCTTTTTTTTTTTTTTACATACACATGAAACACACTGAAGGGGGGGGGGGGGGGGGAGACAGAGCATAATAGGCCTTATTTTACTTTACTTACTATTTTGACTGTCAAATCACTGGTCATGTTAGCAGCATATCTCTATGGATGGCAATACTGGACAGTCTGGACTGAAATTTCACTACAACTTTTAGATGTTTGCCAAGACTTTTTGAACCGGCATTTATTTTGTACATTCACGGTCCCCAGAGGATGAATCATAATGACTTTAGGGATCCCTTGATGTTTTCCTAAATACCATCACAGATTCCTAACTGTGGTTTTGTGTGAAGTGTCTCAACAGCTCATGAGCCATGAAGTTGATACATTCACGTCCTCCTCAGGATAGATTGTAGTAACTTTGGCGATTGTTTCTTTTTTCAATTCAATTTTATTAATCTTTTTACCTCGTGCCATTATCGGATCAATGTTTCAATTCCTCAAATGCTTTGGTTTGACCAGTAAAATCACTTTCCCAACAAACTCAGCTGTGCGTCGTGGTTAGAGCTAATTAGAAAGTGGTAATGCTGAAAGTGAATGTCAACAAACTAAACTCAAACTAAAAAGAATGCTAGCGTTAGCTACTGTAGTTTTCTTGTTACAATTCTCCCACTATTGCAACTGAATGGTCATTTTGGACTATTTAGATACTTTCAGCAAATTCTACATATTAAAAAGTCAAAACTTTCACATATAACAGTGAAACTAAAAGTGTAGACGTGTATTTTAAGTTATCAGTAAAACTAGTTAGAGCTACAGCACAATACATGGTTTGTAGTAGAAAACAATGAGAATCAGTCATTTATGCCCATAAAGGTGTAATGTTTTACTGATTAGGTCATCTTAGAGGCAACTGGTGAAAAGGCCAGCCATATTGTATTTCAGCTACGATACACATGGTCTGCCATGTTGTGAATTGATAAATCATTAGTGTTTGGGAGTAATCCATTTGCTGCAATTCATTTCCCATGCAAGCTGTTTCCACTTTCAACAGGGTCATCGGCATCAGGAAACCACTCCTTCTGACAGTAAATCAATCACCAGCAACATGAGCCCGATGCCAAGAGCGGCAATAAAATCGTACACTGTGATGATGAATCACCTGTTCAGGCTTTCAGATGGCATATGAAAACATTACGCTTGTATGCATTATTTCACAAAACTTCATTAAATTTTGTTTTAGCAATTCTATGTGCAGAGAAATATCCCCCTGAGAGATTCAAACAAACTTAACTCTTGCTATTTCTTATTACCCACAAAACCCAAGTTGCAGGGATCAACATCTCGTGACTGTGTATTCAGTAAGCGTATGCGTGATTGCTTGAGGACAGCACAAGATAAGCCGACACCTTGTAGTCTGTCCACAACAAACAGTAAAATTTGATCTGTGGACAGACAGAAGTGGAGAAAAATGGAAATATGAGATTGGTTCATGTCAGTGTTTGTGGTTGACAGTGATAGACACACAATGAATAGTGTGTGTTGACTGTGTTTATGTCCCATGTGTTTCCGGAGGCCTTGTTGAACGTCTCGTTCTGTCCAGACGCTGTGGTAACGCTCTGTAGGTTTGCTTTGGGAGCTTATCTTGAGCAACTAGTTAAGCGACATATCTTCACTTGTGCTTAGCTCTTGTGATAGACAACCTGTTCTCTCCCTCCTCCCTCTTTCCTGTCTTCATTCTGTGTCAACCCCATCTGTGCTTTTCTTCCTTGAATTAAAACCTGAGGCTGGATTTGTATAGGCTATTGGTACACGTTGTGATATTTCCACAGGACATGCTGGCACTTCTAGTCACAAACATTAAGAAAAACTACACTTAAGGAAACAATGAAAACCACTCACCTCATATTTGTCTGTTTAATTTAACGCTACAGACAGCAATCTGTTAGCTTAGCATCAAGACTGGAAACAAATGGCAACAGCAAGCTAATAGTCCGGCACACAGTCCCCCATAAAACCACTCGCCTAGTTGGTATTTTTACCGTCACTGACTGAGAACCGTCATCAACGTTTGTTTTTTATGGGTTGAATAAAAGATTTAATCTACCATATCAATTAGGGAGATTATATGGTAGGTGTTTACCTTCTGTCTGAGCCGGGCTGGCTTGTTCCCCTTTGTGTTAAGCTAACTGAAAAGAAAGAAAATAAGCATTAGGCTTCTTCCCAAAGGTTAGCTGCTTTTCATGGTCACATGTTGTCTGCAACTAGCCTACGTCATTCAAATATAACACTCTTCATTATTAATGAATTGGAAACTATCAACCACAGGGTTTGCAGGAAGAAACCATGACAGTTTGTGTTAATTGTAACACTGTTGATATCTGTTGGGAAATGTGTAGCCAGATCACAGATTCTTCAAAGCCAAAGCCAGCTGACAGGCTAGCGTCAATGACAAAGCAGAAGCTCAAATCAAGATGTGACTTGTTTTCATTAATAGGAAAATAGCCACAGACAAGTAGCCTATAGCTACAATTTGAACTTGAAAGGTCAACAAAGACAAATTAGGTTAGATGGTGGCGAGTGCACAGTGCTTTGTAATTTGAAGCTTCTTCCTTGTATCGCCACTCTTAAGCTAGCAAGAAGAGCTCTTTTCTTTTCTTTCTCCTAGAGCTATGGTAATTGTAAGTCACCGGCCTACAGGTTCATGTTAGAGGTCAAAGATCATTGTAGCAGTGTTGAGCTCAGCGTCACTGGATTGCACATTCATAGCAGCTAGCCATTTGCGTGACCTCTGGAAGGACTGGTGTCAGGCGCAGTATCTCTTCCTCTCTACATCTCTTTTATTTCTTGAACACTGTATTTACCTAGCTTCCCTTATCCTCTTTTAGTTTCAGAGATACAGGGAGACTTTCTGGACCTCCCTACAAACGTTCCCATACGCTCCCTGGCAGAAGAGGAGACCGTCCTGCCCTGCCGCTACCAGCCAACTGCAGACAATGTGGTGGTGCAGGTCACCTGGTATAAAGAAAAAGCTGATGCCACCAAGGATCAGATCATCACTGCACACCATGCTAATGGACAGACAGGTCAGTTGTCAGTGTGGGTCAAGTCACGATCACTTTACATCCTCTGACACACACTTACAAATGGTTTATAAAGAATATCGCCACACTGAATAACTTCCTCTTTCCTCACTGTGAGAAATTTCAGTCACTCACACTGAGCAAACTTTATTCATATTACAAGTTGATCTGACATTTTGATTTGACAAGTGTTGGTTGGAGGCTTCTTATCTCTGCTCATAGACCTAACAGAGCTTTAAGGCTTACAGTGTTCAACAATCATCTGAAAGTGTTAAATGAACCATGGACTATGAGAGATGCTGACATTTCTAACTGCGATATCACAGGAATATTTCAAGGGCGCCAAGACTCTGGTCTTTGTACTGTTTATTTTTGGTTCTCTTTAGCTTAATTTGTGGTGATGTAGGAAGCTTATACCACTTGTGAGTGTGAGGCATGCTGCATAAGACTGTGAGCTAAACACTCAAAATGTAAATGGAACTTCAAGGGTGCAGGCGTTGGTATGGAACTGAGAGTGACAAAAGAAACCCTGGGGTCTGTTATGAACTCGCTGGACTTAATTTTTTGTGTCACATTCTCCCCAACACGGTCCTTCAACTCTCTCCCTCTGCATCTCTCTCCCTTCCTTTGCCTCTCTCCCTGCTTTTCCTCCCTCTCTTCCCGTCTGCAGCGTTCGGGTCGTGGGCTCGACGTGTGCGCTTTAAGAGCAACGACCCCACCTTGGACTCATCTCTGGTCATCATGAGCACAGATGTTACTGATGAGGGGAAATACATCTGCCGCATCAGCACCTTCCCTTCGGGCAACTTTGACAGAAAAATGTCACTCATCGTGTGGAGTGAGTTTCCTATCTCATGGCTCTGCTAGTTATTTGTTAAAGCAGCAACAAGAGTGCTAATAGTAGATGAATGAAAACTGATAGTAAACTGATAGTAATAGCAAAAGTGTATCAGGTCACAAAAGGAAGTGATATGACAGTCACAGGATGTTTCATAGTGTGCTTGATTCACATTTACTTAGAGGCAAAAAAGGATTTTTCCCATGTGACTAATGATGTAGTGACACATAATGTTAACTAAATAGTTACCTAACACCTTATCTGTCGGTAGTTTTTCACAGGCTAAGTTAAGCATTTGATACACTCAATTGACCGCTCATGAATCTGCTTCATCTAGACTACATTCAGTGAATGGTGTTTGATGCAATTTAATTAATAGTAGCCAGGCAACAAATGCAAACAACCCAATAACTATCATCACATTCTTGTTCAAATGTTGCCAAACAGTGATTGGTGCATTGAAATACACAACATCACCTTTCTCCAAATGTCTAAACTAGTGAAAACAGCAAAAATACAAATAATTCTCTTTGAAATCTGAAAACTGTGTGCTCATGTAGGATCAGTCACTTTAAGTAAGGAACTGATTGAGAAAATGTGTTAACGGGGGCCTAAAGATCACTTTAAGTCTATAAGTGCATACACCACTACCTGCTATGTGTATTTACTTATCATCATTATCACACTTTGATCCCCCCTCCAGCCAATCCCATCTCCTCCCTGGACCCCGTGACTCTGGTGGAGGGTCAGTCTTACAGACAGGCTGCTTCCTGTCGCTCTGTTGCCCGCCCGCCTCCCCACCTCACCTGGGACACCGACCTGAATGGCCATGCCACCAATCGCACCTCTGACAATGGGGCGGTCTCCTCGTACTACTCCCTGCACCCCCTGAGGAGCATGAATGGCAAGAAGCTGGACTGTCTGGTGTGGCATCCGACTTTTTCAAGCCCCCGCAGGATCAGATACAAGCTGGTGGTGCACTGTGAGTATTTATCAGAATTATACAGAGGCAGGGTAACATTATAAAAAATGTTGGAAAAATCAGATTTGACCATATGTAATTCAAATGTGAAAATGTAGATTACTTGCATGGAATTTCCCATTCATATGTAAAAGTGCCCAATACACGTGACGCTTTTTTATTTTCACATGAAAAATGTTTTGTTCACATTTAGAAATAGCCAATTGCATATGGAAATGTGTGAAAATGTGGAATTCACATGTGAAGAAGCAAATTTTATGGGTCTGCATGTGCCATGTTTTGTTTCCACATGTGGGAATTTGAATCCACATGTCAGTAACATATTAACAAATGTAATTCACAGCTGAAAATGTAGTAGAAATTTCATTCTTATGCGATCAAAGTAAATCACTTGTGAAAATATCTAGTTGACTTGTGGCATTGTTTTATTTTCAAGTTTTATTTTTATAAAATGTTCAGTCCACAAGTGAAATTTGCATTTTCACATATAAAAAGGCAAATTTCACATGTGACATTTGCATGGGAGCCAAAAAACACTCGTGCAACCAAAGCATGGACACAAGCCCAAACATTCAGCATTAGCTACATTTGATTTGTTGCCTCTTTATTCAAGCTGGTATTCTTCCTCCTCTCAGTCCCTCCACATGCAGAGGTGTCTGTCTTTGACAAAGACTGGTCCGTGGGTAAGGAGAATGCTGCCCTGAGGTGTGTGAGTGGAGGAAACCCCAAACCACAAAGTTTCACCTGGATCAGGTAGAGTAAGACCCGCCTCCTGTCTCAGGCTGTCTGGTCTCATGTGACTAACTGTCTGATGTGTCTGGTCACTTTTCTCGTAACTTTGGGAATAATCATACCAATTATTTTGCTGTGATTTCACCAGTCAAGAGTGCAAATGGGGTGTTCAGGGGAGATGCATTCAGGTCATCCTCAGGGGCCTAAGTTACAACTTACATTTAGGTTACGGCAGTCATATCAGCTCTCATGTTTGTTTTGACGATTTTCTCCTCTGCTGACCTTCTGTGTGCAGTGACTTAAGTGGCTTTTTCAACAGAACAAAACTGGAAAGTGGATTTATTGATTAGCTGATAGAGAGGAAAGTAATTGCGAACTATTTTGATACTCGATTAATCATTTCACTCATTCAAGCTTCTTCAGGAGTCTTTAGACTTTAGAAATTAAGCTATTTGAATGTGTCACTTTGGGCTCTAGGAAATTGTCAAGAAAGTTTCACAATGAATACTGAATACTGCATTGTATCTCAGATCAGTCACAGGTCTGTTTCAAATTTAAATCATGCAAACCATGAAGAAGACTAGCATGCAAATTTGAGTAGCAGCTGCTAAAGTACTGTATTTTTGAGTCCAGGTCAGGTTAAAGTTACTAGTACAGTACAGTACAGTGTTTGGCAACTAGTAGGGCTACGGAGCAATATCTTAATGAGTGTGAGAGTTGTTTAGTCACAGTCCTGCCCATGGTTTCCTCACAATCTGTCAATGGTATTCCACTGATTAACAGTTTTGCGGCGGTAGTGCACAAGAAACATAGCAATGCGCCCACAAATGGCGGTGAGGAAGACTGCTAGCAAGTAAACATACTCAAAAAACAGGCAGTGAAAAAGTTTACTGAAGAAGAAAATGTACTAAATGAACTTGTTGGATCTCAAGGATACACACATTGTTTTTCAGTGAGGAAATGTGAAAGTAAAAATAACTTGTTTGTTTACAAGAAAACACCAAAGGGCACCTTTAATGTATAAAGCCTGGTCACTTACAGTACATGCTCAGTTGAAATTGAAACAACTTTTTACAGTGCATTGTGGGGGTGGCTCTCCACCCTTTTTAACACGTCCTAACCAAACAAGCCCTGACATTGTCACCCTCTGATGCTGCTGCTGAATGGAAACGTATTAAAAAATTGCGTGTGTCATTTTAAAATGCGGCACATTGCTGCCCGGCTTTAATCCCAGGTGGGGGTTTGACTTTAATGCCTGACTTCTTCTGCTTGAGTCGGGGTGCGGCGACATGTTTGGCTAGAAGAAAAGTAAAAAAAATGTCAGCCGTGAAAAGTGACTGAAAGAGGAATGGCTCCCATGAAATTATGAGAAGTGACAGTTAGGCCCCAAGGGAGAAATTCCTTACACACAGATAGAGTGAAGGTACTTTTAAAATATAAGGAAATGTGAGTAAAATGTTTGGTGAGGTTTCTTCAGGTTTCAGTTGTTTTTGCCAGATGATGATCTACATATTAGTTGGTGTTAGTCACAGGAACACACCTTGGGAAATGAGTTTTTGTGAGTAAGGCTTATCAGACACACGCCATGCATGTAGCATACACCCTCATGAGCACACACACACACACACACACACACACACACGCAAAGCCAAGCAACCATTAAAAATCTCTAGTTACAATCAGCCTCTTCTCACTCATGCACGCGTTTCACATGAACACACACACACACAAATGCGTGGCAGCTGCAGCAGCGGGCGAACCTGTTGGCTTTGTCAATAAAAGGCGGCAGGTGAAGTAATAGCTGGTGTCACAGTGTCATGTTGCGGCTTGTGCAGCGAGCAGACAGATGAGACAGTTTCACACGAAGGAGGGAGGAAGAGGGGGATGAGAAAGAAAGGGAAAGGGATGAGCAGCTCCTCTCAAGAGAGAGGTGAAGTAGTGGGAGCAGGTTGGCATAGGTGTTGGGGTGAGGCGAGGGGTAGCGAGAGGAGGAAAAGGAAGCAGAATGTGTGGATTATGTGAGATGTTATCATGAAGGTGTTGCTATTGCGTATGCAAAACAGACGGTTCCTCTTTCCTGTTAGTGCTGAAATAAGCACAACTGTGCACACTGCAATGTATGAGGGCTAGCGTGGCCTCTGTGAACAGAAACTCGGGTTTGTTTCAGTGTGTACTATGCGCCTATAATAATAAATACACCCTGTATGTCAGGGTCAATATGGGTTGATAATGTTCACAACAACAGGCAGACATTAAGGTCAAGTCTGTCAAGTCGGATTAAATCGTATACGCTCAAAACAACAACACTGAGGCAACACCCTGGACAGTGTTGCTCATCGAAAACATTTTCCCTGAGTCATACTGCCAGGAACTGTGAGGTGGCTCCAAACAATTAATGGATAAACTGTAAAAAAAAAGAATATATTAAAAACAGACATTGTAACAGAAATAAAGGCAGCTTTTGCCAGTCTCTCACACTGATAAATGTTGTGTAACAAACAAAACCACCAAACGTTAAGGGAAGGTTTCAAAATGTTTTGTTAACACGCAGACGGTGATGCTTGATGTTTCCTAGTAAGCTTGATAAATTAAGCGGAAAATGAGTGAAGAAATACACCACCTACAGCAATGTCAACTTCTCCAGGGACTGTGCGCGAGTTTTAAACGTGGGAGAGGAGTTTAAACGAGAAGTGGGTTATATATTTTCTCTTGATGCGAGAGTGCGGGGGAGGGCATTTAGAGATTGAGTCTCTCCAGATAGCACGTCATTTGTCACGACCTTCTGCACTTTATTCTGCATCTCACCAGAAATCAGAAGTGCATTCAAGTGAAATGTGTCATCTAAAGTGAATTCTCTGTGTTCAGCAAAGTAAAGTCAATAATATTCAGTAAACAGGAAAGACAGATTATAGATATATACTGTAGATTGATTTTATTTCCCCCCAAAGGCGAACCTTGTTACCACAGTAAGAAGTGTGAATAATGTGTGCCTCCAGAACAACTATAGATTTACACACAACAGCATTAACACATCTGTACTGAAAACATAGTGTGTTCCTGTGAGTAGAACGCTATATGATGTGAGCCGTGAGATCTGCTACGACTTGTTCTTGTAACAGGCGGCACGCTGAGGAAACAGGTTGAGCAGTATTATCGATTAAAGTATGCTTTTGAAAAGCAGTAACAGAAGCCGGAGGGAGACAGCGAGCATCATTTTGCTCTATTGTGTGATCAAAGCTGAGTGATTATTATCCCATTAACATGCAATGGATTGGATTAAACCTTCTGACATCACAAACCTCGGTCAGCGTCAGATCAGACACACTATCGCTCAGAAGATTACACCTGACCAGATTATAACCAGAGAGAAAGAACATTACGACTTATTACTTATTGGAATGATATTATATTGATATTGCGTATGTCACTTTTATTTTGCATGTCACTTCCTGCCACAACAAGAAATAAGAGAAATAAAACAGTAGAAACAAAATACTGGTCTTCTTACTTATTGTATGTGTGTATATACACTTTGTTTAAGTATATATGTGTGTGTTATTTTTTTAAATGTATCTATTTCATTATGACTGTTGATTTTATTCCAGTAACTATTATTCACCCTTTTTTTCTCATTTCCTTCCTTATTTTTTCATGATTGAGATTTTCTTTGCCGACACATAAAATATCATGCCAGTAAAGCCTTTTGAATTAAACTGAACTATAATGTTCACCCTAACCCATCACAAACCAACATACATTCGTACAGTCCCAAGCAGTTTGAGATACTCTTTGAAATATAGTCCAAAAATTGGATGATGTTGACAACATTTACACAAACGAGAAATGAGAAGATTACCATGTAACCTGATCACAAAATAAGAAATCCAAGTGTTAATCTAATGCACTGTATGTACTGTTTACAGAATGGGTGGAGAGTTGCCAGAAGGTGTGATCCCCCACCCTAATGGAACACTAGTTTTTGGACGACCCCTAAGCTTGTCAGACGAAGGCATCTACCAGTGCGTGGCGAAGAATGACGTGGGAGAAGGAAAGGCGGAGGTGGAGATTAAAGTGACAGGTAGACGACAGCACTGTCAACATCACTAAGACTTGTCATAATAACATATACTGTGATGCTAAATGTATAGACACATCTAATCCTGCTTCCCTACGAACTCCCTCCTTCACAGAACCTGAGGAAAGAAGCCCAATAATGGAAAACATGTTGATGATCATCGTGGGTGCTGTGGCCGGCGGGCTGCTGATCTTGATGCTCATCGTCATCATCACCGTCACCTGCCACCACAAACGGAAGAACAAGAAACTGCAGAGGGAGCTGACTGAGAGGAAGTATGTCGAGATAGCATCATGTTTAATTAAGATGAGATAAGATGAGATGAAAGTGTAATGATCTCCTCAGGGAAGACCGCGCCAATAAGAATAACTAAGAACGGAACAAATTCAGGCTATTAAGCATGTTAAAACCGACAGTTACAACAGTAGAGCGTGTTCAGTTGAATTGGAGTAGCGCAAAGTGTGAAATTCAGTTAATAAATGACTGCGGAGTGTGCAAAATAGCAGCTGAGACGAGGACACTAAGATAGATATTTATGAAAACTAGATGAAAAATGAGAAATGTGCAGTGTGAACTACATTCAAACTTAAAATGCTCAAAAAATACACATAATTCCCAGTGGAAGTCTGTCAATGTTTTCATCATTTAAATATCTTTTTTCTCTCTGCCTCTTGTTTCTCAGGGAGGAAATAAGCACTCTCTCCAGGCAAGCTTCTTTCAGGAGGATGAACTCTATCAGTACAGATCCCAGAGGAGCGGTACTATTGCTCAGCTATTCCTTTCACACTGAATGCATATACTGTCCTACTGCAGCATCATCTTTTAATGTTTTCTGCTACGTCTGCATGACCTGATTCGGGCTGTCAGACTTTCTGACACCGTTGATCAAAATCAGTAGACTGCTGGTCCCCTATGTTTCCCCTTTTTTCAAGGCCTGTTATTCAGAAATGTTACTATAATGAATACCTAATACTGTGCTCTATAACCACGAGTGTAGCAGTGGCAGTCAAATGCCAAAGTTGTCTGTCATCAGTCATTGCTTGACCTACTTTATTTGTCTTCCCACGGAAACAAGTGAGGGGGTTTGGAAGTTCTAAAATGATGTTAGACATACAGACTTACTTTAAGGTTTTGGCAAAGTTTGAGTTTGTGCTAATTCTCAGTCCCACATCTAATCCAGCCCTCTGTTTCTTCTCATTGCAGACGGAGGAGAGCATCCCTCTGAGGGTGGAGGGAACCATAAGGACCAGCCTGTCTTCCCTCGGGGTCAGTCTACGTATCTATCTATCTCTGCATGCAGGGCCGGGGCCGGGGACTGAGGCTTTACTGTCCAGATGCCAGATGGCTAAGTTCTGAGCTTCGACATTTCAAATCTGAATGTAGTGCATCTCAGATATTGATAATAATAATCACATATAAGACCCTTGAGCTACTTCTATGCTTTTTTTCACCTGGGACTTTTGTTTCTATGGCGTTTTAATTTCTTAAAGCATCTCTATTCTGCTCGATCCTCAATGGTTCTTAAAGGAATAGTTTGACATTTTTGGAAAGGCACTTTATTTTCTTTCTTGTTGAGAACTATATGAGGTGATTTATTGCACTCTGGTGGTCTGTCGGTTAAATACGCCAGCTGCCAGTTAGCTAAGCTAAGCAAAATTGTGGTTTACATGAGGTCTCATAGAAATGACGAGACACCAAGATGTCACTGCGTCCAACCAAGAAATGTTTAGTCGCTTTCTTTAACTACCTAGCTGTTTCCTCTTTCACATCTTTATTCTTACCTGTAACCGACTGCTGGTTGTAGTTTCATATTCAGCGTACAGTGGTGAATGTGGTATAATCTTCAAGAGTAAAATGAAGAAGCGTATTTCTCTAAATGTCAAACCTTCTCTGCAATTTACTCTACAGTGTCCTGTAATACTCATCCTGAATCATGCATTCCAGTTCACAATTACTGGACATTTCATACATTTAGCTGCTCTGCTAAAAACTTACAATTTTCAGTGGCTTTTGTATTTTAGCATTACTCTTCCTGGAGCGAAGCTACAAATATAAGACTCAGAAAGGAGATTTTAAAAAATCTTAAACAATGCTCCATGGTTTCTTAATAATTTCCTGGAGAGAACTATGTAATTTGGTATTAATTATAGGAAATGATAACTTCCATTTTAACCCAAGTAAAGAATCCTTTTTCATTTATTATCTTTCTTTGTAGACAAAGTTCACATTTTTGCATATTTCCTGCCCCCAACACTGACTCAAACATTTCTTAGGGAATGCTACCAATGAACTAGAATAAATTAATTGGAACTGTTTTTATTGCTCACAGCGATGATAATTTCCAAACCACATCGTTATTTCTAAAAAAGCCTGTTGGAAATTATTAGGAACTTGTTCTGAAATGTCAGAGCCATAAAAGTGTTATATAACTCTGTTTTATTTATGGTAAAGTCAAGACTGTAATGTTTTATAAAGGGCCACACAGAGTTGCTACCACTATTCAGCCTGCCAGCAACAGCTGTCATACTACTTTTTAAAATCTTTTATTACTGAAAAAATGTAAGATTTCACCATCAGTAGCAAGATGTTAATTGTCAGTTTCAGAAAATGTTATTAGCAATAGTTCAGGATTTTGGGAAATACACTCGTTGAGAGTTATTGTGCTCAGTCAAGAAATAGGCAGGCCCCAAATACTGCAACATGTTGTTTTGACAATTCAATTTTATTTATTGATTAAACAAACCAGATGTAAGTGATATAACTGCTGTTAGGCAGATGTGTAACCTTTGGACAGACTAGCTGTTTCCCCCTGATTCCAACTTTTAGTAGGAAAGTGATTAGGGAATATCTCTCAAAATGTTCAACTATTGCTTTAATTCTTTAATTTGCATTAGACCAAAATGAAGTAATCTCAGTATGACATGTCCTGCTTTAACACTGCCCTATCACTGAAGTCACTTCGATTTAAATTAAGGGGTGTGAAAGGCATTACAATCCATTTACCTGATCGTTGTTTGTGTGAATACTGACCTGAGTCTCTTCCTGCGCTGACAGGAGCAGGCGCACTACCGTGACAGCCGATCTACTATCTCAGGTGGGCGGGGGGGAGGAGTAGCGTTTGACTCTCTGGGAAGACCAGTCCTGCACAATAACTCGCGGAGGGGGAGAGACCGGCTTCTGGATAGAGACGAGGAGAACCGACTCAGAGTGGAGACATATGTGAGAAACAGCACTATGTCTTTGGTAAGTGTGTCTTAGTGTTCTTCTGGGCAAGTCAAAGCCTGAATTCACCAAATAGTGGAATGCATCTCACCCAGCTTTGCATACTTAACTCATGGTGACGCAATTAAGAAGTGTGTCTGCACTGTGTCTTTGCAGCAGGAAACTCGTTTCCACCCTCCTCTCACGCCGTCACCCTTCCCACTGATACAGGCAACTGAGATCGTAAGACAGCGAAATGGCAGTGCCCTCATCCCAACAGACGGGGGTTCACGGCCCGGAAGTGTCGCCAAGAATCACCAGCCCCCTCCTATGAGCTGCAACTATCCACCAGTAACAGATGATGAGGATGAAGTGGATGAAGGTTTGGGCGGTCCAGCCAGTCAGGAGCATCCTGATGACCAAGACAGCGAGACCAACAGCTCGCAGCGGTCCGAGGCTCACAGTGCACGGCGCTATCAGCAGACTAATGGCACACTCAGGCCCAAACCCCTCACCAATGTGGTCAGTCCCCATGCCACCATAATCCACAAGGCCCATATAGTTTAACAGGCAGCTGGAAAACAACATGTGGAACTGCCAGCTTTGGTCTTGGAAGGGGTTCGAATGCAGATACACTGGCGAGGTTGGGTCACAACCCGGAAAACCAGTTTGTGGTTGTTATCAAAAATCTGCACCTTGACTACAGTGCTGCATCTTCTTTATTGTTGGGGAACATGGTGCAATAGAACAAAGTCTTAAAGGAAAAATCTGCTCCAAAGCTGGACAACTCCCGGATCTCTGCCAGATGTTTGGTGACGTCGGTGGTGCATTCCCCCGCATTACTGGCACAAGCAAAGACATTGTCGCAATATTTCCAGTGCAGCTATTACAGCGTTTAATCACAGACAACACTTCTCGCTCATCTTTCGCAATACAGTATCTGTTGCTCTAACAGGTGAATGCAGTTGACATCCCTTTTGTGGGGTTGTCGAAAGCACTCAGGAACATGTACAGTAGGAAATCAAGAAATACAGGAGAAGTAGACAGATCTGTGAGAATGCTGGTTCATCAGAAAAGTCGATTGCAACACATCTCTTAGAGGGTGGATTTTTACTTTAGTGGTGTTCAGTGTATCAGTAACTGCGTCTGTTCCCTTACACAACACAGTTTGGGATCTGATCCAAACCATGGGCTTGTTCCTCTCTAGCCACACCTGCAACATGCATACCTCCATATTGTCTGACTGCCCTCGTTCCTTTGACTTAAGTGCTGAGACAGTTTGGATTAGATAAAGACTTCTTACTGCCAAAACATGACTAGTATCCTTAACATGTAGTGGTTTGGCAGTCTGTAACTTTGTACAAACGTGCAAATGATTTCCTTTTAAAAAAATATTTTTGTTAATTGTACAGTAAATTAGCATAGCAACACATGCAATATATCCATTTTCTAGCTCCATTTTATTCCCCTTTCCTCACCAACCTCACATCCGTTCCACACCTTCACACATATAGTAGATCTCTATACATTGCTCCTATGCTGCGAGGATGAAAGCTGAAACGCTGATGTCAGACGTGCACAAAGACACTAAATAAAGTGGGATGCAGATATGTTGTGTACTGTCATGTACGCACACACATACACAGTGAATGAAAACTGGTAAACACTGCCAAAAGTTTGTTACATACATTTTAATTTTACAGTTTTTTTTTATGGATTCACGTGTTACTGGATTGCTTGATATGCCGAATGTTGTGAACACATCTGGACTCTTACACTAGAGACTATGGAGCCTGCTGTTCTTTTCCGACATCCTACACTGGAGGCTGCTTTTCCAAGAGGAATTGGACATGTGCTGTTACAGACTCTTAATATTGAGGCAAAACCGAGAGTGTATTGTTTATCTGTGTACACCTGTTTTTTATTTCTTTGTTTATAAGTGTTTTGAGTATTGTTGTTGGGTTGTGTTACAGTCCAGATATGGGGAACAATGTGCCATCGGGGGAATATTAAAAAAAAAACTCTTTTGCTTGTTTTGGCAAATATGAAGTATTATTTTGTTCTTTGATTTATGTTACCTTCTGTACATATTGCGTTATCCAACTCAAAAGCCAAAAGACATCCGAGTTACAAATGTTGATTTAAAAGATTGCTGCCACTTCTTTGGCAAAGGTGATGTTACGTGCCATACCTGCCACCACCCTGACAAGGAAGAGCAGCAGATGAATGGTATTATGTTTGAATGTTGGTTGTATTTGTTGTAGACAGCGCCCCCTGATGTGTACTGCTGGAAAGTGCAGAGATCTCATTGAGCCTACAAACTGCAATACTATGGAAGATTCTGCATTCCTCTGTGATTTTGGAAAAAAGGTTCTTCCCAGATTTTCATTTATTTTGGGGGCTTTGTATGGGTATAAGCTTGTATTGATGGGTGAAAAACAAATGTGCATGGTTTTACTTAATGTACACAAAAAGACAAGCTTATGGCAGAAAAATATTGTCCGGACCATCTAAATATGGGGTGCTTTCACTGATACTTATTCTGGTTTGCTAGGGAACTGTCTGTTGAGATTTTTGTGGAAATTTTTGCAGGGAAGATCTGGAGATTCAGATTAAACTGCTGAGGGCAAAAATGAGCTGTGGGTCCTATTAACCCACCTGTTCCTTCAACTGTAGGTGCATTACAGTCTGTTGAATATCTCTAGCAACAATTCCACTATTAGTGTTTTGCCATGGGCCCAGGTTGGTCCACTTTAGCTGCATGAACCTACTTATCACAATGGGAGAATGTACAGTATAGCCTAAACAAGACAATCACATTTTGTCTGTAGGGTCCTTGACATGAACAGGTCTGCCACTGTTGTTTTTAAAAAAGTCAGATACATTAATAAATAAAAACATACATAAACAAATTTGACTCTGCCCGTAAGTGTGTAATGAATGAGGTCATGCATGAGGGGGAAACATATCTCCACTGTTCAAAATCTAGATGTCTCTATCAAGAAAGCTGTGGCAAATAAAGAGGCAGTGGTGGCAGTCTTTCTAGACACTGAAAAAGGGCATGACATACTGAAGAAGAATGGGTGTGTTATTAGCCCTGTCCTTTTTAAAACACTTTTGTCAATAGAGTAATTAGGGTTGTTCACTCATTATTTGCGGACAATAGGGCCAGCTGGAAGTGAGTAGGGAACCTCTTCTATGTTTACACGCTACTTCAAAGAGCTCTGGATAAGGTGATTGAGTGGGCCAACGACAGGGTCTACATAATATCCATAGACAATTAAATAAATCATATTTGGAATTTAAAGTTATTTGACAGCCTGACATGGGAAAATATACATAGTGAATGTTTAATTAGTGAAAAAAAAAAAAAAAGTTCTTTGGTGTGTGGCAGGATCTGACTGAGAGGCTAACAGAGAGTCAGTGGTGATAACATACAGTATAGAGCAATGATAAGATCAGTTATTAATTATGGATGTTCGGTTTATGGATTAGCAGCTGCGAAAGTGATTAAAACTGGATAAAGTGAGAGCTAAAGCCCTGAGAATGAGTAATGGGGCTTTTCACATTATTCCAATTGACTACCTGTCCTGTTGAAAACGGAGAGACTCCCTTGGAAATTAGACTATATGAACTTGAAGTGGCATACTTAAAGGTATCATGTGTATATTCTCGTTTGAAACATTCAAAAAAATTGACGTTGACTATGTCAAATACGTCTATGTAGGCATATAGTGTTGCAGAGACATTCACTGGAGTTAGCATGCTAACCAGCTAGCCCCGGCCAGTCCTATCGCATGATACCACTCCGAGCTCCCATTCTGCATTGCTAGCTGCATGGCTAACTTAGCTAACTAGCTAACAGTAGGCTAGCTACCATTGGTACTGTGGTGATATACTTTTTTGGATTTAATAATACCTTTGACAGGTGGCCAATTCTCACATGTCGCACCTTTAATGAAAATAAAAGGGCATGGTAAAACTTTACAGATGGCCTGACTTGATCAACATTGGGAATTCCAGGGAAGAGCGAGAAAGGCCAACAGCAGCTGGAAAAGCTGTTTTATTTATTCATGTATTTATTTATTTTTTTATTTTTTTATTTTTTTATTAACTGTGCTCTGTACTCAACCTGGACAACTGGACTAAAATGCAGTAGCTAATTGAACATCTGTACAGTATTTGACTTTATAAAAATGTACATAACTGACAAAAGGAAGATTGACAACAACCAGTAGAGGGCAGCAATACGCCGTTGTAGCGTGTTGTCTGCCTAATCCAAAGAAGAAGAAGAAGAACAGATCTCGATAGCTAAGATGGCGGAGGAGCAGCAGGAATCATCACAGGGAGAGATGGAGGGTGAGAGAAACAGTTACACCGCTAAATATCCAACAAACAACACGGTCATTTATCTTACAAGCGAAGCCCGCATCCACACGAGTGTCCGCTCGGCGTTTCAGTCGTTGCCCCCTCCGTGATAAACGTGGTTGACATGCAGCGATGAGGGGGAGACAGAGGCCACAGCTTGTTGGCTAACGTTAGCTAGCTACCATTGCTACACAAAGAAAAAAACGCTTGTTTAGTTACTGACAGGGCAGCAGGAATTAAGTGACAGTCCTAGAGCTTTCCACTTAAGGGAACATTGAGTGTATATGCTTAATATTAAAGACAGGACAGCCTATTTTTGTTGCCAAAACGGTGTTATTCGTCGTGACTAGAATTTGTTTTGTTTTCGCACAGGTCGGGCTAGCCAAGACTGACGTTAGCTCGTGTTGTGGATTAACTTGTGTTCATTTTAACTGCTGACATTGGGCTGAAGTGACGTGAAGTGAAAATGTGGCTGCGTTTTTGAATGCTTCGCTCTTGTTTTCATTTAATTAGATGTTTAATACATTTAGCTCTGATTTTATTTTTATTTATTACGTGGGTGCGTCGGTTATACCGACCTGAACAACTCAACTGTAGCGTTTTAATGTGAAGAAGACAAATAAATAAATAAACAAACAGATCGATTTATTCAGGATTTGATGGATAATATTCAACGTCAGTAAATTATTTTCAATCTGTGTTAAATAGTAGATTGTTTTGAACATTTGACAGTGTCGCAAAATAATCCAGCTGTATTGTTTACATTGCAGGGGTGAATATAATACCTGCATACACACACTGTGCAGTGTTTGTGTGCAGGTAGCTCCAGCAACAATTCCTTAGTAGCACAGCAGTTTGTGTATACACTGAAATCCCTAACTTAATTCTGCTCTCTTCTCTTTAACAGTGGTAGCCCATAGCTAAAGCATTCTGAGAAACTTCTTAGCCCAAGGCTAGAGCTTTTACACTAGCACTTTCCAAAGTGGACCAAACGAGAGTTTAACTCAAAGCTTGCTAGCCTAAGTACACCCCTGGGCTGAGCTTATGCAGTGTGAAAAGTCTGTATATCTGCATTTTCTGTATTGTAAAACTGCACCTTTGACCTTCCAACATCCTAACAAGGCAACACTATAGCAATGTTTATATTTATTAGCTATATTGTCAAGTTGTAACAGTACATTTTTCCACAAAGGAATGTAAAATTTAACATGACAAATTTTCCAATCCGATATGCCTCATTATCACTTGATCTGTTCTAATACAGATCTTTAAATCCAGGCCCCACTTAATTAAAGGATTCATATGGAGTCGGCAATCACTGCACTTCAGCAGGCTCTGTCATCATGGTCTCCATTTGCACTATTTATTCTTGAAGCCTAATTTATCTTTCTCCTTTCTCTTACAGGAGTGAACTGCCTCGCATATGATGAAGCTATAATTGCCCAACAGGACCGAATTCAGCAGGAGGTGAGAAATCCCTTTTATTGGGAATCAAGGGGGAATTACCAATTTTTTTCAATTAATATAAATCACTAATGTGACTCGCCATTATTCTGCCTCTGAGCAACAGGATCATCAAGTTCCTAGATTAGAGTAAATTCTTATGAATTTAAAGATCCAGAAAACTTGATGTGGGGGACACAGCTGAACCCTTCATATGCTGCTGTCAACCTCAGATGTGATGCCCCAATGATTTGCCTTTATTTAGTTAACAATTGTGTTTTAGCCGTGACCTAGGGACTCTTTGTTTTCTAAAAAAGGAAAATAGAAATTTGAAGTACAGCCTTCAAGCAAATCTTCCTAGGAATCAGCAGCAGTTACCTCGACCTGTTAAGATAACTCTGATGACTCATGTCTGCACAGCTTTTACCTAATTATCTTTTTTATGACACAAAGGTAACACCTCCAAAATTGCAGTGGAGGGAGTGTATAACAAAATATTAACTCCATAGCTAATTCGGTCAGGCAAAATCACAACCCTTGTCAAGACTATAAGCGCAGCCCACAGTTCAGTCCCTTGCCGTGCATGTACTAATTTAAACTTTCTCTGTGTGGGTGTCTAGATAGCCAACAGTAACCCTTTAGTGTCGGACAGACAGGACCTGTCGGTGCTGCAGAGGGAGTACGCTGATGATGACACAGTTTATCAGCTCAAGATCAAGGTCGGTCAAACCACACCACCTACTCTCAGGTTACTGCACCCACATCGTGGTGCATTTCCTCCACAGTCCAGGGTATCATTTTATCCACAGCCACAAAAACAAAATTTTCTGTTGCTTACATACTAGAAAACAGTTTTTGCATTTGAATTTACTGTTTGGTATAATTCTTTTTTTATTTTGTTGCAGGACCTATACAAAAAATACTCGTATATTCGTAAGACGCGACCAGATGGGAACTGTTTCTACAGAGCCTTCGGCTTCGCACATCTTGAGTCCCTGCTAGATGACAGCAAAGAGCTTCAGAAGTGAGTGATGTGTGATGTGGTGACTGTCTGTGCTGTAGTAGCTGTCTGTATCTAGAGTCAGGTTCACACTTCTGTCATCTTGGACTGTTTTGCCCAGTTATGTCTTGTGGCTGTACTATAGGCCAATTTAATACATATATAAATATTTTTCTAGTTATATACCAGTTTGACACTTGTAATAACAGTACCTAGCTACACAATCATGCATGCAGTAACCGTGTGTGTGCACAGAGCCTCTTTGTCAGTCTGTCCTGTCTCTGCACTGTTTTTCATTATAGTTAAAGTGGCAGCTTTTATATTACATATGTTATTATTTTATATTGCTACAGAGTTATTGAATACATGTTTTTTGTCTCTTCAGGTTCAAAGCAGTTGCCTCGAAAAGTAAACTGGATCTGGTTAACGAGGGCTTCACCGAGTTTACCATTGAAGACTTTCATAATACTGTGAGTTTCCTGCACAAGAGAAATCTACATGGTTTGACAAACCTATAAGAGGACAAAATATTTATTTTTCTTATTGATGAGAACTGTATACATGAAAAGGTGTTTTCCATTGCTGCTTTCATTGATGGCTTATTTTGATCTTAAATATAAGTTGTAAAATTCCTTCAGTCCCACACAGTATATCTTGTATCCTGTTGGATTAAGTGTCTATTTGAATTATGTTATTAAAGTTAACTGTAATTTGCTCGTTGCCCTGCCAACTCAAAAATGGTCATCTGCCAAAGCACGTGATGTATTTGGTCAGCTGGAGCAGACGGACTCACTAGATTTGGCCAGTTGGATAGTAAGTTGGCAAGCAACACACAAACATATCAATCTAACAATGTTAATAATGTCTTTTTCTGCAAGTTCATGGACCTGATCGAACTGTGTGAGAAACAGCCGAGCCTGCAGGAGGTGCTGGGCTCCTTCAACGATCAGAACGTGTCCGACTATGTGGTCGTGTACCTGCGACTGCTCACCTCAGGCTACCTGCAGCGAGAGCACGGCTTCTTTCAGCACTTCATAGAGGGAGGACGCTCTGTCAAAGAGTTCTGTCAGCAGGTGGGTTTTTTTATCTATTTTTTTTTTTTAATCACATTGATTAACATTTACCTGGGTCTCATAGCCACCTCCCGCTTAAGACAGTGGGTGGTAAAACATTTTTAGAGGGACAAAAATACATATTATTCCTCTTACCTTTAGTGCTGTTTATCCATCTAGATTGTTTTGGTGTGAGTTGCCAACTTTTGTAGATATTGGCCACCTTCTCTCAGATGTAATGGAACTATATTGTACTAGACATTATAATGTATCTTTCCAGTAATTATGACCTGTTGCTCAAGATAATCCTAGCACCTTGTTCAGAACAGTTTCATGTAGGATTTATTCTCTGTCTACTGAACTACACCTTGCTGACTGTGGCTAAAGTTATATCTCAGCTGAGAAAGATGAACACAAGCCTGGGTAGAGGATGTGTCATGGCTCCGAACAGACCCTATTAACTTTTAGTGTGGATAAAGGGATTGATCCAGGATTTTTTTCTCACTTTCCCAAGTCTCTAGGAAACCGATGTATTTGCTTCCATATATTTACGTGTTTCCTGTCAAAACAGTTAGTTAGGGAGGGACATGTGGAAGATATTGATTGGTGTTTATTGTAGCCAATAGCTTTAGTGCAGAAAGTGAGAGACACCCCACTCAGTATGCAACTACATATCAAAGTAGCCGACTCTGTCCGACCGGGTGACCAGGAGCTTCCAGAGAACACAGCTGATTTGGTGACGAGAGGGCTTTGTCAGCTAAATAGTGCTGCTAACATTAGCTTCATGACTAAATGAGCAAGTGGATATGTTAACTGTTTCACAGCAGCTTAACTTCGTAAACTACCTCAGTACTGGTTTCCTTTTTGTCAAACTGGCCACAGTTGGTCTCAGGGTTTTTAATTGGTCTCTGCTTTAACCTGAGTCAAATTCCTTGTTTGTATACACATACTTGGCCAATAAAGCTGATTCTGATTCTGATACACTGGTGTGTTCACTTGGAGCCTGGTAGATTTAGCCACTGTTAGCGGTTACTTTAGCAGCATGTAAAGCCAACGTTTCACAGAGGGTTCAGGAAGAGCAGCCAGAGGACATTCGAGGGAAAACCAGAAAACATCTCCATGAAATATGATCCAGTTTCACCCAAATCAGTGAACAAAGTTAAATGTGAGTTTTGTAGTAATCAGTGATTGAAGATTGGTGGTTAGATGGCATTATATAATTGGTTGGTTCAAGGTTACATTAGCATCTGGGCATGCTCCTGATGAGTTGGCTTATGGTGTCCTGGGGGATCTCCTCCCAGACCTGGATCAGGGCGTCAGTGAGTTCCTGGACAGACTGCACCGATACATAACGTCCCAAAGGTGCTCAGTTGGATTTAGGTCAGGGGAATGAGAAGGCCAGTCAATGGCATCAATGCCTTCATCATCGAGGAACTGCCTACACACTCTGGCCACATGAGGCTGGGCATTGAATGTTGGACCTGCCAATTCTGGTGTTATCTAGGGAATGCCAATTGACCTGCAGGTTGTGAGCACAGGTCCCACTAGAGGCCCTCATGCCACCCTCATGGAGTCTGTGTCTGACAGTTTAGTCAGAAACATGCACACCAGTAGCCTGCTGGAGGTCATTTTGTAGGCCTCTGGCAGCGCTCCTCCTGTTCCTCCTCGCACAAAGGAGCAGATACTGGTCCTGCTGCTGGGTTGATGCCCTTCTACGGCCCTGTTCAGCTCTCCTTGTGTAGTGGTTGGTCCCCTGGTATCTCCTCCATGCTGTTGAAACTGTGCTTGACACAGCAAGCCTTCTTGCGACCGCACGTATGGCTGTGCGATCCTGGAGGAGCTGGACTACCTGTGCAACCTGATTGGGCTGCAGGTAGGGCCGCATGCTACCAGTGGTGACCAGGACACTAGCAGAACACAAAAATAGAGAAGAATCAGTCAGGAAGGATCAGGAGAGAGCAATTGTCTGTGGCCACCAGATGCAAAACCATTCCCTTTTTGGGGGCTGTCTTGCTTTTGCCTCTCCATTTTACCTGTTGTCTCTTTTATTTGCACCAAAGCAAGTGAAATTGAGTCACAATCACTTGTGCTTCCTAAATGGACAGATTGATAACTGACTTGGTGTTGTACTCTGACGATTAAGTGTCTATGCGTGACTATGGATGTGATCTTAAATGATAAAAAAAAGAGGCATTTTCCATATCAGCTTGACTTTAACATCGTTTCTCTTTTTATTAACCTGTTATTTTTCCACAACACAATGGAGATTATGATTATGATATTATGATCTGCATTGTTCTGTTGTCCCAGGGGTTGGCTGTTACAGATCTGGTGAGCTTAAATCATGGTTAAGCAGTTAAGGGTGGATTAAAATTTAGAGTGATACAGGGTTATGGGCTTTGATATTGGATTAGGCTTGATTGAATTAAAGTGGCCTGTTGGGCCTTGGCGGAGGTATCCGCTCTACTGAGTGCCATTCTAGTTCAGAATGCATTGGAGCAGCTGCTCCTTTTAAGTTGATGGCTACTAAGTGCTTTAGTAGTTGCAGAGGACAGCTCAACAAAAAGAGAAGGGGCTTGTTTTTGAATGTATATGGAGCGTTTTGTTACCTATAAACAGTACACTGTCAGTCAGGTATGATAACAATGTAAATTCTACTTTGAAAACAAACCCACACTTAATGTGCTTGTTCTTTTTCTCTTTCAAGGAGGTAGAGCCCATGTCTAAAGAAAGTGACCACATTCACATCATCGCCTTAGCCCAGGCCCTAGACGTATCCATCCTGGTGGAGTACATGGATAGAGGAGAAGGAGGAACAGTCAATCACCACGTCTTTCCTGAAGGCGGAGACCCACGCATCTTCCTCCTCTATAGACCTGGCCATTACGACATCTTGTACAAATAACACTCCTGGCCACAGCCCACCTCATCCTCCTCCTGCTGTATGCTACAGCAGTGGGTAAAAAAAAATAACTTCAGCAGCCACGTTAATGAAGCATACATCTGTGTATGAGATTACACTCATGTATTTGAAAAAAAATAAAAATAAGATAAAATCACATTACATGCCTCCCTTACCCCCCCTCCCCAAGTTTACCCTCAGCCATCACAAAATGGTTAATTAAAAAATCTTTGGAAGAATAGAAGTGACTCCAGGCATTTAGAGTTGTACAGGTTTTTTTTCTTTTGTGGTTGTAAATGTTATCTACTTGCTCTATGTTGGATTCTTTTCCTTTGTTACACTGCGTTTCATTGAGTTTTATTAAAGGGATTTACATCTTATTTCTTGTCATTTTTTCTTCAAAGAGGTTAAATTAACATCCACTATCATTTACGTAATCACTTTCCTTTGATTCATCAAGAAAGAGTGGAAAATTGCAATTTCTGAGCCAAAGGTGATGTTTTCAATTAGTTCATTTTATTCAACCCATAGTCCAAAACCCCAAAATACTAAATTTGCACTGCTGTAAAAGAAATCAGACAATTTGAAACCAGTGACTGTTTTATCATGTTTAAATGACTCCAGCAATAATTCAGTTTTGAAATTCTGCCAGTGGATTAATCATTTTTGAGAACACTCCCAGCTATAAAAAAATATCAGTCTACAGTCAGCAACACAGTAGGATTACCATCCTAAATCATCTACAGTGTACCTGAGAGTTGAGTGCAAGGGTTGAAATAACATGAAACCTATAAACATGGTTACACTTTAATGGTGATAAGTGTTCAGGAAGAGCAGCCAGAGGACATTCGAGGGAAAACCAGAAAACATCTCCATGAAATATGATCCAGTTTCACCCAAATCAGTGAACAAAGTTAAATGTGAGTTTTGTAGTAATCAGTGATTGAAGATTGGTGGTTAGATGGCATTATATAATTGGTTGGTTCAAGGTTACGTTAGCATCTGGGCATGCTCCTGATGAGTTGGCTTATGGTGTCCTGGGGGATCTCCTCCCAGACCTGGATCAGGGTCGTCAATGAGTTCCTGGACAGACTGCACCGATACATAACGTCCCAAAGGTGCTCAGTTGGATTTAGGTCAGGGGAATGAGAAGGCCAGTCAATGGCATCAATGCCTTCATCATCGAGGAACTGCCTACACACTCTGGCCACATGAGGCTGGGCATTGAATGTTGGACCTGCCAATTCTGGTGTTATCTAGGGAATGCCAATTGACCTGCAGGTTGTGAGCACAGGTCCCACTAGAGGCCCTCATGCCACCCTCATGGAGTCTGTGTCTGACAGTTTAGTCAGAAACATGCACACCAGTAGCCTGCTGGAGGTCATTTTGTAGGCCTCTGGCAGCGCTCCTCCTGTTCCTCCTCGCACAAAGGAGCAGATACTGGTCCTGCTGCTGGGTTGATGCCCTTCTACAGCCCTGTTCAGCTCTCCTTGTGTAATGGTTGGTGCAAGGGTTGAAATGACATGAAACCTGTAAACATGGTTACACTTTAATGGTGATAAGTGTTGTAGCAGTCTGAGTGACACTACCGGGAACAGCATCCTCCTAAAAAGCTTTATTAGTCATCACACTGCAGACATTCTCAATCTAGCACTTAAATATGTACAAGAGAACAGCTGTTTTTGTTTACCAACATAGTTATATGTGTGTGTACTGCACTGTTTACACCTGCAGTCACACATGCGCAGTCGCGTCATCACTGCGTGATCAAAGATCGTAGTCTACAACAGCAGATGTTATCGTAACTGGACGCCTGTAGTCTCTTTTGGTACCACGAAAACTGGTCAGAGTGAGAGCTCCTCTTAGGCTGGAAGTGAGTGAAGACAAGCTGAGCCGCAGAGGGAAAATGTTTCTGTTTTCAAAGTCGCTGACAATGTCAGGCAGGAGGGTAGTTGCAGCATGTGTGCGGCATCATTCCTCTCTTACAAGTACGTTTAAAACAAAACGTAGTATCTACTTTTAGATAGCCATGTTGACTGAATGT
Source organism: Pagrus major (assembly GCF_040436345.1). Lineage (NCBI taxonomy): Eukaryota > Metazoa > Chordata > Actinopteri > Spariformes > Sparidae > Pagrus > Pagrus major. The sequence continues at coordinate 18,533,596 of NC_133224.1, read as the reverse complement.
TCCTTTATGGATGGTACAAGTAACTGCTAGTGACACATGGCACTGTCAGTGTGTTGACTAACGCTAGCTTGCTAGCCAGCTACATCGGGTTAGCTTTAACGTTGTGTGACAAGTTGAGAAGACGTAGCGTAGCCTAGCTAAAAATAATACAGTGTAATACAGCAGTCCTGCCATAAACCATCCCCCTCATGAAGGTTAAAGTGTTCAGTTAATGGAGGCTGTTAATTCAACTGTATTTTAGAGGATGTAGGTAGTGCACAGGGAAGTGTGATTTAGCTTATCGTCATTGACATAAATGGGATTACAACACAATAATAGAAATGCTTGTCAGTGTAACGCAATACAATTAAACTGCAGACCATACAGCTGAATCAACACAACTAAAACGGGTTCAGTGAATGGAGGATTTATTGCATTTGTTTGGATTATTTGGCAAAGTTGAAATCACATTTGTCAGCACGGTAGATTTTCTTCATGTGGAGTTTTGTAGTGGCTTCAAAGGAGAAGGTCTTAAATCATGTGTTGTGAGATAATTATGTAAGCTTACCATAAAGTCCCTCAATATACAGTATGACAGAACCATGAAGGCACTTAGTTTAGATGTATCTATGTTTCAGGGGTGTAAATATAGACACGCCAGGCAGTCTTGTTGCACTGGGGCCTGTAGAGAGAGCAGGCCCTTGCGAGAGATTCAAAATGCCAATTCAGTAGATTTACTGCTAATATTCACTTATTTATGACTCTTATTCTATTATCCCGTCTTTCTGTTTCTGCCTAGCTGAACTGATTGAAAACATGGATAAGAAAGCAACCTGGGACCGCTTCTACACCGAGACCACCGGCAGAACAACCACCTTTAAAAACTTTGAGTGGTTCTTTGGCTTCGATGCTGTCCGAGACTTCATTATGCCTTTTTTACAAACCAAGTCCCACCCTGATGCCCTGTTCCAGGTCCTGGATATGGGCTGTGGCACTTCTGCCTTAGGACCTGGTATTTACAGACACTCTCCTGTACCGGTCCAGGTCACTTGTGCTGACATTTCCCCCATAGCTGTGCGACTAATGCAGGAACATGTTCAAACTCAAGCCATTCAACCACACAATCTTTCCTCTAAGCTTGAGTTTGTTGAGCTTGACTGCACACAGCTTCAGAAGCACTATTGTTCTAACAGTATAGACCTTATAGTTGACAAGGGCACCACAGACGCCTTGCTGAGGTCTAAGGAAGGGAAAATGAAGGCCGGCCTGGTGCTGAAGCAGTGTTTGAAGGTGTTGCGGAGCTCAGGATCTCTGCTCCAGTTCTCCGATGAGGACCCTGATGCCAGGCTGCTGTGGCTGGAGACTGAGGCACAGGAGCAGGGGCTGATGGCTGCAGATGTTGGGGTGCAGGAGGTTGGGGAGCTAAGGGGGGTGTGTTACTACTGCTACCAAGTGACTCCTCGCCCTGTTGTATAGCTTTAACTTTCTACATCTGGACAGTCACAATATCAAATGAGTAAATTATTGAACATGATTGTAATAAAAATTGATGTTTTATTTTCCATTAATTGTTGTCATTATTTTTCTTTGATCTGTATACAGTGTGCTAAATGTATGATACATTTAAGTCAATTACATGTGTATAAGAGTCCCATTCACAGGGCACACATATACAGACACACAGTTCAGTTATGATGCTCTTCTCTCATTACTTGTTATCCACTGCCATCTAGTGGCCAGCACACTGCCTGACCCAGCGTGCCACACACTTTTTCTTTGTGAGGTAGTTCAATTCTATTCAATTGGTTGTTACAGTTTTTCTCAGTATTGTATACACACAAAACTGAAACTACGCACACAATTTTGAAAACTCAAAGCCCAATTTGAACTCACTGGATGGACAAATATGCATTGTATCCTACTCCGATACAATGATCGCGTCAATGTCATATTTACATGATAAATTCACTGTTGTATTACTGTATTACTGTCCCTATTCTGGGACACAAAAATCCTAAATGTTGCAATAAAGAAGGAGAGACAATTTCTACACAGTCTTATAGATTTGAGTATGTAACATGGCATGGCCTCAAATAGCCAAAACACATATAAAGTACACAGTATTTTCATGGTAGTGTTTTAAATATATCAAATTTCAGTGTTTGAATCGATGCTTGTTTTACAGCTGTGTGTATTATTATTGTTGTTGTGGAAAGAATCAGTTTTGACAAGAGAGAAGATGGTTTTGAGTGCAGCATTTTAATTTTGCAAGAGATTTTTGAAGTTTTGTGTTTGGAGTTTTGAGAAGTTGAGCTACAGTTTCAGTTACATGTTTAAACGATTGAGAAAAACTGTAATATAATATTTAATGTATAAACACTGATGACAGCACCAATTAAAACCACAGCAAGGTTTGATGTCTTTGTTATAGTGAGTGTCTGGGTGGGTTGGTTGGTTGATGGTTAACACATGTTGTAAAATCAGCAAAATCATATCTGGCAGCTAACTGTAAACCAGAGGTGCAACCTTTTCCCCTTGGAGGTGGGCCATGGGCCAAAAGCAAAAACCTACTGTATTGTATTGTCAAGATCCAAAATGGTACTGGGGTCCCAAGCTCTCTTAATTGACGGACTTCCTGCATGTCAGTAGACATGTCAGATTATGAAAAATAATTAATAATGAGGGATTCTACATATTGAAAGTGAATTTTACTTCACATAACCGCACAAAGGGCAGTTTATGTTATTTTGTAATAATTTCTTTCCCTCTAGAAACATCTGGCGACCCAAATCATACCATGTGGCTGGCCACCTTTGGCCCACGGGGCCCCACTTTGGGCTGCCCTGGCTTAGACTAACTCTCCTCTGTTTTATGAGTTTATCAAAACCCGAGTTCATACAGCAGATCATGCATTGTCATTGTCGGCATTGTTAGAATGTTGTCATAAGTTCCACTGTGCCTCAGATCTGCTATTGCTGCAAACTCAATTCATCATCAGAAGTATTCATTTGTGTTTTATATCTAAAAGAAAAAAGCCAGAAAGATCTCATCAATAGACTTTATTATTTGGCAAAAAGAAGAAGAAAAAAAATAATCAAAAACTGAAATTTACATGTATTTTTCCTGATGTTAGAGCACTAGTGACATTCTGTTAAGCTACATATCATTTCTTACTTCGCCCAGCTTTGTATAAATGTATAAATGATTTTTGACGTGAGAACAACATACATTTTTTGTCGACACAAATATCAGAATATTAACCCTCAACATGTTTTCATTAAAATTGATTGACATTAATTTTACACAAACAGTTTACTCACAAACGCTACCACAGCAAGACGGCCACTATAAACAAAGTAACAAAATAGTGCAAAGAGTCGTATACAGTGGTCATCATCACAGTGCACTGAATTCCTGAAACTAGCTTGTTTTAAAACAAGCTGAAGAAGGTCACTGGATCCTCTCCATCCTCAACCTCCAGCTTGGCATCCTTACAGAAAGGTGGAGGGATGAAGTGGTGAGGGTCCACTATTCCGATGACGTTGTTGAAGAAGCTGAAGGTGAAAAACAGAAAGCAAACATTTCAGAAACCTTAGCTCAATCCAGCAGACAACACTTCCTAAAACCGCAAATTATTGTTTTAACAACCATTTTTTCATACAAATCAAACAAATAAGATACACATATTATTAAGTAACCTTTAGAAATGCTGGTGGGCAAATTTCCTTAACCTTTGGACAGAGCAAGGCGAGCTCTTTTCCCCATTATGCTTAATCATCACATGGCTCTAGCTTCATATCTAACATGCAGGTTTGAGAGCCGTATCAAAGAAGCAATTTCCCAAAATGTTGAACTTATTAGCGTTGTTATGTGTTCCTTGTTTTCACTTTGCTTTTATTGAATTTCATTTTAATGTACAGATTTGTTGTTTTTTTTTCTCTCACATGATTTTTTTAATGTAGTTTATATAATTTTATTATGTATACATTTTTTTTCCATCAGCAATCAGATTAACAAACATGGATTCAGAAAATCAGAAAAATGCTGAATATCAGATCCAATAATGGGCCAGGCTGGTTAATGGTTAACCCATAGTGAATACATACATGTAAATATATCTGTAACTTACTTTTACTTGTACTTTTGATGCATTTCTTGCCAGGAAATGACTTTTGACACTAAATAACAGATACTTTGGGACTTTTAGGATCTTTTATATGGGTGACCTTTCCTTTAACCAAAGTAATATTTTATTTAAATATGACTTTTGGGTACTAGTTTAACATTGGTTTGACAATAGCAATTTCTCATAGCAAAATATTTTGACACTGCAGAACAAGATATACACAGATTTGACTAATAACTCTGATCATGGCTCTGTTGCGTTAAGGCACACTACGGACACCTAAATGAAATGCTTCATCACCAATTTTGTTTTTGACAAGTAAAAATATCTTTGAGAAAGGTCTATTGAGTTCTATCTTCATATTTATTTTACAATCAAGCTTCTTTAAAAGTCGCCCTAGATGAGTAAATCTTCCCAAATCTTCTCACTTCCCATTTGTGAGTTGTCATGTACTTGCACTGACCTGGTCACCACCCATCCACTCTTGTCGGTATGAAACAGAGTGCTGACAGGAATGCATCCAAACTCAGTGACGGTGCTCATGTACTTCGCTACAAAAACAGAAGTGAAACACAAGTTGAAGCAGCACAACCAGACAAACAGGTTTGTATGTAAAAAAAAAACAAAAGCAGCGATTAGGAGGAAGAATCACAGAAAGTCATGTGCTACATTCCACCACATGACTTTGCAATTTTTCTGTCCAGTTTTTCTCTAATCTACTTTCATCTCACTGTACCTGTTCCCTTTTTCATCTGCACCTCTCCTGCCCAGGTGTTGACCAGGAGTCCCTGTCGTGGACCAGAGGAGCTTCCCAACACAACCTGCGCCAGCAGAGAAGCATTCTGTGGGATCTCCAGCGGGTGGAACTCTGAACACAGTGGCTTCTTGCAGCATGTGCGGTTCCTGTAGTTAATCTTATACATGACACCCTGGAGGACAGGATGGTATTATAAAGTCATTTGTGTTTACATGACATCTCCTAATGTAGATATTATTGCTTTATTGCCATTACCATGTTGTAGAGCAGAAGGACATCAATGTGAAAGGTCTTATTGTTAAAGGATCCAACTTCTCTGAGGCGGATGCGCTTTCCCAGTGCATCATAGCTGTACTTGGCAAAGGCCATCAGCTTCTCATTTGCAGTGGACTTTGAAAAACAAGATAAAAATGTTCTTTTTTCATTACTCTGAATTAGACTTACTTTGAATAACAGTAGGCCGAATAAATCTTTTAATGTATTGTCAGGACATTTGATTTACACTGTAATGAAGAGATCCAAACTTACCACAGAAAAGCTTCCAGTCAGCAGTGTTGGGGATGCTGTTAGAATGAAATGAGTGTTTTTATTAGAAATGGTACATTTGTACATTTGTTAAGCTTGCAACATAACATTTCCTCATAAGTTCTAAAGCAAAAACAGAACAGCACGATCAGTGTTTATAGAAGGTGAATTGCTGAGACCAGAGGGGTCAGTCCGCAGAAACATAAATATAGAAATGAACTCAGCATCTGAGTTGTTTTACTTACTGCATCGCTGTGGTTTCTGAGCCAGGCAGCCCACTGACAGGCACACAAACAGGACGAGGGCTCTCATGCTGTCTGACGGTAGATACACTTTCGTCTGCACAAAGATGCAAATATGCTGCCGCTTCAGAGTGCTCACTTCCTTATAAACAAGCTGGTGACGCTCCCATTCTGCATCCACTGCCAGGATTTCCTTGTGTTTTCTCTCTCAGATGTTTATATCATGTCATCTCCTGTTTCTCCCCCAGCTCTTGTTACTCTACTCTCTTAATTTTAACTATCTCTTAATCAATTTTCTACCAAGTTACTTTAAAGATGTGATAAATATCATTATCAGTCCCCCGAGGCCTTATTGCTCATTAAATCATTCTTCTTCATGTGAAAGGAGAGAGTTAAGGGCAGATTCTGGATTTGTTGCATGTTCTTGTAGTGCATAAAGGACAAAGAAGAGTTGGACACAACAGTTTTGATTGTGGAGCTCCAGGAAATGATGCATGCAACACCTTTACACCGTTTCTTCTCCTTGCTCTTCGTTTGCATTCATTTACATGACCAGCGATGAACAGTATATCCATAAAATATGATGTTGCTCTTGCTGCTCCAAATCTATTTTTCACACTTATTTACTATTTTTTTAAAATCTACTTTAACGTTTTTAATAAATTAATCTGAGTTTGTAAATGATATATTCATGTTGATTCGTTATTCTGTCGTCACCTGACACTTTGAAGGAGTTCCCATTCAACTCTTAAATTCCTGTCATGCATCCCTTTAGCCCTCATATTACATATTAATATTGTGAAGATGTTTGCTGTTGTCATTATAAACACAAGACAAGATGAAACATGTTTAGTATTCTTAGATTTTTATTGATAAAAATGACATGGTAACGGGTCATTTCATCCATAGAAAACAGAAGATGGGTGTATGTTTTTAATCTATTGCCGATACAAAAACATTCATAAGTGCAACTTTACATTTTGTCTGAGATGCACAGCCCAAGATGCTTGAAATTATGCATTAGCTAAAGGAGGCCCTCACTGTTTCTTATGGAACAAGTTGAAGAAGCTTGCTGGCTCCTCTTCACTGCCTGTCTCTACGCCCAGGCAAAAGTCTGGAGGGTTGAGCTGACTGGGGTCTGTGATCCCAACGACGTTGTTGAAGAGGCTAGTGAACATAAAGACAGTGACATAATGATTACTTTTCTGGATGCAAATATTTCTGATTTTCCAAACTCAGTCGCTATCAATCTTTCCTTTCTGCCCTTTGGAGTCATTTTTTACAGTGTTGATGTTAATGCTAACTCACCTTGTCACCATCCATCCGAACTGGTCAGTATGGTACACTGTGCTGACAGGAATGCATCCGAATTCAGTGACTGTGCTTATGAACTTCCCTGTAGGATCAGAAATGAAAATGAATGTGTTAATAAGATGAGAAGGATGAACAGAGTTCTAATCATTGCATGATCTCTGACCTGCTCCTTGTGGCAGATCTCCGATCCAAGTGTTGACCAGAAGTCCCTGTCCAGGTCCAGAGGAGCTGCCCAGAATAGCCTGGCCCACCAGAGATGCACTTTTGGGGATTTCCCAAGGATGGAAGTCATCTTTCAGAGGACTTTTCTTGCATGAACGAGTTTTGGTGTCAATCTCATACATGGTAGCCTGATGGATGAAAGTTATGGAATGAGGAGGATCAATTGCTTGTTTTCTCTGTAATGCCTGACTTATACACTTCTACATAATATAAAAATTGCTGTGTACAAAAAAAATGCCAATTTAATCTATTCGAGTTGTCTTTCAGTGGTGATGCACCTGCTTCTTTTGTCCACAGGGGCCGCCAGAATCAACAAAGAATTTAAGTACTTGTAGCTGCTTTAAATATTAAAATGATTGGGTTAAATCTGCCATGAAACATGACTCGTTAACATTCAGATCTGTACATTCATCTAACCACTTACACCTGGATTAATGTTATATATTTTGTGAAATGTAGACAGATAAATGCTGTGTTGTAAACAATGTCTCCCATTACGGATTATGGTTTTGATGATGTGATAATCAAAGGACCAATCCTCGTGTAAATTATTCGCAAGTTACAAATAAATTTTGAGACAAATAATAAAAATCTCCTCAGCAATAAACAAGCAACGAGACTCGCTGCACCTTTGCACAGGAACTTGACAAATGGTAGCTATAGTTATTGCTCCATTGTATGTGTTTTGTATGTGCTGTATTGATGTTTGTATTTTTATAGAGCCCTTTTTTGTTGAGTGGGGACAATAAAAATCTCCAAATCAGAATTTGAAATAATGCTCCTCCGTTTTTGTTTAAATATTAGAAATTGAGTATAAACTTTGAGGATAATCCTTAGGCCTGTCACGATAACAAATTTTGCTGGACGATAAATTGACCTAGAAATTATTGCGATAAACGATAATATTGTCGCTTTGAGACCATTTTTCAACTAATATAATGATAATGGCATAATAACGCAAGTACATCCTTTCAAAGATCAATAAACCTTTATTTCTAAAGAATATTTAACATTGGAATGTGAAAAAGACATTTTAAATATCCAAAATAAATAAAGATGGAGGCTGTGGCCAAAGCAATTGAGCCATGGCCAGCAACGGTTCCTTACTGCAGCAACAATGTTAGCACCATTGTCTGTAGCGATGCGGAGGCGTGACGGTACACGTGATGATGATGACGTATGTGTTTTTTTTCAAGGTGTTTCCCCGGTGTTTACCTGTTAATCTAAACATGTACCAGCTGTCTGTTTATAATCATATGGATGCTGTTATAATGTGTTGTGATTGAGATCCTGACACACCATACATCCTGGAAAGTGACAAAGTTACGTTTTTCTATCATTTACATAATTACATAATCGCCATCAGTAAACTGGACGCTGTCTGACTATTTCACTCTCGGGAGGGCTGACCGTCACCATGACAACAGTAACTGACCGTCGCGCGACTAACACTTGGTGAGTTAAAGTTTTTTGCCGGGGACAGACGCTGTTTTTCGGGCAGAAATGTGACGAAGAGTCGGTCAGACCGACAGGCTGACAGACACTTGGTGAGTTAAAGTTTTTTGCCGGGGACAGACGCTGTTTTTCGGGCAGAAATGTGACGAAGAGTCGGTCAGACCGACAGGCTGACAGACACTTCTTCACGAATAACTGCGGTATTTTTTTCCTCACATAAGTTGCCAAAGACACGACCAGTTACTACGTTCCTGTTGTTTGGTCCTGTAACGTTGCTTTGTGGGACATTTATTTTTATTTTGTTGAGTGAAGGATCTGTAGAGTTATCAGACACCAACACCATCAGATCGACACGCCCTCGCTCCGCGCCGCCGGCTCGGTTCGCCTCTGATACTACCTCCGGAGGCGCAGCGAAATTTCACCCCTCACCGCATCTGAAACGTTCACACAAAGGCGGATGCGGAGAATTGGCGCAGTATCCCCGCATGCAAACGGCTGCGTGAATGGGGCTAGTGACTGACAAGAGGGTTCTAGTGAGAGACACGAGGAAAACAAACAAGCATGCAAATGGAAATTATCGAGGCCGGCAAAATTATCGAGCTCATTTTAATTTATCGTATGATTAATTGATTTATTGATTATCGTGACAGGCCTAATAATCCTGATGGAGTTCTTTCAAGGTAGATCCCTGCTTCTACTTCACTGTCATGTTCTTCTCGCATCTGATCAGGAACAACTGCGATCTAAAATGAATATGTGGGATGTTCATGTCATTGCTTTGGTCACCTCTCTGTAGAGCAGAAGAAAATCGACAGTGAATGTCTTGTTCTCGTAGTTGCCCATCTCGGTGAGTCGTACCCGCCTTCCGAATGCATCATACTCATATTTGGCCACAGCCCACAGCTTCTCATTCTGTGTGGACTGGAGAAAGATGATTTGAGTCAGTTAACATCTCCCTCTTTCAGGTATTGTAATTGCATTTTGTCATTGTGCTCAAATCACAGGTACCAGGTAACACACACTAGTAACACACAGTAAATACTCACCACACTGAGGGCCCCGCTCAGAAAAGGAGGAGTTCCTGCATTATGAAATGATCAAACTGTTATCATTCAACAAAACACTGACAAAACAACTACTCTCAAGCATAAATGAACCAAGAAAGAAGAATTGAGAGATCTATTCATACAACCACAATCAAAATCAACTTTGTCTCTCTGTTATTTTACTTACTGCATGGGTGAGGTGCCTGAGCCAGGCAGCCTGCCAGAATGCAAGCTAATACCACTAAGACTTTCATGTTGTAGGCTTCCACGCTCCTCTTCTCAGGCAGCAACAAACACTCTGGTGCTCGAGAGGGGAGGCACTTCCTTATAAACACAGACCCTGACGCTCCGGGAGAAACTCCTGCTTCCAGGTTTTATCTTTAACCCCATCAATCACATGAAAGTCAAGAGCGAAAACCTTTTATTATCAGGCCCAGCATCAAGATAAAGGGCCATTAGAGGCAGCAACAGTGACACATCATGCCTGTTCTACTTTCTTTACAATGTTGGCTGGTTAATGTTTTTCTTGTACAGGAGATGTGCAACTGTTAAAGACTACTATAACTTTTCCAACCAAACAAAGAACATAACCTAAATTACATGACACAGTGTAGTCAGTGAAATATGTTCAGAAAAATTCCCTTTTTTTCATAAAGTGTAAGTGTTGGCTGTGAGGTCTGTGTACAGTGGGTCAGGGGTGAAGAATGTTGTTTGTGATCACACAAGGAGGTGGTGTATAAACCCAGAACTGGATTTTGGCTGACTGGAGAGGAGGTGTGCAACAGCTCCATGGATGAGGTCACTGTCATGTGAGGTGGAGGTGTGTATACAGCAGTATCCAGGTTTGTTACGTCAGGCAGTAAAACACTACAGCTATATTAATCTTTCGTTTTTTCTATTCTCGATGAACCATGCACCACTTTGATAGGTCTGATGATAAAAAGAACAGAACAAAACTTTGTTATCAAAATCTAACTGTGATATAATAAGACATTTTTGAATAAATGTTTGTCAATGGCAAACCCACTTACACATTAAAAGGTTAACTGACCCAAAGGTAAGCAACAGTCACCTGACTGACTGAGCTGTGGTTGGTTAATATTGTATCGTTCGACCTTCTATTCATAGATTTTACAGCGTCTACTTTATTGCATTCGCTTCCACCAAATCCGTCACAACCACATGATGTTTGAATAAAGATGACGACAAGTTTGTCTTCATTTGCAAAACATTTTGAAAGTCACTTCTGTGCTGATGATGGAGATTTGTCAAAAATGATCAGCTTTACGCGTGACATTTAATTGTCACAGTATCAGGTGATTCCTGCACTGCCTGTCCAGTTAGACAGCAATCCAGCCACATAGTGAAGAGACAGTGAAAGATAACAATGACTTTACTCCCGAGGCAAAACATAAGTATTTTATTTTTTATTGCAGCAGGCAAATAAACTTTGATATGTTTTAGCTTGCAATTCTGTTAATCACACAAAGTTCATTTTTCAGGTCTTTGTGAATGACATTTATCATAAACACCTGTAAGACTGGCCTGTGGAAAAAATATAATTTCATCTAAGTTCATGGTTTAAATATTCAGCACCACAGATATAATGTAGTTATAAACTATATACATAATTTTGTTGATTTAATTTTTTAATTTTTTTTATAGTTTTCATATAACCCATCAGCTACCATTTGTAAACTCTGTACTGCTGAGTTTAAAATAAGAAGTACTTAAAAGACTTAGTGTTAGGCTAAAAGCTGTTTATTTTAGAAACTTGCATAAGCAGAAAAAATATTTATACATTTTTCACTTAGTTTTTAACACAAAAACTAAACATCTCCTCAAGGTTTCAAGTAGGCAGAGCATGTGTCTGTCTACCCACTGGTGGTAGTTTGAGCAGCTGGCAAATGTCGTTGCACTCCGGTCCATGTTGCTCTTCAAGGAAGTATGTGAGGCCTTTGGCAGCAAAGTTGGCGGGGCCTTTGGGAGTCTTGGTGGAGTGAATCTGGGGGTCAGTGAGGTAGGTCAGTCCTTTGCCATTGGCTGTCACCCACCCTGTGAAAAAATATTTAATTTTAAAGATAAAATGTAACTATTTCAGAGAGCCTTTTTCTAATACGACAAGACAACCTGTGGAAAGTCATGTCACTACTATCAGGGATTTCAGTGATCAGTCACACAGACACACCTTGTAGGTCAACAACAACTTCTTGGTGGTCAGACAACAAGTAGGTGAAGTGTCCAAAGGCAAGGCCATAGTCTGTAGCCTGGAAACTCTTGTTCTTCTTTTCTTTGTTGTTGGTCAGTTTGACAAAGTCTCCAAGCATGTAGGGCTCCACTGTTACACAGCCCACAATCTCATTTCCATTCAAAATCTATTGGCAAGTACAGAAAACAAGAGGGAAATAAGAAAATATACATGGCCTCACTTCGACACAACTCATTAATATGGCTGAAAAATACAGTTATGTGCATTTGTGTAGTATAAATTTCTTCTGACCTGACCTGACTATGTTTCTACGTGTAATTAAATGTGGTGTTAGAACATGATAGTAAGTAAAATACTCAGCAGAGGTATCAATGCCAACATTTTGGTTCAATTCATTCAGAGAAGAGCAGAGACAATCGAGAATAATCACCACTAAGATAAAATCTGTATCATAATTTCTCAATTCCCCTTTTTAAAGCTCAAAGTACATTCTAGACTTATAACCAACAAAATATTGGCTCTGCAACTGTTATGAGATTACATTTCTAGCCGTAAACTAACAACTGGAGGGTGTACTGTGGTATTATTTCAGACTGCTGCTGGCTATCCTCCACTCTGCTGCTCCTGAAGTTATGTATGTATGTGTATGGGGTCTTATTAAAGATGTATTCATGAATGAAGTCATGTTCATCTTAATGTCGCATCTGCGTCAAAGTATTAAATTAAATTATTATAACCATTATTATTTTAGGTTTCCTTTTCTTGTTTTTACGACTTGGCCTCACCAGTAGTGCTTCCGATGGAATGAAGAAGATCTGAGCCATGACTTCCTTGTCGTAAAGACTCTTGTTGAATTCAGTCACATAGTACTGGGCTGTCATCTGTCTCTCCACATCTTTCAGGTGAAACTGGATCTCCTTTGGCTCCAGGTAATCTTTCCCCACATAGCTAAAGACATACATTCACAGTTAAAGTGAGATTAAAGGACATTAAGTTCAGGATGTGCCTTGAACTGTGTAGCTCATTACCTGCTCAACCTTTCCTCCTGATGTAAAAATTGCACCCATATTGCCTTTCTCTGATTGCCCTGCATCCCCATTGGCTCGCCAATGTAAACGCAGGTCTCCCTGGCTGTCCACAGCCCTGTGACCTTTGAGAACTTCAAGTGAAGAGCACCTGATAGAGATGACATTCAGAAATTAGCAGATAGTTGCAAACAATGTTTTGTTCACCACTTAAAGGGTAACTCCACCAATTCTACACACTGAAGTGTGTTTACTTGTCTTGCATGTAATATGATATATATTGCCTCAAGTGATGTCACTCAGTGGCTTAGTTGCATCGTTGGGTAACGTCGACTTTGAATTAAACAACAATGTTAGTTCAAACTTACTGTAGGCAGTGTTGTCCTTCTTGAGTTTGAATCGTGTCTTATCACTTTGCAGTCTCTTCAGCAGACACTCATGGCAAACTCCAGCTAGTAAGGCTTGGTAGTCCTGCTGTGACAACAAATACTGTTTCTCAGGGACAACACCAGCTAAAAAGCTGTGCTGTAGGCAGCTGTAGCACAACGGGTTCTTTCTCTGAGGGACATTCGCTTTTTCTGTAGACGTGACTTCACTGAGTTGGTGTCCACTCTGATTCTCCTCCAGCATCTCAAATGAACTCTCTGTGGAGGTTTCAGTGGAAGCACACTGATCTGGGACAATTTGGGAAGTGTTTGTGTGGCGGCCTGCTGAGGAGTTCTTGGTAGCAGGTTTTACAGATACTGAGTCGAGTTCTGTGTCCATATTTGGATCAACACGAAGGCTCACCAGAGGTCGTGGCTTTGACAAGTCTCTGAATTCAGACCCAGGTGTTTGGATTTTGTACGTGGGATCATGAGCTGATTCACTGCTTTCAGTATCAAGTGTTTCCAAGAGGAAGAAGCTTTCATCAGACTCTGTGGACTTGCTGCTTTGGCCGGATCCTGCTTTAAACAGGCTATTTCTCTGTGGTTTTCTGTTTGTGGGGGAGTTAAGGTCAGCTGAGATTTTCTCCCATGAGGACTGGGAACCGAAACTGTCGCTGAGGGAGCTTGAGGATGTTTTGAGAGCTAGCTGGGACAAGGATTGTGCTGCTGCTTCAGCTGCTGATGGTTTCAGCGGCCCACTAACAACATCAGTCATCCAATTCTCCTCAGTTCCCAGTGTCTCTATTCCAGCTTGCATCACTTCAAACTTCTCTAAATCACTTCTCCCACTGGAGGAGGAAGTGGCAGGTATTGCAGATCTTGGGACGGTATGGGAACTGACAGCAGAGTTAGAACCTTGCAAGTTCCACTTCTTGTTTTTATGAGCAGATTGTGTCATGCTGTCTGACCTATCATCATCTACCTCAGTGGTCAGACAGTTCTGGTTGTTTGCTCCGTGTTCAATGGCGATACTTCCTGTGTAGCCACTACTGCTGGGCCTAGGAGAACCTGAACCACTCAAGGAGAAGTTCTGCCAAGATGAGCCAAGGTTGTCTGTGCTTTCTAGAGTGGTACACAGGTCAGACCTTTGAGCTGGGTGCACAGCAGATGACTTAGAGCCTTTCTGTTGTGGTTCCTCTCCTTTGGATGCACCTTTGGACACTTTGCGAGCCTCAGTGCTACATTCCGTGTTGAGTGTACCGATGGTTGTCCCAAATGCAGTTATACAAAGCCTTGCCCCATCTATCTCGTCTTTAGTGCCCTTACAATTTGTGTTGGTTGCCTCACAGAGTGATGCGTGATACTTTTGGAATCTCTGCATCACCTTAGCGAAACCTTCCAGAGTGAAGTTTACCGACGTGTCTTTGATGTTTCTGTAGCTGTCAGGGATAAAAGACCCCTTGTCAGAATTAAGGAAAGGCTCCACTTGCAACAGAAGTTTGACTTTGGTGACCAGGCGCATGATTTCAGCGCAGAGGCTGTCTTTGTCATGGGTGTCCGCATCATAATCATAGAAATTTGCTAACGCTTTTTGGCAAGCTTGAGTTGCCTGCGCCACGACCTCTTGAGGAGCGCCGAGCCATTTGTGAGCGACAGTGAGGGAGTAGGCAGCCTTGAGGAAGGTGTGAAGCTCCTGCTTGCTGGTGACTGATTCGCCCTCTGCTTTGGTGAGCAGGCCAATTGTAAATGCCTCTCTAGCCTGCAGGAGGAAATACTGCCTTTGAGAGGCAGGGCACTCTGCTGAGAAACTGTACGATAACAAGCAGGTCCCCTGAGTTGCCTGGAGAAGAAAGCAGCCAGAGTTTATTTATGCATGCCTCTGGGACCTCTGCGTCTCACATGGAGACGTGATACTCAAGATTCATTGTGACCTACACTTTGATGATCATTATCAATTTACATTGTGAATAAATGTCTATAAATCTGATTAGAAATAATAAAAAAAAAGATCCTTGTAACTCCAGAACTTAAAAATCATTGCATTTTCAATTTTTCGTTAGAATCCAGGAAATCCAGTGACAGTCTCTACACACTGCTAATAGCTAATTTACCATTCTGTCATTATTACACTTGTATGGAAGAAAAGTCAGGTGAAATGATGTAGCCCACAACATTTTTTGGAGCTTCACAGCATAACAGCATTGCAGCAGTCTCCTAAACAAGTGGAGTAGATAGAGACTTGTTTTAAAATGTAAAAAAACAACCAAAAAATAGATAAAATGGCTCCATACAGCTCCTGCGGCATACACCAAGTCTGCAGCAACCCCAAGAACCCAAATTGTTATTTACAACCTTTCTTAAGCTGAAATCCTAACAGTAGCTGCTATGCTAATAGTGTTAGCGTGCAGCCCGTCTGAAATGGGTGCACGAGCTTGGACACGAGTTGAGGGCGTAAATAATGTCTTTTGAAATTAATGTGGGATCTCTGGGCTTGGGTTATGCTGGACGAGCTGTATGGAGTCATTTTGTGTTTTTTTTTTTGGTTGTTCTTTAAAATCCAAATCTACTTCAGTTGTTTAGGAGAATGCTGCAACACTCCAGAAACTTCACCTGACTTTCTATCAGCATGGAGGTGAGTAGATAATGACTGAATTTTCATTTCTGGGTGAACTTTAATGGTGTCGATTTACTTCAATGTAAAGGCTAAAAGAACAGAACTCGGATTGTAACTCGCAGCAAACTAACTGACTTCACAGGAACATTAAATTACTGTTCGACATCCAATGGGGAGTTGATTCATGTCAACTGCAGGAATTTGTGAGCCGTGGCAGATACCTGTCAATGAGCAACTCACCACATTGGTCAGCACATAGAGGGAAGTGTACTGGCTGTATACAACCGCAATCTTTGCTGCCTGGGCTGCTGAAAGAAGACGGTGACTCCTGTCCCCAAGTAAAGACTGCTCCAACAATCAGACAAGGAAAAGAAAATCATTCATAGCCAATGAGATACAAAACAACATTATATCATTTGGACTTACCAAATCAATATCTGGATTGGACCTAAAAGCGTGGAAGTCCTCATCATTCATGGACACCAATATGTTGGCCAGTATGCCTAGAGAGGTTCCAATGCCCTGTAAAATATACAGCCATGTAGAGCAGTGTGTAAACTGGGATTTGCATGTTTACAAGCTCATGATGTGTCAGCTGTGATGGCTGTATTGTGGTTGTCTGGGCTACCTTTTTATCAGGCTGAGGAAGTGCATAGTAGCCGACCAGAGAGGCCCAGATTAACTCTGCAGCCTGTAGCCACAGGCCTGAAACAGAACACACATCAACCATAATCTCTGTGTATCAGCGGAGTAGATTATTTTATTTCATTCAGGAAAAGGTCTTACCCAGCTTTTGCAAAATCATTCCACGCACTTGAACACTAACAGCCTGTACAAGAACCCGGTCACTTTCAGAGTGGTACACCCAACAACCTGTATTATGAGACAAAGCTTTAATCAGATTAAAATGAATTACACTGAACAAAAATGTAAACATGACATGTTTTCTTGTCTTTTTGAAGTAAAAGATCATGAACTTTTGACTTTTGATATTTCCCAGAAACAACATTGTAGACAGTTTGGTAGTGACTTGAACATTAAAGTCATGGGCGAATGCTTTGGTGAACTTTGGTGCAGTTGGCATACCAATTGCATACTCCCTCAAATCATGTGACATCTGTATGCATTAATCATGCTGTTTAATCAGCATCTTGATTTGCCACACCTGTCAGGTGGATGGATTATCCTGACAACGGAGAAGTGCTCAAGAACACCTAATTTGTGCTCAAAATTTGAGAGAAATAAGCCTTTGTGTGCACAGAAAAAATCCTCATATCTTTTACTTTAACTCGAAATTGTTGCATTCATATTTTTGTCCAATGTACATGATTAAAGGCAATTAATGAGTCCTACCTGTGGCCCCACTACTGTTAATGAGACTGCTCAGTATGTATTCTGCCTTCTGTAGTTTGCCTGTAGAGAAGATGATTATAATGTTCACATTTAATTCACTCTGTAGACAAAACAAAACATCACATAACTGTATGAAAACATTTCTATCACTCATTATTATTACCCTAAACAATGATTAGGAAGTGTAATCCATTCATCCATTCACATTTATTTAGCGTCAGTGGCTTCCCACAAAGACAATAACAGTAATGAAGTATCATCACCAGCCCCATACACTCAACCCCACTTCTCCACCACTGTACCAGAGTTAAGGTAGACTCTGGCCTGACGTATGACCAGCTGGGGGGCTACAGGGGTGTCAGGGTGGCGTCTGTGGAGCAGCTTGGTGATCTTCAGCAGCCGGCTGGACTCGTCCTTCCAGTAGAGGAAGCGATCGACTAAGAAGACCACCGCCAGTGACGTGCGTGCCTCCTGAGCCACGATGGAAACTTTTAGAACAGCCTGGCAACACAGTAAAAATATTTAGGAAATATGTGTAAGGCCACAAGGAAACCTTGAATTAGCTGTGTGGTATTACCAGCAGCTGAGATAGGTGCTTGCTGATGAGAACACTGAGGTTGGTCTTGTCACTGGCACTGACTGACTGCTTGTACTGCCACTTCTCCGGCACAAAGGGCCACTTCATTTCCATTGCCTCCTGCAGGAGGGAGGCCAGCTCTGCACATAGTGAGTCTGAATAAAACAAGAGATACGTATTAAACCTTTTGTTGCAGGAGGGAATAATTTTAGTCAAGGCTTCACAAGGAGACTTTCTACAATATCACCTTCATTCAGGAAAAGTTGCACAGATTGTTATTTTGCTCTTATCTAACCACCTGTTGCTTTCAATGGCCAGCAAATTCGTCTTATCAACATAATTTACAAAATGCTGAGTACAGGGTTTCAAATAGTGAGGATAAGACTAACTTCCCACATGCAGAATCACATCATGACTTAGTTTTAGGCTTCAGTTTTATTTTGGGATTAATAGCAGGATACAATTCATGTCAAAATCAAAACAAAAGTGCGCTGTTTTTTTCTTTTTGGTGTTCAACTTTTCTGTCCTTTCTTCTTTTGGTTGAGACATTTTGTATGTGGACACTGGGAAGGCAGAAGGACTGGGTTAAACAAAAGAAAATCTCCTCAAATTCATGACAACATCATATTGTATTCAGGGACTGTTTGTAAAAAAAAAAAAAAGGCTCTGTCCCTCATTCTCAACACAAACCATATGTGTGGATCTTCTGTGAGTAAAATTCCACCACCAAATCTCTTCAAACAAATCCCAATCTGATTTCCTCCAATCCCCAAATTAAAACTGAACAAACAGCACCATCTTGTGTCTGACCTCTGCAGCTGAGGTAGCTCAGCTTCTCTGGCTCTGTAGGCTGGGTGGACTGTGGAGCTGCTGCCACTGCTCTGAGACACTCTTCCAGTAAATCCCCCACCTCTTGGCTGTCCATTCTAGTAAACAGATGCTGTAGCTGTTGCCTGGGATGAACGGATTTCCTCCTTTCTTGGCCCCTTCCTCCTGTCCCTGTATTGGGAGTGAGTCAACAAGGGGAAACCCACGGGTGACTCACTCCCAATACAGGGACAGGAGGAAGGGGAGTGAGTCAACAAGGGGAAACCCACGGGTGGTCCAGACTGGTGTGGAGAAAGGATTGCACTATCAGGTATTTATACATTTCAAAATATGAGTCAAAAAATACATGAATTCTCACATAAATTAATAAATGAGATGACAAATAAAAAAAATAAAATAAAAATCCATTTGGAGTCTTGTGAAGTGTACACCTTTACTGATGTGCTTGTATTCCCATTAAACATGTGGGTAAAACATCTGTTTATAAAAAATCCACTGTGTCTATAAGGTTTGACAGTTACTATATGGTTACATATCTACTTTTAATTACTTCAGTCATTATATTGTGACATCTTACAGCAGATTTTCATTTTTCATAGCTATTATATAGGCTACAAAATGTTTAAAGGTGTTATCATAGAGACAGACACAAAATGAAAGTATAATGACTATTTTCACAATATTGACAACTAGAACTACTCCACAGACATACCTCAGCGGGACTAGAAGTCGTTTAACTCGATATATTTAACTGGTTCTTTTCGCTTTCGTAAACTTTTCTCTCTTTTACAGTCATGTTCGACTTACAACTTCATTTTTATGAAGCCTACAGTAAATAAACAGCACCTACAGCGACTTCAGGATCCATTTAGTCTTCCTGGTAGGGCAGGACTATATGTTGCTGCCTTCAATTGCTGTCGGAAATATCGCAAATTCTACTCAAGTGCGCTTGACCTGCCAGCATTAAAAAGACTACAGAACAGTGTGTTGACCAGGTTATGCTACTAGTCGATCACTATATCTTATCAATATCAATTTAATCTGGGAAGTCAATCTAATATTCTATTGTGATACTGTGAGCGATATATTTATCTAACACGGTGAATTGTTTTTCTAGAATTATACAAGCTTTCGTTATTCATGCAAACCAAGAGAAAAAACTATGTTTATCCTGTCATATTTTTTTTCCTTTTATAATCAAGTGTTGTCCCATTCAATATTCGTACAACCTACCATTTAGGTTGCTGCCATGCTTAAATTACCTTGGCAATCCATCCTGGATTTTATGTTTGGGGTTATCACCCACTTTATCCTGCAGCACCCGAACGCAGCATGTGACGTTATGAAGGGGGCAGAACCCTATGTTGTAGCAACAGGTATGTGTACTGAATGTGCAATCTATGACAGTGAACATTAAAATATAAGATATATTAATTATGGCAGCCTTTTGATGAGCCTGAATAAAATGCATCCAGTCTCCATTCTTCCACTGCAGCACCTCTTGTTTGACAGCACGTGAGCTCTCTCTTAAAAATTCACTGAAAATGCAATCTTCACTTAAAATCTCATTTTTTTGAAGTTTATTAAGTGTACTTGAAGGCAGCACAATAGTAGAAGTGTAGACATGTCTGATGTCTGAGGCTGTCGGGGGATGATTTATGATTGCCCACACGCTTTAATGACGCAGAGATTGTTATGTGTGTGTAATGGTACGTAGCAGCACGTACACAATAAGCATGTGAACATGTGGTGTTGCTGTGATACTACCAATAGGCGGGACTGTGGCTCTGCAGTGTGTGATTGTGAGCTGCACAGCTGGAACATGAGCAGAAGGCAGGCACGCGGTCCAGCTGCGACCAGATGACTGAGCTCAGCTGCTCCCGCTACACCAACACACATCCTTAACTTGCTGCCGAGTGCGCCGCGACAGGACTTGTGCGCATTGTGGGGTTAATGTGCCGTAAGAGAAATTACCCGCATAGCTCATCCAGAGGACCGTCAGCATCAACTCCGAAGAAGGATCCGAAGTGTGATGACTTCTTCTGGGTTTCGATCATCTGCGCCTCTCTCCGCATGACCTGGTGATCCCACTCCGAAGCCAAGCAGGCGTTCTGAGTTCGGTGGTGCTGGTGATGTAACGCTTTTCATCTCAGTGATCCCTCCACAAATCACTGTAGCCTCTTCTCTCAGAGCATGGGACCCTTCAGACTCTAAAGGTAAGTCATGTGTCATAACTTGAATGTTAGTACAGAACTGAGGCCAC
Organism: Pagrus major; assembly: GCF_040436345.1. NCBI lineage: Eukaryota > Metazoa > Chordata > Actinopteri > Spariformes > Sparidae > Pagrus > Pagrus major. The sequence goes on along the minus strand of NC_133224.1, from coordinate 18,512,693 downwards.
TTGAGCTCATATATATTTTTTACGCATGGAAACCCAGTGATGTTTTGTGCCTGGATCACTCCAGGATCAGTTACATCAGTGTCAAAATGTGCTATTGTGTTGCAACAGCAGATACAATCAGGTGAGGACTTGCCTGGTTGCACCATCAACCACAGCAATGTCAAAATCTCATGTTGACTCATTAGTGTGTCATGAATGCGTTTTTTACTTTGTGTTGGGGAAAAAAAAGTGCTCCCAGCTGTGCTGCTCAGACTTGTAGAAGACAGGGGCTGCAGCTACAGCTGTCAGATATCTACTAGTTGAACTAATAGAATCAACGGGCCTGTGCACGGTCATTTTCAGGAAGAGGAGCATCACAGAGCATAGCAGAGGCGGATGGAGGAACGCCTGTTCCTAAAATTAGATTGAGGGAGTGGCAGGGTCTTTAACCTGCTTCCTTGAGAATGATGGTAAACAAAAGTCCAGTGACATGCAAAGTTATGGCTTGACCCCTCTGGCAAGAGGAGGGGAGGAGGGATGCTAAAGCTCAATCTGAACATCTCCTTTCAACCCTCATTCATCGTTTCATGCCCGATAGCTTGCTGAGGGATTCATCAAACACCACTGACACTGACTGTCAAGGCCCCCTAAGCAGCTCCTCTAATAACCAATCAATGCGTTTGTGATGATGAGACTCCTCAGTGACTGGAGAGTAACAGTCGAGGCCACATCCCAGCTCAGCCCTAGCTGCTGGGTTAAACAAGTGAGAGGTCACACTTACCGTCCCCGCTTTATTTCTGTTCAGTCAGCCCCCTCATTACCTGCTCTCTCAGACAGGCTGCAGCTGTCTGACTGCAGTGATTCAAGGTGATTTTCTCTCACCGCCCCCAGAGCAGCAGGGATTAGGAGGCATCTTTGAGTGTCGGGGCTGCTGATTACTTGTGCTGCAGCATCCTAGCCGACTTCACCCCTGCCTTATCCACCCATGTTTTTGGTGTCAGAGCAGTGGGATTTGACTTGTAAGCTGTGACTGGCTGCCTCTCTGGAAATCTGAAAGTCTTAGCAGCTGTAGTGTGGCAGCCCAGCACATCCTTGTGGGAGGCAGAAAAGTCACTTCAGTGTTTTTCAGTGTGGCTGCTTTGGCCGGAGCTGCGTTGCTGATTAACTGTTCCTATTTTGAATGTCGGACAGGCTTGCTTTGTGTGCGCTTGTTCATACAGATCGGCATCTGCTTGAGAGAATGCAAATGAGGCAACCACCAACATCAGCCCTGATATGTGCAGTGCCCACACAGACAAATCTGTCAACAAAAGTCCATTTTATCAGACCAGAGCTTTATTTTTTTTTTTATCATCAGTCAACTCAAAGCAACCCATGGCCTCCTCATCTCACATGCACAACAATTGAAGTGGTGCTCGACTTGAAAGATATAGCATGGTTTTCAAGGATTCAAAGAGCCTCCAGTATTGGGGTAAAATCATGTAGAAGAGATAAAAAGAAAAAAGCCTCTGCATCTCTATTTCTCCTTTCTCTCCTTCGCTGCCGCAGTGCAATTACTTCAGGCCCTCTGGAGCAGCCACCCTTGGTATTTAGCATCATTTCCAGCCACCTCGTCCACCTCAACCTGCAGCAGTGTTGTTGCACTTATCAGAAAAGCCAGCCATAATTGGATCTATTGTGTGGGGCTGCCGCTGCTTTACGTCAAAGGACCAAGAAAATCTGAGTGGACGAGGAGGAGGAGGAGGAGAGGAAGGAATAAAACGAAGGCAACACAGAGGGACATAGTGAGGAAGAGGGAAACAAAACTCTATAATTACAGGGAGCGGACGAGAGCGACAGCTCAGCCAGACATGTGTGCTGGATGTTCGCCATCACCGGGGTGCACGGTCCGATGCACTTTCTGCCTCTATCGCACTTTTCATTAGCTGCTCCAATCTATTCCCCCACAGTCCCTGTACTACACTCCTAATTACCTGCGTCAACCTTTCGCACTTCATCTCCTGGATCGAAATCACACCAAGCATATTTGGAGTCATTCATTAAAACTGGAGAGTGCTGGAGAAGTTTTCTCTGACCTGTGTTGGGAGTGTTTTTTCAGCTTATTTAAACAGCAGAAAAGGGAATTTAAAGGCGTGCAACATCAGATTTGGTTTTACTCCCAGTGTACACTGACACAGTGATCCTAAACTGACAACTAGACTGGCACTCAACAGATCTATGAGCCACATTAAATTGTATTCACTCACAGATAGCAGTCGCCTAAATAAGCCTGATTTTTTACATCAGGTTCATTAATCTGGGAAATTAACAAACAGGTCGAAAAACACTCTATCTCACAATGACAAATAAAGTGAGAAGAAATTCCTAGATGTGTCCCTTTATCCAGATCCGCACTAAAAGTTAATGGGGTCTATTCTGGGCTGAGACCCAGCCTCCATCAAAGTTTCATGGAAATCTGTTCAGTAGTTTTTGTGTAATCTTGCTGACAAACCAACCAACCAAACAACTAAGCAACCGACAAACAAACAGATAGACAAATGGTAAAAGCATAACCTCGTTGGCAGAGGTAATAAAAGATCTAATTGTGCCTGGATGTGACATCTCGTAATGGGTAAAGGGTGTATATCAGGATTTTGCTTGAACCTTGGTAAACTTATTTAAACGTAAATATCATCTCTGCTCCTTCTCTGTCCCTCCTTGTATCTTCCTGCCCCTCCGTCACCTCTTCAGCTCCCATGAAAGGGCACAGACCATGTAAAATCTCAGTCTGTCACTGCACTCTGCTCTCCTCACCTTTAAAGGCATGGCTGAAATGCAGAACGGAGAGGCAGCAGCAGAGGAGTAGGAGACACAGGAGGGGAAGGTTGCTGGCGAGGGAAAGTGTCGGACCTGAGGAGGTATAAATCAAGCTGTGGCTGGAATTAAATCAGTCAGGGTGAAACACAGTAGTGGATGAACCTCCAGTGAGGGCGGATCGAAAGCTCACTGGCTGCTGCATCTTGGCTCGTATAGTAATTACTAAAGGCAGTGAATTAGCAGTGATGGTGATTACATTGGTGTGATTACTTAAGATTTCAGTTGGCGGGGAATCCTTCTGGGCTGCAGATGTTAGGCGTGCCTCAATCTCAAGTAAGGGAATCGAAAAATGTCTGTGGTGTCATGCACCTGCAATCAGAAAAGTGCATTCATTTCTCCACTTTTTCGGTGTGCACATTTGCACAATGAATGGTGTATTATGATGACAGGAAATTGTGGGGTTTGTGGTCTGCTCAGGGATGCAGGCTGTTTTTGGGAGGAATACATCAACAGGAACTAGCCAGAAGAACTAACACTGTTCAAACAGCCTGCAGGGGTACTGAAGAGACGCATGTGAAACTCCTAGTGTTCACACACAACACAAAACTAGAATGACTGTTGTGTAAAACCACTGTACAGCTCAGTGAGCACAACCCTGACAGGCAGGAGGAAATGAAGCAGATAAACGCTGTAGAAAACAAATTGGTCCCCTGATGAACAGTATGGGCCCCGTTCTGCAAACCACAGACATATCTTAGAAAACCTGAATCTGTGTGAAATGAAGGACTTGGCATCACTTGGTGTGTGAGCCGATGCAGTGGCTGTTTTTGGGTGGATGTTTTGCTGCAGCTAAGCAGCCTTACCTCCGTGTTTCTGCCTCCAGGCACTGGAACTGACTCACATCTGCATTGGGGGTTGCTAGCTTTGGAAAGCGCCATAATGAAGACCCTGAGTGTATATTGGGCTTTCTTTGATTTTCTTTCTTTCTTTTTTTTTTTTAACTTACTGTGCAGAAAAAGAAGCTTGAGTTTAAGGGAATAATTCAAGATTTGGTAAAATATGCTCATTCAAGTTCTTGCAAAGCATCAGATGAGAAGATCGATACTACTCTGAAGCTGCGGCCAACTTACCTAATCATAAACACTGGAAACAGGTTTGCTAGGTAGAATCCAGGAAGGTACTGAACCCAAGCCAAGAATTGGTTTCAACACTTGATCTTTATACTGATTACACACACTGATGAGCTTTAGAGGTGCTGGTAGGAGGATTGCCTTATCTTTGGACAGAGCCTGGCTGGCTGATCTCCTTTATTTCCAGTCTTTATACAAAGCTAAAGTGACCAGCTGCTGGCTCTATGCTGTATAGATATGAGAGTGATGCTTCTCATCTAACTTGACAAAAATGCATACAAAAAAATGTTATAAGGCTCTGTTATAATTTTGGAGAAAGGAACGTGTCCAGCTTTTCATAAATGTTTCCTTAAATCACATCTTTCCTTCTGGCAAAGATGAATGTTTCAGGTTACTGTGATGCAAGTAGATGACATTTGTTCACCCGAGATGAAAAACTGTAACAACAGGAAGTGAGGCTCCTGACTTCAGCATGACAGAAAAGCAGAAAAAGCAGAAAAAGCATCCTGATGGCGTTAGCTTTGGAATTGACAGACGGTTGGCAGAAATGGCCCGGGTGTTCTCGACGAGAGACAAGCTCTAACGCTCTATTGCAAAAGATGATTTGCCACGTTGGCTCTTTTGCACAATACAGCATGTGTTCTCATCTTTCACTCATCACACAGTTTGAGAAGGAAGTTATGTGTGTGTCAGGGAGATAACTGTCAGAGTGACAAAAAGGAGAGAGGAAAATGTGAGAAAACCAAATAATATGTCATGAGAATTTATTGCGCTTAAAAAACTTTGAATTGTTAAGAGAACTGAATCCTACGCCACATGTGATTGTAACAAGGTTAAAAAAAATGCAGACCCACACATACACTCGCCACATTTCACACACACACATACCAACACACCCTTCCGGTATTTGTTATGAAGCGAACTTTCACATCTGCGAAAAAGGACAGAAGTTTGAGCAGGAAGCCTGAAAACAAAGCAGTAAAAACAGCCTGACACAATGATACATTGTCGCGTTCGGGGGCAGATTTTTCGGGGGCAGATTTTGTAACAGCACATGGGATCTGCAGCCGTGCCCTTTCTGTCTCACATGTTACACTTTTCATTTGAAGTCAGAAGGTTGAGATTGGAGAGTGTGCCAGATGTGAAACAGGATGCGTGACTTTTTTCATTTTGTAGGACGTAATGAAACATTACACTCTGCCAGCTGCTATGTCTCCCAGCAAGACATTGTGAAATGTGCATGGTTTTCACCCCAACTTGTAAATGTAAAAGTTCTGCTTGCCTCCTTCACATACAGTATCAGTAGGACTGCTTCCATTTGCTTTATAGAGAGATTCAAGCTGGATCTTTTTGTTTTCCTTTGGTCATGACTATCCCACCCTATTTGATATTTTCCCTCTTTAGCCAACTGTCTCTTTCCACTTTTGACTGGGCTGAAACGAGGTAGCACATACGGTCTCTTCCTGCCTCCCAGTCCCCCTCTTTATCTCCCATTCTCCCTCTCTTCCCTCTGCCTCCCCCCTCCCTCCCCAAGGAGCAACTATAGCTGCTAATCTCAGTTTGCAGCCGGTGCCCCCCCACCGATGTGGCATTCTGCGTGTCCAGGGAAAAGGAAATGTTCCCCTTCCTGCTCTCAGTACCCTGCAGTCTGTAAATAGAGCCTGCCACCAGCCGCTCGGTAGGCCCCTCTGGAGAACTATATCTGTCCCATCATGCGACACCCTTGCTACAACTTCCTGAAACAAACTAAGGGGTGTTGGGCTGGAGATAAGGGTGGTGTGCGCATAATATGAAGAAGTGGTGTTTGTATGTGTTTTTGCAGTCTTGTAATTCTATCCACACGGCCGCTCAAGGACAGAAAGAGGAGATAAAGCTGCAGATAACTGGCCCTCACTTTAGAAATAAGGGTCAGAGTTTTAGAAAATAAACTACCATATTCATTTGAGACATTAGTATTTTTTTTTAAATAGTTGCCTGCCTTTACCAGCCTTTAAACTACATTTTAAAATGTGTGCCACCAGGTTGGATTGGGTGGAGAAATGTAAAATGGATTTTTCAGACATTGACGTACAGCACACCATTACATGCTAAATGTAGAGTATGCAAGACAACATGTTTTTACAGTGAGTAAAAGCCCAGTGTGGAGGAAATAAGTGGATTTAGGGGCTGAAATGGGGCCAAATATTCATAATCACGTTGTCATTAGCGTATAATCACCTGAAACTAAGAATCGCTGTGTTTTCGTTACCTGAGGGCCCAGACACACCAAACAGACATCAAATAACTAGTGGGCAACTGTAGCATCGTCTTATGTTGCCTGTGTCTTGGACAAAAAGCTGCACTTGAACACATTTGAAAGATTACAGCAACTAGCTGCCACCGACAGCCCCAATGTTAAAAATGCTAACATGCTGACGTTTGACAGATAATTTTGTATTTGTAGATTTTTTGTAATTTAATAGGTTTATAGTCATAAACCAAAGTTTTGTACAAATTGTTTTGAGCTGATGGTAGCTATAGATGGCATTTCACTCTGAACTGCATTAATCCCCGACTTTTCCTTCCTAATGACCAGTGTCAGTCACACTGCTGTCTGCAGAGCACTATCCCCAGCTAAAAGTGCTGCAGATAAAACCCTTTAAACATGTTTGTCTGAGGCACAGTGACCAGACTGTGTGTGATTTCAATGCCTGCCTCACTGCTAATCACAGTGAATAAATGCATCCACATCTGAAAACATCAATCAAACTTGTTTTCCCTAAATGCCAGTGGGGAGAGAATGAAACTAAATCAATAGCTGTATGGTGACTGTGCATTAGCTCAGGGTATTAACTAGCATGGAAATGAGCCTATTATGGCAATATCAATAGCAGGATGGATATCATTAACTGCGTGTTTGTCAGTGTCTTGTCATCAATCAGCACTAGCGTCAATTTTAATTCATGAAAAGGTTCTGATTTATACAGCCAGTTTCCTTCAGTGTGTGTGTGCTTTGTGGGGCGTACATAGCACCCTGATGTGATTTAGACAAGAAACAGGCATGCACACCCAAAATGATGTACTCACTTTATATAAATATTTATGAATTGTATTTGGATGTGTTGCTGTGTGTGAATAAATGCTAATGAATGTGTTGAATGTGCTCGCCACCGTGACTTTTGCTTATCAACATCATTCATTTGCTGGAACAAAATTAATTGACAATTTTCATAATCAAAGTATTGTTTAATTGTTTGATTGAATTTAAAATGTCAACCATTTGCTATGTGTTGTTACTGGCTATTATTTGGACAAAGCAAAGAAAATGCTGTTTAAGCTCTAGAAATGTTTTTTTCTCTTTTTTCTGATATATACTGTATATATACGCCAAACAATTACACAATAAGTTACGCCACAGATTAATCAACCATAAAAAAATAATCATTAGCAGCAGCACTCAATCATTTAAAGGGTAACTCCACCAATTTTTAATATTTAAGTGTGTTGACAGGTTTAAGGGAGCACTACTACATATATGACAAAAGTAGTACAAAGCCCTTTGTGGCTCAAGAAGATGCTGCATGTTATCTGATAAATTCCCTTCAGTGATGTCACTCAGTGGCAAAGTTGCATTGTTGGTAATGTAGGCACCAGCTTTTGAAAAGGAAGAATAATGCATGGAATAAGAAAAAGCAATATCTCTGGTTAACTGCCCATAATGAGTTTAACTGCGTTATAGAAGTGCAATACTTAACCAGTGGACTGCTTTTTGAAACATTGTGCCTACATTACCCACATTGCAGTTTGGCAACTGACTTACACAACTGAGTTAGATTTATCAAATCCCAAAAGGCTTTAAACTACGTTTTCACATATGCAGTAGTACTCCCCAAGACCCATAACACATTATTGTTTAAAAATGGTGAAATCCCCCTTTAATCTGAAAAATAATCAACAGATCTATTTTTATGGAAGCAATTGTTATTTGCAGCCCTATATTTAACTTTCCAGTGCAGACAAGCTGTGGTCAGTGCAATGCATTTTCTTGCTTATACAGTGTGTGTGCAGTTTTGTGCCGTAAATAGAGTTCTTTTCAGGTTAAAGAAGGCGTGCACAGTGGTACTGAACCAGTTTTACTCTTTGCAAGTTAGTGAGCATGAGAAAAACTGTACTGAGAATGTGTCTGTGTGGCCAGAGGATGTGACATTTTCACTGCCCACTAAACCAGCAGCACTCTGCAGATTCTGCATGGCCAGGATTGACCAGGCATCTGTCAACTTCCCCTTTATCCCAGCTGCGCCCCCGACCCTCCCCTAATCTGCCTGATCGATGGCCCTGGATGGTCGTCACCAGGCAACCAGGGATAACACCAAAGCCCTCACACTGTGTGCTACCTAACATTCAATCTGCGGCTTCACAGCTATATGAAACACTATTAGAAATCACACTGTGGGGAAAATACTTAAAGAAAAGCAGAAGGGGACGCTTATTAAGGATAAATCAGAATCTGAAGTCTCCTGAGAGAGAGGATTGTTCTCTGGGTTACAGCAGAGAGATCCTGTCGGTGAGATGATGAATGTGTATTCAACTATGGCAAGATGGTATGATCATCAAGACCAGCACAGCCTGTGCCACAGTGCCAGATTAGACGCAGTTAAAAGCAGCCGCAACATTTCGCCTCTTAAGAACAGACTGTTCTCAGCTATACATGAAAGTGAAACAGATGCCCATTTTGTCACAGAGAAATGCATTCAGCTCAGATGTAGATGACTCTTATCATTAATAATGGCTCTTGCTGTGTGGCTATAAGAGACTCCAAGGCCACTCTACTTCCTTTTCAGTTAAATTCATGAGATGTGAGCGGTGGTATCTGTTCTCGGAGAAACTAGACCCAGAAGTGAAAATAGAAATACTGCTGTTTTTTTGTAAGCCAGATGTCACAGGCCTTGGTGTGTTTTCTTTGAGGTTTCAGAGTTATAGCACTGCTCTACAGCTACAGTCCTGTGGTGACCTTCGCATCCCTCCCAGGAACTTTCATGTCTATCTATAGCAACAGTTCGTCATTTCGATTGTGGCCAGACGAGGGTTGTGTGATATGATCAAAATCTTGCTGATATAGGTCATTTCATTTCCAGGTAATGATGCATATAGAAATGAGCACATGATCTATTTATTATTACATTCTGAACTCAACATATTAAAATAACTTTCTCATATTTGATTTTTTTTCTTTTTATTAAGAACCTCTTTGGAAATGTTCAATATAGCATGTCACAAAATACTACATATTAATGCATGAAATATAAAAAGGAAAATAGAAAAATGTGCACATGGTCAAAATATGAACTACATATAATACACTTTAACAGTAGAACTGTTTGAATTGTAGCAGCAGACAAAGGCTAAACATAAATATTGGTATATAAAATATCAAATGTAAACATGGAACACTTTTTGAATTAGGTCTCCATACTAACATTAGTAAGTAAGTAAGTGTTGTTATAAATGAGATATTAAAACATCAATGTGAGATGAGATGAATGAGTTATATACAATTAATGACATTGTATGTAGGCAAGGGTGTGATGCAGGGTTTTCCACCCAGGAGTTAAAGGGACTCTGTGGAACTGCTTGTGTTGGGCTGGAAGCTGGTTATTAGTTTATGTTACCGGACTCCATTTCTAAACTAACGTTAGCTACTGTTGCTCTCTGTTAGCATGAGGATGGAGACACTGAGATAAGGCACTTGAGAACGTGCATAAAATCACATCCTTTGGATTTCCCCTGAAAATCCGACCGGAGTCTTTTAGGAAAAACATCAGCATCAAACAAACTTCAACAAATCGTCCACGGGCTTGTATAGGTCTAGGCCTGTCACGATAACAAATTTTGCTGGACGATAAATTGACCTAGAAATTATTGCGATAAACGATAATATTGTCGCTTTGAGACCATTTTTCAACTAATATAATGATAATGGCATAATAACGCAAGTACATCCTTTCAAAGATCAATAAACCTTTATTTCTAAAGAATATTTAACATTGGAATGTGAAAAAGACATTTTAAATATCCAAAATAAATAAAGATGGAGGCTGTGGCCAAAGCAATTGAGCCATGGCCAGCAACGGTTCCTTACTGCAGCAACAATGTTAGCACCATTGTCTGTAGCGATGCGGAGGCGTGACGGTACACGTGATGATGATGACGTATGTGTTTTTTTTCAAGGTGTTTCCCCGGTGTTTACCTGTTAATCTAAACATGTACCAGCTGTCTGTTTATAATCATATGGATGCTGTTATAATGTGTTGTGATTGAGATCCTGACACACCATACATCCTGGAAAGTGACAAAGTTACGTTTTTCTATCATTTACATAATTACATAATCGCCATCAGTAAACTGGACGCTGTCTGACTATTTCACTCTCGGGAGGGCTGACCGTCACCATGACAACAGTAACTGACCGTCGCGCGACTAACACTTGGTGAGTTAAAGTTTTTTGCCGGGGACAGACGCTGTTTTTCGGGCAGAAATGTGACGAAGAGTCGGTCAGACCGACAGGCTGACAGACACTTGGTGAGTTAAAGTTTTTTGCCGGGGACAGACGCTGTTTTTCGGGCAGAAATGTGACGAAGAGTCGGTCAGACCGACAGGCTGACAGACACTTCTTCACGAATAACTGCGGTATTTTTTTCCTCACATAAGTTGCCAAAGACACGACCAGTTACTACGTTCCTGTTGTTTGGTCCTGTAACGTTGCTTTGTGGGACATTTATTTTTATTTTGTTGAGTGAAGGATCTGTAGAGTTATCAGACACCAACACCATCAGATCGACACGCCCTCGCTCCGCGCCGCCGGCTCGGTTCGCCTCTGATACTACCTCCGGAGGCGCAGCGAAATTTCACCCCTCACCGCATCTGAAACGTTCACACAAAGGCGGATGCGGAGAATTGGCGCAGTATCCCCGCATGCAAACGGCTGCGTGAATGGGGCTAGTGACTGACAAGAGGGTTCTAGTGAGAGACACGAGGAAAACAAACAAGCATGCAAATGGAAATTATCGAGGCCGGCAAAATTATCGAGCTCATTTTAATTTATCGTATGATTAATTGATTTATTGATTATCGTGACAGGCCTATATAGGTCAATCGTCTTGGCTGGTCAGAGTGCTTCTCTTGTTTGAAATTAGCCCACTCTTCCATCTTCCCTATGTTTGTTTGTGTTGTCTGCATGCACAATTAGTTTATGCCTATGGAAGAATACAAAACAGCGTCCAAATGATGACAAATATTTCACTAAAGAGTGTGATTTGTCAATCAACAATAAAGCTGAATATTAATGACAGATGTTTTTTCTGTGGTCACATGATATACGTTGTCCTGTGGCACAGCCCGGTCCGGCAGTCTGCGACTTCTTCACACTTTATCTCTCCATGATCCGACCACATCTTTTTATAAAGCCACAGATTTGAATCTCATCTCATTTCACTATTTCCCCTACTCATTATCATACCGAATCTCGCTCACTCTCACGGTATGACTGATGATTGAAGCTTTAGTCTTACACTTCCCTCTCTCCCTCTATCTCTTGTTTTCACTCCATTCCTGCAGAAACGTGTGTGCGTATGTGTATGTGTGGCTGAGACAGCTCGTGAAGCCTGTAATTGAGTGTGTCCGCCCACCGCGTTGCAGCAGAGACAGCGCAGTGGATGGCTTCATTGTGTCAGGCACAATAGATACGTACACATACTCATCACACCCTTCGACAGAACCACAACATTGAAGAGCCATTAGTGGATGCAGCAGCAGCGGGGTGTGTTGTTGTGGATTCTGTGGCCCTAACTTTGTCACTCAAGCATAACCTCAGTGTTACCTTCACACGTATCAGCAATGAACCAAAATATGCAGTGGCTTCCTTTATCCCCTGTTTTACCACCAGATCTAGCTGTAACCTATATAGAAGATAGGATTAGTGTTCTACCTCTTCAGACACACTGAACGCATCTAGGATTACAGCAAATAAAAAGGTTCCCTTAGGCTACTCTTACTCTTAAACTGCACTTCTCAAGGTAAAAAAACATATTTGTGTGTGTTGAGGTGTGTGTGTATATGTCGTGTGTGACTGGACAGTAATCTGTGGTTGCCATGGTTTCCTGCTGTGAGGTCTTACCCAATCACCAAGAAAAATACCGGTTTACATTTCTTTCTTAACTAATTTCTGCGATAAAAGTGTGATGAAATGAAAAGTCATCATGATTGTCAAAATATTTGCATTCAGTACTTGCATGCCTACAGTGTGTTGTGTTGCGTGCCACAAGCTGCTTGGGAGCGTTTCGACAACAGATACTAAATTGTGGTTTCCTCTTCATTGTGCTTGTGGCTCTCTATCAGTTTTTCTAGCAAGTCACACCGAGGTCAAAGCAAGCTGAGCAGTCTACATGCTGTCAAATTCGGCCATCAAAATGACTTCATTCGTGTGCCAAATATGCATCAGTGAAGATGGGACGTGTGAAAGGACAAGATCCCTAAACTGATGAGCACCAGAGGAGACACCATTTTTCACAACTGAGCAGCTCTCCTTGCACTCTGTAATATACTGTTTGAATATATTATAATATAGATGTATGAATGTAAATAAGACATCAGATACTATGAAAGTTTGAAGACAAATATAGAATAATAAAATCACTTGAACCGACACTGCCAGGACAGCATTTTTATATGGTATTTTTAAAATGTCTTTAGAGCATTTACTTTTGAGGTAGCAAAACCACAGTGTGAAAAACCAAAACTACCTGCATTTAGAATCTTAGTTGAGTAAAAGGATGTAAGCATGATTAGCAAATTGTACTTGCAAACAGTCAAAGTAGTTGTGCAGCTGCATGACCCTACTAATGAAATATTCTTACATATTATGTTCTTGTATTTTAACTGTGCATTAAAGGTGCAAGATTGAAGAATTAGAATTAGAATAACAATTCGTACTCCAAACAAATAGGGGGCAGCATATCACCAGGGTAACTGCTAACTGCTGCTAACTGTAGCTAGTAAGCTCAGTTAACATGCAGCTAGCGGTCATATTAACGGACTTCGCCTGGACTGGGATGTGTTTGTGTTGTTTACTATAGGGCTATCATCTCTTAGGGTACAAACTGGCTAGCGGCTAGCTGTTTAGCATGCTAACTTAACATAGCTTAAAAACAGTTTTTTGCTCACATTCAGTTCGTAATTTTGATTCATTTTTGAGTGTTTTACGTTAAAATTCTTACATATTGCACCTTTAATGTACATGCAGTCTTTACATATTTTAGGTGGAGCTAATTTAACTACTTTTAAATACTATTATGTAGTTTAAGCCATGTCAAAGGATCATATCTTATAAACTTATCATGTGTTTCACCTAAATACTTTCTGACAAAAATGTGTCTGTAGTTGTATCAGACATTTTCAGATAAGTAATGACTTTTCCTCATTAAAATCAAGAACTTTATTCTATATGGCTGCTTGTGTGAAAGTAAGGGAGACAAAAAGGTGTTGTTGCTGTCGCTACTCGTTATTGTATCGACACCTTTGTCTAAAAATTTCAAGTGTAATAAAAATGCAACGCCTGTGTCTCCGCTGAAAGCTGCACCAATTACTGTAAATTGGGCTCTTTCAAGTAGAACGAGTTTCGGTTCAGGTTTTGCAGATTGACAGCTTGGTTTATTGGGTCAAATCAAACCATCATTTCAGCAGGGAATGACACTGACAGGCTCATATCCCAATTAAATTTTACCAGCCAGTAAATGTAGTGTAAACAGTCACTGATTACCTCACTCACACGGTGCAGCGTGGAGCAAGATGCAAAACAACTGACCACACAACTATTCTGAACATGCGTCCGCTTTGAATATAATTTTCTCTGTCTTTGTTAAACAATTACTCTCTTCCTTTCTCGCCTTTGATCCTTTTCTCTTTCATCTTCATTTGTGTTCAGGGAGAGCCACGAGAGTCAAACCGGAGAAAGAGAAACGAGGGAAAAAACAAAGAGGAAAGGAACGATGGAGTCCATATTGTCGGAGCAGTCGGCCACAGTGGACGAGCTGCTGGAAGCGTGCATCCAAGCCTTCGGTTGGTCATTTAAACCTGATTTATTTTTATATGGATAATACGTTTTATTCTAAAGCGAGCCCATAAAAGCAATTTATATGTTTAATTTTCTGTATTTCATGTCAGTTATTTGGAATTTCGAAAAAATACCAGCAGCAATGTGTAGTATGTGATCAGGCAATGACTCACGCTGACTACCAGAATAGACAAGCAGTAATAGCAGGCGATGGCTGTGCTGTGACCTTCCTGATGATGAGTGACATGCTATATTCTTCTTCTAGATGAGAAGGGTGCTTTGAAGGATGCCTCCTTGGTCCGCATGTTTCTCATGATGCAGCCTTGGTACATCCCATCGACCGACATGACTAAGAATCTTGTACTCAAGTATCCTTCACCTTTCTTTTCTGCTACCTCAGAGATGTTTTATGTATTACTTGCTGTTTGAATACAAATATCTCTTCACATGCTGCTGACAGAGCAATGGAATCAACTTGCATAGGGCTTTGAGAATCAAAGGAATTAAGGGACCTTGAAGAAGAACAGTTTACAGCCTGTTGTTTGCCTTTTTCTTCAGATCTGTTAAATCTTAATTATTCAAGTGCGACTTGTCATAGTCTGAAAAAGGGGTGAGAACAATTGCAATCTTGCAGACAATTTCATCAAAGTTGCACCTCAACTTATGGATTAGATCTCAAGAGGAGAGCTGCACTGCCGAGCGCCGAACAAGAATATGTCACCTTGTCAAGTAAGAAACTGTCGCTCGTTCTTTTACCCCATCCTGTGCTACTTCTCTCTGAACTTTGATCTGATGTACTTGATTTATGAGTGTTCCAGTTGAATATTGACAGTGTCTACATGTCATGCAGAAATTGTATGACTTGAAAAGACACTTTTATCATCATATAAACCGAGGCCTTGCGCTTAGTGTTCGCAACAGTCAACATTATTGCGTCGCCCTTCCTCCCCTAGTTTTCATCGTCGCTCTCCCTCTCTTCATCCCTTTGTTCTGCCCTCCAGGTATTGGCTCTCTGAGTTTCCAGCAGAGTTCAATCTGAACCCGGAGCTGGAAGACCAGATCAAAGGCTTTAAAGACCTCTTGACCACGGAGGGCAACGAGAGACAGAGTCAGCTCATTGACCTCGACAGTGTGTGAGTGACAGTGTGGAGCTGAAAGCCGTGCATGTTGTTGACACTGTGAATGAATGCCTCTGTCTGTGGGTGTTTATGTCAGCGTGCCCTTTTATTGCCTGTTCTCAGACATCGCTGAGCTGTGTTATGCAGGGTCACTGACTTCTCCATTTCCCATAAAAGCCATTTCTGTGTGACCTTAACTTCCCTTTAGGGTTCCATAAGGAGGAGGCTTTGTGGAGCACATTTGTGACTTAATGCAGCTGGTTTGCAAACAAGGAAATGTCCTTCCAGGAATAAATTCTGCATTTATAGAAAAAGTTGGATGGTTGTAGTTTATTTCATCCCTCTTCATCATGTTTTGATATCTAACGCCACCACAGGTTCAGCTCTATACTGAGAAGTGGCTATAAAGTTAATCTTCTGAACCTGTTGTGGTGTTTTCCAAAAGAAAGAAAAGAAAACTTTTCACAACATGTTCTGCAGTTTTAATGTGCTTTCTTATCCATCTCAGGCCATCATATAAATGGAAGCGGCAGGTGACTCAGCGTGTCCCATCGGTGTCCAAAAAGAGGAAGATGTCCCTGCTGTTTGATCACCTTGATTCCTGTGAACTGGCTGAACACCTGACCTACCTGGAGTACAAATCCTTCTGCAAGATCCTGGTTAGTTTGACCGCATTCAAATCTGTGTAACTAGTGTGATGTATACAGCTCTTGAATTCTTTGAATTTAATTTTGCACGCTGCAGGCTCATTGTAGTTGCTAAGCAATCGTGGTTAAATTCAGATTTTTTACTGGCAGTAATTATATTTGTTGTCTGGAAACATTTTGCTCTTTGAGTTTTATTTTGGGAGGCGAAGGCAATCACTGGGTTTATGCTGATTTTAATGATAGATTTTAGATAATTTATTCAAGTGTGATGGCGTTGGTGGCAATCTGGGGGCAGTGGTAGTGATTTGTTTTGGCTTTGTCTTTGTCTCTCTTCTAAAAGAGATTCTTGCTCAAAATAAAACAAAGTAGAAGAAGTAGCCATGGCTATAATGTAAGCCCCAATAAAATAAATTATGGAGCATCTACTGGTCCAAATGTGCAGTATTGGTACTTTTCTGCATTGAGATGATTTGAAAACAAAAGCTAGATGCTTTAATGTCTACATTTCTGCCTTAAAGGAATAGTTTGGCAGTTCGTGAAATGCGCTTATTTCAAAGGTAAAAATACTTTAGACTGAGCCAAGATATAATAAAGTAAATAACGTCCTGTAAAACAGGCAAAATATAATATGGTAATTAGTGAGCTGGATGGCAGATTTTGTTACCTTTAGACAGAGCCAGGCTGTTCACTCCTTTTTCAAATCTTTATGCTAAGCTAAGATAACCAGCTGCTGGCTCCAGCTGCATATATACTGTGCAGACATGAGAGTGGTTTTAATCTTCTCATCTATGTCGTGGCAGGAAAGCAAACAAGCCTATTTCCCAAAATATCGAACTGTGCCATACAAGAGACATGTTTTTAAAAAGCCGTCTCATAAATGAAGCAGCAGAGCCAAATATATTCTCAAGTAGAAGAAGAAGAAGGATCCTCATTTACAGCATGTCACATATACAATGCATATGAGTGCCCCTTTAATAATAAATTCAAGGTTGAATATAAGTACTTGTCTAGCTGTGCTGATCTGTCTGCAAGCTGAATGCAGCATTTTTTTGTTCCTCACAAAAAAATGTCAAACTCATGACCTTTGCTGCTGATATGACATTTAACATTTTCGGAAGTTTCATGGAAATACTGTGATGTAAGTATGCTGTTATTTAATTAAAATGAGTGAAACTAACTTTGCCAACGGCTCCTTCCTCCTTTTAGTTTCAGGACTACCACAGCTTTGTGATGCACGGCTGCACCGTGGACAACCCCATCCTGGAGCGTTTTATCACCCTTTTCAACAGCGTCTCCCAGTGGATCCAGCTCATGGTACTCAGCAAGCCCACTGCCCCGCAGAGAGCGGCCGTCGTCTCCCACTTCATCAGAGTGGCACAGGTCTGTCTGCTGGACACATTCAGGCCGTATCCTGCAAAGATTTTAAGACGGGGAGGGTTTAATGGGAGTTGTAGGGTTCATTGTGCACATAGCACAGCCTGAAAGGAGATGATAGCCTGGAGCCACAAAGAAATAGGGGGTAAAGCTGTAAAAAGGGGAATTAGAGATTAAACCAAGAGATGTGGAGAGAAGGAGAAAAGTCAGTGCTTTGATGACTTGCACACACACACATAAAACGCAGTCATTTCCCATTAGGTGGCACAAATTGTGAATAAAAATAAATTTAATTTAAAAAGGCTTAGAGGTATTAGCATTTTAAGATGCCTACCGAGAGCTCTTTAAGATAATACTGCTGTCAGGGGAAAACCCTGCATCTCCAGGAATTAAGACTGTCTCGTTTTACCTGGCCGATGACGCATTTTCTGCATTATACAAAGGCTTTTAAGGGCCTTTGGGGTTGTTACATTGTCTGAAACATAAAAGCATAAAACTTCAATTAAAACTTCAATTCATTTGAAGGAATGGTAATAACCTAAGTTTGAGATACCAGATTTCACAAATAGACAATAGCATTTAGCAGTTCATTCGACTTCCAGCGTTATTTAAATGTCAAAGAATCACTGAAGCTATGCCCCTATTCTTAATGTTGGGAGTGCTTCTTCAAACAGAATAAACACACAGGCAAATTCCCAAAAAGAATCCCAGCTATTTGCCGCAAGGATAGAATATGAAATTAAGGAAAAGTATGTCATCAATTAATTACACAGTGTGTGCACTTCCTGTTGGCGAGAACAGAATTCAGTGATGCGTTCTACAATAGAGGAATCAGTGGGGAGTGTCTGCAGGAGGCATGACTCACAGCTGCATGTAAAATATGAGGCAGAGAGAGGAATGAAAGGTTGGGGGCAAACAAACAAACTACAAACTGGTAGTTTAAACTGGGTTTGGGTTTTAACATGCTGGTCAAAAAAGGGATCACCAAAGTCATTAGGATTCTTGGGAGCCTGGATATCTGCACCAGATTTCATTGGATTCCATACTATGATTGTTGAGATATTTCAGTCTGGTCCAAAGTGGTCTACCAATCCCCCCCCATCCCTGGAGCCATGCAGCTTGTGTGGCTAATAATCTTTTCCCTGCAAACTCAGCCCGCACTGTCAAGTCCAGTCTTCTCTTGACTGAGTGCCTCCTTATTCCTCTTCAGGAGACAGTTGTCTTTTGAACACTGGCCTGGCAATCTTTGGCTGTTGCAAAGATTTCCCCCGTGTGTATTTAAATAAAAACCCTTGCCAAATACAGCTCAGAGTAAGCCTTATATGGTTCTCAGCCCATATTTCTGGAGACTGTCTTTATTTCACTACAGAGACATCCGTTTTAATTGCATCCTGGGCTTCACTATAAGTGATGTCATTTAAGTTTGATGTCATCATTTGCTTTGGTCTGCCAGATGGGCTGCTTTCTGTCTCTGCGTGTGCAAAGGGAGCTTCAATCGACCGTAGAAAGCTCAGAAAAATAATTCTCATCTTGATAGCCTGCAGTGCTACTGAATGCATCCTCATTACTTACTGCAAGTCTACTCCTGGATTGTTTTCAGTGCCATACCTACGTTCAATCTATCTATCTCTTTATCTGCAGAACAATCTTCCGTCGCTCATCATTTATTCATCAGGGTCTCAGCAGGTGTCACCACCACCCTCTGTCTTTATACACTAGCGCTCCAACACCTCAGCAGGGCTCTTGTCAGAGGAGCCCCGAGCAGCAGTTCTTCCAACAGTTCCACCCTCCTTGATATTGACTACTTGGACTTTTTGCATGTTTTGTGAAGCTTTAACAGTGTAGTGGCGCGGACAGATGCTGATTCTGACCGGCCTTGATGTTAGGGATGATTGACTGTGACTCAGCTGGAGAACACCTGAGAATTACCTCCTTCTGGCTTCCTTCCCTCCTGATCTCCTTTCTTTAATCCTTCTTTCCAAATATCACCGCTGCTGGTGCCCAGAATCCTTTTATAGATACTGTACATTCACAGCTGCAGGGCAAATGCTAAAAAAAAAAAAAGTAGAGTTGGTCCTTCCTCTTGAATGTAAAACTCAAAACTCAAGGGTAGGACAGAGGAAGTGAGATTAAAAGGGTTTATAAAAATAACATGGCCACTGCAATGAAAATGGACATGGCACATTTAAAGCTGCTGTAAGTGTTATATTTTTGTTCAAATAAGTGTTAATAATAAAAAGTGCTCTCTATATATGTCTGATCAGTAACCCAGGTCTCTCCTCCCCCCGCTCATGCAGTAAAAGAGGAAAACATTTTCTGGTATCCCTGCCCACTTTATCCAATCAGGACAGAGAACTCCATAAAGAGGCGGTCCTGTCTGCTCGTGAACGCGTAGATCAAACAATCCAGTGCTTAAGATTACATGTCACTTGCTGTTTATTGCTGTATACTTGTGTAGTTACAAGTCTTGTCAACTTGTGTATGCTGCTAACAGGTCACAGCAGTTCATCCCATTTCTAATAACTAAATGATGTGGTATCAGATTGGTGCACAGTCTCATGTACTGACTGTACTTTAGGTAGTACTGGACAGATTTCTGATAGTGGTATCTGTATTAGAATGACCCTGGTGCCAGACAACAGTCTCACAGAGCTGCTAGCTCGACTGCAGAGTCTGAATCTTGTTACAAGGAGGCATTGTTTGAAAATGACCACAAGAAAAGGCAAGAGGAGAATCTGTCCCTGCATGCTCGTTTTTATAAATTTTTTCATTTACTGGCAGTTTAAACAGTGGGAAGTGAAACATTGTGTCTGTTTTTTTTAACTGCCTTCAGTTCATTTTAGGGTTTGTTGCTCTTGCTTGAAGGGAAGTGTGTCCACGTAATGATAGGCAGTGTTTCCCAGTATCACTGGAGTGTCCTAAAGTCAATTTGGAGTGGACTGTGTCATTAACGCAAACTGGGTGAACATTTGTACAGATGCATCAGAGACAGACCACCCCTGCTGGAAATCCTGTTGTTAATTCTTTGCCAATTTGACATGCCTCAAACTCTCTATTCAGAAGTGTCGCCCAGTGCGAGCTCATGCAGGGACAGAAATTATGTTCAAGCTGATTTCAAATGTATTCAGAGGCAGCACAGAGGGTAGTCTCGATTTTCTTGACATTTCCCAAAGCTTCCCTCAGGGGGGTGCGCTGGTTGTGTCCCATTTCAGCTTCCTGTTTGGAGCGCGTTGCAAATGACTCATGCTCATTAGTCTTTTTTCTTGACTGCACAGACTTTCGTTATAGTTTAAAATGCAAAAATGTCCCTTTTATGCTCATCGACAAGCTCGATTCTCAATTCATTTCACGATATGTTCCTTGTGCTTGTATGTTTGCCTTCTGGCTTTGATAAATACACCGTATCACTGATCGGCTGTGTGACAACAATTGGTTGAGAGGAGGATGAGCTCCATCTCCCATGCCTATCATACACACTGACTTAATTCTACACCCAGTGGAAAGCCCTGGCATGTTGACAATGAAACCTTTCCCAGGCCTCGCTGACGGCCACATGCACGTGCAGTTTAGCCAAACGTACTCTTCGAATGCTGGGCTGCCCTCCGCACTGCTTTGCCAATTGATTCCAAAGGGTGTCTGAGCTGAATCAAATGATCCCCTCTGGCAGCCCTCCCACACAGCTGCGACCCATTGATTTTCAGCGAGATGCCACACAGGCTGAAGGGCAGCATGGAGCCCTGCAGAGTGCCATTCACAAAGTGGTAGCTTAAGTTTGACACAGACAGTTCAGAACATTCAGTACTATCTTGGTATACTCAGATTAGGTTCATGTGTGGATGCTCATGTGGGCTGCTGAACACTAACACATTCTTTTTGTCTCTGACTCCTACTCTACTGTAAATCACTTTTAACCTGTACCACCTTCTCTCTGCCGTCTCCCTAATGATTCCTTTCTGGCACTGGCCTACACATTCCTTCACTGTCTCCTCTCTCACCCTCATTCTTAATATTTCCTCCCTCTCGTTGACAGAAGCTGCTGCAGTTGCAGAACTTCAACACGCTGATGGCGGTGGTGGGCGGCCTCAGCAACAGCTCCATCTCTCGTCTCAAAGACACGCAGAGCCACATCAGCGCAGAGACCAACAAGGTGCAGTAGCTGCGACCGTGCTCTCAACCTTCTATTTCCTGCCTCCAAAGCCAAACACAAGGAAAATCTTTTCTGTTGATCACTGCATGCGGATACGCTTAACTTATAAGTGATATTGAATTTTAATTTAGCAATCCACATCTCCTCAGTGTGAGCTGCCAAACTCCTTATCTGTGCCCATTACTCCCACACAGTGGCTTTTTAGAACTATGAATTTGAGCCATATAACTGGAAAGTTTAATGCAACAGTTGGGGGAGTTACAGTGTCTCGTCAGTTATGTAAGTCCATCTGGAGCAAAAGTTTTCCAGCATGTTTTTGACTCTTCTAAACAAATCTCTCTCTCTTGAGACAGGCTTTCTGTTTCCTTGCCAGCTCTCATCTCATCCCCGTCGTTTCTCCTTTAATTAATTGAATCCCCCTTCATTCACTCAACCTGCAGGTTTTTAACAACCTCATCGAACTGGTGACATCGTGTGGGAACTACAGTCAATACCGCAAGCGCTTCTCTGAATGCTCCGGCTTTCGATTTCCTATCCTGGGTGTGCATCTGAAAGACCTGATAGCCGTGCATGTGGCGCTGCCAGACTGGGCTGACAAAGAGAAAACACGGGTCAACCTGACAAAGACCCAACAGCTGTATGCCATCCTTCGAGAGCTGGCGCAGATCCAGAACACATCGCCTAACATCGATGCCAACACAGACCTGGTCAACCTGCTTACGGTGAGTGCAAAGACTGGACGGTATGTGTGATGAATGATTGGCTCGAGTTAAAGATGCACTTGCAACAAACAGCTTGCACCGGGTAAAATCAGGTCCAGAACCAGGTGCTGTGAGTTTATTCATCATGAAGTGCAACAGAATTTGAAAGCGCTCATTAACCACCCAGACAGCAGAGATGTGGGAGGGTAAACTTTGGGAAGCACAAACACTTTGTGTCCAGCCAGTGTCATAGACAGAATGTTTGATACACAGAATTTGTTCTGCTGTGATTTGATTGGCTCACGATCAGACAAACTGTACAGCAGCCAGCTGGGACCAAATCTGTGTAGGACAGAGATTATATGGAACTAAAGCATTCAAAGCATCAACATTCAAGCTCGTGGCCTTTCAACTGTGTTCAGCAGATGTGGAAACATTGATTATATTGAAAATTGATAGCAGAGGAAATAATTAACATCCTTGTTACTGTATTGTTTTTTCAACAAGAAAAAACAGAATATCATGAACTGGATTGTCTAATTTATGCAGAAAATTTGAAGTATTTCCTCCTATAAACACATTTTAAAGCTGTGCTATTTGGGATCTTTTATTCTTTTTGCCACCCAAAAGTCTGCTTCTATTAAACCCTACACCTCCGGTCTGTAATGCAGCCTTGTGTAAAAAATGTAATCTACCAGCCAAAGCCAAGATATCACTGATGACATCATCAAGATGATTTTTAAGAAAGATCCTCTAGAGCAACAGAAAAGATTATACAACTTCTTCCACAGGCTGAATGCTGCACTCCTAATAACAAGTGACTTCTCCTTTAAGTCAAAATAGTTAATAAATAAAAAATTATGGACATTCAGTGATACAGAGAAGACTAAACAGGGCATTTACTTCTAGGTCTTTGGCCGCCCACTGTAATATTGTTATCTAGGATCCACATTCCATCGTTCAGAATAATGCTTTTAACCAGGACAAAGAGTCACGGCCCCTTGTGCAGCATCTCTTCGTTGAACTTTACTGAACTTCAAATTGTTAACCTGTACTGAGACCTCATGTCTGCTCCTGTATCCTGATTAAAGACTGAAGGGATTTTGCTCTCAGAGTGCTTTGGCCTCGAAAGACCTGAAAGAGGATCTTAGTATAATCTTTTAAATCTCAATACTTTCGCAAGGAAACCTGATATACCAACTTGTTCTGTGTTTTCTTATCTCTTGTAGTTGTGAAATAAGTTATGAAAAATGCTACAGAAAAAAATAATCGTCATACATTTTGCAACTTCTTCCCAAGACTATTTTCCATCTTGAGTTGTGTCCTGATACATCACACTCCTTTCAATCACCAACAAATCATAAACAGGATATTCTGTGGTAGAATCATGTTATGAATCTCATAATTTATTTAGTGAGAGCTCTTAAACTGAGTGAGACTAATCCAAGCTTCGTTGCTGCCTGCACTTCAGCATGAAGGCTGAGGTGGTGTTTTAGCACTTAAGACTAAACCCCTGAGTGTGTGTGTTGGTATTTTTTGGCAGATGCAGATAAGATTTTCCCAGATTTAAGAAGGGGAGCTTGAATTTAAACAATCCCAAGAGATCAATCATTCAATCTGGCGGCAGGTGTTCGTGTGAGATTGCAGCTTGCTCGCCTTTTTTTCTTTGAAAATGACAGAAAACAACTTGACAGGTTTTGGAGCTGAGGGGCACCAGGGAAGTTTGTTGGACAAAGTCAATACCCAATTATCTTTATGCCAGTGCTTATTGCAGTTGATCTAGCTTGAGCACTGCTTGGCTCACAGTGAGCAGATGGAAAGAAAGTCAATAAATCCTTCAAAAATAATGAAGCTCTCTGCACAAGAATGCCTGCCAGTTAAAATAGGCACACCACACTAAAATACTTCCTCCATGTTGGGCCCCATTCATCAGCGTTTCAAATGAATGAAATTATATTATCATCTCATCTATGGTGAAACCTTTGCAGTTAACCTTTTTCCTGAAATACTGCAAGCTCGACTGAATTAGAAGGCCAAATGAGAGAAAAATCCTTTTTTTCCCTCCGCACCTACCACTTGAACTCAATAAAAGCCAGGAAATACAATTATACTAAGAAAATAGCTCTGATGAAATAATGTGAGGCCAACAATGGATGCAGCTGGTGATTACATGTGGCAGTTAGCTCTGTTAGCTGGAGCAAAAAACATGTTGCCATAGCGGCTGTGTTAATGTAAAAGATGGCTCTACTTACTATCTATAATGAACAGGGCTGTGTGTGATAAGGCCTTTGTATTAAATACCATGAAAATATAGAGGTATGGAGGCCGAAAGACACAGATTCCTTCAAAAAAGTAGATGTGAATACCATAAATAACTATTAAGATCAAACATGTCTTAATATTCTGATTCAAATATTCCTTTCGATGTGTGGTGTCATTAGAATGATATCCATAAGCCTTTAGGGTTAAATATTAATATGACACAATATTGAAATGTATACCAATATCACATAGCAGTCACATAGTCAATGCTTTGCGATGATGCAGAGTTCTAAAAAACTACTGTTGAATATTTTCAATATCTGTTGGTATCAGAGATGTCTGTCTCTGAACGTTCTGCTGCCACGCCAATACAATCTACATGAATAGGAATTTAATTTGTGATTTTAACACTAAAATCGAATTAAGGTGCTCCTTTTTAGGTTTTAGTGAGGAGTTCGGCTGCTGCATTTTGGACAAGCTGTAATTTACAAATGTCTCCCTTGTTGACTCAGACACCATCTGATATCCAGTGTTGAGTGCTGAGTGAGCAAACAAATAAATAGTTGCCAGCTGTTTGAGTGAAGGTTCACAACAACGGCCTTATTTGGTCACTTTGTGCCTAATTCACTGATATTTGCAGTTGGACTACACATGCCTCTAAATGTTGCTTTGGCCTGTAATCTGTGCAGGAATGTATTTATTTGGTGGTGAAGATGAATGCTGCTGGGACTGAAGAGAGGCTGTCTAACAGTTCCAGACTAAGACTCTCTTTGTAGATACTATATAAACAACACTATTGCAGTATTGCCTACAGTGAGTAGGCTAGCTTACTGGAAGTGTGGAACTCTGGTCAAATGATGGTCGTCATATATGGAGGGGAAGACCACAACTTTTATCTTGTTCAAGGGTTTAGGAGGAACTTAACACCCCCTGCAAATACTGCTTTTAATAAGTTATGACGGGCTGTACTTTCAGTATGCACATACTGTTACAGTTTCATCAAAGCACACACCCACCACACCCAGTAGTGTTGCAAGTTTCAAAGTTTCAATCAAACGGTGCGCCAGAATAGCACTGATCAGTTAGTGCTGATCATAAAAGACAGCATACAACTGAGTGCAGCTCTTTAGTTTTTATTATTAATAAGGAGGAAAAGTTAAATGGAAAGAACAGTAGCCCCTTCTCTGAATGTAACATCCATGGTGTGTATCAGGACAGATGTGTGCCTAACACTTTTTCACTCCACATAAGTCATAAGCAAACGTTCACACAGTGTACACATATTGCTTCATAACCATTAGACAAATGTATTTTAGTGAAATCACTGATAAGATGTGTAAAATACTGATGATTGGAAATCCACTGGTTGAACTCTGGTGACCCATCCTGGAGAGCAGTGAAGGCGAAACCCAGCTCTCAACAAAAATGCCTGGCTCATTTGAAGACAAATTTCCTTTCCCTGTTGTGTGCAGGTATCCCTGGACCAGTACCACACAGAGGAGGAGATATATCAGATGTCTCTACAGAGGGAACCTCGCAAGCCAGCGGTGAGCAGCATACTGATGTACACTTTGGGTCACGCACTGGCCTGCTCTCAAATAGCCCATACTTAGCAGTGGTGTACCCCACTCTACTCCTGTCTTTATTTGATGGATGGTCCCAATTTTTACTGCACCTTTCACTCTGCTTCATGAAGATGCTAGCCCTAAACTGTCAGGATTACAGAGAGTTTAAGTTTTCCCATGATGCTGTAGACACTGTTTCGTACTTAATGTGTTGCACTCTGTGGGAAACAATCAACCCTCAACATAATTTGAAGTTCAAAGATATTTAGTAACAAATCAGCCCTTCAGATCCCATGCTGTATCCTATAACACAAGTTCTTACAGCTCCATATTGAGTGCCATGTAGAAAAGTGTCAGAATCCATATTGGAAATCTTTGTTTTCCTTTTCTCATGACATTTTGATCCACTGCAGCAACCTTGACTGCTGCAGCCACCTTTTCTTTTCCTTCCTTTTCTTTTCTTTTCTTTCCTTTGTAAGATTATAGCTTCTACCTCCCTGGGTTGATATCGATCTCAAGGTCTTTTTGCTTTCTCATCCACTGTAGCAGAACTCCAGCCCCACCCCTGCACCTGACCCCAAGCCCACCATGATCGATGACTGGGCGGTGTCGGTGAAGCCAAACGCCGACCCCACGATCATCAAGAAGCACATAGAGAAGATGGTGGAGGTGAGTCTCTCCGTGTTTACACATTCTTCTCTCCAGTGCTAATTGTAACCTGTGAGGTCCATTGTGATGGCACTAGAAGGCTGAGGGTGAATTATCTGTTGTTATCCTCTCCACCACCATCTTGACATGAAAACTGCAACTCAAGTGCTTTTGGCTCTTGGCACAATGGCTGCTAATCTTTCACCATAATTACCATGGCTGGCGAGATCACTTGGGGGCCTTGTAATTGTTGGTGATTCGTCGCCCCTGAAATGGAAAAAGAAAAGTATATGGTTCCTTCTGGGTTGAGAATCATTTTCTATCATGCATGTCTGCCGATTAGGATTGTTTTATTTATTTTCAGGATCTTTTCTTTCTTTCTTTTTAACCGCTAAATTGCTAAACTTGCCATGTAACTGACATTATTGAGTAGACTGTATTTTCTCTACTTGTGCTATTCCTCTCCAAACATTGTTTGTTATATTATGTTTTAGCATGCCATGGATAAACATTTCAATGATTGTTTAAAGGGGAAAAGGAGTATTCGTTGTTTCCTGGTGGTGGTTTAGTGCATCCTGCTCTTAGTCAGGTTATGCAATGATGAGAACTGTGAAGTAACTGACTCAAAACAATCTTTGGAAATTATTAGGTTGCTCATGGATTGCTCATACGTATGCTAAAAGGAGACCTATCATGCTTTTTTCAGTTTTTTCCTTTCCTTCAGTGTGTTATATAGGTTTTTGTGCATGTAAAAGGTCCAGACAGACAAACACAGAAAATATAAACACATGTTGAAATATTTCAATATAAATATGCAGATATGTATGTAGACTAACCTTCACAACCTTCGCGTTCACAGTCGGTTTTCAAGAACTTCGACACAGACGGTGACGGCAACATCTCCAGGGATGAGTTTGAAGCAATCAGGAACAACTTCCCTTACCTCAGCAAGTTTGGAGAGCTGGACAAGAACCAGTGAGCACTCGCAGATTTATTCACGGCTGTATAATCGATGCAGTTTGAACCTGCTTTCACACTGACCCAACCTGTCTTGTCTGGAGCTTACCTCTCTTTGCTTCTTCACACAGAGACGGGAAGATCAGCAGAGACGAGATGATAGACTACTTTATGAAAGCCAGCTCTCTGCTGAACTGCAAGATGGGTTTCATCCACACTTTCACTGAGGCCACTTACGTCAAACCCACGTTCTGCGAGCACTGCGCCGGCTTTGTGAGTAAACACCTATTACTTCATGTTTTAAGCTTGTGTATGTTATAGATTATTGTGAATACAGAATCATCTGCTTGATTTATAACCCCCTCAGGCCTCCATGGAAGCCTTAAACAAATATTGATCATTCTCTCATTTGGCTTTGGCGTTTTCAAATGCATTGATTTCTTCAATGACCCAATCGATGGCACGTGTTTGTTTTGAAAGGTCGGAGGTCAGTCGTGCTCACCCATGTAGCCTTATAGTCTATCTGCACTTCATTACTTGTCTCGGCAGTCGCCGTCAGCGCATGATAGGCTCATCTCTCAGAGGTTCCTCCTGTCAGGTCAGGGCAATGCCAATTACTTTGAGCTACGGCCACACTGCTGAAGGTGCACTCTGGGAAATATGGGAGGAAGGTAATTGGGCGAGATGATAACCCTCCTCTATGCCAGTGTTACATCTGTGTGTGTGTGTGTGTGTCCTGTGGCCCTTAACATTCCCCGAAGTCCCCCGTGAAGCCTTCTGTTATTTAGACACCGACAGTGAGTCAGCACTCCGCTGTAATGAGAACAGGAATAGGGCCCTCTTATTGAACTGCAGACACGGAGATGACATCCCATTCATTCTAAGCCAGAGAGAGAATGCTAAAAAGAGTATGCAATAGATAACGTGTATTCATATAATCTATGACATTTCATTTACACTCACACACATGGACACACATTCTCCAGGGGAAACTCTGGCATTTCAAACTGTCATGAGGGGAAACTCAGAGTAGAGAGCAGGGAAAGATAAGGACTCTGGCAGTATACTTCTTCCTTTCAATATTTGTGTGTGTGTGTGTGTGGCAGCGGTAGATACATTAGCCACTTCCTCTTCTGCCTGCTTTGTGTTTTCCCTCTTGGCTCCTGTGCTAAAACAATATTTTCCCGCAGCCCATTTTTCAACACTTGTCTCAAACACGACGCACAAGCCAAGCCGGGCCTCCTGTAAACACCGCAGAGTTCACTCACCTCCAGTGTCTCACATGGATCTTCATAATCGTGTGCTGTTTTGCCTGCAGCCACCTTTGGCCTTACATCCTAATTAATGGCTCACAGATGAGTTTTACTAAGTGCGCAAAGCGAGACAACACATCTCATGGTTTTTTTTTTTTACATCTCAGGAGAGTACAGCGAGTTTTATAGCTAGAGGCTCAGAGCACTTTTATATGAGAGATCTCAGAGAGTCTCACTGGGCTTTCACAGTTTACCTTCGTAGAATCAGAATAAAAAGACTAAAAAACCAGAGGCTTGTTTGGTTTTCTTTTGCAGGAGTGTTCATACAGTCTGAAAAAGACTCAACTTGACTGAAAAGCAGAGCATCTAAAAATGTTCTTACTGAGCAAAATTCTTTTCAGGCTGTCTGTTTAGGCAGACTGTCCTTTAATAAAGCAACAGAATCAAGGATGTTTACCGTTTTTCGGGTCATCGTGCCCACTGATTGTTTTACTGGGTCCAAGCTGCAAAGCACTTTCTTTTAATGTATTTGGGGCATCTAGGGTCATACTGCAAACCAGCACTAGTAAACAACCCTCCCATGGACGTGTTTCACTGACCTTATCCTGCTGGCTTGCAGACTTTGGCAGTGGAGAGGGGTGTGCCAAAACAAATCTGTTTCCAGTCCCTGTAACTGTGACAGCAGTTACAGGGCACAGTGGAATATTTCTGTTCTGTTTGCACTAATTATCTTCCTCTGATGTTCAAACCAGCTGAAGACACATTGAAAAGACTAAATTAACAGCTGTAAATCCAGTGGATGATGACACTGTCAGCAGCATTTCAGTAATATGCACACTGAGTCCTTAGTTTCTGGATGTGTCTTGATCAGTTCTGTTTGTGCAGTGCATGTGGTGTGGTAGGATGATTTCAAGTGTAAAGAAGTCCTCAAATGTTCCAGGCTGCAACGACTTTTTTCTCTGTGTTTGAACATTACAGAAGTTAAAGGAATAGTGTCTGGAAATTCCACTGTCATATCTATCCATTAGATTCTAAGCCAGGAGACAGTTAGCTTAGCATTAAGATAGTAGATGGTAGGAGGAAACAGCAAAACCCAGCTCCGTCCAAAGAAAGACCTGCACCTATAAAGCTCACCAATAATTCCCACATTATATATTGTACAAAAACCAAAGATGAAAAAGAAGAGCAGGAGTCTCTGCTGGTTGCATAGCAACTTAATGGTGATGACAGGACTCAACAAGGTACAATGTGTTAATTAGTGAGGCGTACAGGTGTTGGTAGGGAACTTTAATTGACCTTTGGACAGACCCCGGCTAGCTGCCCCTCGACCCCTAGTCCTCAAAAACTGTAGTTTCATATTGAACAGATGTTCAGTGTTATTTCAAGGCGGTTGCAATTTGTGTTTCCCTTCTGTTAATACTGCTAATGGTTGATATGTCAGAGTGTTCTGAGAAAACTACCAAGCCTAACATGTTCACACATTTTAATTCACTTTACAAAAGGGTGGTAATTGAATGAAAAATGATAATGTTGTAATTCGAATGGGAAGTGTAATCTCTCCTCAGTGTGCATTAAAAGCGCTGTCTGGTAATCTCTGCTGTTGCTGTATCAAACAATCCAGGAAAGCAAGAGCTGACATGCAATTATTGTCACTTTGACAAGTGTGGTAGGAAAAAGCAGACGGCAAAACATAAGGTTTTTACTGGAGAAAAACACTGAAAAAATATAAGTAACAAACATTCAATACCACATGAATCTACATCCAGTAATTAAACAGTAATCACACACATAATGCTCAGAAGATTTAATTTTAGATGCATTAACATCGAACATGTCAGCTCAAGCTTCATGCTCAGTCACACACAATATGCTGATCAAAAGCTAGTAAGCATATAAAGAGACATCAGTAAAGGATTCCAAAAATATAAACTTCAATCTCCCACAGAGTGCTTCCTTAATATGAAATGTGGAGCCGCTGCCAGTAAAAGTAGCACATTTCCATCACAATAAAACTCAGACATTCCAGTTCAAGTGCCATCATTTCTAGATTAATAGTACAGCTTTCTAAAAGCTTATAGTAAACCGTCAAAGAAGTGTAACAAGTCAGTGTGTTTCCACCTCTTGTTTGTAGAGCATTGTGTTTTCAGTCTACGGAGGCAGTAAAGGTCGGTCAGTGTAGGCAGAGCTGTGATGATCGTTGTGTTTAGATGTTCAGCTCGTAACTGACTTCTCTTTGTTGTACAGCCTCCGGCTGCGTTCTCGGTTTCCAACTGTGTGTGTGTCTTTGTTTGTGTGCATCTACAAGTGTGTGTGTTTGCATGCATACATGTAGGTTTGTGTGTGCGTGTGTGTGTGTGTGTGAAGAGGTCAGGATATTTTGTGCTTCCTCAGATGTGCCAGTGCAGCGTGTGATCTCCAGCTCGGCTCTTTCATGTCATTGTTCCCCCACTGTCTGTGCGCTCCCTGCATCCCGCTTGATCTCGGCCCTCCACCCCCTCTGTCCCGCCAACCTCCTCTCTCTTCCTCTTTCTTTCCCTCTGTCTCTGTCACTTTCATTCTGTCTTCATTTGTTTTATTTTCAGCCTTCACTTGGTTTTTCAGCATCAATGCGGGATACCAAGATGTGAAACTGAGTTTTTTAATGTGTTTTAGCCCATTAACTGCTAATTATGTAGACTTTCTCTTTTACAAACCACAAGTTTGTAGTTTATTTCCAAACTTTTAGGCATCATTTAGTTTCCTTTCCTTTCATTTCACTGCTCACCACAGTTTTGATGCTTGACACTGAGGTAGCTAACACATAACAGTGTCAACGTTGTTTGATACTAAAGACATGAGCAGATACTATTTTAAAATGTTGAATATTCTCCTCGACGGTACATTCGAAGGTGGCTGACGAGAAAAGGCACATGCAGAACATGCACATTGACAAAAATAACACTGACCAACAGAAAGGCAGCATGATGTCAAACATGCAGCCTTTGCAGGCTGATTTTCACACTGTAGTGAACTGAACATAAGCTAATGGCTGTCAGAGAAGTAGGAAATTAATCAGACATTTTATGGCATGCTTAATAGCAGGCAATGAGGTAAAGTTTATGACGTTTGTAGCTAACAGACTAAGCCATGTGAAACAGCTGTAGTCCTTTCAGCTGGTGTCATAACTTGATTCTGTCGGCTGTGATATGGAAAATTGTCTTTGGTTTTTACCACACAGCGTAAATTAAAACCATTACAATACAATTAATTTGGCAGAGTATTACAGTGTGATTTTAAAGACATCGATGGAATTATTACAATTACAGAGAGGGGCTGGAAGTAAAAACGTCAAAAAGAGAGATGCATTCAGTATTCTACTAGAAATCGTCTGGCACAAACGACCTGCTGTACATGTTTTCAGTGACTCTCAGTTATCTTCAATGTAAAAAACTTATGGTAAGGCAACGTATTGCTTCCACTGTGACAAAAATGACGTCATTTTGAGAAAAAAAAAAAATATTATAATGTCATAACTAGTGATTATTAGTATATACCAAATTTTTCCATTTAACATTTTCACTGACTCACTAACATGCAACAATGTTCTTGTGATAACAACATAACATTTTATCATAGATAGTCATATCATGCAGTGTAGATTGCAGGATATGCTGAGATATAGATGCTATAGATTGCTCACCTTAACACTGGACAAGCATCTTATCTGCTTGATCTACTGATAATAAATGATATTGGGATTGAAAGCCCAGCCTTTGTATGTAGAGTATATTTCAGATGAGGAAGTTGTGGCATGTTGATTGGTAGCATTTATATCAAGAACATAAAATAGGAAACCAAACTGAGAGATATGATCTGAAGCTTTGTTAGTTCATATCTATCTGCTAGATTCTTATCTTCCTGATAATGTTACAAGCAATATTTATTATTCTTTGTAGCTTCTCTATGTGGGTTCCCATATGTTATGACCAAGTAACAAAGTATGCAGTATTTGGATCCCTGAAAATGCAGTTAAAAATGTAATAATATAAGTCTTTGTTCACTAAAAACTTTGGCCATAAAGTACAGAGGAGCATTTTGATCCCTGCAACACTGGACCTATAATTTATACCTTCTGTCAGCTCAGAACTCACTAATTGTGCATCACCCTGACAATTTTAACTTTCCTCCTGCCTAGGTGCAAATCAAAACACATCCTAATTAACGCACTTTTATTTCTCCTTGTCTTTTTTGTACTGTAGATATGGGGCTTCTACAAGCAAGGCTACAAGTGTAAAGGTAAGAGAGCAATTCATTTAGAGCTAACTCTGCTACACAGATGTGTGTGTGTGTTTGTGTGTGTGTTCTGCCCAGAAGAATTAGCTAGTCTTTTTGACGCCATTGATTTCCAGGCATCACACACACACGCGCTCTCTGTAGTTAAGATCCAGAGAGTTGAAGTGCTGAGCAAATGTCATCAACACAGAAACCCTAGCAAATATATCGCACTCTTTTAATGGATGTTCACACACAAAGCTCGGCTCACTAACAGCTGGATAAGCTCCATCAGCTGAGACCACACTACACACAATCCACAATTATTTGCCCTTTCAAGCCTCCCAGTAGAGCGGTGTTTGAGGAAGCTGGTTCATTTCACAAATGTACATACACACAGGCAGCCTCAAACACATCCCATCCTCCTCACATCCCGGTGGTCATTAGCTCCAAAAACACACACTCAGCTTGCTTCTTTCCCTGCCGGTGGTCTGTGCTGATGCTAAAAAAGTAAGTAGTGATAATCTGCAGACGTTCAGTGCACTAAATAACTTACACTACATATGTTGCCATCCAGATGTCAAGGAAAAAACTTTGGAAATGATGCCAAAATGCAAATCATGCAAGTTTCCATCTGCTGGAGTCTTTCAAGGTGTGATTGATTACAGCTCGGCCTCATGAATGGGAGGAGTGAGAGTAGGCAGATTTAACAGGAAGGATTTCATTGTTTTGAGAGTTGTTCGACAAATTAGTTTCCAATACCGTCTACGGCATTCATTGCCTGTGCTAGCCCCTGCACCATATTGTTCATTTATTTGCTTGCACAGACATTGTTTCCTGATTTTTTTGAAAAAGTTAAGTATTATGTCAATGTAGAGAATAGCCTGAGAAATGGGACTTACAGAAACAGTATGTATACAGAGTCCTCGTGTGTCAGAGGATGTGATGTGTTCCCGTTCAGATTGTTCTTTCCTTGAAAAACAAGCATTTCAATTACAGACTGTCTCTTCCATTCTTATTCTCAGCATTTACCGCTTCCTCATTCATTCAGGTTAATCTCAGTCTGCCTAAGTAAGGCTCACTGAATGGCTTGCAAGTTATCGTCAAACATATGAGTTGCATAGCAACTGGAGTAATGAATGCCCCTAGGGGCTTTTCAGGTCCTGTGGTCCTTCACTCGCAGTGTTCTCAGCACCCTGCACCTGTGTTCAGGGGGATAACGAATATTCTTATTCAATCACCGTCTAATTTCTTAATCACAAAGACATGTCCTACTTTAATCATTTAACTTGTTTTTTAGTAATTGCTTTAAAAAAAAAAATCTCTTTAATTTTAGCTTTTCCAGCGCTTGGAAGGTAACTCAATAATTAAAAGACAAACAAGCCCACATGATTGCTGCTGCTGAGACAAAAGGAGTGAAAAATGGCAGGGAGGCGATAAGAGAGCAAACACAAGCACTTTGTACATACACACACCCCACTTACATCCCCGAACACTCCGCTCTCCCCCCTCATCTCCTCTGTGGAGGAGTGTATGTCTTCCGAGTCAGACTGGGAGACTGTGAGTGTTCTGGCTTGTTCCAGTGCATTAATGAGACCACAGGAAGTCAATGAGAAAGCCTCACAGCCATTCATCCCCATTACCATTGTTAGGCCGTACTCAGGGAGGTAGAGAGAGCGGCAGGGACATAATTGAAATGAATCACCCTCCGCAGTGCCGGAGCGGAGTACGGTGAGGGCTCTGAATGTGAGTGTGTGGTTTGATGTGTGTTCTACGGCAGTAGATGTTGAAATATTTTGACATAAATTTGAGAGACAACTCAGTGTCTTTGAATGAAGTGTGTTGTTGTATTGCTAATATTCTCACTTTCATATGAATACAATACAGCTACAGTCACAGCAACAAGTCTCAACCTCTACATTCTTTAGCTGCATTATCACCCAAGGAACACTTTATAATAACCGTCATTAATAAATGGTAAATTAATAGTTAATTAAACTTTAGTTAATAATTATTTCACTGTTAAAATTGCCATTATAAAGTTGTTGTTGTATAATTGTTGAAGCTCCATTTATAATGGACAATTATGAGAGTGCTATCAATTTTATGGCCTAACTCTCAGCAAGAAAACAAGTAAGTGTATTTCCCAAATTGTCCAACCATTCCTTAATTCCTCCCTTGTTGTGGATATTTCGGGGTTTATTCCAGTTTTTGCGTGTGTTACATGGCTGCTGAGTAGTTGGCTGCCAATGTAATAATGATAACACAGTAAAGTCAGAGCAACCAACCAAGAGAAGAAAGTGCAGTGAAATTAAAAAGTAGGAAGAAGAGAAAGGTTATTAATTGCGTCTCCCTCTGCAGTTGAGACGTCTCATCATGAATTGAGTTAGGTACTTGACCACTAAGGGGTACGAGGGTAATACACTTCCTATCTGGGGGAGAAAAAATGATTTTATTATAAACTAGCTTATTATACTGTGAAGATGTGATAATGGCATGGAACTTTGATTGCAAAAGACCTTTGTTGAGAGTGTCAGACTTTTCTAAAATTTCATTGTTGAGGAAAATGATGTGCAGTGAAGTCAAGGAGAAAAGAGACTTTGTTTGCTGTGACAAAGCTTCTAAGGCGTGTGAGTGTGTACTCAGGTTCTTTGACTCTCATATGTTTTGCCTTGCTCGGTGACCCATCGCTCCCCTCCTCTTAGACTCCCGCTGGCTGACAGAGCTGTTGTCAGGCACAGTTGGCCTAACCGTGTGTGCGTGCAAGTGTTCATGTGTATGCATGGCATGTAGAAGCTCTCTGCTGTCACCACTAGCTCTGCCGTTTGCCCCGATGTTTCTGTTTGCATCCGTCCCTCTGTCTGACCCTCTCCCTCTCTCTCCACCATCTCCCCCTCGCTCCTTCCCTCGCCTGCTCTCTCGGCGACTCTCCCTACCTCTCTTCCGACCCCACCGTCCTCGCCTCCTCTCCCGTAACCTCTCCTTGCCGCCGTCCTCCTCCCTCCAAACGAACGTTCCGGCGGCAGCCTGCGGGGTGAACTGCCACAAGTCCTGCCGAAGCCGCCTGGCTGTCGAGTGCCGGAAGAGGACCAAGAGCATCAGCCACGAGTCACCGCCTGCCCTCCAGGCCAGATCCTACAGCTTCCCTCCACCTGCCAACACCCCACCTAGCCTGCAGAACACAGGTGAGTGGTGCTTTGATTGTTAAATCAATCATGAGGAAGTCTTTGGCCAAAATGCTTTCAAAATTGGTTGTGTCTTCTTTGAAGCCATGATAAATTGATTGCAAAGAGGAATCTTCTGCAAAATGAAACTTAGACACCTGTGATATGGAAATTTGTAACCTCCTGCCCACAAAGCAATTGTAATTTTAAAGTATTTGAACTTTTGAAATTGCCGTGACTGAAGTGACTCTAAGCTTTGTCCATCATGTTCAACAACATTACAATGACTTGCAGGACCCTCTCATGGCATTGTAGCGTTCTGATCACAAAGTGATTTGAAGAAAGGAACAAAAATCATCAATTTCTTTGTTTTAGGTTTGCTTTATATATACAATTCTTTATATTCCTAAAACACAAATGAGTAATACCTGCCACATGTGGGTGTTTTTTGTTTGATGGTGTATTTTGAATTAGAACTTACATCTCACATTTAAGACTATTTTCAGTGATGACGTTTCTGTTTTTTACATATGATGTACACGCAGCATTACATAGTTTCATCAGCTTTCTTGATTTTAAGAAAGGCGTAATGTAGCACACCACACATGCTCACGGAAAATCACCCTCACAGTCCTACAATGTGCAAAAATTTACTGCCAGACAAAATAGTAACAATTTTCTTTTTTCCTTCCAAAACAGTCTAATGCACTCATCCTCTCAGTAAAGTATAGCTTTGAGCAGTGTTTATAACACATTTTCAGCACTTAATGTCACCACTGCAACACCTCCACTTTTTGAAGGGTGCTTTTGTTTTCCTCCGAGCATATGGAGCACTGACATTTGCCAGATATTCTCAAACAATGGAGGTGCAATTTGCAATGGAAATATGATTGGCCCTCCGCAGCGAGGCCAGTGACTCATAGACGCAATGTTTTCATTAGACATTATCAGAAACAGTGCCCTGCCAGGCTGTGTGTTATATCAGTGTGAATGTGTTTGATCAATAGGCTTCACAGTGCTGTAAGGCAAATGAAGTGGCATGGCGAACAGACAAAGGGCACACATTTCACTGACTTCAGGCAGCGTTTTCATTTCATTGACCGATCTGTTCCTCATTTCTTTACCCCGACATTCTCTGTTTCCAGTAATTGCCGAAGAGGATATAGAGACGGTGGAGGAAGGAGTGTTTGATGTGCACCTATAACCAGGTAAGAAAGATCAAAATCAAAGTCCTCCTGTCACTTATTCCAACACTATTCATTTCATTCCAATTATGATTTTTGTTGACATTTTCGGTGCCTACTTGTCTCTTGAATCAACTCCTGGTGTCCTACGAAGAATTGCCTCTTAACTCTTAAGCAAAGTTCATTATATATTGTAGATGTTGACAGTGTTGAAAGTGTGCAACAATTAATTTTTATCATGGCTAGCTCCCATATCATCATCATAATGCTGCGTGACTGTGGCTGTGATGCAATATGCTCTATTAAAGCCACTGTCGTTAGATACTGTACACGGTATTAGTAGAAACATTACAGCACCAGGAAGTGCAGTTTTGTCTAGTCGCACAATAGTGGTGAGAAAAATTGAAAACACTGTCATGTCTGTATGCAGTGTGTTAGCTTAGCTAAGCATGAAGACAGGAAACAGTGGGAAACAGCCTGCCTGGTAACGAAACCTCTAACATGCTCTAATTACATTAAGACACAAAAACATTAAAAGACACGTTATGGTTTTACAGGGGGTTATGTGCTGGACTTTTTCCTGGCTGGGCAAAGTAACTTCTCGTTATCAGTGTGAAAATACCATGCAACCAGCTTAGCCAAGAAGTGCTAACCCTGCATAAAGAGTTGCTACAGTAGTAGGCAGATTTTGTTAGCTTTGCACAAAACTAGGCGAGCTGTATCCCCATGTTTCCTGTCTTTATGTTAAACTTAGATAACTTACTGCTTCTTATTTTCTCACAAAAATTGTGAGTGGTATCAGTCTTCTAATCTAACTCTTGGATAGAAAGCAAATAAGAACATTTCATTTTATAAAATTAGACCGTCCAAAAAAAGTGTAGCTGCATGGGAAACACCTTGATGTCAGATCATCTACAGTACTTTTTTACAAACTTTTGAGTATAAGCTGTGAACAGTTTAGTCAAAGAGCAATTGACTCCTCTAGGATTGTTTGATTGAAGTACATTTTTACAAGGCTGCAGAGGTTAAACTAATCAGTATTTCACAAGAGAAAAAAAGCAGTGATTGGAGTAAACAGGAAACAAGAAATAGCATAATTTTGTGAGGGAGAAATCTTCTCTGTCATCTTGTGCCCCCACACTCCGGGAGGTCTCGCCCTCCAGGGGGTCTCGCCCTCTGGGGGGTCCCACCCTCCGGGGTTGGAACTACTGAAATTATGCATTTGCCTTAATATTAGATCTATTATTAAGGCCAATGCATAACTTGGCAAATGATCAACTGAACAACATTAGAATGCAAGAACCCATAGTCAGATTAACCTCATTTTGGGCCATGGAGCAAAAAATAGCAGTCAGTTTGTGTTAAATTGATTAAACAGAAATCTTTTATGAACAAGGACTGGGCAGTACCAACTGGGGCTGAGAGATATTACCTTAAAATAATATCATGATATTTTTAGGCTATATTGTGATACACTATATATATCTCGATATTTTGAAATTTCCCCTAAAGCACTTCATAAATGCTATACGCGGCAATTTCTCTCTTTTTTTTGACCAAATACCTCAATATTGATGATCAAATAATATTGTAGAGATGACTGTTGGAATGAGACTTTACTCTAATGCTGCCTTTAAAACCAGGAAAAGAAGACAATATCAGTAACTAGTCCCATATCACAATAGTGATATACTATTGATATAGTACCCAGCCCTTGTATCAACTGAAATAATAAAGGTCTTAAAACTTTATATAGAGGATTATAATTGTTAGATTAAGGCCTTTTGTTATTTCAGTTGATGTTCTCATTAATTGATGCATATTTCTAAACTATTTGTCCTTAGTCACATCCCCACAAACCAACTGGCACGTGGTGAATGTGGGGCTTTCGGGGGCCCCTGGAGCTACAGACACTGCCATCAAACACTTTTATCACAGTGCTGATGCGTTTTCATGCCCTTCGGCATTTAAACATGTACTGCTGGATTTATTGGTCATTGTATCGCAATCCATGCAGGCGCCTTGAACTGAAGTGTGTTTTTGATGAACAGGCCAATGACAGTATCCAGCTCTCCATTTTAGAGTCCCTCCTGCGGTTGCTGCGCGAGAGGCCAAATCAGCGAACAGTCGGGAGCCAGACACAGAATGTGCTACAGTATGTCAGTTTTACAACACTGAGGAGAAATTGCACTGAATACAAGCCAGGATACCTACATGCTGCCTCACAGTGGGCACATACTGCAACAGCAACGCCACTCCAGCCACCTCACATGAATGTGACCACCAACGTCAGTGGAATGTATTTGTATGATTTCTACGTAAAATTCCTGCATTTTGATTCCATGTCGACCAAGAGTGTTACTGTAAAACTTAGTATATATTCAAAAAAAATCCAAAAATTGTATTTTCTCGGTGGAATGTTAAAGTCAGTGAAGTTTATAATTTGAGCGCACCCTGCTGCGAATGGAAATGCCTGTCACCGTTTATCGTTCAAACATAAAAGAGGTGCTGTTATTGCCAAGAATGTAAACCTGCCACCCAGACTAAGCTACTGTCTTCTTCATCTGAGAAGCTCTGCTTGTTATTGTTTATCATCTTGTTTTGAAAAACATTTCAACGGACCAATTATAGGACCAATTTTGATGTCAGATAAAATATTGTTGATTTGTGGTGCTCGTCTGAAGCCTGATGACAAAAGCAGCCATTTTGCCAACAAAAGAAACAGTTGAAACGACTGTGTCGACAGTTATAATTAGTATGGACTTTGAGCAATGTTATATTTTTGTCATGTTTACCTGAATATCAGTAACTGTCCTCTAGTTATTGCTGTGGTGTTGTTTCAGTATACAGTACTGTCTTGTACCAGTGCACCCAAGATGATCTATCCTCTTTCAGTACTGTGAATGTAGCAGAAACAGTGAATTGCTGCTGTCAAATGAAGAGCTCATCATTTCCAATAAATACGTCGACGGCAGAGAGCAGGAAAATGTTTAACTTCCCGCTGATTGCTCCGTTGGTTTTTGATTGAGCTTTAGGATTCTGAGACTGTCAGTAAAAATAAAATAATCAAATATATACCAAAATACCAAAAGCTGGAGTAATGAGGCTTTTCATTTGACAGCAGCGTATAAATATTATATTATTTCCCTGAGAATATGTTTTGATGCAAGTTGTATTTTGCTGTTTTTACCCCGCATGCTTCTCCTCTGATGCTGATGATTTTTTTATTTTATATTTTTTTCAACGTAGCACGCCAAGTTATCACTCATTATTGAAACATGAAGTCTTGAAATTCCACATGGATGAAAACGCTTCTGTCGCTTTGTGCCTGTGGAGAGATGAATTCAGATTTCGAGTGCCATATTGTTAACCGCTGGTTCGTCATTGAATGAGACTCCTCGCGTTGCTGGTATTTATTTTTCTGTATAAATAGCTAAATGGCTGCCGGTCCTTCTGTGTCACTCCCTGCCTCACGAAGGATGTTTGTTGTCATTCTGTGAATGAATCTTTCAGACTGATGTCATGCTAATCCTTGTGGTCCCACATGATTCCCCAGTATTAAATCCAGCAGGCATCACTCTAATATGTGTTCTGGTTAAGAATTTCTGTGACTAATAAGAATGATACTGAAAAAAAAAACATTTTGTCTTGTCTTTTTGAAATGGGAAGTTAAAAAGTGGCCATGTTTGCATTTTCCCCCCATGATGAATCAAAAGCGTGTGCAGCAGAAGATATTTC
Organism: Pagrus major; assembly: GCF_040436345.1. Taxonomy (NCBI): domain Eukaryota; kingdom Metazoa; phylum Chordata; class Actinopteri; order Spariformes; family Sparidae; genus Pagrus; species Pagrus major. The sequence goes on along the minus strand of NC_133224.1, from coordinate 18,471,692 downwards.
GAGCTTTTAGCAGCTGCTTTGATCTAAAAATACAGTCCGTTTCATGTCATATAAAATACCCATTACTGTGAATACTCTCAGGTGAAAGCTGAACATTTTCAAGCTTTTTTGCGTTTTAACTTGAAGAATTAATACATAGAAATTACTCTCCTGGTTTGCAAATCTTAGGTTATTCAACTTAACCTGTATTACAAATAAAATCAAAGCTATTTTACTTTCTGACACTTTCAGATAAGGCTCACTTAACGAACATGTCTGGAGGCTGAAAGAACAATTCAAAATAGCTGAGCTGAACAAGACGTATGACAGAGAGGTCCAACACTGAAGCGGGTGTGAGATGGTTTGGTTTCCCCAGACATTAGAATACCACTAGAATAGCCTGCAGCACATTGAAAGTTATTGATGCAACTACAGTACTCCACCCTTTCCAACAGAAGACAGTTTCACAGCAGTTGCAACACAACAAAATCTAAAACCACATTCCTTCTCCAAAATCTCGGTCCAGATGTTGAAATCGATTCTACAACTGCCACCACAAAATTATGCCATCCTTCATGTGACCATTATCCGCTGTCCTCTGACCGTCTCTTATAGACATTAATAACCCGCCCCGAATGAGCCTCGCAGTCGATGCCACATCTAGTTACTCTCAGAGATGAAGTCAGTCTGGGCCCTTTGATTGCCTGGCTCCAGCTCTGTATGTTCAATTCAATGGGAGGACATTGATCCAGGCTTTGAGTCGGCTCATATCTCACCCAGCGCTATGATACTGCTAAATGCTCTCATGTGGGGCTATATTGGCTCACAATGAGCTGATGAACTGCAGAGGTGATGTGTTCATAGGTCGGCCTATCGACCTTGGTCACACACGTAGATGTATTTCGCGTTAACCACATGATTATGCAACTGGGATTCATTCATTTTTTTGTGTAGCTGCCTATTTTACCGGTTAGGAAATACCTCATCCTTCATTGATAAATAGATGAAGAATATCTCATCCGTGGACATTTTAACTGAGCTCATTTCCATGTTAAAGCTCTCAAAGAAATCCACAAGAGGAAGGAGACACAAAGGAAGAGCAGACTCCACACAGCAAGGACCTTCTTTCTTTAAGGTGACATGCGAGGCAATGTCCCTGCAAGTGATGAAATGAAAAGGCAGCAAAAACGACTTTGAAATGTCCAGATTTGTGTCTTTAACTCAATGGTGGTCGATGCAGGGGAGACAAAAAAAAAGCAGGAGCCATGCCGTAAACCTGACACCCTAACACAATGTCCTCTCTGAAATATCACACTCCCCACATCTCTCCACAGCCACTCTTCTTCCAAAGCCTGTACAATTGCACCTTAAAGTGTGTGTGGTCATCATCTGCTTTAGTACTGAACGACTCTTTTAGCCAAGTGACTGATACCTCCCATTTAGAAGAGATGAAAAGAAAACGAAAATGACATTATACTGCAGTCAAAGTACTTGTGTAAAATGTATATAGATAAAAAATAAAGTGCAAGTCAAGTGTCTATACAAATTCCATTGTATAGATTTGGCATACACATTGGCCTCCCTCTGTATAGCCTCAGAAAATAGACAATTAAACACAAAAGACCAACAGCAAATAAAAAGAGCAATGGATACAATGGAGGATGCAACAAGTAATATTAGGCTACAGATATGAAATAACTCACTGTAACAGCAGGATAAAACATCACAAAGCTGACAACACGGTGGTGTATAAACAGTATAAACTCCACTGCGGCTGCAGCCACACACATAAAAGCAAAGAGAAGCACAGTTTTACACAATGTAGCGGGCACACACAATGTTACATTGCTAGTGAACACAGTGGTTGTTGCCGTCTCCACCTGTCTAAATGTGATTCTGTGAGCCTTGTGTACCATAAGTCCACAACAATCTGCTGCAGGTTTGCTTGACTATTCTCTGTTCATATCATGACCACTCTCAGCCCTTCATCTCAGCCTCTCAAAGTTCTCAAACATTTTGAGTCTTCGCAGTCACAGTCGTGACGGAAATTGTTAAATTTGATCAATTCGTACAATATTGCTAACCTTAACCCATGATTACATCAGGATCTGGAGCTCTGCCCTCCTGCGGATGCAGACACACCAGGAGCTTCGTCTCTGCTGCAGCCACTGATTAATCATGTTGCTTTGGTTTCATTCTCACAGGGTTTATCATGACTTTTTCATGTGACTTTTTTTGGCTCTGTAACTGATGCAACTTGAAATGTAATGAGGTACAGTGTAATACCAGTTCTAAAAAGTAAAAGTTAAATGGCTGATTGTGAAAAAAATCTGAAAAAGTACACAACAAACAATTGTGTTGCAGTCAAAATTATGCATTTTTTCCACTTCTGTCATTCAGCTATAAAATAGCCCTACTGGCAGGACAGCCGTTTAGTGAACAGCCTGCATGATATTGATCCAAAAAGTCTGAAATGAGAGAAACTGAATAGCACCACAGCTTATTAGCTACATAGTAATGGAGGTAGGAGGAAAATCACCTCACACTGCATCCTTGATTGCATCAAAGGAAAGATGTGAGGCCTGACAGTGGAAAGGCATTCTGGCAATGATGTAATTTGCCCTCAACAGACGGTTCAGGTCTATAGTCCTTTGCAATTAGACAGAGATTGCAATGCACATTACCCTGATAGGCTATAGAGAGGGCTATTTGTGCCAGAGATATTGGCAGCTGGGCGTTTTAGCAGCTATAGATACACATAAAAGGTTATCATGGATGGAGAGAAGGATTTGGCACAATGAGTAACTACATGCAGCATTGATTTGTTTGAGCAGCACATCACTCTTAGATTTCCTCTTGTAAGACTAATGAACAGATTATTGATTTGATGTCCGCTCATGAAAAACTGGGACCTCCGCCAAGCTCTGCTATGATTTGACGGCTGCTCAGCTTTTTGAACCCACCATGACACCTGCATCTGCAATGCTGTCCCCTTGCGGTGCACTGACTGTAAGCATCTGGAGCTGTTAACCTCATGCCAAAGTGGGGTCATGGCCATTCATCACCACTTGGTGGCAATGTTGAGCTGCTAAATGGAGAAGCGTGTGACGAGGACGGCTTCCGACCAGGAAGGTGGGAACACTGCCAGTGATGTGGCACAAAACAAAGTCTCTGTCGGGGGTTTATGGTGAATCACAATGCAGCATCACAATGCAGATAACAGCACTACATTGCTCTGTTGTTTATATGTTGCCTCCCATAAAATCAAACCTATGCATATGCACAAGAAGATACACACTGCGAATGAAATGACATGTTGCTTCATGCTTGTTTTTCATAAGCTGACAGTTTCTTCTTCAGCCTCTCTTTCGCCCACACACTCACACACACTGCCTGACAAACTGAGGAAAACCCTCCAGTATCAATGCAGCTGTGGCACTCTGAATGCAGATTCTCATTTGTGTTATAGTTGTGTTGTTATTTTTTTTGCTGGGAAAAACAAAATATAAAATTTGCATTTCACTGGTCATAATTGTACAGAAATCTACATCCAGCACACAGCTCTGAGTCAATGCAATCTTTAAATTCAAACAGCACAAACAAAGTTGATCCCGAGTAATACCAGTCAAATAGGCTCCCGTGAAAGTGCATCACGCATCCAGACTCTGCTTATCTGGCTTTGTCCACATTTAAGAAGCAGCTGGGCAAACAGTCGAAGGAGCTCTGCGAGACGGCTGCAACCTTAATTGCGTTAAGCTCATTGCTGACTCTGGTGAAGCACTCAGCACTGTAGGGGGCTAGAATCCTCATTAAATAGAATCACTTATGATGAATATTGCTTTAAGAAAATTTAACTTATGCCAAAGAAACCCAGTGGGATGTGCTCCTGACCTGTTAGCTCTACCGTGTAACGTGAAAAAATGAAAGCTATTGCCAGGCTTAATACTGCGGTTTCAATACTCAAAGGCTTTTTAATGGCTTCCTTAATTAAAGAGAAGAGGAGACAGTAACCAATGTTATGTGTTATACCCCTCTAAATGCCTTGTACAAATTGTTCTCTGATGTCTTAAGAGGAAGGCGACAACACAAGTCGAGGTGCTTCGTGGAGAGAAAAACCTGCCAAACCCTTCACCTCTTTCCTTCCATTCTCTCCGCTCCAGCCTGGAGAAAGTCTCATTTAGCCATCACTGATACCAAATCAAGTTACTGCGGCCTGGGGGATTGACACAAAATCAATGGCATCACATCTGCAGCGGGGACGCCTCGCATATTTTCCTGTAGCTGCAGGAACGTGGGAGGAATCTGCAGGGGAGGGGAGGAGGGAGGGAAGTGTACCTGCAGCAGGGGGCAAGTGTGTTTTGACTGACGGACCCGCAGATTGTATCTTGTGACCCTCAGACTTATCTATACACAACCTGCATGAACAGATCGCCACTGTTGTCAAGACTTCCCTGAAAAAAAAAAAACAGAAAGGCAACAAGCTTATCCCTGTCCTTACTTTATTATCACTTTGCCTTTCATTCCCTTGGTTTTTTTGAAGATTAAAAACCAGCGCTTTGGTGCATATAACATTCGGTCTTTGAGGTATTCATGAAAGCCCAGATTTTATAGGCTATAAAAGTATGCATGCATAAATGGAGGCAACACCGAGTTTTCTCTAAATGCAGCCTATCATCTCTCTGAAAGGTGAGTTATATTTCATCACTTTGAACATCGAATAGTCTACTTTCAGTCCAGAGCGCCTCAATAACCATGTGATTTGGAGCCTTTTCGTGGCTTCATGTCCTTCATTTATTCATTTGTTTGATGTTGCTTATGTGTGCTGTGGAGGTTTACACACTTGATTTATGGCTGGAGGACATGAATTAGTTCCTGCCATTTACTATGCTTGCTGCCTTTTGCACGTTACGTTTGAATAAACTCTTTAATTGATACAAAACACCAAGAACAATAACATGGACATCTGAGAGGATTGCTATTATACGTTGTATTATACCAGGAAATCCATACAGAGACACTGGAGAGCTTTGCTGAGCGAGAATCTTAGTTTTGGCTAAAAACGTTTGAATTATTTGGAAGCAGTTCTGGCCCTCCCAGTACAACCCCTTTGGTACTCATTAGGCAAAAATGCTATGCGGGTTATTCAATTCCTTGGCTTTACTGCCCAAGCTCCAACATCTGGACTCCAAACATGTAAATATCTCAGATCAGCTGCTACAAACCTAGGCTTGTGGTCAGCACATGTTAATCACACAATTTCCATTGAAGAATAAATTGAATACTGGATTATAAGATGTGTGAGTTAGTTGCTAAATGATGCATGGAGTATATTTTCCAGTGGGCCCTAAACATGCAATCTGTACTGCTTATATATAAACATCCTGCCTTATTTAGCTTTTTTTTTTGCTTAGAAGTTGCACACTAAATATTTTTAACCACAAATTATCTGTGAATATTATGATGCCTCTTGGCCGCAGCTCCTCAGTGCTATAGCCAGAAGCTTATCTTTATACCTGCTGGCCAAACTCCAAAAACCTTCCTGGTGGAGGAAGCCATCAAACTCAAAAAAGGTAGCCGTTTGGGTTTGGATAGCCCAGGGAGGTCCCCAGGTACCATGAGGCAAGAAAGACTGCAGCGTATGTGGTCCTGCAGGCAATAACTTGATGTGGATGAAGTTTGCTGGGCGCCAAAGCCAATCGTCAGACAACGTAGGAGGTGCAAGCAGGGCCTCGCTCAGGCTGTTCTCAGCAGGGGTAGTAGAACTGCTGACCTCGGCTGAGTATAAACTCAAGCAGAACACTTTGAAGAACTCCTAACTCACACACACACACTGTGGAGGAGGAAGAGCTGAAGGTCTTGCTGGAAACGTCACCCATCTCTGTAACGCAGAGGTCAATGAGATAGTTTGAAAATCTCTGCAGAGACAAGAGGACAGTAGTGGATGACATGTGGACATTAGTTGGCTGTCTCGGTTTCAGTGCCTTTTCAAGGTTGCAGTCTCGGACAGTGTCTATATACATCATGAGTGGCAGAGAGAATGAGACTCTGGAATCAAGAGGTCAAAATGAGCTTCGTGCACAGGTTCTCTGAGTTCATCCTGAGGGATATTTGAAAGGAGCTCAGAATAGAACTGCTGCAAGTTGAGGTGGTTCAGGCAAACGATCGGCTGCCTCCTGAATGCCTTCCTGTGGAAGTATGGTCGAGCATGTCCAATTGGAGGAGACCTGGGGCAGACTTAGAGCACACTGGAGGGATTACATATCCTGTCTGGCTTTGGAACCCCTTGGGATCCCCAAGGAAGAGCTGGAGGATGTGGAGAATGATTTCTGGGTTTCCTTACTAAACCTGCTGCCACTGGGACCTAAACACACGGAAAATGGATAGATGGATGTGTTCTCAGTCTCCCCTCCAGTTACTATTTCTTGTTGTAAATAATTGTCTCCTTCAATACCTTGTGTGCAAAGGTGTTTGCCAGTTCCTCTGCACTTCAGGTGGTTTTTTGCTCTTTTTATTGTCTTTTTTTGTCCTGTGGCCAAGGCATCTCCTCCTCCTCTGGGGAAAACACAGCCCTCCTGCCCGAAATAGTTGCTTTGTCTCAGCCTGTTCAGTTGCATAACCCACCTTGACGACGGGCACAGAATAGCAAAGCAGTGGAACTAATATACGTATCATAATGCCTCAATTTCGAGGAGGGAGCACATCATAAGTTATTCACAGATCCTGTCTTTCTCCTGCTTTTCCCCTCTGATCAAATCAAGCTCATGGCAAATATAATCATAGATTGTGAGTGACAAGAGAGGAATGGGAAAGAAATAAGAAGAAAATGGAGGGGCGACAGGGTATACCAGGACAGAGCATCATTTGTGGGCAATTATGCAAGGGTTATGAGGCTCTTGGAAGCACAAAAAGACCTCTGCTAAAGACGTTCACATTGTCACTGTGGTCAGAGGAGGATGCTCAGAATTTACAGGCCCATAAGAGAGAATGACTCGCCAAAACCTTTCAGGAATTTACGAGAAAATGCCCAAGAGGCATGTTAAACCTACCTTTATTAAAGACCACTTAAGCTGCCTTTATGATGCCTAACAGCACCTGCTGATGGATATAGGCATAACCTTGCTTCATGCGGGTTTATGAGGTTTATGGTTATGAGTGCAATGGCTTTGGATACAGTGTGAGAAGGCTTGTGACTGTTGGTGCATGTAAGACCGATGCTTTAGAAGGTGGTGATATATATGTCAGGAAGTTCACTGCTCTCTTAGCCGCCTTTGGGCTAATTTGGCCAACAAGTTGTTTGATACCCATCTGTTTTCGTTACACCAACCATTCCCATTTGGAGTCTGTTGGGGGCTGGAGTGGGCAGGTAAACACCCTGCAGGGGCAATTAGATAATCCTTTAGCCTCACATTCACACCTGGGGGCAGTTTAGCTTCTCTAAACTACATGATTTAAATAGCTTTTTAGGTATGAAGGCTTTTTGACAGATCAGACATAGGGAAGACTTAACCCGTCTTCATTGGCCTTTCCTCTGAAACTTCTTAATGCGACTCAGGGGGACTGAAAGGGAGCGGATCACTACATTCACTTATTATGGTTACATAATCCCCCAGAGGGGTTTTCGCCTGTCCCAAAGCTCACTGGGGCTTTAAGCTCAGACAAGGGATCCCTGACATGGGGAGGTGATTCCACTCAGGGTCCCCCTGTCCTCCCAGACATAAAAGCTGATCGTACAGTATTTGACTGTGCAGCCAGTGAAACCCACCGGACTTGCGGCTGGTCATGCCTCTCTCTCTCTTACCCCTACCCTATCCATTTTTCCTTTGCTCTGTTCCCCGCTCTTGCAGCCTCGATTTTAATTGCTTTGAAGCTGAGCGCTCACCTCGGGGAGCTCAACAGGATGTTTTACAGAGCTTTGGGGAGACTGACTATTAATAAATAATACCTCGATCTCTACACTACAGCGGGATGGACAGGAGCATGGCAGAGAGGTACAGCAGCAGCTTTTGGTAACTTACAACACTCTCCTGCTGAAGGTTAGGGGGCAGAGCAAGATAGGTTACAACAACAAACTTAAAAATTACCAATCTACAAAAAAGAGGGAAAACGTTTGATTACTTGCCATTCATCTCATACAAGCTGCCACCTTTGAAGCCAATTCAGCAAAGTGTGTGCATTCTCTGTGACATACACATAATGAAATCCACTCTTATCAGGTGTTATATTACAAAGGACTGTGCCCTGTGTGTCGCATATCATAAAGTCAAGTGTTGTTTTTTTAACCTTGTGCTGCCAGTTAACAGATTCTGCATGTGCTGTTAGGAAGAAAGTTATTATCAAGTCAGCTTGATTAGACCTTCATCAAAACAGTATGTCTAATTATCGCTCCAAATCAAATTGGCATCACCTCCGGAGGACAAAAAAAAACCTTTAGTAGATCTTTTTTAATCTTGGTCTCCTTTGTTCATACTTACAGTGGATTTCTAACTATACAGAACACTCAGGTTTTTTTGCTTTGTTGTTACGCTGCAAGGCAAGACTTTACACTTAGGTTTTATAAGTCTGTTATGTGTCTCCAAAGCTTTCATAGCTGTATTGACCTCATAACAGGGCTAAACGCCAAAGAAACGATGGTTCCCAAATGCCCTTGCTAAAAGCCTGCCCATCCATACTTTCATTCACTTCAACCCTAAGGATACGACTTTATCTTACTCTTAAAAGAAACAGCCACCTTAAAACTGTAATAGTGTCAACATCACGGCTCTGCATGAAGACTACATCTATAGTTTATTGTGGGGGTATTTATAGTGTATTATGATAAATTCATAACCCTTCCTGCTTCCTGATGCACTATACAACAAAACTTTGCAGTTTGTGTTATGTTGAATTATAAGTTCAAGTGTTTTATTGGCTGACTCATTAAAAACTAGTTATAAACTAGAGGTTGACTGGTTTATAATACATTATGACCAATTATACTCATACACACCTCAACAATCAACTAAAGTAAGGACTCATGGTATGCTATAGTAGTCCAATGCAGTATCATAAGACATAACTCTATGTGTTAAACTGGCAGTAGACAATATTTGTGCTTTGATTATCATTCTGAAGTAAATACTGATTGCACAGAGTAATCGCTGTCAAAAATAATAAATAAATGACACCCTCTGTTTATAGACTGGTTCCCTATAAACCTTGCGTTCACTATGCTATTTGGTCTGCCACTGGACTTTATATGGCACAGAACTACGGAGCTACAGCACAGAGGAAGCATGACTTCCATTGCACAAGCAAAACAGGAAGAGACATTGTTTTCCCCGGTCGCCATCCCCCGGTAACCTATACCCAGAAACATCTGGTATAACTGTAGAAACTCTACACTGCAAAAGAAAAGAAACCCACTGATGGAGGATGCGAAGAAAGAGAAGAGGGAGTTTGATAGAAACCGAGAAGGTGAATGGACACGCATTCGCTCAACGGAGAGCATTCTGGTGTTGTGTCAGAGTCTGTTCCCCCACTGATACGTGTTTCCTCTTACCACTGGGATATGGTATTCTTTCTACAAGATCAGTAAGTAACAGAACATGCCTCTTATCAATACCACCGGACGTTTTTACCCTGCCTTTTCATGGCACTGAGATTGGGGTTTCTAAATTGGATTGGGATTCTTGCTTTTTATGCTAGCGGCAGCCATGTTGCTAATGCTGTCTTTGCAACAGTGGCGCCAACAGTTATCCCACAGTAAAATTGGTCCGCTTTAGGAATTGAACCTTAAGATATTTGATAGCCAATATATGTAAGAAAACTATACATCACATTTATAATGTTTTATGATTGTTGATATAGTGCATCAGAAAGGATTATGTCTGTTAATGAGTGTAGTCATGAGGCATCATGAATGTATTTAACTATGAATATCCCTATAATGCACCATAGAAGTTTTTTTTTTGCAGTGTAGAAGATATTTTCATTTGTTCTGTCAGTAAGCTCAATAGACCAAAATACAATGCAGCTACTTAATGCAACATATTGTGATTGCAATTGTTTTTCTGTTTCTGGCATATAAAAAGTAACCACCTGAAGCGCTAATATGAGGCATGCTGAGGGAAAGAAGGAGCACAAGGAAATTACAAAACAACACATTGATGCAAAATAATTCATATATCATTCTGAATCTCACAAAATGTCAATATCCAAGGATATTTTGAACTTTTCAGCAGGAGACTTTCCTTCACTATCTGCCCTTTATACTCTATACAACTGTGTAGATTTGCTTCTTTAATGAAGACTTATCTGTACTACAAGCGCCCACCTTGAATGTACAGACCTGTTCTCTGCTCCAGTTCCACTCCCCAGGCTATGTGACTAATTAGATCCTGTAATGCATCATGATGGAAGGGCGAGATATTGGAGTTTGAAAAGGAAGAGGGGCTGCAAGATTGATCTGGTCCAAAATGATGGAGGAATTGATCACGCCTGCACGTGGTGGAGGCAGAGGAGTGATAGCATTCCCTAATGAGGAAGAATAGCCATTAGTGACAGAGTTAACAGATATGTGGGCAATCTCTCACGCTGATTAAAAAGGCTTATGAGCGCTGTGACGCGTTTGTCCTCCACATTTAGCGGGAACAAGGGGGGAGGGAAGGTTGGAGAGGATGGTGATGAAGCCAGTTCCAGCTGAGATTTCCAGATTTTATGACCCAACCTGTAGGAATTAGATGCACACATTAAGAAAAACAACATATTAGCTCCCTGATTCGCCCATAGCTGACAATCACAATGTGAAAAAGCATAATTAGAGTGTAATGGAAATAAGTAGTGTATGTATGAGTATGATTTCTGGGCTGGGTGTGTGGAATATGAAGAACCGCTCCAGTAATTTGTATTTATTTTTATTTTTCAATGCAGTGCCAGCTGTACAGACATAGCTTGTTCACTGCTTTGCTACATTTTTAAAACATATGGCAAAGCAGCACAGATGGATGACGCAAGTTTGTGACATGTCTTTGCTTGCATTTGTCTCGTTTCTATTTACACTGTAGCGCCATGTTGCGTCTGGCATTCATTGCATGGTGTGACATGCATGAAAATTGTATCTTGTCCAGTTGGACCCAGATTTTGACTTTAGTGCACATCTCATAGAGTGTGGTACAATGAATTAAGACTGGGCGATAAGGACAAAAATTCATATCTTAGTATTTTATATATCCTGTTTTTTTCTATGATCAGTATAAATTAGCGAGTTTCTTACACAAATCAATTCATTTCAATGGAATTGCAGCAATCAGTGGATTTACTCATACTGTTTCACAATTGCAAACTGTTTTGATAGTGCAGTAGAAGTAAAACTTTTAGGGAACGCAAACAACCAAAGCTCAGCATGGAAGAAGCTTCTGTATATTAGCCATGTTAACACAATCCAATGTTACATAACAGTGCTCTGCTGAATAAGAAGCCTTATCAATAGAGGTTTTACCTTTTCATATCCACTTTGCCAGAACCAGCAGTAGCGGTAGCCACCTATTTGACAAGGCCGTCTGAATAAATTTTGCTGGGCAACCCTCCGATGTGACTGTGCCAAAAATACTCTGATACCAAGGTGAGTTTTTAAGTTAAAATTATTATTCTTTTTAAAATTTTCGTGTGAATAGAAAAATTGTCCACAAATGCTGTTAAATCATGTACAGTCCACTTTGGAAGCGACCATAGGACTTCACGACTGCTGTGTATCTACGTGTTGCATCATTTACAAATGTTATTGGGACACAAACTACACAATCATGTCCCCTTATCTAACCTTCCTTTGTTGTGAGCTCTATCTTGTCTGACAACCCACTAGAGCCATATACTTCTCTGGGCTCAGTAATGTGTGAAAGGGTTGTTGCCAGAACACTGTTTTCACATTCCTATATACACATACATGGGTACACACACTAATCCCTGTGATCTCTGTGCCCTTTCTCCCTAATGTCACCCTGCCGTGGTGACAACTTGCAGCGTCCTGCCTTTTTTACCAACACGCACTTCTCCACATTGTTAAGCTTGATGTGTTTGTGGAGATAAATTGTCTTCCGTCCCCCATCATTCCGCCCCTCTTCTTCTCTGTTTACTACTGTTTACGTTTACAGCTTTAATGTGCTCAAATTATTGCGGCGTGCGTTCACTACACCGCCTTTATTTTGTGCAGGAGACAGTTTGAATTTACGTCTTTCATTCTTCCGAGCCGAGGCCTTCACCCTAAGCTTCCAATGTTAATGAGATTGATGTATCAGATACGACCACGCACACATACACGCGGACACACAAAAAAAATCAATGGGACATTGTTAGCATTTATATGGCTTTTGCTTGGATATTGCGAGCGAAGAGGAGGCCTGCAAGCAACAGGAACAAAATGAAGAGAGGTTGTTAGTAGTAGCAGGTGATAGCCATGAAACAGACTTGGCAATGTTGTCCACTTAACGAAGCGCATTAAACAGCACTCCAGACTAAATGGTTGGTGTTTCAACACAGATTCATGGCATTCATAAATGTTTATTGTCACTTTTAACCAATCACAACCCAGGGTAATTTCAGGATTTATGCACTGTTTACTGATACTTTCTGTGACAAATGTAGATGCTGATTAGGCTGTACTTAATAGGAGTAAGACGATATGTTGAGTCCTGATTTGTCATGTTTGCCAATGTGAATCCTGCTAATAGGCTGAGAGAGGTACTTATTAATTGTACCTGATATCAACGTTATGGGCCAAATTTAGATCACAGGTAGATTTCAGAGTCCGTATCTAATTCTTGTTCTCTCTCGCTCTGTATCCATTTCCCTTTCTTCTCTGCCTCTCTGTGAAACAGTGAGATCTTAATACTCTGGATGAAGCAAGAGAGAAGAAAAAATAGTATTTTTTTTTAAAAAAAGAAAGAAAAAGAGGAGGAGTGAGGAGACTGAGTGTAAAAGTGAAACATAATCTGCCAGTATTGGTGCTAATCTTTTGATTTGGGTAAATTTCCTTCTGCAGCTGAATCAAAAGGTCTATTTGCATTTTTTTTTTTAGCAGATGAGGTTTTAATTTTCACAGTTCTGTGGATTACCTCAATTCAAAGCTCCCTGTCAGGAATGGAAAGATCTCTATCTTCACTCCCCTTCTCCTCTCTCCTCTCCTCATCTCACCTCCTCTCCTCTCTCCTGTTGTCATGTGTACTCGTGGGCCAGAAGAATCGGGTTGGTCTGTTTTGTCTTGTGCAGGGTCCTCTCTCACCAAATTATATTTGGACAGATTAGCTTTCTGTTCGATTGGATATGCAAATTTCACACCGCTTTTTCTTCACAGGTAAAAAGGAAAAGAAGAAGAGAGAGCAGACAGGAACAAGGAACATTTCAGTCCATCCTTTCCAGGTATACAGCCAGACAAGAAAAGGGGTCAGACCTCTGATAATTGAAGGTTCTGCTGTTTTTTTTAAAATTCTTCTGTGTTGGGACACTTTTATTATACAGGCGTCAGTTTGGGCGTGATGCTCCAGTGCAACAAACATTATTCCTAGGAGGATTGTCTCTCTTTTAAACAACAGCTTCGGCTTAAAGGACAGGAAGAGTCCCATGTCGCTCAGGACTGAGGGACAGGTGGAGACTGGGGAGGCGGCAGCAGCCAAAAAGCAATTAACATTCACAAATAGCGTCAGGGAAGCTATCCGCTGAGGTTACACAGGCGCTGAATGTCACCTACTGCCTGGGCCCAATTCCTTCATTAAACCCTCCCATAAGGGCAGACACACTTAAATACATATTTGCATACAAATGCAGTGATTAACCCTCTAAGTGCATTAACTCTGGCTTCTTCTTGGAGCCTCAGTGTTAATATCTAACCCACTGTTTGTCTATGTGTGCTTGAAATGAGGTGGAATAATGATCCTTTATTGACTTTGTTGAATTGACTTCCATCGCTTTCCCCTGGCTGTTTTGTTTATGGATTTCTGAGATACATTATTCCTTTTCTCTGCTAATAAATCACAGTGAAGCTTCAGTTTGCATTTGACATTATGCCAGTGTTTGATTTAAGGAATACATTTCCATATTGCGTTCCATAAAGCAATAAAGCAGTGGAGCAAATAAAGTAAAATGATCCCACTTGGGGGAACTGTGTCATTACAGATCAAATATCAACAGAATACAGTGTGTAAGTATATATAAAGAGCAGAATAGATACATGGGGTTCATCAAGTCATGCTCCAGCTGTCGGATTGTATGGAGAACAGCAGAAAAGCTTCCCTAAAATGAAGCGAGTGTGTGTATCAAGAGCATTTCTTACTTCTTTGTAGGCTTTGTTCTATTCACAGCAGATGAACACTGACGTAAAAGGGAAAGCCACTGAATATGCCAAAGGGCCGATATGCTCCTACACTGCCGCTGAGGTTAGTGTGTAGATAGGGTGAGTGAGCCTGGGTGCAGAAAGGCAAAGAGCAAGAACAAACAGAGAAGAGGAGGACAGAATGAAAGTGTTCAGTGGTGAGAGTCCTGATCCTTTTTTTTTTGGTAGTCACACTTTAAAGGCACACTTCATGACCTCAGAGGTTCACCTCGAGGCTACGACAGACATTTCCCTGTGGAATCAACGGTAACAACAAGAAGAAACAAAAAATATTGCAGAACCCGGAGATGCGGGTCATGACTGATTTCCGCTTCCTTCCTACTTCTTCCACTTTCACTCACACCTGCCGACAAACACACTGTTGCATAAAGACAGAGAACAAGTATTAAACAAGAGACATCTGGAATTAGAGTGTTTTTCTTCCTCATGCCTGCATTGTACCCCGACTATCTCATTCCTCCTCCTCCTCCCTTCTCCTCCATCTCGTCCTCCCTCCTCTGTCCATTGGCAGCGCACACAGCCGTGAGCAGAGCTAATTAAATGCTTCTAAGTGAGTCGCATCGCCTCGCCTGCCATTCCAGCCTCAGCAAAAGGTCATCCTACTCACAGGCATGAGGCAGACATTTCTCATGACTGTTTTCCTTTTGAGAAATTTAGCAGATTGTTAATTATCAGATTACAAGTTTGCCTTTTTAAAGGCCAGCACGCCGCCCCGAGTCGCATGGCTGCAGAGAGAGGGAGAGAGACAGAGAGGAGAGGGAGAGAGGAGAGGGTATAAGCAATGAAGATGGCTGAGGGGGTCCAGCTTTCCTCCTCTTTGCTTGAGTTGAGTCAAGGCTATGATTCGTGATCAGACAGAGAGAGAATTTGAGATAAGCAGAGGAGAGAGGCTCTCTGTCTGACAGTAACCCCTGTACTTTCTGTCTGCTCCCATCAGCCCCTTGCAGGCTCTGCCTCCACCTCGCTTTCACTCCTACCAAATTCAAATAGAAACTGTTAAAAGAACCAAAACTGAGGGAGAAAACACAGACCTGGCCTGTGGAGATGACCGTACTCTGACCAAGAGCGAATTCACTGCTCATAGAAAAACACCAAGAACACTTGTTCACTTCTTCCTCACCTTTCTTCGCTCAGCGCAATTCCTCCTGCTGTGTTGAAAGAGAAACGAGGCCAAAGTGAAGTCAGCCAGGTGACATTTTGTATCTTGCTATTGGAGGCAGGGGAGAGAAAACAAAGAAATTTCTGTTGCAGTGGTGCAATTGTAATGATCAAAGGGGTGGGGGTTAAACATGTCATTGTTGGATACCCATGAGTAACTGCTGGGAGGCTTGTTAGTATGTGTGCATGTGTGCTGGATTCAGTGCTTTTTGATGTATTGCCTGACTTTAAAACATGCAAAACCTGCACTATGTGACTTCTCCACACATACACCACATGACAACATCCATCTTTGCAGCAGTATTGTCCCCCTGATCACCACCATCTGTTTCACTATATAGATGCAGATAAGCCACGAGGCACTTTAAACTTCCATTTACAAGAAATGATCCACTATCTAGCAAATTGCTCATGTTCAACACTGTTTCTTTAGCCTGATCCCTGAGTGCCTCTGGCTCCACTGCCTTTCATCGCCATCAATCTATAAATTGATATGGCGTGTTAATGAGCCAATAATTGAGTCGTGAATCAGCTGTGGAAATGGGCAATGGCAAGTCATTGATGAAAGATCTGTGCCGTATACCCCGCAGCCAAAAAACAAAGGAAAGAATAAACACTGTTTTGAGTGAAATTTAGCATATTCAAAAACTAGACCGTCAAATTTGGGCATTCATCTCCCAGATATGGAGGACAAAGCTTTTCTTTATCATGGGGAACCTGGTGTGAGACGACAACACGGCAGAAACATTAATTTTAGAGAAGCTTTTTTCTGCATTACCAGGGGCTTTGCATGTTTTAGCCCATTAACTATTTACTGCTACCTGTTGTGCTAAAGGACAATACAGCAGCTGAGTTTTTAGAACAACCTTTGTATTCATAATTAACTGAATACACTGAATAAATAAAAGATCACAGTAGCGTTTTACACAGTGTCTGTTTGTTGTTTGTCTTCAATGTTATCTCTGCTGTCCAGTGTTGAGTAATTACCATTTTATTCTACCTTATACCTCCACTCCATTGCTTTTAAATAAGAGCTGTGGGTGCTGTTGTCACTACGTTGATTAAGATTTTACCTACAAAGCATATGATGATCTTATAATGCACTGTCATAGTTCAAATTAGCTCCACCTTGACCAGCTACAGAATTTCAATGTTGCTTACAAAGCTGTGAGAATAATCTATCTGACAGATCCCCGCTCCCCTTAGTTACTGTTGCCAGGTCGGACTACCTTAACAATAGGAAACATGACGTCACCGGTCCCGTTTAGCCGGGTGACACAGTGTTTATTAGTTTCTGGGTGTCACGCGATATAGCTTCAAGAAGCTGACAGCAAGGACTACAGAATGCGATCGAAGGATGTATTCACGATGTCAAGTTTTATGAACACGGCAAAATGACGCGAACTGAGGCCAAGTCACAACATTATCAGTCAACATTGCTCCTTCACTGCCGGCTATGTCCCCCTTTCCCCTTGTTGGGATCAATAAAGTACCCTGTACTATTCCTGACAACAGTTCATGCTGCTGACCATTTCCTTATCTTAGCTAGCCAGTTAGCACTCTCACTTTTGATACTTGAAGTACATTTTGTTGCTGATGCTTTACTACTTTTACTGAGTAGATTTTTTCTTGTGATAGAGTATTTTTTCATGTGTTACTACAAGTTCTTCTTTCCCCACTGGTGCTGTTTTTCTGCTCATGAATTCAAAGCTTTTCTGCAGCTGACTCTCAAATAACCTTCCAAGATGGCACTGCCAAGGAAAGCGTTCAGACTAGCCTGAACTGAAATATCACACAATGATGGTAACTCTAGCAAAAATGACTGCATCACACTGTGATAGGTTTTCATAGCAGAGTAATGTGAACAGAAAGACATAGCTGAATATAAAAAATTGAACCAGTTCAAAAAGTTACAGTAAAAATATATATCATATCATGGATAATATAAAGTATTTGCATAAATAGATAGTTATTAGGTTGAATAATGCACCCTTCTCCAGTAAGATTGTGCATCGTTGTCTTTGCTCCTGCTGACTGCATTTCATATCCTCCCCATAGCCTCACCTATTTCCCATTTCCTGACCTTCACCTCGCATTGGTGATTTGTAACTAATGTGCATAAGACGTTATTTGTGTCCCAGCCCGGGGCAACCAATGCTCTCTGTCCAAACAAGCCACTGCCTAGCCAACTAAGTAAATAAATGGGACAAGAAGAACAAATGAATAAGGAGATGGATGTTCCCTTCTTGGAGACACAGAGGCCTAATTTGAGCTAATAAAGGAACACATCAAGCGTGACCCCTCGCTGAGAATAGAGGGTCGATGGAGTGTCTGAGAAGCCCATGCAATCTCAAGTCAATTGCTCACAGGCCCAAAGATTTCATCAGCGTCTTTTCTCTTTACAGAAAGAAGGCATTGGGAGAGGGAATGAGAACGAGAGAGACAGAAAAAGGGAGAGGAAAGGTAACTGACAGCTGATGTTAAAATAGGACAGGTCTTTATTATCACTCGTCCTATCAATGCTCGGCCTCATCAGCTCTTTGCTAATCTGAAAATGAGCCACTTAAGAATGAGGTGTTGTTTGTAATACCTTCAATCGATGGATGACCACTATCTCTGCTGTGAAAAGGCAGGGGGGGCTGACGAGAGGATAAACCACAGTAGATGAACAAAATTAGTCTCTAACCCTTTCCCTCTTGCCTGTCTTCTACTCTCTCTGGAGTTAGCCCTTGATCTTTGGGGTGGAGGGTTATGGGTAATCGGCAGAGCACTCCCAGCGCCAGCTGTGATCTGATTTGTGGCAGAGGGCAGCCAATTACAACCATCGCATCACTTTGTGCAAGACGGTTACTGCCTGCAGGGGGAGAGAGGGAGGGGACGAGGGAGGAAGAAGGAGAGAAAGGGAACAAATTGCGAGGAAGGATGGTGATGAATGGATGGAGAGAGTGAGTATGCAGCAAGAGAGAAAGAAGGAAAGAAGTGCAGGAGGAGATGACAAAGAGTGAAGGAGAGAGGGCAGGGATAAGGGATAAGGGAGAGAGTTATGCCATATAGTTATTTATATAGATTATGATGATGTTGCACACATCGGAGGCATACTTACATTCACAATATCTTTGCAGGAGCTGATTGAGAATAATCTGTACAAAAGGACAAAAAACATCCTGACATCATTCTTCATGTATAGGCCATGTTGTGAGGAAGAACATCGGTGATTAAAACACGTATAGAATATATGAAGAATTAGAAACATGAAAGCAGTGTAAGAGTATTTTTTTCATCTTTTTAAAATATTGTTGTACTACTCACAAACAGAGCAGCACTTGTTTATTAATGCGTGTATGTTCTGTGCAGACGCCAAACTGGTAACAGAGACTGTTGCCTGAAACATGCATGAATAAACAATTTAAGTAGGTTTTGTCCTGTTTGTACTTTTTGCCTTAAAAGGGTTTTACAGCCACCTTCTACACACACTGGGTTTGAGCGCCTTAATTCATTTTGATGCGAGTGATTAAGCTGCTCTTACCAAGGTAACTGCCGAGATGTGGGAACAGGGTGACATGACTAAAACGAAGTCTGACAGAACAAAAGACAGTTTAGTCAGATTGTCGTTATAATTTTATCTAGAGGTATAACTGAAAGTAAGGCACACCTGAATGACCCTCTATAGTGATTAAAGTGGTTATATCAGTATTTTTATATTACCTGTGGATCTGTGACTTCTTGTATGTAAAACATTTCGCTCATAGAGAAAAAACCCACAGAGAATTATCACTGAACTCTGCAGTTCCTCTCAGCTCTACGGAGCTTTATAGCATCTGTCAGATCATTGTTTGGTTTTAATGGCTGCAACTTTACTGTTTTGGCTCGCTCACACCGCTCTCATCAGTGTCGTTTTCAGCCACAGCAGGCAGCTGTTTTCAACTAAAGTTCTAAAAGCCCACTGTACGCTACCTGTCCAGCACCAACAGCACACAGACAGTTAAAAACTAGATAGTGGACATGAAGGAGCAATTAGCAGCAAAAGAGTAGGACATTTTCTCCAGGAGTTGGTGCACCCAAATTAAATTGCTTCATATTTGAAAAAAAAAGCCCATTGGCCAGAATAAAATATGATCAAATCTCTGATACATTCATATTTGTATGTGTCATAGATCTCAAATTAACATTTCTACATAGATGTTATATCACATTCACATGAGCTGACTTTTATGTCAACAGATACCAAGCCAGGGAGCACTGTTTGAGACGTCATATTAATATTTGTAGGCGTTAAACCACTGTCACTCTGAATTTTTAACAAGAATTTGGGACATTTTCCAGATGCCTAAGTGGTAAAAAAACAAAATACTTTTAGCTCGACGTTGGGACGTTTTCTAGTCTTGTTAGTGGCACCAAAATTGGATATTTCTAAGGAGACATCCAGACTTTTTCCAGCCTTATTAGTGTCAAAAGAGAGTACTTTTGACAAGATGTCAGGCCAATTTCCAGACAGCTTTGTGATGACATACCCAGGTAAGCCAAAACATGATCTTCCTTTCTAACTAAGTGCTTTTTGTGCCTAAACCTAACCAGACATAAAATTCAAAATTAAACCTACAGAAACCTATAGAAATGTTTGTACGTTTTGTAGGCTGCATACCATATTGACTTTTATATCACAGTCACATTACAACACCAGGGATAGTGTTGGTGAGTCACAGGTGAGAAGACTACCAAGCCAGTGACCACAGTTCAAGCCTGCGTTTCAAAATTTGTAAGCATGAAACCAACGGATATTTTTAAGGAGACCTCGAGACATCTCCAGTATTCTGTATTTGCACAACCACATCAAGATCGCCACATGCCAACACCAGCACAAACAGCAGAACACATACCTCCGCAGTGGCCCTTACTACCAATCTAGAGCAACATGGAGTTGGAGTGTAAACAAATGATATAGTTTTCAAGAAAAAGAGGAGAATAATATCACAAAACCATACATGACAAATAAATAAAAAGAAGAAGATGCTAAGACAGCACATCCGTTGCACTTCTACAATTGAATTCACTCGACGTGACGTCCAATAAAGCACAAGTCTTATTGCTTTAGCCTGCAAAATGCCAGCAAACATTTCAGAAGATATCAACAACTCATAACATTTGACCCCATCGAAAATGAGGGACAGCAGTGCAAAACACAGTGGCCCGGATTCCTATTTCCTCCCATTAGGTTCATTTCCTTTCCATACTTCCTTCATTAGTGTCCATGTTAAGCTCTGCAGAATTGCTAATAAGTTAATTGAGGGCTTCTTAAGACTTTGTAGGTGACATTGAGAGGGAGATTGGCTTCACCATGTGTGGGAATGAGCTTTGCATAATATTTAATGGCCACTCATGCTCCGCATAGTGTAGCTGTGGTGACTTCTGGGCTCACACTGTTTCACACACATAGATATAGAATCATGCACGCCAATACATGCACAGTTTCCTGCTATGAGTATGGTGTCAGCATTAATTAAACACATTGTCTCCCACCAGGGGCGAAGCCATGTGTGTGTATGTGTGTGTGTGTGTGTGTGTGTGAGAGAGATCAGTCATCCTCTCTGTCTCATGGGCCAAGCAGAGGGTTTAAGTATAAAATCGACTTTTTCTGAGCTGTACTGCACTTTCCTCTGTTAAGCACACACACACACACACACACTGCAGTGTAAAGGTAGTTGTGTGTTTTCATCATAATGTGTGTGTGTGTGTGTGTGTGTGTGTTTGTGTGTGGGCAGACAGGTTGACAGTGCATGCAGAGAGTCAGAGAGAAAGAGTCAAGCAGGCAGTCAGCAGCTGTATTGGGACTTCCCATCGGGGCCAAAGGTTTCCTGCCTCTTTCTCTATCTCTTCGCCTCTCTCTCCTCTCCCCCAGAGGCTTTGTGTAGACAGAAGAGACCTCCGTCCACACACTCACACATGTAAAGACCCCTGCACCATGAGAGACCAATACTACGCCCACCAACAGGCCACAGATGGTTGTCCGAGTGTCAGAAGAAATACACTGTGAAGTGAAATATTGAAAGGGAAGTCTAGTATGGTAATTCTGTCTCTTGAGTTTCTGTTTTGCTCTGGCTGTGTGTGTGAGTGTTTGTGTGTGTATGCTTTCTGGGTATCTGCAGGACAGCTTGATTAGCTAGCTGTCCGATGTCAGAATTGCCGACAACAGATCAACCTTGAACAACCTTTCCGTCCACTTGATAAGGTCCACTTACCTCCAAAAGCTCTTATCTCTTTCACTCATTCACTGCAGTGAAGACACTGAGTGGAGAGATATGTGGAATGTCTTGGGTCTTGGCCCAAGCTGCACTCAAGTCCCTCCTATGAGACAAAGCATAATATTATATATTGCAAAATGTACATTAAAAAAATTGTGTTAGCATAGCACAACACAAGTACAGCAACCCTATAAGCCAGCAAGATGGAATTAAACATAGAACTGTATGTCTCAAGGGTGTGTAACAGAGCTGTGGTAGTAAGGAGGAAAGTTGAAATCAATGAACTATGACTAGGAAGACGTGGAAAATGTTGGTGTTATCAATCACACCTGATATTAGTTGTAAATTTATTGAAACTAAATGAAAATGGCAACTTTTCATCCCGAAAATTACACTCTCATCCCGTGCAACTCGTGCACCAGTCAGTATCATTATCTGTATCATGAGTTCATACAGCAACATCGTCGGAAACAAGCCGGAAGCATTAAGATTGACAGCAGGATTTATCTGCTCACAGGTGGTCAAGTGTGGGCGGTTCCTGGCGGCCTCGCTGTGTTCAGTGTGTGTCTACCTTTCAGGTCAGAGTACCTCAAAATCCTTGATAACACATCATCAAACAGTATGGAGTCAGCTTAGTAGCAGCAGTTACATTTCTATGTTAGGTAGTGTAATCCTATACATTGTATACAGATGTGCTCTCAAAACATTGTGTTTTCACATTATAGGTACTTTTTAATTTGATACATCAAGTACCGCATATTTTGCTGAAAGTACTTCACAAGTTTAAATGCAACACTCTTCCTTGTAATTTATTTTTACATGGGCTTTACATGGCTTTAGTTAAATAAAGGATGTAAGCACTTCCTCCATCACTGGTCTGGTATAATAAAAACAATGCTACTATTGCTATCAGGCATCTCTGACACAGATATCAGAGCAGTAATTTGAAGTGATAAGATCCAATTTGTATGAATTTGTTCAAGATGGAAATGAAGCTCATTGCGCTTGAGGTCTTTTTAAACCCTGAGTGAGACAAGGAACATGAATTTGAAATGCATTTGAAATACAGATGGGTTGTTCCGTTTTGCGAAATGAAAATGTGAAAGCCTTGCAAATCAAATCAAAACTAGTCTGGTGGAATCGTTTCAGGGTTGTGTAATATATCGCCTCTCCAGGAAATGTTGCTTGAGTGAGAGGGTTTATTTCTTCCTGAAACGCCATACATCCACAACAAGGGTGCTGTATGTATACAGGCAAGATTCATGTGTGGGTAGTTTCTGTGGAGCTTTGTAATGAAGAGAGAGCACACAATGCAGGATTACCAATTCCACGCACAGCCAGGAATGCCTGTTGTGAATGATACCTGCTGCACATACAGTGATTTTGTTAAATGAAACTCTGCTTTTCTCCTGCAGGACCAATCTCTGCCGGTCTGTCATGCTGGACAAGTAGTTATTGAGCAAAAGATTGAAAGTGAGAAAGAAGAGATTGGCCGAAGAGGCTGGAGAAAGAGAGGGAAGGGAGTGAGGTCGAGACACACGGCGATAGGAAAAGTGAGACAACGAGGGCAGAGGATGAATGCGGGGAGGATGACAGAGAAGGCAGACGAGTGAGAGATAGAAGCTGTGGAGCTAATAAGAAGCGCAGAGAAAGATGGAGAGATGGATTTGACTGAATAAACGAGAAATGCAGTGCTGACAGAGACAGCAGAGCCAAAGTGAGAGAATGCCCTGGGCAGTAAAAGATGTGGTGGAAGTAGAGGAGAGGACAGCTCAGCCCTGCTGCTTGCTATTCCAGGTGTCATCTTTTCCAGTCGCTCCTGATTAGTGCCTGAACATATCTTCTTGGGAGAAAATTAAATATTGATCTATTTTTCTCTCTTCATTCTAGCCCCCATCCTCTTTTTTTTTTTCTTTTTTACTCAGCTTCTTTTTATATATTGAAAAGACCACTACTGATGGAATTTCAAATGTGAGTGGTCAGGGGTAAGCTGTGTTAGGGAGCTAACATTTGACGAGAAAACTTGCCCCCAAGTGCCCTTAAGTCCATTCATCCACTGGTTTGTGCTTTTAACTGCACTCTGTTCAGAGCAGTTAAAGCTGCTGCACCTTGAATGACTGCAAGAGCATGACCACACTCTCTTTGTATGTCCAATAAGAAGGAGGCACCCAGGAGACCAGACGATTCAACTAACATCTATATGACATGCGCCCATTTACAGCACTTTACTAGCACTTTTGCTGCAACTTTCAATTTGAAATAAAGCACGTCAAAGCCGTGGTGAGTTTGGTGAATTGGGCTTGCATTTTGAAAGGTTAGACAGACATTACATCCATTTTGATCAAGTTTAAAACATGGTGCTGTATATGTGGCCTTCAAGTGAGATCTTGAACAATACAGCGAGCACAAAGACAGTGTTTTTTCACACTTGTATTCTTTTATTAAATCAGCAGCACAGTCTACTTTCAAGCCGGCAGCTTTAATGCTGACTAACAAACAAGTTATATTCTTTTTCGGGCAAGAAATACTCCTCTACATTACCTCCTGTAAAATGGTGAATTCTTGTTTTTATACTTACAATTTTGTACAGATCAAACAAATGAGATGGAGAGTTTCTTACCGTTGAACAGCCAGGCAGCTGTTGTCAATCTGAACATCTAATTCTCTCTGTCAGAATTAAATGTCAAAACTGTTTTTCCTTTGTAGAAAGAAAAATGCATGAGAATTAAAATCCAAGGTCCTGCAATGGCCATCAATCATCATGTGACTTTTTGACAGTCCTCCTGTACTGTGACCCATTCTGCCACACAGATATGAAACTGGGACTGCAAAAAATTAAAAATATTAAAGTCAAAGGTTAAAAAATAAAAACAATACGAGAGAATTCGATCTATGATGAAAAACATGCAAGCTACTGTACACAGAGCTTTGGTTGTGTAAGGGATTGAACATAATATTTGGTAGGATAGAAGAACTGACAACTGCCAACCTTTAAAGCAGTTATCAGAAAGCTGATATGGTGATTATGTTAGATACAGTGATGTTGTGTAATTTTTTTGGAGATAATTCCAAAAGACCGGGTATATGTTATCAGATGAAACCTCCTGAAACAATTTACATTAGATTTTTTACAGTCCTTTAACAGTACTGTTATTTTATGTTCACACCGTTGCGTATCTAGACATGCTGCATTGCTGCATATCTTTAATGTTTTCAGGGGAATGTGCTTTTTAGGATTATGAGTCGATATGGTTCTGAATTATGAGTAACCTGTAGTATAGTATCGTAAAGTATGCAAAAACAGACAATAATTAGATTATTCCTAAAATATTGCTGAAAGTGAACTGTTGAAACATAAACATAATATAGTATATACTATGTAGTATAAACCAAATGGAGTGTAAACACACACTTATAGTAAAACGTTTTAAGGTATCCACAACTTAGAAAATCTATGTTTTGAAAGACTAAAACCTGCATGCTAATGATCTGAAATGATTGGTTTGGAATGGTTCATGTGCCCCATAACCATGTTATAGTCAGACGCCTGTTCCAAACAAGCAGTAAGGCATGCAGCCTAGGCCCTGAACTATCTCTGGTCACAGTGGCAGCAGGGTGGGAAACTCTGCATGTTCAGCAAAATTTGTTCAATTTGCTGCTGCATCTCTCTACCCTGTATTTGCGAAAACAGATAAAGTTCTGTCACAAAAAACGACATAGTTAAATCTCCTCACACAACTGGTTGGACAAGCAGTTACAGTTTGTTACACAACCAACAGGCAGTGAGCCAAATTAGCATCCAATTGGAGGTGTATCTTTGGCTTCCTCTCAAATGTCCAAATCCAGTATTCACTCTTTTTTATCTCTTTCTCTCCAACAACTCTTTAGGGATATGTGTACTGTAGCACAGTATGATGTAAAATAAAAAAAAAGTGTAGTATGCAATGATCGCTTTAATCATACAAGCAGGTAGTACATTTCAGCTTGCTGATATGGAAACCCATATTTCTGTTGTGGGTTCGACTGGGATCTGAATGTACTGTGAATGAGAGAATTTTTTTTAACTGGTGTGGGAACAAGTTTGATAAAGGGGAACCATGACACAGACCACTGCAGTTGGTTTCTTCCAAAAGACACTGAGAAGGACATAAGAAGACCATATGACCGGGAGGTGTATCACATATAAAAGTCAAAACAATAAAACCATTAATATCCTTCACGCCCACTGCAGCCTCCTACCCTCTCAGGTGGTATCATAAATCCTCCTACTCCACCTGAGTCCTCTGGGTGGCATAAAAAGAACATCCTCGCATGTAAATCCTCTCCTTTATACACCATGTCCCCCCTCCTCCTCCGTGTCCTGTTCTTCTCTGCGGAGCACTGGCTTTCAGTGTGACGGCCTCAGCTGTGAGGGCCCAGAGTGGTTGTGACAGGCCGGGATAGCAGCCGTTCCCCGCTGTCTGGGAGGATTAAGTCTCCTTCTTCAGGATGACTTGGGATGCCTCTTGGCCCCCCATACCTGGCTCCTATAGGGTCCACATAACAGGGCAGATGGGGCAACAATGGTCCATATACAACATGGTGCACAATGTAAATTATGTATTTCTTAAAAAAAAATCAAAAATTGTTCATTTTAAAAATGTTATTGGGATTAATCGCAATTAAACGCTAACATCATTTTGTTTATGTTACTTAGGCGGCCATTTGAGAATAGTTTGAATAAAGTGTCATAATGCACCTGGAAGTGCTACATCTACTTATTTTAACTGAAATAAACTACCACACTAATGTGAGCCATTAGTGTAATTACTGTACACAAACAAGTCTATTTCCAGGAAGGCTAGCAGCCTCCACCACCCTCCACCCTGCATTTTGCTGTACATTGTCGACTGTTTAATGGCACAAAACAGCAAACAGAGCAAGAACATACATTATACAGGCGAGTGATCCCAGTTCTGTCTACTTGTGTCTTCAATGCAAATACCTTCAGGCTGAATAGAGTGCTTTTTTCTGATTGGGGTGTTTCACATTCAGCTTTTCTTCAAAACAACACAATATTTGAATTTTGCTCATTTGCTGATTCGATTTTGGACATGCATTATACAGTAATACGGATATTTTGGGCAATATGCGTGTGAGATGACTTCTCCACCTAAATCAGATGACACACATAAAGTTCTTTACTTATCTATCATGGGGCAAAAGCATCATCTCTTAGAAAGGAAACCATATTGTTTATGTTTCATGTAGGCTTCATTTTGACAAACAGCAAAACTGATTGCAATAGAGGGCACAGTTTTCATACACACAAGAGAGCGAGGAAGAATATGGAATCAGATGAGTCTCGATATTAATGAATGCACACAGAAGGATTCACAAACGATCTAATTCATAATTGCAGACTGCGCAGATGTAACGCTACGTGATAATCACTCTCGAGTCTCAACTGATGTGATTGGCTGAAAAGGAAGGAGACATCTGATCCTCTGCAGAAAAATGCCTTTGTGCATCCGGTCGCAGCAGGGGAGTCTCACAACACCCACACACAAATGCAGTGAAGTTCACACATGAGAAACTGTTTGAAAATTGGTTTCAACAGTCTGTTTGAAAAACTTAGCAACATCACAGTATGTTTCCGATGAAAACTGAAAAATGATTTTTTACACACACAAACATTAGTGACCCTTTTCTTTGTGCTGTTTATCATTTATATAAACATTTTAGGTGCATTGAAAAATATGCTAATGTTGACGTAACACGACTTATCAAGTTTTGCCTTAACTTTTGCATAGACAGCTTGTAGTCATGGTAAGACACAAGTGATGGAGGAGGTTGATGTACTCTTGACCATTTAGAGCTGCTATTAGTCTGCCATTAATATTCAATTATGTAGCCTATTACCAGTGTCTGATAATGCTCCTGTAGAGGGTAAAGTGGCTTGAATTTGAATTGAATTCCATGTTGTCTTTTCCAGAGAAATATAAATATATAATATAAATATATAATATAAAAACTCTACAATATGTATTATTTTAAAAACCTCACAGCAATTTGCAATATTTTTTGTGAGTTTAACTGCAAAATATTATTAATTAAAGCTTTGATTGGCATCATTACTTATTTTACAAATATTGCACTGCAGTGCGTGATGTCCAGAGGTGTGATGGGAAGGAAAGTGAGCTGTGGACATTTCTGCTGGGACTGGTTTTGCTTGTTTATGATTGGCCAGTGAGCCCAGAACGCACTCATGCGCACCCAAAATGACAAGCACATAGAGAGGGAGGGTAAAGAGTCAGGACAGCCTTTAAAAAAGCCCAACAACGCGACAGCCCACTGGGAATTGTCCCTGTGTGCCAGATGGCCAGTACACCACTGTTGATGTCTATTCCTTGTAGGTGATTTTAAACGCATTTGAGTGAAATAATGAGATATAATCTTGATTGCCACATTATAGGTGTCATTAACACCTGTGAAAGTAAAATTTGTTGCGATTCTAATGGAGTGAGCGAACACACCAAAGTTCTGCTGTTGATGCTTCTAGCACCATCAAGCTCAGGTGCCAACTCTGAGGACCTGATAATGATTTAAACACAGCCCTTTGGGGCAACACCAAGGCATCATCACTGTAAAATAACAGCGTAAATGAGTGGGGTGTGAGTCTGTTACCTTGCCAAATCATCTACACTGTATAAGCAGATAAGCAATGTGTGTAATTATGAATTCATTTTATGGAGTATCTCATAGTGTTAATTTTAATCTACCAAAGAAAATTGACAGCTGTTTTTTAAGTGTGGAAGCTGTATGAGTACTGTAAGCTTTTCTCTCCTGTTTGCCCCTCACAGCCATTAAGACTTATTGTCCCTGACATGGTAACTGTAAAGCCAGCGCTCGCAAACCAATTTCCACTTTTTCCCCAATCGACCTCTCTTTTCCACATTGGTGAGCAATCGCTATGAAAAAAATGACCTTTGGTTTTATAGACCATTTGCGATATGATAAAAAAAGAAGTCATAGTATGATTCCTCTAACTACCAAGGGTATTGAAGAAAAATCTAACAGCCCTCAGAATCACTGGCCACAAAAGGCCTTTGTAGTGCTTATGTGTGTGTATTTGGTATGGGTACCTTTATCCACAAGTTCAATTTGAACTTTCACGCACCATAAATAGCCATCAAGCGGATACTGTAAACTTGTGAGATTGAGGAAAAGACAGCTCTGACATTAAAAAGATGACCCCTGAACAGATGGGATGCTTTGCTCTGCTGACAAAGCCCAAGGCCTGAGACCAGACTCCATCATGATGGCCAGTCCACCGTGGATTCCGCAAGAGAAATAGCAAGTAAATCTCAGCTGGCTCAGATCCAAACATCCAATTATTCAGCATCAGGGAAAGCCTCTACTCTTCTCAGCCTTACTTTATTTGAAAAATTTCAACAGGCCAAACAGGAAATGTGCTTTCATTTCCAGAGGCAGCCGAGAGCCAAGATTGAACGCTGTTTTAATGAGCTTTCCCAATGAGGTGCCACCTGTTTTATCCAGATAATTGGATGATTGGCCACCCTTAAACGACCCCTGCTTGGCAAGCAATATTTCTTTTTCTTTCTTTCTTTCTTTCTTTCTTTCTTTCTTTCTTTCTTTCTTTCTTTCTTTCTTTCTTTCTTTCTTTCTTTCTTTCTTTCTTTCAGACAGATAGGCACACTACACTACTCTCAAGAACAACCATAACCAATGCATGTAGAAAGCATAGTGTTATTGAAAGGACTCGACAGACGATGTGAGAACTGAAAGCAGACAGCAGACAAGTCATTCAGCTTTTATGTGCACACATTAGTCTTGCCTACTATTGTAAACCTTTCCAGCACCATGCAAGGAGAACTTGGATTTTGTCTTTTTGCAACATCAAACATAATTCCATTTCAATCAGAATACAAAGAAACAGAGTCCCTCTGGCAGCTTTACATACAGTATGCTGTTGCTGTGGTTCTGCTACACCACTGTATGTGTGCTGTTGTAGCTATCTAACCTACTTTATTTCCTAACAGCATCATGCTATCCTTAGTCTCAATTAAACTACATTTAGAAATGACACGGCTCACTGATGGCCTTAAAAATAATCTCACCATTTTGTGTGTCATCATGAATCCATTTGCTGTACAGGCATTATTATGGATCCTACCAGACTTCTCCACCTCTGTTTTTCATGCAGTTCTGATACGGTGCTTTATGCTGGCCTGTCCACTCTACCTCATCATCCCTAACAAGCCCAGAGACACTGCAGTTTCGACAGCCAAAGCAATCAGTGTGTTTGCTGGGGGAACTACAGCTCACAATTCGCTGCATCACCTGCGCCACCTGGTTGTTTTACTACACCAGACAACCACTGAACATACAGTTAGGAAATAACACACTAGCTAGCTAATTCTCATCTAATTCATTGGTTGTAATTAACCCACAAAGCCATCAAGGCTGTCGTCATACAAAAACAATGGACGCAAGCCAAGCAGAGGCAGAGTAGGGCAGGTCTTACATGAAGTCCAGTGGGGTCCATAATAATGCAATGTTATCAATGATGTCATCATTTCACACTGCTCGTATGTATACAGGGAAATGTCTTTTGAGGCAAAGAGACCATTATCATTGTAGCACATGAGCTTAAAGGGTAAATTGTACATTTTTACTCAAATGCAAGTTTTAATAAACTGTCATGACGGAGTGACATTTCTCCACTACAGTACAGCACAAATGGAGATCAGGGTAGGAGAGATTATTACATCCACCTTCAGCTTTACAACCTGCACAAAATTCTCCCTTCATGTGAGCATGTACACCAGTCATGACTCTTGTAGCAGAATATAGTGACATAAGTAAATACAAGCATTTTTTTCTTGCCATAGCTGACTTGTAAAAACTGACTTTGGTGGCCTGACATTACGTTGTTTTTTTACTTTCAGTTCGGAAAGAATGCATAGGAACTTTACCCAGTGAAAATCAATGTCAGTTTTAATTTCAGCAGAAATCTTACTTTTTTATATTAATTCGCTACAATCAATATTTTTACATTAACAGTGGATCATATGACTACTACTGAATGTGAAAAGGGTAATTTTGAGTGATGAACCCCCAGAGAATTATCATCAGACTCAGTTTTTGTCAGCTCTACAGATCGTCCATTATTTAAGTATTTTACAGACCCAAAACTTCATTGTTTTGCTTAACTTTTCCACTTTTCCACTTTCAATCAGCAGCCAGTCCCCTAAACTCTATAATGGTAAATATTCAAGACGGTCTCAGAAGACTAGCCCATTCACAGAGTCTGCAACACCTAGAGTGTCGAATCATGTTTTTTTAGATAGATCTTTGAAAAAACACAATCCCTTTTAGAAAGGCTTCTCCAGTTAAAATCCCATCATCACAGTGACAGGGAAGTGTTTGATATACCCAAGATGAGACAAGTGGACTGACTTTCAAATGGACCGATGGTTTGGATAAGAAAGGGATAAAGATATATTGTGTGACGTGTGCATGGATCATGTATTAAGTTGCAGGAGAGGGAAAGCCTCCTGTTGTGTGTGTATTTGTGTACTCACAAAGGTGTTTGTTCAGGATTGTGCATGCATGTGTGTGAAATGTTTGAACCTGAGAGTCGGTGGGGGGGTATGGGGGACTTAGCTGGGTAATTGAGTGCTTAATCCCATCAAAGGCTGCTCATGCCGTCCGCTTCTCCCATAATCTGCCCATAATTACACACTCCCAGCATCAGACACACACACATACTAAGTTATGTGCTAGCACAAACACACACACACACACACACACACACACACGCACACCGCCTTGTTTAGCCTTCACAACAGTTCATTTTAAGGTTATTGATGATGTGTTGTCCCCACGGTAACTAAAAACAGTTTTTCTAGACAGTTTCACATTAGTGTCCCGCTAAACACAGCCCAAAATGTATTATAGCATGTTTTATACATAGCTGATACCTGAAGCTAAAAATTCACTAATCTGCACTTTTCTTTATGTCAACACGTCTGATGCCAGGTAACAAAGTCGGTGTAACTCTGGACTTTATATCTTTAAAAAGTTACAGTGGATCAGAGGAGAGCAGTTTTCCATTAATATGCAAATATAGGCATCAAGGCACTCCATAATCTTATCAGATTATCTCCTGTGTAGGTGAACCTGTGTGTGCAAGTAGGAAGTGTCTATCTTGTTAATGACACATTGTCTGCACGTTGTCTAACACTGTTAACATGGCATATAAAACCTCTAGATTAATATCTCCAGCCATTCTTCATAATATCATTCCAGTCACTCACTTGTTATGACTTTGTCACACTCACACTTCAGAGAGAAATCCATTAATGTCCGTATTTGGTTTCAGGTTGTCCAAGGAGATACAAAACCATTCGTCTGTCACAGTATGATATATATGCTACACAGTGTGCGAAACACACTCTTAACCTGTGGGTCAGTGCAGTGAATCCCAGCACTGACACATCTTTGATCAAGCTACAAAATGGCTCCAACAGGATAGTTGTCCCACATAAATCCTAAATGGTCCAGGTAAGTCAAGGAGGAAGAAAGGGGTGTCTTTTTTCTTTTTTTTTAGGCTAGTATGGCCAAAGGGGCTAGTGTTGATGCTAGTAAATAATATAGTAAATACTGACGCTTTTATTCCTGAACACTCCCATCTGTCTGGCCCAGGGAGGGGAAATAAATACTGGTGGAGTGGAAGAGGGAGAGGGAGGGTGATGAAGCAGCATGGCAGCATATTAGAAATGCAGACTTGTGACTAAGAGCATCCTTTTTAAAATCCCTAGCCATCTTGTGGAGTGTTAGTAGGAGAGGGTCTTTTCCCACACTGTAAGCAAAGCCTTTAATCTGCTGGTAGCTAATAGTAGATGGTTATAGTTGAATACTGTCCATCAAAATGTTGCACAGGTGTTAAGAGAATTCAGTTGGCTATACATTTATAGCCATGTCAGTGGGCCATCATAGGGTCAAAATGTGTGTGCCTTAGCTGTACTTTGTAGTTAGTGCTAAATAGCAAATGTGAGCGTGTTAACATGCTGAAATAAGATGGGGAGCATTGTAAACATTTTACGAGCTATGGTTATGGCTGTAATCCAGCACCACAACACGTTAACTCTTATTAATTAATGTGCAACAGATCACAATATGATTGGTTCAAAACACTGTAGCTTCACATTCTCTTTTCCTCTGATAATCGTGGGATATTTAAGAATGCCAGGAAAGATAAAGAAATTATGGTTTTGAGTTGATTTTGTGGCAACATACACAACTGACAGCAAGTGGAGTCGAGGCCTTTTATGGGCGCATCAGGACATGAAGGCTTTGTCCACATCAGAAGAAGCAGAAGCAGGTAATACAAAATTAAGGCTTATTCTAAAAATGTGTTTCCTATGCCACTAATCACAACTTGACTATGCGATACACAACCTTTTTTACTTTTGTCAATATTTTAACATATCTTTTGATATTTTTGGCATTTCTTCAGTGCATAAATTGAGCATCTGACTAGAACAGTTTGAACAAAACTTACCTAAAGATGAGTCGGACAGCAATTGGAGAAAGTCCAAAACTACCAAATAAAAAATGACAAAAGGCCTGCCAAATAAACACACCCATCTACTGCATCCACACACACACACACACCCACACAGAGTTATACACTATCCATCAAATGGTGGAGGTGGGCCAACATGCACGGCAGCCAGGTTGACCTCTTGTCTTGCTCAGGTGTCTATCAGCTGAGACAGAGAGGGAGCCGAGGGAGGAGGAAGGAGGAGTTGAGGGGGAGGAGAAGGAGGAGGTGGGGAAGGAGGCAACAGACTGCCAGATTGCTGTGTGGCAGAGCAGCGTGGCCTCTGGCACTGTCACCACCGCCGCCACGGCTGCTTCTGTTGTTGTTGCTGTCAGATGACGACAGGACAGAGGAAAACAGAGAAAAACAAGGGAGGGTCGGGTTAGGGAGGACAGTGCTACTGATTGGAAAGACTACCACAATATCTTATTCAAGTAGAAATGCTGTCACTTTACACAAGTTTTTCTTAATTAGAAGTGAAATTACTAAGGACAAAAGGCTCACAAAAGCACCGCTAAATCCCAAGATGTCCTCTTAGCTCACAGCTGAAGTTTCAAAACTGAACACAGAGGAATGTCCAATGAAGGTCGTCCTTATTTCTCATTTTATACTGGATTACCTTTAATATCAAGTCTAGCACTTTGGCTTGACTAATATATTAGATGGAGTATTTTGCTATATTTCTGCAACTGACTGTATGAGTAATGTATTAGACTTGATGAAACTATGAGTGGACAAATAAACTTTGGCTCCTAAGTATTCATGTTTGTCTCAAAAGGGGAGTATTTAATTTCTGTGTGATAAACAAACAGACCTCCAGTCTCAGTGAGTATACTGGCACCAGCTCATAGTGCCACATTCAACAGCAGTTCCCAGCCTTTGCAAACATGCCAAATTGGATTCTGTTTGGAGGAAACTGTACTAACTGCTGAGTTAGAGACACTGGGTGTCCTCCCTCACCCCTTGCTGCGATACTTTCTAATTCTCAGGCTGGACTCTATCTGTCTCTGCCTCTAGCCAAGGAAGCCAAATGTCAGTTTCAGTCTTCTTCCACTGCCTCTGGTTTATTTTGTGTGGTTCTTGTTCATTTGGAGGTTACTGACAAAAATGGTTTTAAGCATAACACACTCTGAAAGGCACACAGGCCTGGGAGACACACTAGATTGTAAGACACATGGGGACACACACTTAAGAGCTATATGTTTGATTTGGAAACATATAAACAAATATCAGTCAACTTCAGGAAATGTTAGACATTTCAGTGAGCAAATCTACAGTACATCATCAACCTAATGAAGGACTGTTCAGTGTGGGCATGACATCCCCCTAAATGGAAAACATGCAGAACAACTCAGTAGAGCAGTGAGGCCTGTACGGACCATTAGCATGCTAACATCTATGATATCACTGGCATGGATATTAGCATGGATAGTGATTGGGATCGCCCTAACATAAGTTCTTCTTGGGTATTGAGGAGCTTCCAAGTTCATTCATGGGCAAACTGTACTGTACTGTACATTTCCTTTCACTACAGAACTTCATTGCCAAACTTTCCCTCTGCTTGATTACCAACACCTGAATGCTCTGAGTGCAGTTACCATCTCTCTCTTTCTCACATAACCACACACATTTCGCACTACCCTATTCCTCAAAGGAGCCACCCTGCTCTTACAAATCATATAAGCCAAGTTTGCGGGACATATGATTCCCAGATTCAACTACAGGCATTCGTCATTGTTCCATTTTAACAGCTTCATTTTTAAAGTTTCTGCACAAAATCAAGTTATTTGTCAGAAAATATTTGAGGAACAGTGTGGCTTATCAACATTGTCGGGCAAAGATTATATGAAATAAAATATGAAATATCATAAAAATGCCAAAATACACTGGGGTGGTACTTTAAAGGCGTAATGTTTTCATGTCAATTATTTGCATGTCAATATTTTATTCAAACTTGTTTTTTATCAGGAGTACTTTCACACAGAAAGCAAATATTACACAAAGTGATGTTTTTATACCCATTAGTGCTCTCTTCAAATCCACCTACTTTGATATAAAAAAAAAAAAAAACAGTAATTTTACCTTGCAGAACATGGGGTTGCTGGTCTACCGCTGCCTCGATTGGTTAGCGTGAATGTAACTTTGGTATTTTATTATAATAATACATCTTAACAGACCAAACAAGACCGCATCCTTGACCAGTCCAGGTCAGTGCTGCAGTGTAACCCCAGACACTCACTGGGTTCTCTCAGAGCTCTTCAAGTAGAAATCAGCTCCTTTGTTTTTGTGCATCACTCTACAAAATTGTTGATAACCTCCTGTCCTCCTGCTGTTGATGGCGGCATCCTTGGCATAGTTCACAGTTGTATGAAATGGGTATACAGTGTGGACAGGAGGGGGGTAAGCACACAGCCTAGGGGGCAGTGCCGGCCCTGACCAATTTGGTGCCCTAGGCAAGATTTTGACTGGCGCCCCCTTGCATCGCAGTCAATTTTATAATTAATTTTCATACACTCACACAGAAACTACATGTATGTATTCTATTCGATTTTATTTCTTTTAAGTCAAAAATATCACACCAAATAAAAACTGAAAAAAGAAACAAGTGATAAATTAAAAATACAATATAAATAAGGTATTGCACAAACATATTAAAGAATATTCTATTTACATCAGCCAGCTTCTTTTGGTTTTTCCCCACTGACTCTGGTAAAAAAGTCATGTGGACATTCTCCCAACTTTGTTTTTGGGAAATGTGTAACTGTTTTTTATTTGAAATGGTCCTCTGTGAATTAACTCCTTTCTTACTTTGTCAGTCAGAAGAGATGGCCAGTCAGCACTTAGCATTCGCCTATACTGCCTATGCCCAGGGCCGGCCCTGCTAGGGGGGCTCCGATGTGCAGCACTAAAGTAGAGGAGGTGTGACTGCCAATCCTACTGTTTGTGAGGAAGTCCAATATCCGGTTGCAGACTATGGTACTAGCCTTTAGAGTTAAGTTTTCCAATCAGTTTAATGGGTGAGATTGTATTGAAAAGCTGAGCTGAAGCATTCTGATGTAGCTGTTCTTATTCTCAAGGTGTGTGAAGACTGAGTGGAGGGCAGTAGATATGGCATCCTTTATGGATCTGTTGGTTCTGAGTGCAATGATGGTGAGGGTTCAGGCTGTCAGGGATGTTGTCTTCTAAAAGGACTTCATCAAAAGGGAGTTAGTGCCACATTTGAATGTGACATAGCAGTGTCACAAACTTGCGTCACTACCAGTGTGAATAGTTTTGATGCAATATTCATATGTTCCTGTCCTTCAGTCATCACATCTCTGGTTTGTCAAGGCCTTGAGGTTGTTGCTCATGTGATCACAACTGATAAATCTGTTCAATCAAATATATATTGAGGCATAACATATACTAAAAGTTTTTAAGAGAATGGTACATATTTGTTGCTTATTTGGAAAATCCATTGCTTCCACTAGGAACTGATTCCGTATCTGAATAAAAAGATGCAATATACTATAAATGTTACTCTTACATTACCAGATTTACGTGCACACTATGTTTCCACTGTGCCAGCGGTGGGTGATGGTCCTGTAGATTTAAATATGTGGGAAACAGTAGGTTACATTAATTAGTTCATATGAGGTAGTTATTATAATAAGAAATTAGTTATTCAGACTTCATCATGTGCAAGTCTCAGCTGCAATATGCTCACTGGTTAACTGGCTGAATATAGTCGCAGGAGGTAATTATACAGTGAAACCTTTTATACCTGGTGTATTCATGCCTAAAGTGCACTCATTGTGTCACAGTTTTACATTCAGTTCAACACAGTAGGTATAATCTGTACCAATGAAGTACTGCAAAAAATAATAATACAACATTCACAGGGGAGATAGAGCATGCTTTTGACATAGGTACAAATATTAATTTAATCACGCTTTTTGTTGACAGAAAATCCTGTCAAAGGTAAAATCCATTCGTTGTTCAAAGTTAGTTTGGAAAACAAATACAGTTTGAAAGTATACAGTAAGAATGAAACAGCATTGCATCATTATGGATTGATCACTACATTATTAAAGTGAAACTCATTGTTGATTTGAGAGCAGTTTCCTGCTCATAGAAAGTCTTAAAATAGTTTTTACTTAAACAAGACAAATTATCAAGCTTAATTGAACATGATGATCCATGTTAACAGTTTAGTTTGTCTGGATAATGTTCATTTTACATATATGGTGCAATGAATTTTGAATTAATTTCCCTGTTACACTCCTAAATAATTTAGAACAAATTCTTGATTTTACTTTCACATTACAGGGCGCTTAAGTGGAATACCAGCAAACAGAGTAATTAAATCAATGTCAACTCAATTTGTATCAAATGCCTGGTACAACAAAATGCAGTAGTCTGTAGTAGTAGTCTGATAGGGCTGAACATTTTTCAATCACTGGAAAAGTGTTTGTTTATTCGTATCAGTTAAGTACACTCTAATTAACTTTGGCACTTTTGTAGTATACTGTCTGTCCTGTCATTTGAAAAACCGCTGTGGACCTTTTTAAGTCTCAGAAAGCTATTATTTGTATTACATGTATGAACCTTTGTGACCTGTTTGTTCTGAAAAAGCAGCAAAATTACACTAATACGTACAATTACAGTTCTCTGCAGACAGTACTCCACTTTCACCTTTTAAACTTTGAGCTGATGTATGTCATGCTGTCTCATTGCAAAATGAAAGCCGACAAAGTGAGTCAAGTATGCGTGTGGATGTGATGTCAGATGGATGGGACAGAAAATTATGCTGGGCACTGTCGAAAATGCCCTAACACATTTGCTGACAAACAAAACAAGAAATCCCCCATTAAATTCTCCACTCATGCATGTCAAACCTACTCGTGCACCGACACATATGTGTTGGGGACATTTACATCGCTTTTATTCCAATTAGCTGCATTCACACTTGGCTAGCTAGCAATGTATGCCTGCAAAAAGTTCCATCTGTTCATGTATCACAGCTTCTTGTTTCTCATACCAGCTTTCACAGGTCATTTAGTTAGCCAGAAGCTTTCACAAATCCCAGAAACAACTCTTTTGTTGTTGAAACTGCTTTGACAGAGGTTATGTGGTTACGAAGGTGGGTGATGCAGCAGTTCTGAGTGATCATAATGATATTTTAATGTGTTGTCTTCTGTTTGAGTTGCAGCTGCTGTAGAAGATGCAAATGTTTCCATGGCTCGACAGGAGGTGACTATTTTTAGCCGGAGCACATTTGATGTTTGATGAGGATTTCAGTGTCAACAGAGTCTTTCTCTTCCAGGAGACATGACATGGAGCTGAGGCAAATAGACAGTGAGAGTTTCACCCTATATGTTTTAAAGGAATGGCACACACAGACACACGCATGCACGCTGGCAACCACGCACACACACATTAACTCCTGATTACCACAGAAGTGGAAATCATCTGGCTTAATTATCTGCCATTCCTACACACGCCTGTGCACATCTGTGCACACTACATCAGTAAACGCTATACACACACACAAAATTTCACCTCATCCATCTGCATGCAACAGATGTATTCAGTAATATAGGCATTAACCATTTTTGTGCAATCTGATTGGACTTGTCGGATTATTTATTTATTTATTTAAGCTGTACATAAAAACACACACACACAAACCTAAAGGAAAAGAATTACAATACCACCTGCTGAAAACAACAACATATTGGAAGAGACAAAGAAAAGAAACGAGTGAAACAAAAGCTTTCACATCGGGAGAAATGCAAACTTTGATTAATGTAGGAATTTCAAGGCTTACGCCCGGCAGAGATCATGCATCTGGTTGCGTATGTGAGTGTGTGTGTGTGTATCTGTCTGCAACTAATCTAGCATCCTAATGGAAACATCAGCCTTAGAATTTGTGTGCCATCGCTTCTCTGAATCAGCTGGTAGGAGCCAAAAGTGATCAACAACTGCTTCAGCTTGGAATCTTGTTTTTGCTACAGGGACAGCGTAGCCAAAGGCTTTCAATCTGCTATTCTAAAAAACAAGGCTTACCTAGTCTGTTGCAGACCACATCTTGGCAGACGTCAATAAAAAGTTAATCTTAATCCGGAGCATCTGCAGATTAATCCTATATATTTGACTATATCACAATCCTCTAACGTAAGGTACAAGCCCTGTTGTTGTTATGTTCACTATCTTGATTGTAAGCATTCTATTAATAGATGAGATGGTGAGATACTGATGGTGAGATAATGATGGTGAGATATTGAGTGTTTTGAAAATCAGTGGTGACAAACCGTAAGGAGTGTTTTAAAGCAAAAAATAATGGCATTGTGTTTTTAATGCCGTAAGATCAATAGTGGTAGATTTTAGTGAGTCCATGGCTGTAATACCTAACTATTTTGGAGAGTGTTATTCTTTGGTGGCACTAATACTTTTACAAGTCAAGTTCAGTACTTCTTTCACCAGCAGCTGCATGTTTGCAGGCAGCTCTCTCACAGCCCCTTATCATAACCCCAAACATAACAGTCAGCGGTGTGTGCATCTGTGTATGCAGCTGACTGGAAAAGGCTGTGAGCCTGCAGCTATAATTGAAATGCTGTTGGAGTCATTGGAAATGTAAAACACATCTCTATGAGTGCCAGAGGAACTTTTCCTAGAGCAACGGCAAGAGCTTTTATGAAGCAGAGTCAGAGTTTGAATAACTATCATGTTCAACACAAAGGGGAGCGCGAGTAAGAAAATGGCCAATTATTTGAAAAGGTTGTAGATTAGGCTATTACTTGAGAAACACAAAGAGATATAGAAACCACATGTTAGAAGCTCAGCTTCAGGCAGTGGCATCTGTAGGGTAGATACTTGATCAAACGTTTCTTTAACAAAATCCTTGGATACGATAGGGGCCTATAACCAGCCTTTTTAGGCAGTTATACAAGCTTTGATGGTGTTGACCACAGCACTCATTTTGTTCTTGATCTTTTTTGTCTGATTGTGTGCAGTGATATTTTATCTGTTTTACACAAGATTTACTTGAGCCATCAGTGCACATTCTGTGGCTGTTAACGGATATTGCAAATATAATAATGTTATTTCCTTCACCTATTACAATGCCTATGAGATTAAAAAAGTAATGTCAGGAAACAACTCAATTCTTGTATTTAAAATGATGGATTACACTTGCCAACGCAGCAGAATAGTTCTGTGAAATGTTTTAATAGATTTTTAAAAAAACACAAGAAGCAATTGACTTGAGTAGGTCATGGAAAACTGCAACAGCGGGGCTGTAGCTTCTGACTGTGATAAATAAAAGGGCTTCTATTCATCTCGGGCATTAATTGAAGAAACTGTGAAATGGAAAAATTCTCAAGATTTTCTGAGAATAATCGCTGAATACTGTACAACTATGAGTCAAGGCTGCAGTTAAAAAAGACTCCCAGACACGGCTGTCTGCTCCGGCTGCCCACATGCCATGCTCCGCGCTGTGTTTGCACACATGCATGTGTTTGTCTGCCTGTCCGTCCCTGTGTTGAGCATGTTGGCAGGGCTACTTCCATTACACTGTGACTGTTCATCAAAGCCCCGCTCCCAGGCAACCTTGTCGCCTGGCAACACGAGTGAGGTTCACCAAGGGGAGACTTCAACCAGGCTCAAAGGGAGAGAAAACAGAAGGAAAAAGAAAGGGCAGGACATATCAGCTCCACCTCTAGCTTTTTCACCTTTTGGTTTCCTCCTGCATGACTCTACAGTGTTACACAATCCCTGCCTTCACTCTCTTAAAATCTGGCAACTCCTTTATGAACCTACAGTTGGCAGCGTACTGAAAACAGTTTGCAATTATACTCTGAAAACACGTACAAACTCCAAGCTAGGCAGGTAATGAGTCAATGTCATTGTGTTTGCGCCCTGCTGCTCAGTATCGCTCCGACAATAGCTAAATCTGGCTCTATTGGCTTGATGTAGGACTACATGCACACCCTAAACCTCCAGCACCCACCACGTCATGCACGTGCATCCATACTGGGGGCTCAGTGATCGAATTTGAAATGCGTCTTCATTTTAGAGCTGCTACACCGTAGAGCTGCAATTACCCACTGATGCCTGCTTACCG
This sequence comes from Pagrus major, assembly GCF_040436345.1. Classification (NCBI taxonomy): domain Eukaryota; kingdom Metazoa; phylum Chordata; class Actinopteri; order Spariformes; family Sparidae; genus Pagrus; species Pagrus major. Next base: position 18,430,239 of record NC_133224.1, on the reverse strand, counting down.
CCAGGCAATCAACACTCCATTAGCCCCTCCACACTCAGCCCTCAGACACACATATGCGCTGACACCCACAGACACACACACGGGGAGGCAGACACTTGTACGCACAAATGCACACTCCCCTCCCTCCCTTTCCCAGGAACTGCGATTCTGGAGGGGACGCAAATCATTACTGACTGCTGCGGCTGTTTTTTCCCCCTTTTCTGTTGATCTTCCCTGTTTTTTCTGTCTCTTCCAGCATTTTTCTCAATCCTTAAAATCGTGCTGCTTCCCCAGCTTCTGCTTCCTGGAGGAACACTGGCTTTTTCCATTTTTAACATATTCTAGCAGAGGAAACCGATCATGTAATACTTTGCCTGAGGTACAGTAGAGAGTAAATGTGTTATTCATGGCCAAAGGCATTTCTATCATGTTAAGTGGAAAATGTGCCGCAGAGAGGTGACTGGGATGCAGGTGGTGCTGAAATGAACACAAACAGACACACATCCTCACACGCACACGCACAAACACACACACACTGAAACATGTTTATGAATCAGTGCACGGCACCACAAACACATGCGGTACAAACAGACTAAGTCTAAAATAGTGAGATAAATGTGTAAATCTGCTCTCCTGGTTAAAATAGTAAGTCTCTGCAGGGAGCAGCCTTGTGCATTCCACTTCACAGCTTTAGCCTGATATAGATTCCAGTTTGCTTGTGTTTTCTCTCTCTTAACTTTCTAATCCAGTTGAGCACACAGGCACCCTCCAAGTATATTTTCCACCCACAGCACATATTACTTCCCTGATCAGCCCTCCACTCTCAGCATGTGTGCATTGTTGCCGCCTGCCACCCTTCAAACACTCAAGGCGAGGAGCGGGCCGTCCTTCACTTTGCCTTCTTTAAATTGGCATTCTTTTGGGGAGCTGTGAACAAACATTCAGCCCAAGGTGTCATTATTCATACTGATGACTCACAGACAAGGAGATGTTTTCCCATCTGAACACTGTGTGAGGAAAAAGCAATCGACATATCCTACCAGCAATACGTCCATATAATATTTGTAACTTAAAGCATATATTAACAGTGAAGCTGACCATGGAATCAGCCTCAGCACATAAAGTTTCTCTTAACACAAGAAATAACTTCAAGGACATTCAGTACATCATATCAAGTGCAGCAGAGAATGTGGAAATAACCCTGACACACTGTGTCATCACGCACTATGGGAAGGATGGAAATGTTCTTTGTTGGTTTAGACTGTTTCCATTAGTCATGACTTCATAGGTTAAAGAAGTGAATAGCTCTTTACAGTGTTCTTCATAAACTTAAACTTGTAACCTGGGCAAATGGATCCATGTATCTGCATTTTGAAAACAGCTTGCTGCAGCTGAACGACGGAGCCTGGCTGGAACTTCCATTGCACAGTCTCCTTCTGACAATACAAAATAAGAGCAGGCAAAGCAGAAAAATAACACAACTTTTCAAAATTGAAATGCAGCATATTGAGTTGTATAAAATGCTACTTTAAAGCAACATTAAATATCGTTGTCACCCATCAACTAACCCATATAGTATGACATTTCTTAAAATGTACTTGCGAGCACTGAAAATGTAATGCTTTTATTTCCTGTGCTACACATAGAGCGTGTCTGCGGTGCAGCAATTTATCTAGATATCCTTTCAAAGCCTCAAGAGTAGTGCCCTGCAAATCAAATTCCTGTAATGTCTCCACAGTGAATTAATGCAGATATTTGAAATATGGCCCCGGGCATGCGGTATGTTAATTCAGACATGATAGGCTGTAGTTGGAGTAGTTACTTCATGAGGAAAAGTACACAGGTTAATTTGGATTAATGCTGTATGTCCCAGAACTGAGCTCCATGTTAAATACAGGTCAGATTGATGCAGCTGGAGAGCAAACAGATTAACTGTGGTGTTGAGAGCTGGCTTGTATGAAGTGTTATGTAAGAAAGCTTGCATGTATAATGCAGACACATGCACAGACGTAATAAATATGTGAAGGATTGTTCCCAAAAAAGTCAGTTGTCTGAGTCTAACAAGCTTAAGAGCTGTGTTCAGGTGTCAGCCAGTGAACTAAACTTAACTGATCTAAACTTTCCTGGTACCTTGTCACATGTATTTTGTTTCACATGTCCCCAAATCTCCTCATAGATATGAAACGCAGTCTTGAACAGTGGTCGGTGTCTTGGCAGCCTGTGACTCGACCACCATCCCCTCCACCTCCCGTTATGGTCATGCAGGTCATACATGTGTAATGTTAACGTGATATGACACGTTTTGTAGAAACTTCAATACAGTACATAAGCGAGTGACAAGTACAAATGTGAACATTTTAGTGGTTAGTTTTAGTGGTCATGGAGGTTATGATCTGTTGCGCTGCATATTTTTAGAGAAACTCACCTTGTGACTTTGACATTCTGGCAGTCTTGAAATCAGCATTTGGAAGTAAAGAAGATGAATGATGGTTTTGAATATATTCTTATGTGATGCTGAATTCTCCATCTGACCCTCTACTACTTGTGCAAATAAAAAGGCAATAAAACACTGGCTTGGATTTAACAGGCAAAAGAGTGGTTACTGTCGTTTCCAACCACCCAATGAACTACAGTACATAAACAGTTTTCTACTTCTACCCTTTGTGTATTTCTGTAGTACTGTTAATGTTCTGACTCTGTGTTGTGTTGAATAGCGAGAAGGAGTGCACTTCCCTTCACTTTTTGTTCTAGACTTTTTCCATTGAAGGCTCAGGCTTTTATACAAGAGAGACCCTGTGAATGTTATGTTTCTTTCAATTGCAGGGAGGCTATGCTGTTGCCATGTCTATTGACTTGCAATAAAGTGCTAAATGACAGTCCTGGTAAGTGCTGTCTTTGTCCACCAAGTAATAAAACACAGAGTTAGACCCATTATATATACACACAGTAGAAACAACAGGAGTAGAAGAGGGGAAAGTGTGTTTAGCCACTGATCATGAGCACTATTTGAATACGGTGCACTGTAATTATAAGAAGTGCCTGTGTCCACTGTGCCAGCGAGATGAGCTTTCTTAATAACTGTTTTATTTACCCTTATAGGCTTTAAATGTTCTGTTCTCTTTAGCCAGGCGGTGTGTGCTACTCAGCAGCTGGGCTTAATTTCAACAACTCCATTATCTTTTCTTCCACTATATAGTTTGTCCCCCTGGTTCACAGTGACTCATTATTTTTTTGTTCTGTGTATAGTGCTGATAGCTACAAGTCCATTCAATCAATTGTGGCGGGCGAGAGTGTTCCTCCATTGAGGAACGCGAAAACTCATCTTGATAGCACTGAAACACCTGTAGTCACTCAGAGCCAGAAAGAGAAATTCGACCCATTCACTCATCGATTTTTTTTTTTTTCAATTCCCAATGTCAGTTGTCCTGCACATGTTAGGCTGGTTAAAAAATTACAGCAAGGTGGATGGGCATCGCTTGCAACTGGTAATAAAGAGAGACAGGTCCAAGTCAACACAAGATGCTGGTGTGAGAGTTTTCGATTAGAGACAGCAGTTCTGAGGTGTTGTTGAGCTACCCAGAAGTACATTGGGTCGCACTAAAAATTATGGGCAGGGTAAGTGTCTATGTGTACTGTCTAATAAAGACCAATTTATTTCTATTTGTTTTTGTCTAATATGACAAACAGTATGGCTTATTACATCTTATTAGTAAATAAAGTGCAACCGTACATTCTAAAAACTTTCCCTGTGCGACTGCTGTGGTGGATTTACTGTGGTTCTGAAACTAAAACCCAGTGTTTACATGGCCATGACCTGTAAACAAGGAACTAAAGTATAAAGCTGCACATATGTAAGAAAGAATACTTGAAATTGTATTGTCATGTTTCACAATACGTCTGCAACAGTGTGAAACCCTTGCTGAATCTTTGCAATGCATAGCATGAGCTTCCATTGATTCCACCTATAGCTGATGTATAAAAACAGCTGCAAGTGAACGGTTTCAAATAACTGATATTCAGAAGCAGTTCTAGATGAAACAAAAGATTCTTCTAGTCTTGCCTGTTCTTTACTTTTATTTGAAAACATTAACGGGACAAATGTTTGAAAAATAATCTTAAAATAAAGTCCAAATGTTGCAGAGATTGCTGGAAGTTCTGGAGACATGTTTTCTACGGGCTAATTTCAGTTTATGCCGCCTTGTTATCCCCCTCTACCTAGCTACATTACCTCATCAAAATTATATAATATTACTGAAAGATTATCTGCCGCCATGGCTGAGAACAGATCAATCCATCAGCCGAGTTGCGAACGCTACAAATGCTTTGAGTTACTCACTCCAAACCAGGAAGAGAAAGTCTTCTTCTTTCATGTTTCCCACAATTTCCACTCCGTCTCCTCCCTTCTCTTCTCAGTCTCTCTCCTCCATTCTTCTCGGTGACACCAGCAATGTAAATAATTACCCATAGTACTGAGAACGAAAAACAAAAACAGAAAAAAACGGGAGAAAATCTCCTCCCACACAAACATCTCATAAACCACCACCCTGTCAAAAATGAGCCGCAATTCCGAGTGCAGTTTTCGATCTGTGTGTCAGTGTATCGCTGAAAGTAGTAATTAGGTTGTCAGGGAGAGAGCATGCAAGAGAAACATAATAAGCACCACACACATGCACGCACACACACACACACACACACACACACAGACACACACACACACACACACACACACACACAGCCTATTTGGAAGGGACAGTTGGGGGACAGAAGAGCCATTAAGAGTTAGCTGATTGCAGTGACAACTGTGTGCTCAATGTCTTTACTCCTTTCTACCAAAGACATATTGACCATGTATTGATTTTACTATATCGTCTGTCAGGTCATTTAGATCTAAATATGTAGCAGTGCTTCTTTCTAGCACACTTACTGTACACTGATAAATCCTCTGTATGCAAATCTACAAATATACTGCTAGATCTTTATCCTTACACCCAGCCTTTTGACATCTTTTTGTTTTGGAATTGTTTTTTAATTGACAAATATTGCCATGCATCATATGAATCAAAGATTGCATACTAAGGATGCAAGAATGCTACTGAAAAAAGACTTTCAACTATAGTGCAAAATAACCGCACAGGTGCCTGGGCAGAGATTACACTGTAGGTGTGCATGATTTAGAATGGACCACTGCCAAAGCCACAGAGGCAAACAGCTGTCACTGAATTTACAATTTTTTAAGAGGTCAACTACAATCCTCAGACTTTTTTTTATTTTAAAGCTGCTGCTCACAACAGGGTTGAGTCACAGTCCCAGTTCTGAATGACCTGGCAAAATGTGGCGGAGCTTCCTCCCGCTGCAGTAGAAGATCTGGGCAGACTACATTTTGGGGTTTGGAGACACTTTAGACATTTGGTAGAAACTCCACAGCATAACTCAGGAGGAGAAAAAGTGGGGGAAAAAAACAGTGTGTGAGGGAAAGAGATGCAGAGAAGAGATAAAGAAGAGCGACAAAGACCCTCGCAAGCATGCAAGCGCGGAGAGAAATCCACTGCTCAGTTGGCAGGAACCGGCATGCCCTGACAAGTAGGAATGAACTGCAACAGTAAAGGGATTTGAAGCTCCATCTTCCCACCATCAGTCTCGATCACCCACGGCTCTTGTTAGACCCCGAGCATCAGGCTCACACAGAGTGGCTAACTAGCATCCCACAGCTCCACTTCCAATATGACAGTGTCCTTAACAGCATCAGCATGGTGAGGCAGAGAGTAACACAGGTCTCACATGCGAGAAAATAAATGGCAGCGTGCGCACATCACTTAAGGAAATGCAGGCAGATAACCAGGCTTGTGTTCATTCACAGTACAATTTAACACAATATGACCAGCAAGCTTAATACATTAAAACTATTCCTTTAACCTTGATTATGCTTGCAGATAAAAGACACCCACTAAGCTCAACAACTGGCAAGAAAACCCACCTGCTAACCTGTATTCTTTTATTTTTTTTAAATAATTATTTGTCGTTTCATATTCCTCAGGGACAAAATCCAACATCAAAAGGCAAAATCTGTTTGGATGTGACCTGCTAAGTTAGTAATTCAGTTTCCAACCTGCCTTCCTTATTTGCGTAACAGCAGTTTTAGCGTTTATCCCACTGTCCTGATTTGAGTCACTACTTTGTCTGCAGTGTTGATTTCCTTACCTCAGTTTTTACAACAATATAAAGAGCACAGACACACTTGAAGCTACTTCAGTGCCTTGCCCTTCTACAAAAGCACCTATACAACACCTAAATCTTGTCACCAAACACACATGGCCCAGATATATCATAGAGTCCATCATTGCAGAACCTCCCTTCTTCCAATTACCATCCCCTTTCTCCCTTGTGCACCTCAGTTCTTGCCTCTCGACATGCTGACCCTTCTCCCTGGAGATTCAGCTGAGATAATGTGCAACTGCTTGCTGGGTGGTGACCTCAGCACAGATGGAAATACATACACGTTCACATGCAGGCACACATAGTCACACTGCCAGACGCATAAACCCATCCTAGACACAAACAACCACACACTTTCTATACAAATATAAGTTTACAGTATGTGGTTATCTACATATTGTATGTATTTAAATGAACTCAGCCATCTTTCTGTCATCTTCAACGAGAATAAACGATGCATTCTGTACCATAATTTGATGGAAAACTTTGCCACAATCAGCCGATAAATCCGGTAGTTCAGCTTTTGAATTCATCCCCACTCACAGCATTACTGAAACATGGGTGAGACAGATTTTCAGCTTGTCTTCTTGTGTTTTTTTGGTCTGGACAAAATCGAGCATACTCACCTTATACAACGCTGAGGGAAAGTCACCAGAACAAGTTTTTTGAGAAAAACCTCAAATATCTGAACAAAAGTGAAAGGTTTCGAATTTCTTCTTTTTCTTTTTTTCTCAGTTGGTTGGAAATATCAGTCTGTCAATCTAAACCTGCCTTCTATTTCTACAAAACTACCCTTTGTGCGGATTGGACCCAGACTGTGTTTGTATTACAGCTTCAATTTCAGTTTCTACTTTTATGGGTGTACTCTATGGGTGAGGTGAGTTCATTGTGTATCTCTGTAGACAAGAGGTACGGTATACTCCATCAGAACTGCTTGTCTGATGGTGAAACTGCTTCAACATCCACCGCCCCCCACACCTTTCTGACGTCAGATCAGGGGAGGGGGGGCTGCGTCTGACAATTTCTGTAACTTTCCGAAGCAGGCAGTCTTGAGTTTCACTTTGCAGGCAGTGATTGTGCAGCTGTGCGAAGCTGTCTCTATAAAACTATATCGGGGCGGCAGTAGCTCAGTTGGTAGAGACTTGGCTTGGGGACTGGAGGGTGGCCGGTTCAAGTCCAGCTACAGACCATAATATGGAAGTGGGCTGGCAGCTGAAGAGGTGCCAGTTCACTTCCTGGGTTACTGCCGAGGTGCCCTTGAGCAAGGCACCAAAACCCCCCATGTGCTCCCCGGGCGCCTGTCATGGCAGCCCACTGCTCCTAGTTTGCAGTGTGTGTACTTACAATGTGTAGCTAGTGATGGGTTAAATGCAGAGGACTAATTTCGGGTGTGTTTGCATGTCGCATGTAACTGACAAAATAAAGATTCTTCTTCTGTTACTTTTTTAGTGAACAACTGGATGAAATTATGAATGTTCCAATTGAATATTGTTCCAAAACTGAAAACAGTATTAGTGCCAAAGCTGAAAGAAAAATGCTTCAAAACATACCTGTCTGAAGTTGGGAGACACAAGACTACATTAAAAAATAGCTGAGAAAATTAAAACTACCCTCAACGCAGTCTTTGTCTTTGTCTTTGTTGCAGCAATAAACTCGTGGTCAGACCTATATATTTTATTCCATAAAAATGTTATCTCGAATAAAATTCCACTATAAATATATTTTTACACATACTCGACGTCTTTTATGTGCCTTCTTATTTCTATTTCCACAAGAAAAAGATGCCCAGCGACCACAAGCTGAAGCTCCTTAGCCGGCCTTTCTCTCCTGATTAGGATCACAGCAGAAGGAGGTGGGAGGGAAGAGAAGAACAGGAACGACGAGGAGGTGGAGGAGAGAGGAGAGGGCATCAGGGGAGCTCTCTAGGAACGCACACCAGTTGACTCTGCTGCACCCTTCACAGTGGGAGCTGTCAATCCAATTATGCCAACAGTCTGGGCCACGGACACACACACACACACACACACACACACACACACACAGTATACTCTCCACCACTACACTCAACTGCTACCCTCCACCCCCATGAGTTGCTCACACACCCTCAAATGCTGCAGACATCAATAGGCAAATCTACACACTCCATGCCTTCGCACACACGTACACACCTATGCAGACAGCTCCAGCTGAGGCCCTGACTATCACCACATCCCCTGCTTGGTGAGAGTATCACAGCAACAACATGTGCAGCAGGGGGTGTGAAAGTCTCTCCAGCTAATCAAGGCATGTAAGCTCTGGGATCTCCACACATAGCCAGACACTTCAAAGCCCCGCCGTTGTGTGTTGCTCGCCTGCTTGTTGTAAATTCCCCTTTCAATGCTAAGACATACCCTTTGAACATCCTTCCTGCCCCGTCTTCCTTTTCTCTCTCTCTCCATTCTTCTCTCCATCTCTCTGTCTTAGCAATCTAGCTCATTTCATTACAGTTTGTTTGCTGTGGAGTTAACCCCCTCTGTTCCTGACGCGAGCAAAGGCTTTTTCTTCGTGTGTGTGTTGCACCTCATTGCATTGCGTGACTGTTGTAATCATGTCCGGGAGAAAGCATCACATTATCTATTTTCTACCATCCTACACAAAACATGGCTAGCTGCTCTGTTTCCTGTGCCATAAACAAGGGATATACACATGAGTAATCATATTCCATCTAAAGGGGCTTATAACATTGGAACTGAATGCAGCGTTGAGAATTAATCTTTCCACACGCAGTACATGGGTGGCCACGGCAGAAACCAAAAGCCAATGTTCTGCTCCTAACATTAAACTACACATTGATCTATATGTATACACTGTGTGTGTTACGTCATCTGCAGCCAAAAGTTTCAAATCTGAAAGTTATTCTCCCTCATATGTACACTGGTCAGATGGCCGACACTTAATAACCGACCTGTAGCCTGTCATTTTGCAATCTGTTGGTTGGGAGTCATGATTCTGGTGTCTGATCCAGCCAGACCTCACTAATCTGAGACCTGCTCTCATCCTCCACCCACCTATTTGTCTCAGCTTAGCTCTGTTTCCCATGGTGTCCGTGGAGCTGGGGACGACATGCAGAGCAGACAGGCCTGTCAAAGAGCCGGGACATGAAGGGGGAGGGAGGTAAGAGGGGGAGGCCAGAGAGGATCAAGGCGGCAGACTTCAGAAACATGAAATGTTGAATATGTATTTAACAGCTGCAGAGGACTACACAATATCCTTCTCTGGCAAAGTGCTGCCATTTCAGGAATTTTTTTTTACTTTAAGCTGCACAAGGCATGCTACACTCTTAAGCCATCATAGTGTGATGTGATTTCGGTAAGCTGCACAGCGTCTTCATGTTGAACAACGCTGATCAGACTGTGATCGCTTAATACCACAAGGTGGGAAAGAGAAAGAAGATTTTCAAGCCAGGAAATAATGCGATGTGATCATGTAAGTTACCTACACACTACAACCAAAACACTGCAAGGCTGTAAAACAATGTTTCATGTCTTTTTACATGGTAATGATTCAATTTACATTTTCTCTTTCAGTAACCTCTTTGGGTTATGTTTACTAAACCTGTTACCTCTAGTCAGGGGCACAATGATTTTTCTTTCCAATATTTGACATTCCTTGGTTGTATATTTTGTGTAAAGTATAAAAAAATACCAACTTTCTCAAGACGTGGTTTCCTCTGCTGCAGTGGTCAGTTTGCAGGTATTAATCAGGTGCAGCCAACATTTGTACACATTTCCCTTCCCCTCTTCCATATCTTGTACTAATGAGCAGGGATACCTTGTAATACATCTCTACTTGAGCAGATAAGGACAGATGCAATTTGTTTTGTTAAGCATCTTAAACAGGAGCTGCAAATCCTCAGTAAAAAGCCATTGTTCCATACACTCCTTTTCCTGGAAAATGCTTGCATTGGTCAATACATTTTGCCAGGTAAATTTTGGCCGGACCATCCCTCCCAAAAAAAAAAAAAAATGCCTTAGGGTCTCTGTCCAAACAGCTTATCGACCAATATAAAGGTTTATTTTTAGGCAGCGACCTCTAGGGTGTAGTAATTATGACAGGAGCAAAGGAGGAAGTCACAGAAGTGACAGGATGGATGACAAACATAAGACTTTCACCGAGGAGACGTGTGTTCGTGTCCTGTGTGAAATAAAAAGTGGATATTGACTTTTAATTTAGCACATGTACCTTATCTTACATAACTTACTTATTTTAACCCAAACCATGATCTCTTCCTGAACCTAATAACCCTGTCACACTGGCCAAAGACCCACTTAAACCCACTAACATCTGTTTTTTGTGTGCAATGTGACTGTACTCTGCAGCTTGGCTTGGCTCAGCTCGGCTCGCCTTTGACGTGAACACAACACCCAAGTGAACATGTTTAGTTCCCCTTCTTATCAGGCACAATGCTATGATGCATGTTGAAGTAAAGGCTGTTGGCTGTGTGGTCTGAGCCTACCCAGCTGCCTGATCAGTACTACGCAAGTGCAACTCATCAGAGATCAGAAAGAAGTGAGATGTCTCACGTATGCACGCTAATTTAAGTGTAAAACTGGTATAAACAAAATTGCCCTGACTTTTTTCTATATCGCTGATATTTTGTCAACCCAGAGTATATGTAGATGAGCAAAGAATGGCAAAATAGAAGTAGGACACGGGAGATGGAGGTGCAATATGGGTGTTAACACAGTTTTTCCCTTAAGAAGTAGGAGAGAATAGGGAAAGAAGGATGTGAAATTAGGTAGAAAGTGAGAAAAGGTGTGAGTGGTGGGGGGTGCAAAGCATTTGTGACATAAAAGCAAAAGTGGTAAGTTAGAGGGAATAAGATGCAGAGTGGAGAAAAAGGAAGGAGATATAGAGGTAGTTTAGAGTGCAAAAAATAAATATGACAGTCTTCTTAGAGGGTGAGGCTAATGGATTTCTCTTGTTCAGCCCTCATCCTTTCTGAAACACATCCCTGTCCACCGCAGCTTATATTGAAAGCTCCGGACACTCGTCACGACTCACTGCCTGAAAGTAATAGTGTTTCCTTTCTAATATGAAACGACCGTTAATATGAAATGCTTTTATTGTTGGGATCTCCCAATTCCCAATGTGATTTCAATTAGCTCTGACATACTGTATGGGTGCGTGATTCACAAAGAATGCTAGGCTTTCTTGACATTTGGAACACGGTGTTTGAGAGATCATGCTGTAATATTTTTCACCAAATTGAAACTGCACTCACAGTCCATGCCTGACGTGACATATGATAATGAGTTTTATGTGCACCGTTCCCCTGCGTGACATATATCTCTGTCACATAATGATAAATGCGGGACTTCTCTTAGCCAGATTGATTTTTTTATCCAGTGATTTCTCAGCTGAAAAAATAGCTGTCAATGTCTCTTGTTCTGTAGCTGCTTTGCTAGAAGGTACATGCCCTTGTCAGCAATTAAACAGCTCCAGAATAAACTGTGCATTGGTTACGGAGAACCACTTGTCCACCAACAATGTAGCAGTTCATTTTTAACCATTAACATTTAAATGGCTTCCACGATTGATTGACCAAGTTTGAATGGCAATTTTAACACACAAGTGATTCCTCTCATCCCCTATCAGAGCTGATGTTGTCACAACATCGCATCACGGGTGCTTTGGCAATTATGCTTTCACCATGCACACACAGTATTTACTGTCAGACACTCTCAAACAGCTCCATTTAAAAGAGACTCAAATATAGCATGACACAATGGCGCACAGTGTAATGGCTGTCTTAAAAAAGTAGCCCTGGCTGCTTTTTCATCCTATTTTCAGTCCAAACTATTATGATTGTACCAAAATCTCCAGCCAGCAGTGTGTCACACGGTTCTAAAAAGTCGTCAATGAATTATGTCTATAAAGCAATGTTTTATATGCTAAAGATCATTTGGAAATGGGATTGGGTTTAATGCTCCATATGTAATATGATTGTCTGTTCAATGTCTCAGCCTGAAGGGCCATTTGGTTGCACTGAGGTTGAATGTGTGTTCAGCTTACAGAGGGATTCAGCATTCTTCCATCCATCCATCCATCCATCTATCCATCCATCCATCCATCCATCCATCCATCCATCCATCCATCCATCCAGTCAGTATGATGTCTTTATTCAAATTTCTATCTAGGGTTAATCTAGGGTTATTTTCTCTTATGACGAAACAAAATGTTGGAAACCACGGATATGTTGAAGATTTGTTTTCAGCCTGAACTCAATTTTCTATTTTATGTTGTAACAAAGTTTTGCCTATGCTCTGTTAAGGTTTAGGCTCAAAATCCACTTGATTAGGGGTAGGAAAAGATCATGTTTTGGCTGAAAATACCAGTTTTTGTCACCTTGAATAGCTGCAGGAGATGTCCTGAGGGCTCATTGAAAACACCTGCTTTTGTTGCCACAGACACTGCGAGAAATTGTAACTGAAAGTATTCACTAATCACAAATGTTTGATTATGTTATGTGTCTACATAGAGTCCAGTGCAGTGTTGCTTGCATTTCTTTCACTTTTTTTAAATGTGTCTATTATTTTCTTCATTTTTCTTCATGATCAGTAAATGTACTCAAATATTGAATCAAATATTAATTACTTTATTACCATGTATATTTATCATTAAAAAACGTACTAAACACAATTAAAATGGCCTACTATAGATGGCATTACTTTGTTTTATGTCTGCTGGCAGCACTTATAGCAATCTATTTCTGTTGACTTTATATCAAATAGAGGGAAATTATTTGTGCCAGTTTGAGTTGTAGTCCGAAGAAACAGGCTTTAAGACTTTAAAGTTGCCTGGTTAACTTAGTTTCAATTGCCAACTGTGAAAGAATTCATTGTGTGAATTGAAGTTATTCCTGACTCATCCATGTCTAAAGAAGTCGCTGCTTCACTGAGCAAAGCATTTCAGAGCCAGCTGCTCAAATGAGCTTGCTCTGTGTTTTTGAAGTCAAAGACTGATGCTGCACTGTTCAGTTTTTTTGCATGTTGGGCAGGGTATAACAAATTGTGAGCATGTTGTAGTTAAAAAAAGACACGAGTGTTAGAAGTGCAGCAGCCAACCATTCAATACGTGTACAGAGCAGTAACCAGGAGCTCGTCATTTATAGAAAGAATTTATCTTTGACATTGTGATTGTAAAAAAAGAAAATGAAGATACGAAATATGAAAATCACAAGGTTGAGTTGGATTTCACTGCAAATCTTAAGCCATGAAACCCCTAGATTGAATAATACAGCAGGGAGCCTTTTACAGTTTCTTAACTTCAGGTGAATGAGTATACTGAGTAGAGTATGAGGGAAAATCGAACAGACATGGCTGTCTTTTCTATCTCTGCTACGAAAGCTAGTCATGCTGCCGAACATTCACAGCCTTCATCCAGCGGAGAAACAACGTCAGACGTATATCAAATGAATCTCTCCTTGGTGTGTGCTGCGCCTCAGGGGTTCATCAGTGACAAATGGCCTCCGACTAACTCATGTGTGACACAGGTGAGGGAAGAGTACATCGACACTCAGCACTCTGATGGCACCTCAGATGGTGATTGTGTGTGTGTGTGTATGCGTGTGTTTGTTGGGAGTGAGACAGATGTAGAGAGACTGAGCTTGCGAGATGTTGGATCTCTATGGTGAAGTGTTCGCCTGGTTGTCACGTGCCTGACTGCCGGCTGTGCTTTGGTGGCATGTGGCCACTCGAACATGAAGCTATAATAAATTGATTTATGTATAGTGTAGAGTATATGTGTTGGTTTATGGGAAATATTATTGGGCGTTGTACTGCGTGTTTTGTATGTGTGTGCGGCTGTTAGAGACTATATGTGCATGCATGTGCAAAATAATAGATTGAATTTCAACTGCCTTCCTATCAAACAAATGTCTGGGAATATGGAGTGCATTTGTTCCGTCCGTGAACTGACTGCAGTCCCATTTTCTTATACATACCTGCACACATATACGTTAGCACAATTCATAACTCAGCTGTCTCGAAGCTTCAAGATCCATCTTTAATCTTTATCTGCTCCTTTTTATCTACATTCCCTTTATGATTGGTTTGGATTTTTGAAGTAAAGAACATGACTAGAATCACCTCAAAGGTGTAATTTTAGTTAGCTCTAAAAACATAGGGAGCAGCATATTATCAGAGTAAACCACAACTGCTGCTCTTCATTAGCTATCCTTGGCTGTAGCTAGCTGCAAGTAGCTAATTAGCTTATGGCTAGTTAGTTAGCCGTGAGCTAGAGGTCCTAGAGTTTGTCTGAACCAAGACCTCGGATCACAGGGGGGTTCACCACGGGCGACAGGGCTCAGCTCAACTGGATTTAACAGCCTGAAGTGAGAGCAAACACGGCTCAACACTCAAGTGGGACCGAACACAGCCTTCAAGACCAACTGGGGTCAATTTCATAACCAGGGATACAGTACAGAGGTGATACAACAGCTTTGACCAAGACTATGACTTTGGGGAAAACAAGATCTGGCAGCCTGCGGCAGGAGAAAAGACATCAGCAGCAGGAACTCATTGAAATGAGGATTTATTTCGACTAAACCACAGGTGATTGTGGAAAGACAAACCAACACTGTTTTGGTGAGTTTTATTTTGTTCACACTGAGTTTGGATAAATTGTGTTTTACTATGCGTTAACAAGGCAATTAAGCTTGTCTTAAAAATTTCAAAATACACTGTTTTAGATTAACCGGGGCAAAAACTCATTATAGTTCTTAATTTCCTTGTTTACACTACGTCTATGCTTATAAAATAGTCAAAAACAAGTGTTTACATGGAGGAAAACAGCATATTCAAAGAACAAAACATACCACTACATAAACTTGTATAATTTCCAAGTTTAGGGCTTTAAAAACTGATACAAACTATATATTGCTGTATTTAAAATCTCATTGGCTATTTGATGCATCAGGCATCCAGAGGCTGGCTTGTAAGTTGCTCAGCAGAGAAGAGAAAGAAGAGAGAGAGAGAGAGAGTGAGAGAGTGAGAGAGAGAGAGAGAGAGAGAGAGAGAGAGAGAGAGAGAGAGAGAGAGAGAGACTGGTTTGGTTATCTACATGATCACTTGATGGCTGTAGTAGGCTTTAGGACGGGCATAGAAGCTTGTATCTACTCAAATGAGCTGTCAATCAAATAGCTCTGGATCTCAGGTCTAGAGTGATAATGGCATTTTTTGCCATTTTGTCACAATTTTAATCGTGGAATACTTTGTTTTGGACTAAATATGTTACTGAAATGGATGTAGTGGACATTTGGGACTAACAGAAGACAGTTTTTGCTGGAGTTTGAACATTGGCACTACTGAAACACCCAGACACTTTATTGGTGAGTTGGCAAAACTTCGTACATGCTAGTTTGCTAGCTTGTTCATTTGTTTGTTGATTGTAAAATGGCTCACATTATTGGAATCATAAGAATCTAAGCTTTCTAACGTTGTATGGCATGACTGTACACTTAATTTGAGGTGTTAGACTATTTGCTTAGCTGTATTTGTATTGCTTGACGAACCAGCGGGATTTATTAACTAAGCAGCATATTCTTAATGAAAGTCTCCTCAATAACTTGACTACAAAGGTCCTGCTTTCTTAATTGACACTTCCGAATACTCTCCTGACATAACTCTTAAGACCCCAACTAATAACTTCTTACATAACCATAGAGAGCTTTTCAATGTTGGCAACGCTTCTATGAGAAGCAAGATGCAGAGGAAGTAGCACTATCTTGACGACAATGGCAAGAAGCAATTAGAAACGATCAGCATTATGGGGAAACAGTGGAAACATTTTCCTGTCAGGGCTCTACGGAGATGCTGTTTTTCATGTTCTTTTCATTTTAAAAAATGTCGTTATCACTGCTTTCTTTTCCCCCTTGCTAGACGAATGCGGTGAGGTAGGATCAAAATTAACCTGTGTGTCTGGCAGCTCTGAGAGCACAGATTGATTATGATCACAACCAGTTCTGGTGACTCACACCACATGCTGCTGCCTTCAATAGCACAAAGGCAGAATGACTGAAATAGCATTCATTTATGGATTCCCACTTTTGATTCTGCTTTTAATTGGATATTCTGCACACTCAAATACGTGCACTGTATGCACACACACACACAGACAGTGCACTCACATCGCCAATGAGAAATGAACAGAGTAAGTCCTTTCCTATTGATTTCTGCCTTTCATTATGCTGGTGCGGACATCAGGGGGTATTTCACAAAGCGGTCTTTATCACCTGCGTTCTTTTATGAAATGAAAATTATAACCGTGGGAGAAATACCTGTATGTCATTGTCAGAGCTAGTCCAGCTAAGTCTACTGGGATACATTCAGTGACATATACCGTGAGCTGCTCTGAGCCTATTCACGGGTAAACTGGCAGCACATCCTAAAGATTGATTAGTTAATGAGAGAAGCAATCAAAATGAAGCCTGTGTGGTCTGGCATCGCAGTAAAGTGCTCCTCTGCGTGAGGATTCATAACAGCGAAGGCTGAGAGACAGGGTGTTTTAAAAATGAAAAAGCGAAAGCAAGAAAAAGGTGTGAAAATGTTTGTCTCCTCTGAGTGCCTTGGTGCTTTTGCCAAAATCTCTTCACGTCCACGTCATTCTTTTTACCTTTCTCTTTTATCTATTCCTGCCTTTCTTTTGCGGATCTCAAATGTAAACTCAAAGCCTCCCTCCTCCCTAATTTCATCCCCCACTTACACCCACCCATGTCCCGACTCTACCTTTTCTCTCTCTTCCACATCTTTATACCAGTTGCTTTGTCTCTGCCTCACACACACATATACACAAACCATCCTCTGATTCATACTCCAGAGGAAAGTATTTTGTCCAACAAAGAAGACGCCTCACCGTTCCATATGTCAAATTTTCGCTTCACTGTGCCCCAACTTTTTTTTGTAATTGGATCATCTCTCTTGCAGCAAACTCAACATCTGTTGTTTTGGGGGATTTTACCACTTCATACTTACCATTCACATCTGTTAGAACCAATACATTTTGTTGTTTACAGTTGTAATGTAATGCTGTTAGAAATTCTGAGAAAAACTGAGGGTCTGAACAGAGCTCGCAGCAAGGAGTATCTATTATTCCTGGTATGTTCCAAGGCCGTTGTCCAGGTCTAGTTTATGCTCTTTTCATTTGGTTTTGACCACTTACCTGTTGTCTGCCACGGAAAACAAGTACAATTTGTTTTCACTCCATTTTTATTGTCAGCGAGCTGTGGCTTTGGGTCCAGAAATTGCATTATTGATATTGAAATAGTAATTGCACTTTCCATACTGAACATTTTGCAACAACATTGGCCTGTTATGATTTGCAGATTCGACCCAAACACAGATACAGACTCAAGAGTGGATGAAACCGAAAATGGAGCCAAAGCACAGCAGCACATTTGAAAATTAGTTTATTTTATCAGTAACCTGACTGAAAAATTACAAATACCGATAATCTGAGAAATGCTGAATATCCGTCTACTGCCTACTACATACTCAATCAGTATATACTGCATACTGCCTACTAAACAAGCACACTGTTTAGTAGGTAGTATGGTTTTACCAGTGCACTGTTAACACTGAAGTATACTGAAGCAATAAATTGACTAAATTGATCACATTACTGTCTCCTTCATACATCCATGTGCCAGCAACCATTGAATGAAAATTGTTAACCACAAATTCAAGTCAACAAGTCAAATTCTTGCCAATATACTACAGTACACATCTGGATATTTCTTGCGTTCATAAAATCTGCATACTATGCAGTTGAAACGCACTACATACGCAACTTGACATCAAACTTGGTATGAATAGTAATTTAGCAGGCTATTTTGAACACACCGATGGACTAAATACCAAATGAAATGCAGGTGAAGAGAAAAAAAAAGGCAGGAAAAAGACAAAGACAGGAAATGGTAAGTAAAACATGACACATGAGTATATAATCTACAAAATAAAACAGGAAATCACTAAACCAAAAAAACAAACCATGACAAAATCACTGAAGCATTAACTACCACTCCTGCTGAGACAGCGATTTGGACTATTAATGGATGAAGAGGCTGGGTAGATATACTGCAGTGGCATGATGGGCTTGATGGCGTGACATGTGAAAGTAATAAAAGCACATGTGAAAATGGTGAAATTAATGATGGTTGAATTCATTTCGGCAGCTTCAGTTTCAGGGTCTTGGTACTGTGCATGTTAGCTCCCTGTCATACTGCCATGGCTTACTGAGACACTTAGGATGGAGCCATTGTTAAAGTCATTAGTAACACCTGTGCTTTGATAAGTCCAAGTGTCTGCTGTGAAAAAGGTACATTGCAGTGAAAGTTTAGTAGTATAAAAATGAAAAATACTCAAGTAAAGTATGAGTACCTAAAATCTACTAGTGCAGTGCTTACGTAAATGTACTTAATTACATTCCACCACTGACCCTAACTTAATGATTTTTACATGCCTAAAGGTAATTCGGCCTTAAACATGCTTTAGTTTCCATGTTCGGATAATGCAAGATTCCCCTTAAATTATGTCTGAGAGATATTGCTTGTTATTTTGTTATTTTTCAAGTATAGATCACCAAGTATGTAAAAGGGATTATTGACTTTTTCTATCACTGACTAGAATACAGAGTGGCTGGATTTGTTCAAGTGAAAACACCATTTCAACATCCACACATGTTCCACATATAAGTGCCACTAGAGGGCTGACACTTGCATGCTTTTCTCATGTGACAGCTCGTATGTACGGGAAATTCCAT
This sequence comes from Pagrus major, assembly GCF_040436345.1. Classification (NCBI taxonomy): domain Eukaryota; kingdom Metazoa; phylum Chordata; class Actinopteri; order Spariformes; family Sparidae; genus Pagrus; species Pagrus major. The sequence continues at coordinate 18,411,249 of NC_133224.1, read as the reverse complement.
GTGACCTGAATGCACCATTCGTCTCCCACTGCATCCCTCCACATTCCTCTTGAATCACTCCACACACCCACTTGTTCTAAGTGGCGCACATGACGAACACTGGTGATTAGCCCATGTAATGACCTCTGCAGTGTGCTTACAAATCACAGAACCACTGTCACATTCTGTGTCTGTGTGGTCTCCACAGAGCAGTTCAGCGCTGGAGAAAGGTCCTGCTGCACCCATTATCATTCTGTTATAGGGGGAAAAAATGCTACAGCTTGTTTGTATTGCTCTAAACCAATCACAGTTGTCTTAGGCAGCAATGGTGCAAAATACTGTCGGGGGGAACTGCTAGCTTGGTTAGGTTTGTACTGTAAGCGACCAGGTTCGGGTTGGAGTAACCTGTCATTTTCACCATGTAGGTTGCTAGCTCAGAGGTTGTTGTTGCTTCCCGTAGAGACAGGGATTTTGAAAATGGTAACAAGCAGACACCAGATGGGTCAGGAGAATGCTGACTGATATGGTAGGACAATGGCAGACTTATATCCACAGTCTACATCCGCTGAGTCAGACTAGTATCTATGGAGATGTGACAGTGTTTACCTGCTCAGGGATGTGTGTTTATATCCTCTCTGTAAATACATAAATAACTGAGGACAGTTGTTCCTCCGAGTCAAATGAGTTACTAACACACCTATCACTGCTCCGATTTCAATATCGCTGGAGCATGTCTTATAATGTCAACATATTAGCAAAGGAAACAGAGGCATGAATTGTGCAAGCGCAACTATCTCGGGAATCACCACGATCTCAGCGATGCTTACAGAGGTGGATGATGAAGGGCCGTTTACATGAAAGTGAAGCTAATGGGAGCACAGCACTGCGAGTGTGTAGGTGAGTACTTGTACGAGGTGGCGTGGTGTGGATGAAAGGGATAAGTGATTTGCCTCCATGCATGTCTTCATGTGGTGGGTGGGCCCGTATGTTTATATGTAATTTGCCTGTTTGCGGAGGTCTTTGTGAGAGTGTGTGTGAATATGCGTGTGCTAAAAATGTACGCTCACGTATGAGGGATATAAAAACCGTGAAGAATCGTAGTCCTTGTTGCTCTGTCCCCACTGGCTGTTTATGTTCTCTTTTTCTCTTCTGCGCCACACACACACACACACACACACACACTAACACACGTCGCAGCATCCTCCCTGTCCATCCTTCCCTCTCCATCATACTTCCCTCCGTGGAGCTGCCAGAAAAATGGCTGTCTTTTAAATGGCCCACTCAGCATGGTAAGATAACTCGCTTATCATCAAGGTCTGCTCTCTGCGTAGACATCGCACTCGCACACAAAAACACCAACACACGACTGAGGATTTGTGCAAGGCTATGCATTTGCATACCCCGTTCACACACTCACTCACTACTAGCCCTGCATACATGTTTTCCTGCATGCAGATAGATGCGTGTTCACAGACAAACCTTCTTGCTCTGTAGCTCGTTCCTCATCCTCATTTCTAGCTTCTTCTACCACCAGTGCACCCTTCCCTCCTCCCCCCACCCTTCCTGTTTTACCCTGTCTGCCCCATAGGGGAGATTTCACGCAGAGTGAAATACAGCGTTGCCAACATATGTCTCGAGCAATCAATTTATGCCACAGGGCTATCTCTCTTGGCTCCCTCTGCTTAATACACTACCACAGAGGGCTGCATGCAGGCCGGCTTGGCTCTGTTCTCATCATGTTTACAGGCAGAATTAGTCCAAAAAGAAGCATTTGCCTTGCATTGTGTGACTTAGTGCTTTATTTATGAGCATACTGACAAATGACAATAAGCAGCCGGCTTCAGCACCCTCTCACTGACTGGGTGAGCAGAGTTTCTGGAGCAGAAGGTTTTGTTTGATGTACTGCCTTTCAGTTATGACTGCAGTAATGTGGAAACTGTAATCGCCGGAGCAGGCAGGTAAGTAAAAGCAAAGAGTTGGTTTTTGATATGTGAGAATGTGGCTGTGAACATCAAAAGGGGCCGTCTGAATTGCTTCTGTCGTCTCCCCTAAGTGTTTTATTTCAAGGTAGGAATGTTTCATTGAAATTGTAATGATGATCAGTCCAGTGTAATGTTTGTGCTCCCTGTAAACACCGTGTCGCCCCGGAGCACACTGGTGATTCCTGTGTTTCAGCACCAGTGGAGTGGACAGTGAATTTACCCTCGTTTTGGGTTTCTTCTACCAGCAAAATAAATGCCCACTTTCAGGGTGAGGGCAGCAAAGCATTAAGAACACAGAAAGGAGGGAGAGAGGAAGGAAAGAAGGAGCGATTTAGTGAAAGAGTGGGAAGATAATCTAACACAGGTGGCTGCTGGGGTTTTTTTTGCTGTTTTTTGGGAGGAAATATGTCTCGCCTCTTATCTGAGCAGTGATGTGGGATCATTAATTTGCCTGCTTCTTTTCTCCCTGCTCCTGCTGAAGCCTGCCGTTTCAGTCGATTGCCCGTGGTCGTTAAGAGAAGAGGCAGGATGAAGGGAGAGAAAAACGATGAGGAGACAGAAGAGATGAAGCACAGATTTATGTAGACATGGGTGCATACATACAAAGAAAGCATACAAAAGGTTGTAGACACGCACACACACAGCTACACACCTACACAGACACAAAGGAATTGATTCCTTTTCATTCTGTCACATGCATGTACACGCGGACACACACCAGCCTAATCGCAGCTACTGTGTAAAATGGAAGGCTCAAATGAGGAGCTGGATGGACTGATGGACTGTCTTCATTACGTTCCAGTCCGCCTCTGAAAACCATTGGGAGGAGACGTGGAGGTAGGAGAGGTTTTAAATCACCATAATCCCCTCCCAGTGCCTTTTCACTGCTGCTTTTAAGTCGCCTCTCTTGCTCTCTGTCGTTGTATCTCTTCCTATTTGTCCATGTCAGACTACCCATGTGAGAAAAATAGGTGGCCATCACTGTGAAATAACGCCTGGCTTTTCTCTTCAAATAAAAAAAAAAGGGAGAAAAAGGACACAGCTGAGGTTCTTGAGGGCCTTCAAACTCCCAATAAGAATATTCCACTGAGCCATGCATTCATTGATGAGTGCAATGGACACCTGCTGCTACATCCCACATTCAGATCATGGTATTATTCTCAGCTTTAAATGGTTATATCAATTAGTGGTGAGCAAAGGATTGCTGAGGGCAGCAGAACTACTCCGCAGTGATTCAATCTGTCATCTTTTATAGATGTTGGGAGTCTAAAGCACATCTGCCCTCAGCGGGACCAGCCTGCCGAGTGGTCAGCCGTGGAATCCATTCTCCTGAAGTGGTCTAATAAAGTAGGGGTGTAATGAGCAACGGAGTGTGAAAACGTGAGGCTTGGCTGAAAAACAAGGTCAGTATTATTGCATGTGCCATGGTTATATTGATGATGGGACTGAGAGATCGTGGTGAAGAAGTGTGCCTTTCTGAGCACATACTGTCTTGTTTTTATCGTGACCAATTACACAAACTAACATCGATTCTGTTTTAACCAGAACTGAAAACAGGCCAGCGCATCATTAAATGAGCCTCAGTACGATTAAAAGCTGAATTTTTCACCGTAACCCTGCTATCAAAACAGTCTAAATTAACCTGATCTTTTCAGAGTAACAGTTTTCTGTTAACTGTGGATTGTACATTTCTGCTCACTAATTACACGTGGGCGTATCAGAAAGCGACCAACTTTAAAAAATAAATAAACATCAGCTAATGAGGGTGCATTCAAGTTTTACTTAAAGACATATTTCAAATCGGAACACATAAAAGGCCTAAATTAGGAACAATTATTCACAACATAGTGTAGGAACCTCTGTCCATCGCCTCTGCATTAGCTTGAGGCTTTGTTGTTCTTGTTAACCCTTTTCATCTGGATGAAGAAGATTTACATGAAGGAGGCGCCTTTCAGGCACATCTTATCTCCTGGCAGAGAGGACAGTGCCTCTCTGGACCATAAAGACTTCAAACGAGGACAGTTTTAATTAATTTACAACTAAACTCCCATTTCTGAACTCTCTTTCCCCTTTGAACAGAACCTCCTCACACAGGTCATGAAGTTACCTGTGACAGTTCACCAGGAGGGACGAACGAATGTCTTCAGAATGTGTTAATACAATGTCTTTACATTTGCAGATTAAGTAACACGCCTGATCACTTTCTACCTATTTCTCTCTCTGTCTCTACGACTTCTGATCCACAAACACCCACAGAGTGGACATCGGACACCTTCTGACGTGTTTTTCCATGCTGTTACTCTGTCTTTTTTAATTTACGACTTATGCCTGGTACCTTATCTGCTCACATTCCAAACCAAATGGTCTCTGTATTCTTCCAGATTTCAGACCATTTCTAATTAACCATTAAGTCAGTATCTCACAATCTTATTTCTAACACATTAAGAAACAGTAAGAGAAGTTCATAAAACTGGTCTTTCTCCCGTTTCTCTACGATTAAGATTGACTGAAATCAAATTTTAATGTTTAATCTGTACTGTGTTCGGTGGAACCACAGCACCTCCTGATGGTGAGTCCTGATACAGTTGGACGAGAAATATTCTGTTTAATATGTTCATGGTTATAACCAGTAAATGACTCTGATATGTCTTTGTTTTAACAAGTATTAAGCTGAATATGTATAATTAATGTTTAATCACGTCATAATCCTTGTCATGATAGACAAAGTACATCTATTGAGCCATGGTGAGAAACTGAGAAGGTGAAGCACGGTTTAGTTCAGTGAGTTTCTGTGAATCTTAACACCTCCACTAAATCTTGGAGATAAAAGCCGGTAAGCCCCGCCTAGACACGCCTCGATTTGCAAGTAATAAAACGGAGAGATCACGTCTCTCGGTTCAGAGTTTTTGGTTTAGTTTTTGTTTAGTTTTGTTTACAGGTTTAGGTTTAGTTTAGTTTTTGTTTTGTTTTTAAAAGTTTTGTTTAAGTTTTTCTTTTGTAACTTATTTTGAAGCTCTTCACTTTACTTTGAAACACGCTCCAAGACAGCGATCTCATCAGAAGTGCTCACGCGTTGATTTTTCTCATTTTATATTTTTCGCAGTATTGATTAGCTTCTTTTATTAAGTTTGTACCAGAACGAAGTTCTGTTTTAATTTGTTTTATACCGTTAAGTATCGTAACCCGCTTTTGAAGAAGTGAACTTAATTTAGATTATCTTGCATTAACTAACAACGGAAAATCCGCCTGATCAACGTATCGACCTCAGTTATTTTATTCAAGAAGTTAAATCTAGTTTACAAAGTCAGAGCCTGAAAACCACTCGAAGAAACGAAGAAGAACATCTTTATCACAATCATCATCACGACACAGCAACTTGCTGTGTCCGAGACCGTGCAAGCGGTTTCCAACGAAAGACAGACTCTGTGACAAGCCCCCAGCGCTCGCTAGCGGTATCATCCCGCTGGGCATTGAGCCAAGATCTGCACCGGATCGGTACGGGACCAGCTGCCCTCTTCCTAAGACAAAGGACCGAGGTGCCCAACCGACTGATACCGGACGAGCTGACCCTCGGCCATCGGACCGTCAGCTAGAGTCGCAAATCACCCGAGGGAATCCGCTGCCGCGGCCCCGCAACTCGGCTGAGAAAGTAGGCTCTCCATCACTCACAACAGCTGGATTCACACATGATACATGAGATGGTTTATGGCTCTGGTTCTGATCTTTTAGCTTAAGAGAAATTCGGTTAGGGTCTCGTTAGTATTAAAAATTACTCCCGTAATCTTTAAATGCTTCAACCTAACCCATGATCTCACCATCAGCCAATAGCCTATTCCACTAATAACCCATTACTTAGGCCTAGTTATTTCACATTTCCTGTTACCTGTGTTATTCATTTAAATTGCCATTTCATTTATTTAACCTGAATTATTTAGTCAATAAACATGTTTAACCGCATGTCGTTGTCTGTGCAGGTTTGTTTTTAATGTGGAGAACCGATGGATATGTGTAGAATCTCACTGCTTCATATATGAGATGAATAAATTGATCTGAAATTGATTAGAATTGATACAAGTTAAACTTGTCCAGTCGAATTTGATTAATTACCTCCGGATTATTCAAATAGACAAAATAACGGAGGTGGTGCCCCATTAACGAGTGTTTTATTATTAGTGTATCTCCTACATATTATTATGGTGCCGTCCGTGCGAGGCCACCTAAAACCACAGTTCTCTGCATTAAATTGAAGCCTACAGACAAACATCGGTTTTAATAATCAAAAACCCAAAGCTGTCTTAATGTTGTTCGGCTGTCCACCGAGTGATTAGTGCGATACTTAACTTTATATTCTCTACTGCATATACCTTGAATTGTGTGTGAGCATAAAACTTCGCTGAGATTTGATTTCGCTGCTTAATATGAAATTAATGTGTATGGATGCTGCGTTGTAACCAGATCCGTGTGTGATAAAGAGCCTTCAACATCCCCGCATGTTGGAAATTAATGTGTAGATGCTGCGTTGTACCAGATCTATGATTTAAAGAGTTGTTAAACGCCGCCGTGCGTTAATGCTTCATGTACAGATTCTGCGCTGTAATTACCAGATCTGTGAGTTAAAATTGTTCAGCGCCGCCGTGCGTTAATGTTTCGTGAACAGATTCTGCGTTGTACCAGGTCTGTGATTTATTTGCATGCATAAGTGTCGCTGCACACTTCTTAAAGTAACCGGTTTGATGAATCATAAGCTGTTGCGCTGTGCCAAAGCTTAGAGATTCTTCCTGAGATAGTCTATATCTACCGCGATGTTCCGGAGATATTTGTAACTTGCTCAGACCCTCGTGTGTTCTGATTTAGATTAGCTACCTAAACAGAAAACAGCTGTGCAAACAGTGAGAGGTTTATTTGATCTACCCCGTGTAGTATCAAGATTGGTTGCTATGGCAACAATCTCGTTCAGAAGACAGTAGCCTATATTTGACTGTGTAAAGGAGGACAGAAAACCTCTATCAGTTGAAATTGTGAAAACACAAGTAAATGAATGCAATGCTAGTTGCTGGTTGAATGTTTTCTGAAGTGCTGAAAAACTTGTTGGTGCAAAAATTAAAGTGGCAGGATTCACTGCGTGTGACCAGTGAACTCAACTGCTGTAACTTTGTCTGCTGAGAAGTTAACCCTCCAGAGCCCAAACCGTCACTGACCCAAACCTTGAAAAACAAGGGGGGTATATCAGTGGGCGGAGCTAAAAAGTCCCTCCTCTAGACTCTTCTTCGTGTAGCCTTGTTAAAATTAAATTCTGCGATAGCGCCCCTGGTGGCCGACTCTGTAAAACCTCCGAAGTTGCGATAGCGCCCTCTGTAGGACGATTCGGTAAAAGATTTTTATTTTTTTGATAGCTTCTTCTAATGACCAACTCTGTGAATATTAAATTTGTGACAACACCACTAGTGGCTGATTCTGTTAACAACAAATACATTTGAATATTCTGCTGGCTAACTTGATTAATTGAATTTTGTCTTTCAGCTTTAATAGGCTGAAATCCCACACAGGTACTTGCTAAATTGTAATATTGGAAACCTGTGATACTGCAATAACTACTACAGTGAATTAATGTGTCTCATTGTTCAGGTAAATCGAATAATTAAGTTGTAAATTACGAATTTGACAACTTTAACCAGATTTGACAACTTTATTCCAAATTCAATTGAAATTTTTGTTGTATTACTTGGAATTTGATCTTGATATATGCTACACGCATGCAAGTCAAAGAATTAAGCTGTTAACTACACATCCAAGTACTTTTAATCGAAAGCCACATTTAGATCAAATACTTTAGTCATTGTTGTTAACACATTAGCTGTCAAATCCTTTGAAATCCAAAACGTCTGCTGTTTTTGAGCTTCACAAATTGAGTTAATTAACCAAGCAAACCCCACTTCTAATTGAAAACAATTAGAATTTAAAAAGCTCAAATAAAATAAATAAATAAAACAAAGTAAATAGAATTTTGAATTGAATTTCTTTTCTTCTAAAAACAATGGCAGGGCCCGGTGATTCTGACACCGTGAGCCTAGTGAATCCCTTAGACAATCTAGATTCAGTAATACTGGATCTCACCACAGAGTTGCTACCAGATTATGCAGATAAAATCCAGAAGACCGACCCTAGTGAGCTACATGAAATAATGTCCGCGTTAGTATGCCAGTCCCTGACTGAAGAAATGAAAGGAAAAGCCAGAGAGCAAATGTTAGGGATGATGGTTATCGTGATGTCTGCACAACAAAAACGCAGGGATCAACTGCTAGAGAACGCTTTAGCTGAAATAACCCCTAAAAAGCAACATGAGAAAACTAAAGAGTCCTTAACTAAAGCAGAAGACTGCATTAACCGACTTGAGTCTCAGGTTAAAGCACAAAAAGAGGAACAGACTGAAATGCAGGAAGGAAACTCAGAGCTCAAACAAGTCCTTCACGCCCAAGGACTAGAGCTAGATAAAACAGAATATGAACTTGAAAAAGTAACTAAACATCTTGAAGATGCTAACAAAGACCTTGGAAAAGCAACCAAGGAAAATAAGGAGCTAAAAATTAAGCTCAAAGTTTGGGACAGGGCCAGAGAAAGGGAAAGGAAATGTCTACATGACATGCAACAGGCACTAAAAGAAGCCAGGGACCAAGTTAACGAATCCCATCTTGAACAGATGGAACAAGAGGCAGAGCTCAAAGAGGTTAAAAGGGAATTAAAACACTCCTTTGAGTATAGTTCATTCCCAAAAGCGCCTGCAGGTGCAAACTCTCATGAGGAAAACAAAGAGAGCAGATTCCACAGGAACGCTCAATTAGGCATGTCCCCGCCACGATCTATGTCACCCATAGATCCTGTTGTCCAGTCTCGGACTGACAGGGACCTGCGTGACCGAGATAAAAGGTCTCCCTCCTCTCAGCCTCTCCCTCCTCTAAGCGCGCAATATTCGCGAAACCCCTCCGACAGGGACCTAGATAAAATGGCTCGAAACATAACCCATTTCGAACCCAAACCTGGTGCCTTTAATGAAACTCACAGGCAATTTGACCCTGAATTTTTTCCCAACCCTCCCACCCAAATGATCGGCATTGCCGCTCAAGCTCAGGTAGTAGCCAATGCTCCTGACAACTCTTCAGCACCGAGACGCTCCGGTCCTGACTTGAAATACTTGCATGACGCACGCACTGCCTTGCGCATTGTCGAGGGCCTCCTTGTACATGTCTCCGACGCTCTCACTTCACCTGCATTCGTGGTGCCTCAGAGCCACAGGGGGGTGATGCTAATGCAGGCCCATAACTCTCCATGCGCAGGACATAGAAAAGCCAAAGCAACATACCAGGCACTCCAACAAGTAGCCTATTGGCCACACATGCAGGAAGATGTAGCAAACTACATCAAAGACTGCTCAATTTGCTGTCAGGCCCAACTGTCAAACCTGCTTCACAGAGCTCCCTTCCCACGAAGGGGCCACAGAGCCTACTATGACCAAAAAGTGTCCCATGACAAAGTCAAAGTGGGGGACAAGATTTGGTACTACACCTCTGCTCCCCTGACTAGAAAGGCCAACCAAAACACCAGAAGGCTTGCCCGCAAGCTTCTGCCCCAAAAGATCAAAGTAAACAAAGGCCAGAAAGAGCAGACTCTTAAGTTGGTCCATCGCAACCAGATGAAACCACACAAAAACCCCATGGGACTCGACAGGGATGCAAACTTCTCTGATAGGTCATAAATAAGGATAAAACCTTTAAAGCACCTAAAAGTGCCAATCGCGAGTAGAATTTTATTTTATTTTTTTTGTCAACAAAGGTCACTGTTGTTCGCGTCATTTACAAAGTTGAATTGAGAAACAGGCTTTGTAAATTAACCTGCTAACTTAACCTGCTTAACTAAATACAGTCCTTTGATTCACCCAAAACTAATTGATTCAAAGTGGGGGTTAATCTAACACGTTTGCCCTTTAGTCCAAAGTGTATAATAAATTGACAAGTAGAATCAAAACCAAACTCTGGGATTGTTCGCAAAAGAACAATCCAGACTGTTGATCACCAGCTGTCGTCTACACACAAAGAAAGTGTTTATCAGGCTGACAGACTCAACCTACAGGTTGCAGCAGTTGCAGAAGTTCACTGTCACTCAATCAGAACTGAGTAATTTAGTTGCAGACCTAAACAATTAATTGGTGAATCCTTGATAAAGCTATCAGCTATAAAGCTTGTAAGAATATTTTGTTTGTTAAATCTTGGACTCTCTACAGTTCATGCTGTAAGTTTATTCACAGTAAAATCGCCATGAATGTGAATTACATGCTGAAATCCCAGACATCAGAGCGCAGATCAACCAACAACAGCAGGTGCTACAAACATAAGCCAATCATTGTAGAGCATCATTTTGGTGGTCGAAACCCACAGTGAAGCTCTGAATAAAACTCTCCTTGCTATAATCAGAATTAGAATCAGAAATACTTTAGTGATCCCTGAAGGGATATTGCTTGTGTTACAGCTGCTCCCATTCAGTCTTAGAAAATAAGCAGAAATGTACATCTATATGAACAGTGTAATAAATATTTACGTGAGTAATCATTCTCCTTTCAGTCATGTCAGTTGATTATGCTCACACACAACCTGTCAGTTCGTTATGGCAGACACGCTGAGAGACATTGGATCCTCAGTGAACAGCTCAGCCATAAATAAGATTCTTCTGCATCTTATCCCACTGTTTCTGGTGAAGTAAATTTATCCACCATTACCAGAGAACGTTATCCTATACATTGAAAATTTAGCTCCATCATTTGGACACAAACCAATATGAAATCAAGAAATCTAAATTTTTCGACAAACACACACTTGAGTTAGAGCAAAACACTCTTACTCAAGTGCAGTGATCAGTTATTGATAGCGACTCTCACAGTTAGTTGATAACTGTTACTATTGACAGTTCTATAACAGGCTCCTTAATTCTATAAGATTAAGAGTAGAACTTTCCACTAACCAAGTTAGTATTATCAGTATTGTTTTCCCTTATTTTTTCTTTACTATATGATTAGACCTTAGCACATGCCAAAGTCAGACACCATCTCTGATCATAAAGTGTGCCACCTGTGCTCCTCGACGATGGACATCATGACTTCATCGATCCAAAGTTCCCGCTACTACGGTCATTCAGATCGAAGTGGGGGATATGTAGGAACCTCTGTCCATCGCCTCTGCATTAGCTTGAGGCTTTGTTGTTCTTGTTAACCCTTTTCATCTGGATGAAGAAGATTTACATGAAGGAGGCGCCTTTCAGGCACATCTTATCTCCTGGCAGAGAGGACAGTGCCTCTCTGGACCATAAAGACTTCAAACGAGGACAGTTTTAATTAATTTACAACTAAACTCCCATTTCTGAACTCTCTTTCCCCTTTGAACAGAACCTCCTCACACAGGTCATGAAGTTACCTGTGACAGTTCACCAGGAGGGACGAACGAATGTCTTCAGAATGTGTTAATACAATGTCTTTACATTTGCAGATTAAGTAACACGCCTGATCACTTTCTACCTATTTCTCTCTCTGTCTCTACGACTTCTGATCCACAAACACCCACAGAGTGGACATCGGACACCTTCTGACGTGTTTTTCCATGCTGTTACTCTGTCTTTTTTAATTTACGACTTATGCCTGGTACCTTATCTGCTCACATTCCAAACCAAATGGTCTCTGTATTCTTCCAGATTTCAGACCATTTCTAATTAACCATTAAGTCAGTATCTCACAATCTTATTTCTAACACATTAAGAAACAGTAAGAGAAGTTCATAAAACTGGTCTTTCTCCCGTTTCTCTACGATTAAGATTGACTGAAATCAAATTTTAATGTTTAATCTGTACTGTGTTCGGTGGAACCACAGCACCTCCTGATGGTGAGTCCTGATACAGTTGGACGAGAAATATTCTGTTTAATATGTTCATGGTTATAACCAGTAAATGACTCTGATATGTCTTTGTTTTAACAAGTATTAAGCTGAATATGTATAATTAATGTTTAATCACGTCATAATCCTTGTCATGATAGACAAAGTACATCTATTGAGCCATGGTGAGAAACTGAGAAGGTGAAGCACGGTTTAGTTCAGTGAGTTTCTGTGAATCTTAACACCTCCACTAAATCTTGGAGATAAAAGCCGGTAAGCCCCGCCTAGACACGCCTCGATTTGCAAGTAATAAAACGGAGAGATCACGTCTCTCGGTTCAGAGTTTTTGGTTTAGTTTTTGTTTAGTTTTGTTTACAGGTTTAGGTTTAGTTTAGTTTTTGTTTTGTTTTTAAAAGTTTTGTTTAAGTTTTTCTTTTGTAACTTATTTTGAAGCTCTTCACTTTACTTTGAAACACGCTCCAAGACAGCGATCTCATCAGAAGTGCTCACGCGTTGATTTTTCTCATTTTATATTTTTCGCAGTATTGATTAGCTTCTTTTATTAAGTTTGTACCAGAACGAAGTTCTGTTTTAATTTGTTTTATACCGTTAAGTATCGTAACCCGCTTTTGAAGAAGTGAACTTAATTTAGATTATCTTGCATTAACTAACAACGGAAAATCCGCCTGATCAACGTATCGACCTCAGTTATTTTATTCAAGAAGTTAAATCTAGTTTACAAAGTCAGAGCCTGAAAACCACTCGAAGAAACGAAGAAGAACATCTTTATCACAATCATCATCACGACACAGCAACTTGCTGTGTCCGAGACCGTGCAAGCGGTTTCCAACGAAAGACAGACTCTGTGACAAGCCCCCAGCGCTCGCTAGCGGTATCATCCCGCTGGGCATTGAGCCAAGATCTGCACCGGATCGGTACGGGACCAGCTGCCCTCTTCCTAAGACAAAGGACCGAGGTGCCCAACCGACTGATACCGGACGAGCTGACCCTCGGCCATCGGACCGTCAGCTAGAGTCGCAAATCACCCGAGGGAATCCGCTGCCGCGGCCCCGCAACTCGGCTGAGAAAGTAGGCTCTCCATCACTCACAACAGCTGGATTCACACATGATACATGAGATGGTTTATGGCTCTGGTTCTGATCTTTTAGCTTAAGAGAAATTCGGTTAGGGTCTCGTTAGTATTAAAAATTACTCCCGTAATCTTTAAATGCTTCAACCTAACCCATGATCTCACCATCAGCCAATAGCCTATTCCACTAATAACCCATTACTTAGGCCTAGTTATTTCACATTTCCTGTTACCTGTGTTATTCATTTAAATTGCCATTTCATTTATTTAACCTGAATTATTTAGTCAATAAACATGTTTAACCGCATGTCGTTGTCTGTGCAGGTTTGTTTTTAATGTGGAGAACCGATGGATATGTGTAGAATCTCACTGCTTCATATATGAGATGAATAAATTGATCTGAAATTGATTAGAATTGATACAAGTTAAACTTGTCCAGTCGAATTTGATTAATTACCTCCGGATTATTCAAATAGACAAAATAACGGAGGTGGTGCCCCATTAACGAGTGTTTTATTATTAGTGTATCTCCTACAATAGCAATTAATTAAACAAAAAGACATGGGACAAAAGCAGAGAAGGCAACTCAACAATATAGATTGGCAGTGAAAATGACATTTAAGGGTTATGATATGGAGAAAAATATCATAAAATGATGAATAGATGAATAGAATAAAATCAGTCCTGATTCAAACCTGAGGGGTTTATCAACAGGGCATTTATCTGGCCAACCCACTGATCATTGTTCTCCGCTCCCAGCTTGACATCCCAACAGAAGCCATTGTTATGAAGGTCACTTCACGGAAAAGCAATGAAAAGGGTTTCATGGCAGAAAGTTCAGGCTGCAGACCTGCACTTCATTCAGCCACTGTTGCATTATGCTCCAGTGGATGACTTACACTATTCACTTAGTACAATGCGACGTGGCCTCTCCAGCTCCCAGTTGAACCACATGAATGAGGGGACCTGGAGCCAGGCCATTGGTACTTTGTCAAAAAGTTCCCCTAAGTTGGATGACAGCCTCCTGGGAGGCTACACACATCCAGGAAGGTCAGGTCCAAGTATGGAGGAGCCTGTGTCTGCATGGGAAGGTGTCTTTTTTGTGAGAAATAACAGGAAAATGCTTATGTCATAGTGCACTGAATTATTTGTAGGACTCCAGGCTAACTTGTGTTTTGCATTTATAAGTTCATGTTTTAGTATTTTTGTATTTCATGTTACAGGATAAATCAGTTTTGTCAGCAGTTATCCCCACCAACTTTATTGCAAGCAGTTGCATTTGCAAGGTATCCTCACAAACACAAGTGCTACCAGTTACGCAAACAATAAAGGTATAATAAAATTACACACATATATAAGAGCTATGCGCAGAAATGTTGGATTAAGATTAATCTTCAACTGTTCAGGAGAAAAGAAGTGATCTTTAACATGATTTTGTGTATTCAGCTGTTACGTTTTTAGATAATCTAAATAAATATTTTATAATACCCAAGTTATTATTTAAAATAAATGCACAATTTATCATTGCTGCATATATAGTCTTTTGACTAATGACCATTGTCAGCAATTTGCAACTCCAGTCCCACAAACACTTGTGGGACCCTTAATGAGGAAGCATCTTCATACCTCCAACTGTAGGATGAAGAGAAATAATAATGTGTGTGTGTGTGTGTGTGTGTGTGTGTGTGTGTGTGTGTGTGTGTGTGTGTGTGTGTGTGTGTGCGTGTGTGTGTGCGTGTGTGCGTGTGTGTGTGTTCAGGCATGGCAGAGGACTTTGATCACATGTCATAAAAATTGTGCATGGACGTTGGTTTCATCTCTGTCTTTCAATTAAGCTGATAACGAGCTGACATTAAGGTCAGGCATGGACAGTGGTATGCGCAATAATGAACGGAACTTCTTTGAGTGGCCAGTAAATATTATTTACCACAGTAATAAGATGTCTGCATGTCTTATACTTTAACAACACAGCCCTGTAGTGTGAAGCCTCTCAATTAAAATAGGGGAGAAAAAAATCGGAATAGCAGCTTTTAGTTAAAATGAGCTCCACAGCGAGTAAAATAACCACATGTTGGGTTTTTATTAAAAATTTGAGCATCTAGACATTTTACCAAAGATTTATACGTTAACACTTTATACTAATCATCATTAATAAATGGTAAATGTTTAACTGAATAAACTGTAGTTCACTGTTAACACACAATGAAATGCTTTATAAACCATTGTTATAAGCAACTATTTGTTCCGGAGTTGCAACTGATATTTATAATACTATTTAATAAAGACTGTGTAGTTACTCTATAAACATTGTTTGGATGTCCATTATAAAGACAAAACTGATGTTTATAAACCATTACAATTGTTTTATAAATGTGTTATAAAACATTCCTTGTTTTTTAACAGTGGCTTAACTATAAACTAAAGATTAATTCACTTTAAGTTTAGGATTTATTAATGTTGGTTATTATAAAGTGTTACTACCGCCTTCATATATCTTGACAGACCCATGTTTTGAATTTGTCCCCATGATGGTTAAAGGCAACTAAAAGTGGACATATCAAACTAACAACAATATTTGTTTATTTAAAATCATTTACTTTTGTTAGAACCACACAACTTATTATGTTAAGAAAGGTAATGTTCTAGGGATGCTTCTGATATATTCGGGTTAATAGAAAGAGAAGAAATGGGATATTGAATGAGGTTTTCTTACCATGGGATTTTCTTACCCCCGGAACAAATCCCACAAGTTCCAGCTTCACTTCTTTTCTCTATAATTAACAGCCAACAGGGTCGAGCTAAAAAAATAACAATACTTTAAAGCGCAGACAAACCTGAAGAACATTCTGATCACCCCCAACAGATGAATTATATTTTGTATGTCTCTGATGCTTAATTCTGCTCTCAGAATGCTATGAACTAATAACACATCCTGATTCTCACTTACAGTCTCCATGTAGCTTGAGTTAAAAGAAAGTATTAGTATGAGCCATCAAAATTATGATACAATAAGACTATTTCTTGTCTAAATCCAGATCAATGTCTTTTGCCTCCAGGGAAATGTCTGTCATGAATAATCTAGGCCCTTTTTAATCTCTTCATACCATACCACACATTGCTTCTTCACAGCCACTCATACATATGTACTATATGGTACATACAGTATACTTTATTTCTACCATAACTGTACTGTCATACATTATTTCGGCATGGGGGTAAAGAGAAGCCTGTGGATGAGTAGCTGGCAGTGGTGCCTGCCACCCCAGCTCTCTGACAAGATTACCTCTCCACCCAATTCAATTAGAAGCCCACTTCCCCCCTTCAGGATCTCCATAATCATAACAGATGGCTCTCTATGAGACACCCACCATCTTTCACCTCCAAGAGGCCTGGAGAGCAGTAGAGCTGGAGCACTCATCATGGCACAGCAGAAGATCATGTTGAGTCTTTTTCACTGTATGTCAGACTAATGTTTCTTCTGTAGCTGATGATGTGTGTGGTGCACAGATATAGTATTTTACTATGAGTGATGGCATAGTTAGTGTTACAAAAAACATTAAAAATGGTGCAAAATAGCAGAAAAGTCCAGGAGCAAAAGAGAGAAAATGTGGCAAGGTTCTTTTATACCGTATGTGTTCAAGAATCAAACATATAAACTACATTATTTTAGATGGAGACTTTTTGAGTGCACTCGATTTGCTCGACTGATTGGCACTTCATATTATTGTGTGTTTTGTAGGAACCATTTGTGTGAGGGCTGTTGAAATATTCACTTCTTTCATTTTCTTTTTTGTTTTTTCTATATAACTGTCAAAATAACACACCAAAGCTTTCTGGTATTTGTGAAAGAACAGAAGATGAGAACAGATGAGTTTCAATCATTTAAGTCTGCAGAGTCTTGTAATATCAAGTTTTTGCCTAGGGGGTCTTAGGAGGAGCAAGAGAGAAGTTAAAAGCTTCTTTAGTCTTTTTTCAAGCATCTCAGGATTCTAAGCAACAGTGATTTGATGTTGACACATGGTCGTTGCCAGTCAGTGATTTGTCAATTTTCAACAGGGGGGATGGCACAATGGCAGCACCCCCCCAACCCCCCCCCCCCCCTACCACCACACCACCAACCAAGACACACAACCATGTATGCCAAGCTTGGTCTCGGGGAGAAATTTCAGCAGCACAGAAAATACTGAATGATCACGGGAATATTATAGGTATACAGTATTTATACCACAGGCAGCAGTGTGTCTTTATGATTTTTCCATGACTACACACAACTAACTGTTACTTTAATCATGAAGGTGACACTATTGTATTGAGTATATTGGCTAAAATAAAGTATAGAATTGAAGAATTTTAGTGTATAGTTCAGAGAATATCATTCATTCAAAACAAATCTGACATAAGAGCAAGATAAAGGTGCAATTACAAATCTGGTGTTGCCAACTTCACCACCATGGACGGTGCCATGGATTTTATCAATATACAGCACAGCCAGGCAGCTGATATTTCAGAGCCATGGTCTGGATTCTCACCTGCACAAACCTAAGTCAGATATAGGATCACTGAGTCGGGCAAATTTGAGTACTCAACTACACAACCCTCTGTCCCAGTCACAACTTTGATTGTCAGAAATGGCACAGAGGTGACTCACACCTGATGCTCACGCTGCTGGAGGAACCACCATGAGCATGTAGGCCATACCCAGCATGTACTTGTTGGTCATGTGACAGTATTGCAAGTGTGTTTGAGTTGAGATGTGGCTTTGGTAATGTAACAACAGTAAATGTAATTCGTTAGTTCCACCCTGCAAGAAGCATAATGACTACTCTAGGTAATAAAGTGTTACAAATGCATACTTACTTTGAAGCTACATTAGTGACATGGCTCGCTACTGTAGGTTCATAATGTCGGTCGGTCCACCACTCTTGTTTAAAAATCTCAATGAATGTGAGATATATAGTCACATATTGTCTCCATGAAATGGTACTGTCATGATGCCCATGGTGCACAGAGGATGAATCCCAGACTTTAATGACCCTCTGCAGGTCACTTTTCACCTATCCAGTGAAATATGTCATCATCTATTGGATGGATTGTCACAGAATTTTGTATAGACAATAGCGGTTCCCAAATGCCCACTCCTGATGACATTTGGCGAACTTCCCATTTAGTACCACATATGGCTAACATTTGCGGTTCTTTGCCAATGTGGTACAGACACTCATGTTTCCTTCCAGATGAATGCTAAAAGCTTTGCTGTTCCCTCTGACTTTCTATCTAGTGCAATTAACACATCTATACTTTAATGTGTCTAATACCCTGACCAAATATATTCAAAACAAATGACATTTCAATCAGCCCAAGCTAAGATGCCGATAATTTTAACAATACAACTTCTGAACATCAACATGTTAGTATTGCCATTGTGAGCATGTGAGCAGCAGATGTTAGCATTTTGCTAACCACTGTACAGCTTCAAAGAGTCGCTAGAATTTTCCACTTACATTGAGTTATTCTTGTGTTGACATTTGGAATAGAGACAACCTTGCTATTGTTGCCTTAAGCCAGATCTAGATCTTCATTCAAACATTTATACTGAGTTTATTCTGTGTGTTTTGTTCATGTTTGTCATTTTATTATCAGCAATTAATCATTGTTTGCTCACTCTCAATTCTGCTGCATGCCTGACACAAGTATCACTGTTTGTGATGCCTGAAGGTCTCGAGGTTTGTTCATTGTGATTTAAATTTTTTGTTTCTTCTCATTATTGTGGAAATATCATATTCCCGTGGGTAGGGGATTTGGATGGTTTAACAAGGGCGCAGAAGGAAAATAAATCCAAAAACCTGAGAAGCAAGTGTGATGGTGCTCTATCGTGCGACCATAGCAAAGTGTCGTGAGTGTGGCTAATGCAGAATGAATGAGGATCCAGTTGTGCCATCTTATGATAGGATTTTAAAATAGCAGATCTGTCCCTTTGTGCGGCCTCAGGCTAAGGCACATACCATGTCGTCATGTCATGATGAGTTTGGGTCCAGCTCCAGACCCCTGTCTAATGCCATACCCGATTTCTTTCTCACCTCCTCAGCTCCTTTTACTCCACACATGACTTTAAAAGCACCAGAAATGGTGGAAAATTTCATCTAAAAATGACTGCTCTGCTGATTGGCTGTGTACTGTGTGAACCCAACATTGGGACTTCTTGCATGTGACAGGAATTGAATTTCTCCCGCTGAGAGGGACGTTGGCACCAAAGCGCCTCTTGGTGTACACAAAACCATGGATCAAAGGCACAAACAAGTCTTTTTGTTTTGGTACACAGGCATTCAAAAACAGGACTGATATTGCCAGAGCCTTTTTATGTTTTTTACTTTCATGCTTTTCATTTTCACTTGAACGTAGATTTTATGCAATTGTGTTCACGTCCGCACTGTTGAATTTCATTCCAAAATAATAGATGAACCACAAATGCAACTATATATGTGTTTCTTTAACGAGTTATTCAAGACCTGGAATGAACTGCACAAGAGGAGTGAGGCAGCAAATCACTGTCTTTCTTTCCTCAGTTAGTGTGTGTGTGTGTGTGTGTGTGTGTGTGTGTGTGTGTGTGTGTGTGTGTGTGTGTGTGTGTGTGTGTGTGTGTGTGTGTGTGTGTGTGTGTGTGTGTATGATCAAAGCGTCTTTACCCCACCATGTGCTGATCCAGCCTAGGCCAGATAGAGCTACTTAGTCCCCATAATGTCCTGGGGTCCCCTCTCATCGCTGCCTTTGAATCCTGTCACAGATAACAGTGCAGATTATATGCCTCTCCTGAGTCACTTTCAAGTTGACTGTACTCCAAAATAGTAAATCTCTCAATCTGACTGTGTACACATCTGCAGTGGAGAGCAGCGATATCCAGGCTTCCATCTGACTTTGTTGTTTTTTACTGGTGAACAATTGGAGGGAGTTTTTGTACGCAATGTTCTCAAGGAGGAGAAACAACATGCATACTACAGCAGGGTGGTCACACTGTTGACAGACTTAATCCTCCAAGGTCTTCTGTAACCTATTATCACAACCATCCGTAACTGGGGCATTTCCAATAAAGAGTTTCCCTGTGTAGAAAAGAAAAATCCTGAGGAGAGGAAATCTAAATCAAAAACCATTCTAATTGCTCATGCAGCCACATCATTACAGGTTCAAAATATGAGACATATAAGTATATATATGTGCTTGAGTTCTCATGTTTGTGTTTGGGTGTGTGTATGAGGGATATGGATGGGTATCATCAGGATTTTATCAAAACAATTAATACTCATTATCAGTTCAGTTCTTTATCGATACTCTCATCGGTTCTTTAAAAAGTACAGTATATAATTTTAAAAAAGAATCAATTCAGAACAGGAACAAAGTTTAATGTTTTGAATATACCAATATAGTTTCTGGAGCAGCGACAATAATGTTTGGAACAACAGAATCACTATAAACTCAATGATACCTCACCAGAGACAGACAGTACGTGGAGGAGCTCCAAAACATTTAAAAAGTAACAAGTACATTTCAGTACCCATCCCTAATGCAGGAGGGCCTATAGTGTTTCTAGTTCAGGTTTTTCAATGTCATATTCAGGTCATATTGAGCCAAAGTATGAGAGAATGTTCCAGTCCAAAGAAAAGTTAAAAGGTTAGCTATCATTTGGCAGTGGGGGACATCCTGATAGTCGTGTCCTTCGCATGTTATTGAAATGTTGAAAAATGAAAAATGAACAATGACAAATGTTCATATTCATGCTTTAGTCTTTTTGCCATTTTTCCATATATGAGGTCCTATTGATATTACTGAATCCTATATTTATAATTTAATTTTAGGGCATTAAACAGTCAATACATCAGCCCATTGTCGTGCCCGAAAAATGCAGTTTCTATGGTGCTTTAGTCTTTAAGTCCCTTAGCATGTGTGAATACAGGAAACGTAAAAGGGACAGATGGTGATATTCTGAGTTGGAAAAACTGTCCTTCAGCTGTTTGCTCATGAGGCAAGTAGACCATAATTGTAAGCATCCAGTCTGTTAAAGTGTTGGGCAAGAAAGTGAGAGTCCACCAGCTCCATAGTTCTTGATTTATAGCTCAATATGATTCGTACCCCCTGTGGAGCAGCTATCCCATAAAAAATGGTAGTTGGAATGAAAATATGGAGTAAAAACATGGCAAACAGAGAAAATAGAATTTATTTGAATTTACTTGTAGTCCAGTCGAAGGAGAAAATGTATAATTTCCCCATGTGATGTTTCTGACTGTTACTAGTTCGTCTGTGCTTTTGCTCACATAGGCATTGATTGTGCAATTTATTTTCGGCTGCAGCTGTTATTTGTGGGTGTAAATCTTGCCCCTCTTCCTTTCACGTATCTCTTACAACTGTTTAAATATTTCAGAGTTTCCAAGTAAGTGCCGTGTGCATTAGCCAGTGATGATGCAATAAAATCCTCAGGCTTAAATGCTGTCTTTAGACTGGGATGATGGGCTTTGGAGATGGTGAAAAGTTCAACCACAGTGCAGCAGGTTCAGCCATCGGTGAATCCAACTTTATATGGAAGACTGTTCTCTTAACACACTAATCATGACTATTGCAGCTTTAAATGTGCATTTCAAACTGTGAGAAATCCACAGGTGTCTAAAGAATGAAAAACCTCTTTGGGTGCATTAGGTATCTGCATATAGAAACCATTTCAGACGCTATCACTGGAGCAAATTACATCCCACTACGCCACACTGGTAACTGAATTAAATCCATTGACGCCATACATCACAGAGCCAAGGTCATCAGGACCCAACCCACTGGCGAACGATGACCATCCTTTTCTCAAGTCTAGCTCATCTTATTAATGAAGACTGAGTAGCACACAGTGTTGTGTTTCCCTCTGCTTACAGTCTTGCTGTCTGACCTAGGATAGGTTTAACACTAAAGAGAGAGCCACCGCCCCAACGGTCCCACCCCTTTTACCCATCTCTTATCCAGGCTGGGCCGCTGTTTCCCCATGCAAGCAGCAGCAGAGCACTTAGCTTCACCCGAGACACGTCAGCCCTCAGTGGATGTGACGACTGAGAGGCGAGGTTGCTGAGGAGGGGGTGGTTGGAGAGTTGGAGGGGTTTGCACACAGGGCCTTGTTAATGGGTACACAATGTGCCGAGAGACAAGAAGCAGCACACTCCAGCAGACAGCGCTGTCATCACAGAGGGAGAGACAAAGTGGGAGGGAGACATAGAGGGGGAGAGAGGGAGGAAGGGGTTATTATTCTCCCACTTTGTTTATCGGTTATCACTGGCGAGCACACAGACACGCGAGGACCAAGGCATTAAACACAGGCGCACGCACGCACCGATTGACGCACACCACACAGCACGCCTTCATGCAGACACACACACTCAATGTATGCAAGTAGACAAAGACACACGTAGAAATAAGGAAATGAGCAAGACACACACTCACACCCACATCTACACGCACAGCATGGTTAAGTGAATCTACTAAATCACAAGCCAGTATTCAATTCATTAGGGGGCTCTTAGCAGCTGTTCTTGTCTAACCACATCAAGGTGAAGATTTAACACATGAATCTAACAGTGAACACTTAGATAAGTCTGCTTTTCGAAGGGATGGGGGAATTCTCTCAATAACAGTCTGCCGACAAATTGGTTTTAAACCCCAAGTCATAAGTACTGTTAAGCTGGGGGTATACTGCAAATGAAATCAAAATCAATGTATTCTCATAGGCAATATGGTGGGTGTGCAGCCCAAAAAATAAAGCCCCACATTAAGCTTTGATTGCTGTAGTGTGCGCTGGCCTCCAGTTAGAACTTGTTGAAATTTTTGCACAGTCTAATTCACCGTCACTAATTGTCTCGTTGCCTGCAGTTAATTTGATTTCATTAGTTACATTTTTTACATGTGAGCTGTGGGTGCATGTTTCCAGTTTATTTTGTTTTCACACTGGCTAGATGGGCCAGGATGCCAGGATGATTTTATTCTATTTTAAGGATAATTCTGCTTTGTTGCACTGGGGTCTCATTTCCTTAGCTTTGGCCCTCATTTCTATTAGTTTTGATACAGTACCAGCAAGTCGAACAGGGCAAATGTTCAGCCAATCAACAGTTTGGCCAGATTATCTGAACCATTTGGTTTGGAGATAAACCAAAAATGAAGCACAGACAATTATTCACTAATAAACCCCTAATTGCACATGGAAGGCACAAGAAAATATAGTAGGTCAAAACTGAACCAGGAAATGGATCTGAAAGCACTGGTGGATAGTTTAAAATTCACATTTCCCCTTCCAATAAATGTGTTTATTAATATAATCATATTGCAAAATGTTGATACTGAGTATGTCAGTCAAATGTTCACTGACAACTGCATTTCCTTTGTTACCAATGCATTATTTCACAGTTAACAGTTTCTCTGAGCACTCACAGTACACAAGGTCATGAAGAGATTGTTGTCTTCGGTGAATATTAAAAAAGGGATTTGAAGTAGGATAATTTCACATAAAGAGAATTTCATTTCCAAGAGCCTTTTAATAATGCGTACTGCTATTGCCATTAACTCCTTAAAGCGTAACTCCACCAATTTCACACAATAAAGTGTGTTTACAGGTCTTGGGCAGTACCACTACATATGTGGGAAAAAAAGTAGTATAAAGCCTTTTGTGGTTCCAGAGGAAGATGCTTGTAATCTGATAAATTACCTCCCGTTATGTCACTCAGTGGCTAAGTTGCATTGTGGGTAAAGCCAGGTTTTGAAAAGGAAGAAGAATGTGTTTAATAAAAAAAGGTGACATCTCTGACTGCTGCTCTATCAATTTTGATCATTTGTCTTGAAACTAGCTAGTCCATAATGAGAGACAATAGAGACAATGTATCAGATTACATGCAGCTTCTTCTGGATCCACAAAAGGTTTTGTTCACCCTTTTTTCACATATGCAGTAGTACTGGCGAATACCTGCAAGCTCACTTCAATGTGCAAAACTGGTGGAGTTACCCTTTAATATATAACTGTACATAAGCATCTCTTAAAGAAAAAATAAGACTATCATACTGATTGGCCCCATTGTTTTTATGTGTACAGGCGCTGTACTTAGCACAACACTTGTGCTTCAAAATGTAGCATTTGAACTACATTCCTCTGGTATTTAAATAAATTACAGCCGCTCAATTATTTTCTGACTCTTTATTGCTCTTTTCTAAGTGATGGATTGCTTTTAAATATGATGGATGGCTGAGAAAAATTTAATGAAAGGGGTCACTCAGTTTGGGAGACCATTAAATGAGCTGCACATATTCACCTCCTCATCCATCCTTTTTATCTAATGCTAGAAATGACTAATCTCTCCACAGAGCCTCCTTGTTTGGTCCAGGGAACAAATATGCTACCTGCTTTACTGAGGGGTATTTCTGTTGCTTGCTTTGTTTTTTGTTATTTTTTTTATTTTTTTTTCTGTAAAAAACTGTAACAGTGCCAATGAACCAACAGCAGATTTTTCCGAGCTGATAAAAAGAGCTACCTCACTTTAGAGTACTTTCATTCCACTCATAGCTCATCCCGAGAGAGAAGCTCAAATTGTCAGAACACTAGTTCAAAATAATTTTCAGCCAGACGTATTATAACGGTGGCTGTAACTTTTAGCAACTTTAAGTACACCAGAGTGTGTGTTTTATTTTTTATTTTTGGGGGGATTTCACTGTTCCATCTCCTTCTACTATTTCACCTTCTGGAGTAGACAGACAGACCTCCACTGGCAGCATCTGATAACATTTGAGAGCTCACCAGTTGAGTTACTCGAGTCAGCAGGGTAACTTTTAACAATTGCTCATTTTACGCCTGCGTGAATAGCTAAGAAAGACGATGTCTCCAGAAGCCAACCTTCCCTCCAAACACCTGATAAATTTGTCCTGATTGGTTCTGGGTGCAGTTGGGATTCTGAGCACTCTGTTTAAGAGTAAAGACTATCAACTGCTGTCTCAGGCTATGCACTCCGATTAACTTAAGCGAAGGCTCTGTGTTTATGCTCAGCTGTCAAAAACAATAAGCTCATGGACAAAATGGTGGGCAGCTCAGGCTGGCAATGAGGGGGGTGTGGGAGGTCACAGAGAGAGACTGAGAGAGACAGAGGAGGGAAGAAAAAGAGATGGAGGATACAAGGGATAAGCTTAGAGGACAGAAATGTGTGTGTGTGTGTGTGTGTGTGTGTGTGTGTGTGTGTGTGTGTGTGTGTGTGTGTGTGTGTGTGTGTGCGAGCGCATGAGCAAAGCAGTGAGTAAGCAAGTGCGTATGTTAGTGTGCGAGACAGACTGAGAGACATGCCTCCACCAGTGCTGAGGGCAGCAGGATTTTGGCAGAAGCAGCGCTTTCGTGGGCGGAGGGGAGGAGAAGAGGACGAGAGAGTCAGAGGGATGGAGGAGGAGGAGGAGGAGGAAGTGGAGGAGGTGGAAAAGAGAGCATTTGGCCGTGGTACCGGTGCCAGGCCATGTGGCGATGGCAGGGTCGTGTCAAGCCTGATTGGCTACGGTCTTTGATGGAGGTTGACCTTGAGAGCTCGCTGCCTTTAACTGACTCTGACTGCTCGGTGAACAGCAGCCGGACACATTCCCATGCCCTGTCCCCGAGGCCACAGTCAGCAGGAGGCAGCCACACATGCATGAGAGTGTACATATGTGTGCACTGAAGTCGCTGTAGCTGGTTCTACACCAAGCATCAAGATTAATAAAGGGTCAGTTCACTTGAATTAGAAAAATAATCTTTTTTCTCACTTGCCTTTAGCTTATATCAACAATGCAGATTGTTTCAGATTTATTTGCCCGAGCTTTTAAGGTATCTGAGATTTCTGCTGCCACAAAATAAAAAAGGAGTGAAATTTAATTTAATTGGTGTTGCCAAAACATTAACTTGGAAAAAAACAAACAAGAGCAATGCTGAGAGCTTTCATTGACTTCAAGCTCATTTTCACTGCTGCGTAAGGTCAATGTCTACCACTCCATTTTTGGGCAAGTTCACAAGAATTTCACACTGTGGAGCCTAAAGTCATGATGTCTGAAATCAGCAGACAAAACATAAATTTAGCAGTGTCAGTAGTGGTAATAGGGGACCCCGAAACAATTAGAAAACATTAGCTGCACTGCCACTGGCTGTGTCAGGGCAGCGCCGTACTGTGAAGAAAATAAAGCCGATGTTGTTTGGCATTAAGTGAAATGCTAAAAAAAATGTTTTGCTTCAACAAAGTGGCCCCTAACTTAGATGGAAGGCGTTCAACAGTCCAAGAGATGACTATTTGCATAACACTTATACAACAGGCCTCGAATTGCACTTCCGTGTTTCAATTCAAAGAATGAAAACATTCTGAACATGAGAAGCTCACATCTAGCAATGAGGTTGCAAAGTGAAACCAACCGAACACTGGTCACACCCTTCCCTATGGTGGCCACTTGAAAAAAAATGAGCCAGTGTTTGGTTTGTCTGTTCTGGGCTTCTGTAGAAACATCTGTACAACATGGTGGAGGGCCTGCTCCCTCTATCGACATAAAAGGCTCATTTGAGGGTAACAAAAACACCCTTCTTAGTTTCAGGTGATTATACTCTAATGAAAATATAATTATGAATACTATATCCCATTCTTCCTCAACATCTCGCTGCGGATATTCCACAGACCATTTATTCTCAGCGCACCTCCATGTATTGGGGTGGTAGCAGAATTTTTATAGCTGAATAACTCCATGTGCTGATGAAGGTCATGACCAAAATATCATCAAAAAGTCCAGAATAGCAAGTAAATGGGCCTTGTTTTGAGATTGCCTTCTCAAATACTGCTAATTGTCTGATGTGTTTGTCCTCTTTTAGATTATTACACTCTATGGCGTTATAATTTTTAATCAATCAGTGACCTGACAAGTCAGAACAGACATCAAAACGTCTAGTCTTGACCCTCATTAACAAACATTACCCTCCCTTTATACTAGCTTTAATCTGAAGCGAAAAGCTAAGAAATAACCTTAAATTACACACTTAGAAGTTACGAGGATCAAAAAAATCATTGTAGATTTTCCTTGAAATTGTAGTGATAATAGTGGAACAGCACACAGTCACATGTGTCATTCTATCTGGCTGTGAATGGATCTGAAAGGATAGTCGGGACCTGAGGCACCTGTGGTGGTGAAGGTCACACGTCTGAGTGGTTCATGAAGGACGCAGGAAAGTGATCCTCCCTTTAAAAACCCCACCGACATCACATTAGCTGGCGTACAGGGAATTGCAGTCATGACACACACACACACACACACACACCAACACCACACAGAGCTATTGAAGGGATCCAGTTGCACCTTTAAACATGTGATTTGTGGGAAATCCTCTCAAATTGCAAGCATGATCCATGTTCCCTCTTGAAGCAATATGTATTAGAATCAACACTTGAAGCAGGGAAAGGCAGGCTAGCTTGCACCAAGAAGAGCAGCACAGATGACAGCTAGGATTTTGTATAGTTGGAGACGTTTTGAGCAATGCAAGTATTAATAATAATAATAATAACTTTATTTGTATAGCACCTTTCAAAACACAGTTACAAAGTGCTTTACAGATCAAGTAAAACATAACACATAAAGTAAAACATAACACATAACACCGTCATCATAAACATTAAAAGTGAGATAAAACAATCAAGTTAAAATCAAAAACCATAATCATCAGTATATATCAAATGCAGTAAGAGAATAAGAGCAATAAAATAGAAAAATAAATAAATAAAATAAAACAATTACAATAAAAGCAATAAGGGGGCAAATATAGTCTAAAAAAGCCTTTCTGTAAAAGTATGTTTTAAGACCTGACTTAAAAGAGGACAGTGAGTTTGCTGACCTTAGCTCCATAGGCAAGGAGTTCCACAGCTGTGGGGCTCTAATAGAAAAAGCCCGATCACCTTTAGAAGCTAGGCGGGCTGTTGGAGCAGTTAGGAGGGTCAACCTAGAGGAGCGCAGGCAGCGACTGGGCTCGTAGGGTTCAAGTAGCTCTGAGATAAAAGAGGGGGCGTGGCCATGTAGGGCTTTAAAAGTAATGAGTAAAAGCTTAAAATCAATCCTAAATTTAACTGGCAGCCAATGCAGGGTAGCAAGGACAGGTGTTATGTGGTCTTGTCTCCTTGTATTGGTCAAGAGCCGCGCAGCTGAATTCTGGACAAGCTGGAGACGGGAGATGGCCTTTTGACTCAGTCCTGCATATAGTGAGTTGCAATAATCAAGCCTAGAGGAAACAAAAGCGTGGATAACTTTTTCAAGGTCTGCTTGGGAAAGAAAGGGTTTAACCTTAGCAATGTTTCTAATTTGCAGAAAACAGGATTGAATTACAGTAGTTATTTGTTGCTCAAAACACAGCTCTGAATCAAAGATCACACCCAAGTTTCGGGCAGAGCGTTTAATGTTAGAGGACAGGGGACCAAGGTTCTTTTTTAGGTTGCTGGTTTGGTTGGGGGCACCGAAGAGAATGAATTCTGTTTTGGATTCATTCAGCTGGAGGAAGTTTTGGGACATCCAACATTTAATGTCATGAAGACAGGCAAGTATTCTGGCGCAGTCATCGGTGTTGTTGCCAGAAAGCGGTAAATACAGTTGTGTGTCGTCAGCGTAGAAATGAAAATTAATTTTGTGATTCTTAATAATTTCACCCAGGGGAAGCATGTATATAGAAAAAAGCAGTGGACCAAGAATTGACCCCTGGGGAACACCAGATAAAAATGGGGCTATTGATGAGGAGAAATCCCCCATCACAACCGAAAACGATCTATCAGAGAGGTAAGAGCGAAACCAGGCAAGAGCGGTGTCATTAATGCCGACGTGATTTTCTAGGCGGTTTAAGAGGATTTCATGATCAACAGTGTCAAATGCAGAACTTAGATCTAGTAAGATTAGGATTGAACAGGCCCCAGAATCAGCAGTGAGCAATAGGTCATTTGTGACTTTAATGAGAGCTGTTTCTGTGCTGTGGTGGGTCCGAAATCCAGATTGATATTTCTCGAAAATGCTGCAGTTATTCATATAAGTGATAAGTTGAGATGCGACACATTTTTCCAAGATTTTAGATAGAAAAGGTAAGTTTGAAATTGGTCTAAAGTTGTTTCGACATGTATTGACATGTGTTTGCTGAAGTTGTTTTGTTACTTAGACACCTAGTTTAGACACCGCAAATTGTCAATTGGTATTTTCTGTGTACATAATAATCAATAATCACATTTACTTCCCTGATCCTCTCTACCCGATCCTGTGTTTCTTCTTGAAAAACACAACACAACGCGGCCATGATTGATTTTAAAAGTGCATTATTCAAATACAAGTGGCTCTGTAGTACAAACAAACAACATTTCTGATGCATTTTCTTGTTCAGCTTTATGAAAGCCGGTCTGCCTGATGACTGCTTTTGTTGTTAAAAACTGCTGCTTGTTTTTAAAGCCTACACTTTGAGATAAGTACCAAGCAATTTCGTGAACGAGTTGGTCCCCGCATTCAGAGATGACAGAAGGCTGTGAAAGCCAAGAGATTCTTAGCTTCAATAATGGAAAAAAAAAAATTGGGAGAGGATTTGACTAGACAAGTTGATCAACTGGTTAAATTGCAGCCATTGTCACCTGGAAATCTTTGGATAGTAGGAAATGGAAGGATGTGAGGGTATGTAATGTCATGTATACATGGGTAAAACAGGACACACACCTCAGAGATGCTGTGCTTTGTTGCATTGTCAAAAGAGTTGTTCAAAGCCAAATGATGAAATAGGATGTAGAGAGACACACGTAAACACCAAAGGTAAGCAGAAACAATAAAGTAATTCACTGTATGATAACTTAAGACTGAGACTGTCGTTTAACGCCGCAGAATGCTGCAGTTTGTTTAGTCCTGTTTATGTTCATGTACAATCTACAAAGTAGCTGGTTAGATTAATACTTTAAAAGCAATATATAAGTCAAGCTAGTATATTATGATACACTGCTGTAGAATAAAATACCCAACAGAGATGGAGCCGTCAAAGCTCATTCTACCTTTCAACATTAAAATTCAGCTCAATACTTCACTCTGTGCAAGTGAATATTTTGAGCACCTTCACTTTTGAAACTGAGAGAATATTAATATATAAATACATATATAAGAGAATTTCAAAGCAAATTCTACTAATTTTACAGGAGTGGGTTTTGAATGCAGGACTTTGAATGGAATATGTTTCCACAGTGATATTGCTACAGGATGAGAACATTGCTATTACCGTCCAGATTTCTAGCACTTGACTTGAGATGAAAAGTAACATTTTGTCCTTCTCTAAAGCATTTACAGCAACATTTATGAAGGTGCACTGCATATGTTATATAACGATAGATAGATAAAATAATACTGGCTGTATCGAAGGGGTGTTAGAGTGCACAAAAATGAATTATAAAAGGACGGCATGAACTACAGCTTGGTCAATTCAAATAAAATGTCGTCATGATCAACACTCAAAGGATGACGCATATAACCTTTTACTTAAAGCTGCTGTAAGTGATTTTTTTTCATTGAAATGAGTGTTAAATAGCTCAATAGCGCAACAGTAATCACTGTTTTAAAGTGTTTGGTCAGTAACCCATATCTACTATGTCTGGCGATTACCGTTATGTGTTTATGTGTTGACGTAGAGAGGACGGAGGGGATTATTAATTGCAAAACTGACTTGGCTGAAGTGACAACACTTACAGCAGCTTTAATATTCTGTTAAAATGAGAATAAAATAACTATAAGGAAGTGTCTACTCTCATTTTGTTAGTCAGAATTGGTTTTATTAAGTAAGTTTACACATACGAGGAATTTGCTGTGGTCTGTGGATGCAAAACAATACTAAAAATACTTAAAAGACATAATAACAATATAAATAGAGTGTGAATATGAATATAAATAGAGTGTGAATATGAATATAAATAGAGTGTGGCTGATTTTAAAGTAATTGAAGACTGTCCAGATTTATCCAGTAGGGCAAAAAGTTTTACCTGGATTGTGCAGGGTCGCAGTAGATATGGATATTGCGATGTATCAGCACGACTTGCACCTTTATGATTCTATATATAGAATATACACAGAAAAAGGGTGATCCCAACAAGCTCTTCGGATTGCTTCATCACCTGTGTAGGTGTCCAGGGTTTTGTTTCTGCGCAGGCTTTGTGTAACCTCTGGAAATTTGGGCCAGGATGTATTACACAATAAAAAATACAGTAAAACACTACTTTACATTTATAGCTGTATTTCCATATGTTGTATAACTGCAAATATCTCCTGTGATGACTCCATGTTCACAAGGGGAAGATTTTTGTTTGATGTGAAACGACACTGACATTTGAACAATAATATGTCCCTTAAAAGTCCCCCAGGTCTGTCGCTCTTATGTATGTTTCATGCCATATATTTTTCAAAAAGGACTGTTGGATTGTTGGATTTGCATGCACATGGTAAAACGGTCTGCAATTTGCACACAACGCCTCTTGATGATAAAGGGCCCCTGTGGTAACAAGAAGGGAAAACTTGAAAAAAGAAGAAGATAAAATGCTTCTCTTGTTGAGTATATCCAACCAAGCTGAGCATTCAATGTTTTTTCAAGTGTGTTTCTAGCAAATGCTTTTCCTACAGCAAACCTTTCCCTGCTCATCTCCTGGGTCTAAATATAGAGATAGAGAAGAAGGCGAGAGTGAGAGCGAAAAAAGAGAAACGTCTCATGCTGGCATGTTGTCAGATCATCTTTTTTTTGTGCTGATTTTTCCAATTATGGCTGAGTGACATGTAGTGTAGCAAATGGCAACACTGTTGTAGCTCATTTCACTGCAGACAGCCGTTAATGAGCTTTTTATCGTCTATTTATGTGATTTCTTTAAGAGAACAGATGAAAGTGAGATATTGCTGAGGAAATGGTAGCACACGGCTCTAAACACTACCAGTGTTGAGGTAATGCAGTCAGTTGATAGTTTGTAAAGATTACAATTAAACTTGACATGAATCAGAGGATGCCAGACTCAAACAGGAGGCGGAAAAGGCTATTTCCAATATGAGATGTCATGGAGCTATGAACTGGTACCCTGTATGTTTTGAAAATAAAAAACAATAAAAAATCATTTTCAATTTCACAAAGATACTTCAGTTTCAATTTACTCTTTCATTGGTTTTGAACCACTGTGATACTTCTTTTCTGTCTGTGGCACCAAAAACAAAGTTTTAACCCTAACCCTAACCCTAACCAAAATTAAACTGGTACTTTGCTTTGTGATCAATAACCAAAAAATACCAAGGTGCACTGCTTTGCAAAAATTAAAAAGCCTTTAATAAATGACTGTGCAGTTAAGCATTTGAACTCACAGTCTTCATCAGGGCATATAAACACAAGTCGCAGCTCACAGGCTGGTGTCAGCTGCCTGGCTATCAGAGTAAAGCTGTTTATTACAGGTACAGTCAATCAAGTGGGAGTGTGAACACGGATTTTTTTATTAAGGCGTTTTAATCTTTGCAAAGCTGTGTGGTTTGGTATTTTTTGGTTATGATTTATTGATCACCCAGTCTAACTTTTGTTTCCTAGTTTCATGAAATGTCCTTGGATACAAAGAGCACCTGTTTTATAAGACCTGCATTCCTCAAGCAGCACTCCTCAGCCGATCCGGCCTGTTTTTTGTAATTTTTTGACTGACCAGGTGCACCATAATATGGCTGTACCAAATGTCACTTTTTTACTTTATTTTTGAGGTTTTCTGTATAAAGCTTCGAATATCCGCATTCATATTTTCTGACGTCATGATCCAAAAAAACCCAAAAAACTCCAGTCCTCAATTTGAATAAAATGATTCATCGGATTAAATTAGTTAGTCTTTTTTTATTACATCAACTTTTCTTAACGTATATATCTCGTCAGTTTCGTCAACATAAACAAGTGTGGGCAGCAAGCTAATCCAATAAAGGCATAAAATAAAGATGAAATAATCGCAGCCCAAGGCTTATAGCAACATTATGCTATGACAGGGATAGAGCCTCAATACATTTTTTGTTATGCGGTTATATAAATGTAATTTAAAGTGCTGTTAGATTGCTGCTAGACTGCCGGGACCGCAACCAGGACAGCAAACAGTTTTCTGAATGGAGTGAAAATATTGTTTTGGAAAGGCAAAATACGAACAAATATGGATTGAAGCAGAACATTTCCTGACATAAAAACATGTTGTGAATTTTGCATTTTTTCTTCTATACATTTTCACTTTTGGACTTAACAGTGCTCTGGAGTTATTTGAAATGTTTGGATTGCACAAGTCGGAAAAACCCTACACTGCCACCATTGGATCAAATTCGTAAAATACTAATAATATTAGGGTAGCCTAATCTTTGTACCAGGTTTAAACAGAATAAGTAAACATGGAGGAAAAAAGCTCCACTGCATTCAAATGCTGATTTCAAATTCAAATGTCAACTTTATGAATGAAGCTTTGAATAGTTTGGTACAGCTCTACACTGTAATATAGGGCACCTAGAATCTAAATTCCAACATTAGGTGGGTAACAGCATTAATAAAAGATTTGGTTCAATACTATTACTTATTCAGCAATAACAAGCTCATCCTAACCAAGGAGCCATAACCTCTACACCATATCAATAATATGAATACTCAGTCCATTCACTTAAATGTGCGAGAATTTTAGGTCAAAACATTTTTTTTAAAAAGTCAAATTGAAGATGCATCATTCTTCATGTGGACAGTCCAGGTGTACCTCGATGCTTTGGCAAAATTGTTTCTTGAATTTTTCATGCCAGTAAAGCCTTTGAATCGAAATGAATTATCAACAGACGTTATGTCAAAGACGTGTACTGTGTCGCAGAGATGTCTGCTGAAGGTCCGTCCTGTCTTGTCATCCGACATTGTACCTCAAGAAGCTGTAGTCTGAGGTGTGCACTGACTTGAATCCCTCTCGCTCCTCTCCCTCTTCAAACCTCTCCTGTCCCCATCTGAACCTGCCATGGCTTTGTCGTCCCCAGAGACAGAGTCTTGGTAGGAGTCGCTGGGACTGTCACCTTGGGACTGTTTTCCCTGTCATCAAACTGGCCTCCGTGAGTGAGTTTTGATCGTACTCATATCGTTTGCATTGTATTGCATTCATGGTCACTGTCTTTAACACAATATTCCTGCAAGTTTTAGACAATTTAGGCTTATATTTGGAGTCCACCATTTCTGTATGTAATACCAACATTGTACTCGTCAAAATTGATGGCTAAGGTTTGTGAATAGGTGATTTTGCCGCTGTTGATCAATTTCCGTTCATCTGATTAGCCCAGGTGAGAGAGGAGATTCAGAAGACACGATGCCCTGCTCTATCAAGGAGAACATAGCTCAACAGTACATGTAGTAACACAATGCAATACTGCCAGTTCTGAATGACACTTCCCAGTCTGTGACTATTTAACCCGCTGCAGAATACCGTGTGGAAACGTGCTTACCTAAGTCACGTTGCATTTGATGGGAGAATATGGAATTTGGTATATCATGGTGCCAGTGCTTCCCTTGTTTGAGATGCTGGAGGAAGAGTATGTGACCTTGGTTGTCTGGGAGACAGCACCTTATCTCTACAGCTGTCCAAAAACAATCTTCCACTGTGACCCAAAGCATGACCTCAGGGCAACTCTACCTCCTGGATGAGCAGGGTATATAGACAAATTTATGACTATGATCCTATGAGACTAAACATATTGAAATGCCTTTACAGCCACAATGAAGTCGGACAGGGCAAGACGCATTTGCAGTCAGACAATCAGACCTGAAACAAGGCCCAAGTCAGCCAAACTTACGAGAAATTAGAGAATCAAAGGATCAAAGGTGAACAATAAAATAATTGCATTATTAAAACACCCCATTGTCATTTAAAAATCATCTTCATGGTTTTACACATTGAGCAGTTATAAGTATAAGCTACCGGTGTTAAAGAAATAATTAATTACCTAATTAGTTAATTTATTTATTAATTGCTAAATGAAACAAATGCAACATCAGCGCTGCCTAAATGTGCCTGAATTAAATATTCCATTAGTGAGGCCCAATAAGACCTGAGTTGTACACTGTATTTACCTAGAAATGTTGGAATAAGAAGTCCTTCACTATCAAGGTGTAGAGGTATTCACACATACTAAACTGGATCTAATTAAAGTATTAAGAACTTAGAAACTAATTAAAATGTCTATTGAAAACTGTCTGTTTTTTGATTAATTTCCAAAATATTGATTTGACTCTGGCGAGCAATGTTCACAAACCCTCAAACAGAAACCTGGATGACTTCCTGTTGACGACTAGCATCAATCACTGCATTAGTGGACACCACGGAGCTCAGAGATGAATCATACTTCAGAGGGACAGTCCAGGGTGTCCTCTACCCTCCCCTCTCCTCCGTCCCCATCCTCACCCCCTGGGGATGTGTAGCAAGTGCTGTAGAGGTGGAGTTGGGAGGGGTGAGACACACACATCAGGCCTCGATGATTAAGAGTCCAGATCCAGTGACCATGAGTGTCAGCTTCTACAACACACACACTTTCCAACCGCCATGGTCTGGTAGAGTGTGAACCCTCCCCACCTGCCTCAGTCAGGGGGGGGCGGAGGGGGGCATGCAACCCGTCATCCCCCACTGATGGATGGGGGACATTACGGCTCTTGGGGACAGGTGCCACTGACGATTAAAGGCCCCAGCCAGTGGCTTGGAAAGAATGGAAGTGGAAAGAGGAGAGAAGAAGGAAAGGGAAACTGTTGCCGCAGAACGAGTAAACACAAACGCTGCAGGGAAAGCAGACGTGAAACGAGTGGCGAGGTGGAGGGGAAGGAGGGGGCGTTGCAGGTAGAGGAGAGACAGATGGCAGGAGCGTTCTCTCTTGGCATTTGGATTGTAAGTGTGATACAATACGACTGCCTGTGCACCAAAACAGTGATCACACAGGATCACATGCCTGCTAACAGGTGTGGAAACACTTTGCTTTGTTTCTCTCAGCCCCCATTTGTGATGTAACCCTACCACGGCAGACACTTTACTGTTTTTCTCTCTGTCCTGCAGCTGCCCGCCTGCTCTTCTCTGTGCTGTGTTGATGACATTTGTTTCCTAACCCTGTCAGCAAGCCACGGGGACAAGCATTACCTCCCCTGCCACTGGGCCAAATCACCTGCGTGTCATTGGCGCTCTCCCGCCTCTCTGTCCTGTCACCACATCATTGTTGATCTTCCTCGTAATTGGTCCCCTTCACTGTTTGGCACTGTGTCCATTGCCTCACCTGCTCCCCAATACAGCTCCATTTTGAGTAGAGTTTGCTTGATTTTGATCTCCCTCATCAGCGCAAACACAAGAACCTAGAGATTTATGTTATATGAAGCAAGCTAGTACCAATTTAGGCGGCCGTTGTCATGTCCCGTCACACATGGGACCCTTCATTGATCGATAATGATCTTGCCAATAAAATGAACCCCCTATGGAGGTAAAATGTGCCAAAAATAATCGATGTGCTGCAGCTCATTTCTATTATCATTTCTATCATGGAGAGAGTGAAAGGAGAGGCGTCGTTGAGAGGAAGATGTGCCAGTGAAAGACAGAAGATAGGAAGGAGAAAGCAGCAGTCCACTGGGAATGGGCCACTCTTTGTTGATGCCAAGTTCAACGTACTGATTGTGGAATTGAATCTCTACAGGACCGAGGCAAGGAATAATAGGCTCCGGCTGAGAGAATGGAGCTATACTTTAGGTTTCAACTGCAGAGTGAAATGTACTGCCATCAGCAGAAAAAAAAAGGACAGGAGTAGGGACCAATGTCTATCTCCGCAACACCAGTGATTATCTGGAAATTGCCTTGACATTCAGCTATAATTTGCTTTGTAATGACTGAAAATAGCTGGGGATGAGTCCTCCCAGATTGCTATGTTATCAAAAATTGCGCTCGTGAAAAACAACGTTTTCACATTTGCAAACAGCAGGGGGAACCACTTCATCAAACCACCCCCCCCACACCTCCACACCCCTTTCAATTTTGGCTGTAGCTCCTATTCTGATCCCTCTATTTTTTTTTGTTTTTTTTACTCCATCTTTTCTTTTTTTCGGCAAGACCAAATCCATCAGTGTTTACTGTTATAATGTTTAATGTTTGCTCATCTGCTTACCCATAATCCGTCTGCACACATTCCCTCTCCTCCTTGGCCTCTATATTAAGGCGCTGTCGTCATTGACGGATTAACTCCTCTGAACTTCTCGAGGATGATACAGAGCTAAAACATACTACTGAACCATGCCTGGCTGTCATACCCACCACAATGTCTCTTTGCAGTCTGTGTCTCTTTGTGTTTCTGTCTGTCTGTATATTTCTTGAATGCTCTCAAGGGGATTCTAAATCAGAAGTCGGACACGATAAGCAGACTTTGTAAACACTTTAAAGCATATTTATCAGTAGCAACAGCTGTTGTTCTGAAGACATTTAACTGACCGCTGACTCTTTGACCTTTTCAATCTCTGAATGAATGAGTCACATCATGGAATGAAACATATGTTATTCCTCAAGTGCTGCTACAATAAAAACAACTGCTGATGTTCTTTTAAAGTACTTCCAAACAAACTATAGTGTCAACAAAAACTTTTTATGGTTGCTCTCTTATATGTATCCCACCTAATTATAATGAAAGGATGTTCCTTCTCAGTTAGTCCACGTCTGATAGGTTGTCATGTGGGTTTCTGCCTCCTCTTGAAAATGTCCCTTTATCAGTGAATCCGCACAGATACTGCTCTGAGCCTGCTTCCAGCTTATCTCCGTTAGACCGTTAATTAGCACCAAGTGCAGCAATTACACTCGAATATCCTAAGCAACAAAGACACAAAAGATGGCCCCCTACCTACCCCCACCCCGTCTTACCCTGCCCTTAAAGCTAGACCAGCTCCCACAAATGACGGGAAGGAGAGAGGGGTGAGGAGAAGAAAATGAGGAAGGGAGATTTTTGAGCAACACAAAGACAGAACTCGGATAAGGCTCTGCTGTCGTTTTTTAATTGGTTTGTCTCTCCTGAGAGGAGCCCCAAATCTGGAAGGTTTTAGATTGTAAGCCTCCTCCTGTATATGCCTGTAACTTTGCAAGTATGTGCATATCCATGATGAATTCTGCATACATAAAACACCACAGTTATTGAATAACCAGCTGAAATTAGCGTGAGATTGACACCGCCGTCGTCTTCTTTGGTGACAGATAGCCTCGCAATGAACTCAGCTCGACGAGGAGCTGCAAGACTGCCGGATCAGACTTTGAAAAAAATCTTAAATTGGCTGTGTATAAAAAGGCTCGGTAACACAGGCTCTCTATGTTCCTGACATTTTATGCTCCGATAACATGAACACGAACTTGAGAACAGTCTTTCTGGAAGTGTCAAGCTTGTGTAGAATTTTTGTGACAGCAATAAACCTGTCAAATTAGCCCAAAACACAAATTGCAATGGTAGGGTGCATATAATTTATCCCAATTCATATGTTTTATATTCTAATTTTCCCTGATGGGGGTGGAAATTTGTCATGCTCACTTTCTTGCACCCCTGTGCAAGCTAAAACTTCTGATGTGGGGAGTGAT